>NC_080781.1:14919375-16120000 GCF_020826845.1 Diceros bicornis minor | reverse complement strand
GCCAGAAAGAGAAAGACAAACACTGTATGATCTCACTCATATGTGGAATATAAACCAACACATGGACAGAGAAAACTGTACTGTGGTTACCAGGGGCAAGGTGGGTGGGGGTGGACACAAGGGGTGAAGGGAGTCATATATATGGTGATGGACAAACAAAAATGTACAACCCAAAATTTCACAATGTTAAAAATCATTAAAACATCAATAAAAAAAAAAGAGGCTTTATGCTGCAGCAATATCAACCATGGGTCTTTAATTTAAAAAATAAACATTTCCAAGAAATGCAAAAAAAAAAAAAAAAAAAAGAGGAGGATTGGCAGATGTTAGCTCAGGGTTGATCTTCCTCACACAAAAAAAAAGAATTTTGTTAAATACCTAGTAAAAGATTAAGTTGTTTGAAATGATTATAATAATGATTTTGTTCCTGGGTAATAAGTTTTAAAATCTTTTAATTATGAAATATTTCAAACCTACTGAAAGGTACAAAAGAACAATGGAACAGACACTTGTGTAATCTCTACCCAGGTTTAGCAATCTTGAACATGTTGCCTTATTTGCTTTAGAAATTCATTCGCTCTTTATCTCTCTCCCCGACTTTCTTCCCTTCTCCTTTCCCTCCCTCATCCCCTCCTTCCCTCCCTCTCTCTTGCCTTCTCTCCTTCCCTTCCTGTCTCCCTCCCTCCTTCTACCCCAGCAAAATAAAACATTGCTGGTGGGATGTCAGCTCACTTTTCATCCCCTTGCATTTTTTATAAACTTGGTACCTACCTGCGGATCATCCAGTTTGCTTCCACATTTCTCTCAAGAACTGTAGCCTCCCTCTTTCTTCTCTGTCACCAACTCAGGCAGGCCTTTCTTGGCTACCCTGTCTAAAGAGATGCCCCCCCCCTTTATTCTGCCTTATTTTCCTCCGAGGTCTATGTGATAACATATTGTGTATCCCTCTCTGTTTGTTACTCCGTCTGCCCCATCAGAGCATAGACCTCCCGTGGGCAGGGACTTGTGTTGTGGGCTGTGTATCCATGGGGCCTAGAGTGGTGTTGGCTCACAGTAGGCACATGATGAGTATTCGTGGAGTGCAGAGCTTCCACCTCCTCCCTGGGCAGGGGAACCTCTGTGATGTACTCCTGTGCATTACAGAAATCTGGTCTTCTTTCAGGTTCTGGTGATAGAACCAACCAAAGTCTACCAGCCTTCGTATGTCTCTATAAACAGTGACGCTGAGGAGAGGACGGTTTCTCTGTGGCACGTCCCACCCACGGAAATGGTAAGAAAAAACTTACAAACAGCTCTCTTTCTTCTGTATTATTTAATCAAAGATTCAGTTTTCAAGTAAGAGAGTCTATGCTGTAGTGTTTGGAAGAACAGGCACCTGTGGCTAACTTCTGAATTATGGGAATGTATGAGAGAGTATAATCACAGATGAAAAAAAGGAAGTAGGATTTCCCATTGTATATATATTTGTATTATATATGTGTGTATATATATATGTATGTATATATGTGTGTGTGTATATATACGAATGAATATAGGCTTGTTTTTAAAGTTAAACCATAAGGAGTGAATAAAGAATAAAGGCAATGTCCCTCCAAATCCCCCTAGTGATTTGGTGATTATCCGTCTATACCTTTTTCTAAACTCACTTATATATGTATAATGTGTGTGTATACATACATTATATATACATATGTATGTGTGTGTATATATAGAGAGAGAGAAAGAGAAAGGCATTTTCATTAAAGTGAGATCATACAGTAAATATTTATTATTTTGCAACTCACTCTTTTTTTTTTTTAAGGAAGATTGGCCCTGTGCTAACATCTGTTGCCAATCTTCCTCTTTTTTCTTTTTTTTTTTTCTCCCCAAAGACCCAGTACATAATTGTGGCTCATAGTGGTAGAGTTGTAGCTCTTCTATATGGGACGCCGCCTCAGCATGGCTTGATGAGCGGTGAGTAAGTCCGCGCCCAGGACCCGAACTGGCGAACCCCGGGCTGCCGAAGCTGAGCGCACGAACTTAACCTCTACGCCACCGGGCCGACCTCACAACTTACTCTTTTTAACTGATCTTTGCATCATGGCCAGTTTTTCGTATAGCACACACTGATCCATCTGATTATTTTAAATGGAATATTCCCTATATTTCTGAGTATGGATGAACCATAATTTATTTCACCACTTCCCTGCTGATGCACTTTTTTTTGTGAGGAAGATCAGCTCTGAGCTAACATCCATGCCAATCCTCTTTTTGCTGAGGAATACCGGCCCTGAGCTAACATCTATTGCCAATCCTCCTTTTTTTTTTCCCTTTTTCTCCCCAAAGCCCAGTAGATAGTTGTATGTCATAGTTGCACATCCTTCTAGTTGCTGTATGTGGGACGCGACCTCAGCATGACCCTACAAGCGGTGCATCAGTGCGCGCCTGGGATCCGAACCCGGGCCGCCAGTAGCGGAGCGCACGCACTTAACCACTAAGCCACGGGGCCGGCCCCTGATGCACTTTTAGGTCTCAATTTTGCACTCTAGCTGATGGTAGGTATGCTGGGCACACCCTGGCGGTTACACCCTACCATGCTCATGTAGGTGTTTCAGGGGCAGAGAGTCCCAGAAATGGACCTGCTGGATTCAAGACTACACACATTTACAATTCGATAGCTACTTTCCAATCTGTGCTCTTCTGATTTATACTTACACCAACAATGTGGGAGAGGAAACATTTTAATTGCCTGTTAATGAGATTACAGAAATGCTGGGCCAGGCCTGATGTTTTATGGTAACAGCTATATTTTCATCTCTGTGTGTCTAAAGTACTTCATCAGCTTTTTTCTTTATTAAAATATTTTGTAATAATAAAAAGATATAGCACCTCTGACAAGTGCATTAGGTAGATCTATTTGCTATGTATATGTTTTCATGGAGTATGGGGAGAGTTCTGCCATTAACTTGGCAAAGAAGGATTATTTTTTTCCTGGAAACAAGAATGTGAGCAATTATGTTTTCATCAGGTGAAAATAAGCAATATCTTCAACAATAAAATGCAACATTGGAGAATAAGCAGAGGCTCAAAATCATATTAGAAATTCCTTATAAGAAATAGTCATGATACAACAACTCCCCATTGTTCAATGGGTGTAAAGTTTGAGTTATGCTTGATGAGTAAGCTGTAGAGATCTGCTGTACAACATAGTGCCTGTAGTTAACAAAACAGTTTTGTGCACTTCAACATTTGCTAAGAGGGTAAATCTTATGTGTTCTTACTACAGACACACACAAATAAAAACAAAAATCAAGGGATACAAGGACACTTGGGGAGGTGTTGGATCTGTCTAGTGCCTTGCTTGTGGTGGTGATATCATGGGTGTTTGCATATGTCCAAACTCATTAAATTATGCACATTAAATATGTGCAGTTCTTTGTACCTCAATTATACCTCAATTTTTTTTATACCTTATAAAAAAAGAGATAGTCATGAATGATATCTCAAGTTGTCTTAGTCTGCTCACGCTGCTGAAACAGGATAACATAGACTGGGTGGCTTAAGCAACAGAAATTTATTTCTCACAGTTCTGGAGGTTGGGAAGTCTGAGATCAGGGTGCCAGCATGGTTAGGTCTGGTGAGAGCCCAATTCCTGGTTTGTAGATGGGGGTATTCTTGCTGTGTCCTCACATGTTGGAGAGAGACAGAACTCACTTATGTCTCTTCTTATAAGGGCACTAATCCATCATGAGGGCTCCACCCTCATGACCTAATCACGTCCCAAAGGCCCCACATCTAAATACCATCACACTGGGGGTTAGGACTTCAACGTATGAATTTATGGGAACACAAACATTCAGTCTATTACACAAGTGTAAGCCAATAACCTTGTCTAATATTTAACAATGAAGCAACCTTGTTTTTTTGTTTGTTTGTTTTTGTGAGGAAGATCAGCCCTGAGCTAACATCCATGCCAATCCTCCTCTTTTTGCTGAGGAAGACTGGCTCTGAGCTAACATCCATTGCGAATCCTCCTCCTTTTTTTCCGCAAAGCCCTAGTAGATAGTTGCATGTCATAGTTGCACATCCTTCTAGGTGCTGTATGTGGGACGCCACCTCAGCATGGCCGGAGAAGCGGTGAGTCCGTGTGCGCCCGGGATCCGAACCCAGGCTGCCAATAGCGGAGTGTGCTCACTTAACCGCTAAGCCACAGGGCTGGCCCCGAAACCTTGTTGATAATAGTCAGCAGCCGTTAGTGAAGATGAGCTGCCATAATATGCTTGGTTTTTTTTCCTGCACTGTGTGTATTAAATATTTGAGTTCAAAAGGGAAAAATTAAAGCTATAATAAAGTGAATTCATGGTGTTCATACAGATATATCTCATTTGAAGAATGCATGCATCTTCTATTAAATTCGCCTCTTTGGGTTTTTTTTGAACTTTTTATTGACGTATAATATACAGAAAAGTGCATCAATCATAAATGTAAAATTTGATGGATTTTTACCAAGTGGACACACCCAAATACCCAGTGCAGGTCAAGGAAGAGAACATCAGCAGACCCCCACCCCGGAAGTCTTGGTTATGCTCCCTTTGTGCCCCCTCCAGGTACCACCTCCATGAAGCACCTTGTTCTCAGTGTTGGAATTCTTGTACTAGAAACCAACCTTTCTTATTCTTTGTGTCGTTGATGCCACCGTGATATGAAAGAATTTTCAAAATTCTCATCTGTCATCTCACTATTCCATTTTGGAGCAAGAAGGTTTTGGTCTCATGGAATTCTTCACACTTTGCCCACTTCATTTGAATCCTATAATGGTTGCTAGCCCTTAATGGACATTTCCATTAGCACATATAATATCTCACTAGTTGTAAATGTTTTACTTTGTGTATAGTCCGTAATAAGAAATGGAAAGAACTATACAAGCAGCAAATGCTAGTTTTCCTTGACTGATGAAATGTTTTGTACAAGTGCTTGTAGTTGTCAGAGCAAATGTCTGAGAGAAATATAAATTGCTTTTTTTCCTTGAGAGGAAGCCTTTGCTTTTGCCTTCATTTACATTTTTGAAATTCTGCAGATTGTGAAACCAAGCAGATTTGCCTAGAGTGAGATGACATTTCTCTACAGAGTGTTGCATTTTTTCCCAGTGGGCTACCGATGGTGGGAAGAGATCACACACATGTGCATGTTCACACACAACATCACTGTAAGATGAGATTAAGTTCTGGTTTATTAGCCAAGGATTCAGAAACTTATGCTGGTAAATGTTTAATAACCAGCTCTCCGGGGGACACGGGAGCAGAGGGCTGATTTATAGTTTTTTGCTGATTTCTGTGGTGTAAATACTCCTGCCATGGCCAGTTTCAAGCAACCAACATGGGGTCACTGAGTATGAGGTGAGGAAGAGATGTGCAAAATTGGCCTTCCCAAGCCGGTACAAGCTGTACCCGGCACACAGCACACCGATGTGACGAGGCTGCACGGTGCAGGAGCAAATGCAGCATTTCTCCCTCAGCTTCTCTTGGGCCCCAAAGTCACCAACAGGCACATCGTGGCCACCAGCATTGTCCACACAGGTAGGGCTGCTAGTTTTGGAAAGCCCTTTTTTTGGTGCCTTTTATACTTAACGTTAGCAACGGGAGAAACTTACACAAAAAGTCTATGCTCTTACCACAAAATTGTCACAAACACCCAAGATTTCTCCTCACACGTCTGCATTCTGGGGGTAGGAGGGCAGAAGCTGAGTCAACACCCAGGGGATCCTGGAGGCGTGCCTCTACCTCTGGCTTCCTGGCCCGTTTCTCCATAACCCACCCTGGCTCTGCCTCTAACGCACTTCTGTCAGGGGCTTCTGACACTGACATGGAAAGCTACAATCTTGATTCTGTTTTCTCATCATGATTTAGATATGGTAAAATATCCCCTCTCAGAAAAGATCAGGACGCTGCCTAACAGAAAGTTCAGACTAGGAGGAAAACAGTCCCAGCTTTCCTGATCAAGTGCTCCGTGCCGGTTGACCCACCAGGACACCAAATCAGAAATAGTGCGTCCAGTCTGTCTTCCACTACCAGATATTTCATGAAAAACTCCAGTCACAGATACAAGAGAGCATGGACTTAATGATACCATTTATATAATATTTCAGAATGGGCAAAACTGTCTGTGGTGGTAGAAGCCAGAATAGCAGTTGCCTTTGAGTGGAAAGGAGTGACTGGGAATGGGGTTATGAGGGAAGCATGTGGGCTGCTGCTAGTGTTCTGTCTCTTGATTTAAATGCTGGTTACAGTGGGTATTCATTTTGTGGAAATTTGTTCAGCTAATCACTGTGCCCTTTTCTGAATATATGTTATACTTCAGTTAAGTTTAATAATCATTAAAAAGCACTCGTACTGGACCTCTTGATACTCTCTAACCATTACTGGATCCAAATAAAACTCAAACTCTTTTCCCAAGTGTCAAGTCCCTACACAATCTTGCCCCTCCCTTCCTCTCCTCCCCGACCCTCAGCCCCAGCCAGACTGTCCTCTTCTCGTCCCCTCCCCGTCCCCTGAGCTGGCCCCACAGGGGCTCACAGCTGCACTTTTGCTCTCATCCTTTTTCCTCTCTGGTATTCCATCTTCCAATTATCCAAGTCCTACCTTTGCAAAGGCATCTCTAACCACCCTTTCACTCTTTCCCCTGAATGTCTGTAGGCTACCCAAATGGCTGTGTCATGTACAAAGTACGTCCTGTCACTTATTTATCGGTTTCCAAAAATGTCTCCCCAAATACATTGCAAGCCCACGCATGACTTCTATATTTTTATATCTGTAAGACCTACAAAGCAGGTACCCCCCCCCCAAATGCCTATTGATTATGAGATAAAGGGAAAGAGGGGAGGTCCGTGTTGTTTGCTTCTTGACTAGTGAATCTGCCTCCCAAATGGAGAAGTTCCCTGAAGCTACGCTAGGGTAAGCCTACCATCTGTGAGTACTTGGAAAACTCTTGTGGCTGAGCTTTCTGTGTACGTGCAGCCTCTTGGAAATGTATGTGGGACGGACAAGGCCTTCTTGAATCTGTCCTGGCTCATATTTCTGTGCCTGAATCCAAAAGTAGACTCCTGCTCTCCACCACTACCCTCTTTCAGTGACTTTGAACACACCTCTCCTCTGAAATATGCTCAGTCTGTCTATGGGGTTGGGACTGATGTGATGGCTTTCCTGTTTTCGTTCACTTTCATCTTTCACAGCCTTCAATGGCTTCCCATCTCACACACAGAAGAAGCTGAAGTCCTGGTGATGGCTTCCAAGGCCCTGCCTGATCTCCCTCCTGAGCTCCAACCTCCTTTCCCACCCCCCTCCTCACTCCACTCACACTCCTCTCCTTGCTGGTCCCCAAACATGCCAAGTACACTGCTGCCTCAGGGCCTTTACACTTGCTGTTCCCTTTGGCTGGAAGTGTTACCCCAGATGTCTGCATGGCTCTCTCCTTCACCCCCTTTAGCTTTCTGCTCAAAGGTCATCAGAGAGGCCCTCCCTGAGCATCCAGTTTAGCATCATGACCCCCTGCCCCACCTTAATGTCCTTCCTTGCTTTATTTTTCCTTGTAGCACTTTTTAGCCTCCACCATGCTGTTAATTTACTAATTAATTTTTTTTAATATTTATTTTTCCCCCAAATCCCCAGTAGATAGTTGTATGTCATAGTTGCACATTCTTCTAGTTGCTGTATGTGGGACGCGGCCTCAGCATGGCCGGAGAGGCAGTGCGTGGGTGCGCGGCCAGGATCCGAACCCTGGCCGCCAGCATTGGAGCACACGCACTTAACCGCTAAGCCACGGGGCCGGCCCTACTAATTAATTTATTATCCGTCTTCTCTCGCTTGAAAGTAAGCCCCACGAGTGCAGGGAATTTGTTGTTCTCTGGCGTGTTCTCAATGCTGGTACCTTGCCTGGCACATAGTTGGTGTTTAATCAACATGTGAATGGATCTTCTCCTATTGGGAACCATCCTCCCAGTTCCTGTTGTCATTGCTTGAGGATGGCGGGAAACTTGTCACCTGACCATTTGTGGTGGTTCTCCTGAGCCATATGCTGAGTTATTTGGCTCTCACACTTCCCTGGGGGACTTAGCTGGTCATTTATGACATTCCTCAGGCTAACCAAATGTATTTTCTCATTCAAAATTATTTTCTATTGTTGTGATGTATTGGTATTCTAGCCTACGGCTCTTCTGAAACTGGAATTTTAGATATTCCTTCTGAGGCTTGGCTTTGTGCAAAGTTTGAGGGCAGGGAATGGTGTAGTGGAGAGAGAGGACAGAGTTATTTTAAAAAAAAAAGTGCATCTTGTCCAGATTGAAATCCTAGTTAGTTTTTGTGTTATTCTTGGTAGGCTAGCTGCTAAAACAAATAGCCCCCGAATATTAATGTCTTAGCATGATCAGTTTGTTTATCTATGTCTCGTGTCATATCCAGGTTGGTAGGGTCTCCATTCCATCTTGTAGTGGATGAGGAAAGAGAAGGTTAGAAGATTGCTGTGGAGGTTTTTATGAGCCAGGCCCGCAGGTGGCACACATCACTCCTGCTCACATTCCATTGGGCGGAACGCCATCATATGGCCCCACCTAGCTGCAAGGGAGGCTGGGAAAAGTATTCTAGCTATGTGCCCAAGGAGAAAAAGACATAAAGGTTGGTGAACATTGACTGGTATCTGCCACATTCTTGCTTCTCCAAACATTTTGGCAGGTCACTCAACTTAGGTGGGCTGTTCCCAAACTCATTTTAGAGTTTTCCTGATATATTGACAGAAGATGAAAGGCCACTCACTGTGTACTTATTGTGTACTTATTGTTTCTATTTCAGATTTAGATTGTTTGCTCTAAACTGGATTAGAGATACAAGTGAATTTTTATAATACATTAGAAAATGTTTCTGGTGTTCCAAGTTATGCAAAATATATTGCTCTAATCCCTAAATCTCTATTGAAAGTAAAATAGCAGAATCAATTGACCATAGAATGAAACCAAAAATGATTATTTGCATGGAAAAAATCAAGCTACTGACTTTTGTCTTTGATACCTGCAGAAACAAATCCATGAATGGAATTTTACGGCCTCTTCCGTTCGGGGAATAAGGTAAGAACATAAGAGAAAATGTAATTATTGTTTAATGTAAATAATGATAATAATGTTTTATCACCCTAATGTTTCCACTTATTTATAATATGTGCTGTTCTCATTTGTAATGGAATCCGAAATGGACTGTTTTCTCCTTTGTGGCCCAGCCTGACCTTGTTCATAATGTGCTGCTAGTAATGGCTTGTTACAGCAAAGTAGACTTTTTTGTATCTAACAGACCAAACTCTCTTGTCTCAAACTTTTTTAAAACAATGAAGTTATATCTGTAGAAAGAGAAAGTGTTTATTCTTTGAGCCAGTGATGTTCAAGTGCTCAGGGACCCCGAACTGAACTGGGATTGCTTGGTAATGACACTTGGCTGGGGTCCCCTGAGCAGAGTAGTGGAGCCAAGGGCATTGTTATTAGCAAGGCAGTGGGGTAGTGTATCCCCAGGAGAGATGTGGCGCTTGCTTTTGGGTTGGGGGTGGTGACCATTTGGGCCTGAACCTTGTGGCTGCCCTCTGAGTCTCACCCTGCCAGTACCTCCAAGAGGGGGAGCAGCCCTGAAAGAGATGTGAGTTGTAATCCCTCTTTTGCTGTTTGACCTTGGGAAAGTCATTCAACTTCTCTAGGTCTCAGTTTCTTCATAGTTTCCATCAAATTAAAGGCTTGCACTAGAACTCTATGTCTTTTCTCTGATTCTGAGACCACAGGCCACTGAATGAATCCCCTGTTACCTCCAGACACAGTATGATCCTGTCCTAGACACATCAGTGTTTAAATTAGAATAATGTTTATGTCACTTTAAAAGGGAGGGAAACAATTTAAGAGCAGAGTAGTATATTTAATACTGCTCAGAAGAATATAAAATAATTCGAAAAGTGTTGAACATTTTCGAAAACATATTACTCCAAAACTAAGTTGTATGAGAGTATATAGTCAGGAACCTTCTGTTTGTACCTTCTCATAGAGGTACCTCCTGCTGCCATTTCAACCATTAACGGAGGTGTGCAAAGGGCCTGGGGTGAATCAGACCCTGGGGCCAATGTGACATGAAGAGCGTGTCTTGAACATTCCCAGTGCTATCCAACTAACTGTGGTAGTTCCTTTACAGATTGGTTTTCAAAATGTACTCATGTATAACCTAGTTTTAATTCTCTTTGAATCACCCTGTGCCATTGCTGCTTCAACTCAGTATTGGTAATCAATAATATACGAAGAATGGTCAAAGAAGCTATGGATCTCCGGAAGAGATGACTTAGAAAGGGCAAGATAAAGTGGCTTCATTTGTTTGAAGGGCTAATCATAGAAGAGAATCTAGCCTTTTCCATAGTGCCATCTGGCAAAAATGAAGGCCATTACATAGGCATTGGCCCAGTGTAGGTAAAGAACTTTCTAGCAGTGAAATCCATCAACAGATGGAGTATGGTGATTTTCTGTCACTGGATGTGCCCAGGCAAGCTGAATATTACCTGTTCGAGGAGCTGTAGAGTCAGATCCACACCTTGGGTGGGGACGGACCAGATAACTTGTAAAGGCCTTTCTTGAGCTAAGATGCCATGTTTATTTCTACTTCCCTCCTGTGGCTACAATTACTGTGTCCTGATATTTTTCAAGTCTAGAAATTCCTTTCATACCATATAATAACTTATTTCACAAATACCTTTCTTGCCTTTTTTGTGAAATTATAAACTCTTGAGGGCAGAGATCATATTTTATTCTCTTTTCTGCTGCCCATATGCTTTGCTTAGCACTGAATATATAGTAAGTTCTTGATACATATTGAAGTCAGTTGATGAATACAGACTCAAACATAAGCAAGATAAATGTCCCTGCTTTTTAAATTTCATAGAGAAATAGAAGTCAAATTTTGGGAGTATTTGTTAAAACATTGATGAATCTTTCAAATTTGTAAAATGGAAGAAAATCTGTTACTAGATTTTTCTTCAAAAATTTAAAATTGATATCATAATTTATACTAAATAAGCATTCTTATGTTTTAAAATTTTACAGCATATCCAAGTTTGATGAACGGTGTTGTTTTCTTTATGTCCATGATAATTCTGATGACTTTCAAATATACTTTTCCACTGAAGACCAGTGTAGTAGGTGAGTTATAGCTGACTCAGGTATTTGCAGTATAATTATGGTGAATCATTTTTAAAGGGTATTGGTTGTGAAAAATATTTGCTATCCTGCCTTTCCTGAAATTTTAACTTATAGAAGATTATTTTTATAGCTTTATTGAGATATAATTCACGTACCATGCAATTCGCCCATTTAAAATGTACAATTCAATCTTTTTTTAGTACACTCACAGTTTTGCAGCCATCAGCACAATCTAATTTTAGAATATTTTCATCACCCCCAAAAGAAACCCAGTATCCATTAACACTCCCCATTTTCCCTCAACCTAATCCCCCCAACTCCAACCCTATGCAACCACTAATCTACTCTCTGTCTCTATGGATTTGCCTCTTCTGGACATTTCATATAAACAGAATCATACAATATGTGGTCTTTTGTGACTGGTTTCTTCTACTTATCATAATGTTTTTAAGTTCAGCCACGGTGTAGCATGTATCAGGACTTCATTGCTTTTTGTGGCTAAATGATATTTCATTGTATGGATATATTTGATTTATCTGTTCATCATTTGGAAGGCATTTGGGTTGTTTCTACTTTTTGGTTATTATGAATAACATTCACATGCAAGTTTTTGTGTGGACATATGTTTTCATTTTCTCTTGGAGTCAAATTACTGGGTCTTATCGTAACTCTGTGTAACCTTTGAGGAACTGCCAGACTGTTCTCCCATTTTATATTCCCATCAGCAGTGTATGAGGGTTCCAATTTCTCTACGTCTTTGCAGCACTCATTATTGTCTATCTTTGTGGTTATAGCCATCCTAGTGGGTGTTAGGTAGAATCTCACTGTGGTTTTGATTTGCAGTTCCCTAATGAATAATGATACTGAGCATCTTTGCGTGAGCTTATTGGCCATTTATATATCTTCTTTGGAGAACTATCTGCTCAAATCTTTCACCCAATTAAAAAAAAATTAAGTTTTTATTTGGGGAAATATTCAAACCTACAAGAAAGTTTCAAAAAAACGGCATAAAGAATTGCCATATGTGTTTCAGCCAGAATTCCCCAATATTAACCCTTTACCACATTTGTTTTACATTCTCTATATTCATATGATTTTTTTTTCCTGAACTGTTGAAGAGTAAGTTGTAGACATAACGCTCCATTACCTCTCAATATTTCAATGTGTATTTCCTAAAAACAAGAACTTGCACTTATGTAATTACAGTACAGTTATCTAATCAGGGGATTAAGATTGATACAGTCCTATAATCTACAAACCTTATCCAAATTTTACTTATTGTCCCACTAATGTCCTTTATAGTAAAACAAAAGATTTTTTCTCTGGTCCACAGTCCAATCCAGGATCACATGTTACATTTAGTTGTCCTATCTGTATAGTCCCCTTTTATCTGGGACAGTTCTTCATCAGTCCTTCTTTGTCTTTCTTGACTTAATGCTTTCAAAGAGTACAGGCAGTTTATTTTGGGTAGTCCTTCAATATGGGTTTGTTTGATGTTTCCTCATGATTACGTTAGTGTTACACATTTTGGGTAGAAATACCACCGAAGTGATGTCGTGTCCTTCTCAGTGCATCACATTGGGAGACATACAATATCTTTGACTCATTACTGGTGGTATTAACTTGGCTCACCTGGTGAAAGTGGTGTTTGCCAGGTTTCTCCAAATTTTGCCGATTTTTAATTGGGTTATTTGTATTTTTCTTAATGAGTTTTAAGAGTTCTTTATATATTCTGGATACAAGTCCCTTATCAGACATATGATTTGCAAATACTTCCATTCTGGGGGTTGTTTCACTCTGTTGGTGGTGTCATTTGCTGCACAAAAGTTTTGAATTTTGATGTAGTCCAATTTATCTATTTTTTCTTTTGTCATTTGTGATTTTGGTGTCATATCTAAGAAGGCTTTGCCTAACGCAAGGTTTTCTATGGTGTTTATGTTTTCTTTGAAGGGTTTTGTAGTTAGCTCTTATATTTAGGTCTCTGATCCATTTTGAGTTCATTTTTGTATATGGTATGAGGTAGGGAGTCCAACTTCATTCTTATGCATGTAGATGTGTAGTTGTCCCAGCACCATTTGTTGAAAAGACTGTTCTTTCTCCCATTGAATGGTCTTGGCACTCTTTTAGAAAATCAGTTAACCATAAATGTAAGCATTTATTTCTGGACTTTCACTTCTATTCCATTGATCTGTATATCTGTCCTTATGCCTGTACCACATTTTCTGGATTACTGTAGCTTTATAGTAAGTTGTAAAATCAGAAAATGTGAGTCCTCCAACTTTATTCTTGTTTTTCATAATTGTTTTCGCTATTGTGGGTACTTGTGTTTCCATGTGAATTTTAGGATCAGCTTGTCAATTTCTGAAAAAATGGGCAGCTAGGATTTTGACAGGGATTGCATTGGATATGTAGATCAATTTGGGAAGCATTGCCGTCCTAACATATTAAGTCTTCCAGGCAATGAACATGGGGTATCTTTCTATTTGTTTAGGTCGTCTTCAATTTCTTTCAACAATTTTTATAGTTTCAGTATACAAGTCTTGTATTTCTTTTGTTAGATACACGCCCAAGTATTCTATTCTTTTTAATGTTATTGTGAATGGAGTTGTTCTCTTAATTTCTTAACTCGGACTGTTCATTGCTAGTGTATAGAAATACACTTGATTTTTGTATATATTGTTTTTGTATCTTGCAACCTTGGTGAACTCGTTTATTAGTTCTAATGGTTCTATTGAATTCTTAGGATTTTCTGTATGCAAGATCATGTCACCTGCAGATAGAGATAGTTTTAGTTCTTCCTTTCTAACCTGGATGCATTTATTTCTTTTTCTTGCATAATTATCCTGACCAGAATCTCCAGTACAATGTTGGGTAGAAGTGGCGAGAGCAGACATCCCTGTCTTGTTCCTGATCATAGGCAGAAAGCATCCGGTCTTTCTCCATTGAGTGTGATGTTAGCGGCAGGTTTTTCATAGATAGCCTTTATCAGGTTGAGGAAGTTCCCTGTATTCCTAGTTTGTTGAGTGTTTGTATCATGTGATTTAAGAACATTTTAATGTGCTGTGTCTTAGACAATCATTATCACAAAATATTTAGAAATCAGACTGAACATCAAACTAGGGAACCCTTGGGTCACAACCTTCAATTTAGAGTTGGAAAATTGCTGCCAATTAGGCAGAACATCCCTTTACTATGAAGTTTACCTTTCTGACTCTCATTCAGTCCTCAATGCCTTTTTTTTGTCATACACTTTAATAATTTTTAATTGAAGTGTAACATAATACAAGTAAAGTGTGTAAAGTACATTTAAGTATACACCTTATCAGTTTTTACATGTATCTACATCCGTGTACCCACCCTCCACATCAGCACCCCAGAAGGTGCCTTATGCCCCTTCCCAGTCACTAAACCCCCTCCAGTGGTAACTATTGTGATTTCTATCACCAATGGTTAGTTTGGCCTGTTCTTAAACTTCAAATAAATGGAATCATGAAGTATGTACTCCTGTTTCACGCTTCTTTCTCTTAAAATAATATCCATGAGATTCAGCCATGATGCATGTATCAGTTCATCCTTTTTATTGCTGTGTAGTGTTCCATTGTGTGACTATACAACAATTTGTTCTATCCGTGAACATTTGGGTTGTTTCCAATTTAGGGCTATTGTGAATAAAACTGCTATGAACGTTCTCGTACATGCCTTTTGGTGAACATAAGCATTGATTTCTATTGAGTATATACCTAGGAGTGGAGTGACTGGGTTATAGGGTAGGTTTACATTCAGCTTTGGTTGATACTGCCAATAGTTTTCCAAAGTGGTTGTATCAATTTACACTCCCACCAGTGATGTTTGCGAGTTCCAGTTGCTCCATATTCTTAACAACAATTGATAACTGTCTTTTAAATTTTAATTATTCTGGTGAATGCATACCATATGTCTCCTAAGAAGCCTGACTATTGCGTTTCCCAGCTTTCAAAGATTAGAAGAAGCAAAAGTGGGATGGGTTAGTTGGAGAAAAGAACATTTTGATGTTTTGTGGAAATTATCTTAAAGAATACAGTATTCTTCCCTGCCATCTTAAGAGAGAATTCTGAATAAAAATTTTCTAATGAGTCAGATTGTTTGCAAAGAAACAACTGCACAAGTCTAGGAAGTGGCTGGTGTGGCCCAGCAGCACATCAATCTTGTGAGAAAGATTTATGGGTAATAGTTGATATTAAGCTTAATCTGTGTCAACAGAATAATGAGGCCACCTTCTGCATTTTCTTCTCCTCCTTCTCCTTGTATAAGACTTTATTTCTCACTAAGAACTAGAGTGTCTACAGCTTGAGAGGTGATGGTCCTACTATCCTTAGCACTCATTAGATCACCTTTGAGGAATTACCTGTTAGTGGAGTAACTCACAAACAAGTCCTGGGGGAAACATTGAGGGAACAAGGAGGAAAGACTTATAGGGACATAGTAAAATTGTGGACATTTCTAATGGGCTATTATGTAGAAGAGGGAATAATTCTAAGCAATCTGTAGATGGAACCCACATAAAAGAAGTCTTAGTTCAATATAAATGAAGCATTTCTCATTGAGTTCTCCAAAGAATGAGCTGCCTTGTGAGTTAATGAGTTCTCTGTCACTAGAGGTGTTCAAGCATCAATTGGCCAACCACTTGGTGGGGATACTGTATAGAAGGGATTCATGTATAACGTGGATATTTGAACTAGATTAGATAACCATTAAAGTACCATGTCAAATCAAGGAGTGGATTGATTGTTCCATGAACTTGTAAGAGCTTGGTTTATATTTAATCACAGTTTAAAGTAATAAGGCTAAGTTAAATGTAAGGAACAAGAGTGATCAGAATTAGCAGCATCTTTGCGACATTTGCTGTTCTAGGTTTTGCTTTTTGGTCAAAGAGATGATAACCAATGCTGTGGGCAGTACGGTGGAGCTGGAGGGAGAGACCGATGGGGACACCTTAGAGGTAAGTCACAGAAGACCTAGAACATGGAAAAAGTTATTTATTGTGTCTTTGATGCTTAAAGAAAATGTCTCATTTTTGTGTGAAAATTATTTATGTGTATATTTTAAAATACTCGTTTATGAATGAGCTAGCCATCACTATCCATGACTTTGAAAGATTAAGTTTAATACATCTCTATAGAAAAACCTAATTACCTTGGGATCGTCTCAGCCAGAATGTTTAAGTAAAATTTGGTGTGGACTAGACTAAAATTTCCTTTTGTGCTCATTCTATGGAAAAGGTTTTTCTAAGCTAATTAATAACGTTTTTGATACTACGAGAGAAACATTTGGCCAACTGGTAGCAGACTTTTTCATTTATGCGTAAAATGACTTTAGTTATATCTACTTGCATATAATATATTAAATATAGCAATTTTAATACCATTTTTTAGAAAGTAGGATCATCTTAAGCTCTTTTGAACAGTACAGTTGTAGTCCACAGTTACTACACCATTACACATATATTTAAATCTTGCACAATTATTCAGAGTTGCCAATAATTCAGGTCCTCCCAATGGTTACAATTTAGTGAGATTTTACTTAACTTTCAAGTTAGACTGAAATTAATTCTTTGAGGTTTCTTTCAGAAAATGTCAAAGGGATTCATTTTAATAATTGAGTCAGGTACTCAAATTCTTAGCTTACAATCAAGGTTTGTTGTAGAAACGAACTGAGGGATGCACTTGAAAGGTAACAGATATGGGGGCAGGGAAAGGTGTGAGATAAGAGCCTTTTATGGAGCAGGCTGATGTCTGGCTAAAATCAGACAGTGATGGGGACCCATTAGTAATCTTAATTGTATGAGCACCCCTGAAGTAGGTGGGAAGAGACACACACATGCACACATGTTCTGTGCACTTCTATGAGTAGGCATAGTGGAGCAGAGAAAACAGCAGAAAGGATCCCTTGCTGCCTCTGCTTTAAATAAGTATTGCTCAGCCTAGAATTGCATTTGTTTATCGTTGAGAAGAACCAACTGGAACGCAGCTGTACAACAACTTTTTTTTTTTTATTGAGGTCATGTTGGCTTATAACTGTGTAAATTTCAGGTGTACATTATTATATATCAGTTTCTGTATAGACTGCATCTTGCTCACCCCCAATAGTCTAGTTTTTATCCATCACCATACATATGTGCCCCTTTACCCCTTTTGCCCTCCCCCCACCCCCTTCCCCTCTGGTAACCACCATCTGTTCTCATCTGTATGTTTGTTTACTTATCTTCCACATATGAGTGAAATCATATGGTATTTGTCTTTCTCTGACTTATTTCACTTAGCATAATACCCTCAGGGGCCATCCATATTGTCACAAATGGCACGATTTTGTCTTTTTTTATGGCTGAGTAGTATTCCATTGTGTGTATGTATATATACCACATCTTCTTTATCCATTCATCCATTGATGGACACTTGGCTTGCTTCCACATCTTAGCTATTGTAAATAATGCTGTAATGAACACAGGGGTGCATAAATCTCTTTGAATTGTTGATTTCATATTCTTTGGATAAATACCCAGTAGTGGGATAGTTGGGTCATATGGTGTTTCTATTTTTAATTTTTTGAGAAATATCCATACTGTTTTCCGTAGTGGCTGCACCAGTTTGCATTCCCACCAGCAGTGTACGAGGGGTCCCTTTTCTCCACATCCTCTCCAACACTGTTGTTTCTTGTCTTGTTAATTATAGCCATTCTCATGGATGTGAGGTGATATCTCGTAGTTTTGATTTGCATTTCCCTAATAATTAGTATTGTTGTACAACAACTTTTGATGATAAGATCAGGAGAACAAAATAGCAATCCTAATTTTAGGTCCAGTTCTTGCAGTATGTGTTTATTGCTAGATCCATACATCTAAAAGGAGGGAGGGGAAACCCAGCATATTTACTTCGTATTAAGACAATTTTAATTTTATTGACCTTCAGTTCTTTTCTGGGCTACAGAAGGAGGTTTGTTTCCTGACAAGTAGTTAAGGGATCGTGCAGGAGAACACCTATTGGGGGTACTTGACACGCTTAAAAACATTTTTAAATTGCAGCATTAAAGTGAGGAGAAATCTCCAAAAGGTGAGCTGGCTAAGTTACATCTGAGCCATATTTTTAAATATTTTGGATTCCATTTCATAAAATTATGTTATGAATATATGAGTAACTGAGACTTCTACCCCTCTAAAGTAATTATTTAATGAAAAGTACATAACCTAACAAATGTGACCTGCCTGGTACTCCAATAATGTTATTTATAAATGAAGAAAAATTGCGGGACAATGTTTGGACTTTTTGGGGCTTCTCTACCAAAGATTGTGTGCTTTTTTATCTTGTTACTTTTCCTTCTTTAGTATGAGTATGACCATGATGTGAAGGGTGACAGAGTTGTGCTGGGGAGAGGCACGTACGGGACCGTGTATGCCGGAAGAGATCTGAGCAATCAAGTGCGAATAGCCATCAAAGAAATCCCAGAGAGAGATAGCAGGCAAGTCAGGGGCGGCCCTTCCATACCCTTCAGTTGCCACCTCCACACCCAAATCCCGTGCCCCACACTCACGGTACAGAGGACTTAAGGATGAAAGCATGTGTCAGCCAAAAATTCGTCCTTCTTTTATAGTAAGGGTCATTTGCTTTGTTCTCTGCATATTATAAATAAAGAAAATGGAACAACTTCACTCAGAGGCATGTGGATTGCAGAGAGTCCTATTTTAAAAGAAAACTTTAGTTTTATTTCCACCCATCAACTAGGTCTAAAGTTTTACATTTTTACATAGATAGTTGTTTGCAAATATTTAAAAGTGTGACTCAGTGCTTTAATTCATATTGTAAGATTTTAAATGGCTATTATTTATTCAGATGTGTCATTATAGAAAATTAAATGTGGTAAAAAGAAAATTAGCTTTTTATAGTACAGACTTTTTCTATACCCTGCCCTCCAACCTCACCCGTAGATTTTGAGCTATTACTAACTTGTTTCTTCAACATTTTTTAAGAGTCTAATTAAATGTTTATTCCTTTTTAAATTCATAACCCACCTAATTCTAAACAAGAACGTTGCAGTGTTGACTGTCAAGTGTTTTTATAGAGAAGCTACATACACAGTAAGAGCCACAGCAGAAGAAACAGTAGCTCCGTGCTCTCCAGGCATGGTCAGACCACATCTGCAGCGTCGCCTTCAGTGCTGGACACTGATGGACACGTGCAAACCTCCCTCCCTCCAGGTGGCCAGTGAATTATCAGGGATGGGTTACAAGTGACATCTAGCAGCTGTAAGACCCTTCATCATTCATTCATTCACTCACTCGTTTGTTCATCCCTTCATTTTTAGTGGAATTATGTTATGATATTTGAATTATAAGACAGATATAAGAATTATAAGACAGCCTGAAATGAACTCATCCAACTTCTTCCAAGGCTGAGGAAGATTAAATGACTTCTCCAAGGACGTGAAAAAACAAGACTAGGATCCAATCTGTTGAGTTCCTTGACCAGTATTCTGTCTCTTATTCTCATGATGCATAAGGTGTTAGAGTTGTTTTTTGGGGGAAATCACTGGCGTGTCCCACCTCCTTCAGTTGGTTGCAATAGATGTTTCAGTTTTTCATTGCTGATACTTGTTCCTGGGATTTTAGAGCTAGAAGGGACTTTAGAGACTGTATTGTTCTGTTCTCTAAATTTACAGGCTGAAATGAGGCTATTGGGCACCTTCTCTGTGCCAGATTCTGGGCTGGCAGTGGGGACTGAAAGGTGACTGGGATACTGTCCTTATCCCAGAGTGCTCCCGGTTTGGTAGGGAATGCAGATACCTTGCCTGGGAGTCAAAGTGACAAGTGCCATGATAGACGGGTACACAGGGTATTTGTAAAACATAGGAGACGAATGAACTACTTTTCCGGGGGGAGTTGTGGCAAGTTTGAGAAAATAAATCATCTTTGAGCTGGCCTTTGAGGGATGAGTAGGAGTTCATCTGGCAGAAAGGAGGCCAAAGCATTCTATGCTGAGAGAAGAACAGAGTTGTTAAAGCCCAGAGTGTATTCAGGAATAACAAATTGTCTGTTGTGACTTGCGTGTTGGATGTGATGCAGTGGGGGGCTCTTGAGATAAGGCAAAAAATTTTAAAAGATATAGTCCTTGTAGACCTGAGTTTGAAGGTCGTTGTGTGCTGTGTTAAGCAATATGGTCTTTATGTGGACTTTATGAAGAGAAGTGATATGATGAGATGTGTGTTTAGGAAGAGGGAATATGGTGGCAGGGGAGGATAGACTAAAGAGGCCAGAGGCTGGAGCTGGGAGGTCCATTAGTTGGCTGTTGCTATAGTCTGGAGTGAGTCTACGGAATGAGACTAGAAGGCAGCTGAGGACAGAACCTTCTAGAACACCACCCTTCATGGGAGGCAGAGGAAGAGGGGCGGTGTTGAGAGAGGCAAAGGATGGTTGGAGAGTTCGGGTCGTAACCATAGCGATAGTAACAATAGCAGTCATTCGCTGAGTACCTGCCACACCCCAGGCACTCCACTGGGTGCTTAAGAAACGTGCCACACTTTGGGCCCCAGCAGCCATGTGTGGCTGGTGTTAGTATGCCCTATTTTACAGATGGGAAGTTGAGTAGTCTCATGGGAGCCAAGGGAGAGGACGTTTCCAGAAGGAAGGGATGGCCAGCAGCAGGGCAGGGACTGGCAAGGTGCAGTGCAGACCCCAAGCCCCTAGGATTTGGCAGGTGACGCCGGAACTGTCTTTCCTCCTAGGTACTCGCAGCCTCTGCACGAGGAGATAGCCCTGCACAAGTACCTCAAGCACCGCAATATCGTCCAATACCTCGGCTCTGTTTCCGAGGACGGCTACATTAAGATATTTATGGAGCAGGTGCCTGGGGGTGAGTGGTCGATGGTCTTCTGGTCTCACACTCTGAAAATCACTGATGAAAATATAATGTGAACATCGTTATCCTTCCTGCCAGTTACAAAATGGCAGACCTTTTAGATGTGTGGGAGCATTTGTTTCTCAGAAGAGTTGGAGACAAACTTGTCAATGTCACACAAACAGTCTATTTCTGGTTTGTTAATTCAATCATCAAATATTCATTGAAGATCTACTGAGTGCCAGCTGCTGGGCTGAGCGCTGGAGACAGAGAGATGAATAAAGCATAGTCTCTGGCCTGGAGGCCTTCACAGTCAAGGAGATTAAAGACGGTTTGGAGAAGAGGGGACAGAGGTTTTTAAAATGACATTTCAAAATAACATGTTGACAGTGAAATCAAACACCAGTGCTTTATCCACAAAATCTCCAAATGCGGGCAATACAGTGCAGGGGTAGGAGTTCCTCGGATCTGGAGCCAGGCTGTCTAGTGTGAATTAGTCCCTCCATCTGTAAGCTGTGTGAGCTCAGGCAAATTCTTTACCTCTCTGTGCCCTCAGTTTTCTGATTGAATAAATGAATTGTAAAATTGGAGTAATAATAATTCCTATAATAATTGGAGTAATAATAATTATTGGAGTAATAATGACCCTACCTCAGTGAGTTTTTGGATGGATTAAATGAGATAATGTGTGTAAAGCTCTTAAAGCAGTACCTGGCAGAGAGCTCTCAGTAAGTGCTCATTAAAAAAAAATAATAAAATTAATGATAATAATAAAGTAAGAATGATAATTATGATCTGAATACAAATGTAAAAACTTCGGTTAGAAATCTGCATTCATTCATTCAACCAATAGTTATTAAGAGCCTACTATTCTATTAAGAGCCTAATTGTATACATTAAGAGTCAGGCATTGGGCTAGATTTTGAGGGTTACATTACTATAAATAAAGTACAGTTTCTTCTTCCCTCAAGTTGCTCATAGTCTAGCAGAAAATATGTTAGTTGCTGTTCATGTGAATTGATATTCTGGGCATGAGGACAACAGAGTTGGCAACAGAATTGGAGATAGATATGCGTGTGCCCTTTTACAGATGGGGAAACTGAGGCCTAGCAGGGTCTTATAGCACTGTGTAAGGGGTGCAGCTGAGACTGGCTGATGCCGAGGGCCTGCATGATGACCTCTGAAACAGGTGATCAGCATGCAGAGAAGGGAGGTTTTCTTTTGGCCCAAAGGTTCAATGTTTAATAGTATAATTGGAGGAGGGGATTGTTAAGATGGTCCTGCCCCTATGATCTGGCACTGGGGCCTCCTCACAATGAGGATGGAGAGACCCAATCTCTTCTGATCCTAGTCCCGGTCACCCTAAAGGGCCCCTCACTCTGCTCCTGTCCACTTCGGATGTCAGGGTGACATGTGACCCAAGCTTTGACCCAAGCCATTGTGCTCTCCTCCTGACTTTGTGCAGCTGAGCAGAGCTAAACCTAAAGGTGGCCCCGCTGAATTTCAGGGGTCACAAGGGGTTCCTGTTCACCCTCCCACTCCGGTCAGGCTGACGTGCTGATTCACCTTCAGTCCCTTCCCTGGCTGCGCTGCTTGCACGTCGGGGGAACAGACAGCAAGGGAGGCATGACGCTAGGGTTAGCCCAGATACAGTGATGCTGGCGTGAGTGCTTCCACTAGGTTAGGACCATCACCTCACTTTATTTCCCTGAACCCTTATAATGGAATCTTCGTCACCCTGACAAGTTTTCTGCTGTGTCCATTTCCAGGAAGCCTTTCTGCTCTTTTGCAATCAAAATGGGGGCCAATGAAGGAGCCCTCCATCAAGTTTTACACCAAGCAGATCCTGGAAGGCCTTAAGTATCTCCACGAAAACCAGATTGTGCACAGAGACATAAAGGTACTTGCTTGTCTGAGCCCACAAGGCTTCGTTTGTGCATCTCAGATCAGGCGAGCTGCTGGCGATGTCTGCAGCTTGATCAGCTCACAGAAGGGAAACCATTGAGCATGACAGTCCCCGGAGTGCAAAGTCGAGTCTTCCTAGAGACTTGTGACCGTTTCTTAAGGTCCAGATCTGTGTCATGTTAGTTTGTTTAAATCTGTCTTTAAGCATTTGATGTTCTTCCTTTTCTAAAGGGTGATAATGTCCTGGTGAATACCTATAGCGGAGTTGTGAAAATCTCCGATTTTGGAACCTCTAAACGTCTTGCAGGAGTGAATCCATGTACAGAGACTTTTACTGGTAAGCAGAAGGGAGCTTGGTGTGGGGCGGCCACCTTGGAGTTAGGCTTGCTGGGCAAGCTGCAGTCCTTCAAGTGTTACTTACTGAGCACCTCAGCACAGTGTGGGCGATTGATAATTGAAGTGGATGGCATATTGTCCCCAGCTTCAAATTGTTTGAACTTTGTCATAATGATGCACTTAGCCAGCTACTTGTGACAACAAGATTGCCTGTCTTCAAAGCTTGGGTAGGTGTAGTGCTCTGCTTGAGGTTTTCCGAGGGTTTCTAACCAATCAGCAGAATGGTCGCCTCCCTTTGAAGTTAATAGCACATTTTTCAGAATCGTGGGTAATTCTGAATAACAGTATTCCTCAGACAACTTATTAGGACATTTGATTGGTCTATCATAAAAATAGCCTTTTACTTTAGTGAATTCTGGTACCTTGTGCTTTGATATGCTTATGTTTCCAAGGGAGTCTAATTCTTCCAGGGAATATGGTATTCTAAGTGGGTTTGAGGAATTGGATCTTCTTTTCTATATGTCAGTAATGGAATCATTTAAGTGTTGAGAGGGACTGGCTTCAAAGAGTGGTATAAAATTGCCAGCTAGCTTTCCACTTACAAGACCAAGGAGTAGAATGATGCTCAAAAGCTACCTATGGTTTTTTGAAATTCCTGCTTAAAAGCAGCTATAGTAAAAACTTTGATCCTTGGAAAGAAGTGCTGATTTTGAATAAGCAAAGGTTTATGGTCCCCTAAGGTGTAATAAAGGGATCACAAAGATTTTGCTTGATGGAATTATGAAACAGCGCTTATGATATTATAGCTCTGCCATAAGCTGTAAAAGACAGATAACTGTTGTTCTCTCTCGCTGTAGCACCAAGCTGTAGAGGGGACAGATTGGCCTTAGTTTGGGTGAATAATATCAAGCGTTGAAAGGCTTGTCTTCAACAAGAGAGTTGTTGTCTGTTGGCCACTGGACGCCCACAGTGGAGACACATTCCCTGTCTAAGATAAAGGGGGAACTTACGCATCAGAAATGACTTCTCAGTTGTAACACCGGGGGAGGTACATGCCCATTGCCCTCAAAATGGGAAAATATTATACCAGGGACTCCACCAGAATCTCCCAAAGAAAGAGTGCATTGAATTTTCATTCACTGTTTCTGATATAAATATACATATATCAACATGTATAGATGAGTATGTATGTATGTGTGACTGGCACATTTTTTTAATACCCTAATTGAAAATGACTTATATTCTCCTGTTTGGAAGCCACCAATTAGCTTAGCAATATGTAGCAAGAGGGACTCTGATATGACAAGGAGTTATTTCAAGACCTAAAACTCCCAACAATTTATCTTGTAATTAGCATCCCCAAAGAGGGAAAAAAAAATCACAAAACACATGTATAATTCATGTTCACATATCACATTTTCCCCAGTAATTGGCTTGAGGAAGCATGCATTTTGCATTGCAAAATAATGCAGGGGTATTTGGGGGATAATAAAGAAGGGGTCTCATTTTGGGTAGGAAATTCCCCTGCATACAATTACTCTTTGCAAGACAGAGCGGTTCTGTAAAGAAACCTCAGCTGGTTGGTGCGGAACTTGGAACTCTGATTGGGTGCCGGTAGACGTGCTGGGACTTTTCCACACAAATGCCCAGAGGCTGTCGGAGCCTGGAGGGAGAGCCAAAGGCTTCAGGCAGCTTCTTGGCCCGAAGCCCTCCCCTCCTGTGTTCCTCTAAGGGTTTTCTCAGCTGTTGGCGTAAACCAACTAGAACAGGAGGAAGAGCCGTTATGGCCAGGATCAGCGGCCTTTGCTTTTGTTTTTTTTAACAGCTTTATTGAGGTATAACTTACATATCGTAAAATGCACCCATTTGAAGTGCACAATTCAGTGGTTTCTGGTAGATTTTCTGAGTCGTGCAGCCATTGCCACAATCCATTTCCATCACCCCCAAAAGGTCCCTGTGCCACTTTGCAGTCAGTCCCCATGCCCACCCCGGCCCCAGGCAACCACTCATCTACTCCCTGTTGGTATAGATGTGCCTGCTCTGGAGATTTCAGAGAAACGCCATGATACAGTATGTGGTCCTTTGCATCTAGCTTCTTCCACTTCACATCGTCTTTTCAAGGTCCGCCCGTGCTTCAGCACGTATCAGTGCTTCGTTCCTTTTCTGGCTGAATAGTGTTCTATTATATGGATAGACCACATTTTGTTTACCCATCTACCAGTTAATGGTCATTTGGATTGTTTCCACTTTTTGGCTATTGTGAATGATACTGCTGTGAACGTTCACATACAAGCCTTTGTGTGGGTATATGTTTTCATCCCTCTTGGGTAGATACCCAGGAGTGTGAAAGGGAGGAAGACTGTCCTCTACCCACTGTGGGTCCTTTCTGGCTGGGCTACAAATTAAATTGACATGAGACCAAATAGCAGGAGAAAAATCAAACAAAGCTTTATAACGTGTATACATGGGAGAAACCAAGGAAACTGAGTTTCTTGACAAAATGGCAGAGGTTCTCTTCTTACCTAAATAGATTTAGGTAAAGACAAAGGAGGATGTTGGGGGTAGGGAAGTCAGAAAGCACAGTAATCAAGAGTATGCAGATTTAAGTCCTCTCCTTCTGTACTTATAAGAGTTTCTAGAGATAAGGTCATCCCCCCTCTTCCCAGTACAGAGAGGGAGATACCTTTACAAATGGAGATTTCCCTTACAAATATAAATGTTTGGTAAACAGAACTTTGATAAGAATGGGCTTAGCAAGGCCCCTCCCAGTCTATCCATACCCAGAGTTAAATTCATTTAGGCACTTATTGGGGGAGGTCAAGTGTCCATCAGAGAAAATAATCAAGGTAAAGAGACATATTTTGAGGGGGCCAATTTTGATCTCCCACAAGTCGAACTCGAGACAGGAACCCTGTTCTGGTCTATGGCTGTAAACATTCTTGGTTCAAATTCTGGCTCAACCATTTGCCAGCTGTGTGACCTTGGGCATGTTACTTAACCTCTCTGTGTCTCAGTTTCTTCATAAGTAAAAGAGAGATGCTCATAATACCTATTTCATAGGGTTTTTATAAGGATTCAACTGAGTTGATATTGATGAAGTGCTTTGACCAGTACCTGGCTCATAGCAAGTGCAACTGAAGTATTTGTTAAAGAAACAAAATAAATACTACTTTGCACTTAGAAGTCACAGGTTATTAGAGCTGGCAGGAGCCTTGGAGAGAATCGAGTTTATGTGCATAACTAGCATGTTGAACCTGTCGGACTCAGAAGGCGTAATCATAAAAGCCGTTTTATTTTTGTCTCCCACTGCCCTTTACAGCCTTCCCAGAGCAGTAGTCCTTTCTCATGACTTTTCCAGCCACCCTTAGATAACAAAAGTGGAAATCTTAATTGGCACTTTGAGAAGCAAGCATGATCTGAATGCAGTAATTGAAAGGGTTGGGCTAAGGTACTCATCAGCACTCTGGTCCTCATTGGATGGGCAGACTTCTCTCCCTGTCCTGCTGGCCCAGGGGCAGGCAGCACAGGGGTCGGGGTGTCGGCTTTCTCCCTCCTCCCCCCACAGCCTACTCACCAGCCGCAGGAAGGAGAGGAGAGGGGCACGGAAAGTTGTCACTTGGCTAGCACTGTTCTAAGGTGGCTTTGTGGGCTCTGGGTTTGGCTGATGGTTACTATTAACTCTTTCCTGCTGGGTCCCTCTGAATATAACTCCCATGTCCTGGACAGGGGCCTGTCCTTTAGCGGACTGCCCCTGCCCACCCCTCCGATCTTTTACCCCTCACGGTGTATCCACCCCTGCAGCTTTTTCTCTTGAGAGATCCAGGCCCTGAAAGATTGTCTTGGGGCAGGATTCCCTTTAAAAAGACCCTAAAGCAGTATTTCTACAATGGGTCCTGCATCTGGTGTCCAAGGTTCATGCATCTTTTACCCACTGTCGAGAGGGTGTGATGATATCCCCAGACCCTATGGTCTCCCACTCTGCTGCTGTAAGCTGCATTTGTTCCCATGGGACCCAGTACACTGTGCAGCATACCTGCAGGGGACACATACATATGGAGCTCTGAGTGGGCCCAATGACAAGCCCTCAAAGGCTTTGGGTTAGGAGGAAGTGGTGCCCCCTCCCACCAGGCCCATCCCTTGGTCTGGGCAACTGGGGTGGCCCCTGGAGCCATAGAAGGCTGCACCTTACTTCTCTTTTCTCAACTTCATCAATATTAAATTTTGAAACTTTGGGCTCTAACACTATCTTGGGGGCCCATGGAAGGTGCTAACACATGCAGCCTTCTTTCAAGTATGATTGTCCTGAGGGAGGGTGGACCCCTCAGCACAGCTCTCTCTAGAGAAGTTGTTTTCAAGCCCACCCCCAGTCTCTACTCTCTGAACCTTTTTAACCCCTTGATCTGGGCGGGAAGCCTCTGTGAGTTGTGTAACCAGTTGTCTGAGACCCCCTTAGAACTGTGCACCTGTGGTCCCGGTCTCACCCCTTGCCTTGGTATCTGGATCATATCTTGGC
This sequence comes from Diceros bicornis minor, assembly GCF_020826845.1. Taxonomy (NCBI): domain Eukaryota; kingdom Metazoa; phylum Chordata; class Mammalia; order Perissodactyla; family Rhinocerotidae; genus Diceros; species Diceros bicornis. The sequence goes on along the minus strand of NC_080781.1, from coordinate 16,092,201 downwards.
ACTTCAGTCAAAACTTCTAAATTACTGTCCTCTGCTGTGGGTTTTCTTTGCTGGTAATTTGAAAATCCTGCTTGGGCAATTGTCCAGGAGCCTCCAGTGGATTTCATGTCCCAAGGAGGCTGAGGCAATGCCTGTGGGTCTCCTGATCACCTTGTTCTGAACTCTGCACCACTGCACTGGTGTAGGTACCTGAGAGTGTGGCTGGCTGGCTGATGGAGTGACCAGTATGGTGGGCATACCTTGGAGGAAATGCAGTTTAGGGAGGATATGAAACCCTTAAGAGAGCTAGATTTAAGGCAAGCAAACTTTCCAGGATTTCTGCATTATTCAGATGCACCCCCATGGCGTCTTCACTTGGTTTTCTCGACAGAAGCCAGCCTTTGGTACAGCTGATGCACACCCACAACATGCACCCCACCTGGGACAGTCCCTTGACTATTTGAAATAATCGCGTGGATCCCATCTCTCTCTGTTGGCTGTTCCCTGTGCGTGGATGGTTTCCTATGAATACGGTAGTAAATAAAATGGAGCCCCCAGTTTTCCACCATTGCTCTATGCCTTCCAGTCGTGTGGAAACAAGTCACATTATGGCTTTGAAAATCCTTGCATCAGCTGCTCTTATTCAGGCAGCGTTTTCTTCAGTGGTGCTTCCCTGGATTTGTTACATAGATCAGCGATGTCATGGTGTGTAGCTCCAAATTTGGAGACAGGAGACCTGAGTTCTAGCTTGAGCAAATCCCCTAGCTTTTCTGAGCCTCAGTTTCCTCGTGTATAAAATGGGAATAACAGTAGATAGTACCTTCTCTGCCCGCCCTTACGGAGTTGTGAGATTCAGGTGGACAACGCTACATGGAGACGCTTTGTAAGCCATTGAGTGCTAATTGAAAGTCAGACATTGTGGCCAGCAGCCTCCAAGATGGCCCCCAGTGATCCCTACCTCCTGGTATGCACAGCCTGGTATAATCCTCCCCCCCTTGAATGCTGGCTGGACTTAGTGACTCGCTTCTAATGAATAGATTAAGGCAGAGTGGTGGTGTGTGACCTGGAGACTAGGTCAGAAAGGGCAGTGTGGCATCCCTCTTGCCTCCTTTCTTTGGATCACTCGCTCTGGGGGAAGCCATGTCTTGAGCAGCCCTATGGAGGATCCCACATGGTGAGAAACTGAAGCCTCTTCCCAATGCCCACATGAGCTTAGAAGTGGATCCTCCAGCCCCAGTCTAGCTTTCAGCTGCAGCCTAATGAGAGACCCTGGGCCAAATCCACCCAGCCCAGCTCTTCCTGGATTCTGACGCTTGTGAGATCGTATCTGTTATTTTAAGCTGCTAACATTTGGGGTAATTTATTACATAGTAATAAATAACTAATACGGATGTCACTAAGTCCCTACCTTTAGATAGGGTGATATTCACTATGGTTCCATATAAAGAAAATCTCCAAATTGAGCGTTAGGCAGACTTATCCTCCAATTACGAACAATTGTACTAAGGTGGACAGTTATTCGACCAGGGTCATTAAGCTGTTGCAATTTGGTTCAGTACTATTTTCTACTGTTGCATAACTTTGTAACAGTTTATTCCTGTGTTCTTGTAAGAATTAGCTTTTAGTGATTGTGTTCGTCAGGATCCAGGTAGGAAAATCGAAATCACCCCAGTTATTTTTACAGAGAAAATTTAATAGGAAGAACTGGTTCCTGGGACTGAGTTATCAGAAAGCAGCCTACATCCCTAGGGCTTGGGGCAGCACAGGGGAGGGTAGGATTTGAGCCTTTCAGGAGGGGATGCTGTGCCACTGGGCTGGAGCAGGCAACTCTGGGGGGGCAAGATGAAGCTGATTCTGGAAATATGGAGGGTGGGACAAAAAAGCTAGAAACTGGGGGCCGGCCTGGTGGCGCAGTGGTTAAGTGCGCACACTCCACTTCGGCAGCCCGGGGTTCGCAGGTTCGGATCCCGGTGCGCACCGACGCACCGCTTGTCAAGCCATGCTGTGGTGGCGTCCCATGTAAAGTAGAGGAAGATGGACATGGATGTTAGCCTGGGCCCAATCTTCCTCAGCAAAAAAAAAACCAAACCTAGAAACTGGAGTTGAGCACTGCTACTAGAACCAACTGAGGGTCCAAAGTGAAGCTTGCTCAGAGAAACAGCAAGCAAATGGGGAGGAACAAGTAACCTCTTCCTTCCTCTTTCCTTCCAGGCTTGCTCACTTGCTCTCTCTAGCGCTGCCTAGTGGCAGAGCCTAACGGGGAGCAGCAAGCAAAGCAGAAATGTGGTCTGCAGAGTGCCAGACCGTGTCATAGCAGCGCGGAGGGATAATAGCTTAATAAACAGCACCATGTCATCTTTCCTTAATTAATGAATTATAGATTAGTTAGAAGGTACATTCCCTGCCAAGGCCTCTCCTTCTATTATTCGCAGCGGTAGGAGCCTGGAGGGGATATTGCGTCACTGGAAGTTCCCTTCCTGCAGCTCTGGGATTTCCTAACAATGCAGCAAGTGCTGTGAGCCTCCATCTTGCCCAACCCTGCAGCCAACTGAACACTTTCCCGCCGGGCTTTCAGCCCCAGAGACCAAAGCTGTCATTTCTGCCCCACTGATCTGTCATGCTTACTGATCCAACCCGATTTATATTAAACTTTAAATTAGTAAGAATTAAATAAAATTGAAAATTTTTTAAATTAAAATTCATTTCTACAGTCTCACCAGCCACATTTTAAGAGCTCAACAGTTGTATGTGTCTAGTGGCTACCATATTGAACTGCACAGAATAGAACATTTCCATTATTGCAGAACATTCTATTGGTCAGAGCTGTCCTAAAGTCTTTCAAATGCTCATAGGAAGGAAAACTGGTAGTAAGACATTGGATCTTCAAGAGGAGGATGTAGTAGGTAGCTTCTTGAAACGTTTTTTTTAACCAATGAGCCCTTTGTTTTCATTGCTCAAGACTCAGGAAACCCACTTTGGTTGCATGATCTTGAGATAAGCACTTGAATTTCTCTGGGCATCACTGTTCTCTATTCACGCCTTGGCCAATGTCATCTCTGAGTTCACTGTTTATTATAAACCTCTTCACCAGCACACAGCACCTGCTGCTCTTGCTTCCACATTTCCCCTTTCTTCAGGCTTGGTTTCAAGGAAAACCAAAGACTTGACTCCCAGAGCTCTTTTTTTTTTTTTAATTTTTATTTATTTAATTTTTCCCCCAAAGCCCCAGTAGATGGTTGTATGTCATAGCTGCACATCCTTCTAGTTGCTGTATGTGGGACGCGGCCTCAGCGTGGCCGGAGAAGTGGTGCGTCGGTGCGCGCCTGGGATCCGAACCCGGGCCACCAGCAGCGGAGCACAAGCACTTAACCGCTAAGCCACAGGGCCAGCCATTCCCAGAGCTCTTGACAGCCCTCCCTGGCCCGTCTCTCCAGCAATCCTTCAACATCTCTTCTCCTCCCAGTGCTATATCTGATCACCACCTTCCCTGTGGCAGCCTCTGGTGGCTCATGACCCACAGGAGAAAGCACAAAGTCAGAGCCTTTGGAACACACAGTTTGCTATTTGGGCTGCACCCTGGCCACTGCCTCCTTAATTTTTAATTCTTAATTCCCTGCCCTGTGTCAAATCACTTGTGCTTTCCTGAACTCACTCTGTACTTCACACCCATGGGCCTTTGCTCAAGCTCTTCCCCTTGCCTGGAAGTCCTCCCATCCCTTTGTCCACCTCTTTGACCTTTGAGGCAGGAGTCTAGTTCACTGGCAGCCCCATCTGCTGCCCCTTTGGATCTGCCTCCACGTTCATAGCAAGGTCATGCTTTACCACACCTTTTCCCAGCCAATGACTGAGTATGGTGGAGGTACTAGAACCAATATGAGACTCTTCCAATGGGCAACTTGGGTCCAGGGACTACCCAGTGGCCTGACTAAAGCTGTCTCACAGCTTTTCTGCCATCTGAGACTCTTCCTACCCAATTCTGCCTTCCTCCTCTTTCCCAGGTGTCAGACTTGCATTGCAGTCTGACAGCTCTCCCTGCCCATCCTGCTCCCTCCCCCTTTCTCCTTCATACACTTCTCTAGTAAATCTCTCATATGTCTAATCCTGTCTTGGCATTTACTTCTCAGAGACCCAAATTGACACAGCTATAGCTTTTCCTGACTCGAACCAGGCAGAATCAAGCACTTTTCCATCCATGTTCTCAGAGCCCTCTGTGTACAACTCTGTTATAGCCCTTTCTATATTTTACTGTCGCCGCCGCCACCACCACCACCACCACCACCACCATCATCACCATCATCATCATCATCATCATCATCGTCATCATGTCTGTCTCCTCCACTAGGCAGCTCCTAAAGGTCAGACACTGTGTTTCTTGCATTCTGGTTTCCCTGTATCTAGTGTGCGCTAATATGTGCTGATTGAATTGAATTGGGCTCATTTATCCTTCAAGGGGCTGAGCAATCCTTTCTCAGCATGACTAGTATTAAAGGAAGGCATGTTGCATGTCTCTGGTCAAAGAAAAGATGCAACCATACTATTTATGCATGAAACCAGGCTCCATCTGTCATTAATGAGAGCGTTAAAGTTCACGTGTTTGTTTACTAATGGTCCACTTAGATTTTAAGCAATATGGTGTCCACGATCTTTATTTTTTTTTTTCCAATAGGCACTCTGCAGTACATGGCACCTGAGATTATTGATCAAGGACCTCGCGGGTATGGTGCCCCAGCTGACATCTGGTCCCTGGGCTGTACCATCATTGAGATGGCCACCAGCAGGCCACCATTCCATGAGCTCGGCGAACCGCAGGCAGCAATGTTTAAAGTAAGACATGTTTGCTGATTTAGGTTGCTGGTGTTGGGGAGATATAAGGAAAAACAAAATCTTCTCCCAGTCCAGAAATTTCTCCACTATCCAAAGATGGAAGAGAAAGAAAACAGTTTTATTATTGAATAAGCATTACATCAGAACGTGATGCCCGTCATAGGCAGTCTGCTAAGAGGTTGCAAAGACAGAAAGAACTCGCCTCCTTTTATCGAGCCAAGCAGTACAACCCTTTCCATCCATGTTCTCAAGGGAAACACTAGCTAGTCCTCAGGTGCGTGGACTGGACAGCACCGTTGGTCACAATGGTTCATCCACGGTTCACCTGGTAATTGGGGCCACCATTTGCGTTAGCTAGTTAGCTTTACCGCCCCCTGCCCGCCCCCCAAATAAACTTCTCAAATCTTTAAGACAGGAGGTAGTTTTGGAGCGAGGCACCGCTGAACTTAGGCCCGTACCCTCCCGCAGAAATGGAGATGGGGCCGGGGGCGCTCTTCCTTGATGACATTTCAAAGAGGTGGCCCCCAGGTCCTTGAGAAAGAGTTCCTGGCAAGAGGCTTATTTAGCTTTTGAAAAGATTTACATACATCTCAAGGGGACAGAAAACTTACACGTTTTCTAAAGTGAATGCTCTAAGAAAGGAGACGTCTCTTCCCTTATTTTCAACAGAGGGAACTGAGCCTCTGTATTTTGAATCTCTATCTGCCCTTACCCTGGGTAAGGTGCAAAGGCCACGGGGGGGCTGTGTCTTTGGAGGGCAGGTCTCTGATTGGGTTTGGAGAGGTGGTACTTTGGGTATCAGATAATGTTTCCTTTGTCAATCTACAAACCTTCGCAGAGCTAACGGAAAGGGCACCCAGTGTGTTGAGGCTCACATAGAAGCGATTGATGACTGTGGGTGGGGGTTCACTGCTGGGCACGTTCCCTTGGGAAGGAATATGCTTGCTCGTGACCTCACGGGAAGCTGATGCCAGGACAGCCCTGGGTGCCCAAGGTCAGGTCTGTGGCTTCTGGCTCTGTGTGAGCTGGGAAAAATTTAAGAGGGGCTGTAGCCCTGAGTCCATTACCAGCAGTGACCTTCCATGGGGCATTTTTGTTCACCCCAAGACTGAGAAGGAAGAGAGTGGGGTTGCAAAAGGCCAAGTGGCCACTGCTTATGGACAGCGAGGTCACAGTGCATCGAAGCAGCCTGATGGAACATGATTCCAGAGGCCTTTCTTCCTGCTTCTCTGCCAGGCGTTGGGGCCTCTCAGCCTGTCTACCCCGCAGCCTCGCCGCCTGCGTCTTTGCCGGGCCCTCCAGCTCAGCCTCTTCGGCAGTAAAGGACTCAGGCACAAGTGCAGGTTTCTGCCCATGAGCTGCGTGCAGCCCGCTCAGTGGGCTCTCAGTGCTGGGGGTGCCTTGGCTGCTCCCCCCAGCCAGGCCCCTGCAGAATGTTCTCAGAGCTTCCCACCCTCCCAGCAGCTGGCAGGCAGCTCCAAAGGCAAGACCTCAAGTTGACAAGTTGTCTTCTGGCCCCTGCAATCCCAACAAGACCCTGAACACCGAGCCTGGAGAACAGCAGTGACCTTCCCTCGCCCTTTGATGACTACCCATGATGGAGCCCCCTGAGGGCCATTGAAGGTCTTCCCTGCAGCTTCAGTCACAGCCTCGGAATCAGTACTAGCTGGGGCTGAGAAGAGCACCGGGGCCCACCGGAGAGCCATGGCTGTCTGCTTTCTGATCAGCTGCCAGCTTCCTGCACCCTCAGGAAACCTGTCTGAAGGCTGTGACTTGCTCAGTTCATCCACAGGGACCGAGCGACTCCCCTCACCCTCTCCCTTCCTCCTGTTTCTGGTTAGCTAATTTGCTATACAAATTCTTTGAAAATATATTGAGCTTTTTGGATGGCGTGTAAAGTCAATTTTTATTGCAAACTAGAAAGCTATTATTAAATAAATAACGTCCCCCGTGTTCTCTTTGCAAAGACTGTAGAAATTATTTCTGGGATATCTAGAATCCTTCAGAAAAATTTTAAGAAACTTCTGGGCAGTGTCTGAAACAAGACGAACTGTGTTTCCCCCAAAGGGACTCTTATGGGTTTGTGTCCCCTAAAAAAAGATATCTTGAAGTCCTGACCACTAGTACCTCAGAATGTGACGTTATTTGGAAATAGGGTCTTTACAGAGATAATCAAGTTAAGATGGGATCAATAGGGTGGGCCCTAATCCAGTATGACTGGTGTCCTTATAAAAAGGAGAAATTTGGACACAGAGAGAAGAAAATGTGAAAAGACACAAGGAGAATGCTGTGTGAAGGCAGAAATTGGAGCGATGCATCTACAAGCCAACACCAAAGATTGCTGGCAACCACCAGAAGCTAGGAAGAGGCAAGGAAGGACTTCCCTACAGGTTTCAGAGAGAGCATGGCCCTGCTGCTGCCTTTATTTTGGACTTTCAGCCTCCACAACTGTGAGAGAATAAATTTCCCTTGTTTTAAGCCACCCAGTTTGTGGTCTTTGTTACGGCAGCCCTGGGAAACTAATACAGGGACCTTTTGAGTAATAGCAAAGCACTCTTAAAAGTAACGTGCTTGCAGGATGCCGGAGTGCCAGGGGAGAAGCCACCCTTTCCTCTTTGAGTTCTTGTCCTGAATTTTTGTCTCTGGCTCCCCTAGTGCCCTTATCTCCCCACCCTCAGGTGAGGGGTGCCACCTGCCATGTGCGGAGCATTTCAGATCTTGGGGGTTGAATTCCGTCCAGCTTTTAGTGTTCTCAAAACCCCAAACTCATTTTTTTTAATTTTATTTTATTGTGGTAAGAACACTTAACGTGAGATCTACCCTCTTAATAAATTTTTACATTTATAATACAGTCTTGTCGGCTTTAGGCACGATGTTGTACAGCAGATCTCTAGAACTTATTCATCTTGTTTACCTGAAACCTTATGCCCATCGAGTAGTAACCCCTCATTTGCCTCTCCCCCCAATCCAAAACTCTCGAGCTGTCATCCTGCCCATGAGGAGCAGCGTGTCAGAAATGGTAAGCACACCCCAGGTCAAAGGACTTTGGGATGTGAAGTCGAAGGCTTGCAGTTTGCTCTCTGCAGCACCCAGATCTTGCTTAGGTGGGTAAGGAAGGCCACGCCAGCCCCCAGGGTTGCTGAGGAGCTAGGAACAGGGTGGATCTGGAGGACAGAATGGCTTCCACCCTTGGTTTATTAGGTGGGCTTGGAAAAGACACAGAGAAGACTGCAAACTTGAAGACAACAACTCCTAAGAAGAATAGAGTGCCATCTCCATGGGAACAGTTATGCAGGAGGAGGTTATGCAAGATGGACGAGCAGGACTTGTGGAAGCATTCTCATCTCACAGTGACATGTGACAGCTCAGCCCCACCTCCTGCTCCCCTATATTCGACATTTTGGAGTTTTTGTTCTCATAATCCTTGATGGGGACCGTGTTGGCCCCATGCTTCTTGATGGGGTTTTTGATCTGGTTCCACTGCTCCCTCGTGGTGGTGGTGGTGTCCTCGGAGGCCAAGGTCACAGGGACAGAGAGCCTTTAGCAGGACTGTAATGAGCTGGCCAGAAGTGGGAGCTGGAGCAGAAATTGTAGCAGGAGCCCACACAGGAAAGGGCAGTGCCCCCTTCCTCAGCAGGTTTTACCCCACGGGGATGAGGGCATGGGCCGTGAGGTACCAGCTTCCAGGTTTGGTCTGCATGAGATTTATAGCTGGAGGTGGAGGATTTGGGCTGTGACTGCACAGAGACTGAGAGATGTGTGTAGCATCTTTTGGGGACCCTGTGTATCAGAGAGCAGGTCACAGATGCCTTTGAACACCCTCAGAGCATCCTGCTGCAGAACCATCTCAGTTATCTTCTGCTGCATAACAAACCACCCCAAAACATTAGAGGCTTAAAACAATCACTTTTTATTTCTCCCAGTTCTGTGGGCTGACCATTGGCTCTTCTGGTCTTGCCGGGGCTCACTTGTGTCGCTGCGTCCAAGTGGCGTCTTGGCTGGGGCAGGATGCTCATGGAGGGCTTCTCCCATGTGGCTCTTCATCCTTGGCAACCTCCCTGCATGGTGGTCTCAGGGCTCCCAAGAGGACTAGAGCAGAAGCCAAAGGCACCTTAAGGCCTATGCTCTGAAGCACTTCCCCCACAATCTACTGGGAAAAGCAAGGTCCCAAGAGGCCAGCGGCGGTGGGTGGGTGGGTGGAGGCATGGACACAGGTGCGAGTCATCAAGGCTGCTCTTACAATCCATCACCAGCCCCTCAGGATGGCAGGTGTAGGAGCTTTGTAGTGAAGGCATGTACACCTGGATTCACCCAAGGCCTCACCGTCACATCTGTCGCCTCTCCTTCAAATGCAGGTGGGGATGTTTAAGATCCACCCTGAAATTCCAGAAGCCCTATCAGCTGAAGCCAGAGCCTTCATTTTATCCTGCTTTGAGCCTGACCCCCAAAAACGTGTCACCGCCACTGACCTGCTCAAAGAGGGCTTCTTAAGGCAGGTGAACAAGGGCAAGAAGAACCGAATTGCTTTCAAGCCGTCAGGTGAGGCCTACCTGGACAGCGGGGGTGCTGCCCTGGGCCCCCGGCTTCTCTGTTGCTCAGAGAGAGTGCCAGCTCTCCGGAGTGCTGAGCTTCCCACCTGGCACCTGTTTTTGTGAAGAGTGGCAGGGATTGGTGCAGTAGGTGTAGGGGTTGTTAAAACTCAACTAATGGATGTCCCTTGATTTCCTGACAGAGGCACAGGAGCCTCACGGGTAACTGTGATGCCCTCCCCCCCACCCCCCCGCCCTGTGAAAGTCTTTCCTTTGGGATTGTGCCAAGGAGGGAGGCGAGAGGTGCCCTGGCTGGGGTTTTGTGTCTTCCCCACATGCAGGGCCTGGCGCTTCATTTCTGGAGCCTGGCCTGTCCCCCTGTGCTGTTCCTGACCTTGATTAAAGGGCATGTCAGAGGAGTTAGCCTGTGGTGGCTGTCCTGCAGGCCGCTGAAGCCAAGCGAGCCCTTCTAGGGCAGTAAGTCTTACCCAGCAATGACGTAAGAGTGGCCCTGGAAAAGCTGTTAGTTCTCTTTGCCTTGGCGTGGATGGGGCCAGAAGGCAGGACAGAGCTGCTCAGCATCTGGCTCCCAGATTGGACTACCTGCCTCAGCATTTCGTGCTGGCTGGTTAGAAATGCAGAGTCTCAGGCCCATCCCAAACTTGCTGCAGCAGAAGCTACATTTCACCACAATCCCTGGGTGTTCGTGTGCACCACTTAGAGCAGCACCAGTTAGAGCAGCACAGGCTTTAGCAAGCGCCTGTGTGCGCCACCTGGCCGGAGGGGTTGCCGAGGCTCAGCTTCCCACCCGCCCTCTCTGCAGCATCCTCCTTCTCTAAACCTCCCTCCTCCTGTCTGCCCCCACACAGAGGTGGCCCGGGGTGCCGCCCTGGCCCTGCCCACGTTAGGGGAGCCCATGGGCAACAGCAGTGAGCATGGCCCTGTCTCTCCCGAGTCTGACGCCCAGTCCGACGTGTTCTTCGAGAAGGCCCGGGCGCCCAAGCACCGGCTCAGCCACCTGCTCAGGTATGGCCCGCCCCATCCACCCACTGTGGGCGCTTGTGTTCCCAGGGAGCAAAATACCTCCCGGGTCAAAACCAGATGGCCGAGTAGGTCTTTTGCTTCCTTTCTGCATGGTCAGTAGCGAGGCCAACAGTGCCAGCAAGGAGGGCAGTGTGTTCACTCGCTGCCCCTCCCCGCTCCGTCCCTTCCCCATCTCCCATCCTCTCCTCTTCTTCCTCTCGTCCCCCTTTTCTCTCCCTCTCTCAACACTGGTGCTGTGGGAGTTCGAAGGAATACTGCATCTCTTCCATCTGCCCACCTCCTGCAATTTCATCTTCCTGAGGTGGGCACTGCGGAGGATTCACCTCTGAGCCCCTCCCCCACGGTGTCCTAGCCTGGAGACTTTTCTCCGGGACGCACAGGGATTGTTCGTGTTTGTCCGCAGTGTTCCGGATGAGAGCTCGGTCTTGGAAGACCGGAGCGCAGCCTCGTCCCCAGAGGACAGGGACCCGGGTCTCTTCTTGCTGCGTAAGGACAGCGAGCGCCGCGCCATCCTGTACAGAATCCTCTGGGAGGAGCAGAACCAGGTGGCCTCCAACCTGCAGGAGTGCGTGGCCCAGGTACACGCGGAGTAGGGGGGCGGAGGACGTTTGCTAATCCTCTCCCCTCTGCCCGCGTCCGGGTCCCAGAACAGGTCCAAACGGGGACCGAGGTTCCTGCTACCATGGAACATTTACACAATTACAATAATCACCATAAGTATTTCCCAGCGTCCTTCCCTCCTCCAACAAAACAAAAGAAAATACAAAGAAAAAAAAAACTCCCCTGAAACCAATTTGGGGAACACTGCAGTGAATCCACGCATTGATGTGGCGGTGCTGCCTCCTGGTGGAAACACGCCAAATGGCAGCACAAAGCCCAGGAGCTCGCAGCATTTGCCCTGCTCTCTCGTTATCCCCCTTTTGAGCCCTGGAGCTGAGTTGACTCTCAGCTGTAGGACACACTAGAGTTGCCTCAGAAGCTGGGAAAACAGCCACTTTAGAGAGAAAGGTTATGGCTGAAAATATTTGAGTTTTAACTTATTTTGGATGGTGGAAGGTCCTTTTAGGAAGAGGCTCCTGCCCCACTATGAACTATGCCTTCTGACAAGGCCCATTGAAGGCAGGCCTTACAAGGGGTTACAGGAAGGCGGAACCATTTCTAGAGGGACTTAGTTGTGTGTGTGCCCCAGCCAGGGAGGAGAGGGGCCCACCTAACCCTCTAACAGGAAAGATGGAGGGAATTCTGGGAACAGAGACCCCTTCTCAGCCGGAGAGTCCACAATTGCATTAGCAAATGGATTAATGGACAATCTGGTTAATCCAGTTTCCCCACAATACTTCTTGAATTTTCCTTCCCTCTCACTCAAAGTGATTTTTTTTTTTTTTTGGTGGTCAGAGTTCGGAAGAGATGCATCTCTCAGTCACCCACATCAAGCAAATAATTGGGATCCTGAGGGACTTCATCCACTCCCCAGAGCCCAGGGTGATGGCATCCACGATATCAAAACTAAAGGTGGATCTGGACTTTGACAGCTCATCCATCAATCAGATTCACCTGGCACTGTTTGGATTTCAGGATGCTGTAAGTGCTCCATCTGGCCCTATAGAACATTCCAGAAGGCAGGAAGCCCACTGAAGTGGCTCATAGCCAAGACAATGGAGCTTGATTACCATCTTCTCCCATAGTCCCCATCTCTTCTCACCTGTTTACACTTCAATCCCGAGTGTCAGCAGTTTTCTAAACACTGAATATGCAAGTACAGGTGAACGGGCCGATTGCATTTGGCCACAAAGAGCAGAAGTGTAGGATTTGGGAACAAGTGGCATCTGCCAGCTGAGTAGACATGAGGTTTAAGCTTATGTGTCTGCCCAAACAGAAGTGAGCCACTCTGGGCCCAAGACCATGTCTGGTTCATCTTTGTGTCCCAAGCCCCTAACACAGAGCCTGAGGTCTCATAGGTGCTCAATAAACGCTCAGTGAATAAACAACAAAGAGGCCCAGTGAGGTAGATCTGATCACTGTACCCATCCCCTAGACCCCAGCATGACTTAGGGTCAGCTTGGAGAAAGACTCAGTCCAGAAGAAACTTAAGTCGAGTAGAAATCCTGGTTAACACTTCATCTCAGAGTAGAAGCAAATTAGAATTAGTAAGAACTCATATTTCTTAAAAGTAAAATGGAGGGGCTGGCCCCGTGTCTTAGCAGTTAAGTGCGTGTGCTCCGCTACTGGTGGCCTGGGGTTCGGATCCTGGGCGCGCACCGACGCACTGCTTGTCCAGCCATGCTGAGGCCGCGTCCCACATACAGCAACTAGGAGGATGTGCAGCTATGACATACAACTATCTACTGGGGCTTTGGGGAGAAAAAGGGGAAAAAAAGGAGGAGCATGGGCAATAGATGTTAGCTCAGGGCTGATCCCCCCCCCCAAAAAAAGTACAATGGACCAGAAATCTGTATTTTTGTGATTTGTAGGTAAATAAAATTTTGAGGAACCATCTAATTAAGCCCCACTGGATGTTTGCGATGGATAACATCATCCGTCGAGCGGTGCAGGCCGCAGTCACCATTCTCATGCCAGGTAAGTGCCTTCTTTTTGGTTAAGGTCGTGGAAAAGATCAGAAACATGCTCTGCACTCAGTTGTTACTTTCTCTTTTCCATCTTGGCTATAAACTTCCCTGCAATTAAGTAACGCTGTCACAGACCCCTTCCCAGGCTAAAATCCTGTGATTCTAAGAACTTCTCCTCGAGCTGTATTTACGTGCCCCCGTGGGCATAACCGAGGAGCCTGCATGTAGACTTAAAGTCGTGATCTGAACAGGGAAGTTTGAGCCTGAGGGCCAGGATCCTACAGTGCGTGCTCTTGTGCACTCAGGAACGTCTACCGGTGGGTTGATGATTTAATGATTAGGTCTCCTCTCAAAATCATCACGTGGTAGCTGTAGAAATCTTTGGTTTTTGCAAACTCTATTTTTGAAATGTTAGAGCAGCTTAATACCCAAGTTGATTCTTCTTCTGTGGTGACTTCTTCCTATGAAGGGAGGCTTTGCAACGCTTCCGTTGACATTGCCACTTCCTCTCTTGACTTTGCTCCCTCCCTGTCATCTGCCTGCTCCCCTGAATGCACTTTGAGCCCAGAACCCAGGCTCAGCTTCTGGGAGAGGCTTGTTAAACCCCAGGACTTCATTACTCCCTCCTCCAAGCAGGCAACTTGCAGTAGTAAAAGATCACAGGCCTGGGTGGAAGCCTAGTTGTACCTTTTTAAATCTGGCCTTGGCTAACTAACTTAACATGTTTAAGCCCCCGTTTCCTCATCTGTAAACTGGAGGTGGTCATCTTTTCACTGCAGAGAGCTGAGTGCAATAGTCTCCTCTCCATTTATGAAGTCAGCAGTCCCCTGACAGAGCGTTTCATTGGCCGGGCCAGCCTCCAAACAGCCTCGTTGGCTGGCACAGGACATAAGCTACACCAAGCCCTGGCCTTGTTGAACCATGATCCTTTCTTCTATGATTTCGCAGAGCTCCGAGCCCACTTTGAGCCTGCCTCAGAGACCGAAGGGGTGGATAAAGACACGGATGAGGTGGAAGAGGACTATGCCCCAGCAGAGCCGCCCGGAAGCGAAGTGCAGGTAGCATATGGAGGGAGCAGACCCGCTTCAGTGGTTGTCCAGGAGGCCCAGCCCCAGCAGCTCCACCAGCAGCATCTGAGCCTGCAGCTAGGGAAACTGAGGCAGGAGACCAACAGGTGAGCAGAGGTGGGACAACGACCTGGACCAGCAAGGCAATCGGTTTAGTTGCTGAGTGCCTCACTCAGGTCTCGGAAAAGCATCTTCACCACCAAGGAACTGGGCAAGGGGTTACAGTCAGCTTCAACCGGGGGACTAGAAGAATGCTTCCCTCTCTTTAATATTAGGAATCAGAGAGGTATAGTGCCTTGCCAGAGGCCACACAGAAACCAGCCAGGCTAAAGGCAGCAGCATCTCGGAGTTCTTTCTCTGCGTCTCTTCGCCAAGATGGGGCCCCTGGCATGGCGTGTGGGTCCAGCAGGCTGAGCAGTGGACGTCTGCAGCCCGCCCCTACAGAACTAGCTGAGCTGGGGGTTGGTTAGCACTTCGTCGTTGGGTGTGTATCCCATAACCCTGACCCCCAGGAAGTTTGCCCTCTCCCCTTTGAATCTCTTCCTTGCATTTGTGGACTGCCTTCCCAGCCAGGAGACCCTGACACTGCCATGAGGGTCCCCTAAGAGCACTGGTCTGTTTTGTTCACTTCCTGGCACACGGTAGGTGCTCAAAACATATTTGGTAAATGAATAAAATGATTCCCATTTGCTCTGGGGAATCACGTTATCAATAGTCTTACAAAAAATATAACTCACAGCTATAGTAAACTAGTTGGTACTGGTTCCAAATGATGCCTTGTTGCCATATGATCATTGGTAATGCAGATTAATATTTAACAAGGGGAGATAAGGTGCCAGGTGGACATATTTTGGATGAAAAGTTGTATACACCCCTAGGGATCTCTGAAGTTTAGTCTTAGGCAGATCTAATCATTTCTTTTTAGAAAGACCTGGAGTCTTAATTAACTAGTAATGGTGGCAAAAATCTTGAAGTTTTTAAAATATGACAAATGTGAAAGTTGATAGTAATACTTAGCATTTCTTTAAAATGTGTTTCTGGTAAGGTTTATAATCACCAAATTCATAAAATGTTATATATGAGTTCAAAGGTTATTCCTCTCCACTGTTGATAGTCATTCTGTTATCTTCCACTCTCACTAAAACTAGTAATTAAATGGCAGCCAGCACCCAGCTGCAAATGGCTGACAAACATGCGGTTGCCACATGCGCGCCTGTCCTTGTGGTATGGAGATGCCTTAGCTGTTGCTGGGCAGAGCCAAAGGAGGATGGCACCTACTGCCCAGAGTGATGTTGACTGGGGTAACTGGTCTGTCCTGCTGAGTGCCAGTCCCAAGAGCCCTTTCCGACAAACTCAGTTGGAGCTGGTTCGAGTGGGTCCCCTGATCTGGGTGAGCACACATGAGTGCTGTAGTTGAAGTGGCTAGAATCATTTCCCTCGCTGGCGTGAGAGGACTTGTTGCGTCCAGGATAAAGGCAGGCAGAGGTGGTGGGGGAAGGATTTGCATGTTGAGCACCAGTGTTTCTTTGCTGTCCCCCTTGAGGGCAGAAGTGTCCACCTCTCCCCATCCCATCTTGCCACCAAATTACCCAGGAGTGCCCGTGTTCTCATACTTGCTGCCCTGTTCTGCGATATCTGTGTACATATTGTTGCAGGGTGACTTCTGAGGGCAACTTCAATAATCAACTTCAGTAATGTAAATAAAGCTTAGTTCCATATTCCCTAGTTCACCAGCATGGATCATAGAAATTAATTAAAAGAACAAGCAGTTAGAAACAAAGGAATCCCACATACTAGGTACATGAGCAAAGAGAAAAGCTAGAAAAGGCTCCAGTCTGCCAGTCCCTTCCCCTCCTGCAGGCGTGCTCCATGAGCTGGTACCCGGAGCAGGGGGGACTCCGATGTTTGAGGCTTGGCTGTGCTAAGCCCTGTCTTGTCCGAGGGAGGACTGTAGACAAGATTGGGAGTCAGGAGACTGCCCTGATGGGAAGAGCCCAGCCTGTGTGACTCTAAGAAAATTACTTAACTTCTGTGTACCTTGGTTATCTCAGCTATAAAAGTAGGCTTAAAAAAATGGTGCTTCCTTCCTCAAAGTGCTGTAAGGGTTAAAGGACTCAATTCCTGTGAGGCATTTAGCAGTCCTGGCTTCCGTAAATGTTGGCAGTCATATTCCTCCCACCTTCAGAGCAGTGCACCTCTCTCTGTTCTATCTGGAGCAGGGCTTCTGTCTCCTCGGCTTAGTCCCATGAGGAGGAAAGAGCCTGACCACTATTTTCAGCAATTTGATCTGACTTAGGGAGACAGGTTGAAAGGATCAGATCATCCGTCTGGCTGAGTTACTGATCATGATCAGGTTACCTTTTTGGTTCACGATACGTTTTGAGACAAAATATACCCACGCCCTGAGTAATGGTCTTTGTTTTCAAGGGGTGGAAGCACTAGGAACTGCACTAGCCCATGTGCAGGCTAGAACTTGATCACCAAACTTTGGAGAAACACTTTTGCTTCCCTCACTAGACTGTCCATAGGGATTGTGCTATTTTTTTCAATTTCTAATTTTCAACAGATGTTTGAGTTGAATGCTGTTAGGCTCTCTCTAGATAATGGCTTTTTTTTTTTTCAACCAGACTTTTGGAACACCTAGTTCAAAAAGAGAGAGAATACCAGAACCTTCTACGGCAAACACTAGAACAGAAAACTCAAGAATTGTATCACCTTCAGTTACAATTCAAATCTAATGGTGAGTCATTTTCCACTTGCTCTGACTTGTATATGTGTGTGTGAGAGATCATTTAAAATCTGGCTAATATTCTGTCAGCCTTGACACAGTTGAGGTTATTCTCTATTAAACTAGTAAGTACTCCAGTATCTGGACTACTAATCAATAATAGAAAGGAACTACTGGTACACTCAACAACACAGATGAATCGCAAATGCATTATGCTAAGTCAAAGAGTCAGAAGGTTACATGCTATGATTCCATAAATACAGAATACTTATACAATGTTCTGTTAAAGGCAAAACTATAAAGAAAAAACAGATCAGAATGGGGAGGGGGTTGATTATAACAAGCCACAAGAACTTTTTGGGGTGATGGCAATTTCTGTATCTTGACTGTAGTGGTGGTTACATGACATTGCTTGTCGAAGTTCCTAGTGCTGCGTACCTAAAAAGGGTGGTTTAACTGCATCAATTACACCTCAGTAAACCTGCCTTATTGCTTTTGTGCCACTTACAGACGGGCTACAGCTACCTCTTGGAATGTAGAATGGATAAGCTCTGACGAAAAATCTCAATACTAAAACCTATTTCCTCATTTGATTTCCAATGCAGTTAGGGATGTGACTCCTAAGAAAAGGCATTTTAAAGACAGGGGCATAAGCATTTACAGTGAAAGACAGATAACATATCAAATTCCAAACTGACTAAAGATGTCATAGGTAAGGATTATTTTAATCTCTGGAAAATGAATCCAAGAACTATGGATTGTTGTGCAACGTGTATTAGAGCAGCTGAGACAGATTTAATTCATTTCCTTTTCACATCACATTTACATTCTGGAATAGTTTATTTCATCAACTTGTTATTTTTGAAGAGTTTTACTGTTACACATTAATATACAACAAAACAAATTTCTAATCATTACAGATATTACAGAGACCCCTGCATCCCCTCCTGGGTCTCCTGGGCAGAGAACAGATAAAGAGCTTGTAGACTGGTTGCAACTGCAAGGAGCGGATGCGAATACAATTGAAAAGGTAAATTTATAACCAAAAAACCATTCCTATGCTATTATTCCTATGCTATTGGCTCTTATATATTTGATCTTTGTTTCAGATTGTTGAAGAGGGTTATACACTTTCTGATATTCTTAATGACATCACTAAGGAGGATCTAAGATACCTCAGACTACGGTAAGAATAGCCTCAGAACACTGTAATAGGAAATGACTTTTTTCATGTGATTATGCTTTTAAATAACGCAGTAGAAAACAAAGTGCTGGTAACTTTACCCCCTTCATTGAAGTTAATTCCCTTTCCTATGGCTAAGTCAGAAAATAAACTACCCAAAGTCACTCCAAACTCAAGTTTTCCCAGGTTGAAGTTGGGAAAAAGCTGAGAGGTGGCAGAAGCTGAAGGGCCTGGTAGGAAAAAGTCAGAAAGCAGTAGGAAGGTGAAACAGAAGAGCTCTCCCCCTTCAGTCTTCTGCCATCCGTGCCTGGCTGGGAGTGGAGTGAGGAAAGGCACGAGATGCCAGCATGCTACACCCCAACTGCAGCCTGCATTCTCCTTCCTATGTCATCCACCAGCACTCCTGTACACACCTCAAAGGCCATGCCCCACTCCTACTGGGACACAAGTGTCACCTTCATATGTGGAGAGAACATTTTTATTTTCATTAAGTTTTTAAGTTAGGGACTGCATTTTTAAGACTAGACAGCCAATCTAGAATTATACACTATAGCTTTTGCTGTAAGGGCTCCTAAAGAAGTATTTTGTGGTGTTGCTCTGAACTTATCCTTTCTTATGACTCTAAAGAAGACTCTTGTCTTGTAGTGGTGGTCTCCTCTGCAGGCTCTGGACTGCAGTCTCCCAGTACAGAAGACAGGCTCAGGGGTCCCCGGCAACCCCAGATGACGCTTAATCAGTCAGCTGAGCCAGGGGACAGAGGGAGCCAAGAACCGACACCTTAACATACACACGAATTCCGCTGAGTTTACACAAGGAAAACACCATTGTTCAATGACCAACTGAAGAACTTGGTGAAGTTTTAAAGACCATCCTTAGTGAGATGGGGTTTTTTTTATTTACCCTGTTATTTATCAACGTGTTTTAAAGGTGAGTAAAACTTAACTTTTTGTATGTATTGTGAGAACAGTACTTGTGAACCTTAGTTTTGGCATCCCAGAGTATTATGGAATTCTTAAAAATGAATTTTAATTTAATGAAAAAAATCAGTCTACCCTATAGCACTTGCTGGAAAGGTGAAACAATGGGTGCTGAAAAATAACAAAAAGGCTGGGAATCACTGTTTTGGATTATGCATTACTATTAACTAGTATTGCACTTAAATTTGAAAGAAGAATATGCCTTATATTTAATAATGTGTGATATGAATGTAAATAGAAAACTCTTAAGAAAATAGCTTCATATTTATATTGAATATATAAATGGAGAAAACTAAGTTATTTGGCCTTTGAAATGATTATGAAGTAGTCTTATTTAAAAATGGAATTGTCCTTGGTTAAAATAAATTTTATTACGGAGAAACAACAGTCAGTGTGAATAGGCTCCAGCACCAATGTGCACATTGATGGGTGTGTGTGTGTGCAGTAGGGTACGCTGTGTTAACTGTTGGGTAATGCAAGTATGTCACTGTGAGGGACAGGGGTGTGATCCCCTCCTCACACACAACAAAAAGGTGGCAGAGTTAGTTAGGCATACGAGGAATTGTTTTTCCTCTTAATGACTAAAGAATATTTGTTAAAATAGTATACAACTAAATCAAATAGAACTATTTTAAGGAAATAATTTGGGGTAAGGCTAAACAAACTCTGTAGTTCCTTTTTTGGGCTTATATAAATCTAAAATACCTTTATAAAATACTTAAATGTGCAATAACCTCTTTTAATGCAACACTGTATAAACTGTGCATGCAATTACTATCTTCATCTACACACTAGTCTTAATGAAAGTTTACATGAACAAAGTTGAGAACACAGAGAGTTCCTTATAGTTGCTGCCGAACAGCCCACTGAAGGTGTAACCATCCATTATGTGCAGTCTCCTATTAACTGATGGACTTAAACTTGATCCACTGATTTGCACCCCGAACTTCAAAAGGCGGATCACTGCTGTAGATGTGATAGCCTAGTTCTTCCAAAGGTGGTTCAGGATCAGCTGTGGCAAACTGGGCGGCATCCTCAATTTCTTTCCTCACTTCAACATCAATTTCCTAAAAATCAGATTACAATTCAAGAGATTTTTCAACAAACAGCAGCTTAGGCACCAACTAGTTCTACTTCGAACCTGTTGCTAGGATAACTGTAAGTCTCCTACTAGTACCAGAAGTACTAATAGTTGCTATTTTCAAAGATTTTATTTTTTAAATAAATGACAGGGATCTACACAGAAATATTCTGGAGTACAGACTTCAACAGATAAATGCTGATGAGGGAACATTTATCAATTAAAAATCCAAAGTATATTTTTAGGAAAAAAGAATTGTGCTATTGGAGGATTTAAAGGCTTTGCCAATATGACTGATTAATGTCCTGTGACAATACGTACTCCTCCATTTACTTAGTTCATCCAGGAGTGGCAGCTTTTTGTGTGGAGAAAAACTGCTCAGAAAAGAGAGCCAACCCTTAAAGCCAGACTTTTAAACCACTGAGAGTGACTGTACCTTTAATTCTTCAACACTAGCAAGATTGCTGTTCACCATTCTATCCTTGAGAAGCATGATAGGGTCACTCTTACTTCTTACTTCCTGAATTTCTTCTCGTGTACGATAACTACAGGGAGGAAAACGTAGTTATAAGACCAGTTCGAGTATAGCAAAAACAGTTCTGTGAAATAAATACAATATGGGGCCAGGCTGTTACAATGAAGTGAAATACAGATGTCGTTTCTGAAACGACAGAGCACAAAGAACTCATTCTGTAAGAGCTGCTTCTATCTTTTATAGAAAACTCTACCCTGGCAATTCACCTGGCTTCTCCAGCATTCTGACAAGAGGGGTCAAGTTTTTATTTGCTTCTTTGATCTAGATGTGAGGGTATGAGTGGAGCCTCTTTATGTGCCAACTGTCCTACCCTTTTGAGCTCCTACATTTTACATGTGTGGGGACAACTATAACTTTGAGGCATCAGAATGCCAAGCAGGAAATGTGCCTTTCCTTTCTCCCTTAAGACCCTAGAGAAGCATGGCTGGCAAAAACTTGGACAGCAGGTTTTCCGATTCTTGATTCTTTAACACGTCCTTCTCCTACATCATTTGAAGTAATGCTAAAAGTAAGAGTTCCACCATTTTTTGAAAACAGAATTCACTAAGTATATTTTTCCATACAAGTTGCTCTTTATAACATTTTCCCTTAGAATTCCATTCTACACACAAAGGCTTATTATAGTTTACTTTGACTGAATCTACTTCTTTTAATTGTGTCACACTCTGGGATTGCAGCATTACATGCCAGAGTTACTAAGTGACAAGTAAAACTCTTATCTTCCTAGGGTAACCTAATTTTGTTTTGACTGATTTATTTCAACATATTGAAGACCTCAAGTGCCAGTTAGCCACACTCCATGCCAGCCAGAACATTTTCAAATGCTAATCCTCTTCAGGTGGAGTATGCCATGAATGCATTTGGGGTAATGCCTATAAAAGCTAAATGCCCCCAAATATACTACTCTACACCACAGGACCCGTTTTATGCATCAATTTCTCTCTGCAATTGTTTTTTTATTGCTGCTCAGGCTAACACATACATACTACATGTACATACCATATATTGTATGGATTTTCTATATTGGAACTAATTTACTGGGAGGCACTGCTTTCAGGCTAGACTCAAATAACTGCTTTAACTGCTTGACTAATGCAATGCATGAAGCCAACTGGTGTCTGGCTTCAAAAGCAAATGTTGAAATGCTTTGCTTTTTTCATATGAGTAACACCATTCAAAGCCCACCTGCTTTGGACACCACACTCAGATTTCCCATGACCATACCTGACTCCGGGATCACTCATGCTGTGTCCATGGTAACGGTAAGTCTGCAGCTCCATCAGTATGGGCCCCTAAAACAGAAACCAAGGTTAGGTGAGACAACCAACAATCCCCAGCCTCAAATGCAGACCTATATTCTCATCAGACCTATAAATCAGCTGAGTTGTCTAAAATTTCTTATTGGTTGACTATTAAGTTATCTGTTTTCATTTCTAATACCTGTTTATTACATGTCTCATCCTTCTCTTCTCATTTCTAACAGGAACTTAATAAAAGCAACCTGCCGCAGCTTGTTTTGAATCAAAAAGGCATTTAGCACGTTACAGAGCCAATTGATGTTAAATAAAGAATTGTTCATTTCATCAGCATTGTGTTTGATATGTGATGCTATAAGAAAGAGCTCAGATTTAATGAAGAAAAAGCTATTAGAAAACAGATATGGCAGCAGGAGAGGGGACAGTTTTTATCTTCAGGGTCAATAGGCTAGTCTTTTTCCCCAGTCACAGGTGAAATGATCTACAAGCATTCTGATCCTTTTAAAACACTAGAGAAAAATATAAACTCTAAAAATAAGATTAAAAGCAAACCTGTATGTGTGCTAGAAAGTACAGAAGGATGGAAGAACTAAAGATAGGGTGGGTAGGTGAATTTCCACCTCACACCCATTTCATGCAGTGTTTCGTGGGGGCTGGCAACCAATCTCGCTTCACACAGATCTGGCTAGTGTTGTAACAAAGTTGGCAGGCACTGTGGAGCTCTGATACTTAAACCTGTAACTCCGCTGGGAATCTGGCCAGCCTGGCTGTGCACAAGTAGCTCATGCTACACTAGCCCCCTTCCAGAAGATGACGTTGAACACGGAGGGGGTGGACCTAGGATCCCTGGGTAGTTTGGTATGGGACTCTGAGTCCAAGTGATTGGGTTTCAATCCTGGCTGTAATATACAGTATCTATGTACCCTTAACTGTTCTGTGCCTGTTTCCTCATCTACAAAACAGGTAAAACGGTAATAACCTAACTCAGTTGTGCAGACTAAATAAGATAATACATAAAAAGTGCTTAGTGTGTCAACTGACATATGTCAATCCCTCAACTATCAGCCATTCTTTCTGTCATCCGGTAGACATACGGAGTAGACATATGGAGTGGGTTGGGCTAAGGAGGTGGTGATAAAAGGGTTTCCAGACCCTCCCTTAATTCTAAGATCACGCTTTGGTCAGGCTGGGAAAGTTAACACATTATAAACCACTGACCCTGTTTCCACATAGGGTTGGAACCCACAAATTCTTTTAGGAACTGAGAGAGATGGGGACCACAGCCACCACTCAGGGCCTGACCTCTAGTCTTGGAAGTCCTGACAGACTGCTGAGCCCACTGCCACCAACCTGCCATCTTAGTCATGCTCTATTTTACTCTTCGTTTTCTATTGTTTAATTGCTCAACATTTCCCTCTCTGCTTCACCCCTTCTCCCATTTTCATTTCTGCTAGCCAAATCTTATTTGGATTATTTCCCAAACACACAGGGGAAGTCACTGAAAGGTAAACTCAGGGGCATGCTTTCTAGGCTGTGGAACACTGATTTAGGGAGAACATCTATTCACGAGCTCTGATGGCACGTAAGCCTCTCTTTAGGCCAATCTCACTGTTCCTTTCCCTCCACTGCTAAAACTGAAAGGTCACGATTCTTAGGACTAAAACAGCAAGACTAAGATTACATACTTTAATGATAATACTTCATTTACAGAAGACATACTAAATGCCTATTATATAAGCAAAGTTCTGTGCTGAGCATTATCCCCAATCTGTTCACTCAAGGGGCTTATGATTAATGGGGGCTGGGGAGTGGTTGGAGGCACAGAATTACCCAAACCAAAAGGCAAAATAGATTGACACGATGAAGAAGCAAAATGGTGAAGAAACACTGGAAGAAAAAATTTACCCCCAATGGGGGAAAGGTGGAATGTTTCCCAGGAGGTGAGCTACCAAGACCACACTAGTTATGAAGGGACCCCGAATCACCTGACTGGACTCAGCTTCTATCTCCTCAATTAGCAGCTACCCCTGAATAGATAGAATAGACACGTGGGAGGCATTCTTTTAACTTTAAGACAGATAGATGTCATTAGAAATCTCTAGCCCAGAGGTCTAAGAAAAAGTCTTACCTTTCCAGATCTACAATAGGCGGCTGCAAACCTTGTGGCCTCCCGGACACACAGGACATCCATTCCATCTACCTGTTAATACACAGGATAGGGGCAGGGCATAAATCAAACTGCCTCAAACCATTTTAATTTTACATGATCTGTTCATGCTAAGAAAACAGAACTCTCCAAATTGTCTGAGATTATCAAGGGCACAGAGAAGCATCGAGCCAGAGGGTTTAGCCCTAGCTCCACAACAGGTGTCCTTACCCTCAGTCCAGGAATGAAGTCACCTCTCTTGTAGTAATCAGTGCTGGCTGCTGCTCTCTCAACAGATGTTCCCATTCCATAGCGGTTATTTTCACAGATGAAAATACAAGGTAATTTCCACAAAGCTGCCATATTGTAAGCTTCGAATATCTGACCCTGGAAGTATGTATACAAAGTTCAAGTAGTTCCATTTTGCTGTTTTTCTCTAGACTTCATTATCCCTAACAGCTGCTGCTCTACCTGGCAGAGAAAGCTTTCATAAAGGATGAAAAGCCTCATCTTCTACAACCAAGCTTTTGCGGCAAAGGAGTGTGTGTGCTGGGAGTGGTGGGAAGAAGCAGCAAGCATCATCTCTTTTGCAACTAAGGGAAGTGACAAACCAAATACCACCACTGGTTTCTCTGGGGCCAAGGCAGTAGTATAGAATACACTGGAAAAAGATCAACATGTAAAAATGTGTGGCTACTTAGTTTTACACTTTATTATAAATTCTTTGAGACCCACGGGATAACCAGAGTCAACCACTGTCTAAGAATCAGCATCCAGAGCAGGGCCTCAGAGTGTCATCCACAGACTGGTGATTACCCGGACCATGACAGGAGAAGTGCAGCAAGAGTCAGGGCTCAGAAACTATGAGAAGAATTTGACAATGCCATGGCATCCAAGAGAATGAGTCTGTACATTACAGTACTGGTGTAAGAATTGGTTTGCAATGGGTTAAAATGTAAAAAGGTTCTTTGCCACAGACAGTTGGTGAAGTACAGAGGTAGAGCAAAGGAGAGATCCCTCACAGGAGCGTGCCCCTATCAAGCACTTGTGAAACGTGCCAAGAAGTAAATCTCTAATCTGGCCATAAAACCAAATTTTAGCTTGCCATATGAATGGCTATTTCAACTAATAAGCAATACAGTACTTCTCTACAAACTGATGTATGAATACTCAAAAGTCTAATCGTTACTAGAAAGTTAAGAGAGACACACTCACCTGATTAGCAGCACCATCGCCATATAAAGTCAAACAGACCTCATCTTTTCCATTATACTTACAGGCCAGAGCAATCCCAGCTCCCAAGGGCACCTAATATTAAGGACAACAAGAAAGCAACCACAGAAATGCATGAGGGGAGAAATTAATGCTCTGATTTTAACTCCTGGCCAGAATTTGAGATGGAAATTACACTGGCACTACAAACCCTTCCTGCCCCAACCCTCTCTGCTTACTCCAACCCCCAATATTGTAAACAAACTGGTCAAGTAACATGAATAATTATTATAATTTATTTCAACCATTAAGCAATAAAATTTCTGCAGATTCACCTACTAATCCTAAAGAGCCAAAAAATGAAACCTAGGTTTTTTTAAAAAACATATAATAGAATCTTAATATTATAGAAAATAACCAATCTAGATATGATTTTATGCTGTTACTTCTTCATTCACTAATGAGAATAAGGAGGACGATGTAACCACAGAAGTTGGCTTTAGATTCTAAGTAGGCCCCTGAGATCCTGATCACCTGCCTCTGTCTACAGGAGGGAGAAGTAGGGCAAAGTGTATGTGACAAAGCAATTAATGTACTTCAATATAAATTAAAAGGTGAAGGTATAGTGCCACTGCTAAAGGCTCTTGCTTACTTATAAAACATACATACCTAAAAGGAAAAATTTTAAATCATCGTCCAAATCTATTAAATAATCAAATGGGTTCTTTATGAAGCAATAGGTCTTTCAAAGCACACCAAGCCCCAGAAGTACTAAAATACTTCAGAGGGAAGTTTCTGGGGTATGAAATATTATAAAGACATGGACCAAGGCCAAATCGAGGAAAGCATGCAATCCTCATCCTCGATTACCTGAGCTCCGACAATGCCATTGCCCCCGTAGAAGTTCTTGGCATACATATGCATTGATCCTCCTTTTCCTTTAGCACAGCCTCCTCTTCGTCCTAGAAATGGCAGCACACACACATACACATCAAAACCAAATATACAAAACAAACAAAACCACATCCCAAGTTTTTTCTTAGAGGCTCAACCATTGGAACTCAGAAGCCAATTCAGTTGTGTAAGCACCCGTCCCTCTTTGCAAACACATATTCCTCTTTGTCTCCTGGTCCTTTTATAATGAAGGTCAGACCAGTCCTATGTCCTTGACTTTTCCAACCTTTCCAGCTCTCTAATCACTGAGTTTCCTTCAGATGTTAGTGTGGTATTCTAGACTTTTTTTTGCCAGTTACAAACATCTTCAGATTTCTCCCACACTGGTACACTAAACAGTTCAAGAGTCACGGGGGACAAAGACAAAGGGAATATTAAGAAGATGCCTAGAATTTAAATTGCATACACTGATATGCTTCTACTCAATTTACTTTCTATGACTGCTCGATTTCTGCTGGCATGCTTGAGTGATGATAAACACTATTCTGATTTTATAGAGCTAACCTTTTCAAACTTGTATGTGGGACCAGATGACTTCAAAAATGGTCAGTTTACTGAAAAGCACAACAGAGGCACCTAACCATCAAAAGGGTGTTTTTTTTTTTTAACTCAAAGAGGTTTTAATATTAACTCATAATGGTGAGCATCTTAATAGGAGAGTTGAAAATTTAATTCACTAATTTCCCCTTTTTGTAAATCAATAGCAAACCTGTAAGCTCTGCGAGAATTTCTCGAACAGACAGCCCGCGAGTAAAGGTAAAGCCGTGAGCCCGATAGGCTGTGATAAGATGGTCTGTGGGATTGATGCCAGCCTCCAGGCCCACACAGCAAGCTTCCTGCATTAAAGCAAGAAGCAATGATGAGTCAGTACAACACATATTTCTAGATAAAAGGCTTCCTAGACTATTATGAAACATTTGGCCTAGTAGTACTTTTAATAACCACAGAAAGCAGCTCTACTTTCCATCAGAGTGGAGAGTAAGGCCCAAGCCAGAAGCCATACACTGGCAATCCACAGATATGCTCTTTCCTTTAGCCTGTACAATGACATGAAAAAAGAAAATCCTGAATCAGATGTCAACATTAAAATATTGGGGGAATTTCACAGGAAAATGGAGACTCCTGTCTTCTCTTCAAGAACGAACAATAGGACAGCATTAGCCTCGTATTTCCATATGGCATCAACCGGCTGGAATCAAGTCATGACATCCCCTGCAGGTGGACCTGTCCACTCTAGTTCACCACTAGTCCCTCTCACCATTCTCTATGTTTTGTACAGCTGGCCGCCTTCACTCATTTATTCTACTTGCCTGGTCTCTGCAGGCATTTGAATTTGTAACCCTCGGCCTAAACCCACAAAACAAAAAAACAAAACAAAAACCCTTTCCCCTAAAAGTATATCCAGTACATGTGATCACAATGCCATAAAGGCATAAGAAATCAGCCATGTGATGCATGAATAAATTCTTCAGCATAAGCTTCACAGCAGGTCTCAAGATTCTCATTTTTATTCTAAAATATCAGCCTGGAACCCTTCAGATGCATAAGGCAAGGTAAAGGCCAATAAATACAAACCATACTTAAATTACTGAGTAACACCATTTTATTACAAAACTACCATTCACCTGACCATCACACAAGTGACAGAAACCACGAATAATTTTCTGTTTATACAGCTGATCTGCCTTTAACTCCATTCGGCGAACAGTCTGCATCATCCTGTAGTATTTGAGCCCATCCTCCCTGCTGAGCACTGTCGTGACAGGAGGGCCCTCTTCCAGCCGGTGAAGATCACATTTCTGAAATGGATCAGACAGTTATCTTTCAGTTACCACAATGTAAACACTGCCAACCCATTCTAAGATCTAACTCCATTGCAGATAATATTTAACTCGAAAACCAGCAGAGGAGCACATCAGAAATGCTGCATATCACTTCTGACTCCTTAAATCACAAAGCTCACTGTGCAATGGGATGGGGTTTTGGAAGAAGGAAATCTTTCTAAGATGACTTTCACTGAAAACCCCTAAAAGTCAAATGAGTTATAGGGTGAAATACAAACTTTCAAAGAAGCAGTCTAAGAATCTTCTTATTCAAATGTTTTACCGAATCACATTCTAAACTTTGGAGTAAGTCTTTACCTTTTTAGCTTGCCCCCCAACCCCCGGAAATACCAGCAAGCTGCTGAGTAAGAAAAATAAATTCTAATTTTTGCTAAACTTCTCTGAATCTTTGATTCTAGAACATTTGGAAGAAAATGGTGAAAAAGCATGAATATCAACATGTTCTATTCCAAAGGTAAAAATGTATATCAAAGTGTACCTGTGGAAAAATTAATACAAAGTAAAACACCTCTTACCTTAATTTCAAATGTAGCATCATTTGCAAAATTACGGGATGCCACCAGCACTCTGCTTGCCTTGAAAGACCAAAATATACAAATATCAGTACTTTTTATTGTCAGTTATTTTTTAAGTCATTATTATTATTAATCATTTATCAGGCTGTGATCTAGGCTTATCTTCCATTCTGTTCACTGTGTTGAGATCTTGTCTTCCAAAATGAATCC
Organism: Diceros bicornis minor; assembly: GCF_020826845.1. NCBI lineage: Eukaryota > Metazoa > Chordata > Mammalia > Perissodactyla > Rhinocerotidae > Diceros > Diceros bicornis. The sequence goes on along the minus strand of NC_080781.1, from coordinate 16,063,550 downwards.
ATGCTTTGGCCAATGAAACACAATCTTACCCTCATCTGAAGGCAAATAGCAGAAAGAGAAAGGGGGCAAAACCCATCGACTTCTTTGTTTTCAAAGAAATTACAGTGAGAATATGATAAAGTTAATGGCCAAATTGAAGAGACTAGACAACCTGTGGCTTTCTTTATTTATGCTATTCTTAGTCATAACCAGATATATGGAGCAAGCTAAAGCTTTCAGAATTATTCTTCAAATAAAACTATGATTCAATTCCTATTTCAGGCAAACCACTTTTCTATGAAATAATTATATGAGAAAATTAAACTAGTCAAAGTATGAGATAAATACATTAGTGAGAAATGTACAAGACAAAAGAAAAGATACTTAGTACTCCCTGACTTAAAAACAATGAACTTGAGGGACGTTTTATAATTTGAACAGCCTATGGCTTAGGTAGGCTCCTCCTAAAGCCCCAGAAAGGAGAGATGTTCTCTACAAGTGTTCCCTTCTTGATGTTTGGGTGGCCGTCACTGCTTGTGGGGGTAAAAAGCTGAGGGAAATGTTTCCTTTTCATTCTTTCAATAGAACATACTTGCTCACAGCAAAAGTACTCTATGTGATGGCTAAGATCCAGGTTAGACCACATTTAACCAATTAGTAGTATTGTACTATTTTATCTACATTCTGCCACATTTTCACATACTGATATGAAAACCAACATGACTTCCTCTCATAGAGACTTAAAGTACATTCTTCAGATCCTACAAAAAGTACTTTTGATATGTTTATACAGTTTATTACTTTACCATCCAACTTGTAGCACTGGACTTGATCTTGGTGAGAAGGGTTAAGATTGATCTGCTAATACAAACCAATAGGCAGAAAGCTATTATCTACTTATCTCTTCCCCCAACAATATACCATTATCTGATAAAGCCAACAAGTAAAGATAATGGCGTTGCTGGAGGAAATAAGCTTAAATACTACAAATAAATGCTTCAGTTAAGTTAGAAGTAGAGAGAGTCCACTGATATATCTAAGAATGAGTGAAGAAAATTGGGAAGAAGAAAGGCTGAGAAGGGTGAGGTGACAAAAAAAAAGGTTATACTTGGCAATCATGAAACAGACGTTATTTTTGGCAGTTAAATTATTTTATGGGGCTAGAAATATTTCTTGTATTGCCAAATAAATTTCCAGATACAGCTACAGAAACTGCAGTTTTTGGAAAGACTTAAAACTAGAGACCAAACTGGCCAGGCAACAGTAACTGAGAGAAGGTAGGTCAATTTTTCTTTCTCCATCCTAAAGTCAAAACAATGAAGAATGACAGACAGTTCTATATAATAAAGAGCAGGAAGGTAAGGTCAAAGATTATGACTGCCAGAGAGCTACTTAGATACTTTCTCTCCATTTCATTATTATGAATCTCAAAAATATGAAGAATCACTGATGTAATGGGTGAAAGGACCCAAGTTAAAGAAACTAAAAGTCATATCAGAAGTGTGAGTATATCATAATTTTCAACTGTTGAGATTGTTGAAAGGATTACCATTCATTTTCTCTGGAGAGCCATAAAAAGTTCTGTGTTAAATGGGATTCCTCTTTGAGAGGTCATGGACAAACCCATGGAAATTTTGAAAAATAAAAACTTTAAGTTCCTAAATACATGGGAACCATTCAAATGAAAGATGAAAATATTTCAACAATTCTAGATTCTACCAGTGTAAATTAAAAATCTTATCTACTACTTAAAAAGCCAAAAGAATACTGGTAGTAAAGATCTCACAAAAGAAGGGGTCATAATGGAAATACAAACAATAAGACAAAGAATAAAATTTTTAAATGCAATTTAATCTTCTGTGAAATAAGAACTTTGAAAACTTGCAACCTCATTCAAAGATGAAATCACAGGTTCTTAAGTAACAAGTTACACTGGGCTCTCTGCTTTCATTTTTAGACAGAGACTCTCAACTTTCTGTAGGAGGTGCTAGCATCCAGTTTCTGAAAGTTTTGGTGGGTTGGCTGAAGGGTAGCAAGCTGAAGGAGGAAAGAGTGGGACAATGTCCCAAGGCTTCCACCTGGGCCAGCCCTGAGGAACCCGGCGCTCTCAAATCCTGAGACGTGAACACCATAATTAGAGCAACATTCCCACTTAGGTTCTCTAGGATATTAAATACTACACCTACTTTAATTCACATAATGAGTTTGTTAAAAGATAAATTCCTTAAGCCTGTTTGTATCACTTATGCTTAGAAACTGGTCATTTCTGTCTTGATGGGACTAACATCTGATATGCTGACTTAATTTTAAAGACACTTTTGCAAATCAAAGTTTCAAACCCAGAATCACTGGGAATCTGGCATGCTGTGGAACAAGAAACTTGTCCAGTCCATGACAGACAGTTTCAAGTGTTTTCTCCTTCGGCTAACAATGATCTTTTTCACATTAAGAAGTATAGGTTAATAAAAAAAAGTATAGGTCTATGATGATTCTAAAACAAACACTTTGAACACTGTAAGTAGCCTATGTTAACACAACTGAAACCTGACAGATGAATGAGCACATCAGACCCAAGAGCCTGAAGTACTAAGCACTCTGGGAACATCTCATCAATTACTATATAACCGTTTATGGAACACTAATTAGCTTATTTGCTCTGTCTCCAGGAGGGGGAGCTATTAAACAGGGTTTCAGCTCACAGACACACATAATCTAGGGTTAATAAATCTTCAGAATATTTTTCTCTCTACCTTAGTATAATTAATGCCACATATGCAGGGAATAGGAAAAGCATGCAAAATAGCCAAAAAGAGGAGTGGCTCGAAGGAGCATTAACTTGCACTGTCTCTCATCAAAAAATAAATAAATAAAAGAGAAGTAAATGTTATGCACAGGAATCCATTTCTACTGTAATAATCTTTTCTCTCGATAAGAATTTTTGACTGAATAAAGTTATATTCCACTCTTGTTTTATCCAGTTAACAGATCACTGTAACCCCAAACTCATTTCTATTTGATTTGGGCTATATTAGATGATTTTTGACGAAGCCAAAGTTTTATTGAGGTGAAGATAAGTGCAATTTGCATTTCATGCCAGCACATTGCTGGAAGACCAGAAAACACAACCAGAAGTATTTTGGACAGCTGAGGGATTGAGGCTCTAATTTTATAATAATTTTTTTATTTTTTTATTTATTTTTCCCCCAAAGCCCAAAGCCCCAGTAGATAGTTGTATGTCATGGCTGCACACCCTTCTACTTGCTGTATGTGGGACTCGGCCTCAGCATGGACGGAGAAGCGGTGCGTCGGCGCGCGCCCGGGATCCGAACCCTGGCCGCCAGCAGCGAAGCGCGCGCACTTAACCGCTAAGCCACAGGGCCGGCCCTGAGGCTCTAATTTTAAATAATAACTTTTCTCTGTTCATAGGAACACAGAGGTGACCGTAATTTGAAAACTCACCAAGTTTTCTTTTCCTGTAAACCACCACCAATTCTATCAGTTTTCCTTTTTAAATTTAGTCCTCTAAAATTAACATAATACAGAGCTAAGGCCCTGTATAATGTTGAAAATATGTTTCTCTTACTTACAGCCAACTAAAAACTCATGTTGTGGAGATTAAACAGCCTAGTGCCTGACACATATTAAGAGCTCAATAAATGTTGGCTATGTCATGTGTATATGCAGAAATAAATATCGCTGAAACGTGCTTGTCCTTCAGGTAGATCCAGTTACAATTTAAATGCTAATAAGTGATTAATCAAATCATGTTTTGTAGTTATTTCAGTCAATGGGATTCCTAGAGGAGTACACTTCCTACCTTCCCATGATCTCTGCCCATACTAACCAGAGTTTCAACAAAGTACTGGGTGAGTTACTAGAGCCAGAACTGCAAGTCAAAGCTTGGCTGCAGTTATAACAAGTAATACTACCTCTCAGGGCCTAGAGGTCAAAATGCTTGCAGCTTAGGCATTAAGCACATCTAAAAGCTGGAGCCATAAACAGCACTAACCTCTAACCCCACTCTCCAAGCACCACTGCTGTTTTCTTTAGCTACTTTTACCCTAAGTGTGTGTGTGTGTAAGGGGGAGGGCGGCTTCCTCTGGGTTCTGCTTGACTGCTCTTCAATGGACTGCCAAGAAAAGCTCCACGCTAAGGGAGAGGAAAGGGGAGTTAGGTTGTTTCTGGGGAGCCTGAGTCTGAACACTCCACAGAGCCGAGGGCAAGTGTTCAACAAATGTACAGCAAACGGGGCACTCAAATAACAACAATATTTAACACAGATGGCATCTACTATGTACCAGGCGCTATTTGGAAAGGTTTAAATACGTGTCACTCGTTTAAGCCTCACGACAACTCCACGGACTAAGTACTCTTATCTCCATCTTAGAGATTAGGAGACTGACCACAGGGATGTTAAAAAAAAAAAAAAACTCGCCCAAGGTCACAGGGCTACTAAATGGTGAGGCTGATGTCCGAACGGAGCCACCCAGTCTCCGAATTCCACGCTTTTAACATACTACACGGCCAAGAGAGATGAACTTATGAAGATCTACAATGAGTGGGCTGCGAAGGGGGTCAACCGGAGGCTCGAGGAAGCGCAAGGCACCCTTCCTCTCTGCAGTGACCGCAGGGGCACTTCTGGGGCACACCTGCTAAGCCGGCGCCGAGACCGCGCTGACCTCCACGCGGACCTCGTCAAGCTCCCCGTCCCCCCGCCGGCGCCAGAGGCCCGCGCGGCCGCTCGTCCCGGGGCCAAGAGCCGAGTGCACGGCGTGGAGGTAAAACAAAGGCCCGCGGCTCCCCGAGCGCCCCGCCGCGCCCTGGGCGGCGCCTCACCGCGCGTCCCGAGGCCCAACCGGTCCTTCGGCGCCGCCTCGGCCCCACCCCGGCCCGCTCACGCCGCCTCACCGGCTTCTGGGCGGCGCCCGACAACACACGGGAGACGGCGGCCAGCATCTTCCTCATGGACTGCGGCCACGAACGGAGGCGGCAGCAACTTCCAACGACCCAACAGACGCTCCCCAGGCGTCTCCGAGTCTCCTTCAGGCGCCCGAAGCGGACGCCACGCCTTAACGGTAGCGGGACACGACGGAGACGCAGAGACGTCATACGCCGCGCCGGGCCGAGGGCCAACCAGGACGGCTCCCAGGGCGTGCCCCGCCCACCTGAGGGGCCCGCGGCCGCCCATTGGGTGTCGACGCCAGAGAGGGCGGGGCTGAGGGCACCTTTCGTCATCATGCAGTAGGAGGGCGAGGAGCCGGGGACCTGAAGGCGCCTGCGTGGGAAAGTGGAGCCTGGCTCCCAGGGTCCCGCGGGAAAAAGGCCTTTTCCTTGAATTTTGCGCCACAGGTTAGCCGTGCACGATTGGAAATCGTGCAGGCCAATCCTACCGTGCTTCCAGTCCTGCCGGTGCTGCAACTTTGCACCCTTCGCTCAACACACAGGTCAGGGCCAAAAGACAGAACATCTGATTTCTATAAATGGTTCTGCTGCCAGATTGTCTTGAAGAGATCATGTAACAGTTGTAAAATGCCGCCCTCTCTGCTTGAGCTGGGATGCAAAAATCGATTCCCCAAGTAAATTCTGAGAGGTCAGTGGGAAACGCCTTTGGCTCTAGTTATTGGTTCACAAGCTCAACAGGAGTTAACAGCTGATGATAAAAGCACACACAAAGAAACGCAAAAGCAACTCGAGGCTCTATTCAGAGAAGTTCCCAGGTCAAAGGGCTAGTTGTGCGCTAGTGGGATTGCATCTGGGGTACTGGGTTCAGACTTGGGTTCCACATTTTAAGGGGGATAATGACAAAAATGGGTGGAATCCAGGGGACAGTAGTCAGAACGGTAAGGGGCTGAAATTGTGACTTGTGAAGAATGATCAAAGGAGTTAGGAAAAAACCAGACTAACTTTGGGTGGGCTAGGTTACGTTTTGTTAACCTTCGACCTCCACATTTCAGTCACTTCAAGAACTTGAAGTGACTCAAGTCACCTTGTTCATACCACAGGTCCCTCACGGCTTGGCTGGGGCTCTGCTCCATGTTATTTTCACTCTGGAGCCCAGACTGATGGAGCAGCCTCTATCAGGAACTTAGCTTGTCTTGTGGTAGACAGAAAAGAGATCATTTAAACTGGCTCTCAAAGCTTCTAGCCAGGAGTGACACACAAATTCCTCTCAATTTCCATAGACCAGAGCTAGTTACCCAACCATGTCTGAGTTCAACAGGGTGAAGTATAATCCTGTCAGGAGGGAGAAAATTGGATGAAAAGTAAAACCGTAGAGGATTAGATACATTTTCAGGCCTGTCCGTTTCCAGGAGAAAGAGCTGTTGTACGCGTGTGTGTGAATAAAATCATTTCAGTTCAGTATAACAATGAATTTTCTAACAATGAGAACTGTCCACTGAGATAATTCTCTGCCAGTGGCACCAAATGTATTCAAAGCAGAAGCTCAAAGCATGACCAGCTGTCAGAAGGCTAGAAAAAGGAGTTGAGCCCTGGCAGGAGCCTGGACTCAGAGACCTTGTTGATTTCTTCCACCTCTATGACCAGGTTACAGTGAGAAGAATGCTCCTTAAGGAGTGAGAGGGGCCATTAAAAGGCAGGGATGGAAGTGAGATTCATCTCACAGCATGACTTCAGCAGATGCTGCTGCTGATTGAACGTGAAGGGTGAAGACAAGGGAATGAAAAGGGTCGGAGGCCCTTTTGTCCAGGTCACGAGCAGAAGCTGATCTGGATGGTTTGGGACATGTTGACCTCGAAGTGGTGAGGGAACAGCTATCTGAAGATGTCCCCTAAGAAGTTGGAGTTGTAAGCCTGGAAATATGGCTAGAAATATGAATTTGGGAGTTATTTGCATAGGGGTGATATTGATTGTGTATGTCCAAGAGCATTGTAGGACATACGGACATAAATTCATTCATTCATTCATTCAACACCTATTTATTGAGCACTGACTACGTATCAGGTGCTGTACTAGGCATTGGGGATATAGCAAGGAACAAGTACAATATAGGCCCTATTCTCACCGAGCTTACAGTCGAATGAAAGTAATTAACAAGTGCACATAAATATATATTACATGAACATATAATACTAACAATAAATGGTGTGAAGAAAAATTAAACAGGGTAAGGGGGTAGAGAGTAACAAGAGGAGGGTCAGAAAGGCTCCTCTGAGGATGGGACATGAGAGCAGAGACCTGAATGCAATCGGGGAGCAAACTATGCAAAGATCCCAAGGAGAGCTGTTCAGACAAAAAGATCAACCAATACAAAGGCCGTGACGTGGAAATAAACTTTGTATATTAGAGGAGTAGCAGGAAGAGCAGGTGACTATAGTGGCATGAAGCAGGCAGAGAGCCATAGGAAATGAAATAGAAAAGACAGAGGCCAGAACATAGGGCCCTAGTGGGATTTTTTGCTTCTTGGTAGGAAATTGAATTTTGTTTTGAGTGGGATGGGAAGCCATTGGGATGGGAACAGGGAAGTGACGTGACTTAATTTCTGTTTCCACTGAACACTTAAGACCGTTCTGGCTGCTGAGTGGAGATTTGATCACATAGGAGCAAGAGTTCCCTTAGTGCTTACTTGTGCTTTGAGTTCTGGTAGCTTCTGCTTCCTTCGGGGGGACTCATAGTTGTAGACAGCAGCAGATTGGATGTGTTTTTCTTTGCTTCATATTTGCAATAAGTAGAATCCTACACCCTCCATGTGACATCACTACGCAAACACTATAAAGATTTAAGATGCAGGATTTTATGAAAACAATGAGGGAAAAAGGTACAGCATTGTTTCTCAAAGTTCAGACCACTGTATCAGTGAGGATAGACTAGGCTATGTTGCGGTAACACATTAACCTTAAATAACAGTGGATTACTACAACAGAGGTTTATTTTTCACTCATGTTCTATGTCCAACATGGATTGGCCAGGGACTCCATGATGTCACTCAGGAACCCAGGATGACAGATGCTCTGATATTTCAGTATGTGACCTCCATAGTCAGTGCAGCAGGGAAGGAGAGAGTATGGAAGGGTCTCACGATGGCTTCTCGATGCTTTTGCTGAGTATCTCCTGTCCCTAGTGCACAGTTACCCTAGAAATAGGGGCTCAGTGAACTACTCTGCCATCCAGCAAGCAGCGCCCTCTCCAACAAGGGGGCTCCTCCTTGGATGCTGTGTCTCAGCCCATAGGGCAGTGGCTGTTTCTTATCCTTTTGAGTTCTCTTTATCTTCTCTCCCTCCTCCAATTCCCTATTATTTGAAAGATAAAATAAATATAGTAGTGGATTGTAACCCATAGAAGAAAATATCCATGAATCCATATGGATATAAATACATAATTGAATAAATGGAGGAGAAAGGACTTTTCCTTACAGTAGAATTCTAATTAATTAATGTAGGCAGAATGATAGAACCAGAAAAAAAAATCACTATTTGGCAAAGACCACAGTAATAATTGTCGTGGGCCAGAATGATCAATGGTGGCTAAAATTAGTGGGTAAAGTATGATGAGAAACAGGATATTTGCATAATCTCAAAGTATCTCCCTACAAGATACTGATTAATTACAAGGGTTAAAATAGTAACTTCACAGTGGAGAGACAAGGGAATCCAGTTTTTAATAACGAGGATATTTTCTTTGCACTTTTGTCAGAAATTTCAAAGCCAGAGTTGGAAGTAAACTTGAAGGTGACGGATGCTTCAGGTGTGAGCAGTGACAGGTTAAAATTGTAGTTAATAGTCATTGGCTACGGGCCATAGTAATGCCATCTGTGCTAGAACATTAACAAAGGACTCTTGCATCTGGAGGAGGGGAGGCCAGGGAGATGGAGCAAGAATTGCAAAAGGCAGAGATGGGAGGAAGAGAAAGTCTTAAGAAAGAGGAGGGTAGAAATAACAAGTGTTGGAGAGGATGTGGAGAAAAGGGAACCCTCGTGCACTGTTGGTGGGAATGTAAACTGGTGCAGCCGCTATGGAACAGTATGGAGAGTCCTCAAAAAAATTAAAAATAGAACTACCATACGATCCAGCAATTCCACTTCTGAGTATCTATCTGAAGAAAACAAAAACACTAACTCAAAAAGATATCTGCATCCCATGTTCATTGCATTATTATAATAGTCAAGATATGGAAACAACCTAAGTGTCCATAGATGGATGAATGGATAAAGAAAATGTGGTTTTATATATACAATGAAATATTACTCAGCCATAAAAAAGCAGGAAACCTTGTCATTTGCGATAACATGGATGGACCTTGAGGGCATTATGCTAAGTGAAATAAGTCAAAGAAAGACAAATACTGTATGATCTCTCTTATATGTGGAATCTAAAAAACTAAAACAACAAAATCTGAGCTCATAGATACAGAGAACCGATTTGTGGTTGCCAGACGCAGTGGGGGGGAGGCAAATGGGTGAAGGGGGTCAAAAGGTACAAACTTCTAGTTATAAAATGCATAAGTCCTGGGGATGTAATGTACAGCATGGGGACTATCGTTAATAATACTGTATTGCATATTTGAAAGTTGTTAAGAGAGTAGATCTTAAAAGTTCTTATCACAAGAAAAAAATTTATCTGTGGTGATGGATGTTAACTAGACTTATTGTGCTGATCATTTCATAATATATGCATGTATCAAATCATTATGTTGTACATCTGAAACTAATATGTTATGTCAATTATATCTCAATAAAAAAAGGAAAAAATTGTTTCATTTTTTAACTTAAAGAAAAATAAACTCTAACAGTCTCTATAATAATTAAAACAAAAAAAAGAGGAGGGCTTCAGAGCTCGGGTGGGAGTGGAGGTGAGGGATTCCTCATCCTCTCTCCGGCACTCCTGCCCGGCCCATTATGACCGGCTTCTCTGGGTGGAGCTGGGGTGAAACTGGTAAGCAGTTAGCCATTAATGGTTAGGGAGCTAGTAACTAAAGTACTTTTTTTTGCAATTACTAATTATAGCTTTTAGTTGTTTGCCCATCCATTGTTAGCTGTGCTGCTTAGGCAATATATTATCCAGCTCCCACTAGCTTCCTATAGATAACATCTTCCTGGCGCCTGGTCACCATGGTAATGGGTGTTTGAGCTGTTTTTCAGGAATTAGGACCCCCTTGTCTAGTTCAGGCCGGTTAAGACCACCAACCCATCAACTGGGCCCCTGCAGGTACCCACTAAGTGACCTTTTTGATGTCAAAGGGCTGAAAACTCCACCCTCAGATCATGCTAATGCCACCATTTTGTGAACATGTGTCCTATGAAGAGGCATGAAGTCTGACTATGCTTGTGCAGATCATCAATTATCTCACCTCTCCTCACCTCCAATCATCTATCTCCATACTTCAGACCACCTTGCCCCCTACCCCATAAACATCCCTGAGTCCCCATTTTCAGGGAGGGGGGTTGGAGACTCCCACCTCCTTGCTGCCTTGTGATTAAAACTCTCTCTGTGCTGCCATCTCATTGTTTCTGTGATTGCCTTTCTGGGTGACGGGCACAAACGAGCCTGCTTCAGTAACAGGAGGATTTCAATTAGAGATCCTGAAATATGCCCTCTGACCTTTCCTTTGCAAAGCACCCTAAAAGTACTCAATCAAGCTGAACTTTAGGGCAAACCCTGGTCCTTACCAGGCCTTTGGCTTTCTTGTGGGAGTCACCTCCCCCCTCCACAGATGACTTAGAATAGAACAATCACAGGTCGTAAAAGTCCATGAATATTTGAGTGTCTCTGATGTGCTAGGCCCCATGCTGGCCAGAAGGATTATGGCTAGGGGCTATTTTGACTTTGGAACCATATAAATGTTTTACATAACCATAAAACAAAATGGAATAGAAATGGAGATGAATGCAACAAATGCATGTAACCGCATACCATGTTGTTGACATAAGCCCACTGAGAATGACCTGGGTTATCCAACAACTCGGGAATATGGCTGGGACAAAAACTGCCGCAAAAATCTTAGCTTGTTTTCAGTTATCAGTGTTATTGTTGTTTGAGACCACACACACACACACACACACACACACACACGCACACACACACAGTGAATATATAATTATGTTAATGTCAGTAGGAACGAAGATTGTCAGCATAAAAGAGACACAAATATAAAATCAAAGATGTAAAACCCTGGTGGTCCTGAATTTGAATTGGAAATAGCAGTATAAACTCATGACATTTTCCCCTTAAAAAATACACATCCTAATTCGCATACACATCCTCATTCTCTCCCCTGGAAAGACCTAGAAGCAAAGAACCACACAATAGTAATTATTCTGAAAACTGGTAAAGGAAAGAATGGAGGATTTATCCTGCCTCTCCTGTACAGACTGAATTTTAAGATAAAACCAATAGTTGATGAGGGAAAGGTCTTTATAGAACAGTTTCCGATAGTAAATAAAGAAGGAATCCTAGAGTTTTAATATCCAAGTCTTGCAACTCTCAAGGAGAGAATGGATAACCCTTAGGGAGCTTTAAAATGTAGGATCAAATTGAGAACACCTGATTTACCAGCTGCCCGCACCTCCTGCCCCGAGACAAGCCGAGGCACCTCACCACTTGCAGAATGTTCTTGTCTCGAAATCAAACCGGAATCCCATCAAGCCTCTAGGCTTTCTACCGGCTTACAGATGCAATCTGTAAAATCAAAAAATGGGGAAAACATTACAGGAGAGATGACCTAGTGTCTTTAATAAACAAATAGCAAGATAAAAAAAAAGAGGATGCGGCAACTGTTATATGTGAAGAGACTTATCAGCCAAATGCAACCTGTGGATCCTGGCTGGGTCCCAAACCATCCAACTGTGAAAAAAAAAAAAAAAAAAAAAGAGACATTTATCAGATAATTTGGGCAATTAAACCACTGACTGGACGTTTGATGATATTAAAGAATTGTTTAGGTGTGCAAATGGTATTAAAGTAATTTTAAAAAGAGCCCTTATCTTTCACAGACACATACCGAAGTTTTTGTACTCTTCTCTCTACTCTTGTAGATGCTTGAAAATTTCTCATTACAGAAAGAGCAGTATAGATGGCAGACATCAGTGATTACGTATGAAACAATTATCTTTAGTTGATTTAAGAAAATCCACATTCCACCTTCCAGTATTTGCTACAGGAAATTGAAGCTATGGAAAGACTCGCTTATGTCAGGCAATCACAAACATTTATGAATATCCATCCATTCATTTCACAATATATTGAGCACCTATAAACCAGGCACTGGAGTTATAGGTGTCAGGGACATGATGGCTGCCGTAGAGCTTGTGGTCTGGCGGGGAGGGGACAGATATTAAACGAATAAATTACACATGTAATTGTACATATAATTAATACATTTCCATTGTAAAGAGTGTGATGGAGGGCTGAGGGCGGTCAGGAAGGGCTGAGGAAAAGCCTTTCTGGTGCCACCTGAGCCGCACTGACTAACCAGAGGCTGGGCAGGAGGAGGGTGTGCCCAGAGTTTCAGGTCAAAGAGCTTTTGACAAATGGAAACAAGATGGGCAGTAGATCATCCTGGTCCTTTTAGATCTCACTGAGGATTTAGACATTTATCCTAAGAACAATGAGAAGCCAAAGAAGGATTTTAACATTAGCTTTGTATTTTGTAAATATGGAAGATAAGATGTGCCCACGCACGACAGGACCCCAAGGGAAATTAATTGAAAGAGGTGCCATAGTGTTTTCACGTTAGCATGGGGGTCCTGAATCGGTGGTAAGAAGTGTGAACAATGGCGGGTATGATCATCTCTTTCTCTTAACCAATGTAGAAATGTGGAAAAATGGATTGCAAAATCCTCCCTACTGAAATGTGGGTGAGAAGGCAAGCAATGAAATGCTGCGGCCATCAGATCTGTACTGCAGGCCTGGTGCTGCCCAACAAGAGCCGGGCAAACCCCTCCTTCCATCTGTGGGTTGCATCACCCCAGGCTGGCTTTCATCAGACCGCAGATTGCATCACATCGCACATCCTTCTAAGTCTGGCCTGGTTCTCCCCTCACGCAGACGTTGGCTGATGAATCTAACCTTAAGTTACAGTCAATCATTTTCTGTGGCTGATCCCCAAATAGAAGCAGTCTTTGGAGACCTAAGAGTAGGCTTATGGAGAGGCAACATAGCGCCTGGACTCCGGAACCAGTCCACCTGGTCTCAAATCCAGCTCAACCGCTTACTAGCTGTGTGACCTTGGGCAAGTTGCCTAACCTCTCTGGACCTGGGTTTCTTCATCTTTAAAAGGAGCGTAACGACAACATTCATCTCATAGGACTGTTATGAAGCTTATACGGATTAATATTTGTCAAGCATTTAGAACAGTGCCTGACTCATAACGAGGACTATACTAGAATTTGGTAAACATACAAATCTTTTAACCTCTCAGTGCCTTGCTGTCCTCAGTAGTAAAGCAACTTTTAGAAACGTCTATCTTCCAGGGATGCTTTGAGAATGAATCATTTGGGTACTCAGAAGATTTAAGGGGTGACTACTATCTTTATAGTCAACAGTTAACTACAGTTTGGGGGCCACCAACAAGTGCTACCAAATAAAGGGAAAGAACCTGTGTCAGTGTGGTTCTTAACCAAAGGTCATTAAACAACCAGGCCAAAGGCCGACCGTCCAATGGAAGATGCGGACGGGGGATGCTCGGTGGCCTTTGTATCCATCGCTGCAGCTTCTTTCTGTATCAAGTTCTCCACTCACAAAAATCCACCACGCCTTGTCAACTGCCTGCATAATTGGCTTACGTCAATAACCCTTGCCAATCTTAAGAAACTAAAATCGGAATTTACCAACACGAGATAGGGGCAATTATGGACTTTACCAAATAGCAAAATAGGATTCTTTTAAAAAGCATTTTTTCATCATTTTATTGCTGGCATTTTTCTTATTATAAAAGAAACATGTTCCATGTAGAAATTCTGGAAACTAAACATAAATCAAAACTTAAAAAACGAAAATATTCTACAATCATACAGCCCACATAAACCGGTTAATAAGTCAGTATACCAGCTTCCAGCGACATAGGTCTGCTACACATTTAAAACATTTATAGAAATGAGATCAGAAGGGACCAAATATTTTGTAAGCCTTTCCCACGGGTGATTAAATATTTTTAACAACCTGATTTTTAACTCCTAATATTCCATTGTAGCTATAATTCATTTAACCAATCCCTTATTGTTGCACAGATGGTTTTCCATTTTTACAATCATAAACCTTGCTTGAGCATATTTGTAGCTATCGCTGTATCCAAATTATCATTATTTTTTTAGGATAAATTTCTCGAGGTGAAATTGCTGGGTCCAACAGTAGGCAAACATTTTAGGGACCTGATTCATATTGCTACTTCGCCCCCTAAGAAGCGTTAAATCCATTTTCAGAAATCTACCTGGGGCCCAAAGAGAACCTTATATCTATAAAAAAAATGGATTTCTAGATATTTTTAAATTTTGTTGACTCTAAGGGTGGTGGTAAAGGGGCTAAAAAGTGGGACGTGGAGAAAAAGTGAATGCTGTCATAGGGTCCCTTGCTTCCCGGAACGATGCCAGGCAACACCGCACACGCGCACTCTCGCTTCCGTGCGCCCCGGGGCGGTTGGATGCGTGGCGCTGCTGCCCCCCTACCCCCCATCCTGAGCCTACACGTGCGTTTCTTAGTCTCGTCTTTCTCGCTTTTGCTCCTTCCATCCCACTGGGGATGCGGAGCTGTCCCTTAGGGCTCACAATGGACATTTCTGCGGGTGGGGGTTTGCCGTCACAGTGATTGGGGGGTACTCTTAAACACCCGACATTCTGTGCAAGGAAAATGTTTTCTATTTCTCACGTGACTTGCAAATGTTCCCTTGGATATTCATGTAGGTGAAAAACCTGCATTAAAACCTGTATATAGGGCCGGCCCCAGGGCTCAGCGGTTAAGTGCGCGCCCTCCACTGCTGCCTGCCTGGATTCCTCCCCGGCGGCACCAACGCACCGCTTCTCCGGCCATGCTGAGGCCGCGTCCCACATACAGCAACTAGAAGGATGTGCAGCTATGACATACAACTATCTACTGGGGCTTTGGGGGGAAAAATAAATAAAAAAATAAAACCTGTATATAGTGTCTGGACCTAGATCCTAACTCCATTTCACAGATAAATAAATAATAGTTTTTGAGTGGATTTTTCAGGAATACAAAGGTATTTACAAAGTAAATTGAGGAAAGACTGTCAATTTGTTTTGTTCTGGGCTTTTCCAACAGTGGTTTACCATTATAGAAAAATCCTATCGCCAATGGCAACGCTGCTAGTGGTACTTGAGGCAGTGATTAACAGCCCACTTCAGTCTACATCCGCAGCTGTCGCAGACACGGCAATTCTACGTTCGGGTGCAAAAGTTTGAGCACTTCATTGTGGCTCTAGCGTAGTTCCGTTCAAACATTTGTATTACTTTATAACACATTACTTTGCTTTTATTTCTTCTTTATATCATAGTCTTTAAAAAATCTTAAAATTGTGTGTGTAGGTAGGTAATATTATCTATGAATTGCATTTCAGGATTGTAATGAGCGTGTTTGAAAATATTTCCTATGAAAAGGGGGCATTGGGCTGTGGCGGGATTGAGCGCAATTTGCTTGCGACCCCTAGTGGCACGCTCAAGCATTGCTTCACTCAGCTGCTGGTTCTTGGGCTTAAAACCTTGTTGGCTCCAAAATGTGGTAAGAAAAGGACCCTTTGTACAAGATTCAAAGCACAAAACTCCATGAATTGTCCTTGGCAACCTCTCCCATTTGTCCTCACTTGGATTCCCCTCAAGGCCACACACTTTTCCCTAAAGTGAATCCTGGCCATTTCTGGGGAAGGAGATGCCACTGAACAGGGCTCGTTCCTATTAGTGTGCCGGCGGCTGAGCGGGGGTGGGGGTGGGGAATGGAGGGAAAAGTGGGGGGCCAAGGGAAAGAACACCAGCCCTCTGGATCTGTTCATACCTAGAAAATGTAAGCAAAGATGGGGGTCATGTTACATCCCATTATTTTTTCTGTCCTACCTGCTGGTGTTGCCAGTTTTTTTCCTCCATTCGTAGCAAGGTCCCGGCATGTACTTTGGACCCATGCTTTTCTTAAACCAGTGGTTCCCCAACTTAGCCGGCATCAGCCTCACTCGCAGGGCTCCTTGAAAGGCGGCTTGTCGGCGCGCCCCCAGGGTTTCTGACGCGGGAGGTCTGGGCGGGGCCGACTTCGCTTTTCCCACAAGCTCTCAGGTGATGCTGATGCGGCTTGTTTGGGGAGGAGCTCAAAGTCTGCCTTCAGTCCCAGTCTATAGTGGGCAGTATTTATCAGCCTCATTTTATGAGACCAGGATAGTTTGCTCAGTCTCCAAAGTGCCCAGATTTTAAGGAATTTTGCAGTTTTCTAAAGGCAACAGAGCACAGTGCAGGACTGCCTCATAGAAAGTGTCCCTGTGAACCTTTCCTGGGGGGCGGGGGGGCAGAATCAGCCGTGATTACTCCCCCGGAGAAGCAAGGTTTCCCACTCGACAGCATTTCCCCCAAATGAACCTGTGTAATTAAGTAATAAAGTACTTAATTGAGAAAAGCTATTTCCTCCTGTGGGCAACGTTGGGCCCTCTGCTTTAAAAGAATGGTGTCTTTTGGCAGCCTAAGTTGGTGTTATTTCAGAGAGATCTAGAGGCCCAAATGGCCAGAGGACTTTTGTTTTTGTCATTTCTCTTGGACTTGTGCCTTGGAATCATTTTGAAAATAAAAATCCTCCTGGGATTTCTCAAAAATGAGTAAATAAGAAAGAAAATGGAGGGAAGAAAGAAAGATAAGGAAAAAGTGGAGAGAGAGAGAGAGAGAGAGACCTAGCTTGGAAGGATTGGCTGGAAAGGGGAGACGGTGGTGATTTTTCTGGAGAGAGAAGAATATTGAAGGAGGAAGAAGCGAGAGGAATTGGAGAAAGCACAAAAGGGGAACCAAGACTTCCCTTCATTGGCAGCCCTTCTCAAACTTACTGTTCACGCAGCTCACCTGGGACCTCGTCAGCAGAATCCGATTCTGTAGGTGCCGCCTGCTGGGGTTCACGCCCATGGTACCGGGGCTGGTCTAGGGGACCAAAAGCGGACGGCAAAGGCGATGATCTGTCACTGCTGAGACTGGGTTATAACGGCCCCGTGGCTTTCTGTCTCCTGGATGGCTGGGTCCGGGAGAAGGCGGCCGCCGAGTCTGAGCAGCCGGCAGAGAGGCGCCCGCGGCGCCCGCAGCCACGTGAGTGAGCGGGAAATGGCTCCTCGCAGAAACTGTGCGGTAATGATGGTTTGTTGCGTTAAGCCACTAAGTTTTGTATTGGAACAAGGCAGATGCCTGCTGAAGTGAGAAAGAACAGGAAACATGGCACCCCAAATGAACACGGAGAGCTCCAGACTGATTTCCCTGCCCTCCCTCTCAGCTGCTGGGCAACCTCTATTTTAGATTTCCATGGGGCATCATTTAGAGTAAGGAGCACGATTCCTGTGGCCTAAATTGCACGTTTCCAAGATCACTGTGCGACAGAGTGGTGCTTCCGCACTTTTTCGCATCACAGCCTATGGAGAAAACGATGCTATTTATGTAGCATGGTGGAGTGAGTGGGCCAGGCTGCACCTACACCGACCCGGGGCTCCACAGGGATCTGGCCTCAACAGAACGTGGGGCATGGATAACTTGGCATCCCTGTAACTCACCTGTGGCACCCCATTGGGAGGTTCTGCACTAGAGGGTTTTGCAGTCTCTCACCCCAGGTTCCTCATCTGAGCCACAGAGCACAGAAAATGATGACTATCTTCTCAATTCTCCCCAAGAGAGTACATAACTCCTATTCCAGGTGCATAAGAGAGAAGTTAATTCACTGCATACAATGGGCGCTTTGGGACATCAGGGTGTAATCCTCACTCGGGCTGAGAAAGGCTGGAGGGTAATGGACTTGCGAGTGAGTCATGGCATCTTTCTGAAAGAATGGAATCAGGACATTTTAGAGCTGGAGGTAGCTTTAGCAATGGCTACGTAAGGTCTCCTGTTCATAAATGAACAAACTAAGGCCCAGAGAGGTTAAGTAATTTGTCTGGGATCACACAGCTAGTTAGTGGCAGAGCTGAGACCAGAACTCAGAATTCCTGACTTTTAGTCTAAATCCCATTATGTTAGACTTTTAATAAAGAATGAGTGAATAAATGGATTTGTACTGTCTGCAATTTGCTTTAACATATTCAGCATAAATGCAGTGCTATAAATGTGTCTGTAAATTAACTTTAAACTTCTCTACCTTGGGGGCAGTCAGTTAAGCTGTGAAGTGGCCTGTCAGGGAGCCACACTTCAGGAGTAGGTCATTAATATATTTTTTTTAAAGATTTTATTTATTTATTTTTCCCCCAAAGCCCCAGTAGATAGTTGTCTGTCATAGCTGCACATCCTTCTAGTTGCTGTATGTGGGACACGGCCTCAGCATGGCCGGAGAAGCGGTGTGTTGGTGCGATCCCGGGATCTGAACCAGGGCCGCCAGCAGCGGAGCGCACGCACTTAACCGCTAAGCCACAGGGCCGGCCCAGGTCATTAACATTTGAAGGACCCTGACCAGGAGTCCATATTTTAGAGCACATGCAAATATCCTAACTAAATTTGCACCAGACAGCTTATTCAATCACCTAAGAAGTGTTCGAAATGATTTTTAATTGGTGACATGAGTGGTGTTGAAGACATGCGATTGGCTAAAAAGATGATGAGGGATCCCAGCCCTTGTGTGAACAGAGTATAAGAATCTGACGAGCCAGCGGTCTAACACCTTTGAAGTAGTGGTCTTGTTTTGCCACTTACGGAGGACTCTGTCGTCTGATTGGGTCTGCCTTGGATCAGCACTTCAGGAAGAAGCTTGTTATGGTGCCTAAAAGGACAGAGCAGGCGCTCACCTGCTTATGGGAACAGGCTGTATGGCAGGTTTTGTGCATGCATACGAATAAATGATTTTTTACAGATTTCTGTCTGTGGCTTCTTTTATTGTAACATAGTAACGAAGTTGTGGAGAAGGAAGGAGACAAAGTTTCTGCCTAGTCAAATTGTGGGAAGCTGCCATATTTATGCAAACAACCTGGCAATGTTGAAGGCCCCAATTCATTCATTCATCCAACAGATATTTAGGGAGTGCCTATTCTAGGATGAGGGGATACAAAAAACAGACAAAATCCTCATTGTAAAGTGACTTAGATAAGTTTGCAAAAACATATCAAAAGCAACTGGTAAATTTAATCAAAAGATATCCTGAATTCTTTGGAAAGACTCAAGAGAGCAAAGCTTTCCAATCTCTACAGCTTTTCAAAAATGAAACAATTGTAGAAATTATACAGGAAAAAAACCCAGTTATCTGTGAAACTAAAATTTAAGGAGTAGGTACTTCAGTGGTTCTCAAAGTGCAGTTCCAGACAAGCAGTATCAACATAAACTGGGAAACTCATTAGAAATGCAAATTCCCCAACTCCATCCCAAACCTCCTGAATAAGAAACTCTGGAGATGGGGACCTGCAATCTTTGTTGTAAAAAGCTCTCCAGGTTGGGCTGGTCCCGTGGCATAGCGGTTAACTGCTTGCGCTCTGCTGCTGGTGGCCTGGGTTCGGATCCGACGCACCGCTTGTCAGGCCATACTGTGGCGGCGTCCCATATAACGTGGAGGAAGATGGGCATGGATGTTAGCTCAGGGCCAATATTCCTCGGCAAAAAGAGGAGGATTGGCATGGATGTTAGCTCAGGGCTGATCTTCCTCACAAAAATAAAAAAAAAGCTCTCCAGGTGATTCAAATGCCAAGTTTGAGGACCACTGCTGTACTTTATGACAAAGAACAATCCCACCAGGTGGCAGTCTTTCACAATTAATACAAAAACATTTTTTCTGCAACTGCTGAATAATCCTGCCCAATGCCAATCTAACGTGAGAAATTGAAAATATATCTGTTCGGCAATTGCAAGAAAATTCCACTGGGTGGCACCCTATCCTGAGTAGTAGTAGGAAAAACATACCTGATCTGCAATTACAGGTAAATTCCTGAGTAGGTTAGAATGCCACCTGGTGGAATTTGCCTGTAATTGCAGATCAAATGTTTTTCCTACTACTGTACGCAGGGTAGAATGCCACCCAGCGGAATTATTATGCAGTTGCATAACATGTTTTTCCTATTCCTTAGGTTAGATTGCCACCTAGTGGAATTATCGTGTAATTGCAGAACACATGTTTTTCCAATTACAGGCATATCTCATTTTATTGCACTTCACAGATATTGTTTTTTTAAAGACCCTCCACCAACAAAAAGATTACAACTTGCTCAAAGCTCAGATGATGGTTAGCATTTTTTAGCGATAAAGTATTTTTTAATTGTTATGTACTTTTTTTAGACATAATGCTATTGCATACTTAATAGACTACAGTATGGTGTAAATATAACTTTTATATACACTGGAAGACCAAAAAATTCGTGTGATTCGCTTTACTACAATATTTGCTCTATTGCGGTGGTCTGGAACCGAACCCTCAATATCTCCGAAGTATGCCTGTAATAGGAAAAACATATCTGATTTTCGATTACATGAAAATTCCACCGGGTGGCACTCTAACCTGAGAAACAGGAAAAACTCTGATCTGCAATTGCAGGAAAATTCCAACGGGTGACATTCTAACCAGAGTACAGTGATAAGAAAAACATATTCATGTGCAATTACATGAAAATTCTACTTGGTGGCACTCTAACCTGATTAATAGGAAAACATCGCTGCAATTACATGATAAATCCACTGGGTGACACTGTAAAGTAAGAAATTAAATAAATAATAGGTCCTGCAATTACAAAAAAGTTCCACACGATAGCAGTCTAACACAAGAAATAGAAAAAAACCTGGATCGGCAATTACACGAAAATTTCACATGATGGCACTCTAACACAAGAAATAAGAAAAAAAGTCAGAGCTGCAATTACATGAAAATTCCACACGGTGGAAATCTAACATAAGGAATGAAAAATTACATATATTGTGTCGTTATATAAAATTTCCACTAGGTGGTACTCTAACATAAGAAATGAAATTTAAGTTTTTTTGGGGGGGAATTCTTTTGGCATTTGAACAAAAAAGATATTATTACGAAAACATGGGATTTATTTACTTAGTAAATTAAAGTGTAAATTAAAATTTAGTTCATATATTTTCAGTGCTTTGGACATATCTTAAATACAGTGCTTATTCTTTGCATTTTAATGATTTGTTTGTACATTCTTCCCACCATTGGCAGGTCCTCTAGGGCAGAGAAAAAATGTGTAACTTTTCTACCTCCCCAGCCTTTACTATAGTAGCTGATGCATAATAGGAATTCAATAAATATTTATTAAATAAGTGAAAGAAAGAATGACTAAAACAGATGCCAGTGAAGGTCAAATAAATGGAGGGAAGAAAACATGAATAGGATAAAAATCTAGACTCTTTGAGCTCTATTCCCAGAGCTTTTGTATCCTGCAGTTGGACAGGTAGGGTGAAATGTAGAGGAAAATGTGATTGAGACCCAAATAACAATGATGTTCATTTAAATGCCTTCCAAGGTTGAGATTTAAAAAAGAGTCAGTGAATTAAAACAAGAAAAATTAGCAAAGTTTCTTGAAAAGGATGCAGTTCAGTGAGAAAATTAGGTTGGGCTGAGTTTTCAATAGCCATCCAAACTATTTCAGTCATTTAATTGTTCTGGAACTTGGTTTTCAAATTAAATGTTGGGGTTACTCACTCAGAGGAGCCTGGGAAAGCTGACTGTTAGGGTGCCCTCAGGATTCATCCCCTGAGGGAGTTTTCTGCTCTGCCCAAGGCTGGGCTGGACCAGCAGCCACGGGAGGAGGAGGTCAAGGCCTTTCAATTTGCAGAGCACCCACAGGAGGCCAGAGCTCACCTCAGAAACTTGAGAAAAAGCCACACTTGCCTTCTCGCCCTCCCACAGGCTCTTTCGGGTCCTAATAGACTGCCTCCTCCTCTCTGAGCTCCCCTCACCCTATCAAAACCTGCTCACCCAGCCGTCACCCACTGGACACCCTCAGTACCTCCAGTTCCACAGCCCTAAAGCTGTTTCTAAACCAGGACTCCTCATCTTCTCTCCCATCTGACTTCTGCCTGCCCTGAAGTTCATGGTCAAACTCCTTAGGGCCCAGTCTCCATCGCTGCCTTCTGTTTTGCCTTTTGGAAGGGAATTTGCCTTTTGTCCTGAACTAAAAACCTAAACCAAAAAGAAATCTCAGATGGTGGGGTTTCAGGCCCCAGCCACCGAACAGGGGTTTGTTAGGAAAGAAGACAAGGATCTCGCCCCAGCGTCGGTGCTTTGGCCGGGGCTCCGTGCCGCTCACACAGCTGGGAGCTCCTGGGGCCACTTGGCTTCGACTCCCAAGGAAGTTACAAAATGCCCTGCTTCGGGCTGTTAGCCTATTTAAAAATAAAAATGGGTTTACAAGGCCTTGGCATTCCTGCTTTCTGTCATTAGTCACCGCTTCACTCCCTGGACCTTCAGCTTCAGGCAGCCCAAGTGCTTTGCCAAGCCCCCAGGCGCTCCGCACTCGCGCCTCTCCTCGCCCCCAGCTGGCTCAGCTCACCCGGTGCTGCAAGGCCCGCGCAGCCTTCCAACCCTTCTCCCGAATCTTCTTCCAAATCCGACTGCTTCGCCTCCACCCCTCCAGCCTAGTTGGGCCACCCTTGTGCGTCTCTCGCCTGGACGTCCGCGGAGTCAAAGAGCAGATCTCCCCGCGCCACTGGCGTCCCGCTCCGGTCCGCTCCCCGCACGGGGTCAAGGGGGTCTTCTAAAAGCATAAAGCAGATCTGGGCCCTCCCCTGCGTACCATCCTCCAGTGCCTTCCCCATTCAAGTGCAACCCGGACTTCCTGCTGAGACCTATCGAGGAGCCACCTGACACGGCCGTCCACGGCTCCCCCTCCACCGGCTTTCCGTTTGCTCCGGTCCTGCCACTTCTCTTTCTGTTCCTCAAACACTCCGACTCATTCCTGGCTTGGGGTGTGGCAGTCACGCTGTCACCAGTCTCTGCCCAGATCTTTGCACAGATGCCACCATCTCCGCGCTCGGCGCTCAAAGAGGCTGCACCAGCTAAAGTCACCACCTTCTTGCCTCCGAGTGACTCTCTTCCACACGATCTAGTTATCGTCTCCATGGAATTATGTTGTTGACCTAGATGTGACTGTGTGTTTTATCGTCTGCCCCCCTCACTAGAATGGGGGATCCCTCGAGGGTAGGCGTCTTGAGCATTATGTTCACCTCTGTATCCTCAGAGCCTACAACAGTGCTAGGTACACAGTAGGTGCTCAATAGGCACATCTTGATGGAATCTTCTCCACTCAAGCTGATAGTGTAACTACAACAAACCCCTGGGGGAATTTTCTTGCATCTTCTGTGTACGTGCATGGAACCACAGTTAATCACTGAAAATTATGGTGCTTAGGAAGACTTTGATATAGAACATTTCAAGGGGTTCTGTTTGTCTCACATCTTTGTCCAGTGTGAGGACAGATGGGAAATGAGCACCCGTGAGGGTGGCATGGCTTCTACTTTTGAAAGTCTAAACCTCTTAGAAACCAAACAGACGATGTCTTGGAACCTCTTATTTGCTGTTCTTTTACACATTTGACTAAGTGGCCTCACCTTCTGGAATAAATATTACTTTAGGTTAAATGTTGACGTGATATTGGTTTCTTCCAAATAAAAAAAAAATCATGCAAATCTGAAAGATTTTGAAAAACCTTACTTCACTTCATGGTCATTAACTGCTGTCATTGGTTTATGATTTTAGGTTCTCTTAGACAAGTGGTTCTCAACTGGGAGTGATTTTGCTCCCAAGGGCACTTGGCAATGTCTAGAGACATTTTTGGTTTCACAACTTTTGGGGGAAGGAGGCTGTTGACATCTAGTGGGTGGAGGCCAGGGACGCTGTTAAACATCTTACAGTGCACAGGACAGCCCCCTACAAAGAATGATCCAGCCCCAAATGCCAATAGTGTTGAGACTGAGAAACACTGTCTTAGATTATGTAAATTAATAATGCCTCACCTTAAAAGTAAGAAAATACATGTTATTTATAGAAACTTTGGAAAATATATACAAACCCAGAGATGAGAAACTGCTAGCAACCATTAATCCTTTGGTGTTTTAGCTTTCTAGGTTTTTTTTTCTATGCACATATTTGTTATTGTTGACAAAAATAATATCTGCCAGAGATATTTTGTAACTCCTTTTTTATTTAATTGTGCCTCATGAACTATGTTGTTAAGTATTATTCTACAACATGGTTTTTAATGACTGCATAGTGTTTTGTTGTATGGATGTGCTATTATTTATTTAATCATTTCCCCACCATAGGACATTTACATTCACATTTTTAAATTTTCTCTATTATCTCAACGCTTTGAGGAGGGATGAACATTTTGGTATCTAAGTTTTGTGCACAACTATCATTATTTTCATAAGATGTATTCTTAGAATTTGAACTGCTGGATCAAAAGTTGTATTTCAAGGCTTTATCATCTCCTTTTAAAAACTAGTAACTATATGGTGAGCTTGTTGTGGGTAGAAACATATTTTACACTCCTTGGTATCCCTCATTGTAACTAGCTGTCTTAGGTGGGGCTCCCTCAGAGGTGGATCTGAGAATAAGATTTGAGGGCAAGTTGTTTATTTGGGAAAAGCACCAGTCAGGGAGTGGGGAAGTGAGAGAGGGAAGGGAAAGGAGCCAACGCAACATGTGCTAAAGAGCAGGCTACCTCTGTGGGAACCTGGGGCTTCACACCCCTGAGAAGCTTTGGGAGAACGTATGGAGCACAACTCAGAGTTGTCCCACGTGAGGGGGAGGAAGCTGGGGTATTGACTCTCCCACTCCCATTCATCATGGCCCAGGGCTGCTCCTGGGGCAACCCTCTGCTACTCTGACCTTCCTTGCATACAGGCTGGGTGTGCTTCCATGGCTGGAGAAAGCCCCTGGCTGGAGAATGATAGGTGCTTGCAGGAGGAGGCCAGCAGGGATGGTGAGTGCCAAGGACATTACTATTGGTGCACTGACAGCATTGGCTATGCTGGCCTTGTAGTGAATGCACAGTAGATGCCCACTCAGTATTTTTCAAATAAACAAATGACACTTTGCATCTTTTTTCCTTATAGGATGAAAGAGTCATACCTTCTTAGAGTAGGAGGTGAGCTCAGGCACGATCCCAGCCAAGCTTGCCACTTCACAAATGAGGAAACACGTCCAGAGAACTGAAGCAGCTTGTCAAAGCAAGGCTTCCTTGCCTCACCTAACGATGGACTCCCTGTGCCTACGTGTGGGATAATGGATCTGCTCATTCCAATAATTGGCAAGTAATGAAGCAGTCAGCTCTGGACATTGGGATGCATTGTCTGCCCCTCAAGTACTCCAAATGCCCTTCTGTCTCAGAGCTTTGAACTTGCTGTTTCCTTCTGCATAGAACGGTGTCCCACAGGTCTTTGCACAGAGACCTCCTGCTCATCATTCATGCCTTGGGTCCAATGTCACTTCCTCATCGAGGCCACACTGGCCTATGGTTAACTAAACTGATATGTTTAGGGAGATATCATCAAACGGTCAAAGCACATGAAAGGCACAGACACCCGCAGACTGAACATCAAACACAAACAAAAGGTTGTAAAATGCACAGGAAATGGGCAGGTGGTTTAGGTGGAAGGAAATGAAGAAGGGAGAGTCCCAATAGATGCTCCTTCAGCAAAGGCAGAGTGGGGAGCGGTCTAATTCGTTTGGGTTCATTGTGGTGCTGAGTATCTTGTTTCCACTCTCCACCTTCTCCATCCTGCTCCATCCTGTGAGCCAGGAGGCTGATCTGCATGAGTTGCATCCACAGGCCTGCTTGTTCTCTGGCTTCCTGTTGGGTCCAACCAGTGGGTGACACCAGCAAAAGATGGGAGCCGAGTGGGGTCAGTATAAGTACTCCCCGTGGAATTCCTTCCCGTGGAATTCTGCAGTGCTTGCCTAATCCTTTATGAATAAACCCTTTACTGAACTTGCCTCAACTTGCCCAGTTTGTATGTCTCGTCTGTTTCCTGCTGGGACTTTGACTGATACAATAATTTAGTATATTTAAGCCTCAGACATTCAACTCAGCACCTGTTTATTTCAGAGGCTTTTACACAGTCATTTGAAATGACAGTATGCAAAGACTCCTGTCTGGTTCTCTTTTTCTTTTCTTGAAGGTCATGTTTTCTCTACCCTTTTCCATCTTCCTGACCTTTAAAAAACTCCACCCAAGGGCCGGCCCCGTGGCTTAGCGGTTAAGTGTGCGCGCGCGCTACTGGCGGCCTGGGTTCGGATCCTGGGCGCGCACCGACGCACCGCTTCTCCTGCTATGCTGAGGCCGCGTCCCACATACACAACTAGAAGCATGTGCAGCTATGACATACAACTATCTACTGGGGCTTTGGGGGAAAATAAATAAATAAAATTAAATTAAAAAAAACAAAAAACTCCACCCAGGTTGATTTGCTGGATGTGGCTCCTGACTCCAGAGGGATCTGGCATTGAGATTCCCTATCAGAATGCCTTCCTGCTCTCTGCCCCATGGGCCACAGAGAATGGGAATCGTTTGAGCTTTCTGAATGCCAGGAAGGTGATCATGGGAGACTGTCTGCTAATCTTCAGAGAAACTGCAGTTGTGAAAGGTCAGTAGCTTTTACTTTTAAAAACCTAGCAGTGACCTTTAGGTCATGTCTCCAAGGTATGGGGGAAAGGTCCCGTATGGAAGGATGGGATTTTCTCCCTCCAGCCCTTCTCCCTTATTCCTGTCTTTCACCCCCAAGAATAATGCTTTTTGATGGAACATGATATTTCAAGTCATACGTAGTATGC
The DNA here is from genome assembly GCF_020826845.1 of Diceros bicornis minor. Lineage (NCBI taxonomy): Eukaryota > Metazoa > Chordata > Mammalia > Perissodactyla > Rhinocerotidae > Diceros > Diceros bicornis. The sequence continues at coordinate 16,036,686 of NC_080781.1, read as the reverse complement.
TTTGGGAGGGGGTCAATGTTAGAAAAATAAAAGATTGACTTGGCTTATTAAAGCTCCACTCTAAGAAAAATGAAAGCCTTCCTTCGATGACCTGCCATCACAGGGAAGGATGGAGTGGGTAGGAGTTTTTGGACCCTGAGGATCTGATGGTGCTTCTTCAGATGGCTCTGGCACCCCAAGATGTATAGAGTTCATAATTGCCCCTCCACAGTGGGCATACTTAGGGTTATGTGTTCTTAATCTGTGTTGCAGCTGAAGAAATTATTTTATTCATTCAACAAACATTTATTGATCACTTTTAAATGCTGGACACTAGAGACAGAACAGTGAATCTGACACAGGCCCTCTCTTTGACAAGCTGCTCACAGTTCGGTGGAGACACAAGCCTAAATGAATAATTACCTAGAGTTGGGAGAGAACCCAGCTTCAGGTGTGAATTCTGCCTGAGGTATTTGGAAGAAGGCTCGCTGAGGAAGTAAATTTTGCTAGGTATTTAAGGAGCCACAGAAATTCACCAGGTAGGGAGTAGAGAGGAGACTGTTCCAGGAAGAGGAACCAGCATGTGCAAAGACACACTGAAGGCCGACAAGCCATGGAGTATTCAAAGAATAGCCCTCTGTAGCTGCCAAGTGGGGGTCTTGGGTGTGAGCAGGGGCAGAGTAGGATAATGGAAGAGATGAGGCTGGGAAAATGGGCTGAGGTCAAATCACGAGGGCTTTTTTATGTTGTGAAAAGGAATTTGGACTTTATCCTATAACAATACGGAATCAATGGTGGATTTTTAAGCTAGGGAGTAACATGATTTATTTCCACCTTAGAAAGATTACTTTGGTGACAGCATGAAAGGTGAGCTGGAGAGGAGTGGGGGGAGGGAGGGCAGTTAGTGTGATGGAAAGGACAATGGCAAAGTTGACTCGGCAGCTATTGACCTAAGCCACTGGGTGGAAGGTGACTGGATATAGTAAAGCAGGGAGAAGAGCCCATTGGCAGTGGGATAGGGTTGGGAAAGGAAAATGTAGCAGAGTTTGGTTTTAGACAAGTTACATTTCAAGTTCCTGTGGGACATCCTGATAGAGACGTCCAATGTGCAGGAGGACACATTCTCACCAAAGCAGACCCAGACGACTTTGTTAAAATAAGTTTTTTTGCTCAGTTTTGTTTTGGGTGTTTGTCTTTTTCTTATTGATTTGTAAGGGTTCTTTGTATATTCAATATATTTTTTATCTGTCACAAAAGTTGCATATACTTTATCCCAGTCTTATATTTTAACTTTGTCCATGTTGTCTTTTGTTGGACGGATACTTTCAGTTTTGATAGTTACATTTATCAATCATTTCCATTAATGCTTTTGTGGAGATTTTTTTGTCTTGTTTCTGAATGCTAAAGTTATAAACATATTCTACCATATTTTCTTCTCATACCTCTATAGTATTTTTGTGTTTATATCTTAAGTCATCTGGAATTTGTGTGTGTGTATGTGTGCGTGTGCATGCGTGTGTTTGCTTGAATGGTATGATATGGAAATCTAAACGCCTCTCCTCAAATGGATGGCCAATTATCCCAACATCGTTTATGGTATAGGCTATCCTTTCCCCACTGATCTGAACGAACACTGCTGTTATCTACTTAATCTCCAAATATATATGGTCTACTTATTAGGGGATCTGTATTCTTTTCTACTGCTCTGTTATTTTTGTGCCAATACTGTACATACTATTTTTAATTATCATATCTATATAGCATGTTTTGTTATCTGGTTATTTGCATGTTTTTATTTGCATGTTAGTTTTAGAATCATCTTGTCAAGTTCCATGAAAAATCCTATTGTGATGCATGCTTCAGTCAAGTTTCACCAATTTCTCTTCAGGAGCTAGTTGTTATAATGTAGTGATTTTGAACATAGGTCCAGAGCCATCTTCTTGGGTTCTGTTCCCAGCTCTAAATGCTTACTAGGTTACTTGCTGTGTGACCTTAAATAAGGTAGCTAATCTCTCTGTGTTTCAGTTTCTTCACAGGGCAAGAGAAGAGAATAAGAGTGCTGGCTCTTTGGATTCTTGAGAGGATTAAGTAGCAAATACAAGTAAATTACTTAGCTCTTTCTTACTATTTGCATTTCTTATTAGACATATTCAAAGGTATAGTTTTTGTTGCTATTGTGAATGAGATGTGTTTTCTATTACAACTTATAATTTGTTATAGCTAAGGTATATTTGTTCATTTTGAATCTTGTTTTCAGGTGATTCTTTTGAAATCATATTATTAGCATATAATCTGACAGTGTCCTCCTCCTTTTTCTTTTATCTGTATCTCATTTATTTTTCTTGTCCTAATACCTTGTCTAGGATTCTAGGACATTATTTGACAGTAGTAATAGTGGGCATACTTATCTTGTCCCTGACTTTGTATGACAGTTACTGTTGGTTGCTTCTTGGTTCTTCTTTGGAAGAGAGGCTTGATTTTGTTCAGGTGTCAGATGCCTCCAATTTTTGGGGAGAATCTTAATTAATTTAAGGCAATCATGGTGATTCCATTCTGCTTGCTATTGACTTGTTTAGGAATGGGTGCAAGAGGCAGTTCTCATCAATATGTGTTATGGACTGAATGTTTGTGTCCCCTCAAAATTCATATGTGATGGTATTAGGAAATGGAGCCTTTGGGGAGTGATTAGGTCATGAGGGTAGGGCCCTCATGAATGGGATTAGTGCCCTTATAAAAGGGACTCCAGAGAACTCTCTTGCTCTCTTTCCACCATATGAGGATACAATGAGAAGTTTGCAACCGGAAAGAGAGCTCAGACCATGCTGGTATCCTGATCTCAGACTTCCAGCCTCCAGAACTGTGAGAAATAACTTTCTGTTGTTTGTAAGCCATGCAGCCTATGGTACTTTGTTATAGCAGCCCAAATGGGCTAAGACAATGAGACACAGAGGAAGTGTCAGGGGACTTCTGGGAAAGTTAAATTTCTGACTTTTAAGAGAACCTAGGAGGAGGGGATATATCTTCTTTCTCAATTCTAGCCTTTGGACACTGTTGGTTTGAGGACGGGCTTCTCAAAGCAAAGGGAATATGGAATGGGTAGCGGAAGAAGGTACTTGTAAATACCAACTACAACCATGTGGCCAGTTACAGAAATTAGGACTGTAATTGTCATGAGTATTTCTTCCTTATTTTTCTATGAATGTGTATGTGTATAGCAAATATCTTTGTTTTCTTTCCTGTCTTATCCCCTTATCAGATAACATAAGATGTATTGACTTTATATCATGGTATTGAAGTATTGTTAGCTTTACGACGTACGTCGTAGTGTCTAAGTTACAAGACATCAAGGAGAAGAATAAACATCACCCAAGTACTTTGCATCCTCTTCTGGGGAGGAGGTTAGTGCATTTTCACTTGTAGGCAGCATAGTTATATCATATTAGGTGGAATTATGACTTTGTTATTATCTTTATTTGGAGATTAAGTATGGTTTAAGGAGATGCATATGGATGCCAAGTTGACAAGGGGTGAACTTGTGATGGTGAATTTTATGTGTCAACTTGGCTGGGCCATGGTGCCCAGATGTTTGGTCAAACATTATTCTAGATGTTTCTGTGAGGGTGTTTTTGGATGAGATTTACATTTAAATATGTGGTCTTTGAGGAAAGCAGATAACCATCCCTAATGTAGGTGGGCCTTGTCTAGTCAGTTGAAGGCCTGACTACAACAAAAGACTGACTTCCCTCAAGCAAGAAGGAATTCTGTCAGCAGACAGCCTTTGGACTTGAACTGCAACATTGGCTCTTCCCTGGATCTCTAGTCTGATGGCCCACCCTGCAGATTTTGGACTTGCCAGCCTCCATAATTACATGTGCCAATCTCTTAAAATAAATCTCTCTCTATATATACATACACATCCTGTTGGTTCTGTTTCTCTGGAGAACCCCGACTAATATACAAGGCAAAATACTTTCTGTATCTTTTAAAAGCCAAGTGGATTAGATTTTCTTATTTGCAGTCAAAAACATCATAACTGCTAAAATGGGAATACTTGTATCACCACTGTGTAGATATTGGCTGTAGGTTTATGATATGTGCTCTTTATCAGGTGAAGACTATTTTATTCTATTCATAGTTTTCTGACAGTTTTTTAAAAAAATCATGTGTGAGTGTTAAATTTTATCAATTATTTTAAGCAACTATAGAGATGCTGGGTTTTTTTTTCTACTAATACATTGTGAATCACATTAACGTACTTTCTTGTTTTCAACCATCTTTGTTTGCATTCCTTGGATACACTTTACTGAGTATTCTCATAATACATTGTTAGATTTGGGTTGCTAATATTTACAATTTCTGTATGTACATTTATAAGTGATTGGCCTATGGCTTGCTTTTTCTTGTGCTGTGTTAGTCTGGTTTGGGTATCAGGTCTGTGCTCTGGCACAAAGTGAGATGGGTAGACTTCTTTAGTTTTCTGTGTTCTAGAAGAGTTTACATAACATTGGGTTTACTGGTTTCTTCAAAACTTGGTAAAGGTCATCTACTAAACTATCTATGCCTGGTGTCTCTTTGAGGAATAAATCTTTGACTATCTTTTTAATTTTTTCGGTAGCTATGCAGTGGCGAACCAAGAAGATGGGGCTGTCATGGGTGAGGTCTGCCCCAGGTACAGGCAGTAGTGGGATGACTTGTCTGGAGAGAATTTCAGTCATCTGCATTTTACCACTGCCATGCACCAGTGGTGCCAACCAGCATCAGTGATAAAATGCTGCCCTCCTAGGTGCACCCCTGTAGCTATGGGCGGTCAGAGTCTCCATTTCTTGAGAATTAATTTTGGTAGCTTCTATTCTCCAAAGAAGTACCCGTTTTATTTACATTTTCAAATTTATTATCTGTAAGTCATCTCCGTTTTTATTTAATATTGCATATTTGTTTCTTTTTCCTTTCTTCCTTGATTCGGCTTTGCAAATGTTTCTCATATATATTTGGATTTCTAAAGAACCTGGTTTTGGTGCAATTGTTTTTCACTTTATTTCCTCTTTTATTATGTTCAATTTGTTCTTCATTTGTTTCCTTTATTCTGTTTTTCTTCAGGCTTATTTCCATTTTCTTGCTTCCACAGTTGAAAATGTGGTATACGTTCTACATTTCTCATTTTTAATACTGTGTTTTTGTCTAATCACCACCTTGGCCACATCCCACAAAGTTTGCTGTTTAGAATTCCTATTCATTTAGAAATAAACTGTTTCCACGTTGAGGTCTTCTTGAACTCAAGAAATAATAAAAAATGTGTTTTTAAACTTCCACATGAGAAACTTTTTTGGGGGAGAGGGCATCCTTTTCTTGTTAATATCTAATTTTATTACACTGAAGCAGAACTTTTTCTATGCACATATCCATTTCAAATATAAAATAAGATTTTAAAAAGTCCAAGGAGCCATGGTACAATGGAAAGATGATGAGGTGAGGAACCAGGAGGCTCGGGCTCCAGCCTGTTTCTCACATTTGGTAGCCATGAAGCCCAGGACGAGTTCTCTCATCCCTCAACTTCAAGATTCTTTTTTGTCGTTTAAGTTGATCTGTTTGGTCACTTTATTTGCCTTCTAAATGTCTTTTCAAAGAGAAATGCCTTTAACTATGCTCTTAATTCCATGAAATGCACAGTCTTTTCTGGACCGAATGAATTATTTGGAATCAGATCGCAGTCATGGCCATCCAGATAATCAAAGGATGTTGAGTAAAATCAACCACTCACAGCAATCAGAGGCTACAACTTTAAAAACATTCTAACAAATGGAACTTCCTATAATAAACAATGATATTTCCAAGTCTACAAGTCAGCCGTCTTGGGAACCACTAAAGCAAACCTTTCAAGGTTTTGGGAAACTTCTTTGGATTTTTGTTGTTCTTTTCTTTTTAAGGACAACTATATGAGGTCAACAAACAGGACAAGTATAGATTAACTGAATTTTTGTGGTAATTGCTATAAAACTATTTGCTCACGCTATCTAAATTAAGGTTGCTTGTCAGTTCGGGGCCGTGCATCTTCAAAAGCACTATTGTCAATAGCTTCTTAAATTTTCTCTAAGATTTATATTATATATTTTGGATATTAACCCCTTATCCGATATATGATTTGCAAATATTCTCTCCCATTCTGTAGGTTGCCTTTTCATTTTGTTGGTGGTTTCCTTTGCTGTGCAGAAGCTTTTTAGTTTGATGTAGTCCCACTTGTTCGTTTTTGCTTTTATTTATTGTCTTTGCTTTTGGTGCTAGATCCAAAAAATTATCACCAAGACCAATGTCAAGGAGCTTACCCCTTAGGTTTTCTTCCAGGACTTTTATGATTTCAGGTCTTACATTCAAGTCTTTAGTCCATTTTGTGTTGATTTTGGTGTATGGTGTAAGATAGGGGTCCAGTTTCATTCTTTTGCATGTGGCTGTCCAGTTTTCCCACCATTTATTGAAGAGATTTTCCTTTAATCATTGTATATTCTTGGCTCCTTTGTCGTAAATTAATTGTGACCTCTTTTTGAGAGATAATTTAAATATAGTAAAGTGCACGAATCTTAAAAGCATAGTTCGATGAATTTGTACATTTGTATACGCCTGTGGAGCTACCACTGAAATCAAGAAATAGAGTGTTTCCAGCATCCTGAAGGCTCCTTCATGCCCCGTTCCAGTCAATACCAGCCTCCCAGAAGTACTCACTGTTCTGATTTCCGTCACCATAGATTAGTATTTCCTGTTCTTGAATGTCATATAAATGGAATCATATAGTTACATGGTCTTTCTTATCTGGCTTCTTTCATTCGGTTCAATATCTATGAGATTTGACCATGTTGTTGAATGTCCTCTTCTAACTTTGATTTGACCTTGATTAAAATTAAAATCATTTCAGGCTTATGTTAACTTGGTTACTTATCTAGAAAATAGTGTACAAGCCAGCCACATCTTAGGGTTTGGGGAGAATCAAATTTACAGGTAGTTGTATCCATATTAGTTTTGTAATTTGATAATAATAGATAATAAATGTAATTAGAAACACTACAATAGCAGAATCAAAGCCCGCATGCTTCTCTGAACAGAAAGCAAATGTTATCTTGGGAAAGACTTTCCATTAGGTTACTGGGCATGTCCTTTGCTGATTACGTTGCCCATTTTACTGAGAGAAAAGTCTCTTTGCATCATTTCCCCACCCAGAGTGCCATTGAGCCAAAAGGAGACTATCACTAATGGTCAGTCAGCTCTAGAGGAAGACATTATTTTCCATAGATCTCTGTGATCTGTGTGGTTTGGATCTGCTGAAAGGGTAGGCTCCCCAAAGCCCCATTCATGCATCTGAGCTTGCCCCACCAAGTCTTGGGAAAGCCAAACTCAATCTGAGTGATGCCCTTGGTTTCTGTCATTTGGACCTCCTCTCCAGCTGGAGGCAGAAGGATCCTCAGCTGCCAAGGAGAACTCCATCCTGGCCACACTTCTGAGACATCAAGGAGGGTAAGCAGCTCCAGAAGGAATCTGCAATTAATTATGTTTCACAAATTGCCTTTAGTGTGGGACCAGCTCTTTTCAGGCCCCCAAGGGGTGCAGTGTGCAACTTTGGCAAGCTTACCTGACTAAGTTAGACATCCACGGGGGGAGTGGAGAACACCAGTGTTGTTTGGAAGAACCCCACTCTTTGCAGGAGAGGAGAACATCACCAGCCAGGACATTTGGAGAGTCACACCCTCCTGGGCACAATCGGCTCTATCTTTTAGTCATCTACAGTGTGGAAAGTTTGGCTGCCTATTGAAAGGGATGGAATGAATGATTTTCTTGTGCTAAGTTGAGCTGGGATAGGCTTCTTACATTTCTGTTACACCACAGAGTAGCATCTTCCTTTAATAAATCACAGATCCTATTCTGCAGGCTGGGAGCTAGAAGTGGGAATTGCTACAGGAAGGACTGGCCTTATGGGTAGGTGGAGAGTCACCTACAAGCATGGTAGAGGGGCTGCGAGCCTAGACTCTGGAGTCGGGCTGCCTGGATTCAAATCCCGGCTCCACCAGTTACTTGCTGTGTGACTTCAGGCAAGTTGTTATTAACCCCTCTAAGCTTCAGTTTCCCCATTTGTAAAACGGGGATTATTTTACCTGAGTCATAGAGCTGTAGTAAGGACAAAATGAGAAAATTAATACAACGTGCTTAGCATACCATACATTTCAATACATGCTACTTAATGTAATAGGAATGACTCTCAGTCCAAAAATTCAAATATAAAAACACCGTTTTATTATTTACTTTAACTTAAATTCAATTTTGGACACCCATCTTGCCATGGCGGAGGAAAATTTGAACTCAGTTATTGAGTCTTCTCTGCGTCAGAGCTGTGCAGTTGTTTTACAGTCATCGACCATTTTCCCATCCTGGACAGGGGCCTAGCTCCCTTTCAAGTCTGACAGTTCTGGAGCTTCCAAGATACACTTGGGTCATGGGACTCTGGCAAGGCTACAGCCCCTGTGCCTGGGACCCAGTGTCCCTGAGTGTACCACATGGCTATGCCCTCCAAGGTCTCGCCACCTTCCTGAGGCGTCAACAAAGCAGCAGGAATCATGAGGCTGCGGACTCTTCCCCTCCTTCAGAGCCTCATAGTAGAACATTCTAAGGTATTCTATGAACACTACAACTGTTCCTAGCAGAGCAAGCCCTTCTACTAAGTTCACTAGGCTACGCTAACTGAATAAGAGACGGGATATTTTGCTTGTGTGCTGATGAAATAAAGTGATTAACAAATCTATTAGGAATTACAATTCTGTCATTTTCTTCTGTACCGCCCAAGATGACTGTGGTTTTACGTGATGTGCACAGCAGAAGGCACAACTTGATTTTATCTGAAAGTTATATTTTTTCTTTAATTTTTTAGATTTTGTGTGTGTGTGTGTGAGGAAGATCAGCCCTGAGCTAACATCCATGCCAATCCTCCTCTTTTTGCTGAGGAAGACTGGCTCTGAGCTAACATCTGTGCTTATCTTCCTCCACTTTATATGGGACGCCGCCACACCATGGCCTGACAAGCGGTGCATGGCTGTGCGCCCGGTATCCAAACCCAGGCCGCCAGCAGCGGAGCGCACACACTTAACCGCTATGCCACGGGGCCAGCCCCCTAGATTTTTTTTATTTAGAAAAATTTAATACCTCCAGAAAAGTTGCAAGAACAGTACAACAAATACTTGTACACCATTCACCTAGATTCACGTATTGTTAATATTTTGCCACATTTGCTTTCTGTGTGTGTGTGTGTACAATATATAACATATATAATATAATTTTTAATGAACCGTTTGAGAGTAAGTTGTAGACATGATGACCTTTCACCCAGAATACTATAGTATGCATTTCTTATGAACAAGGATACTGTCTTATGAAACTACAATATAATTATCAAGGTCAAGAAATTTAAAAGTGGCGGATACAATATTATTCTCTACATACAATCTGTATTCAAATTTTACCAATTGTCCCAATAGTGTCTTTTATAGCATTTTTTTTCCTTCTAAGATCCAGTCCAGGATCACTTGCTATATTTAGTTGTTGTATTGAAATCAGCACTTATGAACACTGCTAGAAAAGCACCAGACCAGGAGTCAGAAGCATTGAGTCTAAACAACCTTTTAACCTCTTTGAGCTCCAGATCCTTCACTGTGGTCATGAAGATGAAGACACACCCCTGCCCACTTCCCAAGGTTGTTGCAAGGATCAAATGAGGCACCCTATTCTTTGTGAATGGCAAAGAGCTGTGCAAATATGCAGGACTATTCCATACACCCATTTTCAGCTACTTTCCTAGGGCTTAATTGCAAAAAGTTACTTTTCTGAAGAGATGGGAAGGTGTGAGGCAGAAGCAGGAAAATGGTGTTAACAGCTAAACCTGGTGGAGAGCAGAGCATGACTTAACACCCTCACCAAAGTCACTTCAGAGCTTTAGGACACTTCATATTCCTCAGATGACAATTCTTTTCTTTTTTTTTTTAATTGGAAAGGTCTCTTAAAGCTCTAAGAATCTGTGATTCTATTTCTGTAGTCTGCTTTTTTTCCCCCAAAAATTGAGATATAACTTCCACACAGTAAAGTGCACAGGTCATAGTGCATAGCTTGAATTTTATGGATAGACACCAATGGCACCTCCACCCAGATCAAGATACAGAACATTTTCATTACCTTAAAAGACTCCCTCATGCTGCTTCTCAGTACCTCTCACCCTCGCACTAAGAGTAACTGCTGTTCTGACATGTTGTCATATATTTGTCTGTTCTTGAACTTCATGTAAATGGAATCATACAGGATGTGCTTTTTTTGTGTCTGGTGTCTATTTCTCAATATTGTTGGCTAGATTCATCCATATTATTGGGTGTAGGGGTTGTTCATTATTTTCTTGATTGCTGTGTAGTCAAGAAATTATTATTCCATTTCGCACATATCACACTATTTATTTACCCATTTTACCATTGATGGATACTTGCATTGTTTCTAGTTTTTGGCTATTATGAGTAATGATGCCACGAATACTTTTGTACATGTCTTCTGGTGGACATAAGAACTCATTGCTGTTGGTCAAATACCAGGAGTGGAATTTCACAGTCATAGAGTGTACATATATTCAGCTTTTCCAAAGGGGTTGTACCTGTTTACACTCCCGCTGACAATGTGTAAGAGTCCTAGTTTTCCATGTCTTCATCATCACTTGGTGCGTCAGCCTTCCTTTTATGCTTTAGCCATTCTGGCGGGTATGTAGTGATGTCTCATTGAGTTCTGTTTGCATTTCTGGCATAGATTTGAGGTGCATAGTGACTAGGTCATGGCTGCTGTGTCAGGGCGAGTCTCAGGCAGCTGCTTCTGTGAGGACCCAGGCTGGGGTGATTCCACAGAAGTCATCTGTAGATGATAACTTTTTTTATGGCTGTGGTGGCCATTTGTCCCATCTGTGGCCACTTGGCGTCTTTTGAACACCCTTCTAACGTCCTACATGGATGCTAACTTTTTAAAGATTGAAATCATAAATCCGCTTTCCCAGTAACCCTTGCAGCTACTTGCCACCAATCAGATGCATCAGGGTAAGACTTGGATCTGAAAGCCAGTAATGCATGGGAGCGAGCGCTATGAGGAACCCATTTTCTGGCAAGGGAGATAGAAGAGCTCACTTCTTTGGAGGCAGCAGTGGCTGAGTTTTGGGCATCCAGTCCTCATCGCTATCTGTGGGAGTTGCAGGGTCTATCTGAGAAGTGGTCTACTCTTGGCTGGACCAGACTAGTGATGGTTTGGGCAATGTTCCTGGTTGCCTTGTGTTTGAGCCTCTCTGTGCCACATGCTACCCCTCAGAGCTTCTGTGAACTTCCTAAATATCCTTTTTAAAAAATTTCTTTTTTTGGAAAGAATTTTAAACTTAGAGAAAATTTCAGTGCACATTTCCTAAGAAAAAGGATATTCTCTCACATTACCACAGTACAGTTATCAACATCCGAAAATTTAATGTTGATATAATATTTTTATTTAATTTACCATTTGTGTTTCAATTTTGTCAGTTGACCCAATAATGTCTTTTACAGCAGTTTTCCCCTTTAGAACAGGATCAGGCATTGCATTTAGTTGTCATTTTTCTCAGACTCTTCTAATCTGGAACATTTCAAGATATTTACATGGTCTTCAAGTTTCTCCCCACAAATTGCTTAGTAGTTAAAAGGGGAAAAATAGTAACTATGCAGAGGAGAGTTCAGACAATGCCTTGACTGGGTGATCAAAATTAACAACCACAGTGAGGAGCAAATGCACATGGGGGACCTTCAAGTGTGATAACCCGAGAAGGACACATCGCTTAGGTAATGAGGTAATGTTGTCACTGGGAATGCATAGACCTTATTCTGTCACAAGGGAGCATCAAACACAAAATGAAGAACACTTTATTTCATTAAAAAGGAGAGAGACTGTATTCTTCAAAACTTTTGATGTTATAAAAGACAATGACTGTGGAAATATTCCTAGTATTCTTTAATAAATTCCTTTTTTGTTTATTTAAACTAATCAGAGAATTTTATTGTCTTCTTTCATAAAATGCCAATACCATGGGAATAGATGATACCTGGGCCCATTATCAGTCACTAGCATCTAAGAAAGAATGAGTTTCTCAGATCCCTTCCAATAGGACAGGTAGCTTTGGGGAGAGAAATCTGAGAGAAGCTTCAGCTCTTGATGAGCCTTATTACTTACTCTGCCTCCTTCCATAAATTTTGATGTACTGATAAAGTCAGATCAAAATTGATTTTCAAGACAGTGGTGAACTAAAGAATGCATGAAAGGGCTTCCTCAGGGAACATGTGCATGTAACAGGGGATTGGGAATGTGGGGGGGCATTTGGAGGCCAATGGGACGCTTTAAAAATAAATTTGCTAATGGAAAGAGATTCATTGCCTCCTAGGTCTGCAGTAGCCCATAGCATGATGAGCCCTGATTAGCTGTCTCTAAAGTCTACTCTGCCTAAGGGTGTGGACCAAGGGCTAAGTTGGTTATGAGAAATGGGTTCTGAGAGATTGTTAGGGTGTAGATTCAGCTACTGGTAAAGTCCTAAAATAACAGTAGCACAAACAAGATGACATATTCTCTTCTGATGGAACAGGCCAGGGCTCCACAATGTTGAGGACCCAGCCTCTTTCTATCTTGTTCCATGACTTCAGAGATCCACGTGGCCCAAGGTGGCTCGCTACTTCATCCACAATCCAGCCAGCAGGAAGGGGGAAAAGGAAGAGAGGGCCACACTCTTTCCCCTTAGGGACACCACCTAGAAACTGCACATATTACTTCTGCTCACTTCCTATTGGCTAAAACTTAGTGATATGGCTACACTTAGCTGCAAAGAAGGCTGGGAAATGTTGCCTTTATTCTGGGCAGCAATGTGCCCATCTGAGAATTCCATTACTTGGAGGAAGGGGAGAAGAGATACTTGGGACAAGTAGAAGTCTTTGCAACAAAGAATCAGAGAGAAAGGTCCATGGAGCGGGGCAGAACTTGAGAAACTGATGCAAGTGAAAGTAGGTTAATGAGACACAAGATGGAGGAGGAGGCCACCAAAGACCAAGATCGCTAACTACTATCTTGCCTCATGCAGTTCTGGATACTTCCATTTGCAGCCTCAAGAATAGAGCATAATGTGCACATACATATTTTTTTGTTTTGTTTTTGTTTGTTTGTTTTGTGAGGAGGATCGGCCCTGAGCTAACATCTGCCAATCCTCCTCTTTTTTTTTTTTTGCTGAGGAAGACTGGCCGTGGGCTAACATCCATGCCCATCTTCCTCCACTTTATATGGGACGCCGCCACAGCATGGCTTGACAAGTGGTGAGTCGGTGTGTGCCCAGGATCCGAACTGGCGAACCCCAAGCCGCCGCAGCAGAGTGCGCGCACTTAACCGCTTGGGCCACCGGGCCGGCCCCCATACATATTTTTCATGGAGGAAACTTACGCTGCTGTTTCTCTTTCCATCTCTAGGGTATTGCATAAATTCATACAATTACAACTTACCACAGGACGGTGCCCCCATCCCCCCAAAAGGAACCTAAACTGTAAAATGCACACTAGTACATATTAAGGGTCAACATTAAAATTAATTCAAATAATTTTATGTATTTTATAATGAATAACGTGTTGAAAAAAATCAAAAGTCAACTGATACTCACTATTTAAAAAAATTTCTAAGACGTTAAAAGTCAAATATTACTTTTTGGCTTTATTTTCTGCAATGTTATTCATGGAAGGTAAAATAGAGAAAAAATATTAAAAATTTTTTTCCATTTTTTTGAGAAATTTTGTTGTTTTATTTCATTTAAAATATTGTGATGAAATACATATAACATATATTTAGCATTTTAAAGTGACATTCAGCGACATTTAGTACATTCACAATGTTGTGCAACCATCACCACTATCTAGTTCCAGAATATTTTCATCACCCCAAAAAGAAACCCTGTACTCATTAAGGAGTCATTCTCCATTCCTCCCTCCTCCAGGACTCTGGCAACCACTAACTACTTTCTGTCTCTACGGATTTGTCTATTTTGGACATTTAATATAAATAGAATCTTATATTATGTGGTCCTTTGTGTCCAACTTCTTTCACTCAGCATGTTTTCAAGGTTCATCCATGTTGTAGCATGACTCAGTACTTCATTCCTTTTTAAGGCTGAATAATGTTCCATTGTATGGATATACCACTTTTTGCTTATCCATTCATCAGTTGATGGACATTTCTGCTGTTTCCACTTTTGGCTATTGTGAATAGTGCTGCTATGAACATTTGTGTACAGGTTTTGGTTTGAACACCTGCTTTCGATTCTTTAGAGTATATACCCAGGAGTGGAATGGCTGGGTCATATGCTAATTCTATGTTTAACTTATTCAGGAACCTCCAAACTGTTTTCCACAGTGGCTGCATCGTTTTATATTTCCACAATTTGTATGATTTTGAAATCCTTTTGGAATGGCTCCAAATAAGTTTTTTCAATGAAGTATGCCTCTGGGTTTCATGCGTTCCAGTCACAACAGCGGGGTTTCAGGTTCTCTCTTCCCTCAGGTTGTGTCTTTCAGGTTCTGTCTTCTCTGGGCAGCGCAAGTTAATGTGCTGTCATCTGGGACAGGAGTCTCAAGCTCTGATCCCAAGAAGGCTAGGTGGTGATGTGAGAGAGTGGAGTGGGTCTGCGGTAATCAAGAAGGCGTGGGGAGACTGAGGCAAACTGCAGCCTGCTTGTCCCGCCTAAAGGAGGGTCAACGACTTCTCCGCCCCAGGCTGGAAACCTGGATTTGTATGTGGAATCTCTCAATTCAAAAATGTTAACAACTAATTCAAAAGATGGAAAAGGACAATGTGCGCAAACAAATGACATCCACAGGCCCAGCTGAGACCACAGCCTTAGGATTTTCTCAGATGAGCCGTAGAAATAGAATTTCGTGGAGTGGCTCTACTGAACTCTTTAGATCCCATTTCTTTTGGTTCAGACAAAACCAAGCCAGGTCCATGCTTCACTTAGTGCCCACGACCATCAGATCTAGTCAAAGTAATATTGTCTGTATTTTAACCAATGGGGTTGTTCCAATTTAACAAACATGTGGGGTTTTTTCCTGGGCATAAAATTCATATTTGCTCATTGGAAAAGATGCAATGCAAAAACAAAAATATAAACCAAAAAAATGACCCTAAATCTCATGTCCTAGACCACTGTTAAAATTTTGGTGACCACTTTTCCAGACCTTTCTCTGTGAATATCTATACTCGTGAATACTCTTTGGTATATACATGCTGTGGTGTAACTTCCCACTTTTTCACTCCATGATACGTCCTGTCAACTTTCCCTGTCAATAAAATTGTCTGAACATAATAATTTTCAATGGTTGCCTGGAATGTATAATTTCACCAATCACTTGTTGATTTCTGTTTAGGTTGTTTTCATTTAAAGAAAATTATAATGAGCTTTATAGTAGTGATTACTGGTTATGCACTAATTTTGAGAGAAAATCCTCCATTGACTGAAGTGTGTGATAATCCCTTTCCCCCAAATGCTATTAGCCGTGGCTGAGGGAATCCACCTTCTGACCTCGGGCATTACTGTTTTCTGTGGCCTCATAGTGGCACAGAAGAAATAAAATGCCTCTAGGGCTGATGTCAAAAATTCCAAACTTAGTCACTGCAAATGTCACAGCACTTGGTCCAAGAGACCAAGAGTCGTTGTCTGCTGATATTTGAAGGGACAACAGAAGGAATCTAGTCTAACACATGCGTTTTTATAGACGAAGAAATGACTAAGTGACTCACCTGAGGTCACAAAGCTGGTTAATGTCATCATAACCTAGCTGCCTTTTGAGTCTCATATCTTTGGGGCTCCTGTACATACAAAATGAAATTAGTTTTTCTCCTGTTAATCTGTTTTATATTAATTTAATTATTAGACCAGCCAAGGAACCTAGAAGGGAAGAAGGGAAAATTTTTCTGCCCCTACACTTCCACCCAGCCCCAACTCTGAGTGGAAAGGCTCACTCCCGAAAACCTGACTAGAAGCACCCTAGGAATATTTTTGACCTCCATCGTGAAATGAAATGTTTGCTTTATACAAGATTATTACATGGAGTTTAAGTGGCTGCAAACACTAAAGTGAGGTGAAAACAGATTGGCAAATGATGTCCTTGCAGACTTGTATAGAAATCAGAAGAACAATGGGTTAGTGGAAAAGGCAGGGAATGGAATGGTAATTGTAGAAGTTGGGTCTGTTTCTGGGTGGTTCAGCAATGGAACCCTTTGGAGGCGATTAGAGAACTTTGGAAAAGTCCATCAGGCTTTAAGGCAGCTGGTCTCAACCCCAGCAGACATAGCCGAATTACTAGGGGAGAATCTTCAAAAGACATCCTTCCCTACTCAAGGGCTTCTGATGTTCCTTGGGGTTGCAATATAGGCTGGATATCTTCCATTTGCTCCCCGGATCCATTCCTCATCCTCCTTCACTCTGCTCTATGCCCCGTGTGGATTGTGTCACCATATGGACTACATCACCAGGATACCTTGCCCCCCCTCTTCTGGTTAACTTCAGCCAATGAGGGGTAGTGGCAGGAAGTTGGAAGGGAAGGGGACAGTGAAGATTTATTCTCTAGGCCCCTCCCTGCCAGGTCAACCTGGCCTGCTGGTTTGTGTGGTATAAGAAACAGCTCCCACAAGATGGTTGCTCCCACTGCTGCTCTCTGGGTTCTGGTTATCACTCTCTTCTTTCGGCCTTAGGGGTGGTACCAGCTCCTTGCTGTTACTTGCTCTGTGGTACTGCACTCTCCTTTGGGATTGCCCTAAACCCTGATGACACCTCAGCAAAGAGTCTTTTCTTTAGACTCTCCTCAATTTCTCCTAATTGAGTGTGCCTTTTGTTTCCAGTGGGGACCCAGTTGGTAGGTGCTGGGTGGGGAGTGGGTGGGAGGGTTGGCTGGTCTGTGCAGGGTAAGGAGCTATCTAGGTGATTCTAATTCACCTCGCTTCTTTGCCTTCAGGGGCCCTTCTTCCCCAACTTCCTTCGGGATAGCAATGAAGCCCAAGTCAGGAAGAAGCAGTGGGTAGAAGGAGAGGAGGGAATGGGGCAGAAAGGAGCAGTTATTAGAGCAGAGAATGCCTGTGATGCCACCATTTTCCTTTCACTTCAGTGTCTGTGGAAATCCTGATTAGTCTGGAAGCAAGTACTGGACAGCAAAGACCAAACTTGCCAATTTGAAAAACCAACTTGGAAGTGGCCACTCATTAGACAGTAGAGCATATTCTACTCTAACAGAGAAAACAGTACACAGGAAACATTACTCTCCTTTTCCCCTCACTGACTGTTTCAACTAATAGGCCTGTGCATTAGTCACTTTGCTAATGAGTAGTTTTACCCTGCGCCTCAGTGATCTAGGCCAGAGAGGGGCCCTGCAAACTCTTGGAAAACCTCATGAAAAGTCTTTGTTGACCCATTAGCAGAGAGGTGAGACATGCCAGCGACCAATGTTTATCTATCGTAGCTGTATTTGGAAATTTAATTGTTTTTCTGACAATCTCAATTGAGAAAAGTTAAGGATTTTATAATAATAGAATCAAAATAGTACATTCCAAGACATAATGTGTTCTTATTTTTCATTGGCCTCTAAGATTTTTGTAGTCCAGTAAAGCAAGCAAGGGAAAAACTGTTTCACCAGGTCTTCTACATAAGTGATTCTCAACCAGGGTGACTGTGCCCCGCAGGCGACACTTGGCAGTGTCTGGAGACATTTTTGATTATCACTGCTGGAGGGAAGATTCTAGCGGCATCTAATAGGGAGAGACCAGGGATGCTGCTCAACATCCCACAATGCACAGACAGCCCCCACAAGAAAGAATGATCCAGCCTGAAATGTCAACAGTGCTGAGGTTGAGAAATCTTTCTCTGCATTAAAATTACAGCTCCAGGGGCTGGCCCCGTGGCTTAGCGGTTAAGTGCGTGCGCTCCGCTGCTGGCGGCCCGGGTTCGGATCCTGGGCGCGCACCAACGCACAGCTTCTCTGGCCATGCTGAGGCCGCGTCCCACATACAGCAACTAGAAGGATGTGCAACTGTGACATACAACTATCTACTGGGGCTTTGGGGGAAAAATAAATAAATAAAATTATAAAAAAAAAAATTACAGCTCCAGTAGCAAGGAGATTAGTGTTAAATAATCTTATAACTTTGTAATTTAAAAAACACACTGCAATGAAGTTAGGTACCCCCAGTTTACTGATATCACTATAAATCTCTCATTAAATATTATTGCCTTAGAGTTTGTGGCATTTTGAAAATGGCAAGTTTATTGCATTTTTTGTGTGTAATCGGTGTTTTTCAAAATAGAAACCAGGCTAGTTGGTCTGTTTTTTTAAATTGCCTCTCTGATCAAAAGCATTTTCCTTTCAGATTGTGGTTCTAACTAAAGAGATGCCCAGCCCAAAAGGAAGTGGTCTGAGGTTCAGAGTGCAGACCAAGGCGAGGGTAGTAGAATTAGCATCTTAATCATTAGCAACTGCAAAGAAGACGTGAGAATCAAGTGCTATTTGGAAAGAATTTTACCAGACACAAAGGTATCAAATGTCCTGTCTCCTTTCCTCCCAAAATAGTTCTGGCTTGAAAATGAGGTCCTCAAGGTGTCTTCGAGTAAGGAGGAAAAAATCTGTTCTGGGAATTGACTACTACTGTTAACAACCCCCCCACCCCCACCCCCGGCCCCGGCCCCAACTACTGAGGTTTGCTGGTGCAAGAAGAGGCCAAGAGTATCCTGCTTATAATGTTTGTCACTAAGGGACATGGTGTGCTTGTCAAAAAAAAAAACCTTTTTGTTAAACCTCACTCTGTGTTGGAGAAGCAGGTTCAGGAGGCATCAAAGAGCTATTGAAGAAGCTAAAAGCCTTTTATGGCAACGAAAAATCAGTCTGGTATTAAAATTAATGAAGAGGCTGGAAGAGCATAGATGAACATGCTGGAAGCATGGAGAAAGAGAGACTATTTTAAGGTCAGTCTCCAAGAAGATGGAGAAAACAACTATGACCAGGTAGAAGGAAACACCAACCTGGTCTCCAAATTAATTATCCAAAAGAAGAACTACATTTCTTGGAAAAACTGACCCTATGCAAATTTGCAGCTCCAAATACTGGTCTTCTGAGCCTATTAGAAGAATCAGCTTAAGGGCCTCAGCAGTTCGGGAGTTTGAAGAGCACTTGAGAGTTTGTTGAAATTTCTGCTCTTCTCCAAAGAAATGTTCCTCGAAGCAGAAATTGGTTTGCTCAGGCCAACAACACTAAGGTGATGAAGAGCTCTGATAGACCCAAGCTGCAGGACTGTAACAAGGTTGTCCAAGTAATGGATAAATAGTGGATGATACTCACTGCCAAAGTTCTGCAACTTCACTTTGTGGATCATCCAAGGCCAGCTCTCTGCCAGGTGAGGGTATGGGGGAGTGTGTGACTGTAGTGGCTGACCCCCTACTATGTGGCCTGCTGGAAGAGGGCTCTCTCACTGATACTTTAAGAATGTTCTCATTTTCGAGCCAATGAAGTACCATAAGAATATGGTGGTGAGTTGGGGTCAACATACTCCAGCAAAGCCAATAATAATACTGGACAGTAAGTACCTAAAAATGCTAATAATCTTTATTATGGAAGCTACTTTTTGAAGATAAACCAATCAATGGTTTATCCTAATCAATGAGATGATAGCAAAGGGTGAGGATTAAAATAGCCAAAAGTATTGAAGTAGTATTTGAAAGCAACAGAGTAAATGAAGAAAAAAAAGATTTTAACATGGTAGAAACAATTCCAAAAAAGATGAGCGAGAAAGTAAAGATGGTCATGCCCTAACAGGAATAAAGCTAATAACAATAATAACTAACACTTATCCACCCCTTACTCTGTGCCAGAGATTGCTAGGTGCTTTTATTAACATTATCATGTTGAATCTTCCTCACAGCTCTATGAAGTAGATACCATTACCCCCATTTTGTAGATGAGAATCTAAGATGCAAAGACTTTAAGTAACACACCCAAGTTCCCATAACTACAAAGCAGCAGAGCTGGGATTTGAATCCATGTCTGTCTGACTCAAAAGTCCAAGCTAATAAACACTATATTCTACTGGCCTAAACTTTCTGGCTCTGTGGTGGAGTAGGATGCCCCAGGGAAACAGCGGACGTTTCATCACTTGGGTTTTTAGACTGAACAAAATATTAGTATGTGTGTCATAGGAAGTAATCTCTAATGGCTCAGGGGTGGGTTAAAATAATATCTGCAGCTTCCATTTCTGAATGTTAAGGACTCTTAATCCGCAGCACTAGCCATATTAGTGTAGCTCATTGCAATTTCCGTAGTACCCTCACACACGCTTTCTCATCTGGTCCTCACGGGAACCTTGTGAGGTAGGCAGGCCACATTTTTACCATGCCTCTTCTCAAAGATGTGATGGGCAGTCCCATCAGAAATGAAGCGTTGCCAGGTTACTTATCATCAAAGTATGTGGGAGGAGGGGGAAATGTGATTCCAAAAAAGTTGCTTATTTCAACCCTGAGCAGTTCATAGGAGTTTATAATTTATTTCCATAACAGTGTGATTGCTTCCTTTTCAACAAGGATTTGACTCATTCGGAGGAATGTATTCCATTACAAGTCCGCTGGCTTCAGGCTTTATGTAGAACCAGTTGGTTGCCATGACAACTGGGACTAACAAAATACAAACCATGAACTCTTTCAATACTGGTCACTAACTCGCTTCTAACAGTTCACTTCAGAACGGTGGAAGCTGATGGTGTTTCTGAGGGAGTATATATTCATATCCTCATTCATTCCAGCGGGTTCCTCCTTCTAGTTTGAAAATAATTTCAAGACATCTGCTTTGGGTTCAAGGGAAACTTGGACATAAGGATTTTTGTCTCTGTGGCTATGTCTTCAGCCATGTCACTCTATTCTTTAAAAACTTGCATTTCTCATACCAAATAAATTTTGGCTCTGGTTGAGGCAAAAAAAAAAAAGGTAATATACAGAAGTTTACTAATGGCTTCATGTAGCACAACCCTTCAACCCCATAGCATTTATGACTTAAGCACCTAACTCTTATCAGAAGATGTTTATTCACTACACTAGAGGGCTATAGGATAATATGTTTGAATTATGAAAAACAAGATAACTTCTTTTTTGTGTGTGTGAGGAAGATCAGCCCTGAGCTAACATCCATGCCAGTCCTCCTCTTTTTGCCGAGGAAGACTGGCCCTGGGCTAACATCCGTGTCCATCTTCCTCCACTTTATGTGGGATGCTGCCACAGCATGGCCTGAGAAGCGGTGCGTCGGTGCACGCCCGGGATCCGAACCTGGGCCACCAGCAGCGGAGTGAGCGCACTTAACCGCTACGCCACGGGGCCAGCCCAAGATAACTTCTAAGATACCTTAAACCTCACTGGTTATGGCTAAGTGGGAAATTGGAGGAAAGAGAGGCAGAGGAGTTTAATTTGGAACCGTTTTTCTGAATTGTGGTGAACCTCTGTTTTTCTTTGCTCGGCTTCCATCCCCAAATCTTCTGATAACAATCTGACTCTCCTTGGGTAACTACCCTCTACCCTACCCTCAGTCATGTAATTCAGGTGCAGTTGACCCCACACCAGTTCCAGGAATGGCATGTGACATAAGCCTGGCCAATCAGAGTAATGTATTCCATTGAATATGGGGATTGGTTCAAGGAAAGGCATATGACCAAAGTCAGGCCAATCTGAGCCAATAAGATTCAATTCCACGATTTTTGTTGGAGTTCTTGAGATGGAGGGATGTTCTGCTGGGATTGCTGAATAGTTGTATGAAAGTCTAGAGCTACTGGCAGCCAACTTGCTATGATGAGGAGATGGTCACCTGAGAATGGAGTCCACTTAGAGGGAAAACAGAATAGAGATGGAAAGAGCAAGACCAATTTCTGATGACATTGTTTGAGTCCCTAGATCAAGCCTTGCCTGAAGTCTGTCTCTGGACTTTTCAGTTATTTGACCTATAAATTCCTTTTCTCCTTAACTTTAGCCTAATTGGATTTGTTATTTGCAACCAAAAAAGTCCTGATTAATAGAGAAATATATCTATATTGTTTTAAATA
Source organism: Diceros bicornis minor (assembly GCF_020826845.1). Classification (NCBI taxonomy): domain Eukaryota; kingdom Metazoa; phylum Chordata; class Mammalia; order Perissodactyla; family Rhinocerotidae; genus Diceros; species Diceros bicornis. The sequence continues at coordinate 16,014,552 of NC_080781.1, read as the reverse complement.
CATGCAATAATTAAATCTGAGCTAAAAAGTAGAAGAGATCTCCAGGGAACCCTGTTTCAGTGAGTAGATAATTATGGCATCTAATAAGCTGAATTAATTCCCTTCTAATCAACCCTTTGGGAGTAGTTTATTTGCTAAATATTTTAGAGATCTCCCCTTACAATTTACTTATGATTTTGATTTGTGCTCCTGAGAAATACTTGGCTCAGAAAGGATACATTTTGACTCCCATCTTAACTAAAACACATCAGTGGAATTTTATTGTAGAAGCTTCATGATGTCAGCTTGACAAATAACTATATGTGCTGATATCCTGATCGTGGGCAACCCCGAACTTCCAAAAGAAAAACTGAAAACATACTATTTTTTAGTTTTCAGCTTTGAGGTATTATTACTTTGATAGACCTTTGCTCCATAAGTCACTGCATAGGTTCTTTTTTAAAAATTATAAAACATTTGGAGACCCAGGCAAAAAAGACCTCAATGAAATTTTAATTATTATCTTGTTTTTCTTTAAACATCTTCAAGAACTTTACAAATTTTCTTATTCATTACCATCCATCTTAGGAGCTTAATGTATTTACTTTAGTAGATCTTCTGGAGAATTAATAAGATGCTAAATGTTACATTATGACAGGAATTCTCAACCCTAGCTGCTGATTAGAATCACCTAGGGAGCTTTTCAAAAATACTAATGATGTGGCCCCACCCTAGACCAATTGAATCAGAATTTTTTGGAGTAGGGTCCTGGTGTGTTTTAAAAGCTCCCCAGGTGATTTTAATGTCTAGCCAGAGCTGAGAACAACTGCATTATTGGAAATATTGACTAGAATCTATGATTCATTTCAGTAAGGAGTCATTTAATAAGGAATCCTTTAAAAACACCCTTCATTTCTCAAAATGAAATTTAGAAAATTATATATGTGTATCCACACACACACACACACACACGAAATACATTATATATATTTGAGCCTCTCACTTATGCTCTTGAGTATATTGAGGCACCGCTCATCAAACCTGATGCCTAGACGTTTCCTTTCAAAGGAATGTAGAAGAGGCTGGCTACTTGCCACGTGTTGGAACATCATTCTTCCTTTCTTCAAGGTGAATAATCTCCATTATTATCTTCAAATATTGTCTATTTGAAATTGCATAGTTCTGCAATTGTTTCTTCGTTAACTTTCCTCAATAGAGTGCTTATTGACTATTTTTCCAACTCTAGTTAGTAGTGTTTGTACTTAGAGGAAGACTTGTGATTACTGTCTCAGATGATACTATCTTCTTCTCGGTGCTAAATAGTACTTAAAACCTGAAAAGACCCAAAGAAACTTTTGGTGTGAGAGAGAGAGAATAAAATTTTGAGGCAAAGGTGGCAGGATGTGCCAATCACAGAATCTCTTTCCCTTAATACAAACAAAAAGGGATTTTAAAAAATAGCAAAAATTGACCATCAGCAACCATAGAATAAAAGAGGTATGACCTGGTGCCCTCCAAAATAAGAAATGGTGGCCAGAGGAAGAAATGGATAATTTGGACTCTTATTCTGGCTCAGAGATGTGCTGGAGCAGGTTCACACTGGCTCACGAGAGCTGATAGTCCGATTTTCAGGGATTTTTCAAGCCAGGTATTAAACAGATTAATTATTAAAAATTGAATTATATAAACTGACAATTAAATAAATTATATTTAAAATAAAGGGAGTAAATACTCAAAAATCATCACTTCCTGTTTTACTTCATTCTACTATTCTCTATGCTCTTGAGATTATTTCCACCTATCATATCTATATGGTGGAAATACTATACCATGATGTGCTTTGCTATACAATGATGTATATTCCAATTCTGCATTTACTAATGTCACATTGGTAACTTGAAATTGGCTATAGTGGGAGTATTTATACTATGGAAAAATTGGCATGCGCTACACATTAGAAATTTTTATTTTTAATTTTTTAAATTTAATTAATTAATTTATTTATTTGGAGAGGAAGATTGGCCCTGAGCTAACATCTGTGCCAATCTTTCTCTATTTTGCACATGGGATGCTGCCACAGCAGGCCTTGATGAATGGTATGTAGGTCCGTGCCCGGGATCCAAACCCGTGAATCCCGGGCCATGAAAGTGGAGCGCATGAACTCAACCACTATGCCACTGGGCCGGCCAACCCCAGGGATTTTTATTTTTGAGAGTCAGTTTTTAAACATTTACCACCACACCACTGCTTTGTGTGTGTGTGTGTGTGTGTGTGTGTGTGTGTGTGTGAGTGAGATTGGCCATGAGCTAACATCTGTTGTCAATCTTCCTATTTTTGCTGAGGAAGATTGGCCCTGAGCTAACATCTGTGCCCATCTTCCTCTATTTTATATATGGGATGCCGCCACACACAACTGCTCTTAACCTCACCCCTACCTCCACCAATGGTCACCTGAAGTGGTACTGGGGGAGAAAAAAGTGTGTTGATAAAAACCCAAATTCTCACCAGTAACTCTCAATTTAGAGAGAAGTGAATTGATGAGGAAAGCAAGAAACCCTAGGAAAAATCAAACGAAAACTCTGAGTATTTTATCAGAGACAGGAAAAAAAATCCCCTAAGTGTGCCATTAACTGTGAATTCACACAAAATTGAGGGCATAATTCCAACCCTAAGGATACAACATATTAAGAATAGGAAATATCCCCAAGTATGAGAGAAGAAATTCTTTAAAGAGAGTTCATGTCCCCCAACAAAGAGGGCACACAACTCCAGCTGAACTCTCTACCTCTGCCCCTATGACCTTATCATCAGGGTAGGGAAAAGTGTATAGAATACCTCATTTAGATCTCAAACTGGAGCTATAAGAAGAAGATAAATGAGTTTTAGGTAAGTTAGAAGAGGGTCAAGAATTCACTCACACATGTCAGAGAAAACAAAAGGTCCAGACAGCTGCCAACACTGAGAATGAGAAAATTAAAATAAGACAAAAAAACAAGATGAAATGCTGAAAAACAGATGTGGCTGAAAAGGGAGATGTCAGAGTTAAGGAAACAAATTGAGGACCAGAACAGAACTATTAGAGATTGAATAAATTAATTAGAAACACCAAGAATAATGGACACAAGGTGACATATCAAATTATTGATAGAGAAAAAGCTTGAGGTTATACAGTCAGAACAGAGAGAAAGACAAATGTTACAATTTTAGAATATTAGTGACTAAATAGAATTGGATAACACCTCAGATGGGGATCAGAATTAACATCACAAATGAGAGTCAGATGGACATCAGATGGATGTGATGCCCTGAGAAGGACACAGTTACATTTATATAGCATTCTGGCTGGGACTGTATAACTGGAATCTAAGGAACATTCTATTAAAAAAAAGAAAATGGGGGGCTGGCTCGGTGGCGCAAGCAGTTAAGTGTGCGCGCTCTGCTGCAGCGGCCTGGGGTTGGCCGGTTGGGATCCCTGGCGCACACTGACACTGCTTGTCAGGCCATGCTGTGGTGGCATTCCATATAAAGTGGAGGAAGATAAGCATGGATGTTAGCCTAGGGCCAGTCTTCCTCAGCAACAAGAGGAGGATTGGCAGGTGTTAGCTCAGGGCCAATCTTCCTCACCAAAAAAAAAAAAAGGAAAGAAAAAGGTCTGTATTCTTTTAAAATGTTAATGTCGTAAGAGACAAATGCTGAGGAACTGATCCATATTAAAGGGGACTAAAGACAATGACAACTGCTATGATCTGAATGTTTGTGTTCCTTCAAAATTCATATGTTGGAAACCTAACGCCCAAGGTGATGATATTAGGAGGTGGGGCCTTCAGGAGATGATTAGGTCATGAGGGCAGAGCGCTTATGAATGAGATTAGTATCTTTCTCAAAGAGACCCCAGAGAGCTAGCTCATCCCTTCCACCACATGAAGACACATGTAACAAAAGAGTAGATAAATTTGGTTCCATCAAAATTAGACTTCTGTGCTTCAAAGAACAGCATCAAGACAGTTGAAAGACAACTCACAGAACGGGAGAAAATTTTTGCAAGTCATATGTCTGATAAGGGATTTGTATCTAAAATATACAAAGAACTCTTACAACTCAATAAAAAAACAACCCAAGTGAAAAATGGGCAAAGGATCTGAATGGATATCTCTCTAAAGAAGATATACAAATGGCCAATAAGCACATGAAAAGATGCTCAACACCACTGGCAATCAAGGAAATGCAAATCAAAATCACAATGAGATACCACTTCACACCTACTAGGATGGCTATAACCAAAAAGTCAGATCATGACAAGTGCTGGTGTGGATATGGAGAAATTGAAACCCTCATATACTTCTGGTGGGAATGTACAATGGTGCAGCTGCTTTGGAAATCAGTTTGGCAGTTCCTCAAGAGGTTACACATAGTGTTCCCATACGACCCAGAAATTTCACTCCTACGTATACACCACGAGAATTTAAAACATATGTCCACACAAAGACTTGTACATCAATGTTTACAGCAGTGTCATTCATAATAGCTAAAAGGTAGAAACAACCCAAATGTCCACCAACTGATGAATAAAGTGTGGTATATCCGTAGAATGAAATATTATTTGACAATAAAATGAAATGAAGTATTGATACATGCTACAATCATGAAACATTATGCTAAGTGAAGAAGCCAGTCATAAAAAGCCACACATAGTTTGATTCCATTTATATAAAATGTCCAAAATAAGCAAATCTATAGGGACAGAAAGTAGATTAATAGTTGCCTAGGGCTGAGAAAAAGTGGGGAGTGACTCCTATTGAGTACAAGATTTCCTTTAGAGGTGATGAAAATGTTCTAAAATTTATTGTGGTGATGGTTGCACAACTGTGAATACACTAAACATCAATGAATTGTGCACTTTAAATGGGTGAATTGTATGGTAGGTGAATTATATCTCAATAAAACTGTTATTAAAAAAGGTTTGAACAAAGGAGGGAGAAATAGCATGGAATTTAACTAACAAAAGAAAAAACTTTTGTGCTATTTTGATATTTAACAGATCAGAATTTAGAATCACCCCACCTTAGCAATTCACTCTCACAGTCGTTCACTTAGCAAGATATTTATTGAGTTACTATGCACCAGGCACTGGGCTGGGGGCTGAAGATAGTGAACAAGACAGGCATGGTTACCACATTCAGTACTTAGAGTGTGCTAGAAAGACACACATTAAATAACTAATTATAGAATTGAGTAAACGCCCTAGAAGAAAAGTACAGATAGTAGGAAAAGGTGTAATGGAGGACCCCAATCTCATCTGGGAAGGGAGGGAGAGTTTCTTTGAGAGGTGATGTTTGAGTTGAGCTTTGAGGATTACTAAGAATAAAGTAGATGAAGACTGGGTGTGAGGTTGAGAGGATTCCAGACAGAGGGAACGGGGTCTCCTCTACCAAGGAACCAGAGGACAGAGGAGAGTAAAAAGTGAGTGGCAGCATGGAGAGTGCTGAAGGGACTCACAGACTCTGGGAGCCTCATAAGCCACATCAGGAATTTGATTATTATTTCCAAGGCCATGGGAAGTGGTTGACAGATTTTAAGAAGAATTTTCAATTCATGTCTTCAGTATGCTTTGCTGTTAAATTTCCCACTGAGTAACACAAAAATGACACTACCAGATTATGCCAGTGGAGATGATGTGGCTCCCCCACTTCTTATCAAATTTCCTGTGCGTGGTTTCTTAGATTTTGGTCCCTGGGAAACAGTGTATGCAATACCCAGATGGAGAAGGAAGGGGAGAATGTACAGAGGAGCCCTCAGGAAATTAAGCTGGGCCACATGAGCTTTGGCGAGCTCAGCAACATCAGTAACACAATGATCCGTAAGGACACACTGGCCTTCTTTAAGCTTTGGATGTATGTCGGAGAATGAGATCACTCCCTATGACTCTACGGTCTTGTTATTTACAGCTGCAATGCTAAAATTAGCACCATAGGCACTTTATAAATATGAGTGAAGTAGCCCCTGGCCTCTGTTATATATTGCCTGGGCTATGAGCTTGTATCCTTAATTGAGTACAGGTGAAAACAGAGGGAAAATAAATTATCTTACAACTCGCAGTGTGTTTTCATTGACTTAGCATCTGCTGGAAAATTTGTTCTGAGAATAGCATCAAGGAGCTGATCTACATAGTGGGCAATGGCCAACTGAGGCCTCCGAGAGATGATTTCTCTGTTGGCCAAGGAGTGCTTTGCCAAAGTTCTTAAGGCTATGGGGTTGCCTTGACAACACTAAGTAAAACAAGACCCTGACGTTCTTTAAATTTGCCATAAGTCACAAGTTACAGTTGCTCTTAAATCTGGATCTTTGGAATATGTGTTCTCTGGTTGGTTTATTTTAACTTTTTTTCTTGGCTGGATGTGTTGGGGAGACGTCTTCTATGCTGTTAATGGCAACTCAAAATACTTGTTGTTTCTCCTTGCTCTTGACCTTCCCTTCTTTTTTCCTTGTCCTCTTTTACTATGATCCTCTTTGTTTCTTGATCTCTTTCCTTTGAACAGCCTGCTAGAATTTTGAGCTGTTATATACATGGTTCCAGCTGGATAAGGCAAATTCATCATGATCAACCACCGAACAATACGTTTTATTAAAAATAATTCAATTCTAATACGTACAAGGTGTGCACTCTGACCTCAACATAGCATTTTGACTCTGCTCTTCATTGTACTTTCTTCTTTGGCTTCTCTGACACCCATTTCTCCTGCTTCCCTTTTGTCATGGCCACAGTGATTGACACCTCAGTATTCATTCAAACCCAAGTATGATTGTCTAAGCCAATCACGATGGTTCTATTCTCTCTGACAACAAATGATTACTTTAAGAACTTTTGCAGCCATTTTCCCTCCAGCCTGAGGAGGAAGCCAACACTATTCTGGACAGGTTACAGAGAAGTGAAGTTGGAGCCCTGATGTACTGTGCCTGGAGCCCATGCTAGTTCTCAACTTCCTGTAACATGACATAATTAGTTTTCTTATTGTTTAAGCTGCTGTGAGCTAGGATATTGTGTTGCTTGCATCTTGCATCTAAAAGCACCCTTTCTGATGTTCCTTCTTAGTTCTCCGAACTCCACTCCTCAGGCTCCTTCATTGGTTTTGCTTCTTCCATCTTAAGGTTTTGTGTTTGGTCCTCTTTCCTTACTCTTCCTTAGTACACGAGTGAGCTCATCCATTTGTTTTGCTTCAACTACAGTTTACTTGTTGATGGCTTCCAGGTCTAAATTTCCAGCTTAACCTCTTTCTCAAGCTCCATATTTATAACTTTTGCTGCCTGGGGTCAATAATAGAATCAACCTTGACTGCACTTCACAATCACTGTAGAACTTTAAAAATACATAGGTGTCCATGCCCCATCCCTGGGAATTCTGGGCCACTAGATTTAGAGCAAAGTCCAAGCATCTGCATGTTTTTCAAACTCTACAGGTGATTTCTGACACAAAACGGGGGTTAAGAACTGATGGCTTAGGGATACCTCTTCCTGGCTATCTCTTGCATCTTCAGACTCCTCATATCTAGAAACGAACTATTCACCTCCTTGCCTCCATGTTTCCAGTCCCCCAAACTTGCTCTTCTTCTTGTAGACAAAGATAAGTAAGACATAGCATCCACCTTCAAGGACCCCACAATCTAGTTGGATGAGCTGGAAATACATAGTGGCGAAATAGATAGTATAGCATTTTTCTAGTTTTCTATGGGTACAGGCAGAAATCAGAATAACAATAAGCATATACATTTCACTAACTCTTGCCCCCTCCTGCTGATATGGAACCTCTAGCCCAGTGCTGTCCCCTAGAATTTTCTGAGATGTTGGAAATGTTCTACATCTGCACTGCCCAATACAGAAGCCACTAGCCACATGCATCTATTGAGCACTTGCAATGTAGCTGGTATGACTAAAGAACAGAATTTTTACTTTTAGTTAATGTTAGTTAATTTAAATAGCCACATGTGCTAGTGGCTACCATAATGGACAGTGCAGCTAGCCCTTGCAAGCCCTATTTGGTTACATCTGGGAATCTTTATGAGCTTAAATACAAGATAACTACCTCTTCTATCAGACACTACTTCTGCTCCACAGGCAATTCTTTTGTGATTTAGACCATGGCCCACAGGAAGAGATATATTTTCCTTAATGACCCAGTACATATACACATATACACATATACTCATACACATGTATACACACTCGCATATACATATGCACCTACTTACTAAAACTTACTACTTGTAAGGAACTCTGATGTTTTTTATCTTATTCTAGTCTATTAAGAAACTGCTGACCTACCAAAGTAATTTCATGACCCACTAATGCATCAGGCGCCACAATTTGATGATCACTACACTGTGGAGCTACCCTGTCCCATGGGGGGCTTGTCCTTCTACTGTAGCCATTGAAGTCTTTGCAGTGTGCCACGGATGCTCGCCCAGGGGCTGTTTCAGGCTCACCAAAGGCCCCATGGTACCAGAGCTGTGGTCTGCAGTGAAAGAAGGGGAGGATGCTTGTCTCTCCTGTGTGTTTCAGTATGTTAGAGAGCTTCCAAAGCATGCAGCTGATATCCAAATATTTGACAGCTTCTTACTGAAAGAGCTCTTTTGGTTTCCTTTATAGCACTCCAGCTTGTGAAGCTGTGAGTTTCAATTGGGAGGTTAGAGGTAAGAATGTCTGAGGGACAGACATAATGCTGGACTTAGAATTGCTTCTCCTCCTTTGGCTCTTGGATTGCTTCTCCTGCCTAATGACCAAAGTTTCCCACTGGCTCAAACTCTTTGTCTAAGATTAAGTTCTCTCTCAGGAGGCTCCTTAGCCTGCACGCATCAGGCATCTGGTGGGCTTGACTCCCACATCACTTGACTTGCAGAAATTTCCTCAGACTCAAAGAACTTGACAGGCATTGTAAAAGAAGTGTGCTGTGGGACCATGGTTGGATTCATTCTGCGTCAGGCTGAGGGAGCCTCAGAAAGGGATAGAGAGGAAAAGACGAGGAGGAGGTAATAAGTGAGTTAGTCCCAAAGGATAAGTAGGAGCTTGTAGGAAGAGAGGGACTGTCTATGACGTCCTTTCCAGCTTCCCCAAGTCAAGTCAGTAGTTTTCTTCTCTGCTTCCACAACATTTTGTTCATATATGATTCATATAGATTTCTCATACTTTAGAGTGGCTGTTTCTGTCTAGACTTTGAGATCTTCAGGTACAGAAATCATATTTTCTTCATCTTTGTATCCTTATCAACTAATGTGATGCCTTTCCTACTGTAGAGAGAAATAGCCACCAAGACAATAGACAATAATGCTGGGGCTTTTGCCCTGAGCCTCAGTACACTGGTGTGTTAAGGTGGATCTCATGTTCCTATCTCTCAGGATGATGTGTCAAAGGAGGTAATGTTGTAGATCCTAAAGTGGAAATATTAGGTAGTATTATTATTCTTTAAGATACATCAGGCCAAGGGAGATGGTGAGTTTCAGCTAAAGCTGCTAATCACGACAATAAGAACGTATCCAAGTGCCTAGAGCGATTGGTGATGAACAGAATAGATGAAGTTCCCACATTCATGGAGCTTTCAGTCTAGTGGGGGAGACAGACGACCACCAAGCAGTGACAAGGAGGTGTGAGTGGGGATCCACAGGTGGCTGTAAGAGAATAGAAACCTGCCTAGGGGAATTAGGGGGCTCCATGGAGGAGATAGATGAGGGGTGACCCCGTGCCAAATGTGGCCTGGGCAAAGGAAGAAGACAAGACTATTCCACGGAAGGGAATAGTAGGTATGAAGGCTGGAAGGCATGGTGCAGTCAAGAGCTGAAATGATAATGATAATGGAAAGACAATGAAGGGTTTCCACAAGACTATAACCTTACAAGATTTACATTTTATTTTATTTTTTATTTATTTATTTTTTTTTGTGAGGAAGATCAGCCCTGAGCTAACATCCATGCTAATCCTCGTCTTTTTGCTGAGGAAGACCGCCTCTGAGCTAACATCTATTGCCAATCCTCCTTTTTTTTTCCCCCCAAAGCCCCAGTAGATAGGTGTATGTCATAGTTGCACATCCTTATAGTTGCTGTATGTGGGACGCGGCCTCAGCATGGCCGGAGAAGCGGTGCGTTGGTGCGCGCCCGGGATCCGAACCCGGGCAGCCAGGAGCGGAGCACGCGCACTTAACCGCTAAGCCACGGGGCCGGCCCAAGATTTACATTTTAGAACAGAAAATGTATTGTAGGAGGTTCAAGACCAGAGGTTGCTGCAGAATCCAGGTGAGAGGTGATAGTGGCTGGGGAGCATCAGAGTTCATCTAGCTGGGCCGCCCCAGGGGCCACATGAGTGTATTAGGCACCTGGGAGGAAGGAAGAAAAAGAACAAGGTGGGGGATGTCGGCTCTAAAAGGGGACACAGGGCAATGAAGGCAAACATACTTTATCATCTGTGCCAGCCCTAGATGAATGTGAAGACTGAAATGGATTCCCATGAGGGAACGGGGCTCTGCTGGTAACTGCTTCCAGAGGCTCCAGGCCAATAGCAGCTCCTCCTCTATCTAAGTGCTCTAGAGAGAATGCATAGATGGGTCCTTCTGGAGACCTTTAAGGTAGGTTTGATATCAGCAAGGGCAATCTCAGAACCATCCCAGGATTCCTGCCCAAATGCTGAGTCTTTGCCTCTAGCTGTGAGGTAGACCAAATCTCTGGAGGGAGCCAGTAACCAATCATGTCCTTTGAACCCAGGAAGTTCAGTGGCCAGCCTCCGTCGCCTGCATACAGAGCCCAGCGTGACCTTGGCATATTATATCCTGCTCCCAATCCAGATCCAAATCCCAGTCAGGTGTGCAGGCAAGGAATTGAAGCATTCAGGTGTGAATTGGCCTTTGAGATGGTCTAGTAAGGTCCCCTGACTGAACTTTCAAGAGAATCAGACTTCAAACCTAAAGCAGTCCTTCAATCAACTTCCTTTCTGTTTCTTCTCCTGGATTTCCATGGAAATCAGTAATGAAGGAATGATTGATGTTCCGCTTCCTGTGAGTGTTCGTGTTCTCACCTCTTAGTGATATCTACTGGGAGTACTAGAAGTGAGGAAACCCAGGAGGAGGAGGTGTGGGTAGAGTTGATACTGTTTTTAGAGGCTGAATCTGAGTTCTGAAGGCACTTCTGGAGGCTGCTGGAGTCCCTCGTCTGTACAGCTTGCCCCACACACAGAGCATCTGGGGGACGCCATGGCCGTGGGGAACTGAGGTCCTGTGGGCAGTTAGAAGCCTGAGCGCAAGTTGGAGAAGTGTGGAAGAGAAGTTTTGGCCCTGAGGCTGACTCTGGAAGAGCTTACTGCGGCCCCAGTCTTGCGTTTGCTTTACTTCACTCCTCAAAAATTCTGCGGCTAATCTTGGACGTCGGAAGTAGCTAAATCTAGGGGGGAACAGGAACATTGGCCTCTTAGCCTAACAGCATTTGTCTTTGCAGCTGCACTGCCCTCATAGCACAGGTGTACGGAGCATGATTAAGTGACCCCAGAAATCTGACCGCCTGGGGTGTGGTGCTCATTCTTTTACCCTGATGCAATTATCTCAGGGTGTGGGTACTCTCTGCCTCACTCCCCCTTTTTCCTTTCTCCACCCCCAAACTCTGAGTTTCTAACTCTGGCTCAACTGTGAAAACTAGAGACACAAGGAGACAGATTTCATGTTGTTGTTGTTGATTTGCTTTTAGAACCACTAACTCGGGTCCCTTTTAGAAGTCTGCCCAAAAAATAGGAAGAAAGGCAGGACAAACTTTTGAAAAATCTTTCAGCACCTTCACTGATCCAAATTTTAGTGTGATTTGGCAGGCAATGCAGGGTAACATGTTCCAGTGTTTTAACTTGCGCATAATTGCCAGATTAGCTATTGTTTGACTTGTACAATTATTAATGAAATGTGGAAAAAAAAAGGGTGGTAACTGTGAAGCCTGCGGCAATGTCTAGACATGAGGGTGGGGGTTGGGAGGTGGAGTACCAAGGGAGACGACACAGAATTTCCTTGACTTGGATTTTTCTCAGATTCAGTATTTCTGCCTTGGCATAACAACCTGTGGGCCAAGATATTGATAGGTGAGAGATAATGTTTTGGTTAAAATGAAAAATCAAGTTTTAGGCTATCTGCTGGAGACATTTCTCACTTAAGTGTGTTAAAAGAAAAGATGCAATAACTTGGGCTGTATGATAAACACACACATGTACGCAAATACACACTGACATTTAGGTTTTGAAGAGCAACCACCATGTCAATCCAGCCAGAGATGCTCAGGGTAATTTGGTTTTTGGAGGGAGAAGATTTTTGGTTCAGGAGAGCTTGTGAGTGTCACGTGTGCACTTTTGTAATCTTGCGTCAGGATCACATCAGGGTGAGGGGTGTGGCAGCAGGGTTATAGGATAAATATTGGAGGAGGGACAATATATGGGATTATGAAGTAATTTTTACTCAATGTCTTGGTGTCATCACTGCCCAGAAAATTCCCTTCCCAGCCCACAGTCGGGAGAAGAAAGCTTAGAGGGAATTAGACAAACACACGAGTTTTTTGGGTGAGACCCCCACAGGCAAAAATCAAAAAGAAACCACTTATGTTGTATGTTTAGTTGCTTTTGATGTATAAATTATGTATTATAATACTGTATATAATGGATAAATATGTACACACATGAAATTGCATATACTGTCTCATTCACATAAATGTAAATTAAAATTTGAAGTGGCTGGATAGACTGATTTTTATGCATCTTGGGAAAAGGTTTTCCCTTTGATTTATTCAAAGCAAGGCAAGCATCTCCCTCCCCATCTCTCAACCCACCAGGACCCTCCTTACAGACAGACTCACATTACAAGCAAACACACAAGCCTCAATTCTCAAAGAACAGGCTTCCGGTGGTGTGGAATAGGCAGCAGAATTTTATCTTTCTCCTACCCTGACCTGGTCACGGTAGTTCAGATCCTCAGCATGATTTCACTCCTTTAAATCCATAAGTAGTACGGCTCTGGGACACAGGAGAGTAAGTTTTGATTAGTGTCCCTGAGGAAGAAGCCTGGGACAGGTGCTGTTGTCTAGGATTGGTGGATGTCACAGGGAATAACCTTGGGCAGTGGGGGAAGTAGAGGCAACAGGAGAGTAGCCTAGGAGCCTGGAATAGAGGAAAGAAGTGTGGGAATCAAAAAGGGCCCTGGGAGGGAAAAAAAAAAAGAGAAATGGAGCCACAGTATTTTGGAGCTAGAAGAAACCTTTGAGAAGATTTTAGCCTACTCCCTTCGTATTACAAATGAGGAAATTGAGGCTCAGAGAGATTAACTGATTTGTCCAAAGTCATGAGGTATGTAGCAACATATCTGAAATTAGAATTGAGATTTCCTGTCTCAAGCCTGATAGAATTCCTACATGATGAGATATTAAATACACTAAAACCACAATAAGATAATATTCAGTTAATTTGCAATTCAAAGGAACTGTTGTTTCTCAACCAACTAAATGCCCTATTGTTCTTCATTAAGTAATCAGATAATTCTGAATCCTGACCATTCCATATTTGGAATGGATCCTGCACTCTTGTAGATCCTGCACTTTAATGCAGTTTTATGGTAATCATGCCAAATATTATGGGCAGGTAATGAATTTACTAGATTATTTTAAATCATTTCATTACATACTAATTTGTTTTACAGGATCACTTTCAAACTCTGTTTTTTTAAAGCACCAGAATCACTCTGTGATTTTGGTAGGTAAACTTCAAAACACCAGGAGAAATTCTGTTTCTAGTATTTCCAGCTAGGACATGAAAAGCCTAGGGGCTGGAAACTGTATGAAAAAGTCAGGTGGTTCTCTCAAGCCTTCCAATATAGTTTTGGCATTTGTCACAATTTAAGTTTTGTTTGCATTTACCATGGAATCTCACGGTGTTATTTCATTGCTAGGAAGGAGTGATTTCCTAGAAAATCACTCAAGCGCTATATAAGTAACATCTTTCCTGTTGGGCTAGCAAACTGGTCAGACTTGCCTCATTCTTTCAGAATTACCAAAATCCTTTCCAAATCCAAAACTTTGATAACGATTCTACCCTAATCTTCATCTTCATCTTCATCTTCATCTTTAAAGAGCTGTTCTCTGTGGTTTTTAACTACAAGGTGCCTATTACTTGGAATATAGGGCTTGGACCCTTTATGTCCTCTAGCAAAACTTCTTATGAATAACTAGGAGTTGCAGGGCAGAAAATTTTAACAATCAAAATTTTCGTTTCTAAAATCTCTAATTTATTCTTGCTCTCCACTTTCTATTCAGTCCCATTTGCCCTAAGTCTTTCAGAGATTCCTATTTTCTAGCACTGACATGCATTAATCATTTTAAAAACTGTGTGCGTGTATCTTTTCTGTCATTTCAACAGCTATGAGGGTGGAAGGGGGAGGCTGGCATGTGGATTCAGCCCACCGTCTTGGTCCAATCACTGTAAATCAGACATAAAATCATTTTCTTGAATGATGATCTTGACAGGTCCAGAAACCAGAACTGAGTTGATCTGATGTACACCATGCTAGAGTCTGTGGCCTTTACTTGCAGGCTCGAAGGACCCATTTCTGGGTCCTTGACTTTCTTATTTGTTTTTTTAAAAGATTTTATTTATTTATTTTTTCCCCCCAAAGCCCCAGTAGATTGTTGTATGTCATAGCTGCACATCATTCTAGTTGCTGTATGTGGCACACGGCCTCAGCACGGCCGGAGAAGCGGTGCATCGGTGCACACTCAGGGTCTGAACCCAGGCCGCCAGCAGCGGAGGGAGCGCACTTAACCGCTAAGCCACGGGGCCGGCCCTGTCCTTGACTTTCTAACAAGGTGGACCCAGTGATAGCTATCTCCAGCTGACATTCTCTTCCAGGGACAGTTATTAATGAGCCCCACTAGAAACCATTATAGAAATATTCTTGCAGGGCAGTGAACAGCCATATCTGTCATGCCATCCATTTCTGTCATGGATATAAGAAGATAATGTGACTAGAAACAAAAATCCCCATGTGGAGCTAGGTCTAGTTCACAGCGATCCTGAAAAATCATATGTAGTCCAGGGTTACACCAGGATTCTGGATTACATAACCTTAATCTTCAATGATAACCACAAGGAACTAATTTTATATCTAAAAATAGGTGGGATTTTGGATAAAATATATTGTGTGAATATGCTCTACTATCTTCATTTTTCTCCTTATCCCCCAAAAATCTTGGTGCATTCAACTGACAGTAAGGTGACAGGTCCTTAAACTGCTGTATAGAAATGTGACTGATTTTTGTGTGTTGACTTTGTATCCTGCTACTTTGCTGAATTCATTTATTAGCTCTAACAGTTTTTTTGTGAAATCTTTAGTGTTTTCTACATATTAGATTATATTGTCTGTGAACAGAGATAATTTTACTTCTTCCTTTCCAAGTTGGATGACTTTTATTTCTTTTTCTTGCCTAACTGTCTGGCTAGAACTTCCAGTACTACGTTGAATAGAAGTGGTGAAAGTGGGCATCCTTGTCTTCGTCCTAACCTTAGAGGAAAAGCTTTCAGTCTTTCACCACTGAGAATGGTATTTGCTGTGGGTTTTTCATATACGGCTTTTGTTGTGTTGAGGTAGTTTCCTTATACTGCTAGTTGAGTGTTTTTATCATGAAAAAGTATTGAGTTTTGTCAAATACTTTTTCTGCATCAATTGAGATAATCATGTGTTTTTTCCCCTTCATTCTATTAACGTGGTGTATTACATCAATCAATTTCTGTATGTTGAAGCATCCTTGCATTCCAGGAATAAATCCCACCTGGTCATGGTGTATAATCCTTTTAATATGCTGCTCTATTCAGTTTGCTAGTATGATGTTGAGGATTTTTGCATCATTGTTCATAAGGGATATTGATATGTAGTCTTCTTTTCTTGTAGTGTCTTTGTCTGGCTTTAGTATCAGGGTAATGCTGGCCTCATAGAATGAGTTAGGAAATGTTCCCTCCTCTTCAATTTTTTGGAAAAGTTTGAGAAGGATTGATATTAATTTTTCTTTAAATGTTTGATAGAATTCTCCAGTGAAGCCATCAGGTCCAGGGCTTTTCTTTATCAGGAGATTTTTTATTACTGATTCAATCTCCTTACTAGTTATAGGTCTATTTAGATTTTCTATTTCTTTATGATTTAGTCTTGGTAAGTTTCATGTTTCTAGGAATTTGTCCATTTCTTCTAGGTTACAAATTTGTTGGCATTCAATTGTTCACAATATTCTCTTATAATCCTTTTTATTTCTGTAGAATCAGTAGTAATATCTCCATTTTCATTTCCAATTTTAGTAATTTGAGTCTTCTCTCTTTTTTCCTTAGTCTGCCTAGCTAAATGTTTGTCAATTTTGTTGACCTTTACGAAGAACCAACTTTTAGTTTCATTGATTTTTCTCTATTGTTTTTCTATGCTGTATTTCATTTATCTCTGCTCTAATCTTCATTATTTCCTTTCTTCTGCCAGCTTTGTATTTAGTTTTTTTTCTAGTTCTTTAAATTGTAACACTAGTTGTTGATTTGAGATCTTTCCTGATTTTTATTGTAAGCATTTATAGCTATAAATTTTCCCCTTAGCACTGCTTTTGCTGCATCCCATAAGTTTTGGTATGTTGTGTGTTTATTTTCATTTGTGTCTAAGTATTTTCTAATTTCCCTTGTGATTTCTTCTTGTATCCACTAGTTGTTTATGAGTGTGTTGTTTAATTTCTGTAAATTTTTGAATTTTCCAGTTTTACTTCTGTTATTGATTTATAACTTCCTCCCATTGTGGTTGGAGAAGATGTTTTGTATGATATCTATGTTTTTAAATCTATTAAGACTTAATTTGTGGCCTAACATATGATCTATCCTGGAAAATATGCCATGTGCACTGGAGAAGAATGCTTTTGCTGTTGTTATTGGGTACAATGTTCTGTATATGTCTTTAGATCTAGTTGGCTTATTGTGTTATTTATGTCCTCTATTTCCTTATGTATCTTCTGTCTGGTTGTTCTATGCATTATTGAGAGTCGGGCATCAAAGTATCCAACTGTTATTATAGAACTGTCTATTTCTCCCTTCAATTCTGTCAGTTTTTGTTTCATATATTTTGTTGATCTTTCATTAGGTGTGTAAGTGTTTATAATTATTATGTCTTCTTCCTGTATTGAAACTTTTACTTATATATAATGTCCTTCTTTTTCTCTTGTAACCTTTTTTTTTGGTTTAAAATCTGTTTAATCTGATATTAGTATAGCCACCCCTGCTCTCTTTTGGTTACTATTTGCATGGAATATTTTTTTCCATCCTTTCACTTTCAATCTGTTTATGCTTTTGGATCTAAAGTGAGTCTCTTGTAAACAGTGTATAGTTGGATCATGTTTTTATCTATTCTGCCAATCTCTGTCTTTTGATTGGAGAGTTTAATCTATTTACATTTAAAGTCATTACTGATAAGGAGAGAATTACTTCTGTCATTTTGCTCTTTGTTTTCTATATGCCTTATACCTTTTTCATCCCTCATTTCCTGCATTATTGTCTTCTTTTGTGTTTAGTTGATTTTTTGTAGTGAAATGTTTAAATTCCTTTATCATTTCTTTTTGTGTATATTCTATAGCTATTTTTTGTAGTTACTATGGGGATAACATTTAAATACTAAAGTTATAACACTAATTTGAATTTATACCAGCTTAACTTCAATAATATACAAAATTCTGCTCCTTTTCAGCTCTGTCCCCATCCCTTTTGGTTGTTGATGTCACAAAATTACAACTTTATTCATTTGTGTCCCAAAACATAAAGTAATAATTCTTTTAAATGCATTAGTTTTCTTTCATTAGTTTCTTAAATTATGTAGAAAACAAAAGTTTGGGTTACAATCCAAAGTTACAATTGTACTAGTTTTTAGACTAATAATAGTTTTTTAAAAAATGTGTTAGTCTCTTAAATCATGTAGAAAACAAAAAGCAGAGCTAAAAACCATTGTTAACAATAATACTAGCTTTTATAATTGCCCACATATTTCCCTTATTGAGATCTTTATTTCTTCATACAGCTCTGAGTTACTGTCTAGTATTCTTTTATTTCACCCTGCAGGACTCCCTTGAACATTTCTTTCAGGGCAGGTCTAGTGGTAACAAACTCCCTCAGCTTTTGTTTACCTGAGAATGTCTTAATTTCTCCCTCACTTTTGAAGGACAGTTTTGCTGGATGTAGGATTCTGGGTTGACAGTTTTTTTCTTTTAGCATTTTGAATATATCAGCCTACTGCCTTCTGACCTCCAAAGTTTCTGATGAGAAATCTGCTGATAATCTTATTGAGGATCCCTTTTATGTGACAAGTCACCTCTCTTGTGCTTTCAAAATTCTCCCTTTGTCTTTGTCTTTTGAAAGTTTGGTTATAATATATGTTGGTGTGGGTCTTTTAAAGTTCATCTTATTGGAGTTTGTTGAGCTTCTTGGATGTTTATTTCTTGTATTTCATCAAATTTGGGACGTTTTCAGCAATATGGGGCAGTATTATTAAGGACCAAGTGAGTGGTAAAGGGGTGGTTTGACAAGGTTTCAAGATGTGGGACTTGAGTTGCACTCTGAAGGAAGGATAGGATTTAGGAAGGCATCAAGATGGTGGTGAATTCTAGGCAGAAGTGAGGATTAAATCTGATATGGAAGTAGTATTTATCATGTATGATGTGTCAGGCACATCAGCAACCTCATTTAATACTCAAAATAGAGTACTAAAATGTCAAAGTAGAGGTAGGTACTTCTCATTTTACTGATAAGAAAATCAGTGTTAAAGAAGATTGAGAGATCTGCCCAAGCTCACATGGCTAATGAGTAGATCACATGGCTAACTAATAACCAGATGGGGAGTGAGAATTTACTTAATTAATGCTCTTTCCACTTTATCACCCTACCAAGAATAATAGCATGAACAAAATTTGGATGTGAGAGGCAGTAAGTCACTCTGGAGTCATCAAGTAAGTAGAGTTGGCTGGATCGAAGGGCAAGTGTAGAAAAGCAGTAGGAGATAAAGGTTAGATAACTTTGGGTCAGATTATAAAAAACTTCAAATACCAGGCTTAAAGTTTAGACTTTCTTTTATGGATAAGGGAGAAGTACTGGCAGTTGAGAGTGAAGAATTTTTAATTTCTTTCCAAAAGATGTCATATAAATATGGAATGACAGTAAAAAGTAAATTTCTTGAAATTATGGATGTCTTTTTGCATTAAATTAAAGTGCCAAGAGTCATATCTGTGTAGTTAGTTAACAAGTACAGTGATAATAGATTGCACTCACCAAGAACCTTTCATCTTCTGTTTATCTCTTAAGAAAACCTAAATCTATTTTTCTTTGCCTGAACACTTCATTATTCTCTCCCAAATAGCAACTTCTGTTTTATAGATTATTCTTGTTCTATTCTTCCTTTTGGCTTCATAAAATGAACATCTGGAATTTTCCTGGATTGTTATAATCTTGAAATAAAACTCTATTAAAAGATTTGTTGTGGTTCAAAGGAAAATTTATTATTTTGTTTGGTGTGCTTTTGAGTTGGTGGAACACTTATTGTCATATGTAAATTTAACATTTCAATCCCAATTTAAGCCCTTCAACTGACATATATAATCTTGTTGGGACAAATAAAATTCATCAGGTATTTATGTAGAAATACTTTCTTTACTGTAGTAGTAAATTGGATGGGTATTAACATCATTTTCAAGATGAACTATTGGGAAAACTATTAGTCCACCTAGAAATGAAAATTCCTTAAGAGTTTCATCTGCCATTAAAATGCCTAAAGTGCTTGCTCTTGAAAGGGCCTGATAAGAAACGTTGCAGAATTGCATTTGGTTCCTGGAATTACCTCGTATTTCAAGGGGAAGTCTGATTATTCTATGTTAAGTGTCTCACACAGAGCCTGGTACATGGCAGGACCCAAATATTAATTCCCATCTTTTCTCCTATTTGTGTGAAAAACTCACTTGAAGGTCCAAATGTGTCCTAGCAGGTTATATTTTCAGGTGTTTCTTTTTTCTGATTAAAAAAATTGATATGTAATTTACATACAGTAAAACACATAGTTTATAAGTGCGCAGTTAGGGCCGGCCCCGTGGCTTAGCGGTTGGGTGCTCGTGCTCCGCTGCTGGCGGCCCGGGTTTGGATCCCGGGCACGCACCGACGCACCGCTTCTCCGGCCATGCTGAGGCCACGTCCCACATACAGCAACTAGAAGGATGTGCAGCTATGACATACAACTACCTACTGGGGCTTTGGGGGAAAAATAAATAAATAAATAAAATTATAAAAAAAAAAAGAATGCTTTAAAAAAAAATATGTGCGCAGTTAGATGAGTTTTTTCTAGTATATTCACCCGTGTAAATGCCACCTAGCACGAGATATAGAAAATTTCTCTTTCCTCACTTTCTTGTGTCTATCAATGTAGATTAGTTTTGTCTAGTCTAGGATTTCATAGAAATAGAATTGTACAATATGTTTTTGGATCCAGTTTTTTTTCACTCAGCATAATGTCTTTAAGATTCATTCATGTTATGGATGCTGAGTAGTAGTTCATTGTATAGATGTACCTCAATTTGTTTACCCATTCTCCTGTTGATGGACGTATGGCTGTTTCTAGTTTTGGGCTATTATAATTAAGGCAGCTATGATCATTCTTGTACAAATCTTTCTGGGAACATATGTTTTTATTTCTTTTGAATAAATACCTAGTAGTAGAATTTCTGGGTCACAAGTTAGGTATGTGTTAAACTTTATTGCAATTGTCAAACAGTTTCCCAAAGTGGTTTATCATTCTACACTCCCATAGCAGCTTATAAGAGTTCCAATTGCTCTAGAGCCTTGCTAACACTTAGCATTGTCAGTCATTTTCATTTTAGCCATTCTAGTGGGTTCCTAGCAGATTTTGACACAAAGGATATCTCAGTCTATGTGAGTGGGGTGAGCAAAAGTATCATGTTTTCTAGCTGGTACCCAACTTTCTCTAAAAGAAGGAACTTTGAGAAAGACCTTTGATAAGCTGATTTGTGTGGACAGGAAGCCCTGAAGCCATAGGTTGGAAGGGAGTACTAAAGACATGGTAAATTGGCCTACATAAGAGAGGAACAAGAATTCAAGAGTGTCGTGAGAACACAGAAGAGAAAAAAAAAGAAAGGATTGGGAAACATGATAGAAACTGTAGCCCTAGGTGGCAGAAATGGCTGAGGGACTTTTCAGGAACAAGGAAATTTAATATTACATTTTAAATGATCTCCTCTAGCTAGATCTAGCCACACTCAGGTGCCTCATGGGATTCATTTTGGGGACTAGGGTAGGGAACCAGGAGAAGGGACCTCTGTTTGGGCCACTCTCAGTATGGAGATGAGAGAAAAGCTCCAAGAAGCTGAGCACAGAATGTTAATTCAACTGAAATTAGAATTAAAAGTAATTCAAAGAATTCTCAAGGAATTCCAGAAAACTTCAGCTTTCCTAAGGGGTATGGAAATTTCATATGAGCCTATCCTCCCATTCTTTTGTAAATTTTAAGGGACAGGGTGACATCAGCTTATCAGAATGACCATATGTCCCAGTATACTCAGAACTTAACTGGCTTATTCTATGGCCCCAGGGCAATTAGTAATAGCGGCATCTTTCACTCTTAAATGTGTCTTGGTTTGAATAACAAATTAATACAGTCATTCTAGCTCAGTGGTTCTCCACCTTGACCATAGACTTAAATCACCTGGGGAGCTTTAAAAAATCCTGATGATTCTGATTCTGATTCATTTGTCTGCTGCATGGGCTCTGGAAATCATAAAAGCTCCCAAGTAATTCTATTGGGAAGCCAAGGTAAAGAATCACTGCTCTGGGGCCGGCCCCGTGGCTTAGCGGTTAAGTGCGCCCGCTCCGCTGGTGGTGGCCCGCGTTCGGATCCCGGGCACGCACCGGCGCGCTGCTTCTCCAGCCATGCTGAGGCTGCGTCCCACGTACAGTGACTAGAAGGATGTGCAGCTGTGACATACAACTATCTACTGGAGCTTTGGGGGAAAAAAATAAATAAATAAAATAAAAATATATATATAAAAAAAAGAATCACTGCTCTAAGAAAGAGAAATTAAGAATACAATCCCATTTACAATTGCAACAAAAAGAATAAAATACCTAGGAATAAACTTAACCAAAGAGGTGAAAGATCTGTACACTGAAAACTATAAAACATTGCTGAAAGAAATTGAAGAAGACATAAAGAAATGGAAAGATATTCCCTGCTCTTGGATTGGAAGAATTAACATAGTTAAGATGTCCATACTTCCTAAAGCCATCTATAGATTCAATGCATTCCCTATCAAAGTTCCAACAACATTTTTCACAGAAATAGAACAAAGAATCCTAAAATTTATATGGAACAACAAAAGACCCCGAATAGCTAAAGCAATCCTGAGAAAAAAGAACAAAGCTGGAGGTATCACACTCCCTGATTTCAAAATATACTACAAAGCTATAGTAACAAAAACAGCATGGTACTGGCACAAAAACAGACACACAGATCAATGGAATAGAATCGAAAGCCCAGAAATAAACCCACACATCTATGGACAGCTAATCTTTGACAAAGGAGCCAAGAACATACAGTGGAGAAAAGAAAGTCTCTTCAACAAATGGTGTTGGGAAAACTGGATAGCCACATGCGAAAAAACGAAAGTAGACCCTTACCTTACACCATACATAAAAATTAACTCCAAATGGATTAAAGACTTGAATGTAAGACCTGAAACTATGAAACTTCTAGAAGAAAACATAGGCAGTACGCTCTTCAACATCGGTCTTAGCAACATCTTTTCAAGCACCATGTCTGACTTGGCAAGAGAAACAATAGAAAAAATAAACAAATGGGACTACATCAAACTAAAAATCTTCTGCACAGCAAAGGAAACCATCAACAAAACGAAAAGACAACCTAACAATTGGGAGAAGATATTTGCAAACCATACATCTGATAAGGGGTTAATCTCTAAAATATATAAAGAACTCATGCATCTCAACAACAAAAAAACTACCAACCCAATTAAAAAATGGGCAAAAGACCTGAACAGACATTTCTCCAAAGATATACAGATGGCCAACAGACATGTGAAAAGATGTTCAAAATCAATAACTATCAGGGAAATGCAAATCAAAACTACAATGAGATATCACCTCACACCTGTCAGAATGGCTATAATTAACAAGACAGGAAACAACATGTGTTGGAGAGGATGTGGAGAGAAGGGAACTCTCATACACTGCTGGTGGAAGCGCAAACTGGTGCAGCCACTATGGAAAACAGTTTGGAGATTCCTCAAAAAATCAAGGATAGAACTACCATATGATCCAGCTATTCCACTGCTGGGTATTTATCCAAAGAACTTGAAAACACCAATGCATAAAGATACATGCACCCCTGTGTTCATTGCAGCATTATTCACAGTAGCCAAGACTTGGAAGCAACCTAAGTGCCCATCAAGGGACGAATGGATAAAGAAGATGTGGTATATATACACAATGGAATACTACTCAGCCATAAGAAACGATGAAATCCAGCCATTTGTGACAACATGGATGGACATTGAGGGTATTATGCAAAGTGAAATAAGTCAGAGGGAGAAGACCAAATACCATATGATTTCCTTCATTAAGTAGTAGATAATAACAACAATAAACAAACACATAGAGACAGAGATTGGATTGGTGGTTACCAGAGGGGAAGGGGGGAGGGAGGAGGGCGAAAGGGATAATTCGGCACATGTGTGTGGTGATGGGTTGTAATTAGTATTTGGGTGGTGAACATGATGTACTCTATGCAGAAATATAAGTATAATGATGTACACCTGAAATTTATACACTGTTATAAACCAATGTTACTGCAATAAACAAAAAATTAAAAAAAAAAATAGAATCACTGCTCTAGCTATAAGCCGTGGAAATAAGGGTCTATTGGAGTAGCGAGTGTACTTTTGGGAAAACCAATCAAATGTTGCTATCATCAAGAAGTGTTTCTTTGTTTCTGGTAAAATTTGAAGTAATATCCCCAACATTTGGATCTGAAGGAAAGAAATATCGCAAAATTGAACTTTATATTCCAGAAAAAATATTTAAATACCAAAGAATTTTTATAAAAATAATAGATTAGCTAGAATCTTTTGTATAGCATGACATTTTCATTGAGATTTATGGATTTAGAAATTCTACTTACGAGTTTTTATTAGAGGCATTGGTGTAGCAATACTAAGATTTCCAACCAGTACAGATTTCTCCTTGATTTGGCAAAGCAAACACAAAATGCTTACTGACTGACCTTTTATTTTAACACACTGCTGACATCACCAAGATGCACTGATGTGTATCTCTATCTTTAGTAGGGACACTGTAAAGGGATTTGGCTAATATGCACATTGGCACATCAGCAAAGGTCTCCTGTTTTTGCCACTTGGAAGATGTCCATTAACTTGTCGTCTTAATTACAAACTGCATCAGGCACAATTCTAACAGGATTCTCTGACTCTAGTGCTCACGTCTATGTCTTGCCTGATTTCCCCACGACTAGGGTCAATTGTCCCTCCTCTTTATTAGACCAGCTCACTGTTCCTGCCAATTCTGGCATCTTCAGGAGAGATTTAAGGAAGTGTAGCCCACCTCTCTGACACTCAGCATCAAGTCACCATGGCTGCTAGTTTAGCCTCAACTTTATGTCCTGGTTCTGGTAACTGGGCTTCTGCCAATGCATAAGACCCATTCCCTGATTCGCTGCAGTCGTGGGGCCTGGATACTGAGCCTCTGTACCCCCATTTTGTATCTCAGTCATTCTAGGATGTGAGCCTACCTCTGGGCCCATGGCTAACTCCAGCCCAGTGGGTGAGCCCTTCTCTCAGCCAGACACCTGCCTCCCAGATTCCTCAACTACTCCATATTACCAGAAGGCCAACCCTGGGACTAGGTCTGACTTGGCAGTGCCTGTCATAATGCAGTGGCCAGATCTGGCTTGACGCCTTGGCCTTTCTCCCCCTGTCCTGCCTTCAGGCATCTTCTGGGCCATGCATGACTGTGACCAGAGAAAAAACACCATCCAGATCACCATCCTTCTCTACATCACAGCTGCTGTTTCTCTTTCAATCCTCACCCCTGCCTGCCTTGCCCCTTTAGCTGCCCCCGTCTCCTAATACACCAGTGTCTTCAAATATTGTCAGGGACCTGGCATCTGGCAAGTTCAAGTACATAGGACCAGACATTCTGTAAATACTAGAAGCAATAAATGGCCAACAAAAGAAACAAAACTGGAAACAGAGATTGTTTCTTGTAGAAGCCTATTTCTGAAATAAAAACACCAACGTGTATTATGATTTTGAAAAGTAACACATCTTCCTTGTTGAGAGGTCAGAAAGTACAGAAACTCTTAACTTAGAGATAATCACCATCACTATTTTTGGGAAAATTGGGCTATATCCTTGCATTCTTTTTTCTTTTTCTTTTATACATACACGTTATATAAAGGTACATATATATTGGAATCACACTGTATATGTTGTGTGTAATTTATTTTTTAATTCAATACTATATCTCAAATCTTTTTACCAAATTCTTTTAAAATATAATTTTTAGTGGCTAGATATATCCCATAATATGGATATATGTTGTAATTTATTTAATCGTTTCTCTCTTCTAACATGGATTGTTTTTAATTTTTTTATATTGTAAACAATGCTGTGATGAACCTCTTTGTACAAAAGTATACATTTTCCCATGCCTTGCTGATGGTTTTATTAGAATAAATTTCAAGAAGTGGAATTTCTGGATTAAAGGTGTTGCATAGTTTTAAGGCTTTTGATGCACTATTGCCAAATAGCAGAAAGGCTCTTCTAGTTCCCATCAGAAGTGTCTGGAGCTCATTTTGTGTTCTTACTACCAATGGGTATTATCATTAAAAAATGGTTTTTTTGAGAGTTGCATACTTATAAACACATGTGTCAGCTAAAAGAAACAAGAATAAGATATTGTTATGAAACAATAGTGAGAAATATGAAAAAAGAGCAAATTCTTCAATACCTACACCTTTGAAATGACATTCTTTCATGCCTGTGGCTAGTTCTTCCAAGGGGTTAAATTTTGGAATCTGGTCGAATTACATACATTTCTTAGACATAGATAACTTTGGATTATATTTTATAAATCTATTTTGATAAGGAAATCATCAAATCCATTGATGTAGACTTAAAGGGCTAGGTGAAGTAGTCAACATTTGCGCCCTTACCTAATTTTATTGCTATTAGAATTAGATTTTTAAAAACATAATTAGACAGTAGCCTTTCTCCAAGTTCATTGGAGATCTTGAAGCTGCTTTCAAAGACCTTTCCCTTACTAGAAAAGTGGTCATCTCTTGCTTAGTTTGGCTGGCCGAGGAATTTTGGCTAGCCGCCACAGGAAATATTCACATTGTGGAAAGGATCTGAAGGAAGAAAGGAAAAGAAGTTACAGTTAATCATGGGGTACATGAGTCAGCTTCATTTTAAGGATTTACTCTGAAGTGGAGAATTCAAAAAACATGGGAAGCCCTAGGGATGGGGAAGGAGGAAGCTATTAGTAGTTGGAATAATTTTCTTCAAAGAATTCCTTTCTATATAAACTGCCATGAAAAACATCTGAATGTTGAAGTTAGTATGTATTTGAGAATGCTTTCACTCCGGATGCTCTTCTGGATAAAAACAAAATAGGTGTGCGGAGTGGCTCGGAGGGCTTCAGATTTTGATATTCAGACAAACCACAGAAAAATGACTCAGATGTGATATGTCAATTTTCTCCTAAGATTATGGAAGTTCTCTATGAGGGAATGATTTCTTTTCACTTCACGTTACAAATGAGTATGTTAGTGGTTGGGGCATCAAAATGGGATTCAGGATTCTTTTCTCTGGTTTGCCATTAGTTTTTTCGGTGGCCTTGGGCAACTAATTTTGCCTTTTTTTCAGGTTCTGTAAAATGCTAAAACAAAAATAATTAAGAGATGCCAAGAAGATTTTTACAAATACCTTACTGGCAGAGGACATGTATGAAGCACCAAATAGTTGAAACTGCTTATTGAACATGTCTGATGATTAATTCTCAAAATGAGAAAAATAATTCTGCTTTTATGTTTGAACAAGATTTATCACATACCCTGGATAAAGCAATTTAATACCATTTCTTAAGACTGTAAAGGCTGCTGCGTTTATTGAATGGCTTTCTGACATCTATTTTTAACATATGACAAGTGTTGTACTTGGCAAGCCCTCAGCAGTGTCCCCAGTGAATGGTCTGCCAGAGTAATTTGAGAGTAAATATTTTGAGGTATCATCACCCTCAGAAGGTTTTTATTAACTAGGTGCTTATGTGTAGTGCTATTTTAAGGCCCTCTGAGTGTTGCTTTAGACTTCATAATTAGGACTCAATTATAACGCTATAGTAGGAGTAGAATCAAACTTTGCCTTGCAGGGAAATTAGGCCATAGTATGCTTTCTCCATGTGGCTATTGTGTTCAAAGGGACATGGTTTGACTCAAAGTCCAATGCCACAGTTCTGCAGAAATGGTAACTATAGGCTAGGCGTTGTGCTAGTTGCTTCCCATTTGTTATCTCATTTAATGTTTATGGTACCCTGCAAGGTAGGTGTTATTATTCCTATTTGATACATGAGGAAGCTGATGCCACAAAGAAGGCAAGTAATCTATGCAAGGTCCCATAAGTGCTGGAGCAGGGATGTGAATCACTGTACTCCAGAGCCCACGTTCTCAGTTGTGTCCCATGCTGCTTCCCCAGTGTGCTCTGATACACAGTGATGTGTACCCAGTCCTCTGTATCACAGCGAACTAGTTGTCTTGCTTTTAAAACCAGAAGTGTTATTCTTCCGTTGCTGATATACCCTCATCCTTGCCGACGACATGAGCCAACCGCCAAGAATGAGCAAAAACCTAACCAGAGTGTGATTAGTGAAAGGGTTATTTCCAATTATGCCCTGTGATAGACAAAATAGTGGCTCCCCCAAAGATGTCCATGTTCTAATTCCTGGAACCTGTGAATATGTTATGTTACATGGCAAAGGGGAAATAAGATTGAGATGGGATTAAGGTTGCTAGTCAGCTGACCTTAAAATGGGGAGAGTAGCCTGGATTATCCAGGTGGGCGCAATATAATCACAAGGATCCTTAAATGTGGAAGAAAGAGAGTCAGAAGAGGAATTCAGAGTGATGTGATGTGAGAAAGACTGATGGCCATTGCTAGTTTCGAAGATGGAGGAAGGTGCCATGAGCCAAGGAATGCTGGCAGCCTGAAAAAGCTGGAAAAGGCAAGGAAAGGGTTCTCCCCTAGAGGTTCCAGAAGGAACACAGCCCTCCCACCACTTTGAGTTTAGCCCAGTGAGACCCATTTCAGACTTCTGACCTCCAGTGCTGTAAGAGAATAAATTTGTGTTAAGTCACTAAGTTTGTGGCAATTTGTTACAGTAGTGATAGGAAACTAATACAGGACTTTTATTGATAAAGTTTATCAGGAGTTGGCAAATAATGGCCTGCAGGCCAAATCTGGCCTGCCACCTGCTTTTGTAAAGTTTTATTGGAACCTAGCCACACCCATTTGTTCACATATTATCCATGGCTTCTACGATGGCAGAGTTGAGTAGCTGTGGCTGAGACCATTAGGCCTGCAGAGCCTAAAATATTTACTGTCTGACTCTGTACAGAAAGAGACCCCTGATCTAGAGTATAGTTACACATACAATGCTATAACTATGGATGCAAATTAGGTGTAAAATGTACAAAATTTCTTTGAGAGAAAGAACAAATCCTCCTATACTCTTTTTGGTTAGTGGTCTAAATTTTCTCTTGAACAGAGAATGTAGCAAAATTCCAGTTAATAGAAGGCCCTGATCAGTTTCACACTAGTGAGTTGAAATTCCAATGTGTGTCATACCATAGAAAGGTCAAATTGCATGAATGTGAAGTTAAGGAATAAAAAAATTTATGAGACAGGACATTTATGTTGCTGAGGTAGGTAAGAATTTAATTTCAATTCTTTTCCTTTCCTTCAAAAAAAACCAGAATAATTTCCAGCCTAAAAAAAGGTTGTTTTTCCATTCTTTTCTTAAATCCCTCCTTCCTGCTCTCAACTGGGAAACTCCTCTTGGATTGGCAGTGTGTGCAGTCCAAGAGGCCGCCAGGCCAGTGCTCTCTGCACCGCCCGGCGTCAGCCTGCTACTCCCAATTAGCCTCAGCTGGGCCACTTCCTATTTGGGTCAACTCCCTTCTGAAATGGGTGACAGTGGTAGAGACTGCTGGAATACTGTCGTCCCCTTGAACTTGATTAGAGTAGCATTTCCATTCATGTTTGGCAATAGTTCTTTCATTGTAACGTTAGAATATTATTTTGGCAAGTGTTTCATTTCTACTAAATGCCACTTTTTAGCATCTTTGGCGATGGACCCTAACTTTTGTTCTGAATGTTTGTGAAAATATGTTTTCTTAAAATGATTACACTTTTTATCATGGAAAACATCAACCATTTATAAAAATAGAATAGTATAATGAACCCCTTCACTCACTGCACTCGCTTCAACAATTAATGACTCCTGGCCAATCTTGTTTCATCTTCCACACCCACCTACTTCCTCTTTGCCTAAATTTGTTGAAGCAAATCCTAAATATAATATTGTGTCATCCATAAATATTCCAGTATGTATCTCAGCAAGATAAGGACTCTTTTTAAAAAATATAATCATATACCATTATCACTTCTTAAAAATGTTGAACACTAATTCCTTATCCCTGGAATTGATAAAATGTCCAGTCACTATTCAAGGAAATAGTTTTTTAAAAATTATCTCACCCTCAAATATTTTAAGTGGTGTACGATTTTCATTCCCTCCCTGAGGCAGGCTGTGACAAAAGTGGTAAATGCAAAACTAACATGTATTCACACACGCCATCTTAAACACCATCCCCCCACACCAACAAACTCTCCTGTACTCTCCAAAGACCAGTTAACCTTCCTCACTTCCGGAATTAGGATCCCAAAGGGGGCAAAGGAGGTGGAGGTGGGGAATGTGCTATTGTACCTTCCTTTAACTCCGACCAGTTGTATGCAGGTCAAATATCAAGGATCTCTTTTTCTTCCTTCTTGACTTTCTTCATTTGATGAAGTTCAAATGTATGAACCCAGGAAGGTCTATGAAGTCTTTGTAGAATTCCTCCCTACTCACATGCTAGTTTCTCTCATAAAACTTAAAACATATTTCCGACATTTTGAAACACTTTTTTGTCCATCTCTGAAGATAAATGACATACTGTCACTTGCTCAAGCAGAGGTGTGAACAAGGGTATATGGGGTGAGACTTTGTCTATCACTCGGGTTCTGAGGGGACTCACAGACTTTTGCTTTCAGTGTTTAAGAAACTTGTGTGATGACTCAGGAAAACAATGATTTTCTCACAAATGGAAACAATAATGATCCAAATTTCCTTTTTTTATTTTCAGTCTCTCTTGCTGAAGAGAGCCTGTTCTTTCCATTCAGGCCAGCCTAGTGGATGCTTACATCTGTCCTGCTTTTGTGGGGCTGGGGTTGGAGTTGGTAAGAGGGGAGGCAGGAGAGGTGTGTGTGTGTGTGTGTGTGTGTGTGTGTGTGTGTGTGTGTGTGTCTGGCACTGCCCAAAGCTTCGCTTTAAGCCTGTCATGGTTCATACTTTTTAAAGAAAAAAAAACAACCAACTAGCTTTATTGAGATAAAATTCATATACCATACATTTCCCCCATTTAAAGTGTACAATTCAATGTTTTTTAGTATATTCACAGAACTGTGCAACCATCACCACAATCTAATTTTAGAACATTTTCATCTCTTCCAAAAGAAACTATGCACCCATTAGTGGTCACTCCCATCTCCCCCTGCCCCCATCCCATGGTCTAGGCAACCACTAATCTTTCTGTCTCTATAGATTTGCCCATTCTGGACATTTTGTGATTGATGTTTTTTTTATTTTTTATGGTTCAACTTTTAGGTGCTTTTTGGAAATTGGGGACTTAGACTTTTCATTGCTGGCTAACGTACAGACTTCACCACCCAAAATCTAAACTGAAATGTGAAAAGGAAACTCAGAAAGGGTAATGCTAATTGTATTTCCAGGGGAAAAATGGAAATATAATATGTTCAATAGAAGCTGTTAGATTTTTTTCCCTCAGAATAGTCCTAACAAACTTCTAAATAAACAAAGAACCAATGTCAAATGCTTTCACATAGATCTGGGTCTGCATAGCAGGTTCTGCCTTCAGATCCCCCAAATTGGGTAGTGTTATCCAGAGCTTTCATGAAATTCAAACATAAAGAGAAGACAAATGAGACAATATTCTCATGCAAGAATATGAGTCTTTTTAAACATCTGAAAGAACGGATTAAAAATAATAGATAATCATATTAGATAACCAAGCATAATGTAAAAACAGGCTAAAAGATAATCATTTGGAAGTGGATGGAAACAAACATTAACCATACATAGTGGGTCTGCTGATGTGTGTGTGCACACGCGTGTGTTTAATTTACCTTTTCTTTTAAAAATCCTGTCTTGACTCTCTTTCTAAATAGAAAGAGATGCTTTCCTCTCTAATAGTTTTGTTCAGTGCCCCAGAATATTCAATAATGGAAGCATACAAATTAAAATGTATCTTTAAAGAGTTTTGAAGCATTTACCATTTTCCAAAAGACCTGAAAAGAAGGCTTCAGAACCATAGATAAGTATCTCAGAGAAATTTCCGAAAACAAATGTGCAATTGGTCTTCTTATGAAAATGGATTCTGCACCAGAGCTCATCAACATATTGTGACTTAGCAACACATTCTCCGAAAAGGAGGTGGGAGGATGCCTCAATCTTGGCTGCATTTATAAAAATCACTTGGAACGTTTGGAGTTTCAATCTTGGCACTTTGAGATGTGAAGAGCAAAACAAAAAGAAAACCCCCAAACACCTCACTATTATTTATTTTAAGTGACTTTAGCCAGCTTAACACTTTGGAGCTTAATTCTTAGGGTTTGAGTTGATCGCTAAAACAACACCCATTGAGAATGTTAATATAAACCTTAGGTAAATAAAGACTGTTAAGAGACAAATTTGCAGTCCCATGTTTTGTTCCATTGCTTAGTTTAAATTGAAAATGGTGTTGGGTTTTTTTTTTTTCTCTTGAAAGAAGGAAACTTTTTTTCTGTTCCTGGGCTTCATGGTTGTTTCCTCTCTTCCACTGTTGGATCCCAACAGAGCCAAGCCTTACATCAGAGGCATCTGTTTACACTGGGAAACTTTTGGTAAAATACGACTGGCCCTATAAGGTTGTTGCAAGGAGCTTTGGGTTACTCGGTAAGTTTTAAAAAGCTATATTTTGAACATTTGAAAGAAAACCGTTGTGTGAGTATGCTCTGTCTGAGAAGGGGAGTGAGTTGAGGAAGGGTTCTGTCTGCTAGGGGAAGAGAGGGGGTGTGAAAGACAGGAGCTCAAGTTCACAGACCATCAGAGGCTTTCTCTGGCCACTCTTCAGGCTCTTTGGATCCTTTTATTTTTGGTTAATTAGCAGCGTAAATATCCCCAATAGTTAGGGACAGGGAGCTATATTTCTAATACAAAATTGTCATGTTAGGAAACATGGAACAGATAAAGATTTCAACCAACACTCCTTTATTGATGCAAAAACTTCTTCTGACTCCTACCATCCCGACCAAATCACTGTAGGGCTTAGTTCTAGGACCCCCTACTGAACCAGGGAGCATACTCCTCTTCCCACGGCCAAGGTCATCTTTTTGTATGCCTTTGCACGACACTAGTGGATATAGAATTTGCAACTGCTTCACTAGTGAGATGCAGTAAAAGAAATCTTAGACCTCATTTCCTTGAATGTAGGATTCCACTGAGTTTTCATGTGATAAAGTCAAAAAAGTCAATGCCAGGTTGTCCTAGGGGAGATATGTTTGCTGTTGTAAACCCCAGGAGGACAGCCTTCAAAGCCACAATTCCTTCTTGTATTCAACAAATACTTACTGAGCTCTTCTCATGTGCCAGGAGCTATTCTGGGTGCTCAGAATACAGAAATAATTAAGACCGACAAAAATCCCTACCTTCATGGAGCTTCTATTCCAATAGGAAGAAAGGATACAGATAATACATGTTGATGGTTGTCCACCAAAGTCCATTTTTCACCTTTTTCTTGGGAAATGAATGCCTGACTAAACTACATTTCCCAGCCTCCCTTACAGTTAGGTGTGGTCACGTGACTAAGTTCTCACTGATGAAACATGAGTGGCAGTCTTACGCTAGTTCCTAGATTAAGCTTTCAGACTTTGGTTGTGCTTCTTTCGTATTCTCTTCCCCTTTTCTGCCACCTGGAACCTGGACGTGGTGGTGACCCAGCTTCAACCATGCATATGAGAACAGTGTCCTAGGAGATGGCAGAGCAACACAGCAGAAGGAGCCCAGATTTCTAAATGACTGGAGCAAAGATACCCACTGGTCTAGACTGTTTACTTCCATATTCTTCAAGCTATGGTATTCTGGGATTTCTTGCTTATAGCCATTTGGCAATACCCTAACTAATACAATAAACAAATAAATATGTGAAACATTATATGTCAGATGGAATAACGTGATGGAGAAAAATAAAAAAGTAATGAAAATAGAGAATACCACGATGGGGGAGGAGTTTTAAATATGGAAATCGAAGAAGGACTCACTGAGATGACATTTGAGAAAAGGTGAGAAGGAACTGAGAGAATTAAGCAGTACAAATATCTGGAGGAGGGTGTTCCTGCAGAAACAATAGCAAGTGCAAAAGCCCTGAGGTGAGAATATGCCTGGTGTATTTGAGGAACAAAAGGAGGTTAGTGTGCTGGAGCAGAGTGAGTGAGGAAAGACTAGCAAGAGATGGAATCATAGAGGTGGTGAAGGGAGGAGGAAGGCAGGAAGTAGATCATAGATGGCCTTTGGTGGACCCTTAGGAGGACTTTGCCTTTTAATCTAAGTGGGAAGGGGGAGCCACTGGAGGGCTTTGAGCCAGAGTAGGTATATGATCCGGCTTCTGTTTATACAGGATCCTTCCAGCTTCTGTAGTAAGAATATGCTCTAGGAGATCAAGGGTGGCAGTGCAAGATCAGTTACAAAGCTATTGCAGTAATCTCCTGGAGGATTGATGGTGGCTTGGTTCGGGATGGTAGCAGTGATGGTGGTGAGAAGCAGTCAGATCTCAGTTGCATTTTGAAGCTGCTGATGCAATAGACGTGGGGTATAAGAGAAATAGAAGAGTCAAGGATGATGCCCACGCTCCTGGCTTAAAAACTTAGAAGAATGGAGTTGCCATTTATTAAATTGGGGAAGAGTCTGTGAAGAGCAGGTTTGAGGGGAAGAGCAAGGTTCAGGGCGTGTTAAAGTTGAGGTGCCTCTTAGACATCCAAATAGAGATGCCAGGTAGGCACAGACGGATATGTAAATCTGGAATGAAGGGGGAGATGCGTCAGCACACAGATGATATTTAAAGCCATGAATTGGATGAAATCACCAGGGGAGGGAGAATAATGGAGAAGTGGTACCAGGATAGAGATCTGGGACCCTCCAACGTTTATAGTCTGGGGAGTTGAAAAGGAACCAGCAGGGGTGACCGAGAAAGAGCCTTCAGTAAGGTAGGAGGAAAGCCAAAAGAGTTTGGCATTCAGGAAGCTGAGTGAAAAGAGTATTTCAAGGAGATTATTCACTGGGAGGCACCAAGCGACAGAAAAGAAGCACTGCTCTAAGAACAAAAAGCCCAGGGTGCTATTTCCATCATTTATCATCTATGAGACCTTCAGTAAGTCTCTTAATAAAATTATGGCCCAAAGAGTTTATCTGTAGAAGAGGACAACTAACATGATCATCCAAAAGCTTTCTCCAAGCTATAAAATTTGGGGGGAAAAGAAACAAAAGCAAAAACTTCAGTGTGACTTAGTTTTCATTCTCTAGCTAGATTGTAAGTGTTTTTGACGGTAGGGAAACAAGTCGTATATACCTGCATCCCCATATCCCCTACATGCGTAGAGGGTCTCATGGCAGGTCTACAGTAGACACAAATATTTGATAATTCCATGTGAAACTCTTCAGCCTCATCTTTGTCTGAATAACGAGGATTAGAGATGCAACTGACAGAAGAAATAGAGCTGGTTCCCATGAGAATAGAGTCCAGGAGGACACAGACACGTGAGCTCCACATGCAGCGCACAAATGCCATCCATCTATTGCCATCTTCTCTTTCAGTCAACCCTTGAAACCACTCAAAGATATGTCTCAACTTTTTTCCTTTCCTTTCTCTGGTACATTTCCATCATTGGAGATGCTCAAGAGGAAAGCAAAGCAGGCAGCCAGAGTGGAAAAGATCATGGAGACAAATAGAACCATGAACTTCCAAGTGACTTATTGGGAATAGATTGTCTCTATTAGTTCTTGAATGGGAAATGTGCAAATATCCACTCCAGGAGTTATTTCTTTTTAGCTTTGGCTATCATTTTCCATAGATATTTAAACTGACCAAAGCAAGGTTTTGAAGCTGCTTGGGTTTTTTTTTGTTGTTGTTAAGTCTCTTTTGGGTTTGTATCATGCCACTTGATTTTATGAACACTGTAGAATAATGTATCTCCATTTTTTCTCCCAGTGATTCTACGATGTAAATATAGTGATTTTATGGTGTAAAATGCCAATGAAGTTTGTGAACCCGTGGTCTTAATATTTTTAGGATTATTGCTCAACAGTACACTGGTTTAACCTTTAAATCCTCAGCATAATTTTTGCTCAGCTATTTATTTCTCAAATATAATGAATGAGATTTCAGAAACGCAGGCCATGAAATAATCCTAATCACAGTGTTTTTATAATAAGCACCAACCTAAATGATTTCCTAAAACTTGTTGTTGAAAGACAATCAAAACAGAAGAACAAAAGTTCCTTTAAAAAAAGCTGCAGAATTTTGTTAGTTGAAATTGGGTTTAGTTAAAAGTCTACCAATAGATCATTAAGTAATCATACTTAGTGGCCTCTTATTGTAACAGTTGCTTAAACTCACTGTAAACATAGAATGACTTATGAAATCACTTCATTTGGGCCACCTCAAGAAATTCGAGTAGTCTTTTCAGGAATAACAATGCTATGAGAGTATCTTGTTTTCTCTTACAACCAGAATTAGTTCATTTTGTTTTATTAACGTGCTTGCAATCTGGATGGGCACCACAATTACTCTTGAGTAACTAAGTTTATGAGGAAATCTGAGATGTCCTACTGATCTAAACCAAATAAACGGTTTGGAACTGCTTTTTCTTTTGGGGCCTTGTTCTCTTTCCATTTCTTGCCCCTTTTAGTCTTCCTTTACCTGGATATGCTGACTCAAGAGATATATATACAGCCTGCATTTGTAGTGAGTCTGAGAACTGTTTTCACTACCTTTTGAAGCCAAAAAAGTGCATTCACTATGTGATAAGTTGTTTCCTCTCAATGTTGAAAATAAAGCAGCTTAAAGAGCCAGGGGACTTTTCGAATAGGTCTCAAAGTCATGCATAAGTAGAAACACTTTTGTCTTTTCCTGGCATCCTCTTCTTGGTGCTGTTATGAAAACAAGATCTTTGCTATTGGTGTGTAAGACAGGATACCAGTTTGCTTTCTAGCTGCCAATACCAGAAAATCTAATTGCAAACAGCTTAAACCAGCGCTTCTCAAACTTGAGTGTGGCTAGGAATCACAGAGGCTCTTTTTTAAATGCAGGTTCTGATTTGGTAGATCTGAAGCAGGCTGAGATTGTGCATTTCTAACAAGCTCCCAGGCATGCTGATGCTACTGGCAATCGTACTGCACCTTGAGTAGCAGGGGCTTAAACAGTAAGAACTTTTATTACCTCAAGTAACAAGTCCAGAGGAAGGAAATTCTACGGTTGACTCATTCAGAAGTTTAATGAGATCATCAAGAACCCAGGCTCCTTCTTTCTGCTCTGCCATCCTCAGCACATTGGCATTGGTCCACATGCTTGTCCCCTCATGGCTGCAAGATGGCTGCAGCAGGTTCTACTATCACCTGCCATAGACAGCGGCAGAAAGACCAGTTTCTCCCTATGTATCTTTCTGAGTAAAGAAAACCTTTTCCCAGAAGACTTCGCACCCCACCCCCAGAAGACTTTCCCTCATGTCCAGTTGACCAGAATTGTGTGTCCAAGTTGGTTCCCAAGCCTATCACCAGCAAGAAGAGTTGTTTTGATTACTTTTGACTACTCAAGATTCATCCTGTGGTGCTGAGAAGTGTCCTGACTTTCCTTGAAACACATAGCTATCTGATACTTGAACAAAATGAGGGGTCTATTTGTTGTGGAGAAAGGAGGTGACAGGGCTGTTGGGTAGGCAGCAAGAGTGTCTGCCACAGGCAATGTCCAAGACTTGACTTCTAATTTTCACGGGCATTGCTTGGTTTTTAAAAAAGAATTCAAATCTCACTATAAAAAATGTCACTGAAATGAAAAATTCTTTATAACCATATGTCTAATCTTCAGCCAATGGATAACACATTCTAAACAATATTCAATGAAACAATTAGGGTCAACTCCAGTGAGACTAATGAAATCAATTGTTTATTTTTAGCATGTTTGTCCTCTATTTTGATGACCTTCTGTCAGTCTGTTTGGGCTGTTATAACATAGTACCATAGACTGGGTGGCTCATAAACAACAGGAATTTATTTCTCACAGTTCTGGAGGCTGGAAGTCCAAGACCAGGGTGCTAGCATGGTCGGGTTCTGGTGAAAGCCGTCTTCCTGGTTTACAGATGGCTGCCTTCTTGCTGTGTCCTCACATGGCAGAGAGCAGGGAGAGGAAGCAAGCTCTCTCATGTCCCCTATAAAGGCACTAATCCCATTTGTGAGGGTTCAACCCTCACAACCTAATCACTTCCCAAAGGCCCCACCTCCTAATACCATCACATTGGGGGTTAGAATTTCAACATATGAATTTGGGGGGACACAAACATTCAGTCACTAGCTCTTCCCATCAACCCATTCCCCAGGCCAAGGAATCCAACACCTACATGAGACATCTCCTGTCTTCCCAGGGGTATATTTTCAACCATGTATACTTCTCCAGGCTAATTTCAACCTCTGGGCAGTGTGGCAGAGGAGAGCCCACCCCTCAGGGCACTAATTAATGCCAACACTAGAATGGTTTCCAATGAATTCATTTTTTACCTTTCCAAGGCAACATCCACATTTTAACAAAGGCCTTTAACCAGACAATCCAGTCTTGAGGACTGGCATGGTTCACAAGGGAGGGTAGCCTAGTAGGACTTGGAAATGGATTAATCATTTTAATATTTCAAAAGGAGACTATTTATAAAAATCAAAGATTATTGATCTCTAGATCTCATAACTTTAGATTTCGAAGGACCAAATTAGAAAACATCTCCCAAATAGCTACTAAGAAATTGAAATGAGAGAGTAGAAAGAAAAGAATGTACCCTTTATGTATTCTTGCCATAGAGAGTAGCATCAGCCCTCTTTCTCCATCTCAAAATCCCTTCCTCCTATGATTTTCATCGATGTACACACCCATTCATTCATCAAACACGTACTGAATTTCCACTACATGACCAAAATAAACCATTCTTCATTTTATCCTAAAAGCCCTGCTAAGTAAAAAGTTATTAAATAAAAATGTTTCCATTAATTTCAAAGGAAAAAATCATGATACAGCCATCCCAACCCCAGATACTGAAACAATTTTTGCAGATAGAAAAATATATCAATTGAATAATGAAAACATGTTTCTGTATGTATTAAAATCTTAAAGTAAATAAATTTGAATCCATAATATAAGGAAGTTTTATTGAACTCACCAAAGGAAAAAAGAAGAGTTGTTGGTGAGGTAGTGGTGGAGGGCATGTGAGGGAATCGTTCTTTGGCAGGTATGGAGAGATGTGATTGACTTTCAGGCAGACATTCAATATTGGAGTCAGATATGCATATCGTTAATTTTCATTTACTTGAGACAAACACAGAAGATACTACTGACGTGGATGGCTTTGGCATAACTATAGAAGAAATGGAATCTTTGGGTTGAAAAAAGGCCAAGTGGAAATTCACTTGTCTTCTCATGGTTCAATCATGGCAGTCCAAAATTGGATTGATTCTCCATCCACTGTATAAGATGTTTCAAGTTTCTCAAATATCTCATGATAACTTCTCGGGACATGATGTAATTTCTTAGAACATACAACTGATTGAGAATTTTTCTTTATCTTTTCATGATTTGCAAAAATAATACACAGTAGAGGGAACTCTGCCTCTTCATTCAACACCCACTACTTGCAGCTGGTTACCAAGTTAGCTTGCTAGGTTATACCTCTGCTTTGTGTCTTTCATTAGTTTCCTACTTTGCATACTCTTGGGCACCAGATTAGTCCAGATCTGCCTCTTGGCTCCTGTGAACTCCCCACCCACCCTTCTAA
Organism: Diceros bicornis minor; assembly: GCF_020826845.1. Classification (NCBI taxonomy): domain Eukaryota; kingdom Metazoa; phylum Chordata; class Mammalia; order Perissodactyla; family Rhinocerotidae; genus Diceros; species Diceros bicornis. Next base: position 15,975,034 of record NC_080781.1, on the reverse strand, counting down.
AAGGCCTCCCTGATTAGAGGTGGTACACATGGTGATTAAGAGCAAGGGCTCTGGAGCCAACTGTCTGTGTTCAAATTTATTGTCTACAGCTTCCTACCTATGTGACCTCAAAAAGCTTACTCAATCTTTCTGTGCTTCACTTTCCTCCTCTATATAATGGGATGACAGTACCTACCTTGGAGGGTTGTTGTGAGATTTATTTGAGTTAATAAAGATAAAGTACTCATAACAATGCCTGGTACATGGTGAGCTCTCAATAAGTGCGTTATTTTAGCTCCCCTTTCCTCCACTAACTATCCCCTATGCTGCTGCAGAATTATATTCCTAAATCATCTCAATAACTGCTACTGTGCATTATCTACTATGTGCAGACATTGTACTAGGCATTTTATATACAATACCCGTGTAATCCTTGCGTGTTATCCCTAGTTTACAGATGAAACTAGAACTCAGAGAGCCCTGGTATTGGGACATGCACACCAAAAATTTAGAATTTTAGTAGTTAAAAAGAAAAAAATATGGTGTGGGGGTATATGGAGGGGCTCTTTTGTTTGGTTGGTCTAGTCCTCATCTGGTTGTATTAGTTGTCTATTGCTGAAAAAATGCGATATAACAAGTAACTTCCAATTTTCAATGGTATACTATGAAAACATCACTTTTTTTTCTTGCTCAGAGGTCTGCAGATTGGCCACGGTTCTGCTGGGCTTGGCTCTGGATTGTAGACTGAATCACGTCTACTCCTGTATCTCCTCATTATGGGAGCAGGAGCTACCCAGAGTACATTCTTCTCATGTAGGATAACAGAACTGCAATGGCACAACCAAACATCTAACACAATGGAAGTCTTGACTCTGTCATATATGCTAACATTTCATTGGCCAAAGCAAGTCACGTGGCCAAGCCCAAAGTCAATGGGAGCAGGGAAGTATACTTTTTCTACTCTACTGTGAGGCACTGTAAGGTTACTGGCAGAAAAAGGAGTTTTTTGGCAGAAAAAGAATAGAGAACAATCATCCAATCTAATACATTGGGGTAGAACCAGACTTATTCCTAGTGGTGAGGGGCACAGCCACTATGCTAAAATTTCAGTGGTCAATATCTTTCCGTGCCCCTTCTTAAAGCTCCCCAAGTGATTCCAGTGCACATCCAGGGATGAGGCCACCTTGAAAGGAATCCTCTAACAGGTAGACTCATTCTTCAAACACTTCACTGAAGCTCACCAAATGTAAAAAACACTGATAAGGGTGCTAACAAACTCATTTAGACTTTCTACATCCCATAATATTGCAAATAGAACTATGTAAGCCCCATTTTCTTTTTCACCGTGGTTTGTGGCGAACGTTGAAGCGGCCCCAACCAGCAGGAGCACTTGGAGGCTCTGATAATTCTGGCCTTCCCTTCTTCACTTTCTGGACATGGATTTTGGTTTCTTAAGTGAGCTGGGTGGTGAATAGATTGTCCCAAGAGCATGAGGCAATTCTGTTCATGGTGTTCCCTGCTGCTCTTTTTCTAGGAAATCCACTTGTGTTCTAAGAAGATGATTACATTCACCTCTGCCCCGGAGCAAGTCATTGAAATGCTGAGCTAAGGCCAAAGCTTCTCCAACAGTTTTGTAGAAATTCAGATGCATAAAATAAATACCCAACTTCTGAGTCCCAAAGACTCTTATAAACAATTGATTGACAAGCTGCCTGACTAATATAATTCACTTCATTTGAAGGCATGTTTACATCCATAGCAATGCTTCATCTATCTGACTTTTCAAGGAATGAGGACATTCACATCCCATAATTTCCTGGAAAATTGAAGCTAGTTTCTTTGAGTGCTTCATTTTAACTCCTTTATTAAAAAAAGGAAATGACTCTAAAACGTGATAAACACTGGCTGTTTTCTTTAATAGAGAATATGGAAAATGGGATATGAAAAGTGAGATTTCATTTTGAACCTCCAACTCAGCATGACTCAACCTGATCACATCTTCCCCTTGGAAGAAGCTCCACTTCCATCCTTTTCTTCCCACGTGGAGGCCCACCAACAACACAGCCCTCAGAGAACTAGCCTCCACAGCTCCATCTCCCTCATGCCCACCCAGTCAGTCCCCAAACTCTGCTGATTTTGCCACCTGAGTATTTCCTGAATCCTCCCCCTCATCTCTAGATCCCTACTACCACTGCCCCCTTTCCATTGCTCACCACCACCTCTGCCTGGACTCCTGGAAAAGCCACATCTCCACCCTGCATATTCACTGATGGTCTATTTAAAGTACTCACCTGCTCATGTCATATTGTTGTTTGAAAATCTTTCCAAGGCTTCCCATTGCCTGCAGGATAAAGCCCAAGCTTGGGAAGAGAGCATACAACACCCTGAGTGACACAGCCTCCCAGTCTCAAACTTTTTTCCTCCGACCTTCCCTACTCCCCTGTCAATGCTCTGATTGAAATACAGCTCTGCTTAGGTTCCGGCACACAGGAGCCTCTGGGCCTTGCTCCTCCTGTCCCCTGGACCTGAAATACATTTCCCCCTTCACTTTGCCTGCTCAGTTCCAACTCTCCCCTTAGGATGAGGCTGAGGCTCTTCTTTCAGAAAGTCCTCCTTCCTCCCTGCTTATTGGCTGAGATGGATGTCCCTCCTTAGAGGTCCTGTAATGTCCTGTGCATATGATTGGGACAAGGTGAAGAACATGCTCAATTCGATCACGTGGTGATATAGTTTGGTGTCCACTCACATTTTCCTCTCCCTGCTTTCACTCTCAGTGGCCATTTATCAAGGCCATGTTTGGGCATTGCCACCTAACTCCCATCATGTTCTGGTTAGCAGCTTCTCATCTTCAGTGGCCTGGGGAATTGGATAACCAGGCTTATTAGGAATTGTAGATCTAAAAAATGTCAAGCGTGGTTAGGTCTGGATGTTGGCACTATGGGTGATATATTTTTCTTTCTACTTTCATTTTTAAACCAAATTTCCTCTAATAAATATGCACTATTTTTATGATAAAGATGTTAAGAATATATCCATTTTATTTTTTTTAATTAATTTATTTTTTGGTGAGGAAGATTGGCCCTGAGCTAATATCTGTACCAATCTTCCTCTATTTTCCATATGTGGGATGCCACCACAACGTGGCTTGATGAGCAGTGCATAGGTCCGCACCCAGGATCCAACCTGTGAACCCTGGGCTGCTGAAGCAGAGTGTGCGAACTTAACCACTACGCCACCAGGCCAGTCCCAAGAATATATCCATTTTAAAGCGTTAGTAAAGCTTTTAGTGAAGGTCAGCACCTGAGGCTAATTCCTTAGAATTCCCAGATTCTAAGGCCGGCCACATGGCTTAGCGGTTAAGTGTGCGCGCTCCGCTACTGGCGGCCCGGTTAGGATCCCGGGCGTGCACGGAGGCACCGCTTGTCTGGCCATGCTGAGGCCGCATCCCACATACAGCAACTAGAAGGATGTGCAACTATGACATACAACTATCTACTGGGGCTTTGGGGGCAAAAAGAGGAGGATTGGCAATAGATGTTAGCTCAGAGCCGGTCTTCCTCAGCAAGAAGAGGAGGATTAGCATGGATGTTAGCTCAGGGCTGATCTTCCTCATAAAATAAAATAAAATAAAATAAAATAAAATAAAATAAAATAAAAGAATTCCCAGATTCTAAGTGTGGTCCCCAGACCAAGATCCGCAGCCTCACTTAGGAACTGTAGAAATGAGAATTCTTGGGCCTTACTCCAGACCTACTGAATCAGAAACTCTAAGGTTGGGGCTCAACAATTTGTTTTAACAAACCCTGCAGGTGATTCTGATGCACGTTCAAGTTTGAAAATCACTGGTTTAAGGAGCAAAGTCCAGAGTGTTAACATAGGGCTTGATGACAACTGCTATTTCAGGTGTTTGGAAGTTTTTTAGCTGTTGCTTATTTCCAGGTTTAGGGCCCTGTGTTCTAGCCAGCTGTGGCTGCTGCAAATCTGCCCTCTGAACCGTCATGGGGATTTGTTACAGCTCTTCTGAAAAGGAAGTGCTAAACATACTGAGTTCACGAAGAAGGAAAATATGAACAGAAAATAATAGTTTCTCTAGCTGGGGGTGGGAGTGGGGCGGGTGGGCTATTGGGTGGATGAAGGGTTAATTTTAGATTTCTTTTTAATGATTCCAATCATGGAGCCCCCAACTTCTATGGACATTTAAAAAACATTGATCAAGGGATTGACTGAATGGAAGACCGTGAGAGGAGAACATTGCTGCTAACAAGACACAGAGGCCAGGTATCGTTGTGGCACTAACTATGGCTTTGGGGATTGGGTATCATAAGGCAGGGAAGGTGCCACAAAGGATAAACTGGGGGAGAAGAAAGCATCTTTTTTGTTCTTTCTGTTCCAGGAAGAGCTTGGGAACTGTTCCTTGCTTCAAGCCCTGAAATAAATTTTCAATTTTTTATTGATTTTCATATAAGCAAATTTTAAATTAAAAATATAATATAAATACAAAGTAACACATACAAACAGATCACAAGGATATGTAATGAAAAGTAACTCTTCCTTCCATCTTAGAACCCTAGATTCTCTCCTCAGAGGTAACCACTCTTGTTTATCCTTCTAGATATATTATATACATATGCAAGCATATATAAGTTCATATATCCCCTTTTTACACAAAAAGCTTGTTTTTTTCCTCTTATTATGTCTAGTAAGTTGTTACACCTAAGACATATAGAGCTGCTTCAATTTTTTCACAGCTGCATAGTATTCCATTATATGAATGGGATGTAATTTATTTAACAAGTTTGTTACACTTGAGTTTGGGGTTCCCTTCCTTCCTTTTCCAGCCTTGGACCAAGAGAACATTTGAGCTGGGTGGGCTTCAGCTTTAGTTAAATAATCTCTATTTGCTTCTGTGCATTTTGTATTTTTTCTATCTCTACAATTTCAGATAACGTGGCATTTGGAGATCAAATAGTTCTAAGCCTCATCTTCCTCCCTGGGAAGGCATTAACCACATTTATAAAAAAATTTTTTGAGAAATGGAGGTGACGTCAGTAAGATGGCGGAATAGGAGATTCTCCCACTCGTTATCACCCCCACAGCAACAATAATTTGGCAGCCATCCACAGAAAACAGTGCCTTCATGGCAGCTTTGGGACCCAGGTAGGAGGTTGTAAAACGCTGGTGGAACCCAAGACTGAGGAGGGCCATTTTGAGAAGGCAGGCCCACACCCAGGTGGAAGGCTCGCCAAACATGGTCCTGGCTACAGACCCGGAAAGAGCCCCATCCCCCTGGGGGACTTTGCTACAGTACCATTTGGCCTTGGTCCTGCTGCCAGCACTATCTGCCAAGGAACCCAGGAGGAGCCACATCTGCCCATGCCTTGGGTAACAGGCTCACCAATCTCAGCCCTGGCTGTGGACCCTGGAGCTACCCGTGACCTGGTTCCAGCCCCTCTCAGCCAACGTCGGGGACCAGTTCTGCCTGCTCAAGGACCTGGGGAGACTGTCCATGCCCTCGGAGGAAGGCCCGCTGACCTCAGTCTGATTGTGAATCCTGAAGCAGTCCTGTGATTCTCACCACTCTTATTCAACACAGTACTGGAAGTCCTAGCCAGAGCAATTAGGCAAGGAAAAGAAGTAAAAGGCATCCAAATCAGAAAGGAAGAAGTTAAATTGTCTCTGCTAGCAGATGACATGATCTTATAAATAGAAAACCCTAAAGACTCCACCAAACTGTTAGAAATAAACCCATGCGTATATGGTCAACTAATCTTTGACAAGGGTGCCAAGAATACACAATGGGGAAAGGATAGTCTCTTCAAAAAATAATGTTAGGAACACTGGACATTAATGGGCAAAAAATGAAATTGTACCCCTATCTTACACCATATGCAAAAATTAACTCAAAATGGATTAAAGACTTACATATAACACCTGAAACCATAAAACTCCTAGAAGAAAACATAGGGGAAAAACTCATTGACACTGGTCTTGGCAATGATTTTTTGGATGTGACATCAAAAGAACAAGCAAGAAAAGCAAAAATAAACAGTGGGACTAATCAAACTACAAGACTTCTGCACAGCAAAGGAAACCATCAATGAAATGAAAAGGCAACCTACGGAATGGGAGAAAATATTTGCAAATCATATATCTGATAAGGAGCTAATATCCTAAATATATAAAGAACTCACACAACCCAATAGCATAAAAGCCAAATAATCTGATTTTAAAATGGGCAAATGACCTGAATAGACATTTTTCCAAAGAAGACATACAAATGGCCAACAGGTACATGAAAAGGTGCCTAACATCACTAATCATCAGGGAAATGCAAATCAAAACCACAATGAGATATCACCTCACACCTGTTAGAATGGCTGTTATCAAAAAGATAAGAAATGACAAGTGTTGGCAAGACTGTAGAGAAAGGATACAATTCCCTTGTACATTGTGGTTGGGAATGTAAATTGGTACAGCCATTATGGAAAACAGTACGGAGGTTCCTCAAAAAATTAAAAATAGAACTACTATATGATCGAGCAACCTCACATCTGGGTATATAGCCAAAGAAAATGAAATTAGTATCTTGAAGACATATCTGCACTCCCACGTTCATTGCAGCATTATTCACAGTGACCAAGATATGGGAACAACCTAAGTGTTCATTGCTGGATGAATGGATAAGGAAAATGTGGTATATATATACAATGGAATACAATTCATCCACAAAAAAAGAAGGAAATCCTGCTATTTGTGACAACATGGATGAACCTGGAGGACATTATACTAAGTGAAATAAGCCAGACACAGAAAGACAAACACTGTGTGATCTCACTTATATGTGGAATCTAAAAAAGTCAACCTCATAGAAGCAGAGAGTAGAATGATGGTTTCCAGGGGCTGAGGGGTGGGGAAAATGGGAGATGTTAGACAAAGTGTACAAATTTTCTGTTATGAGATGAATAAGTTCTGTGGATCTAATGTATAGCATCATGATTATAGTTAATAATACTGTATTAAATACTAGAAATTTGATAAGAGAGTAGATCTTAGGTGTTCTCACCACACAAAAAATGTTAACCGTGTGAGGTGACAGATGTGTTAATTAGCTTGATTGTGGTAATCATTTCGCAATGTGTACATATATGAAATCATCACATTACACACCTTAAATATATAAAACTTTTGGCAATTGTACCTCAATGAAGCTGGAAAAAAATTTAGAACGCAGAGTCCTCTTTGAGATTAAAAAGAATACTTGTCACACAGCAAAATGTGCCGCAGAAGTTAGCTTAGAGAAAAGAAGATAAATACTGGAGATTTATTCAATTTTCCAGATTCCTTAAAGGTCTTATTGCAAAAAGGATATACCTTGGCATTATAAAATGGTATAAACCATTTCTTTAAAAAGCTGAGCAGAACACCCTATAATCATTCCCTCTCAAAGATGTATTCTATGAACGTGTCCCTGGATTAATTATGCCAAATGAGTGGGAATTTGTCATTTATTTTTTGTTAAAAGATATTCATTGAATGCCTATTATGTGCCAGATACTGGGGATATACACCAGTGAACAAAATTTCACGAAGCTTAGACTCTAGCAGAGGTCCTATCTTAGTTTGCCAAGCCTGCCATAACAAAATACCACAGACTGGGGGGCTTAAACAACAGAAATTTCTTTCTCATGGTGTTGGAGGCTGGAAATCCCAGATCAAGGTGCCAATAGATTTGGGTTCTCCTGAGGCCTGTCCTTGACTTATAGGCAGCCACCTTCTTGCTGTGTCCTCGCATGGCCTTTTCTCTGTGCATGAGCATTTCTGGTGTCTTCCTCTTCTTACAAGGACATCAGTCACATTGGATTAGGACTCCACCCTTAGGACCTCATTTACCCTTAATTACCTCTTTAAAGGCCCTATCTCCAAATGCAGTCACATTCTGAGGTATTGGGGGTTAGGAATTCAACATATGTATTCGGTGGGGGACACAGTTTAGACCACAACAGGTCCCAATTTAAAAATTCTCCTACATGCTCCAAGTATCACTTCTTAAACTTTAATGTGCATACGAATCACCTGAGGATCTTGCTAAACTATACATAGATTTTGATTCAGTAGATCTAGGGTGGAGCCTGAGACTCTGCATTTCTAGCAAGCTCTGGGTTATGCTAACACTGCCAATCCATGGACCACACTTTGAGTGACAAGGCAAAACCTTCTCCAGCAATAATAAGACCTTTTTTTTTTTTTTTGGAAACCTTTCCTAAGTGGCCTGTCAAGAGTTTTACCGAAATAAAGAGAAATTCCTCCCACTCATTTATCATTCCAGATGATAACAGACTGAAGGCTTTCTAGATGGTTGTTTCTGCAAGTTCAACAGGTCACATCAGCTCCTTGGGGATGTCAATTTTCAGCAGTCAGACAGCTCTTTTGTTCCTGGATGCTGCGTGGGAGGATTGCTCTGGATCCTATCCTTTAGGGGCACGACTCCACAGTTACCAGCACTAGGCAGGGTTAGAAGGAAGCTTTAGGGGTCACCACCAGCTTGCGCTCCCAAGCTTGTTATGGAAGATGCCATAGAAATCAGTAACAACAACTAGCTTCTTAGTGCCTTTTGAGAGAGAAAAGAGCTGAAGCGCAGATATATCAAGTGTCTGAGGGCAGAGCAGGGCCCAGGATCTGGGACGGCCTTCCCTAAGGCAGTGGTTCTCAACCTTGGCTGAATGTTAGAATCATCTGGGGAGCTTTTAAAATGTACACATGCCCAGGCCCCACTCCAGACCAATTAAATCAGAATGTCTCAGAGGTGGGGCCTGGGCATTGACATTTTCTCCAAAAAGCCCCCATGGTACAAGCTTAATATACCAGTAGTTGAAAACTACTGTCCCAAAGCAGCATCAGAATCACCTGGAGGACTGGTTAAATCCAAGACTTCCTGACGCCCTCCCCCAGAGTGTCTGATCAGCAAGTCTGGGGTGGGGCCCAAGAATGTGCTTTTCTAACAAGCTCCAAGTAATGCTGATGCTGATACTGCCGGGCTGTCCTTGAGGCTAACGGGCCTGTTGTCAACCCATTTACCCAGTCCAAAGGCAAAGGCCTGTGGTTGTCCCCACTTGCAGTACCTACCCCTCTGCCTGCTCTTCTTGACTTTCTTTCTCTTGTAAGGCTAATTTCAATGATCACTAGTTGCAGATTTTAACCTGATTTTACCAATTTAAAAAACATTGGGGTCTGAATGAAGGGGAGAAATTGTATTTGCTCTAAGCTCCCCATCCTCTTGTGAAGTGGAAGAAGAATACCCTTGTTTATTCTGAACACGGTATATCAACTTGAAGACTTTCACCAACCCCCTCCACTAACACACACGTTTTCCTGATTACTGTGTATGTGAATGAGAACACAGCAATTTCATTTTCCTGAAAATACCCACTCAGCTGCAAACTAATGATGAGTTTCTAGATTATACCAACTCCAAATACTTGAAATGTCTCCTAGAGGTTTGCCAAAGCAAATACAAAGGCATGCCAACCTCACCATTTTCCTCTAGTGGATGTACTTTCCAAATCCAATGAATGGCATAAGGAATCTTCTCCAGCTGCAATTGGAAGTGAGAACCTGGAAATCCAACCGCCAGAGCTTTAGACGCTAGAACTATGGATGTAGATGAGGCTAGCATGGAGGCAAAGGGCAGGGTGATCACGTCCATAGCAGGAGGTTGAGGGGGGTTGGCAATTCTTCTGAAGAGGTAGTGGAGAAATGCTCCCAAGCATCAGGAAGGGCCATGGCAGCAGTGACTGGGTCACATGCCAGTGGAAGATCTTTACACCGTCTTGGTGCAGTATCAGAACCTCCAGCCATTGCCTCAGCAGCTCGGATAGATGGAACTTTCTGTCTATATGGACTGCAGGCTGGGAGGGACGTAGCCTAGGAGCCAGACCCTAGTTCAAACCCCTTCCCTGCCAACTTACCATTTACAAACTTGAACATTTCCACTCTTCTTATCCTTAAAATGAGCATAATATTGACAGGTTCATTGTGAGGGTTTAAACATAACATGTAAGTAGCACACAGTACAATGCCTGGCACATAGTAGGCACTCAATAAGTGGTAGTTTTTATTGCCTCAAAATCAAGTGTGGATTGAGGTAGAGAGTACACAAGATTGGTAAAATATCACTTTGACAGTTTTTTCCCCACATAATCCAGACAGTCTGGAGAACACACATAAATGCAGTGGAAAGAATAAAAACAAAACATCTGGGGACTTGGATTCTAGTTCCGGCTCAGACTCCAACAGACCATATGACTTTGGCAACTTAGTTACTTCTGTTTTCTCACCTGTAAGAGGGGAAATTGTACCACATGACCTCCAAGGACCCTTCCACTCCAACATTACATATGTATCTAGGTATCCATGAGGTTATCAAAATGGCTCAAAAGCTCATTGTTTAGTGGTCACTGTTCCTTAAAGCAGCATTTTCCAGACTTACTTGATAAGAATCTCCTGGGCTGCTTTTAAACATAGCAGATTTCTAGGACCTCCCCTAGAGCTGTACTGTCCAAAATGGTAGCCACTAGCCATATGTGCCTATCGAGCACTTTAAATGTGGCTAGTCCAAATTAAGATATGCTGTGAGTATAAAATAGACACAGAAATTTAAGATTTAGCATGAAAAAAAGAATGTAAAATATCTCAATAATTTTTTTATTGCTCATATGTTGAAATAATATTTTGACTGTATAAGTGAAATATATTATTTATATCTTAAATAATAAAATGTCTTTAAAATTAATAAAATATATTTAAGTAAACTAAAGTCTATTTTAAATATATATTTAAAATATTATTAAAATTAAATGTTATTATTTAAATAATATAAAACATGTTAATAAAATTAATTTTACCTGTTTCTCTTCATTTTTTAAATGTGATGACTAGAAAATTTAAAATCACATACGCGGCTTGCATGATATTTCTATTGGATAGCACTGCCCTAGAGGGAAGAATTCAGTATGTATACTAAAGTTGAGATAATCTATAATTTTAACACTTGACCCAGGTGATACTTGAGTTCACGGCTATTTGGGAAACACTCTTTTAGTGAACTAAAACAAACCTTACAGCTTTAGGCAAATATCACAATTTTCATTAAGAACACATAGGCCTTAGATGGATGAAGAAATTATCTTGGAATAAGATCTGTCTGGGTAAGCCTCACCTTTTTCTGCTTTGAGTTTAAGAACCCTGCTAGCGCACTGGTCTTGGCATGGAAATTACTACCCCTAATTCCTGAGAATGGAAGAGAGTCAGACAGAAGGGCTTAGAAAAAGGAAGCTTTCTGCCCCATCCCGTGGTCTTACTGCTGCTCCTCGTTGCCGTAAGGAGCTTTCTTCAGACCAACAGGACAGAGGTTATCTTTGGGTCCACATCTGGTTGAAGCTAGGTGGCAGCAGTAGCATAAGATGGCAAGGCAAGAAGCCCTTCCAGGAGATTATGAAAATAATGTCTCATGTCTCTAAACTTCGACCACTAGTTCTTGTCAGCCATTGCTCAGGGCCTAGAAGTGTGGCCCCTGAGCAGGCGAATTAGAGAAATAAAAGTCATGATGCTGAAGCCCCATCAGGGCTTGGCAGGAAACTCCATTTCTTCTTCCCTTCCAGGTGAAGTGAAATGGGATCTGCCCACACCCTTGGCGTGGACAGTTCTTCCCCATTCCGGGATGACTGGGTCATCTGATTCAGCGCAGTGCAACCTTGCTCTCAGCTACGCTAGACTCTTGGCTTGTCATGGCGAGATCTGAGGGGTAATGTAGTGTCTCCTCCCCCGCTGCCTGCCTTGTGCTGAGGCAAAAGAGCACTCTGACTAGCCTCCACTTCACCCTTTGCTTCGAAGAACTTTGTTCCTGGAGGATGTACTAGTCAAGGTCTCACTTGATCCTGATTTCATTGCATTTGATTTCAATGTGAACTTTTAAAACTGTGAGTAACTGAACTCCTGCATCCCCCCCCCAAAATACTGTTGGCAAAATAAATTTCTAAATATTAAAAATTTGACACCAACAGAGGTCCCCATAAAAGAATCTGTATAGAATGTACTGTGGATAGAAAAAAAAAAAAGTAATCTCAGATAGAAGGTTAGGGATATAATATGTGTATGTGTACGTAGTAAATATGTGGGTGATCTAAAACATCATTAAGCACAAAAGCAATGTCTCATAAGGTTAAAAAAATAGAACCATAATATCCAATAACAGTAGCATGTAAAAAAGCAGATGGTGATTAAAGTCAAAGTACTCTAAAGTTCTTGTGTTTTTAAACAGGAAAGCAAAGATCTTAATTTAAATATTGATGTTGTTTTTGCATATTAAAATTCACAGGGTGACCACTAAAGCATTAGATGTTTTATGAGAATAGGCTAACTGCTTTACAAAATAGGTCCAAAATCATAAAATGGCTGAAACACAATGGAAATGTATTTCTTGCTCATGTGACAGTACTGGGCAGGCAAAAAAAGGTCCTTGGAGTGGTTCTTCCTCCACAGAGATCTGTTTTCTGGGCTGTCTATTCTTTTCCATTGATGTATGCCACACTGTCCTAATTACTATAGGTTTCAAATAGTTCTTGATAATGGCAAGATGAGCCACTTTTTGCTGTTCCTGATCTTAAGGTTGAATGTTGTCAATGTTTCACTATTAATTATGATAATCGCTGTGTAATTTTTGTAGATACTCTGTGTCAGGTAAAGGAAATTTCCTTCTATCCTTAATTTGCTAAGAATTTTTATAATTAATGGATAATGTTCTTAACAAATATCTTTCTGCAACTGTAGAAATTACCATATGCCTTTTCTTCTTATTTATTTTGGTATTATGGAGAATTATATTAATTGATTTTCTAATCAATTAAACCCTGTATTATTGAGGAAAACTCATCTTGGTCATTTTTGTTATTTTAATATACTGCTAGATGTTTAAAAGGATTTTTGTACCTACGTATTTGTAAGAGAGGTAGGCCAGTAATTTTCCTTCGTCATACTCTCTTGGTCAAGTTTTAGTATCAAGGTTATGCTAACATCATAAAATGGGTTGGCAAATGTGCCCTTTCTTTCTATAATCTAGAAGAATTTGTATGTGATTAGAATTATTAGTTCCTTCATTATTTAGTAGAACTCATTTGTAAAATAAAGAACTGAGTATCCAACTTAAGTAGTGAGAAAAGAATAGAATATACCCAAAGAAGACAAAAGGAAGAAATAATAAATATAAAAGCAAAAATAATTAAATGAAAAACATAAAATAGGCAGTTTTAACAAAGTCAAAATTTAGTTCTTTGAAAAACTAATAAAATAGACATTTAACAAGACTAGTCATAAAGGAAGAAAAAATGGCAAGAACGAACCATGTCAGGAATGTAACCACAGATGCTGTGGCATTTTAAAAGGTAACAAAAGGATATTATGAATTACTTTAAGGTAATACATTTTCAAATGTAGATGAAAAGGACAAAATCCTAGAAATATGTAATTTACCAAACCTGGTTCAAGAAGAAATAGAAAGCCTGAGTAGGCTCTAACCATTAAATGAGTTGAATCATCACCCAGTCAAGTTTTTCCACAAAGAAAACACACCATTGATCTGTGTGTCTGTTTTTGTGCCAGTACCGTGCTGTTTTGGTTACTATAGCTTTGTAGTATATTTTGAGATCAGGGAGTGTGATACCTCCAGCTTTCTTCTTTTTTCTCAGGATTCCTTTAGCTATTCGGGGTCTTTTGTTGTTCCATATAAATTTTAGGATTCTTTGTTCTATTTCTGTGAAAAATGTTGTTGGAACTGCAATAAACAAAAAATTAAAAAAAAAAAAACACACCAGGTCCAGATGGTTTTCCATATGGGAAAAAATGGAAATAAATTCTGGATGGATTAAAGAGTTAAATGTAAAAGACAATATCCAAAAACTTTTAGGAGATAATATGGAAGATATCTAAAAATCTGTATGACTTCAAGATGGAGATGAAGTTCTTAAGACAAAAACTACATTAAGATTTTCTGTTCAATAAAAGATACTTTTAAAAAAATGTGAAAAGAAGAGCCACAAACTGGGAGAAGATATTTGCAACATAAGCAACAGGAAAAAAGATTAGTATTCAGAATATATGAAGAACTCTTGGATGTAGGTAAGAAAAAAGACAACCTAATAAAAAAAAGTGGGCAAAAGACTTGAACAGGCATGTCACTGACAAAGAAATATAAATTTTCAATAAGCATGAAAAGATTGCTTGACCTCATTAATAATCAGAGCAATGCAAATTAAAACCACAATATGATATCACTCACACCTCCCTAACTAACAATAACTAAAATGGAGATGAAATTAAGTGTTGGCAAAAACGTGAAGCAATTGGAGCTCTTCTACATTGGTAGTAGAAGTGTAAGGTGGTATAACCATTTTGAGAAACAATTTGGTGTAATCTAATAAAGCTAAAGATGCACTCCCCTATGGTCTAGCAATCCCATTCCTAGGTACATATGCTAGAACTAGGAGATTTGTTGGTGAATATTCATAGGCGTGATGTTTTTAATAGTAAAAAATTGGAAAAAACACCCCAAATGCCCATCAATACAAGAATGTATAAACAAATTATGATTTATGCATAAATACAGTGAAAATGAGCAAACTACTGCTTCATAGAATAGCATGAGTGAGTCTCAGGCATTTAATGTAAACAAAAAAAAGCAAGTCTCAGAAATTATACAATAGGATTCCATTCATATAAAATTCAAAAACATTAAAAACTAAACAATGGGGGCTGGCCCCGTGGCATAGCGGTTAAGGGCACACGCTCTGCTGCTGGCGGCCCAGGCTTGGATCCCGGGCACGCACCAATGCGCCGCTTGTCAGGCCATGCTGTGGCGGCGTCCCATATAAAAAAAAAAATGTAGAGGAAGATGGGCACAGATGTTAGCCCAGGGCCAGTCTTCCTCAGCAAAAAGAGGAGGATTGGCATGGATGTTAGCTCAGGGCTGATCTCCCTCACAAAACAAAAACAAAAAACCCCAAAAAACTAAACAATGGGTTCTTTGGGATACAGAAGTATGTGATAAAAGTACAAAGAAAAGTACATTGTAAACACAGAATTCAAGGCGGTGGTTACCTCTAAGGTGGCAAGGGGCCATTGGATCTGGGAGGGTCACATGGAGGCTTCAAATTCATTGGTGATGTTCTTGTTAAAATTGACGGTGGTATTGCGTGTTTGCATTATTATTCTTTATAACTTACACACATTTTATAAAGATAATTTTTAATCTTTTCAATATTTAATAAAACACATTTCAGAGAAAAAAGATAAAATTGGAGACTCAAATCAACATTGATTTGATGTCAAGTCTAACATTCAACTAATAAGAGTTATAAAAGGAGAGAACAGATAAAATATTCCTTCAGAGATTATCAAAGAAATCATATAAGAATATCCCCCAAGGAATAAAGGATGTGAGTTTCTAGAGTGAATGAGCATGCCAAGGTATATAAAGATAAAGTTTCAGAACACCAGGGTACAGAGAATGTTCCAAAAGTGTATATAAAGTATTAGGAAACAGATGGCCTCGGATAGCAATACTGAAAGCTAGAAGACAGTGGAACGTCATCTTCAAATTTTGGAGGGGAAGTGATGTCCAATTTAGAATGCTATAGCCAGACAAATGATCAATCGAATATGATGATAGAATAAAAATACTTTTAGATAGGCATGATCTCAAAAGGCTTGTTTCTCAAAGTTTACTAACTCAAGAAACTACTGCAGGATGTGTTCCATCAAAAGGAGGGAAGAAACCATAAGGAGGATGTAGGATCCAGAAATAAGGAATCCAAAACAGGCCAGGGGAGGTGAAGGAGGACCCTGGGGGCAGCCTTGCTGCAGACCTAGGGAGCAAATAATACAGACTGGAGTGATGCCTCCAAGAGAAAATAGAACTGAGGCAGTATCTTATGTGTTAAACCACATTTAAAGAAATTTTAAAGTTTCCTTAGAAAGTTTGGAGATGCATTGATGAGAGATATATTTAAAAAGCAAATAAAAAACAGGTGATTTCTGGGAAAAACCAAAGTTAGGATAAAAATGTAATCAGTGTATACTGTCTACTATCAACAATATTTACATAGTTAATATAAACACTGAATATTGATTTAACCAAAACCTATGTTATAAATATATTGGGGGTGGGGTGAAGAAAAAGTATATGTTTAGAGAATTGTTTGAGATAGCTAAATCCTATTTTTCCATAGTAGCTAAACAATAGATAATTCCAAAGTTGAAAACTTAAGAAATAGAAGTAATAACATTCTATACAGAGACATATAAAGAATTACCAGAAAAAACGTTTACTGCAAAATATTTGAAAGTGGTTGCCTTTGGGAAGCAGAAAATAGGATTGGGAGGAAGGGGCAGGTGACTACAGTCTTTCAGTTTGACTAGTCATGTTATTGTATTTTTTAAAGCAATGTATTGATATAAAAAACTAAATTTAAAAATAAATATGTCAGCTATCTTGATAGGATTTTGGATTACCCGGATGTATACATTTGTCAAAACTCAATGAATGTACACTTTAAGATTTGTATATTTCATTGTACGTACATTTTACATCAAAAGAAAAAATCAGTAAATACTGTATTCTAATTAATGACATGCATGCTGATTCTGTAATTTAATTTGAAATCCTTCAAAAAATAAGATGGATCAATGAATGGATGGATAAATATTTGATAAAACAAGTATAGTCAAATGTTGATGCTAGAATCTAGGAGGTGGGGGTACAGGGGTTCACTGTAAAATTCTTTCAATTTTGCTGTGTGTTTGAAAGTTTTACGATAAAATAGTGGAACAAATAAAAATAAATTCAAGAGAGAATGTTCTGTCTGGCGGTAAACTTTGATCTTAAAGTGCCACTTGCTTTCCAGAAGCATTCTCTAGCCATTTGACCCACAGACAACTGGTCAAATCAAAGAGGGCAGTGACACATGAAGAGTGAGGGCAGGCTGATATTTCTTGTTGGCATTTTTATCAGTTTCCCTGCAGGGTATTTGTGTGGTTCAACGTTGAATGTTTAATCTCTCTTAACAAGATTTGTCCTCTGGTTATGAATATCCCTGGTGTCACAAGTTCATCTCTCTCTTAGCTCCAATTGAATTGTAAACTCATCTAAGCTATAGTGTGTAACCTCCAAGGTCACACACCCAGTGGTTCATCAATATCAATTTTGCTCTAATATGCCACAGAAGAAAAGTAGCTCTCTAGAATAATAGACTTGGGAAAAGTGTAAACTGGATTGTCTGGGGAATAGAATCATGGAGCTTCCATTACAATGGCTCTTGGGGCTTGGATCCAGTCTGTTTGTTCTGTAGATGAAGAAACTGAGGGCAAGAGAGATTAAGCGACATATCCAGAGTGACATAGCTATTTAGTGTGGTTATCTTTGGGTATTTTCTTCTTTATGCCCATTTTAAACTATTAAATAAGCTTGTGGGATGTGAATGCACACATACTTGAATAAACACTCACCCTTTCCCCAAAGAGGCGCTTGATTTAAAAGGAACTACAGAATTTAAGAGACTATGAGATCCTATCTAGCCTGTTTGTGGGGTGAAGTGGAAGCAGGAGACATAGGTGATGGAATGCTGCCCTGTACTCAGTTTACAACCTCAGTGAAAAGTATCTGTGGCGAAAGTACTATACATGCTACATTGTGGATGAACCTCGAGCACATTATGCTGAGAAGCCAGACGAGTTTGCTTTGTCCACTAAGTGGTGATCTGCAGGATGGCTCTGGATCTCAGAATTTAGAGATTTGGGAGACGTCAGCTTCTCTACAAGAGAGAAAACCATGGGCATGAATGTGACTACTTAAGGACAGGGTATTTTTTTTTAATGATAATATATTTTATTTAACTCAATACATCTCAATATTATTTTCAACAAATTAGCAATAAAAAAATTAATGAGATACTTTATATTCTTTTTTCATAAAAAGTCTTCAAAATCTCACGAATATTTTCCACTTACAGCACATCTCAACTCAGACTAACCATATTTCACATGCTAAATAGCTACAGGTGACTATTTGCTACTTTACTAGCAGTGCAGATCTCCATATAAATACACTGGCTGCCGTGTTCATAAACTCACTTTAAGCAGCCACATAAAGCAAATACAGTACAAGAGAGAAAAATAATTTCATAGGAGAATTGTAAGGTAATAAATTGTGACCATTTTATAGTAAATCTTTTCTATTTTTATTTTTTTAATTTTTTGTTTATCGCAGTAACATTGGTTTATAACATTGTATAAATTTCAGGTGTATATCATTATACTTCTATTTCTGCATGGATTACA
This sequence comes from Diceros bicornis minor, assembly GCF_020826845.1. NCBI lineage: Eukaryota > Metazoa > Chordata > Mammalia > Perissodactyla > Rhinocerotidae > Diceros > Diceros bicornis. The sequence continues at coordinate 15,956,671 of NC_080781.1, read as the reverse complement.
TCATGTTCTCATGTTCACCACCCAAATACTAATTACAATCCATCACCACACACATGTGCCGAATTAGCCCTTTCGCCCTCCTCTCTCCAGGAACAGAGTATTGAGTGAAGAGAGAAAAGAGCCGTGGATGCAATGTGAGCAAGTAGTAAAAATTAAAATGTAGGTAAAGGGAGAAAAGCTAGGTAGGTGAGTGCAATATTTAATGAGGCATAGTTGGCCAACTGAGAAATCAGCTGTCCCGTGTTTTCGGTTTTGTTTTGCTTTTCAGAAAAGAGGATAAGGTAATTGTCTCAGCCTCTTCAAAGGTAAGTTGCTGTAATGATGAGGTTACCTCTGCCTCCAGGTGGGGGCCTAACAGGCTTTTCATGTATTTCAGAGCTCAGAGGAGAAGTTGCCAGGAAGACTCCCCTGTAAAGCCTGGGCCCAGGTGGTAATTAGAATAGATTGGTTAAGGAGTTTTGCTACTCAGACTGAAGTCCTCCCACCAGCAGCATCAGCACCACTTGGGAACTTGTTAGAAATGCCATCCCACGCCCAATAAATGAGAATCTGCATTTTCAGATGCCCTGGTAATTCATACCTACACTGAAGTATGAGAAGCATTGTCATAAGGAGGGATGGTATGGAATTTGTGGGTTTCGAGGGTTGAAAAGAAGGATGCCCCAACTCCTATGGAGTCTAGAGGAGATGGACTTGGGCCCACACGATTGCAGCACTGGTGGGTACTAATGGGGACTGGATAGTAACCTATGGCCTTGAGAGCCTCAGTGAGTGGCTCTGTGGCTGAGCTCAGCACCAAGGGAGTGGAGGTTCCTGCTCTAAAATGTACCACCCTTGCCTGCCAGGAGCAAGCAGCAGTGTCCACCATGGATTGCATAAACCCTTGGGTGACTGCTAGATCTGGCAGTTAGATCAAGCATCGTTTCAATGAGTCATGAGGTACAAACCAGACTGCAATAGTTGAATGGCAAATAGGAGGTGAGAAAATGTACCCAAGGAATCTGGAAGCTTGACTACAAAGGGAAGGAAACCCAGGCGACAGCAAGCTAAAGAGGGAAGGTGGACAAGGGATGTTGGTTTCACTTTGTTTATGATAAGCACACTTCAGTACTTAGAGGAGGGAACCAGTGAGGGGAAGGAGGTTGCTTGAAAGAGGTTAATTGATAAGGAAGACCTTTACTAAGACGGGAAGGGATAGATGTGGGCAATAGTTAGAAGGCAGAATCAGCAGGGCTTTGTGACTGATTATACACTTGGAGGGGAGAGGAGGAGTTAATTTCTCTAGTGTTTTTGACTCCAAGGGAGACAAGGTGAAGTACAGAAGGAATGAATATTATTGCGAGGATTTGGTTCTGGTTTGGAGTAGAATTAGGAAGATTTAGGAAATATTTATCTTTTAATGTTCAAGAAATATAACATTTTTGTTAAAGTACCATATCCTAGAACAGGTTCCGGCTGTCCTATCTTAGAAGTGGAGGAAGTACAGTAGGAAAATACTGGACTGGAGTTGGAAGTCTTAGATTTACAGCCTCTAATGTGACCTTGGGAGAGTTATTTAGCATGTCTGACTGCATTTCCCTCGTGTATGTATATAAGTGGGATGAAAACCCCGGCATGCCATGGGCAGGGCGGAGGGAGTGCAGTTGATAAGGGAGTGCACAGTCTGTAGAGAATTTTAAAACAAACAATAATAAAACCGACCGAAAGTCAGTATGCTTGTTTTAATATCACCACGTGCTGACAATTCTAAAGAACTTTAGCGATAAAATCTCCCCACTGTTGGTCGCCATGGGAGAATCATACGCATTTCGTGGTGTACTTCATTAAAGTGGAGGAGATGTGTGTGGCATGTTAAAAATGCTATAAAATGTAACTTTTAAACAATGTCTGTATCTTTTTTCAAATTAGTGTGACTTGTGAAATTTGAAGAGAAAATAGTGGTTCTATTTTTATTTTTTTCAACAAAGTACAGCAAATCTCCCACATCCGTAGAAATTTTCGTGGTCATATTAACGTAGAGATAGTGTCATTTTTGGAGGTAAGTGATTTCTTTACCACAAAATTTTATAGAGAATGAGAGGAAAACATCTTAACTGTTTTTGTGTAATATGGAAATCAAGAATATTAACTTTATAGCCTTCATTTTGGTCAGGTAATTCAATCACAGACCTAATAACTGGATCTATATAGACTTGCTGGATGACAAAGCCAGTTAAAATGAATTAATCACTTCAGTTTCTGTAAGCTCAGAAAAAACTATTACTTATCTCACATAAGAGTCTACTGAATACTGAGAGCATCAGACGTTGAATAATTTTTCAATACTTCATTATATTATGACTGATAATGTTCAAATTTTATTTTTAACAAGCTCACAATTAACTAGCAAGAATGTCAATGGCTAACATTTCTTTCATGTTTTAAACCTACCTGGCATGTAGTTGGGAGAGTATGAGACTCGCCCCACTGTAGTGATTCATTGATTGACATCTACTGTGTACCTGTATTTCAATAATGCAATAAACAATCTCTTTTATAAGAGCCTTAAAAAAAAATCCAGACACAAAAAGGTCACATATTGTATGATTTCAAATATCCAAAATAGGCAAATCTGTAGAGACAGAGAAGATTGGTGGTTGCCAGAGGCTGGGGAAAGGTGAATGGGGAGTAACTACTTACTGGATACGGGGTTTATTTTGAGGTAATGAAAATGTTTTGGAACGAGACAGAGGTGGTGATTACACAACATTGTGAATGTACTAAATACTACTGAATTGTTCACTTTAAAGTGGTTCATTTTATGTTATGTAAATTTCACCTCAATAAAGAAGATATATCTCTAGCGAGAGAGAGAAAGCAAATGTGGCAAAATGTTAACAATTGGTGGATCTAGGTACAGGCCATCAGTTAATTGTACTATTCTAGCAACTTTTCTGTTAGGTTTAAAAATTTTCAAAATAAAGAGTTGATAACAATAAAATATCTCTAGAAAACTAAGAAATAATTTAGTGCGATTGCTAAATTGAGGTCAACAGTTGCAATCTCAAATGCATACAGTTTCATATCTATCATTTGATTACCAGCCTGTCAAAAACAGGAACAACTATTACTTCATGGACCAGTAAGTTTTCTAGCAGTGAAAATTACTTTTTAGGAGAGTCGCAATACAACATTGTTTAACATGGGAGCCTGTTAAGATGCAAATTTTGTCTGAAAAAAACGTTTATCGGGTCCCTCTGAACAGGTAGTATAAACATGTGGTGTAACTGAAAGATCTGAATTTTTGAAAGTAGGTGTATTTATTCTGGCTTTGTCACCATCAGATCAGTCTTACTCATCTACTGATGACTAAAAGCAAAAAGGTGCAAACTGACTGAGAGTGTCAGAGGAGAAACCTTAGGGGCACAGGTGACCATCCTGACCCTTGCACAGAGTGTTCTGAAACTCAAGCAGTAATGTAGAAAAATTAGCACCTCATCCTGTAACCTCATAATGGTGCAAGAGGACAGCTTATCTGCCTCCATTGCACAATGGGTCGGGTGAAGTAAACGCCTCCCTGGTTCCTTACAGGCCCACGACCTAATTCTAAATTCCCCATCCAACCATCTCTGAGGTCTGAGATAACAAATTGACTTGTCTACACAAGACCTGTCTACTTGTTTCTCTAAGATGCACAAAAAAGTACACAGACACATAAGGTTGCACAACAATGGAATATACTTAACGCTACTGAACTGTACACTTAAAAATCGTTGAGGGTAAACTTAATGTCATGTGTTTTTTACCATAATAATAAAAAAAGACACATAAGACCTAAGTTTTATTTTTCGTGTAGCAGATTTGAGAATTACTTCCCTTTTGTCTAAAATGGAGACAATCTTTAAATCCCAATGTGACTTAACATACTCCAAATGAAATACAATCTGCTCCTACAGAGGGGAAAAAAAGCCCTAGAAGAACACTCAGGCCTCTGCACAAATCTTTGTTGAGCAAGAAAAATGCTCAACAAAGAACAGATTAATGGCAGAAGGACATTAAAAATAGAAAAGAACTATTGATTTAAAAGTGTTACCTCAAGAGATAAGTACCAATAAATGTTGGAGAGCAGTGGTCTCTATACTTCAGAGGATGATGGGAACTAATCTATTCTCCTTTAGGGTTTACTCATGCTTTTGAGTTGCAATTTATTGTTTATCTAGACACTGCCTTGGGATTTAACAAATCATTAAGGGGAATGGGAAGTTCAGTTCATAAATATAACTTTTATGGGGTGACAAATATAAGAATGTTCTACTTAAATGAGTTCTCTTTTTTTTGCAAAATTTTGCATTTTCCCAGAATTTTGATCAAGTACATAGGAATAAATCCATGTTCAATCAACAAGGTCTAATAAGATCTTTAATATTCATCTATTATAAGGAGATCATCATTGAGATTATAGAGCTGTGCTGTCCCATTTGGTAGCCACTGTAAACATGTGGCTTTTGAGTACTTGAAATGAGGCTAGTCTGAATTGAGATGTGCCGTAAATGTAATATACACACCAGAATTCAAAGACTTAGTATGAAGAATGTAAAATATTTCATTAATAATTTTTATATTGATTACATGCTAAAATGATAATATTTTGGATACATGGGTTAAATAAAATATATCGTTGAAATGAAGTTTACCTGTTTAGTTTCACTTTTTTAATGTGGCTGCTAGAAAACTTAAAATTACATTATGTATTCAGCATCATATTTCTATTGGACAGCACTGTAAAGACCATTTGAATTTTCTATTTCATTCTCTCACTCTTTACATGTGTCTGTGTGTTGCATGTAAACCTATACATGTGTGAATAATATATTCTGATTATCAAAGTAATATATGTTCTCTTTTAAAAAGTGGAATATATAAAAACAACTAAGAAAGAAATATTCAGAGATAAACATTCTTCCCTCTATAATTAAAATGTCTGTTTAAGCATGACTTTTATGAACACAATACAATTTATACTAAACATTCCACTGCTCAATGAGGCTACACAAAGTAGTGTCAGCCCTGGAGCTGATTCAGACAGGTCACTTCAAATTGTTTCTGTTCCTCAGAACTTGCTTTCCAATAGATTTCTCCTCTATTTAGATTAATTTGGTTGGAGTAAGAAATGCAAAAATGTTAAGTCACTGTACTTGGCCCTACAAATCTCAGGGATGGCTTGGAAATGCTGTATCAGTTACACGATGGAAAGTGATCTCTGGCTGAAAATTTGCTGAGGATCAGAGAAAAATTACACTTACAGCATATCGATAGGACTGAGTTGAAGAAGCAAGAGCCCTTAAATAACACTGGACTTGGTAAAATGTTGGCTGAGATTTTGTTTTTTGAATGCAGGAATTATGATTTTTAAAAATCAATTATTGTCTAGCTGTAAAACAGCAGTGTGATCTATGTAACAGTTTGTTAGAATGGAACTTTTCCCACCTTAGTTTCAGCTGAGGTGTCAATAACGCAGATATCAAATATGAAAGCGAGCAGGAGGCAGAACCTCATAGGCAGAAACTACAGGGGAGGCATTCGAGTCCTGTTTCCATGACCCTCAACCAGAACAAGAGCATCAAAAGAGGTCAAGGTGTAGAGAGGGGAGGAGATTTGTGAAGAGGTTTCTTTGGAGACAACTCTTGCTGTGCTTTAAGGGTGGAAGGACCACAACCTCCTTCACTCTTAGCCTTGTTGGGGACACTTCTGGAGGGCTTCTTGGGAGCTTTGGAAAGTGTTTCCTGCAGAGATACAGAGGAACGGTGCCCAACTCACATCTAAGAAAGCTGAAGAGGAGGGCTGGGGCGCAGGGCATCTAGAACACCAGAGAAGGGCTGGTCCACTGCTCTGGGTGCTGGGGGTGCTGCATTGGATGGACTTGAAACCCAGACTTTATCAAGTCAAGGGATGTAGGAGTGTCTCTTGGGGATCAGATGAGGGCCTTGTGGCTCATCTTGGGTCCTGTCCATTGGGACCCCCTAAAGGAAAGATAGCAGCTTTTTCAGCTCTTTAGTGGAAAGGATTAAACAGACTCCTTCAGCTGTTGTAAAGGCTGACTGTTGCCTTCTTTTTAGCCAAATGATTTGTAAAATCTTTGTCCAAAATCATTCATGCATGTGATATAACCAATATATTGAGCAAGATTTGTTGTAATCTGTTTGCTACATCATCATTTTCCCAGTCCCCAAAGTTCAAAAGCTCCTCTCTCTCCTCAGGCCCCCAGTCCAGTCAGTCCACAGGTGTCCTCCTGTGTATGTTTCTATCTGCCTGATCTTTACTGCACCCGTACTCTTTATAGCCTTCCCACATCTGGTACTTCAAAGTTGCCTGCAACTCTTTCACTGGAATCGTTCCTGGATAATCCTTACTTGTCTCCCTGCTTCTGCCCACCACTCCACCACCCCGCCTTTGTGCCACCCAATACACCCAACATACCACTGCCAGACTCATTTTCCTAACTGCACACCTCTGGACATGTTGTGTTCTTACTCTAAAACCTTAAATGCAATGGATTGTAACTCAGGGGTGTAGGGGACATGTTACCTGGGGAGTAGAGGTGGGGTATCGGAGGGGATTGGGCTGTGGGGGACTTTAAAACTATACATTCACCTTTCTTAAGATATTTTTCTGTGCCTCTCCTCTTCTCTATGTCTCCCCTCACTCCTAGAGAATTACTGCCAATGGGAATATATTATCTATGTGACTGGTGGAGAGACAGAATTACCCAAGGCTGTATTAGTTAAAGGTAGCAGTGGTTTTATAACAAATAAACCTTGAATACTCAGTGGATTTATTTCTCGCTCTCATCACAGTCTAATATGAGTGTTCTGCTTGAACAGCTTCCTCCGTGGCTATTCAGGGACCCAGACTCCTTCCACATTGTGGTTCTGCCCTGTTCATTTGCAAGATGGATATAGTAATACTATTCTTGTAAAGGTGTTGTAATGATTAATATGTGAATGTATGCCTGGGACATAAGAGGTGTTCCATATTTCCTTCCCCCTTCCCTTTGTTATGAATTCCCTGGTGAGTCAGGATAAACTCTATTGACAACCTGTCAACTCACCATACCAGGTCAGTTCTGGGCATTTTGAAATGTAAAGTTAACCTTTAGAATCTTTTTACTTCGCCATTCATTTTCCTCCTCCTATTTATAGCCTGTCCTATATCCCACTTCAGAGTACTCCAGCTCTTATTCTCAGTATCACAGTTGGAAAAGTTCTAATACCTTCATTATCTTCCCCTACCCAACATTTCCACTTCCTCTTCACTCCCACTCTATCTCCCAAAGGGTGAAATGTAAAAAAACTAAGATGTTATTCTTCTCTAAGTGGTGTCTGTATCACAATGGGTGATTTCTATAGACAGAAATTCCTTGAGACCCAATAGAAGGAAAAACCTATATTGGAGGGATTTCTTGTGTGTAAATAGATGAAAGGGGAGATATTTGGGGAGGTGGATATCCACCTGCCTCTGCTTCTCATTCCATTCTTCTTTCCTTCCTTTTACCTTATGCTGAGAAGTTAGTGTAAGTAGACACTTTCGCATGATAAAATCACTGTATTAATTTTGGACCTAAGAATATTTCAGAATAAATGCAAATTTTTTAATAGAAGTGGGGATTTTGGGGCCGGCCCTGTGGCTTAGCGGTTAAGTGCGCGCGCTCTGCTGCTGGAGGCCCGGGTTCAGATCCCGGGTGCGCACAGATGCACCACTTCTCCGGCCATGCTGAGGCCGCGTCCCACATACAGCAACTAGAAGGATGTGCAGCTATGACATACAACTATCTACTGGGGCTTTGGGGGGAAAATAAATAAATAAATAAAATCTTTAAAAAAAAAAAAAGAAGTGGGGATTTTGGAGAGCATGTCTTCCAGATATGCTTAGGGAGGTATCATTAATTAATTAATTCATTCACATGTCCAGTACTAACCTTGTTGTGGAAGTTTTAAAAGATTGGCCACAAACTCTTTGACACTCCTCCCATAAATTGGTAGGGTCTAATTCTCCCCTTCCACCATCTTAAATCTGAGCTGGCCTTACTTGGAAGCAATAGAATGTGGCAGAAGCGATGCTATGTGACTTCCAAGGCATTGTCAAAAGAAGCCTTGCAGTTTCTGCCTAGTTTCTGCCTAGTTCTCCCTGCTCTCCAGATGCATCCCTCTTGGGACCCAGCCACCATGCTGTGAGAAGCCCAGGCCACATGGAGAAGCCAGGTGTAGGTACTCGAGGTGACAGCCCCGGTTGCATTCCTAGCTGACAGCCAGGGTCAATTGCCAGACTTGCCAGCAAACCCTGGTGGATATCCAGCCCAGTTGAGATTTTGATGACCGCAGGCACAGCAGACATCTGACTGCAATCGCATGAGAGACCCCAGTGAGAACCATTCAGCAGAGCCTTCCCTGAATTCCTGACCCACAAAATGGTGAGCAAAATGAAATGTTTGTGTTAAGCCCCTAAATTTTGGAGTAATTTTTTATGCAGCAGTAGATAGTTGGAATAATTGTCATATTTATTTTTCTTTTATAATCCTATCTTTTAAAAAAGCTCAGAAGTTTTGGGGCTGGCCCTATGGTGTAGTGGTCAAGTTTGCGCACTCTGCTTTGGTGGCCCTGGGTTCACAGGTTCAGATCCCGGGCTCAGACCAACACACCACTCATCAAGCCATGCTGTGGTGGCGTCCCACATACAAAATACAGGGAGATGGGCACAGAGTGGCTCAGGGCCACTCTTCCTCACCAAAATAAATAAATAAATAATAAAAAATAAAAATATTCAAAAAAAAAAAAGCTCTCAGAAGTTTTGTTTCCAGCAAAAATTAAAAGGCTCCTGGTCCCACAAGAGGTTAACATCCTTTCAAAACTTTCTAACTCAAGAGAAAGAGAAGAGGCAGGTTCCAGATGATCTTCCAAAAATATAGTCCTTGATTTCAATTTTTACCTTCCTTCCAATGTCTCAAAGTAGTGATCAATTAACTCAACACCTTCATATTCTCTCAGAAATCAGACTTTGCGGGTAGGAAGGGAACACTTAACTTCAACTGAATAAAATAGTATTTGAACATCCTAGCAAATATGTTGCAAGAGAAGCAAGTTGTTTTCTCATTGAACACCCCACCTAAAGTGTTACATTTTTTGACACATTTTGAACATACCTGACCTGTGATGAAGCAGAGTGTGTTTTCCCAGCAGAGAAATTTTTCTAAGAATAAGAATTTTCCAGATTAATGGGGCCTAGAAGTTGTATAATATAACAATCATGGAAACAAAATGGGAGAAAACATAGCGAAGATGGTGGCGTAAGCAGACTCTGAACTCACCTCCTCCGGCAGACACAATTTACAACTACTCATGGAAGAATTTCCCCGGAGAGAGAACTGAAAACTGGGTAAGAGGAACTCCTGCAACAAAGGACAATCCTAACTGAGGTGGAAGAGGCAGAAACTCCCTTCTGGAGAGGAAAAACGCTGTCTTCACGAGCTGCAGCACCCCACGTCCGCCCGGGAGCAGCCCACAGGTACGCAGCCCTCCCTGGAGGAGCGGGGCCCTGAGCTGGGGAGCGCCCCCACTGTGGGCATTTTGTGGACCCAGCACAATCGAGATGAGTGGCATAATATCTGACTTTGCCTGCTACTAAAACATTGGGGAGTATCCCCAGAAAAGCTGGTTCACAAAGAAATTAAAACTGGCTCTTAAAGGGCCCGCACACAAACTCACCCGTTTCAGAAAGCAACCTAAAATTATGAGAAAGAAAGGTCCACAGTGCTTTGGTGAAAAGAGACTCACCTGATAGGCTCTGAGTGCATTGCAGTGAGAGGTGAGACCTCTCCAGGGACTGGGACATTGGCGGCGGCCACTGTTGTGGCCTGGTGTGGGCGTGCTGACACAGACGCCATTGGAGTTCTCCCTGGGGCCTGCTAGCCCAGGGACTGCCCCACCTGCTAGAGCACCAATTTAATCCAGCTCAGCCAGGGCAGGCAGCCCACCCTAGAGACTGGCCCCACCCAAAAACAAGCCCTCAGGCAACTTGTGGGCCTGTATAGATTGGTGACTGGATTCTCTGCAGCCTGGCAGCTGAGCCGACTTCAGTGGGGCAGGACGTGCACAAGGAGCGGGTGGAGAGTGTGGGGCAGTGGTGGAGTGTGTGGGGCTCCCGCCGTGGAGAGACTGGGTCCACTTCAAGAGGTCGGGGCGTGCACATGGGGCAGGACTGTGTTGACTGAGTGTGTGGACCTGTGGGCGGCAGGGCTGTCAGCTGCAGAAGAGTTGTGTTTCTCAAAGACCCACATAGTGGGTTTGCCCCATCTTCCAAAGCCTGAAACAATTGGGTGCTCCTGTGCCTGAGGCCAGCCCCACCCAGCTGCAATCCTCAGAGAGCTGACAAGAGACCTAAAGGCTGGAGGCTTACAGCAATTGTAAGCCCCTGAACCTAACAACCTGCCACGCTGGGGTCCAACTCACTTAAAAAGAAATACTGAAACACAAATGTGGTGTTAGAACTTGCAGCCAACTGTGCTGGGGCTCCCCACACCTGATAAAGAGACTGAAGGGCCCACAACAACTACAAGCAGCTGAGCATTATGACAGCTGACCAGGAGCATAACTCAGCCTCCCTGGGCGCCTACAGGGAGAGCAAACAGGCCACAACAGAAGGACACACGTAGCCCACATGGGGGCACCCCTGGAACATTGAGAACTGAAGGAAGCACACTGCAGGCCTCCTAAGCCATCACTTAGATAAGGTTGCCTATCCAAAAGCAGGAGACGTAGCTGACCTACCTAATACACAGACACAAGCACAGGGAAAGAGGCAAAATGAGGAGGCAAAGGAATATATTCCAAGTAAGGGAACAAGACAAAAATCCAGAAAAGGAACTAAGTGAAACAGAAATGAGCAACCTTCCCGACAGAGAGTTCAAACAAAGAGTGTTAAGGATGCTCACTGATGTGGGGAGAAGAATAGATGAACTCAGGGAGAATGTCAACAAAGAAATGGAAGATATAAAAAAGAACCAATCAGAAATGAAGAATACAATACTGGAAATGAAAAATTCAATAGAGGGACTCAAAAGCAGAGTAGAGGATACAGAAAAACGGATCTGCGAGCTTGATGAAAGACTAGAAGAAATTACCCAAGCTGAACAGGTAAAAGAAAAAAGAATTAAAAAGAGCGGGGACAGCGTAAGGGACCTCTGGGACAACATCAAGCGCACTAACATCCATGTTATAGGTGTCCAGGAAGGAGAAGAGTGAGACAAAGAGGTAGAGAATCTATTTCAAGAAATAATAGATGAAAACTTCCCTAACCTAAGGAAGGAAACAGACATCCAGGTAAAGGGAGCACAGAGAGCCCCAAACAAGATAAACCCAAAGAGGCCCACACCAAGGCACATCATAATCAAAATGTCCAGAATTAAAGATAAAGAGAGAATCCTAAAAGCCACAAGAGAAAGACAAGTTACATACAAAGGAAACCCCATAAGGCTATCAGCTGACTTCTCAGCAGAAACCTTACAGGCTAGAAGAGAGTGGCATGATATATTTAAAGTGCTAAAAGCAAAAAACTTACAGCCAAGAATACTCTACCCAGCAAGGTCATCATTCAAAATGGAAAGAGAGATCAAAAGTTTCCCAGACAAGCAAAAATTAAAGGAGTTTGTCACCAAGAAACCAGTGCTACAAGAAATGTTAAAGGGACTGATTTAAGGGGGAAAGAGAAGACCACAAATAGGAAAAATTATCTATTTCAATGATAAGAGGGTAATGGATACAAATGCACAAAAAAGAGGTTAGATATGATATCAAAAACATAAAAGGAGGGAGGAGGGGAGTTAAAGAGTAGAGCTTTCAGACAGAGGTCAAACTAAAGTGACCATCAATTCTGTATAGAAGGAGAAAGGAACAGAGAAGGACTACTAAAACACTGAGAAAAAAAAAGTTAAAAAATGGCAGTAAGTACATACTTATCAATAGCTACTTTAAATGTCAATGGACTAAATGCTCCAAGTAAAAGGCATAGGGTGGCTGATTGGATAAAACAACAAGACCCATATATACGCTGCATACAAGAGACACACTTCAGACCTAAAGACACTCACAAACTGAAAGTGAAGGGATGGAAAAAGATACTCCACGCAAATGGCAATGAAAAGAAAACTGGGGTAGCAATATTCATATCAGACAAAATAGACTTTAAAACAAAAACTGTAAAAAGAGACAAAGAAGGGCACTACATAATGATCAAGGGAACAATCCAACAAGAGGATATAACACTTGTAAATATCTATACACCCAATGTAGGAGCACCTAAATATATAAAGCACTTATTAACAGACATAAAAAGAGAAATAGACAGTAACACAATAATAGTAGGGGACTTTAACACTCCACTTACACCAACGGATAGATCATCCAAACAGAGGATTAATAAGGAAACTTTGGCCTTAAACAACACACTAGAACAGATGGACCTAGTAGATATATACAGAGCATTCCATCCAAACACCGAAGAATATACGTTCTTTTCAAATGCACATGGACATTCTCCAGGATTGATCACATATTAGGCCACAAAACAAGTCTCCATAAATTTAAGAAGATTCAAATAATACCAAGCATCTTTTCTGACCACAACAGTATGAAACTAGAAATCAACTATAGGAAGAAAATCAGAAAAGCCACAAATATGTGGAGATTAAACAAAATGCTACTGAACAACAATTGGGTCAACAAAGAAATCAAAGGAGAAATCAAAAAATACCTGGAGACAAATGAAAATGAAAATATGACATGCCAGAATTTATGGGATACAGCCAAAGCAGTTCTAAGAGGGAAGTTTATAGCAATACGGGCCTATCTCAACAAACAAGAAAAATCTCAAATAAACAATCTAACAATGCACCTAAAGGAACTGGAAAAAGAAGAACAAACAAAGCCCAAAGTCAGTAGAAGAAGGGAAATAATAAAAATCAGAGCAGAAATAAATGAAATAGAGACTAAAAAAAATAGAAAAAATTAATAAAAACAAGAGCTGATTCTTTGAAAAGATCAACAAAATTGACAAACCTTTAGCTAGACTCACCAAGAAAAAAAGAGAGAAGGCACAAATAAGTAAAATCAGAAATGAAAGAGGAGAAATTACAACAGATACCTCAGAAATACAAAAGATTATAAGAGAATACTATGAAAACCTATATGTCAACAAATTCGACAACCTGGAAGAAATGGATAAATTCCTAGAATCATACAACCTTCCAAAACTGGATCAAGAAGAAATAGAGAATTTGAATAGACCAATCACCAGTAAGGACATCGAAACAGTAATCAAAAACCTCCCCAAAAATAAAAGTCCAGGACCAGATGGCTTCCCGGGTGAATTCTACTAAACATTCAAAGAAGACTTAATACCTATCCTTCTCAAACTCTTCCAAAAAATTGAGGAGGGGGGAAGCTCCCTAACTCATTCTACGAAGCCGACATTACCCTGATACCAAAACCAGACAAGGACAACACAAAAACAGAAAATTACAGGCCTATATCACTGACGAACATCTATGCGAAAATCCCCAACAAAATACTAGCAAATCACATACAACAATCCATTAAAAAGATTATACACCATGAACAAGTGGGATTTATTGCAGGTATGCAGGGGTGGTTCAACATTTGCAAATCAATCAACGTAATACACCACATTAATCAAATGAAGAATAAAAATCACATGATCATCTCAATAGATGCAGAGAAAGCATTTGACAAGATACAGCATCCATTTATGATAAAAACTCTGAATAAAATGGGGATAGAAGGAAAATACCTCAACAAAATAAAGGCCATATATGACAAACCCACAGCTAATATCATCCTCAATGGCGAAAAACTGAAAGCTATCCCTCTAAGAACAGGAACTGGACAAGGATGCCCACTCTCACCACTGCTATTTAACATAGTACTGGAAGTCCTAGCCAGAGGAATCAAGCAAGAAAAAGAAATAAAAGGGATCCAAATTGGAAAGGAAGACGTGAAACTGTCACTATTTGCAGATGACATGATTTTATATATAGAAAACCCTAAAGAATCCACTAAAAAACTTTTAGAAGTAATAAATGAATATGGTAAAGTTGCAGGATACAAAATCAACACACAAAAATCACTTGCATTTCTATACACTAACAATGAAGTAGCAGAAAGAGAAATTAAGAATACAATCCCATTTACAATTGCAACCAAAAGAATAAAATACCTAGGAATAAACTTTTTTTTAATAATTTTATTTATTCATTTTTTTCCCCCAAAGCCCCAGTAGATAGTTGTAAGTCATAGCTGCACATCCTTCTAGTTGCTGTATGTGGGACGCGGCCTCAGCATGGCTGGAGAAGCGGTGCGTTGGCGCGCGCCCGGGATCTGAACCCGGGCCACCAGTAGCAGAGCGCATGCACTTAACCGCTAAGCCACAGGGCCGGCCCCCTAGGAATAAACTTAACCAAAGAGGTGAAATATCTGTACACCGAAAACTATAAAACATTGCTGAAAGAAATTGAATAAGACACAAAGAAATGGAAAGATATTCCATGCTCTTAGATTCAAAGAATTAACATAGTTAAGATGTCCATACTTCCCAAAGCAATCTATAGATTCAGTGCAATCCCTATCAATGTTCCAACAACACTTTTCACAGAAATAGAACAAGAATCCTAAAATTTATATGGAACAACAAAAGACCCCGAATAGCTAAAGCAATCCTGCGAAAAAAGAACAAACCTGGAGGTATCACACTCCCTGATTTCAAAATATGCTACAAAGCTATAGTAACCAAATAGCATGGTACTGGCACAAAAACAGACACATAGATCAATGGAATAAAATCGAAAGCCCAGAAATAAACCCACATATCTATGGACAGCTAATCTTCGACAAAGGAGCCAAGAATATACAATGGAGAAAAGAAAGTCTCTTCAACAAATGGTGTTGGGAAAACTGGACAGCCACATGCTAAAAAATGAAAGTAGACCCTTACCTTACACCATACACAAAAATTAACTCCAAATGGATTAAAGACTTGAATGTAAGACCTGAAACTATGAAACTTCTAGAAGAAAACATAGGCAGTACGCTCTTCGACATCGGTCTTAGCAAGATATTTACAAGCGCCATGTCTGACCGGGCAAGAGAAACAATAGAAAAAATAAACAAATGGGACTGCATTAAACTAAAAAGCTTCCGCACAGCAAAGGAAACCATCAACAAAATGAAAAGAGAACCTAACAATTGGGAGCAGATATTTGCAAACCATACATCTGATAAGGGGTTAATCTCCAAAATATACAAAGAACTCGTGCATCTCAACAACAAAAAAACTAACA
The DNA here is from genome assembly GCF_020826845.1 of Diceros bicornis minor. NCBI lineage: Eukaryota > Metazoa > Chordata > Mammalia > Perissodactyla > Rhinocerotidae > Diceros > Diceros bicornis. The sequence goes on along the minus strand of NC_080781.1, from coordinate 15,941,289 downwards.
ACCCAATTAAAAAATGGGCAAAAGACCTGAGCAGACATTTCTCCAAAGAAGATATACAGATGGCCAACAGGCACATGAAAAGATGTTCAACATCATTAACTATCAGGGAAATGCAAATCAAAACTACAATGAGATATCACCTCACGCCCGTCAGAATGGCTATAATTAACAAGACAGGAAACAACATGTGTTGGAGAGGATATGGAGAGAAGGGAACTCTCATACACTGCTGGTGGGAGTGCAAACTGGTGCAGCCACTATGGAAAACAGTATGGAGATTCCTCAAAAAATCAAGGATAGAACTACCATATGATCCAGCTATTCCACTGCTGGGTTATTTATCCAAAGAACTTGAAAACACCAATGCATAAAGATCCGTGCACCCCTGTGTTCACTGCAGCATTATTCACAATAGCCCAGACTTGAAAGCAACCTAAGTGCCCATCAAGGGACTAATGGATAAAGAAGATGTGGTATATATACACAGTGGAATACTACTCAGCCATAAGAAAAGATGAAATCCAGCCATTTGTGACAACATGGATGGACATTGAGGGTATTACGCAAAGTGAAATAAGTCAGAGAGAGAAGGTCAAATACCATATGATTTCCCTCATTAAGTAGTACATAATAACAACAACAAACAAACACATAGAGACAGAGATTGGATTGGTGGTTACCAGAGGGGGAGCAGGGAGGGAGGAGGGCGAAAGGGATAATTTGGCACATGTGTGTGGTGATGGGTTGTAATTAGTATTTGGGTGGTGAACATGATGTAATCTATGCAGAAATAGAAGTATAATGATGTACACCTGAAATTTATACAATGTTATAAACCGATGTTACTGCAATAAACAAAACAAAAACAAAAACCCCCAAAAATGAAAAAAAAAAAAAGAAAACATAGCAACTTTTGAAGTTTCATGGTCCACATTATTCTACAATTGGCTGCTGAAGTTCCTTCCAAAAATCTTCTTTATTTTAGACTTTTCAAAGTAAGTCTGATCCAAAGCAAAGGATATTGACAAAATAGAGTTCAATAAAAGAAAAGAATAGAACATGAAACCTAACAGCAGCAGAAATTTTCATGCAAGAAAATCAGATTGAAATAATTTGGCCATGATGCAGCCCATTTAAATGTGAGAATTTACAAATACGAGAACTGTATCGTACCCTAGTTAAGATATGTGACTCTTCACGTTGCTTCTAGTAGAAAGACACAGATTCAGAAATGTGATTTCAACAATTAAAACTATAGGTGTCTTCAAGTAATCAATATTATGTATTTATTGTCAGATATTGTGCTAGAGATCAGCACAAATTCTGTCCTCACGAAACATATAATCTAGTGGGAGAAATGGCAAGTTTAAAAAAAAATAAAGTAAATCAGTTAAATATGTATAAAATCCTTACAACACTGCCAGGCACGTAGTAAGTGCCATGTACCTGCTAAGTAAGTAAATAAATACCGATTCATTTATTTATTCAACAAATATTTATTGATCACCTTCTACATGGTAGGCACCATGCAAGGTGCTGGGGATGGAGTGGTGAAAACAAAGAGTTTAAATTCAGAGGAGAGGACAGATATTGAACAAGCAGCAAGCAGGGCATCCCGGGAGCATTCCTGGGATACTGGGAAGCAAGAGAAGGCTGCTGGCCCCAGGTGAGCAAAGGCTGGGCCAGGCCTAGGCTGGATGGACTCAGCAGTATGCCTGCTGGCCATGTAACAAGAAGAGAAAGGTAGTTTGCCCCAAGCCAAAATGAAAATCTAGTATGTAAAGTCAAACTTGGGAGAGGCTTGAAGGGCAGCAGAGCAATCAAGATCTGCTCCCCAAATTCCATACTGGATCAGAGGGAAAGTCCAAGTGTAGAGACAAGAACTGGACTTCATGCACTGGCCCTCCCATGAGAGAGCAAGAGGACAGCGTAGCTGGAATGGAGGACTAGGCACAGTGCCTGAGGCTCCAGTACTTGGGTGCCATAAGTGGAGAGTGGAGTCTACCACCCACAGCACAAACAGGTCTGGACCAAGACACGTTGGAGTTCAAGGCAGACTAAGAATTTGGTATACTTCAGATGATGTCCTTTCGATCTTAACGCGACAGTTATTTGGTGGGAGAGCAGAGTTGGCACCAAGATAATTTTTTTATTTCCACTATCTACTTGGCTGGAGTGGGACCACTTTATATTTTGATGGTTATAGAAGTAGTCACATGTGCAGATCAGAGTTAAATGGTACCATATTTCTGATTTCCATTGGGAATATTGTTGCCCTTATAGATTGGTGCTCAGAGCACTTACCCAGTTGGCCTGCCTTTTAACTTGGTTCTGAGCATAAAGGATCCCAGAACAGCGGTGTCTGCTGACTGCGCTGGTGTGAATGGCCAAGGGCTATTGTGTGTGTGTGCACACGTATAAAAGAGTATCTGTGTGTATGTGTGTGTGTGTGTCCCTCCTCCTGAACAAGGTGGATTCTGCCAGGTTTGTAAATACAGCAGAAGGATTGGTCCTATGAGGATCATCTAAGTTTTACCACTTGAGAGTTTAGAACTCAATAATTTTTATATGGCCTTTTCCCTTTTTCTTCAAACCCCAGAGCCTGGATTTAGGAGTCTGCAAACATGGTAAAGCCATGTCTCTGTTCCTTAATGGCTGTGAGACCCTGGGCAGGTTACTTAACTCTGTTAAATGGTAGTTTCTCGATCTACAAAATGAGGATAATGGTATTTAGCTCATAAGATGGTTGTGAGGATAAAACAACATATTGAAAGCATTTAATGTGATTCCTGGGTCATAGTAAGCACTGAGTAAGTGGAAGCTATTACTGTTACAATTAAAGGTACTAAGCAAGGGCTATGAACAGCCAGATGCCGCTAGAACTAGGATTTATGCTCATTTCACAACATTATGGGCAAAGTCTATAAATAGAGAGTTAAAATATTGAACAGACTTAACTAAACCAACTCACTTAAAATGGTCCATCATTTGCTACTTCACAAGGTACTCAAGAGCTAGTCAATTCTCTTCCGGACAAACAGATGGCCTTTCCTCATTTTAAAATAGGCAGAATGACTTTGTGGACCCAAGCTGATCTGGCTTAAAAACCTAAGCATTTCTTATTTCTCCATAAATTAATAATTCAAAACAAAATTTCTAAATAACAACTTCCATTTTGCTAAAAACAAGAGTCCACTAATGGATGCTTCTAAACTTAGCAACCACCCCAGATGTACTATTGGTGGCTGGCTGTTGTCTCCCTCATAATGCGCACTGACGGCCAGGCACTGGCAACATTGGATGGTGTCAGATGCAACTAGGCAACAGTCCAGGACCACCCTCTTCCTGGGCTATAGATTCTAACCCCGTTATAGTAGACTTTTAATCCATTAATTAGCGATGAAAAGGTAAGGAGTAAGAGTGCTATATTCTGACATCAATAGTTTCAAACAGCCTAATGAGACATACTAGGATGCCTTCCAAAATTGATGAGCTCAACCCTTGATGGGAGTAACCCAAGAAGAAGAAAATGTTCAGCACAGCTGAGATAACTCAACAGTTCTTTCCTGAGCTACTCAGGAATCCTGAAACTGAAGTTCATTTGGAGTTTTTTGTTTTGTTTTGTTTTTTAATTTGGAATGGGAAATGCTTCCAACTCTCTCAAAGCAGAAAGTTTTTTTTTTCTCCCACTGCCTGACATCATCAGGTTCCACTCAGGCTTTGAAGAGTGTGTTTTGGTTAATTATTAGATTAATTACTAGGCTTCCATTTTAACACTTGAAAAAAAATGGTAATGACTGTGTATTACTTCACAAATGTGTTGCCTTTTCCTCCTTCCCTTCCCCCTCCAATAAATAGTACTCCAAGGTGGCTATTCAGGGGAGTCTCGTGAACATTTCTGTCCTGCTGTCACCCACTGGTGGGGCAAAACCATTTAAAATGAGAAAGTTTTGCTTATGCCTGACTGTTAGCTGGTGTGTTCCAGCTGGCTTGGAAGGCAGGCAAGGCACATGCATGCTGACGGCAGGAAGGCAAGAGAGAGCTGGAGAGAGCCCAGAATGATTTAAATGCAAAACGATGAGATTTAGAACTTCAAATTTTAGGATCAGGACCAGCAGCAAGTACAACTCCCAATCCTTACTCCCAGGTCTTATAGCAGGCAGCAACGCGTGGGCCCCGTAGCCACTAGGACACAGGAGCAAAATATATAAGAAGGGCGGGCTGAGAGGGGCCGCTTATGTGCTTAGTGGATATATAGATGAGTGGGCCCTGCTTCACTCTCTGGGCCAGCCTGTGGCAAGATGGTGAATGCGGCTCCCTTTCCGTTCATTATAACTATTGAAAATATATTCTGTAGTTTAGAGCTGGCTACATAATTTGCCTGGCCTAGTGCAAAATAAAAATGTGGGGCCTCTTGTTCAAAAAGCAGGAAAAGAGTGCTGTTAAAGGTACTAAAATATAAAATGTTTCCTTTCCTCTGCCCACTTGCTCTTTCTCCCTCTCTCTCTCTTTTTTTTTTTTTTAGATCCTATTTAATGTCACGCTAAGTACTCACAGGCACCCAGGGATCCCGTTCTGCGATGGAGTGCATGTGGTGCACTGGCTGCCAGGTTCCCCTTCCCACCAGCCACTGGATCCATGTGCAGTGTCCCAGCCCCAACAGGGAAGTCAATCCCCCCTTGCCACAGCCCATTGTCCCAACCCATGGCAGATGGCCAACCCTCAAGGGATTGCAACTTCCATACCTGGGTCAGGGGTGGGCTAGAGGCTCACACCTACCAAGTTGCCTGCCGAACCTACCATGGTGCTGCCAACCCAGAGTGGGGACAGCTCCTGCCACACCCCACCTGAGACACCAAGTGAGGCACATGTTCAACCCTGACCCCCACCCCGCCATTCCCAGCACCTGTGCCAGGAGGAACATGGGCCTCGTCCCTCCCCCCCCAACCTCCTACCCACCCCATCCAAACCACGCCACCCTCTTCCCCCAATGCTACCTGGATACAGTGGGGCTTGAGGGTGGCAGTGGGCACAGGGCAGAGAGGGGAGGTCAGGCAGCGCTGGGGCTCCAGTGGGTGGGGGAGAGTGGGTGGTCAAGAACCCATCAGGGAAAGTGGGGAGATAGCAGGAGGTAGACTCAAGGTGGGCCAGGCTCCAAGCCCCCCTCTCCTATGCTCCATTGTCCCTTAGGGCTTCACTTACAAGACATAAATTCAAAGACAAAATTATTAAGAATTTCACTATGACAATAATAGAACTTTAAACCACAGTCAGGGCCTTTCTGAGCACAGGGCCCTGTGTTACAGCACTAATCAGACATCCACAAAGCCACCCATGCTGTAGTCTCCAAAAACATTCCCAAAGAAAGCCCTCCAGGGGTGACACTAACCAGATTCTCTTAAAGCCCCTAGCTCCTCAGCTAGCTGCCAGAGCTGAAATTCAAAGCTAAAAATATTGGGTCCCAGCATAGCTCCATTTTCTTTATACTTATTTATGTTTTGTCTGCTTCTGAGTTTCTACATAAGTGTTTTTCCTGCCTGCCTAATGGAGAATAAATTCCTAGCAGGAAGGGACTGTATCTTTCACAGCAGAATTTTAAAAGTCTGCATACCCCAAATTCATTCTTTGGGCCCAAAACTTAACCTGGCAAGAGTGAAGGGAAGAATTCATCCACTGACAAAATCTAAAATGTTTTGAGTACTCTTCATGCAGAATTTTCTAGACCCTAATTAACTCTTTCGATAGGCCTTTGAAATGGGAAACTTTGGGTTTTGACTGCATTGGCTTGTAGAAAGTTTTGACAACTCAAAGCCTCCAGCCATCTGCTGATTTCCCAGTCCAGTATTCTGAGACGGGGTGGCACTAGGACCCTGGTGGCTGCTGCTTTTATTTATTTTTGCTTGTTTGTTTATTGCAGTAACATTGGTTTATAACATTGTATAAATTTCAGGTGTACATCATTATACTTATATTTCTGCATAGATTACATCATGTTCACTACCCAAATACTAATTACAACCCCTGCGTCTATATCCACAAAACTCCCCCACACCCTACTCATTCTCAGCACAGAGCACCTAGCAGGTTCTCAAATACCATCATCCTCTTTGTCATCATCAAAAACATTTTAAAAGCATTGATCGAACTCTGTGATAAGTAAATTATTGAATAAAATAAACCCAATGTTGTTTACTGACTGGCTGACTCTTCTCTCTGCACTTGACAGTCGATTGTCCTAGCATTCAAAGACAACGAACTTGACAGAAAGAGAACCTATATCATTTGTGAAATACAACATCACATTGCAAAGAGTGCATTTGGAATACTGTTAAGACAGGATACATTTATTTCCTGTCTTGTAAAAGTCATTTGAGCTTAGCAATATTATACATATTTTCCGGGAATTTTTAAAATTAATATCAATGTGGTAATAAAATGCTTGATACTATTTTGCAAAATTACCATGAAAGTTGTTTCCCTGAAACACTCTGCTAGTATTAGGGTGTCCTCCTTCGCTTATATATCCGCTTGCTCATAATTTAGAACCAGAAGGGGTTGTAAAGCCTTTGGAGACTATTCCCTCACGTGATGTTTCTCTGTCGTTGTGTTTGAGACCCAGGTGCTGCTACCTAACTTTTCTGAACCTCAGTTTCCTCATCTGTAAAACAAAGCTAAGACTTAACCATCCCACACAGTTATTTTCAAGATCTAAGGAGAAAATATAATCAAGGCACATTGCAAACTCTAAAGCCCAGATCAAATATAAATGATTCCTCTTGCCCAAGGTCACACAGGTGTTTACATCAAACCAGATCCAGATCTGGAGAACATGACTCCTGGTCCAGTGCTTTTTATACTATGTTTACAGAGATCCTGAGCCATGAAGAGGGACGGTTCCTTATCACCCAACAGTTCCATCTCTCTGTCTGTCCATCCATCAGTCTGTCCATTCATTTATCCATCATCCATCCATCCATCCATCCATCCATTCATTCATCCATCTGACCCACAAATACTTTTTGAATGTTCCTGCTCTCATGGAGTGTACCAAGTAAGTAAATATATCAATCTTAGAGAGTGATAAATGAAGATATAATATGGAGATATGGAGAAAAATAAATGCGGTGTGTGTGCAATTTTAAATAGGAGAGCAGGGAAGGCCTCAGTGAGTAGGTAATATTTGGGCAGTGACCTGAAGGAGGTGAGGGAGTAAGCCATGCATACGTCTGAAGGAAGAATGTTCCATATAGAGAAACGGCATGCACAAAACCTGAGAGTATACTTTGTGAGATGGAGGAATAGCAAGGAGGCCTAAGATAGCAACTCCGCTGGTCTGTCTATGAGACCAGAAATGTTTGCCCACATTGTGTTATTGTGGGTGCCCTGGAAAACAGACCCTGAGGCAAGCCTTAAATGGTACTGTTTTCGTGGGAGGTATAATCCAGGGCAGCTAAAGTGAGGACAGAGAAGAATGAGATTCAAACATAAGATGATGACTTGTGGCACTGGCCACTGCTTCCCAACAAGCTTTCCAACAAACTGTATAAGAGATGGAGCTGACTCGCTCAGGTGTGCCCACCTGGCCACATGGCTAAATGAAAGAACTGTGCCTCATTATAGTCCATCCGAGGGAGAATGGATAGGAAACTTCTCTGTTGACTCTCTGCCATCTCCCGTCTCCCCATTGGTCAAAGTTTGCCCCACAGGCATTAACTTCTCTGCACTTCTACATATAAATTCTTTGCATTTTATTATATGCAAAAATAGAGTATTTTCTACAAACAAACAAAAAAACAAAGTCTGCTCCTTCAGTCTAGATCCTAAAGTGAAGACCATGTGCAGCAGAACCAGTGAGGAATAAACCCTTGCTGATGTAAGCCACTGGGATTTTGGAGTCGACTTTTATTGCAGCGTAACCTAGCCTATCTTGATTGATACAGGGATTCACTACCCCATTAGCACATTACAGGATGTGAGAAGGTTTTCAGTAAAGAAATCTGCTTGATATTATTTAATCCAGTATTTCTCAAACTCTTTTGACTATTGAATATTCTTCTTGCAGAGCACCTTAATATGATGGAAGTAGTCCGACAAAACACAATCTGTATAAATCTTCTTCAAGGAGATTGGGATGTACACCCTTTTCTAGAATAATTAAAATATTCCCAGATCTTGGCAGTTTTGGGTACAAATGATGTCACATTAACATTTATGCCCAAATTATGAGGACTCCTAGACCATCACTATCCCCAAAAGATCCCTCTGATGTCCCTGGGACTTTGAAGGACGAGTGTCTTATGGGTATTCAAGAAAGTACTTGTTCACACTGTTCTGAGCTGTCCTTGTTGTCAAGGTACCTAGTTCCTGATGGTTGCCAGGTAGGCTCTGTGAACTGCTGTTCTCCATTAGTGGCCACTCTAAGGCCCTAGGGTGCTGATACTATGTGGTGGTCTGTGGCAGAGTAGGGCTGAGGGAGCATGGCCCCTTCTTGGGCCCAGCATGTCAGAGAGTCTTTGATGAATGGAGCCCCTTCAGACTTAAGCTCTAACTCCTCTCTATCTAGGGTGTCAGAACCCTCATCTGATCAGGCACAGGGCAGACACAGGCCAAGGATTTGTCTCCCCATGCTCCTCTCCCCAGGGGTCTTTCCTCTTCTTTTTGCCCCCAGATGAAAAGCACCTCAAATCAACTCAGGACTGCAGGTATCCTCAGCCTGGTGGTTCTGCCAATACACTGACTCCTGGTTTGGGACTCAGCTGGGACACCTTGCTTCATCGGGACCCTTCATGCCCCCTCTGTAGCTCCTTAGTAAATTCAATCTGCAGTAATAACGGAAGTTGGAAGCCATACCTCTGCTGTCATAAGGGCATTGAAAAGGCTTTGAAAGCTGGTGATTGTTCTTATATCCAACCCAAGGGGACTGAACCACTAGGCTGAGGTGGTGAACAATGTTCCCAGGAAGTAGCTCAGAAGGAAGCAGAGGCCTTTTTAAAATATTTGAATATCCAGACCCATCTACAGGGAAATCTTTGAAATTCTTCCCACCACAGAAGCCACATTGGAGTTCTCATCTTCAGTCCCACAAAGTCTGTGAGGGAAAGAAAGACTTCAGGTGGATAGTGGTGAGTCTATAATGGAGAGAGAGGGAGATGAATGGGAGAGGTGATGGGGACAGTGAGGGGGGAATAAATCCGATTCTGATAATAGCTTGAGATTTAAAAGGCAACTGGAGGCCCAGCCCTGTGGCTTCGCAGTTAAGTGCACACGCTCCACTGCTGGTGGCCCGGGTTCGGATCCCGGGTGTGCACTGACGCACCGCTTCTCCGGCCATGTTGAGGCGGCATCCCACATGCAGCAACTAGAAGGATGTGCAACTATGACATACAATTGTCTGCTGGGGCTTTGGGGAGAAACAGGGAAAAAAAAAATAAAAAAATAAAAGGCAACTGGAGGGGCCGACCTGGTGGCATGATGGTTAAGTTCGCATGCTTTGCTTCGGCAGCCCCGGATCTGCTTCGTGCCTGCTGTGGCAGGCGTCCTACACATAAAGTAGAGGAAGATGGGCACGGATGTTAGCCCAGGGCCAGTCTTCCTCAGCAAAAAGAGGAGGATTGGCAACAGGTGTTAGCTCAGGACTAGTCTTCCTCACCAAGAAAAAAGAAAAAAAAAGGCAACTGGAAATCAGGCCTAGAAGCATATTCACTAAATGATCGATGAATGAATTCAGTAATTAAATCAACCTAGTTCCTTTTAATATGATTTTTCCCCTGAGAATAATCAGCAGAACTCCAAGAAAGGCGTTTGCCAAAGTTAATTATCCATAATTCTGTGCCATGCACCAAGAAAGAGGAGGAACACAGAGGTTTTGACTTCACGGCTTCTATTTACCCAGTAAGGTGGCCAGGTTCATGGGCTGGGACAAGGAGGGGAACCATTGTCTTGTCTGATACAGAGCTGAATTCTGTGGCTGTTTTGTTTATAATTTTTGATCTAGATTCAACAGTTCTTCCCTATGGAACTTACTTGAAAGAACTGGGCTGAAAGCATTTGGAGTGATGAAAGTTTTTTATAGACGAGCTTCTTAAGCAAACAAAAGTTTGTGCTTTCCCTGGCAGAGCATTGCCTTTGTGACAGTTGAAGAAGTCTTTCTCTCTCAAAGGCAGAAGTGGGATAAATGGAGCATTGTGGATTGGGCTGTACCTCTCAAATCTGTAGTGGGTGGCTGATGGGTTGTTTCCACAGGTGTGCAGGAGTAGGGAGAATTCTTAGGGTAAGCCGCTCCCACTTGCTTCCATTGAAGCCTTCCTAGGAGGGATTGCCCTTTGGCAGAATGTCATGTGGCGTCGCTTCTTGCCTAGACCTCAGTTTCCTCATTCTTGAAGATTTCTACACAGGAAACCTATCTCCTGCTTTCACTTGCTCTCCACGCCCCTCTAAGTGGGTGATCCAGAAGATACAACGGCAAGCAAGCCAAGGACGCTTTGGTCTGATGCCTTCTACCAAATGCACCTTCATACAACTCTCATTAGTCACCCCGCCTTGGAACTCATGTCAGCAGGCGAGCTGGAGCACACTGAACTCATCCCATATCGATCGGTTTCTCTTATTATTATTAACTCATCAGGTTGGCATTTGTGATAAAAAGTGGGAAAGCAGGAAAGAACCGGAGATATTAAAAACATACTCTTTGATTGCCTGGAGTAACTGTTTTCCTTAAATATGCATTGTTTATTTGAAAATATTTACCTACATCTCCTAACTCTAGATAATATTTGATCATAGATGGTAATCTTTCAAGCTTTTTATTGATATACGGTATACATACAGAAAAGCGCATATAACCCAAACGTACAGCTCACTGAATTTTCAAAACTTAAACACACGCTGTGGCCAGTACCCTGATCAAGGAAGAGTACTTCACCTGCCCCCCAGGGCCCCCCAATACTCCTTCCAGTCACAACTCCTACCCCTAAGGGTAACCGATCGCCTGACTCCTAATAGCAGAGATTCTTTTTGCCCACCTTTGAACTTGAGAGAAACAGAAGCGTCTGGCATGTGCTCTTTTTTCCTGACTTCTTTCAGTCGGCACTGTTCGTGAGCTCCATCCTTATTACTCTGTGTAGTTATAGATTTTTTATTCTCATTGCTCCATAGTGATATAAATACACCAGAATTTATTTATCCATTTTCTTCTTGGACGTTGTGGTAGTTTCCAGTTTAGCGTTGTTAGGAGTAGTGCTGTCATAAACATTCAAATTCATGTCTTTTCATCAACGTAAGTAACGTTTTTGTTGAGTATACACCCAGGAATCGCTAGGTCATAGGATAAGCATACGTTCAGCTTTAGTGGATACTGCCAAACAACTGGTTCATCATTTTACCTATTCGTACTAGCAGTGAGAGAGTACTAGTTGCTCTACAACCTCTCCTAAAATGTACTTACACAGGTCCCCTGCCTGCTGGGGGTTGTGGTATATTCCAGTAGCTAAGAATCCAGATTCTGGAACTAGACTTTCTGGGTTCAAATTCCAGCTTTATCATTTAATAAGTGTGTGACCTTGGGCACCTTACTTAACTTTTCTGTGCCTCCGTTTTTTCATCTGTAAAATGGGGATAATAAATCACCTACCTCATAGGGTTAAGGATTAAATGAGTTAATGTATATAGAACACTAAGAATGGTGCCTGGCACATAGAAAATACTCCATAAATGTTAGTTATTATTTTCATTCAAATGTATTGAAACTAATTGCCACCAGTGCAGTAAGGGAGTTGTGTGTCTTACCGTAAAAGAAATAGAAAGTTTCCCACATAACCTGAGGAAACAATCAGATAAGTGCCACAAGGGGTCTCTGTATGCAGGAGCAAGTCAGCACACCCGATCTGTCTCAGGCTATGCAAATCAAAGCTAATTCTTGGGAACCTGAATGTGCAAATTAAACCAGAATGTCAGTGCTCTGAAATATTTATAGGAGAGTGTGACCCATGTATAGAATCAATATAAGTGAATCTTTGCTTTCATTTATTTATTTATTTGGCTAGTAAGCCAGTGACATCTTTCCTACTAAGTTAGCTGACCTCAGTTTTAGTGAATTCCTTACAAACTCTATAGACTTTTAAGGTCTAGCCCTTGGCAAACATTGTCTTGGGAATTGACATAGATATGGATTTCAGTAAATAAATATCGATTCAGTAAATATTAAATGGAGGAAAGAGAAATAATAAAGAATGATAATAAGAGAGACACTGGGTAGGAAGTTCAAAGACATGCAAAGCTGAACCTCACTCTAGTCTCCAGGTGTGGGCCATCAACTGGAATTGGTTTTTAATGTTAAACATCAGCAAATACATTTTCTGTGTCCCATCTTCTAGTTTGGTGCAACTCTGGCTGCGCATTAGAATCACCTGGGGAACTTTAAAAAATACAGATGCCCAGCCTCTCGCCCAGAAATTCTGATTGAGTTTGTTTTGGCAGCAGGGCCCAGATGTTTCTTTTCCTTAAGCTCCCCAAGTGATTCTAATGTGCAGCCGGAGCTGGAAAATATTGTTCCTTCTGAGTGTCCATAGTGACAATACCGGTGGTGCCTCTTGAGTGGTTATCTCCTCCAGTGGAGTCAGAGGGAGGGTCCTGAGTAGTTTCTATGGAGTCTGTCTGCTTTGTTCAAGCAAAACTCCAAACACTGGCTCAACTGGTTTTTATCTGGTACAATTTCTCTCATACCTATAACCTCAGAATATTCCAGTCTATTTTAAGCCTTCCTGTGGTTTCTAAAGCACAATACTTTCCGAACTGAAGACTTACCATTTCAAATCTCATGGGCTATGATTCAATCTAAGCAGAACTAAACAGAACTAACTATCCCAATTAGTAATTGGACATTTTCTTATTGATGAAAAAAGACACACAAAAGTGCATTGAACTGTAAAGCCCTTCATAAAAGAGTGAGATTGTTTTTTATGCTGTTGTTATTGCTATCACCTGTGGTGTAAACTACAGGGAGGTAGGAAAAAGCCATGGAATAATCACTATATTTGGACATGGGCACATGTGAATTTGAATTTGTGGCTCAGCCACTTATTAGCTATGGGTCTTTGCCCTCTCTGGGCAATGTTTCATGAAAGATGGGAGCTTAGTAGACCTCAGGAGGAAATTTTGTAGATTAAAGGAGCTAATGTAAATGGTGCTTGGCAAGGAGTTAGTCCTGAGTAAATGACAGTTACTCTCCTGTATTAGTCAGCTAATACCATGATGCTGCTGTATGACAAACAATCCCCTCCTAAATCTTAGTGGCTTACTAAAACAAGACTTACTATTCTCACTCATGTGTCTATGAGTCAGTTACGGCAGCTCTGCTTAAGGCTGTGAGTCAGATTGAGGCCTGTTCCACATGTGTCTCATTCTGAGAACAGCAGCTTCCTGGAGCATGCTCTTCTCATGGTAGATGACAGAAGTACGAGAAGAGCCTGGCAGAAATTTGCAATGCCTTTTAACATCTTGGCTCAGAAGTCATTCACGATCACTTCTGTCCACTTTCCCTTGCTCAGAGCAAGTCATGTGGTCAAGCTCAAAGTCAATGGGACAGAGAAGCATAATCTGCCTAGTGAAGCCATGGCACAGTGAAGGGAATAGAAGGACAAATTGTGAACAAATAATATATTCTACTACACTTCCCTTCCCTTCTGCAGGGTGCCAAGTGAGGAGAAAAGAGGGGTAAGGAGGGAGGAAGTAAATAGTTGGCTCCCATAGGAACTCTGCTTGTACCTCATTTCTGAGAGCTTGTCTGGCCACCTTGGTAGAGATGGTCCAGCACTCATGCAGGGGGAGAAAAGCCATTCTCTGGTGCAGCAGCTTCCTGGCTCTTCCCGGCCTCCAGATGTTTGTGATGAGGGATAAACTACTTAAAGGCAGTCTAGAATTCGCCAGGATCCTTCTCAAATCTCACTTGCATGAACACATTTAAATTGATATAGAAAGATAAACAGAAGCAACAGCTGGTGAAATTCAGCAAAATAGACTACGCTATATACTAATTGTCAAAATAATTAGGTCTTTGTCTAAATTCAACCTCTTCTCTTTACCCTTTCAACATCTTTTTAATGTATAGGCACCATCTATGAGTGTTTGCTCTAAATAATATAATCACTTCCTTGATATATAATGGTGGCAGGCTAAGAGCCCTTTATTTGAATTCCAATATTTCATTTGGATTTCAAAACTGGGTGAATAGGCAGCCCTACCTCTACTATCCAACCGGAGTGTTCTGGTCAAACAAGTAACGTGATTATAGAGAGTTACCAGATATGTCCCCGCATATTCACTAATTGCAGGAGGATTTTAATGAATAAATCAAAGGTATTTAACCAAAAATAACTATCATAATTGAGGACAATTCGGAATGTATTTCAAGATATCAAACTGTATGAAATTCATCCCCTTGAAGATCTTTGTTGAAGGGCAGTTAGTAACAGCTATGCGAGCAGAGAGTGGCAGTCAGGGCTGGGTTGCATTGTTACCAATCTCAGAGGAGCTACAGAACCACTCTTCTCCAGGAATGGTCCCTGGACCACCAACATCAAAATCACCTAGGGCTGTTTGTTAAAAATGCAGATTCCCAGGCAAACCCCCAGACTTAATGAATCAGAATCTCTAGGTTCAGGACCCAAGAATCTCTGTTTTTATGCACTCCAAGGCTTTCCTATAACATCAAATGTAGATAGAGGTCCTGCACATCTTTGATTCCAAGTATTGGTTATGGAAATTGTGAGGTTTTTATAACACCAGATTAATCACTCTCACTGATAAATGCAGCCAAAGGATTTTTCCCATTATTATTATTACTGAACTTTTTTTAAAAACTAAATTTGTCAAAACTTTCAACTAGGGTGCTGCTGTAATGAGATTTTTATGCCTTTTTTGAAACACAACTTGAACATTAGAAACCATATTTTTCATTACGACTTCTGTTTTGATAATAAAATAACCATTTTCCTCCCATTTTCTCAAATACCAATGGCCTACAAAACTCACATAAACGTTGTTGGATGAAAGAAAAGCAAGTTAAGAGACACAATTACTGTGAAGGACAGGAGACGGTTTTATTTGTGTGTTAAATTTAGCATATTTTTTTTCTAATGGGTAGATGATAAACGGCCTTTTATGGTGCTTTAGGTACAAGAACTATCTACAATGAAGGTAGTGTAACCACTTAAGTCAGAATTATCTTTCATTTTCCTCTTAGTAAGCGCATTTTAATAATTTTATCTGTGTGCATGGGATAATAAAAAGCATTAACTGCTTCAATAAAAGGAAGGATGATTTTCCAAGCTGAGAGAAATAAAGAAAACAACAACTAAGAATAAGTTAATGGACTCCTCCGTTGCCTTTCCATCTTCTTTCACCTCCTGTTTATTACATCTAAGGTTCAAGGCCTTCATCTTAATGGCTTCCCGCTTCCAACTGTGTGGAAAATGAATTTGAACCATTTGGAAGATTCTGAAACCTTCTTACTATAATCACTGAACACAAAGATGCAGAAAGGTGTGGGAACATCTGTTTCCCAGATTAAGAATGTTACCAGGATATTGAAAAAAATCTCTTCCATTATCTCGCGTTTAATCCAATTAGCAAATACAAGTCATTTGAAAAGACTCTAGTAACCATTGCTCAGAGAGGGAACAATGCAGAAAAGAAATGCAAAAAGGACATTTTCAGCGCCATGAAATTCAAGGACTAACAGAACTACAATGGGAAGGGTAATGATAAGGCTCATGCATTTAAGGCTTTTATGTGTTTGGGCTCAGAGTTCTTTCACTTTATTTTATGACAAGTAAAGACATTTTTTGAGTGGCAAGGGAAAAATAATGTTACCTCCAAAGTGATCTCAAGGGAAAAAAGATTTCCCTGTGAAAATGGCAAGATCTTCCCTGACCAACAGGGCTGAAATGTCAAGGATTCGGATATGTTCATCAAGCATTTATTTTTACTTTGAACTTTTCTAAACTATTTGTCTCCTCATATCCTCCAGCAGTTTCCAGAGAGGTCAAGGGTTTAAGAGGCCCTGGGGTTTATGCTAACATTTCTTGGTTCACAAACAGATCTCATGTCAAAGGTTGAGTGTGCTATACCTCAACATAAAATAGTCCCACCTGTTCTGCTGCCCAGTGATTTTACCCACCGCATTCAGCAAATTGGGATGTTATTACAGTGCTCCTGAAGTAAGGGTCTGATTGTATCTTGATTTTATTTTCTTTTGGTAATTATTAATACTCTAAAAATAAAATGAGTATCAACGGAATGACATTGGAACATTCAGACAGGCGACAAACTCTGCTCTTACTGTCAAAGGTACTGAGAATAATTTCTGGTTTGGGTACACATCTATGCATAACTAAACTTTGAATTTCTCCACCAGAGTGTTGATGCCTGTTTCTAAAACTAATCCTGGGCCGGCCCCGTGGCTTAGCGGTTAGTGCACGCGCTCCGCTGCTGGCGGCCCAGGGTCGGATCCGGGCGCGCACCGACGCACCGCTTCTCCCGCCATGCTGAGGCCGCGTCCCACATACAGCAACTAGAAGGATGTGCAGCTATGACATACAACTATCTACTGGGGCTTTGGGGGGAAAAATAAATAAATAAAATTATAAAAAACAAAAAAAACTTCTGTATAAAACTAATCCTGCACCTTAAAACTGGCCTACATGCATATTTTGCTTACTTGAAGAGTGAAAGATTTTTACCCTACTTGATTCATTTTAGCAAAGGCTACTGCTTGAAGGACTCTGGACTTGTGTGTACAATTGTGACTAGAATAAATAGAGTTCAATTCCTAGCACACAAAATATGTTCTCAATCAATATTTGTCGAATGAATGAAAAAAAAGAAAAGAGTGGCTTTAGACTGGATTAGGGCAGCAAATTTGCACACACACACACTTTTTTGGCCATTGTGAGAATGAACCGGAATTCTTTAAGATGTAAAGCTGAGTTCTAAATAGGGACGCCTCGGTTGCTATTTCATTATTATGATAGCATTTCGAAAAGCCCCGTGGCTCTCTGAATCTTACTGGAGCACCTCTCCCTGTCCTTGTAGGGAATTACAGACACTTGATCTCTCCAGCATAGATTGCCAAACCTTTAAGGGCAGAAACCTTGTCTTACATCATCTTTGAAGTTCTCACAGCACCTAGTTCAAGGCAGTGGACCTGATACACACTTGAATGTTGGTTGACCTGTACCATGCAGGGTTTTAGAAAACCAGAAACTAAAACTAAATTAGTGCATATATTATATAGTATATTAGTGTAGTATATTAGTGCAGTTTACAGCAATTATTATCGTGCATGTGTTTTTTTCGATGTGGGGCATTCGACTTTCCAAAGCATTTTCATCACTTACGTTCTTACTCAAGCCCTCATGTGTTGGGAGGGTGGGTAGAAACAATTACATTTGCTATCTTTTGATGTTATGGGCACACTTGACTGCCTTGTCACACCACCAAACCATTGCATTGACTTAATGCCAACAATTGACCAGTTGTTTTTAGAATCACATGGAGAGAACCCGGTAGTAGGTTATGTTGCAATGACCCATGTTGGACATTTTTCAGTTAGTTGTGTTGAATGGCATTAAAATAATAGGTAACTTTTATTGAGCACTTTTGTCGTGCTGGGTCATATTTTTTCAAACTCCCTATAGAAAAAGTATTTTTATTATCCCCATTTTTCAGATGAGGAAACTGAGGTTAAGTGACTTAAGTTATCTTAAGTTAAGGACAGATAGTTAGTGATGAAACAGTGCTAGGGTTTGAACTCAGGTAGTGTGGTTCCTGAGGCTCCTCTCTCTAGGGTAATGTAGCAGAAAGGTAGCTACTACTTTTTTTTTTTTCATAAAAGCAAGGGAAATGATCAACCATGAAATTACAACTCAAAGAAAATCACCTATAGATCTCTCTTATTAGAGTAATGAAAAACCTAATGTTCTAGACCTGCCAAGACATTGGAGTAACTTAGATAGAAATTGTGAAATTGCATTATTTCTGCCCTAGGTATTTGTTATACAAGATTCTGGCACATAAATCCAATCCAAGAGAGAGATTCAGTGGAAATCATTTGCTTTTCCCTCTCTGCAGACCCCACAGTCTTCAAGTGACAAGAAAGACCTAAAAGGGAATGTATTCTGTGAAATTAAATAATGTGTGTCAGACTGAATGTGGCTAGCTCTCTGGAATTGCCTGCCACTCTCCAGTGAATAGTAAAGAGAATTTTTCTCTAGCTTGGTAGTCATCTGACAGCTCATACCCCATCCCCAGTCTCTCTTAGCCAGTTGCTTCTTGGAGCTAACTGGAGCATCCTTAAAGAAATGTGACTCCTCTATGTCTCTACCTCTAATTATTAGTATTAGTTTGGGAACCTTTCTGGAGTCTGTAGGACATGGGCCGATTACGAGAGAGAGAGACAGACAGAGACAGAGACAGAGACAGAGACAGAGAGACAGAGAGACAGAGAGGAAATGACACTGAAAGTCCTTGAGAATGTACTGGCGTTTTAAAGGCTTTTAAAAACCAATCACTAATTCGATATGATTAATTGTCTTAAAGTAGCTTGTAGAGTGTTTCCTGAGCGGTATTGGAGGTCACTTCAAACCAAGTAAATAAACCACAGCTAATGTGTTGACATTTTAAAGAGAAAAGACAATAGCTAAAAATGTCCATCCAATTTCCATTACTTACTACAGTCATTAGAAACGAGGAATGTGTTTATCGATCTAAAGTGGTTCAAACATTATTTTCTTTATTCGAATTGATTTAGCCAGATGGAAATTCAAGAATTTGTCTTGCGACAGAGATAGAGAGAGAGAGAGAGAGGAAAAGAGAGAGAGAGAGAGAGAGAAACTCTCCAGGTAAGGAGCTCTTGTTTCTCAACCCTAGGACAGCTCATCTAAGAGGCATAACTTTCTATTAAAGCAAAGCCATTTTTGCCTCTAATCACTACTGGTTTAGTTCTAGGCCCTTGGGACTCAAAGTAGGTCTGGAATTAGCAACATCAGCATAATCTGGACACGCATTAGAAATGCAGACTCTCAGGTCCCACCCCAGACCTAACTTAATCAGAATCTTCATTTTAACAAGATGTTTTGATTCATACGCCCATCAGTGTTTGAGAAGCACTAGTCTAGGTCAACATGAATTGTTATTTAAACATTTGATAGAAAAGAGAGCTGGTTAAGAAAAGGAGAAAATGCTACCCGATAAAAGCACCTTTCTCCAAAGATGTATTGGTATTGATAAACTTGCTCCTGTCCAGTAATCCAGCCTTAAACTAAAGACTTAACAGCCCCTGTGGCCACTGGCCCAACATATGAGCACAAAAGCCGAGTCTGAGTTTGTTAAGTGATATCCAAAATGTCAACCAGAGGCAGACTTCAAAGGACAAACCTCAATCTAATTATTACACAGAAATGATTTAAAAGCATTTTTTATGGCTAAGGTTACCAGCCACACAGATCTTGCCAAGGTGGTACAAAACTCTAAGAACTAAGATGCATTTGATCTTGGAGGTACAGAGTTTAGGAAAATTCGGCTGGAGCGAACTCTGAGCTTCTGCTGGCCTGGGTGAAGATGTGATCTTGGAAGACTGATGTGAAACATCTGGACAGGTTTGGCAGCCACCGTGCAAAAGTGTTTGGGGGAAAGGTTGTGTGAAAATGTTCACACCCACAGCATAATTGGGAAAATATCCTTTGAGTCGTCTTTGTCTGATACCAAATGGACACATTTCATTTCTCTATTGGGATAGATTTATTCAAATGTCCTGTAAGAGGAAAATTGTTTTTTCCACTTTACCATGTGTGTTCTCCATGAACATTTAATTGCTTATTTTGAAGCTTTAGTTGGAATTAGCGCAAAGAGACTCGTCCCACGGAATGAAGTTGCACAGGCCCTGGCGGAAGCTGCAGAAATAATGGGCTAAAAATAGACAAAGGGCCATAACTCCAACCCGTCAAATGACTATATAGGTTTACCAACTAGAAAATATTCACGTGAGACCACTTTTGCTTCTGGCAAACTCAGCCAAAATCTCTGTTTAGTAAATTCACTAACAAGCAAAGCATTTACAGTCATGCACCACATAACGACGTTTTCGTGAATGACAGACAGCATATACACTGCATATATGCCAGTGGTCCCAAAAGATTAGTACCATACAGCCTAGGTGTGTAGTAAGCTATACTATCTAGGTTTGTGTAAGTACACCCTATGATGTTCACACAATGATGAAATTGCCTAACACCACATTCCTCAGAAAGTGTCCCCGTCGTTAAGTGACGCGTGGCTGTAGTTTTTCTTACTTTAATTTTTTCATGAGAAAGTGTGTGTGTTTTAAAACCAAGCAAATGTTTTGGTTTCTTCCTCCCCTGAAGCAAATCCACGTTTTGTTCTTGGAAAAACACTGACCACTTGCACTCGAAATTTCCTGATTTCCAATTTGCTTGTCTTACCACAGGTCATCTTAGAACAGGGGTTTAAATAAAATGGACTGTCAGAGTCAATAGTTCTTTTTTTATGCTCAAACTAGTATCTAGTTTTGCTGGTTTGGTGGAGATGGGCTTGAGAAATAGAAACCTAACTTTCACTCTGGTCAAGGAACAATCTTGTGCTTCAAAGACACAAACAAAACCTGCCTCAAAGCCATTCATCCGAACCTCCCTGGAGCCTTTGCAGTGCAAAGGTAGTTGTTATTACTGTCCATTTGCCTGCCGGAGTGCCCTTTGCATTTGAAGAGCAGAGGTGGTAGTGTTACCATGTTTGCAAAACTATGAGAGAAAGGTTGATAAATAATTTATAACCACTTTCACAGCATTTGGAGGTTGCCATTTCCACAGCCAGTTAACAATTCACAAGGTGTGGTAGGTAGCCCAGGATGGTCCTCAATGATCCCCTGATATTGTGCAATCCTTTTCCCTGGAGTGGTGTCCGGACTTAGTAGTGACTTGCTTCTAATGAATAGAATAAGGCACAATGATGGTGACTTGAGACTTGGTCATAAAAGGCAGTGTGGCCTTTCTTTCTCTCTCTCACACACACAAATCATTATCATCATTATCATCAGCATCAGCATCATCATTATCTGCTCTGGGGCAAGCCAGCTGCCTCATGTGAGAAGCCCTACGGAGAGGCCCACATAGCAAGGAACTTGAGGCCTCTGGGCAACAGCCTTGCAAGTATTCTTGGAAGGGGATTCTCTAGCCTCATCAAGACTCAGACCGCTGTAGTCCCAGCTGACATCTTGATTGTAGCCTTGTGAGAGACCTTGAGCCAGAACCACCCAGCCAAGCCGTTTCCTGATTCTTGACTCATAGAAACTGTGAGATGGGGGCTGGCCCGGTGGCGCAAGCGGTTAAGTGCACGCACTCTGCTGCGGCAGCCGGGGGTTTGCCGGTTCAGATCCCGGGCGTGCACCGACACACCGCTTGTCAAGCCATGCTGTGGCGGCCTCCCATATAACGTGGAGGAAGATGGGTACAGATGTTAGCCCAAGGCCAGTCTTCCTCAGCAAAAAAAGAGGAGGATTGGCAGATGTTAGCACAGGGCTGATCTCCTCACAAAAAAAAAAAAAAAGAAACTGTGAGATAATAAATATTCACTGTTTTAAGATGCTAAATTTTGGGGTAATTTGCTACACAGCAATAGGTAACTAACACACAGGGGAATTATGCTACTTCTAGATTTTCTAGATTTCTCCCCTCATTTATTCAGCAGGTATTTATTGAGAAACTATCATATGCCAGGCACTGCCAAAGCAGAGGTTAATCACCTACTGAACATAAGAAATAAATATTAAGGCACTCCTGGTTTCCTCCGTCCCTGCTATGGATTGAATGTTTGTGTCCCCACCAAAATTCGTATGTTGAAACCCAGCTCCCAAGGTGATGATATTAGGAGGTGGGGCCTTGGGTGATTAGGCCATGAGGGTGGAGCCCTCATGAATGGGATTAGTGCCTCTATAAAAGAGATACCAGAGAGCACCCTTGCCCCTTCTGTCATGAAGATACAGGGAGAAGGCAACTATTTATGAACCAGGAAGCAGACACTGAATCTGCTGGCACCTTGATCTCAGACTTTCCAGCCTCCATAACTGGGAGAAATAAATTTCTGTTGTTCATAAGCCACCCAGTCTACGGTATTCTGTTATAGCTGCCTGAATGGACTGGGACACTCTCTTACTCCCGTATATCCATTTAGTCACTAGATCTTTTCAAATTCTCCTTTCTAAATATCATTCATGTTCTTCCCTACTTTGCCGTCTCCCTTCCACTCTTTTAGTTCAGACCATTTCATCACTCTTTTTGGCATTTCCTTACTTTCTTGGTACACCTGCCTCGAGTTTCAGTGCCTTCCCCCTTGCATTCTCTGCCTCACACTGCCAACAAAGTGATTTTTCTAATATACAAATTCCATCCCGCTTAGAATTACTAAATGATTCTTAAATTTTTTGTGTGGATTTGTGACACATCCCTCCCTAGATGTCTGCCTTTATCCCCCATCGTTCCATCTGCTGCCCTTTGTACTCCAGGAATATTGAATGATTTCTAATTTCCTGAATGTGCTAATCAGGTCTCTGTGGTTTCATATGTGCTATTCCTATTGACCGGAACATTGGTTTTTCTGCTGTTACTGAGGAACACTTATTCCCCACAACTGAGTTCCCTTTCTATGTTAAGGGACAACTATTAGTGTAACACTCCTGGCCTCTCCACCCCTGGGGTAGAAGAGAAGCTATTTACATGATTGGTGAGTCTGGGAAGGATGCGATGAACTGACCCAAGCCAATTTGGCCATTCTTTAGTGGTCAGGCTTTTTTGGTTCATTTGCGTAACCTCTAGCAAAGAAAAACGGGAAGGTGAAATGTACATCTGCAACCCCACAACTTAACTACTAGGTGATCTGTTATAATAAAAGCAAGTCTTGAACCAAATCCTACCAAATGTATATTTATCAGCAAGTAGGCACAAAAACAGTCATGCAACATGTTCTTATAAACTTGTAGATGTCCCATTCCGTCCTTATGCATTTCAATAAGCACCTTACAGGAAAGATTCACTCCAAGATGGATACAACAAACTTCTGATGATGGGACCGGCCAGCCCCACAGGTAAGTCTCTGAGTTCTCCATGACATGGCGGGCACACGACCAATGAGGCTTTAGACCCAGGGCACTGCTCTGAAGATATCAGACAGCTCAGCCTGCAAGATTCTTATATCTCATTTGTGTAAAAGCAGTTGGGCCAGTATAATCTTTCTTGCCTGCCATATATATATCAAATATGAGTCATTTCACCAATGAAAAATTATTTCTAACATATTTATTAACAAATCCTCTGGGTATAGAATTAGACAACAATATTTGTAGTGCTTAAACCTCTCTGGAATGTGGATTCCTGATTAGATGTTTCAAATGCCAGCTAACTACCTCTAGGGATTAGAATAAAGTTCATTTGTACACACTTCTACATTTACATCACGTTGTTTATACCATACAGACAATACGTGGGCAAGTATTGTCCAATCCCTCCTTTTTAGGTGCAAGCGGCCCCCAGGGAGCCACCATTCTCTTCCAATGCTCCAAAGGCAGGCTCTGTTCCTGCAGGGGGCAAGGGCTGCGCTGGCTCAGGGATGCTGGGTGGGTGAGTCAGTCTAATTCTGGGGTTCAGCATTGGGAGGCCCGCTTGTTGGCAGTTATAACCACATTCTCCAAAATCAGCTGTATCAGAGATAAAGTTAATATTTTGGTCTCTAACTGCCAACTTCTTTGTCTTATTTTATAAGCAAGTCAGATCTCAAGTGGGAGAGAGTTATCTATTGGGCCCTTTCAAACACCCCAACTCCAAACTGGCATGCTCCTCGTCCCTCTGAGAAGCCTTCCATGAACCTTCCTGGTAGACCTCTGAACTCTTGCCTGTTGACCTTCTCCCACCTCCACCCCACTTGAAAGCAGGCCCTGTCTCCACATCTCTATCCCCAGCATCTAACAGACAACCTGGTGCATGGTAGGTGCTCAGTGAATGTTTGCTTAATGAATGAGTCATTGCCAGGAGGACGTGCTCTTGGAGGGGCTTTCCAAGAGTGTTGGTCAGTGGCTGTGACTTCATTAATAACCTGCTTGAAATACTGAGATAACCAACCTCAGATGACTCAGGCAAACACAAAGAATTACCTAGAAACAATGTCTCTTACAACTTTAAGTTTTGTTGATTTAACATGTGTTGCTATATTTGTCATTTCCATTATTCATTGACAGTAGCAACTATGTTCTTTTGATATATTTATATAAAATACATGGTCATTTCATTTAACGCTGGTTTATCCAGAAGCTAATCTAACAAATTAGTTGATTTCCTGTGTTTTGGGATCATGTTATGGCCCAGTAGGAGTTCTATTAAAAAATAAAAAAGAAGGGGCCGGCCTGGTGGTGTAGTGGTTAAGTTCACGTGTTCCACTTCAGCGGCCCAGGGTTTGCTGGTTCGGATCCTGGGTGTGGACCTACTCACTGCTCATCAAGCCATGCTGAGGCAGCAACCCACATAGAAGAACTAGAAGGACCTACAACTAGGATATACAACTATGTACTGGGAGAAAAAAGAAAAAGAGGAAGATTGGCAAGAGAGGTTAGCTCAGGGCCAATCTTCCTCAAAAAAAAAAAAGAAAAGAAAAGAAAAGAAAAAAAGAAAAAACTCTACAGTAGGTACTGAATAAATCCTTATTGAATAAATTAATGATTAAAAATTCTTTTAAAATTAGGGCAATAAAGTCACATTTTTTCAATATTATTATACGTAAGTAGTTGATAATGCATCGCTTAAAGCAACCTCTAAAACCGTTGGCTCACATTTTTGTCCTACCTGTGAATTTCCTTTATTTGTGCCATTCACTGTTCTTGGCTAAAGCATAAATTCTGTTTTTAAGATAGTAAGTTTAGAATACCAGAAGTTACAAAGTCTATGTTCCAATTCCAAAAGAATTGACACCAATTAGTTCTGTGGCCTTAAATAAAGCTTTCCACTTCTCTGCAGCTTGCTCTCAGTTTTCTCATCTCTAAAATGTAGATATTGGCACATGAACTCAACTGTTTATTCAATTATACCCAGGGCAAAACGCAATAATCAAGAAAAATAATATTTTAATGCAATATTATTAAGAAATAAAAATTAATGCAAAAAAATCCATGATGACCAAAATATCAATATTTTAAAGATAGGATCACTATTACTGATTTTTCCTTTTGCCTCAGGCTCCAATATGGCTCCGCATGGCACTGTTACCGATCCTGATTTTGGTTTTTCAAAAACATTGCATTAAAATATTATTCATCTAGATTGCTGAGTTTTTTTTCTCTCTTAAACTTCCCACTGAGGGTGAGTGCCTCGCTCTCCTCACCCTGGTCCTGGTCCTGTTACATACATTTAATGAATACCATTTACCAAGCACTGTTGGGACAGCCCTTGCTTTCAAGGAGCTCACAGCTTCATTTTGAAAAACAAGAGAGTAAGCAGAGATTAATTAGGACAGTGTGAAAAGCGTTGAGACAGAGCTAAGCAATGAAAGCAATGATATCAAATGAGACCATGTGTGTAAAAATCACAACATTTTATCCCAAGGTGGTATAACATAGTGGTTATGAGTGTAGGCTGGAGCTAGATGCCCTGGGTTCAAGCCCTGACTCTTTCAATCATAACTAGCTGTGTAATCTTGGGCAAGTTATCCTTTAACTTCTCTGCACTTCTGTTTCCTCCTTTGTAAAAGTGAGAATAATTATACCTACTTCATAGGGTTATGAGGATGAATGAGCTAAGACATATCAAGTCCTGAGAATAGAGCCTGGGACATAATGAAAACTCAAAAATGTTAGCTATAACTAGAAAACACTCATTTTCAAGCAAGGAGAAGCTCCAAGAGATAAAATCAAAGCAGACTCTCTTCTGGGCAAGCTGGTAGGAGTTGCGGTAATTTTTATCTTTCTCCAACTTGTCACTCTGTCCCAAACCACTTTCCCTTAGTTCCAGTTGAGCAGGAAAAGCTGTTTCATCCTTGGTGGTTCTTCCAAATTCAATAGACTGTGACTGGATCATTTAGAAAGTTAATAGACAATTCCTGGCTCATGTACAAATGTACAAATTCTCATCATTTTTTCCCTGAGCCTTTGATATAAAGAACAACAAGTGAACACTGTAATGTGCCCCCTTAGAATGTACAAGGAGTCTTTTATTCATTTTGTTTCAGAGAGAGACTGGTATGAGCCCTTTGAGGTGGGTAGAAGCAACCTTCCAGCACCTTGCAAGATCCTGTGAATAGAAGCACAGGGCGAAACTGGGAAGAACATTTTTACTTTTTACTAAACTGAAGAAGTGTAAGGAGACAATTTGCTTTTTCAGCTTAACAAGACTCCCCCACCTTAGTTGGGGTCAACTGGATGTTCTGAGAGTGTCTAAGAGGGTGGAATCTCTGCTCCCCTAATTTATTCCTACAAATCTGTCTGTTTGAATGTTGTAAAAAAGTCCCACGATTTACAAAGTACTCATCTGTTTTCTCAATTATCTTGAAATTTAAATATGGACTGAGCAATAGATGATATTTATGAATTGTTATTAATTTTGTTAACGGAGATAATAGCATTGTGGTTATATAAGAAAAATCTTTTCCTTCCTTTCTTTTGAGATGCATATTGAAGTGAAAGACATGACAACTGGGATTTGCTTTAGAGAAGACTTGGCAAAAAAAAAAAAAGTGGGGGGAGGGGTACTTGATATAACAAGAATGGCAAAGTGTTGGTTGTAGAATCTGGGTGGTAAGTCCAAAGTGGTTACTTATAGTCTCTACTCTTACGGTAGTTTTGGAAATTTTCACGATAAAAAGCACATTTTTCTGTTTTCATGTGCTGATTTTCAATCTTGCCTTGGCCCCCTGGTCAACAGGCTGGTACCATCCCATCCTCAAGGGTGTAAGGTGGTTTCCCTGCCTGTGTTCCCCTGTAGATTACAGGTGTGGCTGAAGTTAAAGACCTCTTCAGCCCTTGGAGCCAACAGCGGGGCCTAAGGCAGAGAGTGGGGCTCTCAGAGTGGCCAGAATTCCTGCCCTGGTGGCCTACAGCCGTGAGTAGCCTCATCTATCTACCTTAGGGTGCAGTTCAGATAATCACCACTGTCTTTGAGAGCCAATTGGTGAAAAAACACTGGCTCAAGATTGTTTCCATTAAGATGTAAATATCCCCCGGGAGGGGTAAACTCAGCAAGGTATAACACCTCAGACGGTTTCAGCAATCAGCTCCTATGACCTTAACAGCTCAGTGATACCTCCCTCAGATAATGGATGAGTTTTGGATCTTGGTGGAGACTGGGTGGCACAAGACCCTGGGGAAGCCAGTGAGCTGATTGCTCATTCTCATACTCCAGAATGAGTAGGCCTGAGGGGAAGAGGGGAAGAAAGATGCTGAGAAGTTAGAGCCTGGTGGTGGTGGTGGTGTTGGGAGGAATTGTGGGCAGGAGTGTCCCAGGGAACCCCAGAAGGAAAAAGTCACACTCTCTGATTCCCTTCAAAACCGACCTTCTTCTAGGCTGCTGCATAGCAGTGTCACGTGATCGTTCCACATGGAGGAGAAGTAACTCGTTGAAAACCTTTCTAGGGCTTCTGCCCTCCACAGATTTACGTACAACCTGAAATTTAACCAAGTTGTTAAAGAACTGTGCTCAGGGGAATTCTTATCTTGAATCAAATGTCCCAAGCGAATTTTTACCACTTTGTCTTAATTTGGGTTCCTTCCGAAGCAGAAACTGAGACACTATAGCGGGGGCCACACCAGCCCTGGACTGATTTCCTTTGGAGGTCTTTTTAAACATAAGAAATGACTACACTTCTAACCTATTTAAGCCCCAGTTATTTTAGATCTCAGTAATTCACAACCGAACTGAATCCTTACTGATTCAGAATCCTACCAAGAGTGGAAAGATCCTGGGGATAAGTCCAACTCTAAGACTGCAGCAAACACTTTGAGGTGAGCCAGGGAAGCTGAGGTTTTTCCAAGCCAAAGAGGCAGGAATGAAGTCAACAAAGGCTCAGGACCTGGAATGAGCCCAAAAAGAGCAAACAGAAGGTTGGGGAGAAAGCTAGGAGTCCCTGCTATACATTGCCTTTATTGACTGTGGTACGTAAACGTAGTCTGCCTTAAAGTTAGAAAGGGCAGAAAAGAGAAGATCAGAAGTTGGGATTGTAAAGACTTTGTGACCGATTAGACATCAGAGGTGAGGAGAGGGAAGAGCAAAGGAAGGATGATCCCAGGTCCCTGGCTTGGGAACCCGGATGGATAGTGCTGCCATTTTGAGAGAGGATCCTCAGGGGAGAGATTTAGAGAGAAGATAAGATTTGGAGAGGTGAGTTTTGGACCCATTGGGGTTAAGGTGCATATGAGAAACCCAACTGGAGATATTCATTAAGCTGTTGGATCTAGACTCCACAAAAGAGAGCAGGGCTAGAAATATCAATCTGGATCAGTTAGTCTATAGATGGGCTTTGGTGGCAAGGATGTGTTGAGGTTGACGGGGAGATTGTGTGGGATGAGAAGACAACAGTTGGCTGATTACCAAAATCTAAGTATAGGAGAAAAGACAAGGAGCCTATGAAGAAGAATGGGAAGAAGTGGCAAGGGAAGAGGGCAGAAAACAAGTGAGGTGGTACATTCCAGTATCCAAGGGAAGGAAAAATTTCAAGAAAAGTCGTGAGCAATGTGAAATGACACACAGAAATGTATAATAAAGCAAATGCTCTTGGTTCCAAGCCCATATT
The DNA here is from genome assembly GCF_020826845.1 of Diceros bicornis minor. NCBI lineage: Eukaryota > Metazoa > Chordata > Mammalia > Perissodactyla > Rhinocerotidae > Diceros > Diceros bicornis. Next base: position 15,912,459 of record NC_080781.1, on the reverse strand, counting down.
CCCTCAGCCCTTGCCAGTGTATGCAGCCAGACTTTCAACTGCCAGAACCTGCATCTCTTTGATTCTGGACTTTCTCTGGTTTCCAGAGCCTGCTCTGCCCATGGACATGGCAGGCTAGAAATGCCAGGGAATTAAGGCACACCACTCCCCCTCAAGCAGCCTTCAACCAATGATTGACAGAAGTTGGTGTATAAGTAGTCTAGCTCCCTTGCCCCTTGGGTGACATAACTCTGAGATGCATGTTCTACTCCATTTCCCAGAGTTCCCTGGAACAGGATTAAGCTCAGGTTGCCCACAGCAGTCACTTGCTCGATAACGCATACTGTGTTGACTTCCTTCCCTTTCCTTCTCACTTCTTCACTCTTTTACCTGTATTTCCTGGGATCACTTCCCAAATAAACTACCTACACTCGAATTCTTGTCTCAGGTTCTGCTTTTAGGAGAACCCAAACTAAGGTATCTGGAAAGATAAGGCTTGAGAAATATCCGCTGGACCTGACAGTCAGTTTGATTGGTGACTTGAGTGAGAAAGCTGAAATGGAATAGAGGGGAGAGATGGTGCATTTCAGGAAGATAAGAAATGAATAGGAGAGGAATAATGGAAAAGACACTTCAGAAGCAAAGTTACCACCAGAAGAGACTCACAGTAATGACATCACATTTCAGTTCAATAGAATTTAATCCTCCTTCCTAACAGTACCCTAACAGTTTTGGGGGCTCACCTTTCTCCCACTCTGTCTTGTCTTGGAGAGAGGTGGTATTTGCCTCCCTCGGCAGAAGTTAGCGGGCCAGCTCCCTCACCCCGATGCAGGCAGGTGACCTACGCTAGACGATGGGACACCCTCTCCCAGGTCTTTGAAGCCTGAGTGATATAAGAATGTGAAGACTGGTTAGGGGTCATTTATTGCAGCACCCCAGTGCTAACCAGGCCTTTCCAAGCCTTCTTTTTGTCTCCCAAATTCTTGCAACAAATTAATTTTTGCTCAAGATTGCCGGAGGCAGCTTCTGCAGCCAAGAATCTTGATTAATAAAAGAAGGCTATAACTGAAGATTTCACAGAGTGAGAGTGACTTGTCTCTACTCAGATTTTTTCTTTTCTCTTTCATTATTTTATAATCTAAAGCTAGTTTTATTGCACTTTTTGTGTTTTTCTCTTTTTTCCCCAGCTTTATTGAAATATAATTGACATATAACATTGTGTAAGTTTAAGGCGTACAGTGTGACGATTTGATACATGTATATATTGTGAAATTATTACTATAATAAGGTTAGTTAACACATCCATCACCTCACATAATTACCTTTGTGTGTGTGTGTGTGCGCGTGTGTGGTGAGAATACTTAAGATTTACTCTCTCAGCAACTTTCATGTGTATAATATAGTATTGTTAATTATAGTCACCATGCTGTACATTAGATCCTCAGAACTTATTCATCTTATAACTGGAAGTTTGTACCCTTTGACCATTTTCTCCCCGTTTCTCCCACCCTCCAGCCCGTGGCAACCACCATTCTACTCTCTGTTTCTGTGAGTTCAGTTTAGATTCCACATATAAGTAAAATCAGTAAGATATAGTATTTGTCGTTTTCTGTCTGACTCATTTCATTTAGCATAATGCCCTCAAGATCCATCCATAATGTCACAAATGACAGAGTTTCCTTCTTTTTTATGGATGAATAATATTCCATTCCATATATATCTTCTTTATTTATTCATCCATTGGTGGACAGTTAGGTTATTTCCATGTCTTGGCTATTGCAAATAATGCTGCAATGAACACGGGAGTGCAGATACCTCTTCGAGATACTGATTTAATTTCGTTTGGATATATACTCGGAAGTGAGATTGCTGGACCATAGGGTAGTTCTATTTTTCATTTTTTGTGGAACCTCCACTGTTTTCCATAGTGACTGCACCAATTTACATTCCTACACAAGTGCGCAAGGGTTCCCTTTTCTCCACACCTTCACCAACACTTCTTATCTCTTGTCTTTTTGATGATAGCCATTCTAACAGGTGTGAGGTGATATTTCACTGTGGTTTTTTTGATTTGCATTTCCCTGATGATTAGTATGCTGAGCACCTTTTCATGTACCTGAGGGCCATTTGTATGTCTTCTTTGGAAAAATGTCTATTCAGGTCCTTTGCCCATTTTTAAATCAGATTATTTCGCTTTTATGCTATTGATAAGTCTATTGTTGTAGGGCTCCATTTTTATGCAATTCCAATTTTTACTTCCTTCTTTTGAAATAAGTAAAGCTACAATTATAACCCACACATACCACTTATTAAAATCTATTTCCTCCAAAGCAACTTGCTCTCTGGCGCTTTCATAAGCCACAGCTGCCCTCAAACCTTCTTTATCATTCCTCATTCACTAAAACTCTATAGCAGTACTGTCCAGCAGAGTTTTGTGTGATGATGGAAATGTTCTATAATACAGGATATGTAGCAACAAGCACTTGACATGTAGTTAGTGAGACTAAGGAACTGGATTTTTAATTTTAATTAATTTAAATTTAAGTAGCCATGTGGCTAGTGGCTACCATATTGGACAACACAAGTCTATAGGGTTTCTTTCTTGCCTGAGAAGCCACATATCACAGAAAAGAGAAATTCAGTGAAAAATTATGATTATGAAATTTGCACTTTAATTTGATGTAATTTTCTAAGGTATATTTCCAGCCTTTCAAACATAGTTTGTAATTTTGTTCTCTCCTTTGAAAATGAAAACATAGTTATTCTATGTAAATAGAATGAAGCTCAAGATGAAGTAGAAGGTTGCCTGCTTAGAGCAAACTCAATGACATCTGTCCTTGCCACAGTGATATTATGTTTATGAGACTTAAGTATTTTAGTTTTGGTTTGAGCAAGATAAACAGAACATTTGGAGGAGGTTAAGTGCGCAGAGGATTTTGCTGATGATGGACCAGAATGAAAGTGCTTCAGGAGTTGTATAGAGACAGACTATGGGGTGAAACTAGGTCAGTTGCTTCCGCATTTATTTTTACCATGACCCGCAGTATGAAATACAATTTATAACATGACCCCGTATACACATACATGCATATATAATGGAAATAAATGTTTCACAAGAGCAATACTTACCTTTACTACATGCAGCGCATTCTGATATTTCCTATTTCATTCCATCCTCTTCCGTCCCATTTCGTTGTATTTTATTCTCTTCTATTTTATTAAATTTAATTTTTAATATGATGGTCATGATTCACTAAATTGATTTCACAACTCACTATTGGGTTCCAAAGTGCAGTTTGAAAACACTGGGTTAGGAGCTGTACAAAGTCATGTGGGTTTGAGAGTTGGAGTGAAGAGGGATGACTTGGGAGTGCTGGGCTTCGGACACAAACAGAGATGGAGGCTGTATCAGTCTGCTTGGGCTGCCATAACAAGGTACCACAGACTGGGTGGTTTAAACAACAAGAATTTATTCTCTCACAGTTTTGGAGTCTGGAAGCCCAAGATCAAGTTGCTGGCAGAGTTAGTTTCTCCTGAAGTCTCTCTCCTTGGCTTGTGGAGGGCTGCCTTCTGACTGCCTCTCCATGCAGTCACCTCTCTGGTGTCTCTTCCTCTTCTTATGAGGACACCAGTCGTACTGGAGTAGGGCCCCACCCTAATGGAATCATTTTAACTTAATCACCTCCTTAAAGACCTTAACTCCAAATATGGTCATATTCTGAGGTATTGGGGTTAGGACTTCAACATATGAATTTCAGGGGGATGCAATTCAGCCCGTAACAGAGAGATGGCATGAGGGCATGAGCCCAGATGGTCTTTAAGGTGGAGAGTGATGGTGAGGCTGTGAGTGTTGGAGGGGAAGGGTGGCCCTTGCTAGGGGCACTCAGAGCTTTGGGGCCTCTCTTCCCTCCCACCCTGGGAGGTTTGGAGGCCTAGGGAGCAAAGTATTTGCCCTTAGCTTATCAATATCTGGTCTCAACTTAAACTTGGAACTGTTTTGTTGTAGTGTTGTTTTATGATGGTAGGGACATGAATCTGTTTATATGCTGGAGTAAGGAGCCTGTGAGAATTTTTTTTAATATTTATTTATTTATTTATTTTTTGAGGAAGATCAGCCCTGAGCTAACATCCATGCCAATCCCCCTCTTTTTGCTGAGGAAGACTGGCCCTAAGCTAATATCTATTGCCAATCCTCCTCCCTTTTTTCCCCTTTTTCTCCCCAAAGCCCCAGTAGATAGTTGTATGTCATAGTTGCAGATCCTTCTAGTTGCTATATGTGGGACGTGGCCTCAGCATGGCCAGACAAGCAGTGCGTCGGTGCGCACCGGGGATCTGAACCCGGGCCGCCAGTAGCGGAGCGCGCGCACTTAACCACTAAGCCATGGGGCCGGCCCCCGAGAGTTTTTAAAAATTGCTTTTCTCCCTAAAGAATCCACCAGAAAACTATTAGAAATAATCAACAACTACAGCAAAGTTGCAGGGTACAAAATCAACTTACAAAAATTAGTTACATTTCTATACACTACTAACAAACTAGCAGAAAGACAAGTCAAGAATATAATCCCATTTACAACCACAACAAAGAGAATAAAACATCTAGGAATAAACTTAACCAAGGAGGTGAAAGACCTATACGCTGAAAACTATAAGATGTTGTCGAAAGAAATGAAGAAGACAGAAAGAAATGGAAAGATATTCCATGCTCATGGACTGGAAGAATAAACATAGTTAAAATGTCCATATTACTGAAAGCAATCTACAGATTCAATGCAATCTCAATCAGAATCCCAATACATTCTTCACGGAAATAGAACAAAGAATCCTAAAATTTATATGGAACAACAAAAGACCCTGAATAGCCAAAGCAATTCTGCGAAAAAAGAACAAAGCTGGAGGCATCACAATCTCTGACTTCAAAATACACTACAGAGCCAACCCTGATGGCCTAGCAGTTAAAGTTCACCGTGCTCCGCTTCGGCAGCCCAGGTTCATTCCAGGGCGCAGAACCATACCACCCATCTGTCAGTAGCCATGCTGTCGCGGTGGCTCTTGTAGAAGAACCAGTAGAACTTACAACCATACACAACTATGTACTAGGGCTTTAGGGGGGAAAAGGAATAAAAGGAGGAAGATTGGCAACAGATGTTAGCTTATGGCTAATCTTCCCCTGCAAAAACCAAAAAGAGTTCCTGAGCTTTCTGGTGCCGTTAATAGACAACACTGGTTCCTGGTTAGTTTAAAATATATATATGTATACATACTACAAAGCTATAGTAATCAAAACAGTATGGTACTGGCACAAAAACAGACGCATAGATCAATGGAACAGAATTGAGAGCCCAGAAATAAAACCACATATCTATGGACAGCTGATCTTCGACAAAGGAACAAAGAACATACAATGGAGAAAGGAAAGTCTCTTCAATAAATGGTGTTGGGAAAACTGGACAGCCACATGCAAAAGAATAAAAGTTGACCATTATCTTACACCATACACAAAAATTAACTCAAAATGGGTTAAAGACTTGAAGGTAAGACCTGAAACCATAAAACTCCTAGAAGAAAATATAGGCAGTACACTCTTTGACATCAGTCATAGCAGTACCTTTTCGAATACCATGTCTACTCAGGCCAGGGAAACAAAAGAAAAAATAAACAAATGGGACTACATCGGGCTAAAAATCTTCTGCAAGGCCAAAGAAACCATGAACAAAACAAAAAGACAATCCACCAATTGGGAGAAAATATTTGCAAATCATGTATCCAACAAGGAGTTAATTTCACAAATATATAAAGAGCTCATACAACTCAACAACAAAAAAACAAACAACTCGATCAAAAATTGGGCAGCTCAGAGAAATTAGGCAAGAAAAAGGAATAAAAGGAATCTAAATAGGCAACAAAGAAGTGAAACTCTCACTATTTGCAGATGACATGATTTTATATATAGAAAACCCTAAAGAATCCGTTGGAAAACTATTAGAAATAATCAACACCTACAGCAAAGTCACAGGGTACAAAATCAATCTACAAAAATCAGTTGCATTTCTGTATGCTAATAACGAACTAACAGAAAGAGAGCTCAAAAAGATAATACCATTTACAATTGCATCAGAGAGAATAAAATATCTAGGAATAAATCTTACCAAGGAGGTGAAAGACCCATACAATGAAAACTACAAGACATTATTGAAAGAAATCGATGATGACATAAAGAAATGGAAAGACATCCCATGCACATGGGTTGGAAGAATAAACATAGTTAAAATGTCTATATTACCTAAAGCAATCTACAGATTCAATGCAATCTCAATCAGAATCCCAATGACATTCTTCATGGAAATAGAAAAAAGAATACTAAAATTCATATGGGGTAACAAAAGACCCCGAATAGCTAAAGCAATCCTAAGAAAAAAGAACAAAGCTGGAGGCATCACAATCCCTGACTTCAAAACATACTACAAAGCAATAGTAATCAAAACAGCATGGTACTGGTACAAAAACAGACACAAAGATCAATGGAACAGAATTGAAAGCCCAGAAATAAAACCACATGTATATGGACAGCTAATTTTCGACAAAGGAGCTAAGAATATACAATGGAGAAAGGAAAGTCTCTTCAATAAATGGTGTTGGGAAAACTGGACAGCCACATGCAAAAGAATGGAAGTGGACCATCTGTTATTGCCATTCACAAAAATTAACTCAAAATGGATCAAAGACCTGAAGGTGAGACCTGAAACTATAAAACTCATAGAAGAAAATATAGGCAACACACTATTTGACATTGGTCATAAAGGAATCTTTTCAGATGGCATGCCTACCCAGATTAGGGAAACTAAAGAAAAAATAAGCAAGTGGGACTTTATCAGATTAAAGAGCTTCTACAAAACAAACGATACCAGAATCAAGATGAACAGACAACCCACCAGCTGGGAGAGAATATTTGCAAAACATATATCTGACAAGGGGTGGATCTCCATAATATATAAAGAACTCACATACCTGAACAACAAAAAAACAAACAACCCAATCAAATAATGGGCAGAGGAAATGAACAGACACTTCTCCAAAGAAGATATACAGATGGCCAATAGGCACATGAAAAGATGTTCAACATCGCTAATCATCAGGGAAATGCAAATCAAAACAACACTAAGACATCACCTCATGCACGTCCACCTAAGTGTCCCTCGACTGATGATTAGATCAAGAAGATGTGGTATATATATACAATGGAATACTACTCAGCCATAAAAAAAGACAAAATCATCCCATTTGCAACAACATGGATGGGCCTGGAGGGTATTATGTTAAGTGAAATAAGCCAGAAAGAGAAAGACAAACACTGTATGATCTCACTCATATGTGGAATATAAACCAACACATGGACAGAGAAAACTGTATTGTGGTTACCAGGGGCAATGGGGGCAATGGTGATGGACAAACAAAAATGTACAACCCAAAGTTTCACAATGTTATGAACTATTAAAACATCAATAAAAAAAATGGGCAGCAGATATGAGCAGACATTTTTCCAAAGAAGATATACAGATGGCCAACAGGCACATCAAAAGATGTTCAACATCACTAATTATTAGGGAAATGCAAATCAAAACTACAATGAGATATCACCTTACACCTGTCAGAATCACTATAATTAACAAAACAGAAAATAACAAATGTTGGAGAGGATGTGGAGAAAAGGGAACTCTCGTACACTGCTGGTGGGAGTGCAAACTGGTACAGCCACTATGGAAAACAGTATGGAGATTTCTCAAAAAATTAAAAATAGAAACACCGTATGATCCAGCTATCCCACTACTGGGTATTGATCCAAAGAACGTGAAATCAACAATACAAAGAGACTTATGAACCCCTATGTTCATCGCAGCGTTATTCACAATAGCCAAGATGTGGAAGCAACGCAAGTGCCCATCAACTGATGAATGGATAAAGAAGATGTGGTATGGGCCGGCCCTGTGGCTTAGCGGTTAAGTGTGCGCACTCCGCTGCTGGCGGCCTGGGTTCGGATCCCGGGCGCGCACTGATGCACCACTTCTCTGGCCATGCTGAGGCCACGTCCCACATACAGTAACTAGAAGGAAGTGCAGCTATGACGTACAATTATCTACTGGTGCTTTGGGGGAAAAATATTAAAAAAAAAAAGATGTGATATATATACAGTGGAATACTACTCAGTTATAAAAAAAGACAAAGTCATCCAATTTGCAACAACATGGATAGACCTAGAGGGTATTATGTTTGGTGAAATAAGCCAGACAGAGAAAGACAAACACTGTATGATTTCACTCATATGTGGAAGATAAACAAACACATGGATAAAGAGAACTGATTAGTGGTTACCAGAGGGGAAGGAGGTGGGAGGGTGAAGGGAGTAAAGGGACACATATATATGGTGACAGATAAAAACTAGACTATTGGTGGTAAGCACGATGCAGTCTACACAGAAATTGATATATAATAATGTACATCTGAAATTACAATATTATAAACCAATAAGACCTCAGTAAAATAAAAAAAATTAAATTTCAAAAAAAACTCCCAAAACACAAAAATTGCTTTTCTTAATCAGCTAAATCAAACTATAGCAAATGAAACAGATTGGGAATGGGGAAACGAAGGGAAGCAAAAATTCAGGGAAGGGACGTGGTACCATAAAACTGCAGATGCTGATTAAAGTGTGTAAAATCCTTTAGTTCTTACAGATTCAGTAAGTACCTACGGTGTACAGTGAATCTTATGTGTAGTCAGAGAGGAGGAAGTGTATAAAATTAAAACCATAATCACAAAATAGTTGAAGGAAAAAACATGCATCATTTTAACTTTGTGCAAAGCAGCAATGCAAAACTTATATGCTAATGGTTCTTAGAGTAAAGAAAAAAATGAGAGCATAAAGCATGTTACAAATAAATTTACTGCTGTCTTAGCGAAAAGAGAAGTTGGTTAGGTTCAAGTAGTAAATTCTGAATTTAAAATACAAACGTATGTGCTTACTTATATTAATATCTAATAAATATCTTCGTGATTGCATTTGGCTTGTTGATCAATGTTTGATTCAAGTCTCACTATCATAAATGAGAACTGAAAGTTCTTTTGCATTTGGACAGGGAGGCTGTCTAGCCTCAATAAGCTATTTTTGAGAACACTTGAACAGAAGGGCATTTTCTTTGCAAACATTAACTTGCCACATCACACAAAATTATTCCCCTTGGACCACCTGTGTCAGGATGGTACCATCTCAGTTTTCCAAATATGGAACAGCTCAATTCTCTCCCTGAGGTTGCATAAAAGCACCAGTGGCCCAGGCTAATGCCAAATTAAGCAATCAACTGGTTCTCATCCAATACAGTTAAACCAGATGGGCTGCTTCAGCGACTTCCAGGCCAATTCCATCTATTCTTCAACCCAAATTTAATAGATTTGTGCATTGCCTGCCTTTTAGGAGGGAGAAAAAGAGCACATTTTTAATACCTCCCTTTTGTAAGTATAAAATAATACCTTCCTGTTCATGGAAAATGAAAAGTTAAACAAAAATGAAATGTGGCATCTGTAACCCCATTACCCAATTTAAGGCTTTAACGTATTTCTTTCCAATATTTTTAATGCATTTTTATAATGAAAATCATCACATATATACACAGGTTCTTTTTATCCTGCATTACTTGCTTAAGATTACATCTAACACAATTCCCATTCCACTTAAAACTCTTCCTAAGCATTATTTTTCATGGCTGCTAGGTATTTCTTTGTGTGTATCCAATGGAAATAGGGAGATGGCGGTCCAGGGTGAGGTTCAAGTCGAGAGGGTAATCCAAAAACAAGCCAAGGGCAGATGAGTGATATGTCAAAGGGCTAAGGTAGTCATCAGGACAGCAGACCAAGAAAAGGTCCAAAGCTGGTGGTTGATAAGCCATGGGGTAGAATGTTGGGGAGGGGAGAATTTGTTCCAGGAGATTAAGCCCCTTACAGCATTGCAGCGTGCTGTAGTAGTCACTTCTCTTGGAATCTCAAGCTGTGTTGCTGAATCCACTTTATTACACCAAATCTCTTCCTTTATTATTTTTCAGGGGCCCTATGGTCCCTGCCTACAAACTGGCTTCTGTTGGCATCCTCTTCCTCCCACTGAGTTTACCTGATAGGTCTATATACATCTAAACTCCAACTGTGGGCTTGAGTTAATACTTTTTCTGCTTCAGTGCCCATATGTATCAGTTAATTCAAACCTATACTCAAAGGGTGGGAACACCCAACATATTTGAGTCTCTGTTCTGGCCTAACTGGGGCCTCTGCTACAATGATTTAGCCCTTCTCCTAGTAAGGGGATTTTTGAGATTTCATTATTATAAATAATACTGTAATAAGCATCTTTTTGCATTAATCTCTAGTAATTATCCACGTCCCAGGTAGATGTGGATCTACTTGAATTTCTTTCAGGAAAATTCCAAAAAGTGGAATGACATAGTCAAAAGGTATAAACGTTTTAAAGGGTCTTAATACATAATACAAATTGCTTTTCACAAAGGTGATTCCAACTTTTCACTCACACTTACCACATAGGACAGTAGAAAAGGCACATTTTGGAATACATTCCTGTGTTTCTGAGGGTGGGATGGGTGGTGGCTGCATTGACGGCTGGAGTTATAGCCAGAAAGCCTTGGTTTAAACCTTGGCTTGCCAATGATGTGACATTGGTGGGTCACTTACTTTTCTAAGACTCAGTTTCCTCATATGTCTAATGGGACTAATGATACCTTCCCAAAGAGCTATTGGAATGAATATGTGAGAAATTACACATACGAGGGTTAATTCACATCCCCTTTCAGCTCTGCGTGGGGACTATTTAATCTTGGAACCAAATGACAGTTTACATTTTAATGATCAACAATGGTTTAATGGACAACCCTTCCCAGCAACCTTCACCAGAGCTAGGTAAGTGAGAATAATTCTCTCCTCTCCTCTCTTCTCCTCCCTTCTCTTCTTTTCTTTGTGACTGGCCAAGCATGGAGGCTGGAGGTGGGGGCTTCCCCAGAACACCAAGAACACACCATGCCAGTACTGCCTGCCTCCCTCCCAGATGTGGAAAGCCTAACATTTCTGTTTTACGAATGGTTCCACAGTTTTGAATTCAGCTGAATACCACATTTGCCAACAATAGCAAAGTAAGAATACAATTCAGCACCTCGTTAATCCCAACATTATTACACGTGTGGTTTTCATTTCACATTTAATATTTATTTTTCTCAAGGGGAAGCCAGGACCAAGTTAGGCATGTTATATTCATCCAGCCTGAAGGACAGGAAGGTACTGGTGGAGGGGGAAAGGCAGAGGTTTCTGGGGGAAGCAAACACTATGGCTGACTTTAGCTCATGCTCTGATGGATAGCACGCATTGATCATTTTTATGGATTTCAACAATTAAGAAGATTTTTGGACAGACTAAACTAAAATTACGGGATGCATGAATAAATTTAGATTCATCTCTGAGCCCTTGAATCTACCCACCTATTCATTCCCAGCAACCACAGCTTCAAATCATAATAGCTTGTTAGTAGCATGTTAGGTATAATACGGACTGTAACGACAACCTCCTTGTTTTACAGATGAGGAAACTGAGGTTCAGAGAAGTTACAGGATTTGTTCAATATCATCTGAGCTATTATGGGCAGAGCCAGGCTATAGCTGAGTCCTCTTAATGTTGCTCAGTCCAACATAGCACATCATCTCCCTCCCTCTGTCTGCATCTGTGAAATGTTTTTTGTTACAGTACCTACTGTGGCTTAAACAAAATAGAAAAGCAATTGGAAAATCAATGGCTTAATTCCCCCTTGGAATTAAAGTTCAATTCCAGTATAAGAAACTACAGGAGGACACTCACATGTGGAATTTTGTTCTAATTGGACTGATAAGAGCCCTATCCCTGGAATGAAAGAACTGAGGAAGAAAAAGTTGTTTCTAATCTATTTACAGAAAATTCACAAGTGTAAAAAAGTACTTTTAACTTCCTTTAAGTAGGATAAAGGTAGAAGTATAATGCCCAGCTGGTTTTCTCACCTTCCTTTAACTTCTTGATTCTACAAATATTTAGCAACTGTGTGCAGGGTAGGTCAACAGGAGCACCCCACACATTCAAGGGTGTTGTGGATCAGAGGCTGGGGAGGGGTACAGGCCAGATTATGAGAGAGAGTGGTTTGAACTTTTGTTCCTACTTAGAAGGTGGGGTAGAGGATTTAGAGCAGGGGTAACAACACATCCGAACAATGCTTTAAGAGGAAGCAATGGGTAGTAAGAAAGTAAGGAAAAGAGATTGCAGGCCAGAGGCCAGTTGAAGAATGCACAAAATCATCAAGAAGTGGGAAAGACAACTAGAGTTGCAGAACTAGGTGTTATCTTAGTTTGGGATCCTTCCCAAAGCAGACCCTGAGACAAGAATTCAATCACAAATAATTTCTTTGAGAGGTATTCCAGGAAACACTGGTTGGGGAGAGGGGAAGTGAGACAGGGAAAGAAAGACAGACAGGAACAGGTGTGTTAGCAAGCCAGTTGCTATTGTGGGGACTGGAGGTCAATCCCATTGGGGAGCTCTGGGAGACAGATGAGAGCACGCCTCAGAGTTGTCCACACAAGGGACCAGGAAGGTGGAGGATTTATTCACCAATTCCCCATCCACCATTGGTTTAGAACTGCTTCCAGAAACACTATTTCTCCAGCACTCTGGGCTTGCCCTGCATGTAGGCGAAATGTGCTCCAACAAAAAATGCCCTCAGGAGGAGAGCCACAGGAATCCAGGAGTGGAGAGGTGAATGTCAAGGGAATACAGGTAGAGCATCAAAAGTCTGATACACAGACACTTGTTCCTCCCTGGAGATACTCAAGCAGTCCTGGATATTGTAGACGGGACTTGGCACTCTGTAAGTAGCTGGATGGGAAGACCTCTGATTAGACTTTCTTCTCTAAATTCTGTGATTCCTTCACTTTCAAAAATAGGCCACCACGGGGCCGGCCCCGTGGCTTGGTGGTTAAGTGCACACGCACTGCTGCTGGCGGCTCGGGTTCGGATCCCGGGCGCGCACCGACGTACCACTTCTCCGGCCATGCTGAGGCCGCGTCCCACATACAGCAACTAGAAGGATGTGCAACTATGACATACAACTATCTACTGGGGCTTGAGGGGAAAAAATAAATAAAAATTTTAAAAAAAAGGCCACCTTGCCTATGAGCACACATTGCATTCTTCCCTGTATCTAATTCCCATGTTTAATCCATGCTCCTTTTAAAATTCTACTCCATAATATAAATTTTCCTGAGAAACCTGTGATCAGTGTTGTGCATATCTTTTATGGAATTGTATTTTTAAAACACTTCTCTAATGAGATTACAGAAGACTGGAAATTATAGTAATGAAGGTATTAGTCAGGCATGCGATACCCAAGGTAGGAAAGAAAAACATGTTAACTCAACTTGCCTTAACATACTGCAGTGAAGTTGGCAACAGGCAAGATATCCTTCTCCATCATTTACTAGAATTAATTCAAAGCCCGGCTAGGGTTCAATCCAGAATAGAAACCTGCCAGGACTTCATTTGACACTAAAACCAGCATGACATATTTTCTTTTCAGAACCACACGACTCACAATTTAAGAAATTTGAGGAATTTCTGGAAAATTCCATAATAGGTCAATGACGATTTACTTCAAGAAGAGAGAAGTGACTTTCTTAGGGAAACTATAAGTTGCTTGCATTTGTGGACCTTAAAACTGATCTTTTTGTTCTCTTTCAGTTAGTTTGTTAAGGGAGTAGGGAATGGGAAAGTGCTAACAGCTCCCAGGATAGATTTTTGAGTGCTGAGGTCCACCCAGTGAACTCCAGAGCCAAGTAACCAACCCTTGAAAATATATTTACATCATGGAAGTAGAAACGCCAAACCCCAGATGGCCTTCATGAGAGGAAATAAATGTAAAGCGCAGGATGAAAATGTGGCATCTCTGGGTGAGACAGCTTTTTCCTCGTTTTCCTTTGCCCCTTTCCTTTGACTGCAGACCCATGTAGCCCCTCAGGATTTGGTCTGGAAGGCAAGGAGCAGCTTCTGTTACTTTTACACCCAATTGAATGGCCTGGGGGCTGACACAAATCTGGGTGAATCCATTGTCATGGAACCAGTAGATATTTACTGAGCACCTACTAAGTGCAAGGAACCGAGTCAAACATTATGCAGTTTGTAAATATGTCTGCCTAGGAGGACCTTAGAATTTGGTAGGGGAGATAACACTCACACATAAGGAATGCTAATATAAAGTCAAGAGGATTAAATGCTCCTCCTGTGCTCCAACTTCCTTTGTACTTGTAACCGTTAAAACAATCATGACAATAGTAATAATAGGAACCCATTTATAGAACACTTTCAGTAGTCTAGACTCTATGAGGTAAGTAGTTCTGCTATCTTATTTCACAGATGTGGAAACTAAGACACTTGCCCAAGTTCACACAGCCAGTTCATGGTGGAGCTGAGATTCAAATCCAAGCAGTCTGGCTTCAGAGCCCACACTCTTAACAATTACACCACCTACCACACAATAATTTTTGAATATTAAATTTTTCATGTACACAGATGTTTCCTAGTTACTTTAGAAAGTTCTATGAGGTTGGAGACTTGTGTTTTCATTCTTGTGTTCTGGTACATGGCACAGAGCGTGATCTCAGAAGATTCTCGATAAATATTTATTGAACAAATGAGTGAATGAACTTAAAGAACAGATGAGACTCTGTGGCTGTTTAGAGAAGGGAAAAATGACGTTTATTCATAGGCATGGAGGAAGTGACATTCTGTCTCTGCCTTGACTGGTGGACATGACCCACGGAGGTGGAGGGACATTTTTCAATTCTATGCTACAAAATGCAGACCTTCAGTCATTTGGGAGGTAACTGGCTGGTTGGAGGGCCTACTGCCTGTGACATAGCAGGCCTGCTCACCAGAAGGAATGGACACTCCATTGCCAAGTGGCTAGAGTCATGGGTCCATCTGCCTCCAGAGGCTAGGAGACTAGTAGAGACAGAGTGAGGGGACAGACACCCCACAAATGGAGGACTGAGCATTTGGAAGGCTGGGGAGTGTGAGGCTGCACCACCTGCCTTTGCTGGGTTGGGTCCCACCCTGGAGCCCCAGGACTCTGGGCAGAGGCATGCTAGTCCATGGAATGCGTGCAGCACTGCCAGTTTCAAGGGACTGCTGCTGTTGGGAAGCACTTGTCAAAGTGAATGTCATAAGTGGAACTGGCCATGGGGTACCATGTCCAGTGGAGCCCACCTCATGGTGGTGCTGAGAGTGCATTTAGCAGCAAAGAAAGGTGTTGGAAGATTGAGAAAAGCCCAAGCAGCATCCAGGAGGAGGAGGAGGAATCACATGGCTCTGAGAGAGCTCACGCCTATTGGGACTGGGTGAGCACTTGAGGGGCCTTACTTGGATTGGTAACTTTGGAAATCAGACCTCAAAGCCACTTATTACCTTTGTAAGGAAGGGAATCACTCACAGGGAGCCTGTGGAGAATCCTGTCATGGTCCAAGACTAGCCTGAAAGGACTCCAGGGGCTGATAACTGGATTGTGTGAACTCTGTTAACAAAGAGCCTGAGCAGAATCATGATGCTGCTTTAGGGACTCATGATGCTGTGAGGTTGATGGGGGGACTATTGGGGCTCCACTTGGTTGTTTACCTTCCTATTCCCAATTAGGATTGCGTGAACTACTGGAGAGAGGTGACTCTCAATGTTAAATGGCTGGCCATGTGTAGGAAGCAGCAGGGAATGGAACTGGAAAATCCCAGGCACAAAATATAAGCTACATAGTTATAATTTCCTGTTTGATGACATCACAGCTTGGCAATACCAGTAAAGCCAGGACGGGGTAGTTAGAGAGAACTAGAGGCACTTACCCAGAATCTTAAAATCTTCAACTCCACAGTCTCAGCCTCTGATCACATCCTCCCTCTCCCACTGTCCACAGCAACTCTTTCAAACTTGCACAACACACGTTACCTTCTCTCCTCTCAGCATGTGGCATCCTCACACAACACAGAGAACATGGAAGCCAAATAGAAGGCCCTCTCCTTCGTGCTGCTCCCACGTGTCAGACAGATTCTCCCTGCCTCCCACCCTCGTAGTCTTCCCTCCATTTCTGTGAAGGGGGTGTCCACCCGGGCAGGGGTGCCCTCCCTTCCTGGTACTCCAGTTACCCGATTCTCCTGCATCTTCAACCCTCAAATCTCCTCTGCCTTTTATTGATCTAGGATATAAACACTTTCAAATCAAACCCTCTTTTTACTCTCTCTCCCATCTCGGCACAGCCAATTTTTTTCCTTCCCTCTCTATCCAGCTTCTTTATTACGATCGTCACTTCTTACCTCCCATTCATTATTCAAATCACTGCCGTTTTTCTTCAGCCCCTAGCAAGTCCGCGCAAGCACGCACACTAAGGCAGTTAAGGACCTCATTGCCAAATTCTGTTCACACCATAGTGCTGGCCACTGCCTACTTTTCCGAACTCTCCTCTCTTGATTTACATGATGTCGCCCTCTCCTCACGTCCCTCCTAGTCTTTGATTGCTCTTAGTCTTGTTCATGGGTTTCTAGGTTGCCTCCTCTCTCCTTAAATATTGCTATTTTCCAAGGTCCTATCTTCAGTCTTTCCCTCACCTCTCCTCCTCTCACTTCTCCTTCCTTCTTCACACCTCTCCTTTTACTTCCTCAATCCTCATGTCCACTTTTCTCTTTTTCTTCCTCTCCCCACCCAGTCCCTTCTCCATAGATGAGTTCATTCCCAAGATTTCAACTACCAGCCATATTTAGATGACCCTCCCCTCTGAAATCTATATTCACCTGCCCAGAACACTCTCCTGAACTCCAGACCTATGGAGTCAACTCACCTGGACAGTTTCACTTGGATGAACCCACGCTTAGCATGCCTGAAATAAAGTTTTATTGGAACCCAGCCACGCCCATTCCTTTACGTATTGTCTGATTGTTTGAATTGAATCGTTGAGTCTGAGTTGAATAGTTACTAGAGACACCTTGTGTCTTGCAAAGCCTAAAATATTTACCATCTGGCCCATTACAGAAGAAGTTTAACAACCTCTGAAGTAAAACAGTTAAAATCCTTTCTCCATAAATTCCATAATATACTACCATACAAAAATAATCATAGGAAAGAATTAAATAAACATCTGAAAATCTGGAAGTTGAAGTAATGAAAATGAGAATGTTTGGCTCTCCTGGGGCAGTCTCTGGGCTAGAAGCTGAAAAAGCAGTTTGGAGATGATATCTAGCCTTGTATAGTCACTTTAATAGAAATTATTAAATGGAATTAATTAAACACTTAGAAAATGTAATATTTTGAAGAGATTTGGCTTAAGTCAATGATATTCTGAGGTGTCAATAACTTTCTTCAGCTCTCCAAGAAAGAAATGTTTTGATATTAAGCTGGCAAATTAATTAGATGAAAAGGAAAAGTTATTGAGTATATAAAATAAAATAAATCAAAGTATGAAAGAGAGGTAGATGATATTATTAGAGATAAATAATTAGGACATACTCTTTGAAACTAAGCAAATATCAATTCCAAGAAGAAACGCTATTCATTTGCCTTAAAAATTATTTTAAAATGGATTTGTTGTTTACTGACAAATATAGGGAAAAAAATAATATTGAAGGGCCGGCCCCGTGGCTTAGCGGTTAAGTGCATGCGCTCCGCTACTGGCGGCCCGGGTTTGGATCCTGGGCGCGCACCAACACACCGCTTCTCCAGCCATGTTGAGGCCGCGTCCCACATACAGCAACTAGAAGGATGTGCAACTACGACATACAACTATCTACTGGGGCTTTGTGGGAGAAAAAAAAAAAAAGGAGGAGGATTGGCAACAGATGTTAGCTCAGAGCCGGTCTTCCTCAGCAAAAAGAGGAAGATTAGCACGGATGTTAGCTCAGGGCTGATCTTCCTCACAAAAAAGAAAAAAAAATAATATTGAAACCTGAAATTTGACCAGATGATATTTTGAATCTCTTTGGATTGAAGGGAAACAAAAGTATTTTAAATTAAGACAACTAATTTTATATAAAATTCCAATAAATGATTTTCAGGACTTAGTCATAAAATGTCATGAAGATAAAAGAGATGTTGAATCTCCAAAATTCTCAAACAGAATTATAAGAGCCAGAGAATCTCCAAATGTCAATGCTATAAGTTCAGCAGAAGCTGAAAGAGGCATTAGCACCACAAACAATATGATAGTAAGATAAACTATCTATGAATTGAGACTACAGGTTACCGGATGACTATCAATTTAACGGTATAGCTGTTAGAAGAATTTGACGTCGTTCCCTGCATCAAATCACTGCTCACTTGGGGGCATTATTTGGCAATAACAGCCCATCTCAAACTAAAAACCACATCAAGATTTTCTAAAAATGAACAAATAATCTAGAAATTATTAGAACTATTTGATGAATGACTTAATAAGCAGTTTTACAATATATAAACGTATAGAGTTTAGTTCAAGAATAAAAGGATTTATGTGCATTTAATTTTTGATTAGTATATTATCTATGTGTCAATGTTTCCAAATATGTCTCCATCTCCGTATTTTATGTTTCTATATCTGCATCTCTGTATTACTATACCTGTTGTTAGATATTTTGACCATCATCCCTAGACACAGTTCACATTCCACACTAGTTTTCTGTCCTGGCCTCACCTTTTGGATGGTACACATGAAATTGACTTCCCAGCTCTGACCTTGGCTCTGGTCAAGAACAATTCCAGTTCTCCCCTGCAGCTGGCTGCACCACCCCACACTGCCTTGAGGCACACCCCTTTTATTTTAGCCCAGATCTTGGGAACCTTCCTTCCCTGGCACAGTCAGTGGGGAGCACTCCCAATTCTCTTGCCTTTGTCAGTCTCAGCAGGGCCTGGGTAGTTAAAGGAAGCCTGTTCACTCCCTTTCTGCCTATATCAAACTTGTTGTCTGGGAAACGTCTGAACTCTTGGCCAATAGGTTCTTTTCCCAAGGGCCATTTTCATTTCATGTCTTGACTTCAGTTGCAGAAGGAAAAGCTTTATTCCTTTATAGAAGAATTTCAGGCATCAAAGGCAGGTGGGGAAGAATTTTGGGAGCTGAAGAATCTAAAATACTCATATTTTACGAGTCCACCTGCAAATCAAAAGAGAAAAAACTTGGACTTTTAACATATTATTTTTCCAGAGGGGGAAGAAGAAGTTCCTCTACATTTTTTGGTTTCTGCTTTATTATTTGAATGGATCATGTGAGTGTGCAGGCTTAAATGAGATGAAGTTGCTGTCTGATACATCACTTGTTATGTTATGGAATATGCAGTCATGCAGTCTAATAGAAAAAGACAACTTGAAAAGGCATCTGTGTAAGCCAGCTTTCAGAATTATGTTCAAGAGGTCAGAAATCTTAACATTGATTGATAAACTGGCCATAACTTGAAATAAATAAGTATATCTTTATCTTCAATAGCCCATAAAATAAAAATAATAGCTAGCATTAATTGGATGCTTTTTCTATGCCAGGCATTGTGTTAACAAATTATACATGCACTGTCTCATTTAATCCTCAAAACAAATTTAGGAGCTAGGTACTGTTTCTATCCCCATTTACACCTTTGACAGCATGCTGGATAGTCTCTCCTTGAATCCCCCTTCCTAATCTACTCTTGGCCCATCCAGGCCCTGCTCTGTGCCCCAGACTCCCTCATCCTCTGGATTCTGTTTGGATTTGGCCAATGGACGTCACCATAGGAGACTAGAGAGTGAGAGAAGAGAGAGAGAGAGGTTGGAGCATTTCTTCCCAGCTCCCCATTTCTCCAGCTGTATGATTATGGCGGCAGTTGCCTCCCTTCACATCTACAACTTCTGTCAGTCACCCCCTCTCCATAGATCCAGCTCTCATTGGGAACTGGCAACCTCATTTCTTCCCCTTCTCATTCCAGCTCAGGTGTGGTAAGAGCTTCCTGCTGTTGCAGGTCTCTGAGTGCCCTGACCTCTCTTGTTGGTTCCCTTAACCCCGCCCACACCTCCATAAATAGTCTCGTCATTAAAATGACTTCACAGATCCTAGCTGAGTGTGCCTTCTGTTTCCTGCTGGAACTCTGACTAATAAGTTAATATTTGATCTCAGAACTATCTGCCAAAGATCCTGTCTACTTAGCTTTTTACTTAAATGCTATGTTTTTGTTTGTTTGTCTTCGAGTGTCTGTTTGCCTTTATTTGAAGGGATTTGATCTTACACATAAAGTTACCTATTTTTCAGGTGGGCACTGATTATTTTGACCCTTGACTGTGGGAACCATCTTCTGTAGCTATATATACATATTCATGGCTATCCATCCTCTCCATGGGATTACTGCTTCTTATTCATGAGTGTGTAATTAGAAAGTCTCTAGGGCTGGTGTTTATTTTGACACAAGCACACGTTATAGTAACTGGCAAGCAATTTTTATCCCTTCAAACCAAAATAAACATTTGAGGGCATTTCTGGAAAATGAGATTAGGCAAATTTCAGTAAGATGCTGTTCATGGCTTTAAGCGAGGTCTGTGTGGAGAAGGACTTTCTTTATTGGTAGCTCAAGGAGTTCAGCAGCTCAATTGCATCTTTGGAAAACTAGAATATTTACAATATAATTTTATAGATGGATAAATGTTCTCGTGTTTGAGCAAATTAATATGCTTTTAAAATCAGAGCAAGGATTGGAAATAGAAGCTTGAATTGCAGCTTCACCATACTGGCTCCCAATTTCTTAGAGATTAAGTAAGAAAATATATTTAAAAACTTGTCCTGGGATTTATATCCCTAGATATAACTCAATATCAAATAATGTGTAAAACAACCACACACATAATAGATTTTAAATATCACATAAATGTAATCCAATTTTCCTTTTCCCAACCCTCATGATTCATATTTCCTTAGCCACTGGAATTCTTACATATGGTTTCCAAGTTGATGGGATTGGCTTTTTTAGCAGTGCTGTGACTAAGCAGAGATAGCTTCTCGCTGGAGCTATGTTGCTCCAGGCACCAGCGCATCACCTGGATATGTTCTGCCATGGGCACGCATATGTTAAGATAATTGTAGCTTATCAAAGTCCAATTCTAGGTTTTAATTTCCTCAGCACAAGCCCAAGAAATAAACAAACAGAAAACACAGGTTACAGCAATGCACAGTCTGAATTGTACTTTTAGAAAGGTACAGGATTTTTATCAAAACCAATCAACTTGGTAATCAAACATTTATATATTTATTTTAAAGTGTTCTTTTTTGCACTTAACCATTTAAATGAACGATTGCACAAGAAAGTAACATTTTAAATGTTATTTTATTGATCAAATAACATTGCAGAGTTGCTAAGGTAGAAAATAATTACAAAACACAGCTCCTAATTTTATAGATGTTAGGACTGCATTCTAAAAGGCATCTAAAAACTCCAAAAAAGATCTGAGACCTCAAAATCCTATCTGCCGATTTCTGCCTGAAACTTTGGGATAGAGTTTCATTCTTCTGGTTAAACTCTTTTTTTTTTTTTAATGTTTTCAAACATTGCCAAATGTCCCTTGGGGGGCAGAGTTGCCCCTGGTCAAGAACCACCTCCATATAGTATAAACTGCATTATTTATTTATTTTATTTTATTTTTTTATTTTTTCCCCCAAAGCCCCAGTAGATAGTTGTATGTCGTAGCTGCACATCCCTCTAGTTGCTGCATGTGGGACGTGGCCTCAGCATGGCCGGAGAAGCGGTGAGTTGGTGCATGCCCGGACCGAACCCGGGCTGCCAGCAGCGGAGTGCGCACACCCAATCGCTAAGCCACGGGGCCGGCCCCTAGGTTAAACTCTTAATGCCTGTTGAAATGCAAGTACTATCCTTGAAAGGTAGTAGTTTGTATTAGGTTTGACTGCATGTAACAGAAAGCCCAAAATAGCAGTGGTTAAACACATAGGAGTTTATTTTTCCCTCACGTATAATGACTCCTGAAGTAGGCAGTCCAACGTTGGAAGGAAGGCCCATGGTCATGAAGAATCCATTCCCCTTTAGTCTTTTTGCTTTATCATCCTAGGCACATGCATTCCATCTCCAAATTATACTCAGAGTCCAAGATGGCTGCTGGAGCTCAAACCATCATATATGTATCCCAGCCAGCAAGAAAAGGAAGGAAGGAAGGAAGGAAGGAAGGAAGGAAGGAAGGAAGGAAGGAAGGAAGAAAGAAGGAAAGAAAGAAAGAAAGAAAGAAAGAAAGAAAGAAAGAAAGAAAGAAAGAAAGAAAGAAAGAAAGAAAGAAAGAAAGAAAGAAAGAAAGAAAGAAAGAAAGAGAAAGAAAGAAAGAGAAAAAAAGAAAGGCAAAAGGGCCATGCCAGCTTCAATCCCCTTCTAAAGAGGCTTCCTGAACATCCCATCCAACAACTTCTCTTTATATCACATTGCTCAACTCCAGCTGAAAGGTAGGTTGGGTAATGTAGTCTTGTCACTGGTCTCATTGAGATCTAGAATAACACTAAGATTCTGAACCTAAGGAAGGAAGGTAACAAGTGGTCTTGATCACAGAAGGATAACATTTTCAATCTTTTATCAGTCACTTAAGCATTAGTGGGGATAAGGGACCTGAATACATTATTTTAGGAGAGAATAGAAAAGCACTGGGATCTGAGAAGAGTAGAAAGAAGAGAGTAAAACTGGATTAGGGAAGGAAAGCTAAAGAGAAGATTCAGTGCTTGGCTCTTCCTAGCTAATCAACAAGAATTTGTGGAAAGAAGGAGGAAGGGATAGAGGAATAAGGGAAGGAAGGATGGAAGGAAGGAAGGAAACGAAGAGGTAGGGAAGGAAGGGAGGGAGGGAGGGAGGAATTGCTCTTTTGTAAATGCTTTGGAGATAGAGACCTGCTTTATTGATTTTTCTATTCCTAAAAACCCCCAGCACAGGCTCTTGCCATTTAAGTAGTTTTGGATATAAGGTCTCTCCTTTCTTTGAGATCTGACATATTTTGTTCTATCTTGATAACGTCACATCATTTTGTCATCTCCGTGTTTATGTCACTCTCTCCCACTAAACCATGCATTCTCAATGGGAGCAATATGGCTCCCAAGGGACGAAAAATCTTAGATATGACAATGATTTATGGCCCTCCAAAGGGCCACAAGTACATAAACAGATAAACAGTATATCTGTGGATTTGAAATTTCATGGGTGGGGGGTTCTATTAGGGAAAAAAAAGGTCTACAAAAGCTCCTTAGGGGGGAGATAATGGAAAAAAGGTTGAGGTCTGGAAAGAAATCTCATTTGTTTTGTGTTCCCAGAATGTGTTCCCTAGCATGCTACCTAGTACCCAGAAGGTAAACGAATGTTGAATCAATAAATAGATGTCCAGAGGGACAGCTTGATAGAGGAGTCCAAAGATACAAAGAAATATTTTATTAATATCACAGTTTGGAACTGCCTCTAAGCTCTGCCCTCACCAATTATGCCAGACGGCAAATGAACTCTATTTCTCCACCCCAGAATGTGTGCATCTCCATACAAAAGTCGATGCAAAGAAAGCTGATGAAAGAGAGAACAAAGATGAAGGCAGAATTTAAGCAGGAGAAAAGGAGTAAAAAAGTATTATTTCTAAAAGTAACAGGGGCCGGCCCCGTGGCTTAGCAGTTAAGTGCGCGCGCTCCGCTGCTGGTTGCCTGGGTTTGGATCCCGGGCGCTGCACTGACGCACCGCTTCTCCGACCATGCTGAGGCCGCGTCCCACATACAGCAACTAGAAGGATGTGCAACTATGGCATACAACTATCTACTGGGGCTTTGGGGGAAAAATAAATAAACAAATAAAATTATAAAAAAATAAAATAGGGGCCGGCCCTGTGGCTTAGCGGTTGAGTGCGCACACTCCGATGCTGGCGGCGCGGGGTTCAGATCCCGGGCACGCACCAATGCACCGCTTCTCTCTGGCCATGCTGAGGCCGCGTCCCACATGCAGCAACTGGAAGGATGTGCAACTATGACATACAACTATCTACTGGGGCTTTGGGGGAAAAATAAATAAACAAAATTATAAATAAATAAATAAATAAATAAATAAAAAATAAAAGTAACAGAAGAATGGAAAAGAGAAGGCTAAAGTGGGGAATATGGACAATTCTCTGTCCCCATCTATCTCTTTAGTTTCCATCTCTTCTATTTTAATATTTTCTCCTCTTATAAAAGTCCTCAGTTTTTTTTAAATTTTTATTTATTTATTTATTTATTTATTTCCCCCAAAGCTCCAGTAGATAGTTGTATGTCATAGCTGCACATCCTTCTAGTTGCTGTATGTGGGACGCGGCCTCAGCATGGCCGGAGAAGCGGTGCATCGGTATGTGCCTGGGATCCGAACCAGGGCAGCCAGCAGCAGAGCTCGTGCACCTAACCGCTAAGCCACGGGGTCAGCCCAAAAGTCCTCAGTTTTGAGTAATCCCCCAGGAAGACACTGAAACTTCAAAAGCAATTCGTCTTTTGGAACACTAGGGAAAATCTGAAAGGTATTTCTCACAATGAATACAATATTATTTGAAGCAGCAGCTCCCAAGATTTTTGGAGTTTTGATGTGTGGTTGTTTGAACATATTGACGAAATGCAGATTGTATATAAATACATGTGTGAGTGTGAACACACGCACACACAACACACACGACAAATGTTTTGTTACCCTATAGAAATAACCTAAAAGGAAACACTTTGTGTGGGGCTTTACAATTTTGGGGACCCCTGGTGATCCCTGAGGATCCCTCTGGGGATCCCTGATGTATTTATTTTGGTAAATCAGTTCTAGATCATTCCAGCTGATAGTGACTTAACCAATGCTTTCTTTTTTTTTTTCTTTGCTGAGAAAGATTTGCCCTGAGCTAACATCTGTGCCAATCTTCCTCTATTTTGTATGTGGGTCGCCACCACAGCATGGCCGCCAATGAGTGGTGTAGAGAAGCGCCCGGACACTGAACTCAGGCTGCCGAAACAGAGGATGCTGAACTTAACCACTAGGCCACGGGGCTGGCCCCAACCAATGCCTTCTTAAAAACTTTTTTTTTCAATAACAGCTTTATTAAGATATAATACACATCACATACAATTCACCCATTTAAAGTGTACAATTCAATGGTTTTGGTATATTCACAGAGTTGTGCAACCATCACCACAATAAATTTAAGAACCTTTCATCACCCTAAAAAGAAATCCCATACCCACTAGCAATCACTTCCCATTTTCCCTCAAACCTCCCCATCTCGTCCCCACTCTAGCCCTAGGCAATCACTAATCTACTTTCTGTCTCTATAGATTGGCCTACTCTGGACATCATATAAATGGAATCATGCAATATACAATGTGTGGCCTTTTATGACTGACCTCTTTCACTTAGCATCATGTTTTCAAGGATCATCCATGTTATAACACGTATCAATACCTCATTCCTTTTCGTGGCCAAATAATATTTTATTGTATGGATATGCTGTATTTCGTTTATCCATTCATCAGTTGATGGACATTTGAGCTGTTTCCATTTTTTGGCTATTATGAATAATGCTGCTATGAACATTCATGTGCAAGTTTTTGTGTGGACATGTTTTTATTTCTCTTGAGTGTATACCAAAGAGTAGACTTGCTGGATCATATGGTAACTCTATGTGAAACCTTTTGAGAAACTGTCAGATTGTTTTCAAAAACAGCTGCACCATTTTACATTCCCATCAGTGTATGAGGATCCAGTTTCCCCATATCCTTACCAACACTTCTTATTATCTCTCCTTTTAATTATAGCCGTCCTAGTGGATGTGAAATGGTATCTCATTGGGTTTGTTTGTTTTTTTTTTTTTTTGAGGAAGATCAGCCCTGAGCTAACATCTATTGCCAATCCTCTTCCTTTTTTTTCCCCCTTTTTTCCCCAAAGCCCCAGTAGATAGTTGTACGTCATAGTTGCACATCCTTCTAGTTGCTGTGCGTGGGATGCCACCTCAGCATGGCCGGACGAGTGGTGCGTCGGTGGGCGCCCGGGATCCGAACCCAGGCCGCCAATAGTGGAGTGCACACACTTAACTGCTAAGCCACGGGGCCGGCCCCCTCATTGGGTTTTGATTTGTATTTCCCTGATGACTAATGATGATGAGCAAATTTTCATGTGCTTACTGGCCATTTGTATATCTTCTTTGGAGAGATTTCTGTTCAGATCCTTTGCTGATTTTTAAATTGGGCTGTCTTTTTATTATTGAGTTGTAAGAGCTCTTTATATTTTCTAGATACAAGTCCCTTATCAGATATATGATTTACAAATGAAGGGGAGCAGATTTTGCCACCCCAAAATATGCCTCTTTGGCATATTGGTTATTTGGGGCTGATAGTTTTTGAGAGGCTGCAGACACAGGAGAATCTCAGAAAACAGAGTAGAAGCTGCCCTTTTGTAAGAGACATTTACATTTATAAAGGGAATCTCCATTTATAAGAGTGTCTCCATCTCTGTACTTGGAAGAGGAGGATGACTCTGAATCTCCAGAAACTCTTATCAGTGGAGAAGGTAGGACTTAAATTTGCATAACAACCTTACCCTGTTTACTGTGCTGTTCCTGGTCACCTCCTGTAACTGTCTCCACCCACCTCAACATCTTCTTTTGTCTTTAGTTGGAGATGGTATTTAAGGTGGTGGCTTGGGCCATTTCAGGGAGTTACTCAGTTTTCCTGGGTCTCTCCCATGTGTACAGGAGGTATACATGTTATCAAACTTTTGTTTGTTTTTCTCCTGTTAATCTGTCTTATTTTTTAAAATTTTTTGTTTATTGCAGTAACATTGGTTTATAACATTGTATAAATTTCAGGTGTACATCATTATACTTCTATTTCTGCATAGATTACATCATGTTCACCACCCAAATGCTAATTACAACCCATCACCACACACATGTGCCAAATTATCCCTTTCGCCCTCCTCCCTCCCCCCTTCCCCTCTGGTAACCACCAATCCAATCTCTGTCTCTATGTGTTTGTTTATTGTTGCTATTATCTACTACTTAATGAAGGAAATCATACGGTATTTGACCTTCTCCCTCTGACTTATTTCACTTTGCATAATACCCTCAATGTCCATCCATGTTGTCACAAATGGCTGGATTTCATCGTTTCTCATGGCTGAGTGGTATTCCATTGTGTATATATACCACATCTTCTTTATCCATTCGTCCCTTGATGGGCACTTAGATTGCTTCCAAGTCTTGGCTATTGTGAATAATGCTGCAATGAACACAGAGGTGCATGTATCTTTATGCATCGGTGTTTTCAAGTTCTTTGGATAAATACCCAGCAGTGGAATAGCTGGATCATATGGTAGTTCTATCCTTGATTTTTTGAGGAATCTCCATACTGCTTTCCATAGTGGCTGCACCAGTTTGCACTCCCACCAGCAGTGTATGAGAGTTCCCTTCTCTCCACATCCTCTCCAAAACTTGTTGTTTCCTGTCTTGTTAATTATAGCCATTCTGACGGGCATGAGGTGATATCTCGTTGTAGTTCTGATTTGCATTTCCCTGATAGTTAATGATTTTAACATCTTTTCATGTGTCTGTTGGCCATCTGTATATCTTCTGTGGAGAAATGTCTGTTCAAGTCTTTTGCCCATTTTTTAATCGGGTTGGTAGTTTTTTTGTTGTTGAGATGCATGAGTTCTTTATATATTCTGGAGATTAAGCCCTTATCAGATGTATGGTTTGCAAATATCTTCTCCCAATTGTTAGGTTCTCTTTTCATTTTGTTGATGGTTTCCTTTTCTGTGCAGAAGCCTTTTAGTTTGATGTAGTCCCATTTGTTTATTTTTTCTATTGTTTCTCTTGCCTGGTCAGACATAGTGCTTGAAAATATGTTGCTAAGTGTTAATCTGTCTTTTATTACAAGGGGGTCTCGGCCAAGAACCTGGAAGGGTAGAGGGAAAATTATTTTTCTTCCCCTACACAAATATTTTCTCTCATTCTGTGAGTTGTCTTTTTATTTTCTTGATGTTGTCCTTTGAAGCAGGTCAATGCAAAATAACCAATAACCATCCTATAGATCAGAGAAATAAGGTGAGTTTTACTTGAGCCAGAATGAGGATTATCACCAGGGAAGGCCTCTTCCAGAAAGGAAGAAAGCATTCCAGAGAAGCATGGTTTTCGGTACAGACTTATACTTTTTTTTTTTTTTTGGTGAGGAAGATCAGCCCTGAGCTAACATCTGTGCCAATCCTCCTCTTTTTGATGAGGAAGACTGGCTCTGAGCTAACATCTATTGCCAATCCTCCTCTTTTTTTTTCTCCCCCTTTTTCTCCCCAAAGCCCCAGTAGATAGTTGTATGTCATAGTTGCACATCCTTCTAGTTGCTGTATGTGGGATGCCACCTCAGCATGGCTGGACAAGTGGTGCGTCAGTGCGTGCCCAGGATCCAAACCTGGGCCGCCAGTAGTGGAGCGCGTGCACTTAACCGCAAAGCCATGGGGCCGGCCCCCAGTCTTATACATTTTTAGAGCAAATAACATAGATTAAACACACCCAGAATACATTTTCAAAGTTTCAAAGAGGTTTTTAGTTGCAAATTAGCAGGTCAACATGACCCTGATGTTGGGAAAGGGACTAATATGGGTGCTACCAATAGGGTATAAGAGGGGAAGTATAGGGGCTGGCCCCGTGGCTTAGCGGTTAGGTGCGTGCACTCTGCTGCTGGCGCCCCGGCTTCGGATCCCGGGCGCACACCGACGCACCGCTTCTCCGGCCATGCTGAGGCCGCGTCCCACATACAGCAACTAGAAAGATGTGCAGCTATGACATACAACTATCTACTGGGGCTTTGGGGGGAAAATAAAATTATAAAAAAAAAAAAAAAAAGCACCGAGGGAAAAAATAAATAAATAAAATAAAAAAAAAAAAAGAGGGGAAGTATGTATTCTTATCTTTGGAGAGTGCATTCTTTACTTTAATGGTTAAAGCAGATGTACAATGTATGTTTGATAGGCCATAAGTCAGGCTTCTTTAGTTCAAGTCAAATCAGTTTAAACCCGATTCATTTGATACTTCCCTATATACCTCAATATGTGAAAATCTCTTGACAAGCGTAACAGTTTTTAATTTTGATAAAGTAGGGCCTGTCCCGTGGCTTAGTGGTTAAGTGCGCGCGCTCCGCTACTAGCGGCCTGGGTTTGGATCCGGGCGCGCACCAAGGCACCGCTTCTCCGGCCATGCTGAGGCCGTGTCCCACATACAGCAACTAGAAGGATGTGCAGCTGTGACATACAACTATCTACTGGGGCTTTGGGGGGAAAAAAAAAGGAGGAAGATTGGCAATAGATGTTAGCTCAGAGCCAGTCTTCCTCAGCAAAAAGAGGAGGATTAGCATGGATGTTAGCTCAGGGCTGATCTTCCTCAAAAAAAAAAAAAAGAATTTTGATAAAGTACAATTTATCTATTTTTTCTTTAGTTGCTTGTGCTTTTGGTCTCATGTCTAAGAAACCGTTGCCTAATCTAAGGCCAAGAAGATTCAGGCCTATGTTTTCATCTAAGAGTTTTACACTTTTCGCTCTTATATTTAGGTCTTTGATCCATTTTGAGTTAATTTTGGGATGCAGTGTAAAGCAGAGGTCCAACTTCCTTCTTTTGCACGTGGGTGTCCAGTTGTCCCAGCACCATTTGTTGAAAAGACTATTCTCGCCCTATTGAATTGTTTTGGCTCCCTTGTTGAAAATCAATTGACCGTAAATGTGAGTGTTTATTTCTGGACTCTTAATTCTATTTCATTGATCTATATGTCTGTCCTTATGCCAGTACCACACTGCCTTGATTAATGCAGCTTTATAGTA
This sequence comes from Diceros bicornis minor, assembly GCF_020826845.1. Taxonomy (NCBI): domain Eukaryota; kingdom Metazoa; phylum Chordata; class Mammalia; order Perissodactyla; family Rhinocerotidae; genus Diceros; species Diceros bicornis. Next base: position 15,882,574 of record NC_080781.1, on the reverse strand, counting down.
AGTTTTGAAATTGGTTAAGTTTGAGTCCAAACTTGTTATTCTTTTTCAAGATTGTTTTGGTTATTCTGGGTACCTTAAATGTCCATATGAATTTTAGGAATAGCTTGTCAATTTCTGTAAAAAAGCCTAGATTTTAATAGGGATTGCCTTGAATCTATAGATCAACTTCGGGACTATTGCCATCTTAACAATATTAATTCTTCTGATCCATGAACATGGATGTCTGTCCATTTATTTAGGTCTTTAATTTCTTTCAACAATGTTTTGTAGTTTTCAGAATATGTTTTGAATTTCTTTCTTTAATTTTATGCCTCAGTGTTTTATTCTGTTCAATGCTATTGTAAATGGAATTGTTTTCTTGATTTTTATTGATATTTTAATGGTTTCTAACATTGTGAAATTTTGGGTTGTACATTTTTGTTTGTCCATCACCCCATATATGACTCCCTTCACCCCTTGTGCCCACCCCCCACCCCCACTTCCCGGGTAACCACAGTCCAGTTTTCTCTGTCCATGTGTTGGTTTATATTCCACATATGAGTGAGATCATACAGTGTGTTTTCTTAATTTCACTTTCTAATTATTCATACTAAGTATACAGAAATACAGTTGATTTTTGTATATTGATTTTGTCTCCTGCAACCTTTCTGAACTTGTTTATTAGTTTAGATTTTAGGAGATTATTTGGGATTTTCTATGTATAAAGTCGTGTTATCTGTAAATAGAGATAGTTTTACTTCTTCCTTCCCAATCTGACTGCCTTTTATTTCTTTTCCTTGCCTAATTTCCTTGGCTAGAACTTCCAGTACAATGTTGAATTGAAGTATTGAGAGCAGATATCCTTGTCTTATTCCTGATTTTAGGGGAAGCCATTAAGTATGATGCTAGCTGTGGTTTTTCTGTAGATGCTCTTTATCAGGTTGAGAAAATTCCCTTATATTCTTAGTTTGTTAGTGTTTTTTATCATGAAGAGGTGTTGAATCTTTTCAAATGCTTTTTCTGCATCTATTGAGATGATCATGTGGGTGTTGTCCTTTATTTTATTAATACAATGTATTACAGTACTTAATTTTTGTATGTTAAACCCACCTGTACTCCTGGGATAAACTGCACTTGGTCACGGTGTACAATCTTTTTTATACGTTGCCTGGATTTGTATTTTGTTGTGGATTTTTGCTTCTGTATTTATGGTAGACGTTGGTCTGTAGTTTTCTTTCCTTATGATGTCTTAGTTTGGTTTTGTTATTAGGATAATACAGGCCTCAGAATGAGTTGGAAAACATACCTTCCTCTTTTATTTTTTTGGAAGAGTTTGTGAAGAATTGGTATTAGTTCTTTAAATATTTGGTAGAATTCACCAGTGAAGCCATCTGAGCCTGTGCTTTTTTTGTGGGTAGGGTTTTTTTAAATTACTTATTCAATCTCTTTACCTATTATAGGTCTACTCATATTTTCTATTTCTTCTAGAGTCAATTTAAGTAGTTTGTGTCTTTCTAGAAATGTTTCCATTTTGTATAAGTTATCTGATTTGTTGGCATACAATAGTTAACAGTATTTCTTTATAATCCTCTTTATTTCTTTAAAATTGGTAGTAATGTCCCCTCTTTTATTTCTGATTTTAGTAACTTGAGTCTTTTCTCTTTTTTTCTTTGTCAATATAGCTAAAGATTTGTCAATTTTGTTGATCTTGTCAAAGAACCAACTTTTGTTTCATTAAGTTTCTCTATTGTTTTTCTATTTTATTGATTTATGCTCTAATCTTTATTATTTCAATGTTTTCTTTTATAGATGAAAAAACCATGGCTCTAAGAGGCAAAGAGAGTTACCCTAAGAAATTAACTCACATACATTTTATCCTTCCCTTCAAATGTTAAGTCTTAAGCTTCAGAAGTATAAAATGAATTAAGTATCAGGACTCAAGACTCACAGTCCAGGGTTTTCATATAACCCTGTCCACCACAATTAATTAATCTTGTGTAAATGGGTGTGTTAGAGAGTGACAGCTAGTCACTAAAACTAGATCCTCTTCCTCCTGGGCACCTAGGTAGACTGCATTTTAGAGCCTCCCTGCAGTTAGGTATGGCCATATAACTGAGTTCCAGGCTAGCCAATAAAATGCAAGCAAAACTGAAGTGCACCATCCAGACCTGGCCCATAAAAACTACCCATTCACAGTCTTCTCTCCCTTTCTCCCATCTGATGGCTGGATGTTGGCCCCCAGGGAAATCTTGAAAACCACAAATTGAAGATGGTAGAGCCTTTCTTACTGGCTGTGTTTATCCTATTCATCCACACTCAAGAGTAGTGTAACCAAGTTCCTTTGTGATTTTTGCTATAAAGAAGAAAGAACTGAAACTTTCCAGAATTCAACCCTGAGATGACTCTAAACCCTGTAGATACAAAGTCTTCCCACTTGCATCTGCTGTAGCCTCTGTGTGCTTGAATCTTTAGAAGTTGCATGATGACTTAGGAGATATAAAGGGCTGTCATATATTATCTCATTTAATCCTAAAAACAGGCGCCAGCCTGTTGGCATAGTGGTTAAGTTCGTGCCCTCCACTTTGGTGGCCTGGGGTTTGCGGGTTTGGATCCCAGGTGCAGACCTACACACCACTCATCAAGCCATGCTGTGGCAGCATTCTATATGCAGAGTAGAGGAAGTCTGGCATGGATGTTAGCTCAAGCAAAAAGAGGAATATTGGCAACAGATGTTAGCTCAGGGCCAATCTTCCTCACCAAAAAAAAAAAAAATCCTAAAAACAGCCTTAGAATGTAATGTCAATGAGAATGGAGAATATGTATATCCTGGTCATCTCCTCATCCCTAGCACCTCCCACAGTATCTGGCACATAGTAGGTACTCAATGAATACTTGCTGAAGGAATGGATAGACAACCTTGATTCATTTGAGGGCACAGAGAGAAGGATTTACAAGAACCTATCGGCAGTTTAAACCACAGTTCTTATGTCTAGAGCAATACTGAATGTAAAATATCAGTGCCTGGCACATGGTAGGTATGCAATAATATGTATTATTTATATACATATATATGTACTATATATATCATGTATTATATAGTATATATAATAATGTTATTATATACTTTAATATAGCATAATTTTACTAATTTATTTATATAAATGTATATGTTCATCATCATAATTGGCATTAGAATAACTTTAGAACTCGACTTTCTAGCCAGAGTAAACTGGACAAATATGCAGAATCCAATAGGAGGCATTTAAGTGTTTCAGCCCTCCGAGATAGGATAAGATTTCATAATAGAGTGAAGCTGTAAATAGAATAGGTAAATCCAATCAGATGGTGGAGCAATTTGGATTGAAAAATTTCATTGACCCTTATCAGATGAAAAAGGTAAAAGCAGTTATAGAAGTAGATAAGCCTTGACTTGAACTTACTCAGGGGATTCTGAGAGCCAAATTAACCTTATTTATGGGACCTGAACTTGGAGTTGCCCATTGGGATAGCCACTATGAAAAAATGTGTGTCTGGGGGCACCATAAGGCAGTTTAGGTTGCAGGAAAGATCACTCTGAATGTATGTAGCTCCAGATCTCATATTCTGACCACATCTCAGTCAACTGAGAAGGTAACCTCAAAATTCACTTGGGGAGTAAGCCCAAATTGCTTGCGATGACATTACTGTCTCCTTAAACAGTACCTTTAACCCAGGGTTTCTCCGCCTTGGCATTATTGATATTTTCTGCTGGATAACTGTTGTGGAGCTGTCCTGTGCATTGTAGGGTGTTTAACAGCATCTCTGGTCTCTACCCACTAGATGCCAGCAGTACTTCTCCCCCGCCCCGGTTGCAACAACAAAAAATGTTTCTAGACATTGGCAAATGTGCCCTGGGAGGCAAAATCACCTTATGTTGAGAACCACTGCTTTATCCCTAAGAAGATTTACAGTTAAGTATAGAGATAGAGAAATAAATCAAACTATAGTGTTAATATTGTTGTGTTATGTGTGGGAATTCTCTGTGTATATCTACTTGGAATATTTAAGAGAATTTTGGGAATTTGATTATCTAACAGATTAGCCTTATGTTTCTAATTTAAAATGTGTACATGAGTAATTGATTTAGTCTTGTGACAACCAGTTTACCAAGTTTGCAAACAGTATTAGAACATTTGAAGGAACTTATTTAGAAGTTTAACTTATTAGATTTATTAGAACCAGTGACATTCTTGAGGAAATTGTTTGTTAGGAAACAATTGATGTGCTTAAACAAAAAATAAAATATGGTAAGTGTATAATTTTGGTTTAAAATTATTTGAAAGAACTTAATTAATTAATTATAAAAGTCCCTGTAAAATTATTGATAAAATGCAGTTATATTTATAAAGAAAACAACAAGATTTGTAAGTTGAACTTGAAAGCTTAAGAAAGATCTTGGTTTTTAAGTTTTTAAATTTTTTAATTTAATTTGAATCGAATATTATTTCCAAGAACGAAATTAGCCTCTGAATAATATTTTCTGTGTGCAAAAGCCATCCTTGAGGAAACAAAAGAACTTCACATTGACAATGAGAAGTTAGTTGCCTCATGAGGGGTGTGACCGATGGTTTTACAGTCCCTGGGGACTCTGAAAACAGTCTTATGTCCCCTTATTTCACAGAATCACTTTCTGGAATGTTGAATAAGATGTATGACTAAAAATGAGAAAACTAAGGAGGATAATGTGAGGAAAAGTATTCTTTCAAAATGATGGAAAATGGAAAGAGTTAATGTTTTGGGCTTTTTAAAATTTGAGAGAAAAAAATATTGAGGATAAGGAGTCAATACTCTCCTAAGTCAATTTTTAAAAATATAGAATAGGAAGATATTGTGTAAAAGTATCTAGAACAGTGTTTCTTAAATTTTAATGTGCGTACAAATCACCTGGGGATCTTGTGAAAATACCAATACTGTGATGTGACGGGATGGAGGTGGTAGCTAATGCTATGGTGGTAATCATTTTGCGATATATAAATGTATCAAATCAACATGTTGTACATCTTAAACTTACACAATGATATATGTCAATTATATCTCAATAAAGTTGGAAAAAAATTTTTAAAGTTTTTTTTTAAAGTTAAAAGCAGCACTATTAATTTTCTTTTTTCTTTTTTTTTGCTGAGGAAGATTAGCCCTGAGCTAACATCTGTGCCATTCTTCCTCTACTTTATATATGGGTTGCTGCCACAGCATGGCTGACAAGTGGTGTAGGTCCACGCCCGGGATCTGAACCTGCAAACCCAGGCTGTGGAACATGCCAAACTTAACCACTACGCTATGGGGTCGGCCCCCAACAATCAATTTTCAAGAGAGCTGTGTTTATAATTAAAATTGCTTGTTATATTTATATGTTGTACTGTACAAAAAAATTCTGATGCAGTAGGCCTGGAGTGGGGCCTGGGATTCTGCATTTCTAACAAGCCCCCAGATGATGATATCAATACTAGTCCCAGGACCACACTTGAAGTAGCAAGAAATCAGAGGATGAGGCACTATCATTCTGTTCACTAAAGACAAGGAATATCCTTAACTTTCATAAGCAAATACCAAAAGAACCTCTGCCCTCGTAAGGGAGGGCAAAGGAGTGAGGAGGGTCTTAGCTGGCGACCTTCCTCATTCACATAGGTGCCGATGGAGGTTCCCATCCTCAGAGGCATGGATATTAGCAGCCAACATCAACTCTCTTATGTTGGACCAAGATTGCTAAATATCAACATTCTTAGGTCTTCACACTGGGGCCAAGGACTTTGAGTGTTTCAGAATAGAACAGAGGGGTTAGGCCAGCAAAGCAAGTATAGGGTTTCTCTTCTTCCCACAAAACATCAAGGTCTTTGCATGTCAGTATCCGACTTCTCTTGCTGGTTGAGTCTTGAGAATGTGAAAGAAATGGGTCTGAAAATTCATGGTCAACAATCTTCTAGGCAAAAAACAGAAAGTAAAAATGAAGTGTTAGAAGAATCAGAAAATAACCTTATCAGTAGCTGATAAAACAAGATTGATTCCGTGAAGTCTCAGGTGGCAAATGCCACCATTCAATGAACTTGGAGTTTAGGGGTATGTTGATTTCTGAATCTGTTTGATAATATGATGGACCCTAAGTCCAGAAAACACGAAATCTATTCTTTTTTTAAATTACAACTTCAATGAGTTCTTCGGTTGTCAAATTTCACTTGTGTATAGTTATCCTCAAAGTGTAGGTACAGCATTGGAAACAAAAATGAAAAAAATATTAAACTAATAATGATATTCTTGCTATCTGAATAAACTCTGCTTTTAAATAGAATATACCAAACGTAGTTTTAAAGAACAATCCTAGTTGTGTGAAATACATTTTTATTGTTCTACAATGAAAAAGAACTGTACAATTGTCAAGGGCACTGGAGATAAGCAATGTAGAGATAGATTCTATTTAATTTACCGCCCCAAAAAAAAACCCAAAACTTGGTTATGGAGTATTTCCCCTTATAAATAAAACGTATTTGTATTTTAGATGTTCAATAATGAGTAACTTTGTGAATAAATGTTTATTTTAGTTAAAGAACAGCCCAAAGACTAAAATATTAATGCTGGGTCTGGAAAAAATTTGAAAGGCAGGGGTGGAAATAGAATGATTTACCTTGAGAGTTATTAGTACAAATATTAGTAACAACTAACATCAATTGAACATTTACTATGTACTAGATAGTCTATTAAATCTTCAACACCAATGCTTCTCAAATTGTAATGTACATAAGAATCATCTGGGGATCTTATTAAAATGCAGATTTTGTTTCAGTAGATCTGGGGAGGGACCTGAGATTTTGCATTTGTAAGAAGCACCCAAGTGATGCGGCTAACTGCTGGGAGGTGAACCACACTTTGAATAGCAAGGCTCTAATTGGATCATCTCATTGAATTCTCCCAATAACTCTATGTACTATTAATGTCTCCATTTTACAGATAGAGAAACTGAGTCCTAGGGAGATTAAGTAATTTGCCCAAGTAGTGGGGCTGGCATTCTGACTCTAAGTCTGCATTTTTAAATTAGAATGATCTAGCCAGTGGTTCTCAACTCTGGCTGCACATTAGACTCAACTAGAGAACTTATAAAAATACTGATGACCCCACCATTTAAATCAGATTCTCCGAAAATGGGGCCTAAGCATCAGTATTTATTTCAAGCTCTCCAGGTGATTCTAATGGGTAGTCAAGTCTGAGTACCACTGATCTGGGTCAACTCCAGTCTTTTACATATAAGGAAATTGAGGGCCACCCCCCACACACAAAAAGTCAATGTTTGTGACAAAGAAACCAGGTCCCTTGATTCAGTAAATATCCTAAAAAGAAGCCACTGTAATGCAGGCTGGGGTTGGGGAGGGGGAGATGTTTACCTTTGTTGCAAAAAAACCTGTAATTTAAATCTCATTAAATTATCAACTAACAAAAGCACTCACTAAAAGAGACTAAAGAGGATCTAAATTAAAACTAATTTACATTATTTTGAGGAAAAAAGGTACATGACTGAGTTTCCAAAAACAAAGCAGGATCAGAATGAGCCTCAGAAACCCGAAAGAATGTAAGGGGTGGTGGATGTGCTGGATCTTAGCATCTCTAGTCTCTACTGGGAGGAAAAAAAAGAAAAGAAAAGAACAAACTTTACTTTAGTTGGGTACAGTAAAACTGTGTGAAAATCTCAAGAAATTTCACATTTACCCCCAGAGTGCACAGGATCACCAATTTTGAAGATTTCTGAATATGCTAAGAAAAATTTACACTATTCATGAAATGATTCATTCATTCATTCAACAGATATTTGTTAAGCACCTGTTATGTGCTAGGCACTAGATCCTAAAAATATGGCAATGAACAACACAGATATAGAGGTTACAGTCTGAGAAGAGTGCTTCCCATCCTAATGCTCCAGCCCCTGACTTCAAGAGGAAACATGTGACATTGGCTTAGCCAATCATAACACTCCATCCTGCACACCATGTGATGGTCCAAGCCAGGCCAATGAGAGTCTGTCTCTGGGATTATTATACACCAAACCAGGGAGCAGGAGTTCTATTTCTTTTCTGGGATTGCTATCTGGGCTAATATAAACTGGAGGTGTCTACAGCCACACCTAATGCTGTTTAGCATGGAAGAAGCCCTGTATAGAAGGTGGAGATTGGGACCAAGTGCCAAGTGAGAGAAAGAGAGAGAGAGAGAGAAATCTGATGACACAATTTGAATCCCTGTATCCAGAATCCACTCCACCTCTGTCCTTCCCAGATGTGTGAGCTGATAAATTCCCTTTCTTACTTAAGTGAGTTTGAATCAAGTTTCTGTCACTTGCAACCAAAAAAGCCCTGATTCAGACTCATAGACTCATTGAATGAACAAGCAATATGAACCTCTGAGTTCATCTAATTCAGTGGCTCTCAAATTGTGGTCCCTGAACCAGCAGCCTCAGCCTCATCTGGGAACTTAATAGAGATGCAAATCCTGGAATCTTACCCCAAACCTACTGAATCAGTAAGTCTGGAGGGAGGGCCCAGCCACCAGTTTTAACAAGCTCTCCAGATGCTTTCTATCCACACTAAAGTTTGAGAAACTCTGTTCTAATACATCCCTTTCTGTGAGATGTGAAACCAGAAGCCCAGAAAAGGGAGATAGCTTGCTAAAGATCACAAAACTAGTTAGTGGTGGCCCCAGACCCTCTTAGTAATGCAAGTGCTGTGGGGTTTGGGAAAGGAGGGCCACTTAAGTTTTGAGGGAAGTAACACATGGATTGGCAAATAAGAGGGGGAAAATATTTTGGGTCAAATAATACAGTACGGTTGGAAACACTTGCTGTGTGTTTCCACAGGAGTTTAGAGAATATTTTACTCATCTTGGCTCCCCAGCTGAGCCAACAACAATGTGTTAAAGCTCCATGGCCAATGGCAGGAATCCAGGAGAGTCCTTTTTACGTGCCAGCAAAGAGGAATTTCTTAGAAAAGCTACAGAAATTATGCTACTATCACATTTCGCTCTCTGGAGTGAAGAAATAAAGAAGACAAAAGAAAAAACAAGGGATTGCAGTTATTCCTAAGAGTTCCACCTCTCCAGTTGGGAGAAAGGGATTTTATTGTTCTTGCCAGGGCAGACGTTCCCCGGAGGGAAACTGGGCACCTAAGCTGGTGACTTGGAGAATAACTCGAGTTTTTTGAACTTTTTTTTCAGGTGGAGGGAGAGAGCAGCAGTGTTCCAGAGTGTCCCTGGAAACTCTATTTAGTAGCCTGCTTTCTGATGATTTGCCCAGCCTGCCCTGGGGATGTGCTCCATCCAGAGGCAAATCTAAGAGAAGAAAAGCTCTGGCATGAATGTTTCTGAAGCCTCTTAGTCTCTCCTTCTCCTACTCTTGAGTATACAGATGGGCACAGTAGGGAGCAGAGCAAAGGATCAAGGGAAGTTGCTGGCACTACCAATTTTAGAGACTACAAAATTTTAAGAGTCAATATACACTTTTCCTTTGATAAAAAACAAAAATACCCGGTAGAAAAACAAAAGCATCACCTCCTCTCATGTAAATCCATGATTCACACATTCATTCATTCATCAATTATTTATTCAATATCTATTATGTGCCAGGTACAGGTCTAGGAACTGGGGACATAGCAGCAACAAAAATAGTTCAGAAAAAACCCCAAAACCAAAAAACTTGGCCCTTATGGAACGTATGGAACTTACTGTCTGTCTTTTAGGGGAGGCAGACAATAAAAAACCCCAAATAAGTAACATGAGTTAGTTGGCAATTAGTGCTATGGAGAAAAAATAAAGCAGAGAAAGAGTAGAGAGAAAGCCAGGGGTGGTGAAGGAGGGAGTTTGAAAGTGTAAATAATGACGGTGGTCAGGGAAGTCCTCACTGGAATCCAGTGTGGTCTTGGTCATCAACCCTCATGAAAGATCTCTTGAAGCTGGAAAGAGGAAGAAACTCAAACTATTGCTCAAGAAATAACTACTGATATCTACTATGGTATACACAAGTGCTCATCAAATATTCCACGTGCATCCCTACATTTCCCAGCCTTCCCTGCAGTTAAGTTGGAGCCATAGGACTAGTACCGGCCAATCGATTGTGAGCAGAAGTGACATGCATCACTTCTGGGCTGAGGCATTTAAAAGCCCAGGTGCCTCCTTCAGCCTTCTCTTCCCTGCCTCGGCCATCTTGGAGGCACATGTTCCTGATGGCTTCCCTTTAAGGTGGAGGAGGGTATCCTGTCCTGCCTCAGACTTCATGTGAGGGAGAAATACACCTTTGTGAAGTTAAGCCATTGAATTTTAGGGCTGTCACTGTAGCCAAGCCTAACTTTATTTGACAAATACATATACTATACCCAGATACAGGGATGAAGACTGTAGGGGAAAAAGGAAACAGCAGGGCTTGCTCTCAAAGTACTATGATACTCTAGCTAAAGACTAAAACTGTGACTTAAACTCAACATTCAAAGCTAGGAATCATCAGAGCTTAATGAATGGTGCAGACAATGAGGACTTTGGAAATTAAGGGGAGGGAAGGCCATCTGAAGCTGCCTGGCACCCTGGGGCTGGCAAATAGTTGTAGAATCCATAGAGGAGAGGGCAGAGGAGGCTTTGAAGAAGTAGATTTACCCTTGAGAGAAGTGGGATTCAAAGAGGCAGAGGGTGGGGAAGGACAATGTGGATGAGGAGTAGAGCAAATGCAAAGATAAAGCTATGGGAATGGGCAGAGCGTGAGGGGATCCTGACTGGAATTGCGGATTTGCACACGGGACCAGGTTGAGGACAGATCCCAAAGGGCTATGAATGCCAAGCCAAGAAGTCCGGGCTGGGTTCTGTGGTTGATAGGGAGTGTTGCAGACTGTCTAGGAGGCCAATTGGACCATTCACAATTGAGATGCAGGGGCATCTGTCAGGAAGTTCCTGCAGCATGTAGCTATGGAGGACTGAAGACTTGAACCAGGGAGAGGGGGGTGTAGTGCCTCCCCCTTCAGAGTGAGGTCCACGGACCAGTAGTAACAGCATCACTTGGTAGAAGTGCAGACTCGCAGGCCCCACTCCAGATCTACTGAAACAGAAAGTGCATTTTAACAAAATCCCCAAGTGATTCATGCACATTAAAGTTTGAGGAGCACTGGTTTGGTGGACACCAGCTGATGGTCTACCCTCAACCCATTCTTTTCTTCTCCTAGTTTTTTTCAGGCATTCACCTCTCCTTCACACAGCCTGTGTGACTCAGGGTACACTGATCCCATCCCTAGCTGCAGAGTTAGTCTGATGGGTCTACTCCAGTGGTTCTCTAAGTGTGGTTCCCATGCTAACATCAGCATCATTTGGGAACTGGTTGGAAATATACAATAGAAATGTCAATTCTCAGGCCCCACTCAAAACTCCTGAATTAGAAACTCTGGGGCTGGGGCCCTGCAATTTGTATTTTTTTTTTTTATATTAGGAAGATCAGCCCTGAGCTAACATCCATGCCAATCCTCCTATTTTTTTTTTTGCTGAGGAAGACTGTCCCTGGGCTAACATCTGTGCCTATCTTCCTCCACTTTATATGGGACACTGCCACAGCATGGCCTGACAAGCGGTGCATCGGTGCACACCGGGATCCGAACCCAGGCCACCAGCAGCGGAGCGCACGCACTTAACTGCGATGCCACAAGGCCGGCCCTGCAATTTGTATTTTAGTAAGCTCTCTTGGTGATTCTGATGCAGGCTTATATTTGAGAACCACTTGTCCTCAGCAATCATGTTACTCACATTCCTCTTGATAGTGATTGGTTCCTCAATCCAGGCTTAAGCCAATCAGTGTCTGGCATTCCCCTGGCAGCTGAATTGGCTCAGAAGTAGTCATGTGACCTACTTTGGCCCAATCGGGGAGATCTACCGGGATGCATTTAGTTTCCTCTGGATTCTAGGGTTATCTGTGTTGGCAAGGGGGCACACTCAGCTCTTCCCAAGTTGGAACACGTTCTCAGAAAGCGCTGGTCCCACCGTCCTCATCTTGGTTGAGACTGAAGAGAAGGCTATTTATTCCACAGTTGGAGGAGAGTTTTTCCCTCTCCTTCCCCTTCTAGGACCCTGCTCCTTCCTTTACCCCTCCTGGTGGACACAAGCGACTTAGCCTGTTGCCTTCTTTGCTGCTGACTGCCAACACATGACCATGAGGGAAACCAGGCTGAGGGCAGAGCTGGAAGAATCACAGAGAAAAGGAGCCAGAGTCCTTGCTCTGGTCTTCCTGTTCCCTGAAATTACACATTTCCTTATGGTTTAAGCCAGTTGGATTTGTGGTTTCTTGTACTTATAGCCAAAAATGTCATAGCTACAGGTGAGACCGAGGAAGTATGGGGCCAATGAGTATACCAAAAATATTCTAGGATGATGAAGGATGCATTTAGTTAAGAGACATTTTTTTTCCAACAAGTTTCCAAACACTAGACCCAGGCAGAATAACTGTTACAACTTCAAAACAGCAACTTAGGACAAATAAAATGGAGCATTACTTCATGCAGTGGGCCCCCAATTGGTGACTTAGCTAAAAAATACCCAAATTTTTTTAAAAAGGGAGAGGGACTTAGGGCATCTTCTTAGGTGAAATGAGAAAAGTAGAGTAATATATAAGATGAACGTGGAGTATATTGGGGTTCCAGAAAGTAAAGAAGTGCTCAAAAAAGGATGAGGACACAGAAGCCAACCTAAAAGAGCTCCCAAGGACTGAAGCTGAGACAATTCGACAACAAAATAAATAATGGTAGCATTGGATTATAACCCACAGGCTAAAATAATTACCCATGAGTCTATTCTGATATAAATAAATAATTGATTAAGTAAAGAAATAGGAGAGAAGGTACAGGTGTTCCTATGGAAGAATTCCAATGATTTAATGTAGAAGGAATGAGGGAAATAGAAAATCAGGTGGAACACCATAATAATCATTGTTGCAGGCATGATCCACTGGTGGATGCTAAAATTAGTGGGAGAAGGTTTGATGAGAAATAGGATATTTGCATAGTCTCAAAGTATCTTCTCTAAGGGGGAAAATGGACATATAAGGCAAACTAGGGTGCTATAGGGGTGCATCTGTCCAGAGTTTCCCCCTGAAATATGCCCTGTGGCTTCAGAGACAGGTAAAACAAAAGATTTGATTTAAAATTGCATGAGTTCCTTCAAGAAACAAAAAGAGCCATCCCTGTTCAGAGACCTTCAATTAGGACTGAGCTGAATGTGGCCTGTCCCAGAGAGTTGTTTCCTGTCTCACTTCTGAAGAACGCAATGGGCTCATCTTCCTCTCCCAAATCTCTACTCCAACTCCCAAGGCCCTGGGATTGCTCGCTGCAGGCGGGGTGGTGATGAGTTGCACAAGCTAATGCCAGTGTGCAGATCTACTGGGATGCGTTTAGTTTCCTCTGGATTCTTGGGTTATTTGTGTTGGCATGGGTCCACGCTCAGCTCTTCCCAAGTTGGAACATGTTCTCAGAAAGGGCTGGTCCCACCATCCTCATCTTGGTTGAGGCCAAAGTCTGGTTTCATTTTTCATTAAACTGCCATTTGTAATTTTCATCGAACAGACTGACAACATGTCCAACTGTCTTTATTCAGTATTTTCACAAGAGAGAGCATTTTTGCCTCCCATGAGAATGTGTGATTTATTTATCTCTGTCATTGTGCAATAGGTTCACCACCATTACAACTAGCGCAATGTTCTGAAGAAAAATTTTGCTGTATCACACGGTGACTTCACTCACATTGGCAATGATTGGTTTCTCACCTAAATCTACCACATACCACGGGGGATGGAACTACAGTACCAGAGACTTCTCTGGTTTGATTGTGAGTGCCTGGAGGGCTGGGACCACCTCTTGCCCATCTTCATCCGCCCAGGGTCTGGCACATAGTAGGTGTGGTCGTCATCAGTGCTGTTCACCAAATACTTCTACCTTTCCACTTCCTAGATCCGTATAGGGCTGCATTTCCCGGCCCTCTATACCTGGGTGCAACTATGTGAACAGTTCCAGCTGATGAGTTGGGAGCAGAAGTGTTGCATGTCTGTCCTGGAGCATTTAAATGCTCGTGGTCCAGGGGTCTCTTTTCCTTCTAGCTCAGCAACCAGCAAAGTCTGAAAAGGTGGCTATTCGTTCAGCCTGGGTCCTTGAGTGACTATAGTAAGTAGAGCCCCACTTCTAACCTATGATGAACACATAGTGTGAGTCAGACATAAACCTTTGTTGTGTTAACCACAGAGATTTTGAGAGTCGATTGTTACTGCGACATAACCTAGGCTATCCTCACTGATACTGTAGGCATAAAATAAATGTTTGTAGAATGAATGAATGACTTAAGCTAGAAGGGATTTCTGAGCAGTGGTAGCGCTAGAATTTCTATAAGGAGAAATTCAGGCATGGTAATCTGAATACAGTTGTGTGGGAAGTGGGGGCCATGTTGACTAGGGGACTTTTCTTGTTTTGTTTGTGTAGTACACTGTTAGGTGCCTTTTATTTGTGGTGTTGGAGTGTTGATGGAGATTATGGGGGGCCAAAAACACCCCAAACCAACCCTTGGCACTACCACTGGAGTTTAGTTGAGTTGGCCTCGTCGTCCCCTACACATTTTACAAATGGGGAAACTGAGACTCATACTCAGTGTAGTCTAAGTCACTAAACCGATTAGTTTAGCAAAACTGGTAGACACCAACCCCCTCATTTCCTGATTCTCTGTCTGGTGCTTTTGCCATCTCAACGTTCCATCTTTCACATCTGGGCGTTAAGACAGCAAGAGTTGGGAGTCACACTCCAACTGATCGCAGTCCTGCCTCTACCACTTACTAGCTGTGGATCTTGGGAAAAGTAAAAGTCTAACATGCCTGGCATGTAGTAAGTATAATGTTAATTATTATCATTATCATCATCATATTCCTCATTCTAGTTCCTCATCCCACTATCTTGACTTGCACACAAGTCTCATGTTCTCTTGGTGCTCATTTCCCTTGGAAAATAATGAATCTGTTTAAGACCATTGTGTGGTATATTTTTAGACTATTTGGCCACAGGTAAATTTGCATTTGAAGTTCTAAGGAGAAAGCTGGGCCCTGAGCACTGGTGAGCTGTCCTCTTCTGCCACCTCCCTTCACCGAGAGCCCACACTAAGGGGTCCACCAGTGGGAGGGGGCAAGGAGACAAAGACTTCTGCACTCCCTGCTCAGTCTGTGCCATGTTTCCTGATCGACTCATGCCTGGGGACCAACTCTATCACTGGCTAAAAGACCCTGTGGGGCAAGAGCCAAAATCTCCCACTCTCCAGTTGCTGGGACATCAGCCCACAGGCTGTGGATAAGTTTTAACCACAAATCCTGGGCACCCACAGTCTTCCTTCATGTCACCAGACAGGGCCTGCGTAGGAAGAGTGTGACCAGGACTGCCTCTCACAGAAAAGGCAGAAAGCCCCATGGCTGGAGGGCTGCGGGGGCGGGGGGCACTTCTCAGTCCCAGCCTCTTTCCTCTTCTGTCCGTCCTGATGGCAGTTATGTTGATCTGAGAGTGTGTCGAGGAGAATGACAGTTTCACTGGAAGTGCATCAAAATACAAATTTCTAATTTTAGGCTAAGGAGTGTCTCATTTTTGTTTTTTAGACATATTTCCTTAAAGTGACTTTTTTTAACAGCAAGATTGTTCAAAAGTATACTTATTTACTTTAGAATATCACTCTTACCTTAGAAAATCAAGCGACTTAATATGAACTATACATATTTTAGCTTTTTATTGAAGTAAAACATACATAAAGTGCATGTACCATAGGTGAGCAGCTCAGTGAATTTTCACAAACTTAATAGATCCATGTAAGTAGCACCCCATAAACCCTCCTTATCCCCCTTGTAACTCCCTCCAGTCACCAACCCCCAATGACCACCATCCTGACTTCTAACTTTGTAGATTGGTTTTGTCTGTTTTATACTTCGTATAAATGGAATCACACAGTATGTACGCTTTCGTGTCTGACTTCCTTCGCTCAATATTGTTTATGAGGTCGGTCTATAGTCAGCATGGCAGTGGTTTATGCATCCTCATTGCTGTCTGGTATTCCATTTTGTGACTATACCACCACAATGTGTTCAATCCACTCTACTGTTGATGGACATTTGGGTAGCTTCCAATCTGGGGCTATTACAAATACACTGCTATGAACATTCTCGTTCATGTTCTTTAGTAAACACATGCACTCAGTTCTGTTGAGTACACACCTGGACGGGGAATTGCTGGACGTAGGGTAGTTGCATGCTTAATATTAACAGATTCTGGTAAATAGCAGTGTATGAGATTTCTGGTGGCTCTACACAATGTGAACGCTATTTTCAAATATATGCAAGTGTTCAGTTAATGCAAACAGAAACAATTTAACCCTTTGGAGTCACACTGAATCTGTTTATTAAAATGTACTGTTTTTCCTCTCATAATAATTCTGCCTTGAATTTGTTA
Source organism: Diceros bicornis minor (assembly GCF_020826845.1). Taxonomy (NCBI): domain Eukaryota; kingdom Metazoa; phylum Chordata; class Mammalia; order Perissodactyla; family Rhinocerotidae; genus Diceros; species Diceros bicornis. The sequence continues at coordinate 15,866,102 of NC_080781.1, read as the reverse complement.
TGTAACCTGGATGAGCTTCCCGACCTCCACTCACCCCTTAATCCAACCAGTCAAAAGTCTCTCTGAAAACACTTTCCATTCATTTATCCATCTAGAATGTTGTGTGTTAATAAGTTGGTATTTGCAGAACAAATTCAACCCCTCCTGCAAAGTGGAGTATATATCTTGCCTGTGTTGTGTCTAATATGGCAGTCAGCCAGGATGTACTAGGCAGATCTACACTTTATAAAGATCCTCTCTAGAGCCGTGAGTGCAATTCAGAATCTAGAATTTTGTTTTGGTGGTAAAGAAAAATGGAATATTCTCCTGCAGGTTTTAACAAAGGAGAATGGTGCTTTTAAAGTGATAAAGCATTTTGCAAATATAGGAGTTATTTGACCATAAAGAGCAGGGATGGAGAGGGTAGTGGGGGTGGGTGGCAGTAAAAGGAGCCAGAGAGGGAATTCAGAGTGCTTGTTTCCTGGTCTCTACAACTAACTCTTATTGTAGAACCGAGCCAAGCCCCCCCAGGCCTCCATTTTCCCATCTGTAATATGAGGCACTTTGACAAGCTGGTTAGGTGATCCATACGGCTCTAGTTTATAGAGCTGTAACTGGTTAGGAGCCCCTTTACAGCTCTAATTTTTATTCTATGACAATGCAGACGGAGGAGATGCTGTCAGACAGAAACCGCAGAGGGGACCAGGGACAACTCACTTCATATATCACCCCCCCACCACCGCCCCCAGCAGGCAGAGCGCTGGGGATCCCAGTTTCTAGGTATCGGTGTAACATGTCCTTCATCAGATAACCATGGTGTTGAATCCTTTCCCAGGACTTCTTTATTTTACCCATCTCTCCAAATCCCCCTCCGAATGGTCTGACATCTGATCGCTGCATCAGGAACATTGTGGCAGAGGGGCGACCTCGGGGTTCACCCATCACACTGCACCGCGCTGAAAGTGGTGGGACAGGCATTTGGGTACCAGGGCGACCCCTAAAGGCGAGCGGCTGGGTCTGGAGATTGGGGTCCCCGAGGAGCGCACCGGACCGGACGCCAGGCATCCGAGGGTCTCGCGGTCCAGGGATTCCAGAAGCTCCGCGGGGGCTTCTGCTGGGGTGGGGTGGGCCGCCCTGTCCGCGGCCCCCACTCCTCTCCCTGCCCTCCGGCACCGAGCTCCCCGCAGGGCTTCGGGCCGCAGCGCTGCTCGCTCGCACCCTCCTCCCTCCGCGCCCCGCCCGCTCCCCACCTCCGCGACCAGCCTCGCCGCCGCCGAGCGCCGGACGCGCCACGCCGCGCCGGGCAGCTGGAGAGCGGGCGGGCGAGTGGTCCGGGAGCGCCGGGGGCGGCGCCCAGCCCGCGGGAGGGAGGAGGAGGGACGCGGCGGGAGGGAAAGGGGAAAAGGCGGGCCGGAGGGCGCCAGCAGCCAGCCCGTCGGCGCGGACCGGCAGGTAAGCGCGAGGTGCCGGGATGGGTCTGTTCCTCCGGGCTCCTGAGACCCAGCCTGGGGAGCTGGCGACGGGCGCGGGAGGCTCGGGCGCGGCGCGTGGACCTGGAGGGCGACGGGACAGCGGGGCGAACGCTCCCTCCGCCCGGTTGCGGCTCTGAGCCGGGGCCAGGGCCACCCTGAAAGGCAGAGAGCTCTGAGCTCTTGAGGCCGGCACCCCGACAGTGGGAGAGTGCGCGCCGTGGGAAGGGGGGGCTCCGGCGACGCGTTCTCCGAGCGAGGGGACGTGTGTATTCAAAAGCCTCAAACGGACTCAAACTCTTCCCACCTCCGGGAAACGGAACCGCGAGTCTTATTCGCGCGGGCGGTCTTCGAGACGCGACTCGCGGGGACTCAGTTTACCGCGCCGGGCAGTGGGTGCGGGGGACCCTGCGGAGCGCGAACGCGCCCCGGGCCCTGGACGGCTTGGCGCAGCACCGCCTGGCAGGACCCAGAACAGGTGGCCCGGGGCGCGGCGGGATGGAGCGGCAGCCCGAAGCCTGGGAGTGAGCATGGGAGAAGGAGGAGGCTGGAGGTCTCGGGTGAGCGCATTTCGACAGGGACTTGCCTTTTCGAGGCCCCGGAACTAAGGTGAGGAGGAGAAGGAGAGCTCCTGGGCCCCCCCCAGAACCAGATAAGGCAGGCGGCAGAGGTTTTCCGTGGCTGTGTCGACAGTGACACTTCTTAGTATGTACTGTTCACACGAATCCCCTGGGGATCTTGTTAAAATGCAGATTCTGATTTTGTAGATCTGGGGTGGGGCCCTGTCTGCATTTCTAACAAGCCCCCAGATGATGCTCATAGTACTGCTCCGTTGACCACGCTTTCTATGGCAGGCTCTGCAGAAGTACTTTTTTGTCCAACAGGCTGAAAAACCTTAGGAAAAGTGGGAGATTGGGAGAGGAGGTCCTAAGACTTGATAATCCCACCTCCACCCCAACACACACATTAAAACGATTGCTCCTCATTTAGCAGCAAAATGCTTTACTTGTCTTACCAGCTTACTAGCCAAGTACATTATCTGACAGTAGAGCTGGTTTCATGGGCATGCAAACTGTATTTGGTTTAATGTTCTGTTGTCGCTGTCAAAATTCTTAATAATTTTTGAACAAGGGGCCTTGCATTTTCATTTTGCACTAGGCCCCACAAATTATGTAGCTGATTCTGTCTAATAGTTACCACAGGCAGAAAAAGGACCCATTTCTTTGATCAAGGTTCAGAGCTGGTGCGTGATGGAAAGCAGTTTATTGGGAAAGACTAGCTAGATGTTGCAGTTCCTCTAATCTTTCTCAACCTTTCTTGGCTATTTTAAGAGGTAAGCCTATGACTATAACCTCAGTTATACATGGTATGCCAATATTTATTGCTTTATCAATGTTAATAATTAACTGTTTATTAAGAGCTTAATTATTAATATGTACAATACAATTAAGTTTGATGTTATAATAATTTGTAAATTAAGTGACAAAGTGAGTGTTATTTCCAAAGGATTTGGGGAATCCTTTTTAGTGTCTCAAAGTTTTGCTTAGTTAAGATCTAAAATGAGCTGGACATTGCTTGTTTTGCTTTTAACAGCTCAAATGCAAAGCTGGAAAACAAAAAGTGGCCAAATTTTGTAGCTGTTCAGGGGTATTGTTTTACAGGGCCTCAGTGCCATGCCAGGCAGGATCGGATTCCCTCTGCTTTTATCATTCCCACATCCCTGCAAGGTGACTTTCATTAAAAGGGGGATAGAGTAGATTTCGCTATTGAAAAACACTGAAGAAATGCAGGGCCAGCATCGGTGTTTTCTGTGAATAGTTCTTGCCAAAACCCCACAGATTCCAGGTGTGTGTGCTTTTCTTAAAAAAAAAAAAAAAACTGTTGGAAACACAGAAAAGAAAAAAACTTGAACTTGAATTGTGGATATGATTTTGTTCAGCAGAGGGAGAAAAAGGCTGAGAAGTGGAATTTCATTGGCGGGTTTGGCAGGGTAAGGAGAGCTGCTATGTTTTTGGTACCATGAACAGCCTTCCAGAAATGGCAAAGTGAGTTTGCTCAGGTGTTAGGGAGAGCGGGTAAAGAAGCTGCTTGTCCATGGCCAACTGGCGCTCTGGTGTGGTTGTGGTATGGCTGAGTCTGGTTTGGGACTCAGGGGGACATAGCTACGTAGGTTCCTGGTGCTTTCACTGCTCACATGAAACGGACAAACACATTTTTCCATTTTGCTCCCTGAGAGTGCCAAGTCACTTTCAAATACACGCTACAAACTGGGAAGAGCACCATTACATTTAAAAAAAAAGGGGGAGGAGAAGGTGTTTCTGTGAGGTTAATGCTGAAGACAAGAGAGATTCTGCCTTTAGTAAAAACCTGCGACCTGGTTTCTATGCCTCACTGAGGAAGGCTTTCCATACCTCAAGATAGAGAAAAAAATTTTCTTTTAGATGTTTATGGTTTTAAAAATATGTGGGTCTTTAATCTGCATGAAACTTATTTTTGGGGCATGGTATGAGGTGGGGGGGGGATTTGGAAGTTAAGAAATAGGCTAAACATTTGGGGAAAATTAAAATAAAATAAATTCTCTCAATCAAATAAGATTCTGTAAACACTGTTCCATTTTATGTCTTCTTAATTAATTCTTGAGTTGATTCCATGTTCTTAAAATTGAGGTAAAATTTATTTATAACAGTCACTCTTTTAATGTAAAGTTCAATAAGTTTTTACAAATACATATAGTCATGTAATGACCACCATATCAAGATACAGAAGAATTTCATTACTCCAAAAAATTCCTTATTGACACTTTGCGGTCAACCCCTCCCACCACCCTTAGCCCCTGGCAACCACTGATTTGTTTTCTGTTGCTATAAATTTGTGTTTTCCAGAATGTCCTGTGAATGGATTCATACACCATGTAGCCTTCTGAGTCTGGCTTCTTTCACATAGCGTAATGCATTTGAGATTCATCCATGTTGCTGTGTGAATCAATAATTTGTTCCTTTTTATTGCTGAGTAATATTCCACAGTTTGTTTATCCATTCACCAATTTTGGGAGATTATGAATAGGGCCAATATAAACATTCACATACAGCTTTCTGTGTGAACATAAATTTTTCATTTCACTCAGGTAAATACCTAGAAGTAGGATTCCTGCTGTATTATATGGTAAATTTAACTTTGTAAGAAACTGCCAAGCTTTTCCCAAGTGGCTGCACCACTGTGCATTCCCACCAGCAATGCATGAGAGGTCCAGTTGCTTGGCATCCTCGCCAGCACTTGGTATTGTCGATTTATTTTATTGCAGCCATTCCAGTGGGTTTGTGGTGGCATCTCTTTGTGGTTTTAGTTTGCGCTTCCTTGATGACTAATGATGTTAAGCATCTTTTCATGTGCTTCTTGGTCATTTGTATGTCTTTTAAGAAATGTCTGGGTTTTTTTTATTGTATTGTTTGTCTTATTGTTGAATCATAAGAGTTCTTCATATATCATATATCTGGATACAAGTTCTCTGTCAGATATATGCATTGCAAATATTTTCTTTTAGTCTGTGGCTTGCCTTTTCATTTTCTTTCTTTTTTTATTGTAGTAAGAACATTTAACATGAGATCTACCCTCTTAACAAATCTTGAAGTGCACAATACAGTATTGTTAACTATAGGCATAATGTTGTACAGTAGATCTCCAGAACTTATTCATCTTGCATAACTGACACTTTTATACAGTTTCACAGTTGAACAGTAACTCCCCATTCCTCCTCTCCCCAGCCTCTGGCAACCACCATTCTACTCTCTCCTTCTATGAGTTTGACTATTTTATTTGACTTATAACTCATATAAGTGGAATTGATGATGTTTTTTGAAGGGCAGAAGTTTTAAATTTTGATAAAGTCCAATTTAGCAGGGTTTTTTCCCCCTATGGATAGCATTTTTAGTAGCCTGTCTAATAAATCTTTGTCTACGTCAAGTTTACCAAGATTTTCTCTTGTGCTTTCTTCTAGATATGTTATAGTTTTATCATTTACATGTAGGTTTCTGACTTCATTTCAAGTTAATTTTTGTATGGGTCAAGGTTCACTTTTTTCCATATAGATAGGCAGTTGTTCAATACCATTGGTTGAAAAGACTGTACTTTTCCCCTATTGTATCCCCTTGGTCTCTTTGTCAAAAATTAATTGACTGTATATGTGTGGGTTTATTTTTGAACTCTATTCTCTTCCATTGATGTGTATGTCTATCCTTATGCCAATACCACACTGTAAGTCTTTCACATTCTTGTTAGGTGAATTCCTAGATTGTTTTGTGTGTGTAATTTTTATTACTTTTGGACATTGTATCCTTTTTTTCCCATTTCATTTTATAATTTCTATACTATTGTATAGAAAGGCTATTTAATTTTTTTGTAAGTCTATCATATCCAAGCCGTCTTATTGAACTTTTATTAGTTCTCATAGTTTTCCAGTTGATTTTCCTGGAGTTTCAAGGTAGAAAATCAAACTGCCTGCAAATGGCAATAGTATAGGGATTCCCCCCCACACCCCAATATTTTTTCCTCATTTTATTTGCTTGCCTTTGGCTAGGCTTCCCTCTAAGACACTGTTGAGGAGGAGTTTCTGATCTGGGTGGGAATCCTTCTAATAGTTTACCACTAGGTATTATGCTTGCTGTAGAGTTCTGGTAATTACCATTATTACTTTCAGGAGGTTTCTTTCCATTTTTAGCTTTTAAACGTCTAAAGTTTAATTTAAAAATTTCTTGCTCTGCTTGAAATTTTTTTTTCATTGAAAGCCTAACAGTTTTGAGGTGAGTCAGTCTTCCTGACTTTGGAGGGTCATGTTTTGATCTCCCTGGAGGAGAAGATAGTGTAGTATAAGTCAATTCGTTTTATTTAGACTATGAAGAACCTACTATTGGAGCTCTTTTATAATGTTCTCATTTGGGGGGATGCCAGGTACAGCACTTAAGGGAGAGAATAAAGGGACAGCTTGTAACCTACTTACGCATAAATAAGGTAGCTTTTTGTAGTGTTTTTCAAGTTTTCCTGCCCACCATTCACAGTGAGAAATACATTTTCTAATTCAACTCAGTATGAACATACCTATGTATAGTGTGAAACAGAATCTCACAAAGTATTATGCATTTTTCCTTGGTGCCATGTATTCTGATATTTTCAGTTCTCTTCCATCTGTTCTATTTCATTTTAAAAGGATGAACATGACCCTCTAAACTGGTTTGACCACTCTTTCATAAAACACTGTTTTATAAAACTGTAGTTTCTAAGCCCCAAATGGCTGAACTGTGTTCAAGACAGATTCATTTTATATCAGATCCTGCTATGATGCAAAGTGAGTTCGTTTATAATACCCTGAGATAATCGGAGCTACCCACATTTCTCTCTTAAATTACTGTGTAGCCTCTAAACCAGCCTCCCAGCATCCACCCTTGACCTCACAGGATAGCCAGTAAGTGCAGTCTTGTAAACCCACTGCTCAAAACCCTCTATCACCTCTACCACACTTAGAATAAATCCCCAGATCCTCACTGTAGCCTCTGAGGCCCTATAGGGTCTTTACCCCAATTCCTCACACATTTGTCCAAACACTCCAGCCTCCTGGCTGTTCCTCGTGCAAGCCAAGCATTTGCCTGCCTGCCAGCCTCTACATTTGCTCTGCTACCTGCCTGGAGCACCATTTCACCAGATATTCACATAACTTGTTCCCTTGTTTCATCTGGGTCTTTTCTAACCCTCATTTTAAAACAGCATTCCCCACCTACCACTATAAATGTCCACTCCCTCATCTGACTTCTGTTTTTTTGGTAACACTATTATCTACAATTATATTGTTTAATTATTTGTTGACTGATTCCATGTCTTTTTTTCCCCTGCCAGAATATAAGTTCCATGAGGGCAAGCGCTTTGTGTATCTTGCTCGCTGTTGTATTCTCAGGATCTAGAACAGTGGGGGCAGAGTAGATGCTCAATAAATATTTGTCAAATGGATGAAGGAGTGCGCCTAGAATCTAGAACAAATCAAGCACTGATCCTAAGAGAAATTCAACACACTCTGCCTTTCTGTTCAATTTTAGTGTGGAAATTTCTTTAGGTTAAGCATGGAGTATATTTTAATGTAAGCATTTCATTAATCAACAGACATCTGGTATCCACTACATTTCTGACTCTGTGATAATAATGATAGCTAATAGCTAATATTTATTGAGCAGGCACTGCTCTTACTACTTTACATGTGTTAACTCATTTAATCCTCCCAACTTCTTGAGGCAGGTACTATTATTACCATTTTACAGATGAGGAAACTGAGGCACAGAGAGGTTAAGTACCTTGTCCAAGGTCATACAAAAGGTTAAGTAGTAGATCCAGTGTTTGAACACAGACCATCTGATTTCAGAGCCTGTGTTCTTAACCACAATTCTCATAGCAACAAGGCGTATACACAATTCCTGAACTTTATGAACATGTAGTGTTTATGGCCTTTGTTCCCTTACCATAGTGGTTCTCAACCAGGGCCAATTTTGCCCCCTTGGGGACATCTGCCAATGTCTGGAGACATTTCTGGTTGTCATGACTGGCGCGGGGTGGGGGGAGAGGTGCTACTGGTATCTAGTAGGTAGAGGCCAGAGATGTTGCTAAACATCCTATAATGCACAGGACAACCCCCCCGCCCTGCCCCTCTTACTCCCCAACAAAGAATTATCTGGCCCAAATGTCCATAGTGCTGAGGTTGAGAAACCCTGCCTTAGCACAGTAGTTCTGAAAGCTGGCTGCCCATTGGAATCACTTGGGGAGTTTTCAGAATAAATAATGATGTCTAGGTCCAGTTCGTGACGTTAATAAACCTCACATGCACCCTCAGCAGTGCCTGACAAGCCTCCCATGCTGGCAGAGTGGGTTTGCTTTTCTAGTCTCCAAAACAACTGTTTGACACTGGGGGTGGGGATCAGAATTGGCCACCCCAAAATGTGTCTCTTTGGCATGAAGATTATTTTGGGCTAACGAGGATTATTACTTTTAAAAACTGCAGACATGGGAGAAGCTCTGAAAAGTAGAATTTACCCTTTGTAAGAGACATTTATATTTGTAAGGGAAATCTCCATCTGTTCAGGTATCTCCCTCTCTGTACCAGGAAGAGGGGCGATGACCTTATCTCTAGAAACCCTTATCAGTGCAGAAGGCAAGGACTTAAATCTGCATAATAACCTTACTCTTGTTTACCGTGCTTTTCTGGTAATCTCCCATAACTGACTCCCCCCACCCCAACATCCTCCTTTGTCTTTGGCTGAAGATGGTATTTAAGATGAGAGTCTCTGCCATTTTGGCCAGTTGCCCAGTTTCCTGGGTCTCTCCCATGTATACATGTTATAAAGCTTTGTTTGATTTTCTCCTGTTATTCTGTCTCATGTCAATTTAATTCATACCCCAGCCAGAAGGACCCAGAGTGGGTAGAGGATATGTCTTTCTCCCCTACAGTTTGGTGACTTGGATGGGATAAAACTTCACTCACTGGACGCTCTTCGCTCCTGAACTACTGCAGCCAAGAGATCCTGGACCCCTGACAAGATCCGGCAGGAGGTAAAAGAGTTCTTACCACGTCAGTCTCCCAGATCTCTGCCTGCAGGGTCCAGTGGGAGCCAGAGTGGTCAGTTTTTTTCCTTTTCTAATTTTGGATTAGCAAGAGAAAATATTGGTGAAGCTAGCTTCTTGGACTCAGCAACTCTAGGAGATTTGGTTGAGTACTCATTGGTTGTAGCTCCTTTTCCTCCCAGAGATAGTAATTTTTCCTTGTCTCTGTTGTTTTTTGTTGTTTGTCATAAGACACAGGCATCTCTATTTGCCGGTTGTCTGGGACTACGCACATGAGGTAAAAGCTATTGCTAAGGGCATCTTGGAAGCCAAAAAGACTGCAAATTTGGTGGGTGTGAGTGGAGCAGTTAAGAGCCACTAGGGCGCTCACCACCTCACAAAGTGTCCCTTGAAAGGATGAGTTAGGTCACAGAATGGGGTAGATGACACAGGTCCCCCACCAACTTCAGGAAAATGTCCGTGCGATGACGAGGTACTCTGTAAGGCACACACGATCCCCAACCTTGCGGCACTTCCCTCCTAGGTTCTGGCTCCAGGAGACCCAAGGCTTAGCTGAAGCTGTTAATGTGCATATCATATGAGGCTTTTTTCCTTTTGTCTTTTTCTGTGTCTTGAGAGCTTGATTTTGTGATCTTTCTGGTCTCCACCATCTGGAAGATGCTTGTACTGGCACACTTCTTGGTGGCCAGTCGAGTAGACTGGGGTTCTAGGGGACACTCTCTTTGTCTGGCTGTGCCATTTCTCAGGGGAGTTTGTCATAAGGGGTCCCAATTGCTTTTATTAGGGGCCTTTGTTGTCTCAACCTTCATTGCTTGTGGTGCAACGATGGCCTTTGCTTTCTTAAGCTATATTTTGGGAGTGAATTTTCTGGATCTCTTTTGGGGATGCCTCTCATGTCCATGGTTAAGCTTATTGGTATGAGTCGCTGTTAAGATCCTACTCATCAATATGGCCAGACGATGGATTGTTTGAATTGGGAAAACTTCTCAATTGGGGAAAAAATTTGTGAGAGCTCTCATCATAATTGTTTCATTGGTACCTATAAAAAGGCCAAATTAATAAAAGGAAATACAAAAAAAATAAATAACCTTAAGACCCTAACTCAGGTTACAATTAAATTGAGAAAATGTAAAAGTATAAGTGTTGATAAGATTATAAAGGTTGGGATGTTTGAGCTAATTTTATATAAGAGCTTATAACAACTTTGCCTGAGTATGTTTTAAAATTTCTGACTGGGAATGCTTCCCCTGTCCAAAACTATAAGACTAAGACCTATAGATAAAGTCCTAATGAAAACTGTGATTGGAGGTATAAGAGTTGATGGAATTCAGATGAAATTTTGTAGAAAAATTGATATATTTACAGGCATTATGTGAAGTGATTGTATCTCTTCTTTTTTGCCTGATTGTATTATAGATTGTATTGTGGGGATAGACATTATGTCTCACTGGGAAAAGGGAACGTTTCCCATGCCTGATTGTAAGACTTCATATAAATCTGCTCTTCGGACAGTGTTAATTAAACTTACTAAAGGGAAGTCAATAGGGTTGCCTGAACCCACACAGTATGAGATAAAAACTAGAGGCTAATACCAGGTGCTAATAAAAAGATAATAAAAGCCTCCCACAAGGTAAATTGGTCTAGAGTTAAATTGTACACTTAGAAAAAGGGCCTCTGTTAAATGCTTTGTGCAGACTTTTAAAGGTGTGATACATCGTCCTGAAAACTTTAGAACATACAAATCTTTGATTCACCTCTTAAGTTAGAAATTTCCCTGATATAAAAAAAGCAAAAAAAATAAAGCTGGAAGGGTGGATCGACCTCTTTTTGTCATTCAAACTGTAATCCAGTTCTTTGGGGAATTAGAAGCAACCGTCTTTGTGTTACAAATCTCTGCAAGGCCAGAAGTATGGCTCTAGAAAGCAGTTCAAAGTTCACCTGTCTTTTTTTTTTTTTTAAAGATTTTATTTATTTATTTTCCCCCCAAAGCCCCAGTAGATAGTTGTACGTCATAGCTGCACATCCTTCCAGTCGATGTATGTGGGACGCGGCCTCAGCATGGCCGGACAAGCGGTGCGTCGGTGCGCGCCCGGGATCCGAACCGGGGCCGCCAGCAGCGGAGCGCGCACACCCAACCGCTAAGCCACGGTGCTGGCCCAGTTCACCTGTCTTTTGCAAATACCAAGCCTCCTCTGTTCCTCCAAATGCTCCTAGATATTGATTGAGAAAAAAGATTGAGACATTAGAAACAGATAAGGCAGATATGCCCCAGAAACACCATCTTAAAGAAAACTTGACTGCTTTCTCTCTGTCTTTATGATGTAGATTTTTCTGCTGTCATCTTCTCTAAGACCTGAGAGCCATTCTTTGAAATGCAAATGTTTCTCAGAAATTAGTGAGTTTTGTATTGCACCTGATTCATAACAAAAACTTAACGTCTCTGTCTGTATCTACCTGTGTGTTTATGTGTGTCTATATGTATGTTATACATGTGTGATATTCTACCTCCGGATGGTATACCCAAAACTAAGGGCTCTGTTTAATTGACTTAAAAGTAAGCGCTTACATGTCTTTCAAGTTCAAAGATTATACTAAAATAATCTTTGGTAAATGAAAACTTGTTTAAGTTTGTTGGTTTGATTAAAATAGGCACGTCCTCAGAGTTATCAGCATTGGATATGCTGCAGACATGCAGCATTTATTCTACATTTATTGGTCAAATAAGCTGATGTTATCTTTATTACAAAACTGGTTAACAAAAATAATGACTTAGGGGCCATCCCAGAGGCGTAGTGGTTAAGTTTGTGTGCTCTGCTTTGGCGGCCCAGGGTTCGCAGGTTCGGATCCCAGATGCGGACCTACGCACCGCTTATCAAACCATGCTGTGGTGGCGTCCCATATAAAGTAGAGGAAGATGGGCACGGATGTTAGCCCAGGGCGAACCTTTCTCAGCAAAAAATAGGAGGATTGGCGACAGATGTTAGCTCAGGGCTAATCTTCCTCAAAAAAAAAATAACAACAACTTAAAATGATGGCTAATTTTGCCTAATGTCTCATGAAGTCTTGTAGGCAATCTAAATAATTATTGGAAACAAGTAACTAAATAGATGTGAAAAAGATGAGTGTTGGGTAAACTTTTAACAATAATTATGTGTTATGGTGTATGTATTTAAAAAGCTTCCAAAGTCTCTTTGGTAACTTTGAAACTGTGAAGTTTTGCTATGTTAACTTAAATGATAAAAATTCATTAAGTATTTAGATCATTTTCAAACAAGATAAGATATTAGATATTAATTACTAAATATAAGTTTATCTACTTTTGGCTTCTTATTACAGTGAAACTAAAAGGCGTTTTGGGTCTATTGTGAAACATGTCTTGTATTTTATTAAAAGATTATACTATAAAGTAACATGTTTCTAAAAATTATGAAAAGCGTTTATAAATTTGTCAAGCCACAGAATGCTAATGTAAAAGAAAGTTTAGAGGCTGGCCTGGTGGCATAGTGGTTAGGTTCACACACTCTGCTTCAGCGGCCAGGGGTTCGCAGGTTCAAACTGCTCATCAAGCCATGCTGTGGCAGCATCCCACATACAAAATAGAGGAAGATGAGCACAGATGTTAGCTCAGAGCCAACCTTCCTCAAGCAAAAAGAGGAAGATTGACAACAGATGTTAGCTCAGGTCCGATCTTCCTCACCACCCCCCCCAAAAAAAACAAGAAAGTTTGTAATTGCTTACTTAGTTTTTACTTAAAAATGAAGCTTTCTAAGGGTTAAAAATTCTAATATGTAATTAAAGCTACTAAAAAATAAGGAAAATATGTTTGTATTCAGGGCAAGTAAGATGTGTGTTTTCAATAAAAAAAGTAAAAAGAATGGAAATATTTTTCTTTGTTTGGTTAAGAAAGATAAACTTGTCCTAAAGTACTAGAAGGGAAGAAAGAAGGCATGGGACTAATTCTGAATGTAAAAAAAATGTTACAGGGGCCGGCCCGGTGGCGCAAGCAGTTAAGTGCACGTGCTCCGCTGCAGCGGCCTAGGGTTTGCCAGTTCAGATCCCAGGCGCACACCGACGCACTGCTTGGCAAGCCATGCTGTGGCGGTGTCCCATATAAAGTGGAGGAAGATGGGCATGGATGTTAGCCCACGACCAGTCTTCCTCAACAAAAAAAAAAGAGGAGGATTGGCAGATGTTAGCACAGAGCTGATCTCCTCACAAAAAAAAAAATGTTACAAAAGGTTTGTGGAAGAGGAATTCTGAAAACAGAGTTTTGTACATGGTCAGGTTGGCTAAGATTAAAATGAATCTAATTAAGTAAATACGTTTTAATATCAAAAGTAAACTAGTGCAAAATTAGAATTTGTTTTTTCTCTCTCTTAAAAGGATAATTTTCTTAAACTTTTAGTCTGCTCTTTGTAAAAAGATTATGAAAGATTTTTCTTTGAGTAGTTTACCAGAAGGATAGGAATTTTGTGTTTTATCAAAATAAATTTCTTGTGTTGTTTTTATCAGGTCTTTAATCGCAGGTGCTAAGGTTTTTCTTACAGCTATTTAATTTTCTGTATTTGCCTAAAAATCTTTAATTGTCACCATGGTTAAATGAATAACTAAGCACTGTTTCATAGGGACCTATGATATTGTGTGGGTAAGTGTTATTGATGTAAGTGTTCTAAAAATTATATAACATTCCTAGAATTCTGATCTGTCCTGGTTATCAGTCATAATTCTAGTTATTATCTTGAAGTGTTGTATGTCACAGAAATTAACCAAATTTCTTTGTCAAATGTCATTTTTAAGTCTTAGCATTTACAGACAGTTATTGTTTTACTCTGCTGCTTTTGCAAATGTTTTCATCTTCAGAGAGATTCATGGAAAGGACTCTGACATTTACTCTGGAATACAGGTTTCTGATAAACTTTCAGATTATAAAACTGAACTGGGTAACAAATTACAGAACTCTAACAGAGAAACTGATGGCCCCATAATGCTGCTAACAGAAGATTAAGATCAAAAATCAATTACACAGGACTGAATGAACTGGTGAGGATGATTATAATTTTTATGACTTTTTGTTTACAATATTGCTGATTTTTGTTAAAAAATGTTTTTTTCAGATTTAAGGATAACTTTTTCTTTTCTCTTAAGCTAACTATGACTTATAGCAATTTGGTAAATTATACTTTTGTAAACAGAATTGAAACATTTATCTTTTTCTCTCTACCTGATCCCTCCAGAATTTGGAAACTCTTAGTAAATGAATATTCTTATTTCATGGCAATATAGTTATTTGCATAATTTCAATAAGAATCTGTTCTCCTTATAACAGGACACAATTGGAAACATTGGTTATATTACCAAAGCTTTGACTGGAATGTTGTATTTGAGAGAAACATGCATAGACTCAGATATGACCAAACAGCTTCTGAGAGACAAAGATTGGACTTTATGGAATAAAGCCACTTGGAAATATTGGCCTGGTACCTTGTGTACAGTATTCCCAGCAACATTACTGGATAAGTAAGGAATGACACTTATCTGGCAGGTGCAAGGAACCTCAATATTTTGGCGAACTTCAAAAGAAGAGAGGAATTCACCCAAATCTGTAGGCATTACAGGCAAGTCTGATAACAAAGTCCTTGGCTTGGCTTTCCTGGCCTCAATAGGCCTTTAAAGTTCAATCTGAGATTTCTTATAAAAAGTTCCAGCAAAGCAAATTTAAAAGAACCTATATGATCAGTTGCTATTCTTGCTGTGCTTATGTAAATAATTGGGCCAAATTTATTGAAATTAGACTTATTTTACAAACTAGTTAGTCTTAATTTGGCTATCTTTGGTAAAAATGAGGGTGATTTTAGAGAGAAAAATTATGTTTCAGTAAAAGCTATAATACACATTTGTGGATATTAGATCCTAGTTCTGTTAATTGTCCTTGAGGTTTTTGTTTTCTGCCTGTAAACTGGACTGGATCCTGAATTCTAGTCTCCTGAAATACCTGGCTACAAATCTCCAAACTAACGTTTTCAATTTTTTCCATCGTTTTTATTTGAAATCATTGAGAACTGAAACCACCCTTGTTCCTGAAGCCCTGCAAACTGAAGCTGAACAACTTGATATAAACTTAAGAGAGATCACCATGATAGCATGCCTGTTGCCTGTGGCATGTCAAAAGGACACCTGAACACTCAATGACATCATCAGAGACATTTTAAGCTGCAAAAGATGCTTCGACACTGACATCTAGAAATTTTTTTTTTTTTGTGAGGAAGATTAGCCCTGAGCTAACATCCAATGCCAATCCTCCTCTTTTTTTGCTTAGGAAGATTGGCCCTGGGCTAACATCTGTTCTCATCTTCCTCTACTTTACATGGACACCGCCACAGCATGGCTTGACAAATGGTGTGTCGATGCGCGCCCAGGATCTGAACCTGCCAACCCCGGGCCACCGAAGCAGAGCGTGCGCACTTAACTGCTACGCCACTGGGCCGGCCCCTAGAAATATTCTTAATTGGCTGTCCTCTGAGCTCAGAAACTGGTTTATAATTTGCTCCAACCATTAACCTTATTTTTCTTTTGTTTCCATAAAAATGCTTCTTATTAAATACCTGATTGCTTTCTTCCACAATATAGGCCTAACTTTGGGAGCCCACCTGCATCACCACCTCCTAAAATGAATTTAACTAGACTGATCTATTATCAGGACTAAGAAACGTGTTCAGTGAGATGGAACAATCTACTACTCAGCTTCTGTACTGTGAAACTTCTTAAAGTTTCAAAGGTGGAACTGTGGCAGATCAGAATTGGCCACCCCAAAATGTGTCTCTTTGGCATGAAGATTATTTTGGGCTAACGAGGATTATTACTTTTAAAGACTGCAGACAGGGGAGAAGCTCTGAAAAGCAGAATTTACCCTTTGTAAGAAACATTTATATTTGTAAGGGAAATCTCCATCTGTAAAGGTATTTCCCTCTCTGTACCAGGAAGGGCGGGGGATGACCTTATCTCTAGAAACTCTTATCAGTGCAGAAGGCAAAGACTTAAATCTGCATAATAACCTTACTCTTGTTTACTGTGCTTTTCTGGTAATCTCCCATAACTGACTCCCCCAACCCCAGTATCCTCCTTTGTCTTTGGCTGAAGATGGTATTTAAAATGAGAGCCTCTGCTATTCTGGCCAGTTGCCCAGTTTCCTGGGTCTCTCCCATGTATACATGTTATAAAGCTTTGTTTGATTTTCTCCTGTTATTCTGTTTCATGTCAATTTAATTCATACCCCAGCCAGAAGGACCCAGAGTAGGTAGAGGATATGTCTTCCTCCACTACAACACCTTCTTTTATTTCCTCCGTCCCTCCTACGATAGCTGCTGACTCTGGCTCATTAGACAGGAACCTCCTCATATTCTCACCACCCAATCTCCCAACAAGCCCACATGTGAACAAATACTCATGGTGCTCTCCACTGTTACCATGGAACTGTGAATGAAATGTCCCCAAAGTGTCAAAGACTGGCTTCTTTTCTGGGTTCTGGACCCCTCATCCTCTTTGCCTTCTCAAGGACATATTCTTTTTTATTCTTTTTTTTTAAACTTTTTGTTTGGAAATAATTTCAAACTTTCCAAATAAGTTGCAAAAGTAAAAATAGTACAAAGAATACCCATATACCCTTTGTCCAGATTCATCTGTTGTTAACGTTTTACCCCATTTGCTTTATCATATGCACTCTTGCACATGCACGTAATTTTTTTCTGAGCCATTTGAGGGTAAGTTACATGCATCATGGCTTTTACTCCTAGGAACTTCAGTATGGATTTCCTAAGAATAAGAATATTCTCTTACATAACCACAGTACTGTTATCAACTTCAGTAAATTTAACATTGATACAATACTGTTATTTAATCTGTCATTTGTATTCCAGTTTTGACAACAGACCTGATAACATCCTTTATAGCATTTTCCCTTCTAGTACAGAGCCTGTCTAGAGTTGTTATGGCATTTAGTTGTCATGTCTCTTAGCCTCTTTTAGTCTGGAACATTTCCACAGCCTTTCTTTGTCTTTTATGACATTGGCATTGTGGGAGAGGAAAATTAAATTTTCCCTCTACCCTTCTAGGTTCTTGGCTGAGACCCCCTGTAATAAAAGACAGATTAATAGGAGAAAAGCAAACAAAAGTTTAATAACATGTATACCTCCTGTATACATGGGAGAGACCCAGGAAAACTGAGTAACTCCCCAAAATGGCCCAAGCCACCACCTTAAATATCATCTCTAGCTAAAGACAAAAGAAGGTGTTGGTGGGGGGCAGTTATGGGAGGTGACCAGGCAAAGCACAGCAAACAAGGGTAAGGTTGTTATGCAGATTTAAGTCCTGCCTTCTCCACTGATAAGAGTTTCTAGACATTTAGTCATCCTCCTCTTCCTGGTACAGAGAGGGAGACACTCTTACAAATGGAGATTTCTCTCATAAATATAACAATTTTCAGAGCTTCTCTGGTGTCTGCTATTTCTTAAAAATAATCAGCCTAAAATAATTCTTATGCCAAAGAGGCATACTTTGGGGTGGCATATTCTGCTCCCCTTCAGCATTTAGGATGAATACAGACCACCTCCTTCTCCTTTTCTTTTTTTCTTGAGGAAGATCAGCCCTGAGCTGACATCTGTTGCCAATCTTCCTCTTTTTGCTGAGGAAGATTGGCGTTGGGCTAACATCCATGCCCATCTTCCTCTACTTTATATGGGACGCTGCCACAGCATGGCCTGACAAGCAGTGCATCGGTCTGTGCCCAGGATCCAAACCCGCAAACCCTGGGCCGCAGAAGTAGAGCACACAAACTTAACCGCTACACCACCGGGCCGGGCCCATCCCTCTCCTTTTTCAATAGAACATTCATCATTTTGGGTTTGATGATTCTCGTGACTAGATATGGGTTATGCATTTTGGGCCAGAATACTGCGTAGATGATGTTGTGTCCTCAGGGTACCACATCTGGAGGCCCATGATGTCTGGATGTCCATCTCTTCCTCATTGGCGATGTTAATTTTTATCACCTGGTCAAGGTGTTGTCTAATTTCTCCACTGTGTAGTTATTAGTTTTTTCCTTCCTAATCAACACTCTGTGGAAAGACACAAATAGCCTGCTCCTCATCAGTATTTCCCTCTAGATTTAGCATCTAGTGATGATTTTTGCCTGATCCAATCTTTAGTATGATGGTTGAAAATAATGATTTTCCAACTCTGGTATTCCTTCCACGTTTACCAGCTGGCCCTCAGCAAGAGCCCTTCCTTCTCCCTCATTTATTTATTTATTCATGTATTTATTATCGGTATGGACTCAAGAATTCCTATTTTTTCAATAGTTTTTAATTCATTACTGTTCTTAATTATTTTGGTGTTCAAGTTGTGAAGGACTTAATTCTGTTTCCCTCTTTCTTTCCTGCTTTAACAAACTTCCCTCACTTCTTTTCTGGATCATTCCCATTAGTTTACAATCATGGTCTAATATGTAATATCTCCATTGGCTCTGTATCCCCTGCCTGTCACCCCCACATTTCTAGTCAGCCCTTCTCAGGGGAACCTCTTAAAAGGCTGCACTTACTTTATCACCCCACATTCTTCCCTTGTCCAACCCAGTCAGGGTCTTGTCCTGAGGCTCTTCTTGTCAGTCCTCAATGAACTCCACGTTGCCAAATACAGCAGCTGTCATTTCTCTGACATTGTGCTTGACTTTGCAGCAGAATTTGACACAGTTAGTCATTTTCTCCTTCTTTGAACACTTTCTTCCTGTGGCTTCCATTATCCTACACTCTCTTGGTTTTCCTACTCTTGCTGGTAACTCATTCTAGGACTTCATTTCTGGCTCCTCCCCTTCGGGTCAACCTACAAAGGTTGGTGTTCCTCCAGGGCACTGGGACTCCCTTCTTTCCTCTTTGTGTAGGCTCCTGATATGACCCCATTCAGTCTATGACTTTACATTCCATCCAGATGCCAGTACCTGCAGCCATGACCATTCCCACCACTCAAGATTTACTAATCCATTCTTTTAAAAGCTTTGTATGTACTGTTCCCCACCACCACCAGCTTTATTGAGCTATAATTGACAAATAGGAATTGTATATATTTAAGGTGTACAATGTGATGTTTTGATATACATATACATTATGAAATGATCACCATACTCAAGCTAACTAACACATCCATCACCTCACATAATTACCTTTGTGTGTGTGTGTGTGTGTGTGTGTGTGTGTGTGGTGAGAACACTTAGGATCTACCCTTTTAGCAAACTTCAAGTATACAATACAGTTGTGTTAACTGTACTCACCCTATTGTACATTAGATCTCCAGAACTCATTCATTTACGCTGATTTTAAAAAGTAAACTTCAGCCTCCTTAGCATGGCATTCAAACTGCGTTAGCACTATTAGATTAAAATGTAGAAATTGATCTTATTGTGTAAGGGGAATAGTCTCAAAAATATTTTGGAGATCTTTATACTGGCTCAAAAATATCATTGGGAAATACTAGAAAATAATGTTGATAAATTGACTAATTCTAAGAATGTTGAAAGTTTTGGGGGAAACTTGAAACATTAAAAGGCTCAGAAATGAGAGCTGTAGAAATGAAAAATGGAAGAAAGCACAGGAAAAATCATGTTCTTAAACACTTTTGTGCTTTTTAAATATTAAAATTAAAGAATCTTGAAACCAACAAACATTTACTGATCCACATGGATATCAATAGGCATCTCAAACTCAATATTTCCAAAGCAAAATCTTGATTCCCTGCCACCCCTACACCAAACCTGATTCTCTCCCAATAAGACCCATCCCAGTATATGGCACCACCATCCACCCAATTGTTCAAGCCCCAAGCCTGTAAGTTTCATGCCCCACATCCAACTCATCAACACATCTTGTCAATTTGGCTTCCAAAGTATATCCCAAGTGTTCCTCCACCATACTTGGGTCCACCACCATCTCTTTCTTGGATGATTGTAGTGGCCTCCTACAATCCAATTCCCATACAGCAGCTAGAGCATCTTTTTAGAAGCATTAATTGGATCATGTTACTTCCCTGCTGGATTATGATGTTCTGCCGTGTTCTGGCCCCTGCTGTTCACCTCTCCCTCTTGTGGACCAAGCTCCTTCTTTTAATTCTTCCAGGACATCAAGCTCCTTTTGGTCATTTGTATTAAATTTTTGTTCTCCCTGGAATGTTCTCTCTGCTGCCTCCCTCATCTTTCTATGGCTGGTTTTTCATCATTCATATCTCAGTTTAAATGTCACCTCTTTGATCACTTGATCTAATAGCCACCAAGTCTCCCTCTATATCATTCTTACCTTACTTTAATTCTCAACACTTATCATAATATTAGTTTTCTTGTTTATTTATTTGTATATTTATTGTCCCCCCCTTCTCTCGACATGCTAGGGCCCACACTTTATCCCTAGTGCTAGAATATTATTTGGTATGTAGTAGGTATTCAATAAATATTTGATGAATGAATGAATAATACATTTAAACTGCCTAACATGATGTCTAGCACATGGAAGACACCCAATTAATATTTTCTGGGGCTAAATGTTTCTGGGGCTAAGTCTAGAAGCTTTTGGTGAGAACAATGATCTGATAAACACATTCATATTGATAGGTTAGGATACTAATTATTAGAGTCTCCAGACAAAGGGGAATTACATTTTACCAAGAAAGCAGTGAGAGAATTCCAGGAATCACCAGTGTCACATTTTTCAGTGGAGGAGTTTCTTAGGCCTCCTAACTATAAGACTGGTTCTCAGATATTTAAAAAAATTGACATATTTACCTTGAGATTTAGACACAGAAATTTTCTAAACCTTATGGATAGTCACAAATTGAATATATGAGGAGAAGGGGAGAAAGATTGGGAGGATATATGCTCAAGTGGTTTCCCTTTTAGGCATTATTTAAAGATAAGCTGTGGGTTTTTTTGTAAACTCTTGTAGTGGATTCTATATGGTACTAAAGCTTCCAGGAAAAATCAGTACAAATGAGCTCAACTAGTGATTTTGTTATCTAGATGATTAGCAAAATGTTTTGGGGTATTTGGAGAAACCATTACCCTTGACCCAGTAGGATTTATTTTTTTAAATTGGATCAAATGCTCATTGTATTTGCAGTTCATACATGAGTCAAGAGCTGTGTACCATTATTCACTCTCGTGATATTTATCACCTCTGCATCATTATTAGTCATTTTCTTTCTAGCAACCATCTTTAGTGAAAGTAGACAAGTGTGTCAAGTAGCATTTCATGGATATATTTTGAGTCTCATTCTTTTTGACTCATCTGTGAAAGTAGATTAAGTGTGTATACATAGTTATTAAAATTAAGCTTTTTATTGAAGTACGTATTGAAGTACACGTTATGCACATTATAAATGTACAGCTCAATGAATTTTCACAAACTGCTCATATCCCTGTCACCAGCCCCCAGATCAGGAATCATAACATGAGCAGCTCCCAAAAGCCCCTTCATGTCTCCTTTGGGTCACTACCACCCCCCAAAAGTAACTATTCTGATTCTTTTTTTTTTTTTTTAAAGATTTATTTATTTATTTTCCCCCCAAAGCCCCAGTAGATAGTTGTATGGCATAGTTGCACATCCTTCTAGTTGCTGTATGTGGGACGCGGCCTCAGCGTGGCCGGAGAAGCGGTGCGTCGGTGCGCGCCCGGGATCTGAACTTGGGCCGCCAGCATCAGGGAGCGCGCACTTAACTGCTAAGCCACGGGGCCGGCCCAGCTATTCTGATTCTAATGTCATAGATTCATTTTGCCTGTTCTTGCATTTCATATATATGGTACACACAGGATATCTGCCTTTTTGCACTCAGTCTTGTTTGTGAGATTCATCCACGTTGTTGTATGTAGAGTTGCAGTTGCTATATAGTATTCAGTTATATGACTGTACCACAATGGATCCTTCCTACTGTTGATGGGCCTTTGGTTTGTTTCCAGTTTTTGGCTTTTATGAACAGTGCTGTGAGGAACACTCGTGTACATATATTTTGATGAACACGTGTGTATTACTACTCAGTAAATACTGTAGGGGAGGAAAAATAATTTCCCCTCCACCCTTCTAAGTTCTTGGCTGAGACCCCCCCCCATAATAAAAGATTAACAGGAGAAAAACAAACAGAAGTTTGATTACATGTACACCTCCTGTAAACATGGGAGAGACTCAGGAAAACTGAGTCACTTCCCCAAATAGCCCAATCCACCACCTTCAATACTATCACCAGCTCAAGACAAAAGAAGATGGGGGGGCCAGTTATAGGAGGTGACCAGACAAAGCACAGTAAACAAGGGTAAGGTTGTTACGCGGATTTAAGTCCCACCTTCTCCACTGATAAGAGTTTCTAGAGATTTGGTCATCCTGTCTTCCTGGTACAGAGAGGGAGACACCCTTACAAATGGAGATTCCCCTTATAAATGTAAATGTCTCTTACAAAAGGGTAACTTCTACTCTGTTTTTAGAGCTTCTCTTATGTCTGCTGTTTATTAAAAATAATCAGCCTCAAGGTAATCCTTATGCCAAAGAGGCATATTTTGGGGTGGCATATTCTGTTCCTCTTTAATACCTAAAAGAATGCTTTAAATATTTTTCTAATTGTTTTCACAGTTGTCAATTGTTTTTTCCTCGGATTAGTAGCCACCTTTGGACATACTCACACATCTGTATCCATATATAATGTCAAGGCTTTGTATTCATAACTTGAATTAAGCTTTAGCATCAGTTGTTTTTCTACTTTAATTTTTTCTGAGAGCCTGTTTCTTTTTTTTTTTTTGGTGAGGAGATCAGCCCTATGCTAACATCTGCCAATCCTCCTCTTTTTTTTTTTTTTTTTTGCTGAGGAAGACTGGCTCTGGGCTAACATCCATGCCCATCTTCCTCCACTTTATATGGGATGCCGCCACAGCATGGCTGGCCAAGCAGTGTGTCGGTGTGCTCCCGGGATCCGAACCGGCAAACCCCAGGCTGCCGCAGCAGAGCGCACACACTTAACCACTTGCGCCACCGGGTCGGCCCCATCTAAGAGCCTGTTTCTATGCTCATTTATTCCTTTACCAACTACCTATATAAAATGTCATTTCTAAATATTTTAAGAATTTTGGCTTGCTTTTTCTTTTCCTGCAACACACACACACACACACACACACACACACACACACATATAATTATTTTGAAAGGAAAAACACTCCTGGAACCGTCGAATGTATTTTGCAGATATCGAGGCAAAGGTTTACCCAACTGAATAGTCTTGGAATGGTACTGATTCCTAATTTTACCAAGGGGGAAGAAAGGGAAGAAAGAAGTAAATGAGGAGCTTTTGGAAAACTAAAGTATGCTTTATTTTGTTGTGATTACACTAGGTCAGCAGGCTGACACTAGTAATTCCCTTTGTCCTAAATTGCATTAACTTACTCCATCCAGCAAATCTGAAGTTAATTAGACAAACTGGATAGAGCAAATACCTTCTACTTACTTTTGGTAGGAGACAAGGTCACTAAATGTACTCTTTATGCAGAGAACAAGTAGCGAATAGTATTATCTACAGCAGTGCTTTTCCATTGCACAAACTGATCACCTGGGGGTCTTGTTAAAATGCAGATGTGGATTCTGTAGCTCTGAGGTGGGGCCGGAGATTTCTGCTTTTCAGAAGACCACACTTTGAATAGTGAGGCTTTAGAGCACAGCTGGGAATCACCTGAAACCCTTGTCCATTAAACGCCTCTGCCCAAGTGCCTCTCTGGGCTTGTCCTCCCAGCGCTGAAGAAACAGGTATGTGCAGTCCACCTTATAATGGAGACCAAGCCCAGTGCTCTTTGAGCCTTTCTTTCACCTTAGAGTGGAGACCAAGCCCAGTGCTCTTTGAGCCTTTCTTTTAACCTCAAGTAGCAACTCCTTTCAACCCCCCGCCTCACCTAGTCTCTCCTCAAACATTCCAAACACCTGAAGAGAAACCACTGAACTCAAATGCACGCCAAACCAAAACACACACACACACACACACACACACACACACACTCACTCACATACACACACACACAATCCCAGGTACTGACCTGAAGAAAGGAGAGGGGCAGGGTAGGCGTCAAACCACCCTCTTTTCTCCTGGCTTCAATGTTTCGTACTTCCTTATACATTCCAGAGAGACTGGGTGTCCATTTCAACGTCTTGGCCTTGAGCATAAGCTAGCCGCCTTCCAGCCACTAGCTGTGCATTTCTCTGCCTGAGAGCCCGCTCTGCCTGCCCATTTGGCAGGTGGGGGTGCCGGGGAATTAACACTCCCCAACCCACCCTGGGAGCATCCCTCAACCAATGCCTGATGAAAGCTGGTAGATGAATAGCCCAGTGCCTTTGCCCACGAGTAGGATAACTCTGAGCTGGACAGGTCTTCTGTGCTGGCTCCCAGACTTCCCTAGGACTGTGCTTCAGTTGCCCTCAGTGGTAATTGGCTTGATAATGCATCTGTCTTAGCTGCCTTCCTGTGCCCCTCTCACTTCCGCATTCTCCTATCTGTTTCCTGGGATCACATCCTAAATAAACTATTTGCTCTTCAATCCTTGCCTCAGAGTTACCTTCTGGAGGAACTCAAACTAATGCTGGGCTCTTTGAGGCCACCAGTCAGGAAGTACTTTTGTTCGTTTTAATAAAACCCCACTACAAGAAAACACAGGAGCCCCATGGGGTTTGTTCTAGGGGGGGTTTCACCAGTGTGTGGTTATTTTGTTGGCATGACACCAACCATTCAGATGGCTGGAAATAAGCCCAATATTGGAGAGAATGCTTCCGTGTTCCTGGGCTGTTTGGGGATCACGTCAACAGAGTTGGTATTCTGGGCTCACCAGCAGAGCTGATTCTCGTCTTTCTTGTATCTCTGAGTTCTGTCCCAGAGCCCTTGACCACATCTTGTGGCCCCTGCAAACTTCAACCTTGCTGGATCCTACTTCCATGCTCCTTTCTATAGGCCTCCCTCTCTGAGGTCCTCTCTGTGGGCTCTCTGCCCAGCCCCTTGGGACAATGAGTCCTTTCTTGGACCTCCACTTTACTGTGTGGAGGCCCCTGACATTAAGTTTCAAGGATGTTCCCCCACCTGTCTTCCAAGCTTTGCGTCAGTGGTCATTGTTCCTCCTAGCTGTCTTCAGCTTATCCCCCTCCTCCTGCCTTCTTCCCCAAACTGGAAGTGGATCTGAACCTTGGCATAATTTAAGCCTCTCAGTACATTTTAGGGCTGCCTGTGCCCAAATTGGAGTTCTTAGGTCTTCTATATGTTCAGAAGTGTGCTATGACCCAGCCTTCTCCCCTCCAGACCTCATATGTAGAATTCCCCTTTCTATGGTTGCTCACGTGTGTGGAACCCATTCCAGGCAGGGATGTTTGGGAGGGTGGCCTGACCTGGCACTCGGGACTGGATTTCTCACAATCTTGCTCTACCTCTGCCAGGGTGTGCTGCCCACCAGGCTGAAGACCCATTTCTTTGTTTGGGCCTCTTGGGGTTCCTAATTAGAGACCCTTGGTCCTTTGGATTTGGTATTTTCCTGGTACGTGCTACATCATCAGGGATAGCTTTCATGTAAACATCCCTGAAAACATCAAGGATGGATGGCTAGGTGACTGCTTCCCTGTGACTTTGGGCTCTCTTCCTGGTTTGCAGACTGCCACCTTCTTTCTATGTCCTCAAATGGTGGGGAGAGAAAGAGAAAGAGCTCAAGAGAGAGTGTGAGATCAGCAAGCTTTCTCTTCTCAATAAGGCCACAGTCTTATTGGATTAGGGCCCCACCCTTATGACCTCATTTAACCTTAATTACTTCCTAAAGAACTTATCTCCAGATACAGTCACACTCGGGTTAGGGCTTCAACATATGAATTTTGGGGGGACACAATCCAGTCCATAGCAATAACTGTGCCCAGCTCCCCCGCCCCCAGCATCTTGCCTATTCATCTGGCTGAATCCTGAAATTCCACAGTTAGAGATTCATTTCTTTGGTTTAAAAGTTGATAAAATGCAAATGGGCACAGAATTTGTAGATGTGCCTCGATGTGAGGTCTTCTCCTGAGAGCCTGAGGGAATTCAAAAAGTATGAGGTCACGGGGCGGCTTGGTGGCGTAGTGGTTAAAGGCGCGCGCTCCACTACTGGCGGCCTGGGGTTTGCGGGTTCGGATCCTGGGCGCGCACCGACGCACCGCCTCTCGGGCCATGCTGAGGCCGCGTCCCACACACAGCAACTAGAAAGATGTGCAACTATGACGTACAACTATCTACTGGGGCTTTGGGGGAAAAAAGGAGGAGGACTGGCAATAGATGTTAGCTCAGAGCCGGTCTTCCTCAGCAAAAAGAGGAGGGATGTTAGCTCAGGGCTGATCTTCCTCACAAAAAAAAAAAAAATCATTAAAAAAAAAAAAAGTATGAGGTCTTTGGGCACCAACAAGTTGGGAATGGGCCCCACCTAGAGGAGAGAAAGGGTACTAAAAAGGAAGTCATTTTCTCCAAGCAATGTCTGTTAACTTTGCCAAGGCCTGTTCAAGTCCTCAGAATTATTTTCTTATCAGTTCCTGCAAAATAACCCTTAAAATCAACGAGTTGAGTACTTAGCCTTGCTTTCTTGGATCTATGAGCGATTTGAAAGACTGCTTTTTAAAGAGGGAGTCTTAATGACTCTATGCAAAGGAGAAGTAGGAGTACAACTTCTCATTGGTTTATCTAGCCTTCTATCAACACAGACATTTTATTAGCCAGAAAATGATGTATAATGACAACAGGTGTTTGTAGTAACAATTCTTATGTGTTGTTGGAGCCTAAAGTACTTTTTGAATCATCAAAGATTAAATTATGTATGGGATGATTTTTATATTAACTGTGATTTTGATAAAGTCTTAGTTACTGTTTGTTACCAAATGGTAATCCTTGATCAACCAGGATATTTCCACTTCAATACTTCATCTTCCTCCTCTGCTAGCATCAAAATGGTACCTGAGGCAAAGTGAGCCCTTCTTGTGGCTTGTTATTGCTGCGATCAGCTGCTTATGGGTAATTAGCACAGGTAATCAGAATACTGAGTATCAGTTAGGCACATGGCTTTGACCACTATGTGGCCTTTGCTCCTAGGGGGACCCATTGAAGGTGGATCAGTGTTGGTTCAGTATCTGCTGGGGAAAGTGCATGGAATTCCATCCCCTTTGCATTTGCTCCATCAATGGTGTTATATGGAGGTCCTCAATCCTGACCATACCTTAGCTTTAAAAAAGTGCACAGAGGTAAGCACTATCCTGAATTTGGTGTTTATCTTCTCAGACGTTCCTTTATATTTATCTCACATGTGAATATGTCCCTAAGCAACAGAGAATGCTACTTGCATGATTTATTTATTTATTTATTTATTTTCCCCCCAAAGCCCCAGTAGATAGTTGTATGTCATAGCTGCACATTCTTCTAGTTGCTGTATATGGGACTCGGCCCCAGCATGGCTGGAGAAGCAGTGCGTATGTGCGCACCCGGGATCTGAACCCGGGCCGCCAGCAGCGGAGCGTGCGCACTTAACCGCTAAGCCACGGGGCCGGCCCATACTTGCATGATTTTAAACTTAATATGATTGGTATCTTTCTTATTGTCATATTCTTCTGCAACTTTCATCTTCAGTGAATGTCACTTTTGTGAGATTTGTTCTTGTTGCTACATGTAGCTCTAGCTATCTTTTTTTTCTTTGCTCTCTGGTATTCCGTTATGTAAATATATGATTTATTTATGCATTCTTCTATTGATGGTCATTTAGTTGTTTCAGTTTTTGTTATTAAAAATAGAGTTGCTGTGAACAGCCTTGAACAAGTTT
Organism: Diceros bicornis minor; assembly: GCF_020826845.1. NCBI lineage: Eukaryota > Metazoa > Chordata > Mammalia > Perissodactyla > Rhinocerotidae > Diceros > Diceros bicornis. Next base: position 15,838,199 of record NC_080781.1, on the reverse strand, counting down.
CCTTGGGCTAATATATGAATGTTTCATTAGGGATTATATCTAGGAATGGAAGTGCTGGGTGGTAGGGTATATGCCTCTTCAGCTGTACCAGATGTTGCCAGATTACTTTCCTAAGCAACAGTGTAGGAGACTTCCTGTTGCTCAGCATCCTCGCCAACACTTAGCACAGTCAGACTTTTGAATATTGCTAAGACGATAGGTATGATATCGTATCTCTTTTGGTTTTGACTTGCATTTCCCTGGGCACTAGTGTTCACTGACTCTTTAAATTTCATCTTTGTGAAATTCTAGTTGGTTGTCTATTTTTTTCTATCACGTTGTCTGTATTTTTTTAAATTGATTTGTAGATGTTCTTTATATATTCTGGATACTAATTTTTAGTGATATATGTTGTAGATAACATCTCCCACTTTGTGGCTTATTTTTTCACTTTTTATGGTATTTTCTGATAGACAAAGTTCTTACTTTTAATATAGTCAAATTTCTTCTTTATGTTTTGTACTTTTTGCATCCCTATCCCAAAGACATAAAGATATTCTTCTATATTGTCTCCTAAAAGTTTTAGATGTTGGATTTTGAAATACTTTTAGTCTAATTGGAATTGAAGGAGGAATCTGCGTGAATTGTTTTTCCATGTGGAAAATCTGTTGTCCCAGGATCATTTATTGAGCAACTGATCCTTGCCCTCCTGCCCTGCATCTACCCTGGCATCTCCTTTGCTTCCAGGCTTGCTCAAATTTGGCTTCCCGTCATATTTGTCTAACCGTGAGTGAATACTGCACTGCCTTGATTGCTGTAGCTTTCCAGTGAGGCTTGGTGTCTCGTAGGGCAAGCCCTCCTTTCTTGTTCTTCTTTGTCAAATTGTCTTGGCCACTTGCTTTTACATTTACACCTTAGAATTACCTTATCAAGTTCCATAAAGAACCTCATTAAGATTTTGAGTGAAATTGCCTTGAATTTGTGTCATGGTACATTTTGCTCCAAAACTACTTTTACATAGATTACCTCATTTGCATCACACAACAACTTGGGAGGTAGGTTAATATTACTTCCATTTCTCAGATGAGGAAACATAATTAGAGAAATTAAATGCCTTGCCCACAGCTCACAAAGCTGGTCAATGGCAGAGCCAGGTCTTTTATTTTTTAAACTTTTTCTTTTTCCCCCCTTTTCTTATTGGGAAATAATTCACATACCATAAAATTCACTCTTTTAAAGTGTACAATTTAATATTTTTAGCATATTCACAAGGTTGTGTAACCATCACCACTGTCTAATTCCAGAACATTTTCATCACCCCAAAGAGAAGCCCTGCACTCATTAGGAGTCGCTGCCCATGTCCCCCTCCTCCGCCCAGCCCCTGGCAACCACTAATCTACTTTCTATCTCTATGGGTTTGCCTATTCTGGACGTTTCATATAAATAGAATCATGCGATATATGGCCTTCTGTGTCTGACCGCTTTCACTTAGCATCATGCTTTCAAGTGTCCTCCATGTCATGAATCACAACTTCATTCCTTTTTCTTTTCCTTCTTCATTTTCATCTTCTTTTTTTTTTCATTCCATTCCTTTTCCTTCATTCCTTTAGCCAAGTCTTCTGACTCCAAGTCCAGTGTTCTTTTCACAGTTACCATATTAAATCCATCTGTAATCATCAAGAAGTTAAGGACACAATGAAATTATTATTCATGAGCCTAACAACGAAGTTCTTCAGCCTCACTCCCTGTTGGCATGCAGTAGGCATTCAGACATTGAGGTGAGAGCACCAGAATATAGGATCAGTGTCAGAGTTCTTTAGAAGAATCTTGCCCATGTTGCTTACTCTATGCTAAGCCAAAATTTTGCTAAGCACTATGTCTAGAAAGCTGAATGTTGTTTAGGTTGTGAGCTGTGCATTGGATATGCACTTACCTTTGTAGAAATGAAGTAGTATTTTCTTCTGGTGAACATTAGGTAGTTCAATTGAATGTATTATATAGATCTTGGTTTGAAAGAATTACATAAAGCACCTTGTGTAAAGAACCCTTCTTTCTTTAGAAATGTACCTATTCAGTTAAGCATTATTTTGCTGTTAACTTTAACCATGAGCTTGAATTGAACTATGAAGAAAACTGAGAATGAATGACACTACAGTTTGCCAAGCCCTGAACTAAACTAGGCACAACTGTATGTTTCCCTGCAAAGCCTGATGAATCAATTCCTTACAGCTCCCCAGACCACTCCCAGTGAACAACTGAACCCACATTTGCCAGGGTAGGGGGAGGGGAGAGGAGGGATTAAACACACACACACACACACACACACACACACACTCATAATTAGTTGATCTGAAACAAACCTCAAGCTATTCTCTTAACTAAACCTAAATCAAGCCAATAATTCATTTAGATTTTAACCAGCTATTTTAGAAATTGTTTTATAAGGCTTTAGTTCTTCCAAATGTTCACAACCCACAAAATTGGTTTTGGAAATGATCTTTTTTCCCTTTGCCTACAAGGAATTGCATGGTTGAGTTTGAGTTCATTCAGTTTTTCTTCCCCTAGGTTTTCAGATAGCATTCTCTTTCTCTCCTTCCTTCTTTTACTTGCTGTGGATTTGCCCTTCTTCCCCAATAGCATGTCCGACTCATTCAAAATCTCTCCATTTGTTCATCCATGCATTCTTTCAACAAATATTTATAAAGTTCTTACTATGTGCCACAGGCCCTTTTCTGGGCACTGGAGACTCAACAGTGAACCAAACAGACAAAACCTCTGCCTTCAACAAAACTTTTCCAGTGGGAGAAGCAGATAATAAATAAGTAAAATATGCGATTATGTTAGATGGTGGTTAGTGCTATCTGTGGAGGAAAGTGATTCAGAAAAGAGGCACGGGGAGCATTGAGGGGTTGCAATTTTAAATAGGATTTCTTTAGGTCAGGGTTGGCTAAGTATGGCCTGTGGCCCTCCACCTGTTTCTGTAAATAAAGTTTTATTGGCACACAGCCACACTTGGTCATTTATATATTGTGACTGCTTTCATGCTACAAGAGTAGAGTTCAGTAGTTGCAACAGAGACCATATGGGCTGCAAAGCCTAAAATATTTACTATTTGGCCATTTATAGAAAATATTTACTATTTGGCCCTTTGAGAGAAAATGCAGATTTTTACATATGATAACTTTTTAGAATTAAATCCATGTTGTGCTTTTCAGCTTCCAAAGCGTTTTCACAAACTCGGCCTCGTCCGAGTGTTGCAGCGAGGTTGTGAGTTGGTCTCGGTAGCTTTGTTTTACAGGTGACTGAACCAAGGCTTGGAGAGGTTACTGTGGTTGTCCAGGGTGGCTGACCTTGTAAAGTGGTGGTGTTGAGCTCTAAAAGCTAGTGCTTTTTCCAGCCTAACCTCCTACTCCTGATGATAGCTACAGCCCAGGTTTTTAGCACCAGGGGCTTCCTAGCATACAAAACACAGAGAGGCAATACTGTGTGGATATCAAGAGAGTGAGTTCTGAAGTGTGGGATCTGAAGAAGTTTAGATCTTCACTCTGCCATTTACCTCTGTGACCTCAGGCAAGTTATTTAACCTCTCTATGCCATATTTCAGTTTCCTGTTCTGTAAAGCAGTTATAATAGTGTGCCTTCTGGGTAGAGTGGTGATATATCCCGGTTTGCCCAAGGCAGCCCTGATTTCTGCCTGTTTTCTCTGCATTAATTAATAGTGCCTCATTTTACTCACAGATACCTACCCCAGTTTGGACATTATTTACGCACCCTAGCTAGGGTCATTGCAGGGATTCAGTACCAATAAAGCGCTTAGCACCCTGCCCAACCAGAGGTTGCTTTTACTAGACCTGGGCTGTTGTTTCTTCTCTCAACGCCATCTGACCCATCACTTAATTTTCTTCTGACTTGTTCTATTGTTCCATTAAGTCCAGACTGATTCCGGTCTGAAGCGATTTTGCGTGTCTGGGTAAATAGGCAAGCGAGGATCCTCTTCCAGGGCACAGTGCCTTCTGCCTGCAGTGCTCACCCCCAGCGAGCCTGCAGGCTCACTCCCTGACCTCTTCAGCAGGTACTTTGCTCACACGTCTTCATGATGCTTTCACAGGTCACCTCTCAAAACTTGCCACCCCCTCCCACACCCGCTTTGTATCTACTTCCCTCCTTTAGTTTTCTACTTAATACTTACTAGTAACACACAGATTTTATTGAGCAGCTAATAATGTTTTTAGTGTTGTTTTGTTTTGCTGCTACTTGGATAGAAAAAAAAATACACTATGCCTGTAAGATTTATTTTTCTGTTTTTAAAAATAATGTATCTTTATTGTTAAAATTTTAGGAATTACAGAAAACCACAATGAAACAAATATAAGCCACCCATAGTCCTACCTCTCCCCCCAGAGTTGGCATTTTGAGGTGTATTAAGAAGAAAGCAATTTTACACCAGCTCTTGGGGGAATGCATTTTCTAGTCTAATCCTATAACCTTAGCTAACAGCTTATAAGCAAATAAAGATTTACTATATTCTCTAAGTATTATAATTTTGATTCCTTTAAGATGCATGTTTCTACTCCATTTTTTCATCCAAAACTGGTCTGAGAGAAAATATCAAAATACTGGTCCAGCCTAGTCTCATCTTTAAAAGTAAAGAAAAAGCCATGGAAGACCAGCTGGGTGAAAAGGAACGTTCCCCCACTCGGAGTTAAGGTTTCTTGGCATGTTGGCAAAGCGTTAGCCTGACTCCTGCCAACATGAGCCTCTTAATAGAAATGATCATGTGGTGACATACTTTCTATTTGCTGGGCTTTATGATATGGAGCAAGTTGCACATTCTTTCTGTGTCGTTGGCTTCTCTGAGAATATAATTCAGTTCCTTATGTGTTGACTTCACAGCCCCCTTTAAAACTTGTGATTGTTTCATATATTTGTCCATTTACATTTTCGTTTGAGTGCCCCACTGGCCTGTAAGTTCCAGAAGGGCACAGTTGGATCTGTCTTGCTCGCCAGTGTGTCCCTAGTGCTGCATGTAGTGCCTGGCACATGGTATTTACTCACTCAATATTTGTTGAATGGGAAGGCGCCGAGCAGGGCAGCACACTCGCTCTCCATGCAGTGAGGCTGTCCTCCTCCCGGGCCGGGGTGGGGACGACCCAGGGGCTGCGAGAGAATAAACCCTTCAAAGGTGGCCTTGGCCCCTCAAATATCATCCTCACTTTCTCCCCCAGGTCCCAGATTCCTTTAACAAATGACAAAGTCATCAATTCAACCACCCGAGTTAGTTTAGTGCCAGTGCCTTTTGAGACAGGAAGTTCATTAGGACCTTCACACTCAGGGATCAAGAGTGGATATTAGCTACGCTCCTGGGGGCAGTTGTGATAGGGTGGGAATGAAGAGAAGAGCACAGGGAAGGGAGGCAGAAGAGGGGCTGGGCAAGGTGGGACGGCCACGGAGGAAAGAGTGCAGAAAGAGCGGTGGGCCCACCGCTGACACGGTCTCTTCTAGAGAAGCACATTCAATTTCACGCATAGTCCGGGCATGTGAAGCAATTAGCAGAGTGCCTGACACACCTAAGCAGTTCATGATGGTGATAACACTAATAGCTAATATTTTGTCTGAGCCTGTGCTATGAGCCTAACTCTATGTTGAGCACTTTTCCTGTGCTTACTCAGTACTCCTTCACAAGAATTCTAGGACACAAATATGATGGTTATCCTCATATTAAGGGTAAGGAATCTGAGGTAGAGAGGCATTCAATATCCACGATTACTTTATCCTGCAACTTGTGGTAGGCTACAATTAAATACTGGTCATTCTTATCATGACTCAGTCAAAATATTTGCTGCCTCCCTACACCTCCCTTTTTTCTGCAGTATTATATGTAAAAATGCTTTGATAATTTTGTCAACAATTTGCCATTATTACTGTAGAATAACTAAAGGCACCTTATAATACTTTTAGAATGTGAGTTTTAAATGCAGATATTTTGAGATATTGTACACTTGTTTTTACTTGCATGAACACGCTACATTTTCTTTATTCAGGAAGGATCATTTTCATATCGAATGCTATTTTCAATCTATATTTCTAAGTATAATGCTGATAATTACTATTTATTGAGCGTTTGCTATGTTCCAGGGATTGTTTTATATGTATTGACACATTTATGTGTCCCAACAACTGTGAGATGGATGCTATTGGTATTATCCCCATTTTACAGATGAAGAAACTGAGGCACACAGAAAGACTGAGTTACATGCCTGATGTTTTAAGGGCAGCAAATGGCAGAGCCAGAATTCAAAGGCAGGGACTTATGCCCCTTGAAACGCTCTGCCATTTGCTTTATGAGTGGGCATGGCGCCTTTTCTTTTCTATGGTTAATATTCATCGACAGTTCACAAAGAGTTAGGAAGTTATTGAATATTCCTTCCTGGGAAACCCCACTAGCTGTAACCTGACTTTCCCATTTTGGTCCATTTCCTTTCAACCCAACCCTGTCTAATGGGAACCTGGGAGACTAATTGAAATATCTTGATTCTTATTCACCCTGCACTTCTCTTACTGTAAAATTTTTCATCCATCCCTGAGACTAACCTATGTGACTGTTATACTTCAGATGAGAGAAATAATGTTTACTTTTCCCCTCAGCATTCTAGGTATAATTCTAGTTAACAAGTCACTAGTTTCACCAGTAGAATGTTTTTGGCATTCCATACGCTGACTAGCAAAGTGTGGATTGTTGGTCGAGACCTGGGTAGCAGAAGGACTTGTGGGAGCTGCTTCTGGAGAGTGGCCTTTCTGCTCTCAGGTTTGCTGACCCCTCAAAGAGTTCAAGGTTACACTAACTGATGCACACATAATATCACACTGCTTTCCCTGCAGTGAATTAAAGGGAGTTACAGACCTTGTAACAGTTAGGCCCAATGACCTCATTGTTCATGGAGACTTTGGGGTCTGGTGGCAAGCGATTAGCTTTGGGAGTCACTTCACTCATGTGTTCTGCTCCTGTTTTCCCCAAATCTCCTGGGAATTAGTCTCTTACTGCAAGGGAAAGAATAATCCTCCCACACTACTTGGAACACCTCAGTTTTGGAAAAATCATTTAAAAAAATACTGTGAAGCCACCCATGCTGCATCAGTGCTGAAGGGTCATTTGGGAAAAGGCAGCGTCCAGACGCTTGTGGGAGGTAAGATTTTTATGGGCTATTTGTATGTCCAGTTTTGCAGTCTTCAGAGGACTCCATTGGGGCTGTCAATGAAAACCATTGAACCTGTCAAGTTGTTGTTTGCCAGGTCTCCTGGAAAAAACACGCTGACAAATCAGCAGCACAGGGCGAGTCAAAGAGGATCGTGCTAAAAAAAGAAGAAAATGGATGGCCCTGCTCTGGTGTGAGGCCACGGCCAAGTTCCCTGGTGAGAGAGGAGTTTCCACCATCGGAGGCTTTCCCCACCCTACCTTACACCATCCAGTCTGCAAAAATAACTCCACTTCCGGTGGAGCCAAGTAGAGTCATTTGAAGGCAACGTAAGCAAAAGGAGCAGGTAGTGTTGATGCTTGAAGAGAACATCCTGATGAGGGAGGAAAAAAAAAAATAGAATCAGGAAAAGGCCAGCCAGCAACTGGGAGATTTTCCTGGATGTAGGAGAGCTGCTTGATTTCCAGTTTCTAAGGAACAGCCGAGAAAACCTAAACCAATAATGTAAGCAAACCCCTCCTTGGGAGTCTCTTCCCTATTCCTCCCCACTTTGCCCTCTCCGAGCTAACAGCCACTTCCCATCTCAATGCTCCTGTTTTGTCCATGCCTGACCCCACTGGGCCCTCTCCAGCATCCATGCCTGTAGTATCCCTACTCACCATCAAAGTTGACCTGATCAATTAAGTCACACTCATCTGTTAATGACCACAGTAATTGAAATGTGCATTCTTTAACAGGTTGCAATGCCTTACAAAAAAATAAGCCTTAAGAGGTGGTCTTTCAGATATCAGTCAAAAATTAAGAACTTTTGGGGTAGGAGAGGAGTTCTTTCACCTCAAATAGTATAATCACTTCTTCATTCATAGAGAGCAGTGCAAACTACTGCCCACGGGCAAAATCCCACTAGCCTCTTGATTTGTAAATAAAGTTTTATTGGCACACAGCCACGCCCATTCATTTACATTTTGTCTAGGGCCATTTTCTTGCTACAATGGCAGAGTTGAGTAGTTGCAGCAGATATCTTACAGCCTTCAAGGCTGGAAAACTTTGCTATGTGACCTTTTACAGAAAAGGTTTGCTGACCCCTGGTGTAAAGGGAAAACTGATTTGTATAATTATTTTGAATCTTCCTCCTTTTCTGAACTCTGATTCCCATTATATTTCATTAGATTTTCATGTGTGTATGACATAAACAAATCTATAGTCTCCCTTCCTTGATTATACCTCTTACTTTGGATTTTTGTTTCACTGAATTGCTCAGACCTTGAGAGCACTGTTTGAGAATGGAGATCAGAAATCCCAGACTGGAACCCCACTTCCACTCTGTCACCCTGCAATCCATTTTCCACTCAACAGCCAAAACAGTCTTGTTAAAATGTGAACACGTCACCCTCTGTTTAAAATCCTTCAGTGACTTTCCATTGCTCTCAGAACAAAACACACAAATCCTCACCTTGGCCACCAAGCCTCAGGTTGAGCTGAGCCTTGCCTGCTCCTCCAGCCTCATCCCTCAGACTGCTCCCCCTGCCCCTCTGTGTGCTGCTCACTCTGGCCTTTTTTCAGTTCCTTACATGGGCCCTACTTCCTCCTGCCACAGTTGCCTTTGCACATATTGCTTCCTCTACTTGGTATGGTCTTTCCCTGCCTCTTTGCTAAATTAATTCCTCTCACTTGTCCTTCAGGTTTTAGCATCACTTCCACAGAGAAACCTTCCCTGACCCCCTAGGTCAAATCCCACTGTCTTCACCCAGAGGTCCATATGCTTTTCTTGGTGGCACTTACCACAGTTGCAGTTTTGTATTTCTTAGTGTTAATTTTTGTATTACATCTTTGTTTCCCCACTAGACAATAAGCTCCTTGAAATCAGGACTTATTTTGCTTTTCCGTGTATCCCCAGTACCTAGCATGGGGTTAGGAACTTGCCTGGCAGCTTCTCTGTAAACATTTGTGGGTCATTGGGATAATGCATGCAAAGGCATTTTGTCTACCATAAGTCACGGTACAAATGAAAGGGATTATTGCTATCAAGAACAGATGAGGAGGAGGAAAAGTCATTCTCTTTAGATGGGGAGGTTCTATAGACAGTTTTGGGACATAGGGAGATATTGGAAGGCGCTTGGGGCAATAAAGTCTTCCTCTGCTCTTCCAGAAGACAGCATTGGAAAATCAAGAAAAATCTTAGAAATGTGTTCCAGAGGATATACTTCTGATTTATTCTTATTGATGGAAGCCATTAAAATCTCTGTCCACCTGACATTTTGGTGGTCAGTTTCAAAATACATTCACACATGCACCTAGAGAAGAAGAGAACTTCTCCAGGGAATCCTAAGGGAGAAAAGAGTCCCATTTAAAATATTATTTTAAAAAATGAACATTTATCCAACCATGACATCTAAATTGACCTTTCTAAACATTAATGTTGTAACCACAAACAAATGGCAGGTTCCAGGACACCAGGGAAAAGTAAGCTTTTAAAAAGTCTGAAAAAACATCATTCAGGGGAAAAAATAAGTTAGAGTGGGAATAAAGTACAGACTATAAATGTGGAATAGGAAAGAAAAGCATTTTAAGAAATGACCTTCTTCTGGCTTCTGAGTTGTACTGAGAAGTTTGATGTCATTAGCAAGATGATCCTATTGATTTTCTTTTATTCATGTAGTAAACAAATGGAAATCTAAGCATTTTACACTCACAGTGCGTTGTTTCCTGTAGTTATAAATATACCTTGTGCTCACTTAGCCTGGGCAGCCACAGGAGGGAAGGGGTCTTGGGCTATGACCCTTAACCCTTGGGTGCCTGGTGTGAAAGGCCTGTTTATCCTATTAGACTTCCCCTGTGGTAGCAAGGAGTAATGGGTGGAGGGGAGGGCTAGAATACACCTCAGTACTCCATTCGACAGGTCACAGTGACAAATGACTCTCTCAGGGGGATTATCACCAGCAAATGCCCAGAGATGGGCTACAAACTCTGCCAAGAGTCTACCCTATGGCCTGCTGGTCCTCAGAAACATCTTGCTGAATCACTTTATGAGTGGGGCCCATGGACCATGCAAGCTTTGCAGAGTCTGCTTGTGCAGGCTTCAGAGGGAGTGGGTTAGAAGAAAATGAGGCAGTCTTCAAATTAGAACTAGGCTGGGCCAGTGTCTTGTACCTGTGGGCCCTTAAATAGGTACTTGTAGTACTTGTAGAAGGAAGAGAAGAAAGCAAGAAGCGTGGGGGTGGGTGGTGGAAATAATGAAAGGAAGGAAGGGTAGATAGAGAGGAAGAGAAAGAATGAAGAGGAAGGAAAGGAAGAAAGAAGGTTATATAAGTTAGCTTATTCTGTGTAACAAAACATCCCCAAGTTTTTAGTGGCTCTAAGCTACAGCCGTTTCAGTAGTTCCCAGTTCTAGAGTCTGCAATTTGGGTTGCGCTCAGCTCGATGTTCCTGCTGGTCTCGGTTGGGCTCACTCACATACCTGCAGTCAGCTGCCAGTCAGCTAGATGACTCTGTTCCCGGGGGTTAGCACAGTGGCATTGACTGGGCACGTGCCTTTCACCATCTTGTAGGCTAGCTCAGGCTGTTTGCATGCTGATGTGATAGAAAGGTTCCAAGAGCAGCAAGAGAGAGAAAACTTCATGCTCAAGCCCTTCTCAAGCTTCTGCTTGCATCACGTTTGCTCATGTCCCATTGGGCAAAGCAAGTGGCAAGCCCAGCCCACATTCAGGGGGTGGAGAAATAGACTCCACCTTTTGATAGGAGGAGCTGCAGAGTCACATTGCATATGGAAAGGCATACTGGGATAGGGAGAATTTTTTTTTTTTTTGCATTGCTTCAAGAAGCTTTAATAATTTTTAGTCAGGTATAGAAAGATACCTAACTCATTGATACATTGGTTTTCTCAGGTCAGATTGGGAGAATATCTGTCTTTTTATTAAAAACCTCTGTATTTTTTTTTATTGATGTCATAATTGTTTATAACATTGTGAAATTTTAGCTGTACATTATTATTTGTCAGTCACCATATAAATGTCTCCCTTCACCCATTGTGCCCACCCACCAAGCCCCTTCCCCCTGGTAACCACCAAACTGCTCTCTCTGTCTGTGTGTTAGTTTATCTTCCACATATTAGTGAAATCATGTGGTGTTTGTCTTTCTCTGGCTTATTTCACTTAACATAATACCCTCCAGGTCCACCCATCTTGTTGCAAATGGGAAGATTTTGTCTTTTTTTTGGCTGAGTAGTATTCCATTGACTATATATACCACATCTTCTTTATCCAATCATCAGTCGAGGGACACTTGGGTTGCTTCCACTTCTTGGCTATAGTGAATAATGCTGCAATGAACATAGGGGTGCATAAGCCTCTTTGGATTGTTAATTTCAGGTTCTTTGGATAAATACCCAGTAGTGGGATAGCTGGATCATAAGGTACTTCTATTTTTAATTTTTTTTTTATAATTTTATTTATTTTTCTTCCCCCAAAGCCCCAGTAGATAGTTGTATGTCATAGCTGCACATCCTCCTAGTTGCTGTATGTGGGACGTGGCCTCAGCATGGCCAGAGAAGCGGTGCGTCGGTGGGCGCCCAGGATCCGAACCCGGACCGCCAGCAGCGGAGCGCATGCACTTAACCGCTAAGCCACAGGGCCAGCCCCTATTTTTAATTTTTTGAGGAATCTCCATCCTGTTTTCCATAGAGGCTGCACCAGTTTGCTTTCCCACCAACAGTGAATTAGGGTTCCCGTTTCTCCACATTTGTTATTTTTTGTCTTGGTGATTATAGCCATTCTAACAGGTATAAGGTGATATGTTAGAGTAGTTTTGATTTGCATTTCCCTGATGATTAGTGATGTTGAACATCTTTTCATGTGCCTATTGGCCATCTGTATATCTTCCTTGGAAAAATGTCTGTTCATATCCTCTGCCCATTTTTTGATTGGGTTGTTTTTTTGTTGTTCAGTTGTGTGACTTCTTTATATATTATGGAGATTAACCCCTTGTCAGATATATGATTTGCAAGTATTTTCTCCAAGCTGGTGGGTTGTCTTTTCATTTTGATCCTGGTTTCATTTGCCTTGCAGAAGCTCTTTAATCTGATGAAGTCCCACTTGTTTATTTTTTCTTTTGTTTCCCTTGTCCGAGTAGACATGGAATTTGAAAAGATCCCTCTATGACTGATGTCAAAGAGTGTACTGCCTATATTTTCTTCTAAGAGTTTTATAGTTTCGGGTCTTACCTTCAAGTCTTTGATCGATTTTGAGTTAATTTGTGTGTATGGTGTAAGATAATGGTCTACTTTCATTCTTTTGCATGTGGCTGTCCGGTTTTCCCAGCACCATTTATTGAAGAGACTTTCCTTTCTCCATTGTATATTCTTAGCTCCTTTGTCAAAGACTAGCTGTCCGTAGATGTGTGGTTGTATTTCTGGGCTTTCAATTCTGTTCCATTGATCTGTGTGTCTGTTTTTGTACTGGTACCATGCTGTTTTAATTATTATAGCTTTGTAGTATATTTTGAAGTCAGGGATTGTGATGCCTCCAGCTTTGTTCTTTTTTTTCTCAGGATTGCTTTAGCTATTTGGGGTCTTTTATTGCCCCATAAGAATTTTAGTATTCTTTGTTCTGTTTCTGTGAAGAATGTCATTGGGATTCTGATTGGGATTGCATTGAAACCGTAGATTGCTTTTGGTAGTATGAACATTTTAACTATGTTTATTCTTCCAATCCATGTGCATGGGATATCTTTCCATTTTTTTATGTCATCATCGATTTCTTTCAATAATGTCTTATAGTTTTCATTGTATAGGTCTTTCACCTCCTTGGTTAAATTTATTCATAGATATTTTATGCTTTTTGTTGTGATTGTAAATGGGATTGTCCTCTTGAGTTCTCTTTCTGTTAGTTTGTTATTAGAGTATAGAAGTGCAACTGATTTTTGTAAGTTGATTTTGTACCCTGCAACTTTGCTGTAGTTGTTGATTATTTCTAATAGTTTTCTGACAGATTCTTTAGGGTTTTCTATATATAAAATCATGTCATCTGCAAACAGTGAGAGTTTCACTTCTTCGTTGCCTATTTGGATTCCTTTTATGCCTCTTCCTTGCCTAATTGCTCTGGCCAAAACCTCCAGTACTATGTTGAATAAGAGTGGCGAGAGTGGGCACCCTTGGCTTGTTCCTGTTCTCAGAGGAATGGCTTTCAGTTTTTCCCCATTGAGTATGATGCTGTGGGTTTGTCATATATGGCCTTTATTATGTTGAGGTACTTTCCTTCTATACCCATTTTGTTGAGAGTTTTTATCATAAATGTATCTTGGATCTTGTCAAATGCTTTCTCTGCATCTATTGAGATGATCATGTGGTTTTTATTCCTCATTTTGTTAATGTGATGTATCACATTGATTGATTTGCGGATGTTGAACCATCCCTGTGTCCCTGGTGTAAATCCCACTTGATCATGGTGTATGATCTTTTTAATGTATTGCTGTATTCAGTTTGCCAATATTTTGTTGAGGATTTTTGCATCTATGTTCATCAGCGATATTGGCCTGTAATTTTCCTTCTTTGTATTGTCCTTGTCTGGCTTTGGTATCAGGGTGATGTTGGCCTCATAGAATGTGTTAGGAAGTGTTCCATCTTCCTCTATTTTTTGGAATAGTTTGAGAAGGGTAGGTGTTAAATCTTCTTTGAATGTTTGGTAGAATTCTCCAGAGAAGCCATCTGGTCCTGGACTTTTATTTTTTGGGAGGTTTTGGATTACTATTTCAATCTCTTTACTCGTAATTGGTCTATTCAGATTCTCTGTTTCTTCTTGATTCAGTTTTGGGAGGTTGTATGCGTCTAAGAATTTATCCATTTCTTCTAGATTGTCCAATCTTTTGGCATATAGTTTTTCATAGTATTCTCTTCTAATCCTTTGTATTTCTGTGGTATCCATTGTAATTTCTCCTCTTTCATTTCTAATTTTATTTATCTGAGCCTTCTCTCTTTTTTTCTTGGTGAATCTGGCTAAGGGGTAATCAATTTTGTTTATCTTCTCAGAACGAGCTCTTTGTTTCATTGATCCTTTCTACTGTTTTTTTGGTTTCAATTTCATTTATTTCTGCTCTAATTTTTATTATTTCCTTCCTTCTGCTGACTTTGGACTTTGTTTATTCTTCTTTTTCTAATTCTGTTAGGTGTAGTTTAAGGTTGCTTATTTGGGATTTTTCTTGTTTGTTAAGGTGGGCCTGTATTGCTATGAGTTTCCTTCTCAGGACCAGTTTTGCTGCATCCCATATGAGTTGGTATGGTGTATTTTCATTTTCATTTGTCTCCGGATGCTTTTTGATTTCTCCTTTAATTTCTTCAATGATCCGTGGGTTGTTCAGTAGCATGTTGTTTAGTCTCCAGGTCTTTGTCAATTTCCCAATTTTTTTCTTGTAGTTGATTTCTAGTTTCATAGCATTATAGTTGGAAAAGATGCTTGTTATGATTTCAATCTTCTTAAATTTATAGAGGCTTGTCTTATTTCCCAGCATATGGTCTATCCTTGAGAATGTTCCATGCATGATTGAGAAGAATGTGTAATCTGCTGCATTTGGATGGAGTGCTCTATATATATCTATTAAGTCCCTCTGGTCTAGTTTTTTGTTTAAGTCTACTATTTCCTTACTGACTTTCTGTCTGGATGATCTATCCATTGATGTAAGTGGGGTGTTAAGATCCTCTACTATTATTGTGTTGTTGTTAATATCTCCTTTTAGGTTTGTTAATAGTTGCTTTATGTGCTTTGGTGCTCCTGTGTTGGGTGCATATATTTATAAGTGATGCGTCTTCTTGGTGGAGTGTCCCTTTTATAATTATATATTGCCCCTCTTTGTCTCTCATTACCTGTTTTATCTTGAAGTCTACTTTGTCTGATATGAGCATGACAACACCTGCTTTCTTTTGTTTGCCATTAGCTTAGAGTATTGTCTTCCATCCTTTCACTCTGAGCCTGTGTTTATCTTTAGAGCTGAGATGTGTTTGCTGGAGGCAGCATATTGTTGGATCTTGTTTTTTAATCCATCCAGCCACTCTGTGTCTTTTGATTGGCGAATTCAATCCATTTACATTTAGAGTGATTATTGATATATGAGGGCTTAATGTTGCTATTTTATCGCTTATTTTCCAGTTCTTTTGCATTTGCTTTGTTGCTCATCCTGTGTGTTTTAGACTACCAATTCAGTTTGGTAGTTCTGTATGATGGTTTTCTTAGTTTTCTCTTTATTTATCATATGTGTCTCTGTTCTGATTATTTGTTTGGTGGTTACCATGAGATTTGTATAAAAAATCTCGTAGATGAGGTAGTCCATTTTGTGATGGCCTCTTATTTCCTTAGACCAAGTCGATTCCATCCCTTCCCTCTTCCCCTTCTAAGTTATTATTGTCACAACTTATTCCATCTTGTGTTGTGAGATTGTGTTTAAAGTGATGGGGTTATATTTATTTTTGGTATTTTCCCTCCCTTAATCTTGATGTTATAATTAAGTGTTTGCTAACCTGTTCTGATAGACAGCTGCAATTTTTCTGATTTTGTCTACGTATTTTTCTCCTTGCTCAAAGCTTTGTATCCCCTCTCTCTTTTTTTTTTTTTCCCAAGCATGAGGGCCTTCTTGAGCATTTCTTGTAGTGGGGGGTCTTGTGGCAATGAACTCCATTAGCTTTTGTTTATCTGGGATAGTTATTATTTCTCCATCATATCTGAAGGATATATTTGCTGGATAGAGTATTCTTGGCTGAAAGATTTTGTTTTTCAGAATTTTGAATATATCATTCCACTCTCTTAGCCTGTAAAATTTCTGCCAAGAAATTGGCTAAGAGTCTGATAGGAATTCTTTTGTACATTTTTTTTGTCTTGTTGCCTTTAATATTTTTTCTTTGTCATTGACTTGCCAGCTTTACTACTATAAGCCTTGGAGAGGGTCTTTTTATGTTGATATATTTAGGAGATCTATTGACTTCATTCACTTGTATTTCCCACTGCTTCTCCAGGTTTGGGAAGTTCTCAGCTATTATTTCTTTGAACAAGCTCTCTGCTCCTTTTTCCCTCTCTTCTCTCTCTGGAATACCTAATCCTTATGTTGCATTTCCTAATTGAATCAGATATTTCTCAGAGAATTTCTTCATTTCTTTTTAGTCTTAATTCTCTCTCCTCCTCCATCTGGAGCATTTCTGCATTCCTTGGGATAGGGAGAATTTATGGCCAGTTTTGCTATCTAACAAAGAAGGGAAGGACTAGAAATTTCTTTTGCTGGAAAAGTCAGCAGAGACACAGCAGTATAGAGGTTGAGATTGAGGCTCTCACTTTGAATTAAAAAATGATATTAATAAATCACCAAGTTCCTATCTTTCACAGTTTATCTGTGAAGTAGGGCTGGATAATAATGTAACTGCTTACTCATTTCCAGTGGGAACAATAAAAACGTTATTATGGTTTCCTTGTCTTTTACTCCCTGGAGTTGGACTAAGGAGAAGTTAAGTGTTTAGTACATCTCAAGTGGCAAATATTTTTGGAAACAGAAAAATTCTAATGCACCAGTGTTAATTTTTAGCCCAAGTGTCAAATATACAACAAAAATTTAACAAACAAAGGAAAAATTAATATGGTGGTTTTCTTAGTTACTTGGTGGGGCCCATCCTATATGTACAATTGTTTGTTTTTTCATCTATGTGTATTTTACTCATATTTTATTTTATTATTGAAAATACAATATCAAAACATAGTTTAAATAGAAGGAAATACCCAGCATTTGTTGCTACCCAATGGAAAGAGAAGTTAAGAGTTAATTAGAAAATATCAGGCATGGCAGCTGGGATTGATCTGAGGTTGTGGTAGTTATCTAAATTCAATTTTCTTGGTGGGATGTTTTCATACAAATGGGAGAAAGTTCCCGTCTAGTTAACTTTGTATGCATTCAGCTTAATGTAAGACTTGCATTTAAAAAATCAAGTATATAAGTGTCCTTTTGGTGAAATAGTAAATTAATGCTCTGAGAAAGAATTAATTGGTATATCCTTGCATGTGCATTTACTTTTAAGGTGGTAATTGTTTATGCCCTAAAGAAAGTCATGCTTTGTGTTGGAAAACTTTTAGTTCTGCCATGTCACCATGTTGGTGGAGGGCTGTGGTTGCCTCACCCAGCGGGTTTGGTCTGGTGATCAGGGAGTCATTCGAAAGTGGGTCTCTCACCATGTAGTCTTTAATACCCTCTTCTCCAGCTCTGGGCAGAGGTAACCAGCAGCATTTTAGCCCTTGGACTATGTTTGGCAAGCCTCAAGCTAGGTAAGGGGAGGGAAGGAAAAGAGGGAAACTGTAGTATGAAGGAGAGTAGAAGAGAGGAAGAGAAGACTAGAGAGAGGGGAAGAAAGAAAAGATAGCTTTCAGTGCTGCAGGAAAGTAGCATGGTACCAACAGTTGCAGGAGATCCACCAGCTACTTTTCCTGGCCTGGTTCATTCTACCTCTGCATGCAGCCTCACAAGAGAGCTGAAGAGGTCATCCTTTTAGATGTTTCAGAAAGCAAGTCCAAAAGCTCTCTTAGTCACATCTATAATATAACAATTATCGATACCAGGACATTCTTCCTCTTGTTTAATTTAAGTCCCTTGGGCTGTGGTCTAAACCACCTTTTAGACATCATCTCTGGCCATGGTAGAGATGGAGAATGCCTGGTTGCCATTTTCTTTCTGTGAGTGCCTTGTATACATAATGGATATTATTCATAATCCATCGCAACCTCCATCTGGACATGCAACATGGATTTTTCCCAGTCTGTTCACAGATGATATTTTTAATACATTCCACCAGTTTTCTGCCCCATCTCTCCAGGGTCCCTTCTGGTTATTCTCTGCTTTGCTGTTTATGCTTCAGCAACATCAAACTGATTCAAAGTCCTGCCCACTCCATGCCAGTCTTTGGCTCTGTGTCTTGGTTTAGGCTATTTCCTCTCTTGGAATGTTCTTTCCCATTTCTTCATGTAAAGGGAGTTGCACATCCTTTAGGATGCAGCATGATTGTTACCTCCTTGAGGAAACTTGCCTGGATCCATTTCCCTACACTAGTTTAGGTGCCCTTCCTTGGAGCTCCTGTTATGCCTGTGACAGAGCCCGCAGCTGGTTCATATGGCACTTCCAGAAAAGCTGGCATTCTGGGTTCAGGATCTAATGGTCCTCTTGGCCAGGCACCCTTGTGCAGGGTGCAACCTGCACAACCATACAGAGTGGCCCTGTTTTTTAGCATGTAGTAGGCATTCGGTAAGTGTTTATTGAATGAATTCTCTTTAGGGTTTTCCAGAGCCATCTCACAATTGAACTCCTCTTGAATGGTGGCATCCAGAAACCAGTCTGTGTAGGTAAAGGTCCTATTATGTAGGGTATGATCAGTAATGGGGCCACTACAAGGTTCTAGAACCACTCTTGTTTGTTGTTCAATGGCAATACCTACCACTCTACAGCCAAGAACCTGCATATCCCAGACCTTCTCCTGTATATGCTCACAAGCCTAACCTACACCATCATCTCCATCTGTGCCATTTGCTTTTCCTACTAGTGTGGAGAAGCTTCTCTTTGCTTATTTCTGCCCCTGTTTGCAATTTATCAAGGCCTCTTTGTCCTCTGCTCCTTCCTTCCATGACGTTGGTGTCATCACCAGGAACCGTGAGCTATTCTGCTCCTCATTCTGGGCTGCTAATTAATCATTAGGTTCTGGGGGCCGGCCAGTGGCACAGTGATTAAGTTTGCCCGCTCTGCTTCAGTGGCCCGGGGTTCGCAGGTTCAAATCCCAGGCACAGACCTACACACTGCTTATCAAGCCATGCTGTGGCAGGCATCCCACATATAAAGTAGAGGAAGATGGGCATGGATGTTAGCCCAGGGCCAGTCTTCCTCAGCAAAAAGAGGAGGATTGGCAACAGATGTTAGATCAGGGCTAATCTTCCTCACCAAAAAAAAAAAAATCATTAGGTTCTGAATGAAGCACTGAGTCCTGCAGGATGCTGCCTCTCACCGGGGTTTTTTTGTTGTTGTTGGTCTTTGGACCAGCATCACATTACCCCAGAGGACAGTGGGGCAGCTGCCCGGGGCTGCTGTTACTTGTGTACTTTGCTCCTTGTTTTGCTGATTATCACCAGGATGCATGGACCCTGTGGCTGGCACCCAGGACCTCTGAGCAGCCTATGAGCACAGGAGTTCTGATTCTTGGATGCAGCCTCTCTGAGAGCTTCCTCAGCACTGGAGCAGGGCTCTAAGTACATACAGAGATAATTCCCTTCCCACCCAAACCACTAGTACAGTCTGCTTACCCTTTTTTTTCTGGTAATGCTGGTATTACCCTGGGTTTTAGCCAGCTTGATAAATAGAGGAAGTTGGATGCATTCGCAGCCTCCCTGATGTCATGGTTTGGGGCAGTCTGAACTGTGGGAGGTTTCAGTTAATCCTAGCAATTGGTGAGTTTGCTGTTCTTCTCTGAGAAGCTTCTCTGTTCTGTGCCATGTCTTACATAAGTCGATATGGTTCCTTTTGTGACTTGCCCTTTCCTTTCAATGATGTAAGAAGCCCAAACATTGGCAGCCACTGCGTTTTGTTACTGGAGTGCTGGTGCTGATGGGATCCTGATTCTTGTTTAGTTTCTCTAGGAGATAAAGGAGGGTGTGTGTGTGGTGGCAATAGCAGCAAGGAGGGATCTGGTGGCTGAAGGATGTGCACTTCTTTAATTAAGTTTAGGTCTCTGTGTCCATCAGCTATTTTCACATCATTGCTTTTGACATTCTTTTCCATAACTTGCTCAAGTGAGTTCCTGCTCCCCTGCTGGGAAGCTGGTTTCTTGGCTCTGAGACCAGAAGTCTTTGTGTTCTCAATGGGGCCTTTCTAATTGGGTTAGAGCAGGGCCAGGGGAGATGGCGTCCCGCTGAGCAAGTCATGGCATTACCTCCCATTTAGCCTCCCTCTGAGCTTGATTTTGGAGCTCCATTTGGAGAATCTGGATGACTTGGCCCTCCTTCTGTTCTGCTTGTCTTCTCTAGAAGAAGTATATTTAATTGTATAAGTAATACATGAATACATGTCTGTGTTCTATGGAGTAAAAATTGGGCTTTATCCTTTCTCCCATCACACTCCTATCTGTGGAGGCTTGGTGGGTTTCCTTGCAGGCTTTTTGTATGCATTCACACTTGTCACTATATAAATAAACATACATATATAGCTTTGCTTGTTTCTTAACATATCCTAGTATATATTTTATTAAGAAACTTGATTTTTTTCACTTGACTTACATGTATTGACAATCTCTATATGTCAATACATATAGATCAACTTCATTTTTTTAAGCATTGCATAATTTTCCATAATATAAATGGACCATCATTTATTTAACTATTCATCTACTAATGAATACTTAGGCTTTATTTCCCCTTCACACAAATTTGCAATGATGGTGTTTGTATATTTTTATGTATATGTGTCAATATTCCTGTATAGACAATCTCTGGAATAGAATTTCTGGATCAAAATGTATGCATATTTAAAATTTCAAAACATAGCTAAACTATTCTCTCAAAGTTTACGTT
This sequence comes from Diceros bicornis minor, assembly GCF_020826845.1. Classification (NCBI taxonomy): domain Eukaryota; kingdom Metazoa; phylum Chordata; class Mammalia; order Perissodactyla; family Rhinocerotidae; genus Diceros; species Diceros bicornis. The sequence goes on along the minus strand of NC_080781.1, from coordinate 15,817,462 downwards.
TTTACCAACGGTGTATGCAAGTGTTCATTTCCCCACGTGCTCTCCAGCTTTGGATGTTATTAGGCTTTTTATATTTTTCATCCAGTGGCCAAAACAAATTTCATTGTTTCTTGCCCTGTTTTTCTACCTCAAAGTGTTCCAAAGGAGCAAAGAGAGCCATGTTGTTTATTAGTAAACTGGATTACCAGGAACCATTAAGTGTGCTTTATTGTGGTTATCAATAAGGTTTTGGAAGAGGCAACGTGGCTGAGTTGTGAAATTTCATCCAAAATCCCTATGTAGAAAATCCTCATTTTCACAAATGTTAAATGAAATTATTTCCATATTCAAGTCATAATCGATTTGTTCCTTTGATTAATGTTTTTCAGTTGTTAATCCTACATTCATTCCACGTTGAGCATTGGAACATGTGTTTGTAATTTGTTCATCCTAAGACAAGAAGACATGCTTGGCCTTCATTTTTGTCCTCTTTAAACATTGCTTAATGAAGTTTTTCTGACATATTGGGCTTTAATTTATTAAGAACTACTCCCCTTTTCTTCCTCTTAAAGAACATATTGTGATCAATAGAAACTCACTATGACTCCTTGTTTCTTCTTTGAATTCGTATTCTGGATCCCTCCTTGAGCACTGAACTTCTGTCTTAATGGCCTGTTGACTGAAGCCAGGAGCAGCTCAGTTGGTTCTAAGATCACCCTATAGATTGTTTCATCTTGGAAATCTTGATTTGAAAATCATTATGTCCATATTTCACGTGAGGGGATACCATTGTGTGAAGTGACTGTTATCTTCGAGCTGATAGCTGTACCAATGTTTTGGTTTTGAAGTAAAGCATGAGGGAATATTCTGAAAGATACAAGTCAGATTGTCAACAATGCTCTCTGCCTTGGGTGGGCACACTATTTCCTTTCCCACCATGCATCTGCCTTGTCCCTCACTCGTGTCATTGCCAATGCCCCCATCTTCCCCTTTCAACTCTGAGCCAAACTTAACAATCAATAGAGAGTTATTTATTTAACCCCTCTGTGGAGAAAGAGTTCTGCCTCTGACTTTGGAGGCACAAGAGACATAAATGACTCAATCCTTCCTATCAAGGAGTTTAGGTTCTAGGGAAGTTAAGTCACAAAAACATAAAGAAATATCTAACAAAACATGGTCTCCAAAAGGGACCACCCCGCCCCAGTTCCAATCACTTCATTGTCCACTGCCCCTATGATACTATTAATGAAGCCTGAGACGGAGCAGTAATACAATGCTGGTAAAACATTAACAAGGTCAGTCCCAAAACTAGCTTTGGGCTTGTCTTCCAGTTTATAATAAGTTCCTTAAGAGCAGCATTTGCATCCTCCATTTCTTTTGTAACTCTGCTGCCAAGTTCAAGCCTTGGTATACAGCAGGGGGTCTGTAGGGCCTCTGCCCGATGGACTGACTGTAGTATTGAAGCATTGTGGTGCCAAGAAGGCTCACTTGCCATTGATCTAATTTTCTTTTCTCTTTTTCACTTTCAGATTTGTGCAGAGTTTCTCCGTCTTCTCTTCTGAACTTCCTGTCAGGTAAGTGAGGCTATTTCTATGTGATAATGTCGTAGAAATGATGAACATGTTTGCTTGGGGTTTTTTTTTCCCTTTCAAATTACCCCCCTTCATTCCAAATCCCCATCCCCATAACTACTTTATTCTTTTTTGTTTTGTTTGTTTTGTTTTTAACTCCTCGCTCGTACTTGGGGCCTTCTTTTTCTTCAGACATTTTCTTTTCCTTGGGGATTCTATTGTTGACTCATTTCTTCTTGGTAATCCAATTGTTTTTGAATAACTTTCAGTAATGGGTACAGATTTTGAAATTACATGGTGCAGTAAAATCTGGGGAAGGAGATGATGATTTACATAGACCTTTTTGGGATTTTGTTTCACGGTTTTCCCCTTTCCTTCTTCCTGGACTGGCTTCCCTGCCTCCAACAGCTCTTCTCATGTTTTGAAATGAACCATTAAAGTGTTCTCTCTCTTACCTAAAGTGCTGCACACTTGCAGCTTCCAAAGGCTCCTCCCAACCAGATTTCTGCTCCCAACTCCCTTCTACATAGGAATTTCGGAGCCACTACTGACTTACACTTCCTGTTTCCTTTGAGACTCATAAATAGTGGTTATTTCTGGGACTTCACTGGTATAAATAATAGAAATCTTCTAACCAATGCAAATATTTATCATAATTAACATAAATTATAATTATCCTATTATAATTTAGATGATAAATGACACACATAGTTATTATAATAAATGCTAATAAGTTATTGTTATAAACAAGGTTAAAATGGCTGAGCAGGCTCACACAGCTAGTAAATGGCCAAGCTGGGACTTGAAGCAGGAGTTGGCATGGTGATGACAAAAGCAAGGAAGGGCACAGAATATTGGTTGATGGTTCGCTTTCCTTAGTACCTCACTTCCTCTCAAATATGATCTCCTGATGATAAAACCACGTGCTTCTGCCCCATCCCTGCCTCCAACCTCCCTGTGCAGGCCCGACACCTTGAGGATGCTTTTAAGGAGAGTCTCCTATTTCTCTCCTCTACATATTGATAGAATTATTGTGCAGCAAGATATTCTGGACCAAATCAATTAAAAAATCTTTTTTGAGTGCCTGCTGTGGGTGAAGTAGGGGTTGCGGTGAGGTGGAGACCAAGTCTATGTAAGAGGGGATATTGTGTTCTAGTGCCTTATTTTTTTTCTTTTTTAGGCCAAGTTGAATCTCATGGACCATGAAGAGAAAGTGTCTTTTAAGTTAAAAAAAAAAAAAAAACACACTATTTGGCCACACCAGTGACCAATGAATCTAAGTAGTGGCTGTAAGCTCTTGAGGGCAGGAAAGATATCTGTCTTGTTGACTGTAGTTGCTTGAGTCCCTAGCATAGCACCTTGCATGTAATAGAACCTCAATAAATATTTGTAAACTAGATGAATGAATGTAGGAAATAATTCCAAAGTCTATTTACATTTAGCATTAGAGTGTACTATAAACTTGTCTTCTAATTATGCTTGTAATAATAGCTAACACTTCCTTTTTTTTTTTTCCTGAGGAAGATTAGCCCTGAGCTAACATCTATTGCCAATCTTCCTATTTTTTTGCTTGAGGAAGATTAGGCCTGAGCTAACATCTGTGCCAATCTTCCTCCACTTTATATGTGGGTCACCGCTACACATGGCTGACGAGTGGTGTAGGTCCACACCCAGGATCCGAACCTGTGAACCCGGGCCGCTGAAGTGGAGCATGCCAAACTTAACCACTACTCCACGGGGCCAGCCCCTAACACTTTTTGACTATACTAAGACCTTCATTATATTACTTCATTTCATCCCTACAGGAACCCTATGACATAGATCCTATGATTACCTCCATTTTGTCAGATGAAGACTTTAGGTCCAGAGAGGTTAAGGAACAGGACAAGGTTACACTGTTAAGTGGTGGAGCTTGGATTTGAAGGCAGGAAGATGGCTCTACCATGCATGCTTTTGCATCCTATGCTATTCTGCTTGTTTGTGTGTGTTGAACATGTATTTATTATGAGCATTGGGAGAGGAGCCTGAAGAGGGAGGAGAGAGAGAGAAAGTAGGCTTTCACTTTGCCTTGGGTAATTCACAGGTGGGTAATGGTAGACTGCAGGTAAGACAGTGGAGAAATTTGGAGATGAGAGAGGGAGTCGAAAAATATAACACCTTTCACAAGGTTTTGTGTTTACTTTAAGGGCAGAATTTATTTCTAATCTTGCACATCTGATATTGATTCACTTGTTTTATTGAATAAAGCTTCTTTTTTTCTGTATCAGAAAGCACTTAATGCTTATTAAGAAAATCATTTTGCACTGTAAAGACCAAACAAATCATTTTCCTTCCATTTGTTTCTAGAGACTTTGCTTTGTGCTATGACAAATGATACACAGAGCTGCTGTCTTGGAGTTCATAGTCAGCACTTACCAGTTAACCCAGTTTTTGTTGTCTTTAGGACATGGTTTTTTTTGGCATATGGGCTGCTGTTTCTCTTACTACTGCATTGCTGGCTTTAGTTCTTGGTGACTTTAGCTTCAAAAAATTTTGTTGCTGAAGTTCAGGATGGTTCCTTTTGTCCTATATTTATTCAAATTACCCCAATGTACAAGGTTTGAAATTGCTGCTGGACATTTTTGTGAGCATTCCAGAGAATTCTGTAAATAGTATCGTTTGATTTATAAAATGGGTAAAAATGTGAGGAATTGTCAGGTTTTGGCACCAGGGTTATGCTAGCCTGGTAAAAATGAGTTGGGCTGTGGTCTCTTGCTCTATTCTTTGAGTTCTTGTGAGATTGGAATTCTTGTTCTTTAAGTATTTGATAGAATTACCAGTGAAAACATCTGGGCCTGGAGTTTTCTTTGTGTGAAAATTTTTGAGACTTTTAATGGTTATATGTTTATTCAAGTTTATTATTTCTTCTTGATTCCTTCTTGGTAAGTTATTTTTTTTTCTAGGGATTTGCCCATTTCTATCTAGATTTTCAAAATTATTGAGTAAAGTTGTCCCCAAGATCTTTTTATCTTTTTAATGTTTATAGCATCTTCAATTATGTTGCTTTTTAAAAATTCTTTCCATTGGTTATTTGCTTATACTCACTGTCTCTCTTTTCCTTCCCCTCCCTCCTTCCCTCCTCCCCTCTTAATTTTGCCAGAAATGTCTTTTCAAAGACCAACCTTGGCTTTGTTAATAACCTTTATGTCTTTTTTCTGTATCATTATTTTATGCTTTTATTTTTATTATTTCCATTCTTTTCCTTCTTTGGGTTTATTTTCCTGTTCTTTTTCAAACTTCTTGAGAAGGAGCTTAACTCATTAATTTTAAGCCCTTTTCTTTTTCTAATGTATAAATTTAAAGTATAAATTTCACTTTAAAGATCTTTAGCTCTATCCCACATGTTTTGATATATAATGTTTTTATTATTGATCAAGTCAAATATTTTCTAATATCTGTTATGACTTCTTCTTTGACCCATGTTATTTGTTAAATAACAAATTTAACTTTTTGTTATTACAGCTTAATTGTGTTGTAGTCAGAGAACATGCTCCTTTCCCTTTTCCAATTCTGTAAAATGTTTTGAAACTTCTTTTATAGCCTGCTTGGTTTTCATAAATATTCCATGTGCACTTGAAAAGGTTATGTACTCTGTAATTGTTGAGTGGAGAGTTCATATATGGTCTTTAAGTCAAGTTGGTTAAATGTGTCATTCAAATATTCTATATCCTTAGTGACTTTCTTATTTGAATTTTATCAATTGCTGATAGAGATGTGTGAATATCTCTCAATGTGACTGTGAATTTGTTCTATTTCTCCTTGTCTTCTGTCAGAAATACTGCTTTGTGAATTTTGAGGCTACATTATTAGTTGCATTTATTTATAAATTTGTTCAGTCTTCCTGTTGAATTGAACCTTTTATGAATGAACCATTTTATTCCTGGGTAATGCTTTTTGCTTTAAAGTATAATTTGTCTGATATTAGTATAAACACTAATTTTCTTTTGATTAGTATTGGCATTGCATATCTTTTCCATCCTTTTATTTTCAAACTTTCTGTACCATTAATGTTCTAGTTGTGTCCTTGTAAATAGCATGTAGTTGGATTTTATAATTTTTTCAGTCTGATAATGCCTTTTATTTGAATCATTTAGTCTATTTATATTTAGTCGATCATTGATTTGTATGTGTGTTTAAGTTTACCATCTTCTATTTTTCCTAACCATTCTTTGTTTCTTTTTCTCCCCTTTCTTGCCTCCTTTCAGATTGACTGAATATTCTTTTTTTTTTTAATTTTTATTGCAGTAACATTGGTTTATAACATTGTATAAATTTCAGGTGTACATCATTATACTTCTATTTCTGCATAGATTACATCATGTTCACCACTCAAATACCAATTACAACCCATCACCACACACATGTGCCGAATTATCCCTTTTGCCCTCCTCCCTCCCCCCTTCCCCTCTGGTAACCACCAATCCAATCTCTGTCTCTATGTGTTTGTTTATTGTTGTTATTATCTACTACTTAATGAAGGAAATCATACGGTATTTGACCTTCTCCCTCTGACTTATTTCACTTTGCATAATACCCTCAATGTCCATCCATGTTGTCACAAATGGCTGGATTTCATTGTTTCTTATGGCTGAGTAGTATTCCATTGTGTAAATATACCACAGCTTCTTCATCCATTCGTCCCTTGATGGGCACTTAGGTTGCTTCCAAGTCTTGGCTATTGTGAATAACGCTGCAATGAACACAGGGGTGCATGTATCTTTATGCATTGGTGTTTTCAAGTTCTTTGGATAAATACCCAGCAGTGGAATAGCTGGATCATATGGTAGTTCTATCCTCGATTTTTTGAGGAATCTCCATACTGTTTTCCATAGTGGCTGCACCAGTTTGCACTCCCACCAGCAGTGTATGAGAGTTCCTTTCTCTCTACAGCCTCTCCAACACATGTTGTTTCCTGTCTTGTTAATTATAGCCATTCTGACGGGCGTGAGGTGATATCTCGTTGTAGTTTTGATTTGCATTTCCCTGATAGTTAATGATTTTGAACATCTTTTCATGTGCCTGTTGGCCATCTGTATATCTTCTTTGGAGAAATGTCTGTTCAGGTCTTTTGTCCATTTTTTAATTGGGTTGTTAGTTTTTTTGTTGTTGAGATGCATGAGTTCTTTATATATTCTGGAGATTAAGCCCTTATCAGATGTATGGTTTGCAAATATCTTCTCCCAATTGTTAGGTTGTCTTTTCGTTTTGTTGATGGTTTCCTTTGCTGTGCAGAAGCTTTTTAGTTTGATGTAGTCCCATTTGTTTATTTTTTCTATTGTTTCTCTTGCCCAGTCAGACATGGTGCTTGAAAATATGTTCCTAAGACCGATGTCGAAGAGCGTACTGCCTATGTTTTCTTCTAGAAGTCTCATAGTTTCAGGTCTTACATTCAAGTCTTTAATCCATTTTGAGTTAATTTTTGTGTATGGTGTAAGGTAAGGGTCTACTTTCATTTTTTTGCACGTGGCTGTCCAGTTTTCCCAACACCATTTGTTGAAGAGACTTTCTTTTCTCCGTTGTATGTTCTTGGCTCCTTTGTCAAAGATTAGCTGTCCATAGATGTGTGGGTTTATTTCTGGGCTTTCGATTCTATTCCATTGATCTGTGTATCTGTTTTTGTGCCAGTACCATGCTGTTTTGGTTACTATAGCTTTGCAGTATATTTTGAAATCAGGGAGTGTGATACCTCCAGCTTTGTTCTTTTTTCTCAGGATTCCTTCAGCTATTCGGGGTCTTTTGTTGTTCCATATAAATTTTAGGATTCTTTGTTCTATTTCTGTGAAAAATGTTGTTGGAACTTTGATAGGGATTGCACTGAATCTATAGATTGCTTTAGGAAGTATGGACATCTTAACTATGTTAATTCATCCAATTCAAGAGCATGGAATATCTTTCCATTTCTTTGTGTCTTCTTCAATTTCTTTTTTTTTTTTTTTATAATTTTATTTATTTATTTTTCCCTCAAAGCCCCAGTAGATAGTTGTATGTCGTAGTTGCACATTCTTCTAGTTGCTGTATGTGGGACGCAGCCTCAGCATGGCCGGAGAAGCAGTGCATCGGTGCGCGCCCGGGATGCAAACCTGGGCCGCCAGCAGCGGAGCGCGTGCACTTAACCGCTAAGCCACGGGGCCAGCCCTTCTTCAATTTCTTTCAGCAATGTTTTATAGTTTTCGGTGTACAGATCTTTCACCTCTTTGGTTAAGTTTATTCCTAGGTATTTTTTCTTTTTGTTGCAATTGTACATGGGGTTGTATTCTTAATTTCTCTTTCTGCTACTTCATTGTTAGTGTATAGAAATGCAACCGTTTTTGTATGTTGATTTTGTATCCTGCAACTTTACCGTATTCGTTTATTACTTCTAAAAGTTTTTTGGTGGATTCTTTAGGGTTTTCTGTATAGAAAATCATGTCATCTGCAAATAGTGACAGTTTCACTTCTTCCTTTCCAATTTGGATCCCTTTTTTTTCTTTTTCTTGCCTGATTGCTCTGGCTAGGACTTCCAGTACTATGTTAAATAGGAGTGGTGACAGTGGGCATCCTTGTCTGGTTCCTGTTCTTAGAGGGATAGCTTTCAGTTTTTCACCATTGAGGATGATATTAGCTGTGGGTTTGTCATATATGGCCTTTATTATGTTGAGGTACTTTCCTTCTATCCCCATTTTATTCAGAGTTTTTATCATAAATGGATGCTGTATCTTGTCAAATGCTTTCTCTGCATCTATTGAGATGATCATGTGATTTTTATTCTTCATTTTATTAATGTGGTGTATTACATTGATTGATTTGCGAATGTTGAACCATCCCTGCATACCTGGAATAAATCCCACTTGATCGTGGTGTATAATCTTTTTAACGTATTGTTGTATGCGATTTGCTAGTATTTTGTTGAGTATTTTTGCATCGATGTTCATCAGTGATATTGGCCTGTAATTTTCTTTTTTTGTGTTGTCCTTGTTTGGTTTTGGTATCAGGGTAATGTCGGCTTTGTAGAATGAGTTAGGGAGCTTCCCCCACTCGTAAATTTTTTGGAAGAGTTTGAGAAGGATAGGTATTAAGTCTTCTTTGAATGTTTGGTAGAATTCACCAGGGAAGCCGTCTGGTCCTGGACTTTTATTTTTGGGGAGGTTTCTGATTACTGTTTCAATCTCCTTACTGGTGATTGGTCTATTCAAATTCTCTACTTCTTCTTGATCCAGTTTTGGAAGGTTGTATGATTCTAAGAATTTATCCATTTCTTCCAGATTGTCGAATTGGTTGGCATATAGCTTTTCATAGTATTCTCTTATAATCTTTTGTATTTCTGAGGTGTCTGTTGTAAGTTCTCCTCTTTCATTTCTGATTTTACTTATTTGTGCCTTCTCTCTTTTTTTCTTGGTGAGTCTAGCTAAAGGTTTGTCAATTTTGTTTATCTTTTCAAAGAACCAGCTCTTGGTTTTATTAATTTTTTTCTATTATTTTTTTAGTCTCTATTTCATTTATTTCTGCTCTCATTTTTATTATTTCCCTTCTTCTACTGATTTTGGGCTTTGTTTGTTCTTCTTTTTCCAGTTCCTTTAGGTGCATTGTTAGATTGTTTATTTGAGATTTTTATTGTTTGTTGAGATAGGCCTGTATTGCTATAAACTTCCCTCTCAGAACCGCTTTCGCTGTATCCCATAAATTCTGGCATGTTGTATTTTCATTTTCATTTGTCTCCAAGTATTTTTGGATTTCTTCTTTGATTTCTTCGTTGACCCAGTCGTTGTTCAGTAGCATCTTGTTTAATCTCCACATATTTGTGGCTTTTCTGATTTTCTTCCTATAGTTGATTTCCAGTTTCATACTGTTGTGGTCAGAAAAGATGCTTGGTATTATTTCAATCTTCTTAACTTTATGGAGACTTGTTTTGTGGCCTAATATGTGATCAATCCTGGAGAATGTTCCATGTGCATTTGAAAAGAACGTGTATTCTTCAGTTTTTGGATGGAATGCTCTGTATATATGTACTAGGTCCATCTGTTCTAGTGTATCATTTAAGGCCAGTGTTTCCTTATTGATCTTCTGTTTGGATGACCTATCCGTTGGTGTAAGTGGAGTGTTAAAGTCCCCTACTATTATTGTGTTACTGTCTGTTTCTGTTTTTATGTCTGTTAATAATTGCTTTATATACTTAGGTGCACCTGCATTGGGTGCGTAGATATTTACAAGTGTTATATCCTCTTGTTGGATTGTTCCCTTGATCATTATGTAATGCCCTTCTTTGTCTGTTTTTACAGTTTTTGTTTTAAAGTCTATTTTGTCTGATATGAGTACTGCTACCCCAGCTTTCTTTTCATTGCCATTTGCCTGGAGTATCTTCTTCCATCCCTTCACTTTCAGTTTGTGAGTGTCTTTAGGTCTGAAGTGTGTCTCTTGTATGCAGCATATACATGGGTCTTGTTGTTTTATCCAATCAGCCACCCTATGCCTTTTAATTGGAGCATTTTGACTGAATATTCTAAAAACCATTCCTCCCTTCCACTAGTTAAGAAGTTATACGTCCTACTTCTATTTTTTAGTAGCTACTATAGAAATTACAATGTCTACTCAACTTTTCAATGTCTAAAGATAATCAATACCTTTAGCCTCCTCTAGGATAATACAAGGACCCTGAAAGACTTTTAATTTTAACTTTTCATCTCCTAAATGATATATTATATATATTATCTCCTATATTATAGAATATATATGTATATATAATGCAGTTGCCATATTTTTATTCTATCATGTTTCACTTATCCCTGTAAGATATTATTATTAATGTTTTATATAGTCAAAGTTCATTTGGATTTACCAATATATAGTGCCAACCTTAGCTCTGGCCAACTGGGGCCTCTGGCCTATGTCTCATGCTTTAGAGCTCCCCTCTCTTGCCCTTCCATAGTTGTACCCCTCTCTAAAGGGCGAGAATTTTATGACACCAAGAAGACATGCTCACGTGGAGCCTGCCTCCTTCCTCCCTCAACCCTTGCTTCTAGATCATACTCTGCAAACCCAGGACCCTGGAATTCCATATCCAAATATTCTGTGCCTTTTTCCAGGACCTGAGCAAGCCTCTTCCCTAGGACAAGCCATGCTGCAGGTGTACATACTTCTAGACCTAAGGGATGACCAAGAGGTAGCTGCTTGCAGGAGAGAGGGGAGTTTGGATATGTGGGCTGGGGTATCCACATATGTGTGCACAAAGCCTCTTGTAGTCTGAGATGGAAGAATAAGGACAACTGGGCCTCCTTTTAAACTCTTGGCCTATATATTACAAATGTTAGAAATGGGCCTGGCCACATACTAACCACTTTTTTTGTTCTTCATTCCTTGTTGCATTTCAACTCTTATATTTTTTGCCAGAATACATCTTTTAGGATTTAGTTCAGGGAGGATTTGCAGGTAGTGAACAATATCATAGTTTTTGTTTGTCTGAAAATGTGTTTATTTTGCCCTCATTCTTGAAAAGTATTTTCATTAGGAGTAGAAATCTCGATCGGCAGTTATTTTCTCTCAGCACTTTGCATAATATTTCAGTGTCTTCTGACTTCCATTGTTGCTTCTGGGAAGGTAGCTGTCAGTCTAACAGGGGCTCCTTTGAAGGCTGTCTTGTTTTCTCTGGCTACTTTCATGATTTTCTCTTTGTCTTTGGTTTTCTTCAATTTCACGATGATATTTCTAGGTGTAGATCTCTTTTCATTTATTATAGAGATTCCTTGGGCTTCCTGAATCTGTGGATGGTGTTTTTCATCAGTTTGGGGTCATTCGGTCATTATCATTTCAAAGGTTGATTCTGCCCCATCCTCTCCTCTTTGAATTTTGTTTAAGTCTATGTTAGACCTTGTATTTCTTTTCTCCATGTCTCTAAACTTTTCTTTTGTATTTCGTATCTGGAGCTCAAGTTTGCCTCATTAGGCCCATGCCCTCAGGCATAAGTGGCTCCTTTGCTTACATTACCTCCCTGAGTTCCTGCTTTGGCTTTACCTTTGGCCTGGGATTCTTTTCTATCTTGTCAGCTCTTTGATAGATTTAAGAAAATGCTTTTAATATTTTATTCATGATTTTTAATTGTCTTCAGCAGAAGGTTTGGTCTAAAAACCTAACCCAATATATTCCTGGAACACTGAAGAAATTTTTTTTCTGAGATATTTGCTATATTAGGGTCTTTCATAGAGTTCAAATCAAAATTTAATTATGCTTTTAGTAACAGTTTCCTGATTCTTTTTTTAAGTTAGTTAGACATATAACCAGAGACTGAAAAAAAACCAACCCTGGGATTCTCTGAATTCTTTGACAGTTGAATGATCCAAGTCACTTGCTTTTGCCCCTTTTAATTCTTGCTTTATCTGCACTGAGAACTTCTTCAGTACCTCCCTTTTAAATTTCCCCTTGTACTAGTCTTGTTAGCCAACACTTACGACTCAATGTAAATATTTCAAAGGCACAAACTTTTCTAGAAGACTTAGGGAACAATTATCATACCTCTTGTTACTCAGGACAAAAATATTGATCATTGCATACACCATAGCAGCCATGGTATAATCAAATTGTGTCAGTTAACCAAAGGTGACCCAGACCTGCGCTACACTGGAATCAAGCTGTTTCCTCCCTTTTTAAATCTTACTCTTTAATTATTCTATATCTAGATAAATATAGATTTATCATTTATTGCCATTCAGGGTTGCACTGATGATATACATTTTTAAAAAATATGATAGTGATACTATGTAATGAAATTAAAGAGATCTAGAACAATTTCTTGGAGTGGTACAAGCAGGACCATGGCATACAGTTATGTAGCTTGTGCACTGTACAACCCTACAGGTTGCCATTTACATCAGAGTCCACAACCATAAAAGGGGACCCTGGACCAAGATTAATCTGGGATAATCTTTAATGGGTGGTTGTCTAGTGTCAAGATCTAGATTTTACTGTTTAAATGCTAGCAAATAATTTTCTTTGTAATTGGTGCTATCTCACTAGCTGTCCTTAGCATCTTGAAAATTTGCTAAGAACCAGTGTCTATTCAAATCATCTTTGTTGATGACTTAGATAGCATTGAGCTAACCCAACCAGAAGATGAAGAAAAGTTCCAGCTGAAAAAGATAAAAATGACTTTTATGTATAATAAGTAAGGGTTTCAAAATCCACAGATTTCCCTCTTTGATCAGTGATCCCAGAGACCTTATGACTTAGCAGGATGTTCTCTAGTTTAGGCAGAAGGCAGTAGGAGCTGCATTACTTCAAATACCATAAAACTTGTCCTCCTATTAGGAAATATTTATTCAGCCTTGAGGAGACATATTCCAGACTTGACAACTGAAAGCAGTCTTTTCAGCAGCACCTGGTCTGTAGTAAGTTCTTTTTGATCCATATTCTCTTTTCAAGATGATTGCTAGAATCACCCTTCATTATGGCCTTTCCTGCCATCATTTGGGAATTGAGTACAAGCTCTCTTCAGTGAAAAGGCGTGGTTTCTTTTGATCAGTGGCCCAAGTCACAGCACATAGTAACCAGTCACTATGTACCATGACTAATTTAACTTTGACCATGTATTATACACTACTTAGGTCCTGCCAGAGGAGCTGGCAAAGCTCAAGAATGAGTTTGCAGAAATTTTGAAATTGTGTAATAGCATTTTGAATTTGTTGACTCATTTCACCTGATGGACTCAAAACAGTTTACTTCCAAGGAGACAAATTCTCAGGAGGCCAGAATTGTGACCTGGTAGAAAGAGTAGGAGTAGCACCAAACACCCAAATGACCTTGACCCATCCCCTAGAGCATGTTGGGCCTCTTTCTTCACCTGTAGAATGAGGGTTTGAGGCTAGGTGAATTCTGAGTTCCTTTCCAGAAATAAACTGCTCTGATACTCTTTCCAGAACTAAAATTAGATACTTGTGCAATAAATCTTCTAAGTCAGCTCTATGAATTCCAGGTAGAGTCAAGCCTAAGGCATTTGTATAGGAGAGTTTTTTTGTAGAGGCTTAGTTCATTAAATAAATATAGCTATTTAAAAAAAAAAAAAAGAACAATGCTGGGGCCATGGTGTAGTGGTTAAGTTCTGCACACTCTGCTTCAGTGGCCCGGGTTTGTGGTCTTGGATCCTGGGCGTGGACCTATACCACTCATCAGCCATGCTGTGGTGGCAACCCACATACAAAATAGAGGAAGACTGGCACAGATGTTAGCTCAGGGCTAATCTTCCTCAAGCAAAAAAAGAGGAAGATTGGCAACAGATGTTAGCTCAGGGCAAATCTTCCTCAGCAAACAAAATAAAACAAAACAAAACAAAAAAAGAGCAATGCTTTTGGAGGGGGAACTGAGTTCAAAAATGAAAAATGGATTAATTTTTAAACTTTTAAATGAAACCGTTGATGACATACATACAAGTTACGATTCAATGAATTTCAGGAACTGAACACACTCATGTAACCAGCACACAGACTATTACCTGTACCTCAGAAGCCCCCTTGTGCCCACTTCTAATTGTTACACCCTCTCCCCACTTCCAAGGATAACCACTCCTTACTCCATCGATTACTTTTGCCTGCTTTTGTTCCTGATATGAATGGAATCATGTACAGTATGCATTCTTTTATGTCTGGCTCCTTTATCTAACATTATGTTTCTGAGATTCATCAATATTGTTGTGTGTAGCTGTAACAGACACTTAAATTTTCCTCCTGAGAGACATTGCTACATCTTTGCACAACTATATTAACATTCTCCTTCGAGTGACTCATTTGGGAAGGTCAATAATATGCCATTAAGAACAGAGAGGATAAAAGTGCTGAAGACGAGGGACAAACCAGAGGCATTTTACAATTTATTAACTTAGTGTATTATTAATATATAATACAATTTATTGATTTAAAAAATGTAAGCCCTCTTTAGAAGGAGAAGGATTTACCTCCTGGTCTAAGACATTATCACGTCATGTCCAAGGAAAGAGTCACCCCCTTGGTACTGGTGATGGCTATTAATTTACAAGATTCTTAAGATTGCCAGCTTTTCCTTGAGACTGAGAAATCGTGATTTATCTGCGTCTTTCCATGCCCTCATTCCTGTAATCCCTGCTCTATCTTTCCCTGCACATACTAGGTATTTGTTGACTGAATGAGTGAAGAGTACAGCTAGCATTTATGGTGCCTTCACAGTGCCAGCCACTGTGTGAAGATCTCTTGTTTACTTACCACAGCAGCACTATCAAGTTGGTGCTGTTATAAAAATTTGCTAGATGGGAGATCTTGGCCATTGGAAATAACTTGTCCAAAGTCATCTGACTATACGTGGCAGAGCCAGGACCTTTGAACTCATGCTCTTTAATCTTCACCACTGTGCATGCACACTCTATCTCAGGCTGCCAGAAGCTGCAGAGGTGGCTGGGTTCAGGGGTGCCCTGTGGCCAGGAGCTCTGCCAGCTGAGAACAAACAGCCTGGTCTGTCCCGGCCACTTTCCCTGTGGCCATGTAGAGGGAGCCTGCTCAGTGCGCTCTCACTGTCCCTCCACTTGTGCCTGAGCCCATGGGTGGGTTGTGATTTCCTGGCTGGCTTCTTCCTCCCTCAGCATCCCACACTGCTCCCCACAGCATCCCCACAGCCTCTACTGCTGCTGCTGACTGCCTGTCATGGGACTCTGTTGGCCAACTCCTCCACCAAGCGAGGAAGGGACACCGTCTTAGCATTTGCAATTCTCTCCATGTCAAGCTCCCCCCAGCCCCTGCCCCACCTCCGCCACAGGTATTTGATCTAGTTAACTCCTATGCAACCCTCACATCTCATCTGGTATATATTGGTCCTCAATAAATATTTTTTGAATGAATGAATAAATAAATGGTAAATGAGGCTTTCAAATTCAGTTCTGATATAAACTTTGCTTTCTAAAAAATGTTGACTCTGCCCTCCTGACTACTAAAAATGCAAGCAGCGATAATGAACTAATATGTAATAAAGAGGAAATGCAATGTACCCATCCTTTTACAGCATGAGACATAAATAGGGGTCGATTATTTATAAGATTCTGTGACCCGCTCTGATTCTTAGCATAGTTTTTAACCAGCCTTTATAGAGTGGTCATAATTACATTTGCAGTGTTTTGTGTTTTTAATTTCTTCTCTTGATATTTTGTACATGTTGATGTTTTCCATAAATTCACGTGGACTACCTTGCTTATCATTTTTAATATGATATACTATCCCACTGGGTGGTCTTCTTGTAGTAAACATGGTTTTTGTAACCAGTGTCCACCTGGCATTGCCATTCTCTGGAATCAGAGAAATTTAAAGGAAGCAGGATTGCAGGTTGCCTTTGGCTGAGGAACTGAGCTGTTGGATATTGCTGTGTTGTGATTATGGCAAGCTGTAATGATATGCTTTCCCCTTATTTTATTCAAGGATGTTTTTCTTTGGTGGGCACTGTAGCCATGTTGGCAGACCTGAAGAACTTTTACTGACATTCAAGTTATTCCTTGTCATCGTTTATCTTCATGTGGTTCTGGTTACATGCCTAGAAGGTAAGGTGCTTGTTTTCTTCATTTTTTTCTGTTTTATCTGTGTGTGTGTGTGTGTGTGTGTGCGTGTGTTTATTTAGGACTTTTTTTTTACTGTGGTAAAATAAACATAACATAAAACTTACCATTTTTAAGTGTACAATTCACTGGCATTAAATATGTTCACAGTTTTGCACAACCGTCACCACCATCCATTTCCGGAACATTTTCATCATCTCAAATAGAAACTCTGTACCCATCAAGCAATAACTCCCTATTCCTCCCTCCCCCAGTCCCTGGTAACCTCTATTCCTTCTGTCTCTGTGAATTTGCCTTTCTAGGTACCTCATATAAGTGGAATCATACAGTACTTGTCCTTTTGTGTCTGGCTTGTTTCACTTAGCATAATGTTTCTGAAGTTCATCCATGTGGTAGCGTGTATCAGCATTTCCTTCCTTTTTAAGGCTGAATAATATTCCATTGCATGTACATACTACATTTTGTTTATCCGTTCATCGTTGATGGACATTTGGGTTATTTTAACCTTTTGGCTATTGTAAATAATGCTACTATGAACATTGGTGTACAAGTACCTATTTGAGTCCCTGCTTTCAATTCTTTTGGGTGTATATACCTAGGAGTGGAATTGCTGGGTCATATGGTAATTCTATGTTTAACTTTTTGAGGATCTGCCAAAGTGTTTCCCATAGTGGCTGCACCATTTTGCATTCCTACCAGCAAGGCACAAGGATTCCAGTTTCTCTATATCCTCACCAATACTTGTTATTTTCTGTTGTTTTGATAATAGGTGTGAAATGGTATCATTGTGGTTTTGATTTGCATTTCCTCAATGGTTAGTGATGGGGAGCGTATTTTCATGTGCTTATTAGCCATTTGTATATCTCCTTTGGAAAAATGTCTGTTCAAATCTTTGGCGCATTGTTGAATTGGGTTATTTGGGGTTTTCTTGTTGTTGAGTTTTCAGAGTTCTTTATATATTCTGGATATTAATCCTTTATCAGATATATGATTTGCAAATATTTTCTCCCATTCTGTGGGTTGTCTTATCACTCTCTTAATAGTGTCCTTTGATGCACAAAAATTTTTAATTTTGATGAAGTCCAATTTATCTATTTTTATTTTGTTGCCTGTGCTTTTGCTATCGTATCCAAGAAATCATTGCCAAATCCAATGTCATGAAGATTTTCCCCTATGTTTTTTTCTAAGAGTTTAATAGTTTTAGCTCTTATGTTTAGGTTCTTTGATCCGGTTTGAGTTCATTTTTGTATATGGTATTAGGTAAGGGTCCAACTTCATTCTTTTGCATGTGGATATCCAGTTTTCCCAGCACCATTTGTTGAAAAGACTGTCCGTTCCCCATTGAATGGACTTGGCACCTTTGTCAAAAATCAATTGGCCATGTATGTGAGGGTCTATTTCTGGTGTTTATTTGTTTTTAAAAGTATCTACTTGAAGGCACTTCTGCATGGAAATGTAAGGGAGGTAGAGAATCAGCCAAATGAAGTAGCATGGCTTTCAGAAAAGAGGACCTTTAGAAGCTTATGGAACAAGAAGAAAAGGTACCTGAGGAAGACAGTAAAAAGGCCAGAAATCCTGAGGCTGCAATATCTGTGGGTACAACTGCCAAAAGAATACAGTGTTACGTAAATGTAAAGAATTCTCATTTGGGATATTATTTAAGGAAACGTTATTAAGGACACACAGAGAAATACCTTTCTTATTCAGAAGAGAGTGGCAAGACCAGGAAATCTTCATTGGATAAAGCAAATATCTACTAGCAGCAAACAACAACAACATAAAACACATGTACACAACACACACTCACACTCATACACATGCATTCCAACTAAATGGAAAACTTCCCAGCAGGCTAACACAAAATTGACAATCTTTCAAAAAGTAGACACTGGAGCATATTGTCAAGGAGCCATGATACTTTCCAAAAAGAAATGATAAGAGCGAAACATGTACTGACTGCTTACTGTGTGCCCTGCATGCTTTATATACATCCACTCTTAAGCTTCTCAACCAAGTCTGTGAATGAGAGATCTTCATCTTAGCCCCATCTCCTAGATCAAGAAACTGAGGCTCAGAGAGATATGTAACTTGCTCAAGGAAGTGGCTGAGCTTGGATTTGTATGCAGCTCTGAATTTTGTGCTCATAACCATGAAACCAGAGTTCTCAAACCTAAGTGTGTACCTGGAGGCCTTGTTAGAACACAGATTTCTGGGTCCGTCCCCTAGAGTTTTTGATTTAATAGGTCTGGGCGGGACCTGAAAATTGACATTTCTAACAAGCTCCCAGGTGATGCTGATGCAACTGCCTCAGGACCACACTTTGAGGACCACTGCCTATACAGCTGGCAGAAGACATAAGTAGGGAGAGAAAACTCCTCCAGATATATAACATGGGATACAAATTCTCTCGTGGCCACGTGACGTTCATGTAAACTGTGCTCACACACATCATCTCCTTGGGGCATTAAAACATCACTGTGGGATTGGCAGGGCAAAAATCAAATGTCCCCCCTTTACTGATGAGTAAATGTCCCCAGGGACGTTATTGGTTAGGAAGTGGCGAAGCCAGACTAGATACTAGATCCTTGGTCTCACGTTTCGGTGCTTTTTCTACCACAAGGGTAGATGAGGAAGGAAAGTGGAACACAAGGGGAAAAAATCATCAAAATGAAAGCTGCTTGGTAGAAATAAGTCATTTTGAAAAAGCATAATTAAAAATGATGAAGGGGCCAGCCCGGTGGCGCAGGCGGTTAAGTGCGCGCGTTCTGCTGCGGCGGCCCAGGGTTCGCCGGTTCAGATCCCGGGTGCGCACCGACGCACCGCTTGTTAGGCCATGCTGTGGCGGCATCCCATGTAAAGTAGAGGAAGATGGGCATGGATGTTAGCCCAGGGCCAGTCTTCCTCAGCAAAAAAGAGGAGGATTGGCATTGGATGTTAGCTCAGGGCTGGTCCTCCTCACAAAAAAAAAAAAAAAAAGATGAAAACGGGGCAGGTAAACAGGACAGTGCATGGCTCTGAAACAAACCTGAGTAGGGAAAACCTGAGTGGATGCTTAAGGTCACTCAGTGTGTTTCTTGCTCTGCTTCTCTCATGAATTAGTTTCGTAATGTAGTGGTTCTCAAAGTGTGGGCCCCAGACAAGAGGCATCAGCATCACCTGGGAGCTTTTTGGACGTGTAGATTCTCAGGCCTACCCTAGACCTGCTAAGTCGGAAGCTCTGAGGGTGGGGCCCAGCAGTCTGTGTTTTAATTAGCCCTCCAGGGGATGCTGATGCATGCCCATGTGTAGAACCACTGTCTTAAAGAATTGGCTAAAACATTGCTGCTGGCAGCATGATAAAGTAGAAAGGTGGTGAGATCTAGGGCTAGAGCCCTTCCCATGCCTGCCACCTGCTATTTGTATGATCTTGATTTGCCACTAGATCAATATGAGCCTCTATTTTCTCATCTTCAAAATGGGTATAATCGTGAGCTCCCCTGATGAGCTCTTGTAAGGCTCAATATATGTTAAAAAAAAAAAAAAAAGATCCATGAAGGCAAAGATTCCCCCCCTCACCTTTATTGACATATCATTGACATATGACATTGTGTATGCAAAAGTTTTTCTGAATGAAGTGTTTTGGGATCTGGAAAGGGCTAAATAAGAGTTCATTTTATTGTCTTTCAGAACTCCCACTAAGATATTCCTGTTATTTAATAATCACTTTGATTGCACTGACCGTGTGCCAGCCACTGTTCTGAGCCCTTATAAAAGGCTAACTCATTTAAAGCTCATCCAGTAACACTTTGAAGTAGGCACTATTATTAGCTCCATTTTACAGCTGAGGAAACTGAGGCACAGAGAAGGTAAGCAACTTGCCCTAGGTTAAACATTTCAATTGCAGATCTGCAATTCAAACTCAGGCCATCTGACCCAAAGTTTGTGTGTTTAACCATTCCACTGTCCTGTCTTTTGGCATTCTTAACCTCTCTGCTATGCTAGGCTCAGTTGCTTGGTGGTTGTGCACCTGTAGATTACAAATAAAGGTGGAATCCATAACTGTAAGACTCACAGAATGTTGGACTAGATCATCCAGATAGCTCATAGGCACCATCTCCCTGAAGAGCTTTGGAATGAGGCAGGTTCTCTTCAGTTCAGGATGTCTTGGGTCTGGTCTTTGATGAAGGCCAAGGGGACTGACCTGCTACTTCTACATTGGATAATCAGTTGTACAGTAATGAGTGCCTGTGGTGTGCGTAGCATTACTGGCTGCTGAGAGAACATATTCTCTGACTCCAGAGAATTTACACTCCAGTTGGAGGGACATGATTATGACACATGGGAACAATACAAACTATAACTGAGTCCTAAAGTGTGAGTTAGCGCTATAGGGTTCTAACATATGACCTTTGGCCAAATCTGTGGAATAGGCTAGTTAAATGTTAAGCCACCTGTAGCAGATGCTATTGGTGCCCTGCCCATATCCTCTTGGCCCACCCCAGAAGTCACCTGCAGACAGATCCTGTGCATGCTGATGGCTCCCATGTCTTTCTGACTGAGAATGATCTGTGCCCATGGGACCCTGCTTGGCTTGTGCGTGGAACAAGCCAGATGTGCCAGGGAGTTACCCCAAAACAGTGGGGGATGGGAGTTGGTGTTTACCTATGCCAGCCAGCTTCCTTGTCCCTTGGTGGGACAATGCCGAGGTGTGTTCTACACACCTAGTAGTTTGGTGGATTGTGCCTCAGTCACCCACAGTAGTAACCTGCTCATTAATGTACTCATTGTTGCCTTTATTCCCTTCCCTATCTCACTTCCCTACTCCCTCCCTCTGCTTCCTGGGGTCATCCCTATTTGGAAACACACTCACCTTCCAAGGTCTAGCCAAATATTACTACCTTTATAAAACCTGCTCTGACCTCTTCAGAAGAATTAGATCTCTCTCCCCAGAGATCCTTTTTCTCTTTATCCAATCTTTGTATACTTGGCACTTTGTATCACGTCATTATCTACTTCCTTTGCATCACGAGTCCTTTCAGTGCAACGTGAGAAGGGAGAACGAAGGTTTGGCGAGGTGGGGAGGAAAACTAATAAATACTGAGAGCCTGCTCTGGTCCAGGCCCTTTAGGTGCTTTATGTACATCATCTCATTTAATCCTCCCAAAAACTCTTCATGGTAGATATTTTTAGTCTCAGTTTGCAGATGAAGAACCTGAACGTCAAAGAGATTAAGTCATTTGCCCAGTCACACAGCTCAGAGGATTCCCCATTGGAATCTGTAGCCTGTACTGTTCATACTATGCCGGGCTGCTCAGTGTCTGAAGACTGAAGGAACGTGTCACTGAGGCATGGGGAGAAGATGGAGAGGGAGCCTGGGGTAAGCCGCCGGAGAGTAGCCATTCCCCCTGGCTCTGGGGGATCTGGATGGAAAACACAGTAGCTTCACCCTGGAAGCCTGAGAGATGACTCAGTAGCTCTTGACAGCAAGGAGAGGTAGGTCTGACACTCTCTTGTTAGGCCACTGGCCAATAGAGAGTCTCCTCAGGCCTTAACACTTTGAGTTGTGTAATTTGGTGATGCCTGAGGGAGTCATTCTTGGTCCACCAGAAGCCCAAAATGAGCTTTGGCAGCTAACTATACTTACCTCTGGCCTCTAGCTCTCCTGGGCCGTGCCAATGCCTTTTTTCTTTCTGTTTCTTTTTTTTTGGTCTTAGAAGGAGGTCTTCTTTTAGGTACAGCTATTTTCCAGAGGATGAGATGACATAATAGTGGAAGATGGTTATAATTTCATTCTTGCAGAGTTGTCTTCCGCATTTGGAAACAATTACACATTTGAGCCAGTTTGGTGATCTCATGAGCTATAATCCCCAACTTACTCTCTCTCTGGGCTGGGCCTAGATCTTTCTGTGCTGCAGGCATTTCCAGTGATAGATTCCTCTATAATTCCCCTTCTCCAAGGCCTCACATCTTGTTTCCTCTTACCCTCTCAAGCTTTGTCCATCCAAGTCTTTGTTCTTCCTTGTGCAGCACATGGTAGAGCTGTAGGAGGTACACTATATGCTCCTGTAAGGCAGGGAACCTGTCTTGTTTGACTTTGTCCTCCAATACCAAACCCAGTGCTGGTTTCCTCTCTCAATTCCCTATCTGTAAAAATGAGATTATAAATACCATGGCATTGATCTGATGCCCAGCCAATCTCACAACTCCCTAAAATCCCAGTCCCCACACACGGGCATGAGGTCACTTCTGTTGGGCCCTGACTCTTTCTCTGGCAGGTAGAAGTGGTGACAAGGAATGACAGAGATTCTAGATAGGTTGAGGGGGAACTTGAAAGCAGAGGACATTGTGTCCCACTTTCCACTTAGAAGTCCTGGTGAGAACTCCTCACAGGGGCCTGTACATTAATAGTGGGCAATGGTAGAAATGAGAAATGGTGTAGGCTGAGAGAAGGCTGGAGATGGTGTCCTCTGCAGGTCTTTCTTGTCTCTTGTGTGGCAGGGTAGGGATTCTAAATTGCCGTCACGTTTCTAGTGAGTAGCTGTGTTGAGAGCCAGGGGCAGGGACAGTGCTGCAAAGACGATGGTGTGGCCAATTTAGACCATGGGCCAGATGGAGGATGTGACAGACACTCAGTGGTAAGAGCTGAGGGGACTTAGGTCAGCAAGAGAGGGACCCTCAGGTGGGGGTGGAATTCTGAGAGAATAGACCATAAGACCCACTGGACACAGCCTTCAGCAATGGATATCAGCTGGACACCCCGCAGGGTGAGGGAGATCTCTGGAGAGACCATCAATAACCCAGGGCTCAGCATGGGGTGAGCTCACAGATCCAGGCCCCTTCTCCCTGCTGCCAGAAGGACACTAGCACCCCATTCCTAACCGGAAGCCATCTTGACTGCCAGAAGGAAGAGAAGGGAAAACAAAGATTGTGCATTTATCCAAAAGACATTGAGTTAACTAGAGACCATTTTAGAGCAAAAGAGAGCTATTTTTTTGATTTTATTTATTTATTTTTTCCCCCAAAGCCCCAGTAGATAGTTGTATGTCACAGCTGCACATCCTTCTAGTCGCTGTACGTGGGACGCGGCCTCAGCATGGCCAGAGAAGTGCCGCGCTGCTGCGCGCCCGGGGTTCCGAACCCGGGTCGCCAGCAGCGGAGCGCACGCACTTAACCGCTAAGCCACGGGGCCGGCCCCCATCATCAGGTTTAAGGATTCCTTTCCTGTACCTCTGGAGTGGAGGCTCCAAAACAAGATGGAGCCATCCTAGACATCAATGGAAGCTCATGGATTTTGTTTGTTTGTTTGTTTATTGTTGCTATTGTTTGTATATCTAAATCATGTCTATAAATTTTAAACTAACTAAAATGAATACATATTGAACACTTACAATGTGTCAGGACACTCTGCTAAGAATTGCTGAAGGCCGTCATCATATCCTGAATTCCGCTCCTCCTCCTGGTTTTATCTTTCCAGGTATAAAGAAATATCTAGTCAGGTCCTTGAGGGTAAGGGTGACATCTTTTTCCTCTCTGTATTCTCCATAGTGTCTAGCACATAGTAAGTGCTTGATAAACTCTGGGGGTTTGATTGGTTTTGATTTGTGACTCTGGTCTAAAGCCTGGCGATAGTCTAAATCGTGGGCCTCTCCCTCAGCTTACATCACCAGCATTATCCTCATCTGAGCCAAATGGATTCTGATACAACATATATTACTCCTCTAAACTTTTGCATAGACTTCAGCGAGGTGCCTGTACTTTGGCTAGAATTACCCTTGAAGAATATATTTCCTTTCCTCCATATGATGAAGGGGCTCAGCTGATTTCCTGTTAAGATTCCCTCACACTCTGACATTCTGTGAGTTCAATTACCCAGTGGGGATAGTCTTCAGATTCCTAATTCATTGTCCTGGGATATCAGGGATCCTTGGGGTCTGCCTCGACCTGAGAACCACTCATCTCTGCAATCCCATTTTAAGGCTGCCCTCCTATTCAAAGTTCCTAATGTGAAATTGGAAACAATTTAAAAGTCATATTTTTTTCAAACTACATTTTTTTACACGAGGCAATTTCAAAGGCTCTTAAAGTTACAACGAAGCCAGTGAATTGATAAAAGCTCCAGAAGTGGCTTTTGCTAACTGGTCAATCCACCAGTGGCCAGTGCTATACTTGCCTTGCTCGTCATGGAAAAGTCCCGGTGTCTCTTGGTAGGATCCAGTAGCAACAGCTCATAGTACTGAACATTAACAACAGCAGCAGCAGCAGCAATGCAACTGGACATTTCTGTAGGTCTTCATGGTTTACAAAGCACCTTGGCATACATCATCTCCCCATGGCCCCCTGAGGTAAGCAGAGAAGTTTGTATTATCCCCACTTTGCTGACGAGAGGACTGAAGCTGAAAGCAGTGGAGTAACTTTCTAGGTTACCCAGCAAGAAACAGTATCAAGGTCCTGAAAGAAGCTCTCCAGAACTCTCTCTTCTATACTAGCCTGCACAAAGTGCTTGCTTTTGGCCATACGAGTACATTTTAGCCAAGATCTTTAACAATGGTGACTTTAACCATAAGGAATGTCCTTCTAGACCAGGGGTTGGCAAACTTTTTCTATAGAGAGTCAGATAATAAATATTTTTGGCTTTGTGGACCATAGGGTCTCTGTGGCAACTACTACTGTGATATGTAAATAAATAGGCCTGACTTTGCTCCAATGAAACTTTATTTACAAACACAGTTGTTAGGCTGGATTTGGCCCGTGGGCTGTAGTTTATGGACCCCTGATCTAGATGGAATGGAAGTGGTGTGGCACATACTACTGATCGTTTACATGACAACCATTCCTTGCTTTTTTTTTTTTTTTAAAGATTTTATTTATTTATTTTTTCCTCCCAAAGCCCCAGTAGATAGTCGTATGTCATAGCTGCACATCCCTCCAGCTGATGCATGTGGGACGCGGCCCCAGCATGGCCAGAGAAGCGGTGTGTTGGTGCGCGCCCGGGATCCGAACCCGGGCCGCCAGCAGCGGAGCGCGCGCACCCAACCGCTAAGCCACGGGGTCAGCCCCCTTGCTTCTTTCTTGCTGGCTATAAGCCCTGGCTTCATAAGGTGCTTACCCCTTTCCACATGACTCAGGAATAAATCCTGATTAATCTAAGCCAACCGTGGAAATGCTTGATTCCAAACCTTGCCAATGTTTGATTTAGGAGTGGGCATGTGACCCACTTTTGACCAATAAGATACATGGGAAAATCTGCTGGGGGACTTCTAGAAAAAGTTTCCCTACTCTTAAGATGAGACTCAAGGAAAACAAGTTCTTCTTCCTCTGGACCTGCACTGTCCAATTCAATAGCCACTAGGCACATGTGGCTATTTAAATCTAAATTAAAATTAAATGAAATAAAAAATTCAGTTCCTCAGTCGCACTAGCCACATTTCAAGTGCTCAATAGTCACATGGGGCTAGTGGTTGCCATACTGGACAATGCAGATGTAGAATATTTCCATCATTGCAGAAAGTTCCATTGGATAGTGCTGTATCTGGATGTTTTTGTGTCTGGATTTGATGCCTAAAACAGTGGTAGCCATCTTAAAAACATTGAGAGGAGCTAGTGAGTGCAAGTGGGAAATCTAGATAAACTGAGTTTAGGATGATGTTGAGTCCCTGAATTAACAGTATCCGAGGATGAAAGAACAGAAGGATGGAAAGGGCCTGGGGTCTTCGTTGCTATCCCTGAACCTTAGAACTGTCTGCTTTTGGATTCTTAAGTGGGCTAAATGAATGTCCTTAATGTTTATGGTACTTTTAATTGAGTGTTCTGTAACTTGCCCCTGAAAGCATTCTGACACATATGAATTAACTTTATAAAGGTTTACTATGTGTCACGTCATTATAAATGCTTCATGTGTCACCTTAGTGAATCCTGACAATAGCTACAATCAAGTGTTAATCCCTCATTTTTTAGACGAGGGAACTGAGGCTTGAACAGTTTGAGTCACTTCTAAGTTCACACAGCTGGAAAGTGGAGGTGGTGGGATTCTAGAACTTGTGTCCTTAACCACTTCCTCAGTGCTTAGTCCCTGAAACAGTTGAAAATGGTTTTTACACGACTTTGACCGAAACTTTACCATATTCATTCATCCTGGTATGGATTCATACCCCCAAAGGACTGGATAAAGATTAAGAGAGATCTGAGGAATAAAAGCAATAGCGCCACTGATTTAATCTATTAGGGAGTAAGTTGATGTTCCAAGAGAACACGGTGTTGAAATCTTCCTTGATGTGGGTACATCTTTACTTCAAGGAAATAATAAAAAACACATTGATCTTGGCAAGAGGTCTCGTGTTCATAAGATCACAGTGCTGTAAAAAACCACGAAGATAAATTGAGGCTGCATTTGCAATGATGTCTGTGGCAATTATGTTAGTTTTTCACATCAGTGTCCTATTTGACCTATATCCTTTCCACTTCTTTCCTTTTAGGAATGCACACAGCATAAAGTAGAAGTTACTCTCTTGTTGCTATAGTATTTAGTATAGTGTAGAATTTTGTCAAAGAAGAGAAAAATGAAAAATATAAAATGATCAATAGTCTTGCTTGGTGAGTCAATTAAAATTGCTTATAATTATCTGATTAACTGCATGAACAAGAACTGAACCCATAGCTGTGTTGTGTTTCAACTATATAGCCTTTTTTGTCTTGCTCCTAGTATAAAACATGCTTTCTTATTACACTGATTTGGATTCACAGTAAAGTCTAACAAATTGTGGGTTTTGGTGTACAGGGAGGAGGGGATGAGTTTGAATTAATGAAGAATTTTCAATTGTAGGATATTTTCAAATTTAAATTTTAAAACTTTCAAATGAGTTGCATAACATCACTAGAATATAACCTCCATTGGAGGCCAGGGGCTTTGTTTTATTCCCTGTTATAAGCTCAGTGTCTGGCATACAGTAGGTCCTCAACAGTTAGAATAAATGAATAAACTTTGGGCAAATCCCTTCATGTTTCTGAGCTTGTTTCCTCACTTGTAGACTGAAGGGGTTGGACTACTTTGGCATCTAGTCTTTTCCTTACCTATGACCTATTTTGTACTTCTTTTCTTCAAGTGAACTCCAACTCCTAAAAGATACTGTCTTTCAAATGGTTTAAGTAAAAATTTTCCCCATTTTTGTGTTGAGCAAAGACATTTATAACTGTATCCAGTGTTTGTTATAGACAGTAGAAAACCAGTGTATATATAATTTCAAACAAAACAAACATCACACTCTAATTTTCTCATGCAGCTTATTGTGGGTAAATAAACAATTTTTTAAATAATGAAATGAAATATAGTCTAAGTGACTACCTTTGACAGTTTTCTAGATTTACAATATTGTACTAGGTCATCTTCAAGTCTCCTTCACCTCTGAAATAGATTTCTATGTACTTCACTTTCCTGATGTGTAGTGTGAAGAGATGGAACCCCATGGTCTTTCTAGGAGATGCCTTCTGATGATCCTAAGCTATGGAAACTTGAATTAGACAAACATGGTATTGTAACAGATATTCTCACCAATCAAGCATTAGGGAATAGATAAGAATGTTTTATAGTTAGAATGGAAATCACACACATGCAAATCTTGGAAACAAACCATCTTCATGATTTTTTAAATGCCCCTCTACAAATTACTGATATCACATTGTTTGCATTAATTAAAAAAAAACAGTTTGTTACATAAAGGTAAACTTTATCCAAGGACACAGAATCATATAGTCTGAATTAATAATAATTACAACTTATTCTTGGAACTGTGATAAAATGCTTTATGAATGTGATATAATTTCATTCAAAGTAATTATCTTCATTTTACACACGAAGAAATGCAAGCAGAGAAATGTTAGAAACTTACTCAAGGCAGAGCCAGGATTTGAACCCAAGTTAGTCTCCCTCAAGAGCCCAGTCTTTTAAACACATTTACAGCTTAGTTAAGGAGGCATGCTCATTCATACATTGGAAATAAATGGACATGGGCATTTTATCTATATGGAGAAGATTACCAAGTCAAGAGTTACACATTATTAAAAATGAGGAATCCCAGATCAGACTTTCAAAGCTCATGACAAGCCAAAGACAACATAAGAAGACATTAGAATAGGAGCCACTGACATACAAACGCCTAGGGACCTGCTAAGGATCCTCTCCTCAGAAGTGCTACAGCAATGGTTAAGGTTTACATTGCTTCAAACAGAAGAAACTCAAAAATACAACTTTTCCAACTAAGTAGGATGCAGCAGGAATATCCATAATTCCAACCTTTCTCAGTGGCTTTTACTAGTATGTAGCTATTTACAGAACTGGTTCATCACATGAGAGTCCCACTTGAGGGTCATGGAAAAACCATGATATGGATGTTTGCTGGGAGCAAAGCTGGGGAGGTGAGTCACAAAGAAGGAGGGGAATTCATTCAGCCTCAAAGTGGCAAGGACTCCTCCTCCTCTGATTCATATTGATTTCCTGACTTTTGACCTTGTCAATATCATGACAAAGAACAAGAGAGAAAATGGTGGCTGCAGAGCGTGATTTTAGCATTAATTTTGTCCCATCATTAGTTTAGTGGATATTAATTACTCCATGGCACTCAAATTAAATCTAATGTGGCAGAGAATGGCTGGCAGCTCACCAAACTTTTTATTTTTATTTTTTCCTTAGCACACAGCTAGACTTCACTTCCCAACCTCCCTTGCAAGCGGAAATGGCTGTGTAACTGAGTTCTGGCCAATGGATGTTGGCGAAAGTCTAGCCATTAAAAATCTCCCACCTGATTCCCCTCAGTCTTTCTCTTTCTCTGTTTGCCTGCTGGATGTTGCTCTCCAGAGCAAGCTTGGAATCTTCATGTTGAAGATGGCAGTGTCTCTGCCAACCTGGGTCCCTGAATGACTGCATGAAGCTGACATCCCTCTCTGTGCCCCACCCTGCCCTCCACTTTAGGCTGCTGATTGCACTTTACACATGGAAAACAAACTTCTATTTTTTTAAGCCCCTGAGATTTCAGGGTTTATTTATTGTGGCAACTTGCCTTACCTTAACTAATACATCTGACTATGACTCTTCCCACCAGCTACATCTTCTTCTGCCATTGGAAGGTGGGGTGGGGCAGGGTAGGCATCCTTTCTTTCTTGAGATCATATAAGAACCCAGGTTCATAAAATCGAAGAAAACTGGGGGAGTCCATTATGGTCACTACTGAGATGCTCATTGTCCAATCAGGAGAGAGTCATTTGAGGGCAGGAGGCTCCACCAGAGCCACGCACTCCCTCTGTTCCAAGCCAGGCCAGTGGGACCCTCACAGTGTGGCATAAGGTTAAGACTATAGGCTCTGGACTTGCTGGGGTCAAATCTTACCTCTGCCATTTGTTAACTCTGACCATAACAAGGTATTTAATCGTTGTGCTTCAGTTTCCTTATCTGTAAAGTATCAGTACCTCTCTCAAAGAGTTATATGCAGATTAAATGAGTTAGTGTGTGTAAAACAGATGCCTGTAATGCACCTGACACATTGTAAGAACTCAGTAAACACTAGCCATTATCACTAGAGACCAGCATAGTCTAATAGAGAATTTCACGATAATGGAAGTGTTATACATCTGTGCTGCCTAATACAGTAGCTGCCAACCACACGTGGCTACTGAGCACTTGAAACATGACTGAGGAACTGAATTTTGAGTTTTATTTAATTTAATTAATTTAAATTTAAATAGCCATATTTAGCTCGTGGCTGCTGTATTGAACAGTGCAGCTATAGACCATTTGTTCTAATTGCTTTAGAATTTTTCTATTTCGTACTGTATAAGTCAGGGTTCAATCACAGAAGGAGAATCAGTATGGACACACACACATGAGTGTGCATACACACACAAACACACTAAGGAATCTGTCACAGGGATTTGACCTTACACAACTGTGGGAGCTGGTTAAGCAGTCTCTGTAAAGCTGTTGTCTTCACATCTGACGCTAGAACTTGACATCTATGGTGGGCAGGCAGTAGGGAAGGGAGGATGGATGTAAGATGGGGGAGAGCACGAACAAGTTGGCACCCACAAGCATGAACTGTAGCCACAAAACAGACTGAAACCCACATTAGTTCTTGTTGCCTGTGACCTTGGTGGTATAGATGTCCTGCAGAAGCCAAGCCCTTCAGCACAAAATTACACACCTGGCCCAGAAGTCAGAGAAGCCGAAGGAGGATCCAGGGGAAGGTGGACCAGTTGCAGGCTGGCAGCTTCCTCATAGTAATGAAGTGAGGCAGCTGATAATTGCCAACATGTGGGAGCTACAAAATGGCTGCTGCTCCACTTCCGCCCAAATCTCCCACGAGAAGCCCTCTCGTGTCCCGCCCTAACCAGAAACATACAGAAAAGGGAATTCAGGGAAATGTAGCTCAGCCTAGCCACGATGTTACATTACAAAGCCACCACACATACTAGAAAGTAATGAGCTCAATTTTGTATCTGTTAATACTTCTAAATAAAACATGATGCTAGCATCTCCCAAGGCTCTATTTAGTTGTTTCTGTTCTGCAAGTAGCCCAAAGGTATTCTGAAGAGCCTTACAGCCAGCCAACATGATCTTTAAGTGGTAAGATTATGAGTATCTTTTTAAAGCTTTTCCTTATATTTTTCTCTGGTTTAGAATTTTCTCCACAGAAACCCACATTATTATTATAATCAGAAAAGAAATTAATGTTAACTTTTGGAAGCCAGCCTATGACCCTTAAGGAGACAGCATATCCCACTAGAGGACCACCTAATAACATCATGATTAGCTGTGCCTTCTATTTTTTCCCTGAAACTTTGCTGAGTCTTGATTTTGTACAAGAACTTGTGAAACATAAGTTATGGTCACCAAATCCTCTGAAACCCTTTGACTTCTGCCTCTTTCTTCACGTTTCCAAAGTGATCCCAAGGGCATTTTGAAAATTGGAAGCAAATAATATAAAGAGAAAAGAAACTGGAGTGGAAGTCTTGCTCAATAGAAGGGAGAAATCATTTTTAGAAAAGTCACTAGGAAAATGAGGGATAGAGAGAGCATCATATTAATTACTGACATGAGCAGTATTTACTGTTCTTGTCAATACTGTAGTAGTAGTATCTATGAAGTATGTCCCATTATGATTGCCTTCATCCCTGTTTTCCAGATGGGAAACTGAATTGAATTAAGTAAGTTGAATTAAGTAAGTTGTCCAAAGTTACATAGTTAACAAGTGGTGGATTTGGACCTAGGCTGTCTGGGTTTCAAAGTCTAGGTTCTTAACCTGCCTACCACACTTGCGGGATTCAGGGCAATGTCACAGGGACTGTTGGGATTTGATAGGTTAACTGTTGGCAGGCTGACTCCTGCTTCTCCCTCACCCCCACATCCTGGTGACCCCCCAATTCTCTCATCTTACTTTAGAAGTGTCTGTTGAACCTCTCTTTTCATGCCAGCTTCCCAAGCACAGGTTCAAGTCCTCGTCATGTCCTGCCCAATCTAGTGCAGTAGCCTGCTCTCTGACCTTCCCACTTCAGATCACGTTCTTCATTTATTTCACAGCTATATAAAAAAAAATGGTTCTGTGCCAGGGGCTTGGGAGAGGGGAGAATGGGGAGGCAATTTTGCACCCAAGTCCTTATCTTAGGCTCTGTGCCCCCAAAGAACCTAAATTAAGATGCCAAGTGGTCACTGCTTGACTGTGAGCTGGCAAAGAGTGGCATGATCTAAGGGAGACCAGAAAACTCTCCATACGCTAACCACTGGTACCTGCACCCCCACCTTTCCAGGTGCTTCTGCACTTAACTCTTCCACAAGAAGCTCTCACTAACCTATAGTTTACAGATGCTTTGGCATGAAAGAACATGTCAACTGACTAACAGCAGAGTCACCCTACACCCTAGTGGGAATCAGGGAGGAGAGGGGCACCCAAGCAAATGTTGCTTTCCTTAAGCTGTATCTCTTCAGCTTAAGGGAGGAAATGGAGACGACCCTAGAGCATGCATTCTCCGTGGGGGCAATATCACCTCCATGGAAGTGAAAATTGGTTCTTGGAGGTAAAAGAACGTTTTATATATATTACACAAGGCTGGGACTATGGTGAGGCAAGTGAAGGGTCTAGGGCATAAAATATTAGGAGATATCCACTTTTAGAGCTGTGTGTGTGTACACACACCCATAAATAAAGACATACATACATATATACCTACCTGTTAGATGGCATGGAGTACCATGGATAAGGGGATGGGAAGGGCCAGGCAAAGGGAGAAAGTGGTGGGATTTTAAATAGAGTGGTCTGGATCAGCCTCTTAGAGAAGGTGACATTTGAGCAAAATTTGAAGGAGGTACCAGGGCAAACCAAGGGGCTCTCTGGAGGAAAAGTGTTCCAGGCAGAGGGAGCAACAAGTGCAAAGGCCCTGAGGTCAGAATATGCCCAGTGTGTTGGAGGAACAGCAGGGAGGCCAGTGTGGCTGAGAGAGGGGAGAGTAGGAGGAGATGAGGTCTGGGTATAGGGTCGTCTGTTTCACTGGAATGTGGGGAGATTCCATGAAGAAGCACGGGTATAATGCCAGGGTAGTAAGTATTCAATAAATGCCAGTCTACCCCCCTCCCTCCTCGCCCCCTGAAGCACTAAGTAACGTTTACATATCAGCCTGAAGTAGCTCCAGAAGCTACCAGTCTTTGGAAGCAGAGTGAACACAAATCATGGCTAGCATCTTAAAATGAAAAGCACAACCAAGGTACTCCATTATCTGCGCCTTGACCAGCAGCCTAGATTACCGTCTATGTGTCTAAGTTCAAGGGCACTGGGAAGGAGGGATGATACCCTAATATCCCCCACCTGTCAGAAATAGTTTATTTCAATGCTCTCATCCTTCCTAAAGTGCACATCCCTCTTGGTGGAGCAGAGTGGACAGCCAGTAGGTCACTGGCTCTTTGATTTTTTTAGACCACAGCCCAAGAAGAAAAACAGCCCAGTGTAGTGGGGCTGGAGAGCCTATGCTCAGATCCTAGTTCTGCCCTTCTGCTAGTAATCTTGGGCACGTTACTTGACCCCCTTGTGCCTCAGTTTCCCCATCTGTAAAATGGGGATAACTTGCCTCATATGGTTGTTATGAGGACTAAAGGAGTTATTATTTATGAAGCGCCTGGTCATAGTAATGCTATATAAATGCTTGTTAATTCAAAATAGACTCCCTTTTGGGACTCTACTTTTCCCAAAAAAAAATGCATATAAATACACCCATAAATTTGGATTCTATTTCAGGGAATTTATGGACACTCCAAAATGCATCGCTTAGACCCTTGAGGGAGGGATGGTCCATAAACCCCTGAGAGAGCCAAGATCAGTTCTGGAGGGGTAAAGGGGGAAGGGGACAGGTGGGTGGTACCATGTGAGGGTGGGAGAAGAGCAAGAACCAGGGGCCATGGGAAATCAAGAACACATTTCACCCTCTTGGCATTTTGGCAAGGCCCACCTAGAGTTGCTGATGGTTTGCGCTTTGGGAAGTTCCATCAGCTAGGAGCTGAAATTTTCTTTAATGATGTCATTATTAATCATTTAATAAAAATGTTATGTCAGAGTATTTATTGAGCAGTGTTACATGAAATGGTCACAGCTCAAGTAAACACATTTTGGCTGTGCCAAAGTATAAATGTTTTCATTCATTTTGTTGGTTATGTAGTAAAATCTGAAAATATAGTTCTTGGAAGAGTGTCTGTTGTCCCAAGCCTTGAAGAGCCAATATAATAATGAAACAATATTATTTTGCTTGAGGATCCCATATAAGCCTGCCTAGGCATGGCACCTTGTTTCAAATCATCTCTTTATGGAACAGTAATTCAATCCAGAGAAGCACTGCTAGAAGTTTCAGCTGGATCTAAAATAGTCATGCAAGGGGGGCTATGTCATATCCTTTTTAGATCCACTCTTAGAAGATTACACTTTTATCTTTCCCATCCAACTTGGGGCGAATGTGTTGGAAGTAAATACGCATTAGCATTACCACCGTCACAGGTTTAAGACAACCAGTCGCCTCACGTTTTGTCTTACATCTCCTACAGTATCAAATGGTGGGGAGAAAAATGAAAACTTCAGAAACACTCAGACATGACCTCGCATGACTTGGGTGCAGATAGTTTGTTTGAGAGGTGATCCAAGGAATCAGGAGTGAGAGAGCAGGGAGAGGGCATTAGGAAAAGAGGAAAAGTCAATAAAGGGTATTTTATTGAGGTCACTGTTGTAGGCAACGGGTGCTCATGATCGCTGAATTTTTGATGTTGTTTGTGATGTGTATTTGAATGGCTGTTTTAGTAGACATTTATAAGATCTGTTAAGCAGTCTATCTGCTGTGACTGGCAGTTATAACTACTACTCCAAACTTGAGATTCTGAATAATCATCAGAGTATTCCCAAGTCTTTCCTTCATGGACTCTGCCTCATTGCTTTCAGATCCATTCCCCATCTTTCTCCTGCTGTGCTCTATATCACAGGGACCTGACCCCTTACAATATCTGTATTAAATTCCTGCTCTTGAACTACCTGTCGTGGGTTCCTGACTGTTCCCTGACTGATAGAAACTCCTTAGTGATATCATCAGTCAATCCAAAAATATTTTGAACATCTACCAGATACAAGGCACTGAGCTGGATTCCTGGAGGATAACAAATAAAGCATCAAGCAGCTTAGCATCTAATTGGGAAAACAAGACATATAGTGGAAAAGTTAAGTAACAATGCCCAACAGTGTATGTCCAAATTCTCAGTGAATGGTGTAGTTAATGAATAAACTTTAAGATATAAAGAGGAGAGAGCCACCTCCAACAGCTTCTGCAGCCAGGGCATGCTTTAGCGGACTGGAGAGCTCACATAAAGGGGTCATCTTCTAAAACTTTCATTTTTGGAAGGGTGAAAATTTGGAATTTTATTTGAAATCTCCTGATATTTAAATGTTGGTGAGTAATTCAAACTTTCAAAAAGTTCAGTGTGATTCCCACTGTGTGGGCAAGATAGAACTTGTCTGGGAGCTGAAGTGGATTTGTGAGCCAATGGTGTGCATTTGGTGGATGGCTTACTACATTGGGGGAGAAGTCGGATGCAAAGGATGTTAAAATCCCTTCCAATTAGAAGATTCCAGAGTTCTAATATTTTACTCATGTATGAGGCGATCAAGGCCTGGGTTTAGAAGGGGGCAGTGGGCATGGGAGGAAGGGACAGATGAGAGAGAGATTAGGCAATATTAATAATAATGCTCGACATTTATATACTAGTTTATGGTCTACAGAGTTTGTGATTGGAAGCAGGATAGTGTATAGGCTCTGAAGTCAGACTGCCTGGGTTCGAATCCCAGCTCTATAATGAATTACCAGTGAGGCCTTGAACAAGTCAATAAACCTTGCCCAGCCTCAGTTTCTCAAGCACTAAGAAGGACTGATGCTAATGAATTCGCGTATCT
Source organism: Diceros bicornis minor (assembly GCF_020826845.1). Classification (NCBI taxonomy): domain Eukaryota; kingdom Metazoa; phylum Chordata; class Mammalia; order Perissodactyla; family Rhinocerotidae; genus Diceros; species Diceros bicornis. Next base: position 15,781,910 of record NC_080781.1, on the reverse strand, counting down.
CACAGAGTTGTTGTTTGATTAGATAATAAAATGTGTGTGAAGCACTTAGTGTGTTAGGCCTGGCTCATAGCAAGCATCAATCAATATTTGCTATTGCTATTATCACACATACATCATCTCTCTTTAATCCTTGCAACAGCCCCATGTTATAGTGAGAAGAATGCACAGGATGGATGACTGGATATGGAGGGGGAGGTGGGGAAGGGGAGGAGTCAGGAGCAATGGCCAGAGAGTGAGCATTTGGTTCGTAGACTCAGCTCTATTGCTGAAACAAACTCTGAGTTTCTGGGCCCTTCACTTAACCCCTGCAGGATTTATCTTCATAAAGGCGGTTCCTCGCAGCTCATTTTCTCCATAATTTTAAAAAAACTGGATCTCTGAGTATGGTAGGAAGAATAATGGCTCCCCAAGGATGTCCATGTCCTAATGCATGGAACCTGAAAATATGTTCCCTTACATGGCATGTTATCTTACATGACAGTGAAGACATTGACATTGTTTAAGATTTTGTTTATCTTGGTTCAGTCATCAATTTAAATGGAGACTGCAGCCAAGAAATCAAAAGAAGACGGAGACTTGGAAGGGCAGCAATGCAAGAATTAGGAAAGATCATGAAGTATAAGCAGGTGTCATTAGAGACTAAGGCCAAGATTATCCACACCTTCGTATTCCAATTACTATGATTTGTGCGCAAGCTGGACGGTGAAGACGGCTGACAGAGAAAAAATGGATTCATTTGAAATACGGTGTTGGAGGAGAGCTCTACGGATACCCTGGACTACCAGAAAGATGAACAAGTGGGTCCTAGAGCAAATTAAGCCTAAATTATCACTGGAGGCAAAAATGATAAAACTGAGGCTGTCCTAATTTGGGGGCACATCATGAGAAGGCAGCATTCTTTGGAAAAGACAATAATTCTGGGAAAAGTAGAAGGTGGCAGGATGAGAGGAAGACCAAGTATGAGATGGATTGACTCTATAAAGGAAGCCATAGGCATGATTCTACAGAAGCTGGGTAGGGCTGTTGAGGACAGGACATTGTGGACATCTCTCATTCATAGGGTCGCCAGGAATCAGAGCCGACCTGATGGCATGTAACAACAACATGGCAAAAGGGACTTGGCAGTTGTAATTAAAGTTAAGAATTGTGAGATAGGGAGATTATCATGGATTGGGTGGGCTCAATCTAATCACTCGAGTGCTTAAAATTGGAAGAGAAAGGCAGAAGAGTGAGTCAGAGGGATACTGTGTGAGAAGGACCCCCCCACACACACACCCTTTCTCGCTGTTGCTAGCTTTGAAGATGGAGGATTGGGGCGTGAGCCAAGGAATGTGGGTGGCTTCTAGAATCTGGGAACTGCCCTCAATTTACAGCCAGCAAGAAAATGAGGACCTTGGTCCTACAACTGCAAGTAAGTGAATTCTGCCAATAACCCAAATAAGCAGGACACAGATTCTCTCCCAGAGCCTCCAGAAAGGAACACAGCCTGTTGACACCTTGATTTTAGTCTGGTGAGACCCGTACTGGACTTCTGGCCTACAGAACTCTAACATAACCAAACTGTGTTGTCTTAAACCACTAAGTTCATCGTAATTTGTTACAGCAGCAACAGGAAACTAATACACTGAAGTTTCCAGCTTAAATTATTTGACTGGTGTTACTAGCATTAGTATCAAATTCAAGAACTGATCAGGTATGGAAATGATGTGGGGTGATGAGGGATGAGTTCTTGGGTATATGGAGTTGGAGAGGCAAGAGGCAATGACAGTAAAGCATTTGCAGGGCATTGCTCAGACCACACTTGGCCGTGTGGGATGGGAGTTTGGGTGGTGGTGGTAATAACTTTGAAAGAAAATGTCAGGGAGGCGGTGTAGGGCAAGAGACTCCATCAAGGGGGCCAGTTTCTTGAGTTTCCAGTTCCTCTGTTTGGCTTCCATTCTAAGCTTATGCACGCCAAACTCCTGCTCATCATAATTGGAATATATGGACTTTGTTTTAAAAAAATCACTAGGGAGTCATGCTGAGTAAACTTTGTAGACAGATCACAATAATTTTATTTATTGACTTAAATTGAGACTTCAATGAATGAATAATGCTTTAAAATTTGCTCTTTGTAAGTTTCCAAAGGAAAATCTGAAAAATTTAAATGATCTTTCTTTCTTTGTTTGTTTATGAATCTTTTTAACAATGGAAATGTTTTGTGTTCTAAGAGTGGCATGGAGCTCAAATATATGACTCATTGGAAATGACGACCACCTCTTTGGTTGTAACAAATGGGAAGTGAGTTAGGAGAGAACCCAAGAGAAACAGAGGCTGATACTCAAGAAAATGTAAGGCCTATGGGGACATCTCTATGTTGGACCAGGAGGAATGATGTGAAGCATTGTAATGAGAGACAGAAAAAGTGAATAAAATGTTAGTCACTGAGCAATTGGGCCCCTAGAAGAAAAACAATGCCCAAAGGGGGAAAAAAAGCAGACAATAACAATTTAAAAATCTCTAGCTTTTATTTACCAGATTCCTTCCCTTCATCAGTGTAGATCCCTGCTGAGAGCCGTGTAGGTTCCATGATAGAAGAGGCCAGCTCTGCCTATGGGCTGGGCTGATCAAGCCCTTGATCTACCTTTTGATCAGGTTTTACATCTTGATTCTAAGTCCATGCCTATCAAACCTGTCTACCCAGAGATGGCTGACCGGGAAACTTCCTTATCTGCTCTGGCTTTCCTACTACCCTTGAGTTGTCCATTTCCTCTAACGTCTAAAAAATAGGTGAAACTCAAATCAGCCCCCTTCCCTGTGAGTACACAGCTCTGGTCAAAGGATTTAGCAGTGGAGAAGGTTGGAACCTTTGGTGGCTATGGTCAGCCACTGGGCAAAATTGTAAAGGAAGCAGTGTTAGCCTCTGTTGCCCTTCAACATCATTCTCCATCCCTCTTCTCTGGTACTCAGGTCTTCCTTGGTGCCTTCATGCTGTTCCCTGCCTGTGCCACATTCTTGCCCCACTCCACCTCACCTGCCCACACTGATAAGTGTCATTCTCAGAGTAGCCCGTATTGAATGTTGATTCATCCTAGTATTTTTCAACATGGGCCAGTATGGTTTGTCTTTGCTACATGATCAGAAGAATTCAGCCGATTGGAATTAATCCATGCTAAGGTGTGAATGACTGATTTCCCATGGTGCTCCCAAGAGTGTTTTAAAAATTGAACTTCTGTTAACTCAACAGACTCTTTGATTAATGGAATATTAAAGTAGCATCAGAGATATATTGAAGGACAGAGACTAAAATGAGACAATTCCAATTAAATTAGGGCATCAAGGCACTAACCACCTGTGTACATTTGCCTAGTTGATTGCAGGGTAATTGGAAACTTGAGCACTCATTCAGTCTTGCTTTCAAGCAGAATTGTGTTTTAATTATCCCAGAAAATAATCAGTACCCTAGCACCATTTAAGGAAAATAGGCTCCTGGAGGCTACCAGGTATGTTTCATCATGCAATTTTAGTTTCCAAACATACCTATTCTTTTCTTTTAATAGTATCTCAAGATACCACCATGGAAATAACCATTCCTGTGTAATTAAAAAAAAGTTTTTAATTTATAAGATAACACCCCATGTGGGTGAAAGTTTGGGAGAATAACACTCTCAGGTACTGCAAAGGATAGTATAAATTGGTTCATTTTCTGTAGGGTATTTTGGCAATCAAAATTCATGGAATTTCTGAAGGAAGTAGCCAAGTATGCATGCAAAAGTTTACAGAAGGAGTTATTGCAGCATTGTTTGTAGTCATGAAAAATTCTACACACCAAAATGCCTATCAAAAGGAAATTTGTGGGGCTGACCCGGTGGCATAGTGATTAAGTTTGTGCACTCTGCTTCGGCGGCCCAGGGTTCGCAGGTTCAGATCCCAGGCACGGACCTATGCACCGCTTGTCAAGCCATGCTGTGGCGGCGTCCCATATAAAGTAGAGGAAGATGGGCACAGATGTTAGCCCAGGGCCAATCTTCCTCAGCAAAAAGAGGAGGATTGGCAACAGATGTTAGCTCAGGGCTAATCGTCCTCACCAAAAAAAAAAAAAAACGGAAATCTGTTGTATAAATTAATGGTACATCTAATCAATGAATGCTATGCAGTCATCACAAATAGTATTGTGGAGAATTGTTTAATGATATAGAGCAGTGTTCAGGATATACTGTCATGAGAAAAGTCAGGTTATAAATAGTTTATGTGATATGACCTTTCTTATCATACATATAAATACATATATACACATATACACATGTATTCATATATCTATATACATATGTAGATATACATACACACCTAGAAAGAGAAAAGAATGTATACCAAAGTGTTAATGTCGATTATCTCTGGGTAGTGAAATTATAGGTGGTTTTAATTTTCTTCTTTTTGTTTGTCTATAATTTCTGAAGTTTCTCCAGTAAGTGTGTATTATTTTTCATAGAGGGAAAAATAGAATTACCTTTCTTTTAAGGACTCTGAGCATCCTCCCAAAATAAATAACACAGTAGTTCTGGTAGTTTATATGCCCAGAGGCATCTCATCCAGTTTAACTCATAAGAAAGAGGAATAATAGGTATAAAGTCTGTGCTAATAGGTATAAAAAGAAGCACGGTTAATGAAAGTTTAATTTATGCAGACATATGCATTTACTTTTACAAATTCTAATGAATATTAGCCAACAACTAAAGTTCTTAGTCATCACTTTTAATTTAAAATGTACTAAACCATTATATAACAAAATATATAGAGCACTGTCCACAGTTAAATTGGAAGAATTGCTTCACCAGAGATACGTCTTTGTAGAGAATTCAAAAGAAGTACTGGTTAGGCTGTTGAAAATAATAGTAAATTAACATACTGCCCTCTTTTGGTAGCTATTTGCAACTCAGTTTACAAATTCATGCACAAACTAAACTAATTTTAAACCATCTTTTTCCTCAACAGAGAATGCTGATAATTCCAGTTTGTTATCACCATCTGGTAAGACTGTTATTTCATGACTTTGGGGGAATTTCAGGAAAATATTTTTTTATTTTCTTTTGTTTTTATTGAGGTAACACTGGTTTATAACATTATATAAATTTCAGGTGTACATCATTATATTTTGATTTCTGTGTAGACCTTATCATGTTCATCTCCCAAAGAAAGCATTCTAAAAGTTCTCCATGCAATATAGCATGTAATCAGATACAGCAAAATTATTTTCTTCCATGAAGCTTAATTAAATTCTGCCATTAAACCTACACCTGAAAAATCAATAGCAAACATAGACAAGAGGACTGGCATATTGATCCCCCCACATTGCTGGACAGAGCTGGGGAATAAATTGTGGGTTTTCATTACAATAATTGCTTAAGTTCCTCAACGTTATTTTTAGTATTCTAGTTCACAAGTCTCCTGAAGAGTATCGAGAACATAAACATGCCAAATGTTCTTATATTTGAGGGGTGAGGTGTTGTCTTAAATATACTTCCTCAATACCCCACTGAACGAATATTTTTCGAAAGGCTTCTAAGGGCTTAGCACTCAGGAGAATGGGAAGGCAAATAAATTAAAGAGAAATTTATAACTAGGACGCATCTTGGCAAGAATCAGGTACGGAACCTGCATTCAAGACAGCTGGCTGGAATGGGACCTCAGGGATAAAGTGGTGCAGCCCCATCCGTTAGTTGATAAGATAGTGAAGCCTGGAATGGCTGAGTAACTTATCTAAGGTCACACAGCTTCTTGCCCCATATCACACAGAGGCAGCACGTGGCTTCGCTGACTCCTACTTCTGTATTCTTTCTGGTAACCCATATGTTACAGAACAATCTTTTATGGTAAGGAGTGAGTCAACTCACATTCTTTCCTTAGTTGTGTGAAAATGAGCTTCTACTGTTATTAATTCATTCAGTTAAATAAAATTAATAATAATAGCTATTAGTTCCTGTGCACATACTATATGCCCGAGTCTTCAGATCTCTCATTCTGCTTCCATTCTGGCAGCATAGGAATCGTTATATTCATGTTATAGATGAGGAAATCGAGGGTCAAAGAGGATAAAACTTGCTCATGTTCACACATTCTCTGGAGCCAGACTACTTGGGTTTGAATTTGGCCACCATCCTCCCACCCCCATTGCTAGCCGTGTGACTTTGGGCAAGTTCCTTCACTTTTCTGTGCCTCAGTTTCTTCATTTGTAAATTGGGGAGAATAACAGTGCTTGCCTCATCAGGTAGTTGTGAAGATAAAGTGAGATAACACATGTGCCTGGCACAGAGTAAACCCTCAATAAGTAATAACTATCATTATTAGGAGTTATTAAGTAATGGGGCAAAGATTCAAACCCAGGACTGCAAGTCTCCAAAGCCCAGGCCAAATTTGCCCCCTCGTTGTTAAGCTTCTAGGGTAAAATGAGCCACTGTATTTTTCTTCTGGCACAGTAGCCTTCATCAGACTCAATCATGGTGATATCTTTGCAAAACCCTGTTTGCATGGAGTGGGGTACGGGGCTTTGGAGGCACACACTGCTTCCAGTTGCAGCATGGGGTCTGGGTGCCCTGGGGAGAGCTACACTAACTGGAAGGGAAGAGCCAGTGCGCATCCAGGGACTGACGGGCGACCGTGCCCACAGGCCTCTTCTGGATGGCATCACCATTCATCAGTATTCTGAAGAATTAACAGTCATTAATTAAAAACTAGCTTTGGCCAATTATTTTGTTCTGCTCCAAGAGCAAAGGATCCCATGTCCACACTTTGAATCTTACTGCTCTGGAACTGTCTTACTTCTCAAGAAATATCCTTGGTAATTACAAAAAAAAAATAATAAATGTAGTAAATGACGAAATATGGAAGCAATAATTTAGGACAGACAGGGGGTGTGTGTTTTAGCCAACGCATGAGCGGTCTAAAACAGACAGACCAGCCAAGCGCCTTCACACACCCAAATGTTGTTTTTACCCACTGAATATCAGGCTCCCTACTGCAAAGCTTGTTTTAGTTGTAAAATGTTTATGTTTACTTTTCCTGTATATACTTAGAGGTCAAGCCATTGGATCTTTTAAATATTTAAACATGCAAAATGTGTGTAGTAGAGTAGCCTCTTAGCGTAAGTGGAGTTATTCCACAGGAAATTTATAACTTGATTGATTGTCTTAATAGCAGCCATATTTTAAAATAACTTACCCGGAAATTGTGTTAGGTAGTACAGTATTGAGTGATAGCTATGTCGTTGTTGTTTTTAAATCCTAAATTCACTATGGGAAGAGTTGCCAGGCGTCATTATAACAGAACGTCACCAATGTGTCAATGTGTTTCATAATTGTAGTTCGACAAATTATTTAAAGTAGAAAATGTTTCCTAGAACTCTCTGGCTGAAAAATTTTGAAAGTAGTATGTCTCATATTTTGTTGTGGTTACTAAACTTCTTTCCACAATATTCCATAGGTAGGAGCAGGCTCTGTGATCATGAGTCTCAGGTTCTTCATTTGTAAAAGGAAAGAGTTGCACTCACTTCATCTCTTGGGTTCTTTCTCTACAATTCTCTGATTAAATGTATACTCACTGAGTGATTATGGGACTTGCAGATTTAACTACATAGTGGTCTGATAGCATGTTTTCTACTTCTGTTCATAATTATATCTCAAAAGTTTTAACTCTTGAGCCAGCCCTGATGGCCTAGCAGTTGAGTTCGGCACGCTCCGCTTTGGCAGCCTGGGCTGGGTTCCTGGGTGCGGAAACACACCACTTGCCTGTCAGTAGCCATGCTGTGGTGGCAGCTCACACAGAAGAACTAGAAGAATTTACAACTATACACAACTATGTACTGGGGCTTTGGGGGGGAAAAGGAAGAAAAAGGAGGAAGATTGGCAACAGATGTGAGCTTAGGGAAAATCTTCCCCTTCAAAAAAAAAAAGAGTTCTAACTTTAAAATTCAATAAATAATTATTTCAAAATATTAATTTGAAAATTTTGTTTTTTTTTCTCCTGCAGCTGAATCATCTCTTATTGGTTTTGTCCCCTACTCCAATGGTACTCCAGGCAAGATTTTGAAAAAATTTAAACCCGATTTGTTAAGTTTTTTATTTAATTATACTTTTGTGTTGTTTTTTTCCTCGGAACAAAAGAGGTTGAAACTACGAGCCTAAATGGTAAGAAGTTTTCTGAAGCAAGTGAAAATTGATAACCCTTAATATAAATAGAAGTATGATGAATGGTATTGAAGGTTTCCATATTCAAATAACCAAAAAAAAAAAAAAAACCCAAAAACTGTCCCTGGAGAGCAACCTAAACTTTCTGGTTAAATGATAACATTCTTATCGTGGAGGGAGGACAGACCTCCACCACTCTCTATCGATCACATTTTGAGTACCTTATTTCTCTTGCTCTCCAATACAATGCCACCACATTTTATATGACAGATTGTTTAAATGTGAAAAGCACATCCAGTGACTTCAATATGATTCAGCGTGGATTTGGAGGCACGGAATGTTCAAAGACAGTCTTTTTACAGATGACTTTATCAATTTTTAAATAGTATGAAATAAAAAAACCTGGCTTCTTCATCATACTACAGAAAAGGGCAAAGAATTGTGCTATGTTGGAGGGAGATGAGCAGGGCAGCACATTCTGTTCCCTCCCCTCCGTGGGTAGACAGCCTTCCATCTTATTGCGGTCAAAACCTAACACTTTGCACAATCCCTTAGTTAAAATAAACTCTCACCATGTGGTTGGTGGTTAAGGAGCTGAACAACCATAGATGCAGCTCACACTGATCAAAACTGATTTAAATTCATATTTGATCCAATGGGAAGGACCAAACCTTATCGTTTTTATGTGCAATTACTTTTTACAGTGAAAGAACATCTTCGAAATAGCTTTGGCAGTAGTTTTTGGATCCCATTTTATGTGGGTTTTATTATTAAGTGTGATAATGTAATGCATGCTTTTTTTCTTTCCTGAAGTTTCATCTGGAATAATAAATTCTAGAATGATTTTTATTTAAAGAAATACCAATAGAATAGATTTTTAATTGGATTTTAAGTGAAACAAGATCAAAATGAGGTTTTCCTAAAAGTTAGTTGAATATAATGTTCAAGAACTCCAAATTTAAACTAAAATTACTTAAAGATTACTTTATAAGAGTGTACCATTAGCTAAAAATGTATTACACACCCACAGGGCTCAATATTAAAGTTAGTATTAACTGTGGAAATATCATATTCCTTAGGGACTTTCATTATCATAGAGAAAAAAAGGGACAAAATATTAAACAATATAAGTGGGTTTATTTAAATCTAACAATTATAGGAGTGTTGCTATGTTTTAGACACATAATGTGTTCAGGAAACACATTTTGAATGAATGAATTCCTGGAATGAATTCTTGTTCAGGAATTGTCTCGGGGGGTTGGACAATGGATAGAGTGGTGAGGGGGTGGGCAGCAAATACATTTGGTAATGTCACTTGGTTTTTGCAAAACTCTCTAACTTCTTCAGGATTTTGGGAAAAGCGAAATGTTTAAGGAACCTAGGAAGATGCATGTTTTTGTAAATCATGCCAATTATTAGGCTAATTTTTATTATTGTATTTCAGATGCTGCTTCAAGCGTATTATCTACTTTAAACAAAACAGGTAATATCAAGTTATTTCTAAATATAATAGCTTGTCTTCTGTGGCTTCTTGGGTTTCTCATTTGTGTGGTCTTCTGGGTTAGTAAAGGTTATCTCCTTGCTCACTTCCCGTGCATTCAACTGGTGATTTATTACTCATTTTACTTTGACATTGAACTATAATTCTGTTGTCACCACATTCCTGAACTTCCAAACTGTTATAGCCATAGCAATCCATTTAAAATAACGTTTGTTATTTTTTTTATTATAATGGTAATATATCCTAGCTCATAAAAGATGGAGAATATAGAAAAATTTAAAGAAGAAAATAGAAATCATCTTTAATGTTACTTTCCTAAGACTATTACTGTTAATAATTTGGTATATTTCCATTCAGTATCATATATACATATACACTATATATATATATATATATATATATATATATATCTTTTACAAAATAGTCATAGTTTACATAGATGTTTATATCTTTCCTTTTTGACTTCATATTAAATTATAAATGTTTTCCAGTGTCCCTTACTATTAATGACTTGATAATATTCCATTGTGTACCATATGTTGAACATTAAAGTTGTTTCTACTTTTTTAATAGAAATTATTGCAATTAACATCCTTGTGCCAACATCTTTGCATTCATCCCTGATTTCTGTAGGATGCACGCCAAGGATTGGACTTAAAGGGTCAGCATTATGAATATTTTAAGGCCCTTGACACCTACTGCCCAATTACCTTCTAGAAAGGTTGTACCCAGCAACATTCCTGCCTGCAGTGGATGAAAATTTCTGTGTCACTGTACCTTTGTTGAGAGCTGAGACTGTATCATATATTATTAGATCTTTCTCTCAATACCTTAGGTTCTATTTTACATTCTTGATTATTAGTGAGGTTGAACATTTTTCCCCAAAAGCACTTTTGTTACTAGAACCAGAAGTCCATTTCACAATTGAGTTTTGTTTGCTCTGGAAAGGGGAGTATCAGGGCACACAAAATAATATATTTAAAGGATTCTTAATGATCATGCAAAATGCTACCAGCATCTATAATTACCATGAATCATTACCCATGGGTCAGTCACACATTGAAATAAAAACTCATCAATAATATATACACAAATGAGGTTTCTGTAACTGTCAATATAATGTCATCATTCATAAGGGCTTCCCCAAGATCTGAGCTTTGTGTTTTCTTCAGAAATTGCTACTCACCCTAGGAGACAGACCTTCTTTGCAAATCTGTGCCCTGAATACAGCCTCTTCTAATTGGCCATCCTTATAGCAAGGATTTCTGAACGTGGTTCTCCATTATCTGGGAAATGAACCATGAGCTCTGTCCCCAAAGTGTGTTAGGAAGATATTTCTAAGGTTTGCTTCTTCAGAGTATGTTAATATTTGCCTGTGAGTCATTGACTTTGAACAGTTCTGTCCTGGTTCTGCTGTGAGCCTATCGTATGACTGTAGTTGGATAGTCTCAATCTCTCTGAGAGTAATTTTATCTGTCAATACAATGGGGATAACATTGTATTAACTCTTAAAGAAAATAGCAGGACACTTTCTTGATTGTAGAGTATAGTAGAAATATTTAGCTCCTGTGTTTACTGTTTCCGTGAATTTTTATTCTGAATCACCTGCTTTTTACAACCTATCACGTGAAGGTCCTGATAGTGACTTAATTCTACATATCTGAAGTTTAAGTCCACATTAATTTGTCTAGCAGCAGTGCATGGAAACTGCAGTAGAATTACACAAGCAGTGGGGTGTGTAATGGATGTGATCTAACTGGGTAAACATAGGAATCCAAATCCCAGACCCACCCTATGCCAGTGCTATATGGTCCGTGTGTACGATTCCCATTCATTCTGCTGCTGAGATGACCAATAGGGTTTTAAAGGTGTCACCAGTATGATTTTCTTAGCACTTCACTAAAATGATACTCATGGCAAATTGTTTTTTAAAAACAAGCAACAATTCTGCTCTAATATTTAAATTGCTTCTTTGCAGAAAAAACCAAAATCACTATAGTAAAAACCTTCAATGCATCAGGTATGACTTATTATCAATATCAAGACTTTCTTTTTTATAACTAAAGTAAAATTAAACAAATGGCTGGTGTTTATGTTTTCTTTCTCCTTTTTCCTACCTTTTAAAAATGAAGTATGTTCTTAATGAATAGATGTTTATACACTGGGTACCTGAAGTTGTACTAAGTGTTTGGGGCTATATAATAATGATCAGACAAAATGCCCACCCTCAAGAATCTTCTAGTCTATGAGAGAGACAAGGCAAACAAACAGATAACTAACACGAACATATATGGAGATAAAGCCAATGATTACACAGTGTTTCTGACATGGTTAAGAGGCATGGGAGATAGAAGGGCTTGCGCTAATGATTATGAAGAGGATACAATTTATGAAGGAAAGATTCTTAGAGGAGTGAACCTCAAACTCTTTTTAAATCAAAAAAGGGATATATCCCTAGTTTTGTACAAGACTAGGGATACATGATATGCTTAACAAAGGCTTCTGGTTAATTTAAAGCAGGGATTGGCAAACTATGGCCTACAGGCCAAATATGGCTTACCATCTGTTTTTGTAAGTAAAGTTTTATTGGAACACAGCCATGCTCATTTGTTTACATATTGTCTATGGCTACTTTTCTGCTACAATGAACAGTAAGGTTGAGTAGTTGTGACAGAGACTATATGGCCCAAAAAGCCCAAATTATTTGCTATTTGACCCTTTACAGACAAAGTTTTCTCACTGATAATTTAAAGGGTGACCTGTGGCCATATACATGGGGGAAATTACAGATAACAGCCTTAGCAATAGGAAAAAAAATTCTCAGTATGAGTGAGCAGCAAAAGACACACACCACTGGAAACAAAGGTACTGCTTAAATTTAGAGAAAGATGAGAGATGATAGAATGAAAAGCTTAGTGAGCAATAGACCAATGGTTGTAAAGAACATTTAAAGCGTTATTACCCCCCATCTATATATTCTATAATATTTGCATAGTGTATATTTCTAGTGAGTTATATCCATAAGCAAGTATATTTAAAATGAAACCTTTCTCTTTTAGTATGGGTAACAGTGCTGGGAACAATGTAGAAATATACATGTCAGGTAACTTTTGACACCTAAATTCAATTTGCACACAGAATCAAAACTCTCAGCTGAAGCATGATGTCTATACACCAAGCGTCAACTAAATCATTCTGGCAGAAACCATATCACATGCACGAACTCAAGTTATAATTTTAGTTTGCGTCCAAACTAGGTCTCTTAGGAAAGAATGAAGCACTCGTAAAGTGCAATGGAAAGAAAATAGCAATCAGGCATTGCATACGTAATTCTGACCAAACAAGGACAGCCAAATATTCCTTAATATAACAACCTTTTCCCCTTAGCAGTTTGCTTAATACGTTATCAGCATATGCCCCTCACATTTTCTATAGATTTCTTATACTTTGCCAAAAGGATGAAATTAATGAAGGAAAGATTCTTAGAGGAGTAAACCTTGAACTCTTTTCAAATCAAAGAAGAAATGTACTTCTCCTTTCACCAAAGGAGACAGTGTTTCTCGGGTTAATATGTATGAAGTTTTTGTTCTAACGTGGCTTATTTCATCTCCCATTCATCACTGCCTCCTTTATATGCCTGTGTGGTCTGTGGTCCTTGCCATCACTCCATTTTGCCCTCCTTATAACTTTTATTTATGGGCCAGTATCACTCACTAGATCGTAAGCTCATTGAGGGCAGGGTCTGTATCTGGAACCTCCCAAGGCTTGCAGAATATGGTAGGTGCTCAGCAAATACTTTTTGAGTTTTGTAGTTTTTGCCCATGTGAAATGATATCATGACATTGATATCATTTCATACATATATTTGCATAAGGAGTTAAGATCAGTATTAGAATGTTCATGGACTCCCCTACCCAGGAACGGAAGGAGGAGCTATGAGTAAGGGCTATTCCATTTAAAATCTTGATATGTATTCATACTGTTCTGTTTATACTGGACAGGAGAGGGATTAATTAGAAATGGGACATAGAAATTTTAGGGAGGAGTAGGGGATCAGACACTGACATAGTAAAGAATAGCAAAGAATCAAGTTCCATAGCTGACCAACTAAGAAATGAAAACTCTCTCATTCCTTTGGTCTTTGTGGAATTCATCCAGCCAATTACATCCAACTTATAATATTTTTGGTCTACATTTTATGCCTAAATTTATGAATTCTCTTGACAATGTAGTATATAAGTGCAGGGCTTGACATGCTTAACCGGCTGGGTTATGTTTTCTTTGCAGGAGTCAAACCTCAGAGCAATATCTGCAATTTGTCATCTATTTGCAATGACTCAGGTTAGTTCTTGTGTACATTACACATTACCAGATAAATTAGCTCCATAGAGAAAAATGGTTTGTTTTTCTCCATTGAGTATGTGATGTGTGCCTCTCTGATCTGTCTCTTTACATACTACCTGGCTACTAAGAGTCCCAAGTGAAAACAAAAGCAAATTTTAGATCTGGCTGAAATTATCTTCCCATTGCCCAGTGAGATGATGGATTCGCTTCCTTAATATGAAAACAGAAGCTCTACGCCACATATTTTTCACCATAGCTTTAAATGCATATCTAATACTCTTAGAGTTGATTTGCAAACATAATTAATAATGAACTTAATTACTGAAAGCCACTTCTTGTATATAAATCCCTCAAGCTTTTCCATAGGACCTTAAGTATTATAGCTTAGAAACAGGATGGTCTTTTGCTAAAAACAAAACAGACCACTCTACTAGAATGTTGAAAACCTCACGTACACCTAGTTTATTTTATTTTATTTTTTTTTCCAAAAATAAATTTCAATATATTTCTTTTTTTTTTTTTTTAATTTTTTGTTTATTGCAGTAACATTGGTTTAAAACATTGTAAAAGTTTCAGGTGTACATCATTGTACTTCTATTTCTGCATAGATTACATCATGTTCACCACCAAAATACTAATTACAACCCATCACCACACACATGTACCGAATTATCCCTTTCACCCTCCTCCCTCCCCCCTTCCCCTCTGGTAACCACCAATCCAATCTCTGTCCCTATGACGTACACCTAGTTTAATTGGATGCTAATTCCAGTAGTGCCCATAGGGTTTTTTGCCATCTCTAAGTAAGACTGTCCACTATTTTTTAAAATTCAGATGGAAATCTCTTGAGAACATGCGATTTTTGAAATGAGAATATTTTCCCTTCTGCCATGGGCCAGAAGGAATGAAACATCACTTTTCTCACGTTGGTTTGGCTCTCTGGGCTCCCTTCCTTGTTAAAACCAATGAAAGCAGATGTCGAAAACAGAAAAACATGGTGTGGCAGATCAGAACTGGATCATGGGAAAAGAGAAGAGGAAAGTAACAAAATATTTTATAATATTAAAGTATTAGTATGACTCCATCCATATAGAAAAACCTAATCATTATAGGAATGTTTTCTTTTTATTCTGTTACTTTTAACAGTTTAATAATTTGCTTGAAAAACATAGGAAACAATTTCAAGTAAAATAAGTTAAGGTTGGATAGTTTAGAAAACAAGAAGACTTTCTATTGAAAGGATGTTCCACAAACACTTTCTATTTCTGTGAATGTGAAATTTACTTATATGAGCTTTCTGCTGATAGTATGCCCCAGGTAGAATATAGCAGGAAAACATTAGCTGGTTTTGATTAAAGAAAAAAAAACTTATTGGATACATTTTACTTTCATATATCATGTAACTCTCTTATTTCCTCCTCCTTCTCTCCTTCCTCTCTTACCCTTCTCTTTGCTGAATTCTCCATAATTTCATTATTTTAACATTCATCTATGTTTTAGACTGGTGATTAATGTCTAGTTGAGTGTTATGTCTACATGATGTCTGATAACTGTTTGAAAATTGAACATTTAGTCAAAAAAACTGGTCATCTTGAATAACAGATGCCAGGAAGCTGGTTGGAGTAATGTTTTCCCCAATTAAGCGACTAAATTGACCATTTGTTTTAGTGTCTGGTGGAAACAACCTCATCAGGGGACCAACTCTTTTGGCACCAGAAATTCCATGATATATTGCCAGCAACTAGAAACCTTTACTTCTTGCAGGTTCCAATCTTGGTTCTTAATGAACCAGAAATGGAGGCTAGCGAAGAAACTGGGAGCTGACCAGGCAGAGTTAGGCTGAGAGTCAAAAGGTGGTGGCTTCCGGGTTTCTCTGCTACCACGTGCCCCCAGCACGTTTATGAAGCTCAACATCCATTTAACAAGACTAAAAAACGAACTTGGAGAATGGAGGGGTGAGAGAGAGAAATTGTGGATGTCGGCACACACACACACACCCGTGTGCACTAAATTAGTTTTTAAAAGCGAAAATTTTTTCCAAAATGGATAAGTAATTCTATGCATATATCAAGTATCTTTACTTTTAATAATTATGTACTGCGTTAATTGAAATTTCAGTATCAATATGCAGAAGTGGAGGTTCCCAGTAAAGAGTTGCTGAAATAGATAAATCATGTTGATCAGTGGTTTGGCAGCTTTATCGACCATTTTAAGTGGAAGTGGACCATTGGGTACTTGGCTATGGGAATCAGTTGTACTTTGGAGTGCAATTAAAGAAGATGAGATGAGGAGGCCTTCAACCATCTACCTCGGGAGTTGGCAAACTACTGCCCATAGTCAAATATAGCCTGCCACCTGTTTTTGTAGATAAAGTTTTGTTGGAACACAGCCACGCTCATTCATTTATATGTTGTCTATGACTGCTTTCATGCTACAACCGCAGAGTTGAGTAGTTTTGACAGAGACCACATGGCCCACAAAACCTCAAATATTTACTATTTGATCTTTTACCAAAAAGTTGGCTGACCCCTGTTCTAGTTTATATGACATCCTTGCCCTTCTGCTCAAGAGGCCAGTTTTTTGTCTCTATAGATTAAGAAGTGCACACAATATATTTCTGTTAAGGAGTCTCTATTTTATTTGTTTTCAGATAGAGTCAAAGCCCCTCCGAGTGTACCCTGCAGGAAATAGGTTGACTGAAATTGAGTTCAGTATTTCCCAAAGTGAGCATTTTAAGAACAGTGTTTTCTGGCATTTCTGGGATGAAAGTCACAATGAGTTCAACTGAAGTACGGATTTGCCCTGCACACTGTTCAGGTTTCAAAGCAAAATATCAACTTTGTTCCTAGGAAAGATACTGCATTTGGTAGCTGCATTTTAAAACAGAAACAAACAAAAACACCAGCAGGGAGTAAATGGACTTCCATAAGGCTGCTAAACTGCTGAGAAACACTTTTTCCCTCTCTCCCTTATCTATGTAACTGCGACTGTAACAACTTGAAAAGATTTTTTTTTAATGTAATATTACAGCCATAGTTCCCCCAGTTAGCATCTTTGAGAGAAACAAAGTTCTGAAGAGAAACGTGTAAGGATAAAATTTCTTGACAAGGGGACAATTTTTCTCTCTTTCTGCATCCCCACATAAAATTTATAGTTCATATTTTCTGAAAATTATATTGGTAAGCATTGAGTAACTTTCTGATAGAAAAGAGAGTAAACGTGAATAACAACAAAGAATTTGATGAAACTCGGTAATTTGATAATCTTTTTCTGTGTTGTATTAATCCTCAAGCTCTAAGGATGCAAGTCTCAAATTTGTTTTTGAAATTTGTTTTTAGCATTTTTTAGAGGTGAGATAATATTTCAATATGACGAAGAAAGCAATGTTACCCAGGTAGGTTTTAAAGATTCTTTTTATTGCAATCTTAAAAAGTGAATTCGCATGTATTTAAAAGATTTGTTTAAGGTTCAGATTATTCATGATATTTGGTATATTTATTTTTATGACCACATTTAAATAAAATATGTGTTGTTGAATCACCAGCTTTGTCAAGAGGGCTTGACTTCATCATCATCATGGTATTTTGTTAATAATTATATTTTAGTTTTCACTAGGTTTGCTGCTGAATAAAAATGTTTATATGATGCCATTCTATTACCAGTCAAAATTTAAAAAATTATATTAGAAACTCCTAGCAATAAGAAATATAATACATTGAATCTAAGAGTAGTCTTCTGAATCTGATCCTGTTCACCCCATGATGGATTTGGATACAGTAGTATCAGCCTTCCCGTAACCTAGATGGGTTCAGAGGATCCCAGCTAACCGTGGTTTGTTCATTCAGTGAATAGTTCCTGACCACCTACTTTGTGCCAGGCAATGAGCTAGGTGCTAGAAATGCAGTGATGGCTGCTACTAACTTTCCCTTTTTACATTGGTATCTTTTACTTAAGTCCGGGACCTTTCATGTAGAGAGCTTTAATAGTGTTCTTTTGGGAGAACTCTTGGAATAATGAAAGACAGAAATTAGCACATCAGACTTGCTGATTCAGAATATTTTTTAAAGAAAACATAAAAACAAAAACTGGCTCAGTCAATGTGGATTTGATCGTTTGCTAGACAATATTCTATGCAGTTAGGATTCACAGTCTTTGGGGTGTAGTTCTTTGGGTGGCCAACAAAACTGAAGAACAACTTCTTGTTAGAGAGTGTAAAAAAACAGAACAATATTTTTTGTATTCTTAATGATTTTGTGCTTCTAACAGAATCAAAATATGGCTAATGGCACCTTAACTGGAGTCCTGTCTCTAAGTGAATTGAAGTGAGTAATCTGCTGTTTGATTTAAAACTTAAGACATCAACTGTGAAAAGATACTTGTTGAGCTACCTTTACTTTTGGAAACTCAGAATAGGAAACAGATGGACCCAAAGGTTATAAAGAATTGGTTCTTGAGTTCTTTGCAAGCTAAACATAGTCACCTGTCATCAACTAATATCCCTATGAGGCTGTTCTCTTTGATTCTATGAAATTATGTAAGAGCTCCCTTTGAATTGGTATTTGAGTGTTAATATGATTTGGTAGCCAAATCATATTAGGTTGAAAGTAGAGTTCATGGTAGGACTCCATGTGTACCATTTGCTCATGCTTTCATGAAGCATCAGTGATTCAAAAGTCAGAGAGAGGTCTTTGATAAGTAGACCTCAGCTTACAAGGACAAGCACAGACAATGAGAAATGCATTACAAATAAATGCTCCCAGTTAGACAATAGGTCAAAATAGTAGCCAGCATGTTGGTCTAGGCCAGGAGACATCTTACCCTAACTGTCACTGGGAGGGGAAACTTCATGTCTTTGCCCTCATGCAGGGAAGCAGCATCAGAGATAAATTCATCTACTCTCAACCTTGCCTCTACCTCTCAGATGAGATTTTGTAAACTTTTGAGCCAGATCCAAAAACTCTGGGGAGTATCTGTGATGACACTGAAGGCAAAAACCTTTCCTAGGTAAAAACAAAACTCTTCTTAAAGGTCATCCTTTCAATTAGCATTTTGACTTGGCCGCTTCTGATGATTCAGCAATACCTAGGTGGAAAGGAACATCATGTTTCCACCTGGTAGATGTCAAACATCTCTAGGGCTCTACTGAGTTTATAGTGGCAAAAAATTTAACTAGTGAGAACTGGGATGGGCAGGGGTGTTGTTCATGTCTTTTATGCCTATTTTTTGACGTCTTGATGAAAATCTAGCTTTTCTAACTATTCAAAGTATATATGTAAAATAAAAAGCAGAAGATATCAATGTCCTAGAAGGATTTTAAACTTTAGATGGACAATAATAGTAAAAGAAACATTTTTTAAACTCACAACTTTTTAAATATAACACAACTCAGTGCACTTATAAATAATTCATCTTAATTACTAGACTTGAAATATAGATGAGTTCATTTAAAACCACCAAGCATTTGTTGAGCACCTACAATGTCCTTGGCCTTGGGGATACAAATGGGGATAAACCCAACTCTCTGAGGTGGAAAACTGGGTCTGGAGCAGTGCTTCTCAACCCTGGCTGCATATTAAAATCACCTGGGGAGATTTTAAAACTCCTGATGCCCAGGCACACTCCATAACAATTAAATCAGTATTTGGGAGCTGAGATGCAGGCATTGGTATTTTTGAACGCTCCCTGGGTGGTTCCAGGATGAGGCCAATTTTGAGGACCAGGAGTCTAGAGTCTGGTAGGAAAGGCGCAGGACGCGAGCAAATGATAACAGTGCAGTACGATCCCTACAATGAAGGTGACATGTACAGGGTATCAAAAGATGTTCTAAGCATCTGAATACAGAGCAGGCAGAGTGGTTGGACCTGATGGGAGGGGCCAGAGAAATCTCCAGAAAGAAGGTGACCTCTGAGCATAGTTATGGAGGAGTGGCTCTTCCCAGCTCCAAAAGCTAGCTGACTACTATTGCCACAATCCTTCTCTCCTTGCCTCCAGACCTTCTGTGGAGCCACCTAGACCTATTGCCGATTCCTTGGAGCAGGGTTTCTCAGCCTTAGTACTATTGACATTTTGGGCCTAATAGTTCTTTGTTATGTGGGACTGTGCTGTGCATTGTAGGATTTGTAACAGATCCCTGGCCTGTGCCCACTAGATGCCAGTAGCACCCTGCCCCCAATTGTGACAATCAAAAATGTCTCCAGATGTTGCCAGATGTCCCCTGGGAGGCAAAGTCATCCCCGGTTGAGAACCACTGCCTTAGAGTGAATTCTTTAACTAGATTTCTTTCATCCTAACTTCATGGGCCCCTCTGCCACATTGAAGAAATAAAAGTGTTGTTGGAAGGGGATTGGAGAAGAGGAATGGGGGAAATTCCTAAAGAGGAGTTGTGAGGAGGGGAAGGCAGGGCTGGAGAGTGCTAGAGGGCAGGTGGGGTCAGTTGGAGAGGGAATGAGGAAGAAATCAGAGGCACAGGTCCCCCAGGGGGTGTGGCTGGTCCCTTTCAGAAATTTTGCCTGGGGCCAGCTCTTCCTCTGGCCCTCTGCCAGAAGAAGCTGCCTGGGGGCTCAGTGGCCTAATGAATAACAAAATTGTTCAACTATAATTTATATCTTGCTCTTGGCTAGAACAATACAGCTTCTGTCTGGTTAGTATCTCTTATCATATAAATAATTTATTTTTCCCACATAAGAACCTCTTATACCCAGTATTTCTTCAAAGTGAGCACAGCAAGCAATAAATATTATATGCTTAATTTAATTGCTAAAAATCTAACTTGTTTTGAATTTAACATCACCAATGATCTCCTTTATGTCAGTTTCTCTCATTTTATTCACAGACGATCAGAGCTCAACAAAACCCTGCAAGCCCTAAGTGAGGTAACCATAGTACATCCTGTGCCTTGTTTATCATTATTGTTATTATTTGGGGGAAAGCATGGAGTTCTGTGTTCCTGAGGAGATATGTATTCAAATCCCCCCAAATCTGTCATGTAAAAGAGTGAATGGACTAGTTCCATTACGCCAAAAATCAGAACTAGCCGCAATGGATGGACGTTACAAGGGGGTAGATTTTTCTTCATGTAAAACCAAAAGTTTCTGAAAACAAGGGATCCAAGGGAATGAGCCCTTGTGTGGTAATGAGTTCCCTGACACTGGAGGTATCCAAGCAGAGCTTGGATGGCCTGAATAGCTTTTTCATACATCTGGTACAAATGTGAATTGGATGGTCCCTAGGGGTTCTTATGGTTCTAAGATTCTCTGATGCTATGATTAGTCTTGGGTCATCTTGTCTGACATTTTCAACTGTCAAAGTAACATATATATATATTTTTTTTTGTTTCAGACTTATTTTATAGTGTGTGCTACAGCAGATGCTCAAAGGTCAGTCATTTTTAATACTTTTATAAATATCGTTATTTCTCTTCTCATGAGAAATAAAGTAGTGAGGAGTCTTAGGTTGCAAATTCAAGGGCATTCCTCCAGAATAAATACATATTAATGACGTTTTGGATATATATGTTTTTATTCTTCCGAACACTAATCACTCTTGTCACGTCCATCTTCTCATTTCTTTATGAAGCACAGAGGGGTAGGTGGTGTCAAGCCATTTGCCTCTGGTTCTACAAGATTAAGGATCATCAGTGTCCTTAGCCCCAATGGCCACCGATATGACCAAGAAATGGCTTGCAGTGTCCAGTCAGGGTGAAGGCCAGACAGGGAGGAAGGAACATAATATGGAGCTTGGGAGAAGAAGGAGAGAGAGGGA
Organism: Diceros bicornis minor; assembly: GCF_020826845.1. Lineage (NCBI taxonomy): Eukaryota > Metazoa > Chordata > Mammalia > Perissodactyla > Rhinocerotidae > Diceros > Diceros bicornis. The sequence goes on along the minus strand of NC_080781.1, from coordinate 15,760,145 downwards.
AGGAAAAGATTGGAAAAAAAGAAGAAATTAAAAAGTACGTGCAGGGGTAAATCAGAGATTGCCCCACAATTATTTGAGGTTGCACAGATTATCATTTTAAATTGTGTCCATTGGCTGTCCTGGCTGCATAAGCCAATGACTATAGGTCAATAATCTCACTACCTGAATTCTGAGCATTCCATGAGAGTAAAAGATCTAAAAAATGACAATTTCTACTCACCAAACTATTCAATGGTACAAATAATGGCAAGTCTTCCACAGAATTGTAGATCGAATCCCTATCCACCACGTATATTTAGTTCATTTCACTTTCACTTTTCATTATTTGCAACATTAATATTTTTTCACCTAAACCAAGACTAAAGTAAAAAAAAAACAGAGAGAATGTCTTAAATTCCTAGTTATCTGATAATCTAGATTGAATTGCCAGAGATTTTGGATTCAAAAGACCTTGATGTTGGTCTAGGCTGGTATGGGAAAGGGCCCTCATGATGGAAACTCAAATGCCTACAGACACCAGGCAAGTAGCCAGCTGGGGGTAAGACTCCAGATGTCAAGATGCTTATCTTTGCAACCAAGTTTCACCCCTGCCTGTTCATTGTGTGGGCGGGGGTAGGGCCACACGCCCAGCTGGGCTAAGGGGGCGGGGTATATTGCCGAGAGACCAAAGAAACCACCCGGAGACTGCGGGCAAGATAGTAGGGAAAACGAATCAGCATCTCTGTGTGATCAGAGGGTCTCTGGTTTGCAACCTCTGTGAATGCAAACATCTATGATTGTCTCATTGTAAAAAGTCTTTTGGGTAAAGTTCAGACCCTGGTGGGTGAGTGTTTACAAGCGTATCCGGGTGACTTTGCAAATTAACAGTGTCGATGTCCCTCTTCCTCACTCTGAGTTTGAAAAAGCAGTTACAAATGTGTAGGTAGGTTTCCAATTTAGTAACATTCTGGTTATATATTTCTCTTTACAGCACATTAAATTGTACATTCACAATAAAACTGAATAAGACAATGAACATATGTGCTGTAATGGTTGCTTTAACAAGCGTAAAGATTCAACCAATGGGTGAGTTGTCTCTATCTTTATTGCTGTGTTCATTTTCACATGACTTCGATGTGTTCTTTTTAAAATTGAAAACATAATTAATGAATTTGTGTATGTTACAGCTTTCTGTTTTGACTCTTTTGTCCTTGGGCAGTTTTTAGGGAACTCTAAAAGGTGATTTTTCCTGCTTTCTTAATAAAGCTTCAGTATAACACAATAAAATAAACCCTATTGAGAGAGAGAGTTCTATTTGGAGTGTTTGATCGATTGCTGCTGGAATATATTTACTTCTGAATTACTCTTCAGAGCTGCTAAAGAGCAGTTGATATTGTGTGCATATAACCCCCCCAAAATTATTCACTCAATATTTTTGAGCACCTACTGTGTATATGTAATTGTCAATATAATGGCATCCGATTTATTTTATCATCTGTGTTAGACAAATGCTCGTTAAAATGCAGTCAGTGTAAGAACGGTTAATACTTGATGGATCTGAGCTTCTACCTTGCCTTATTCTTGACCGTGCATTTCCTTCTTTCTTTTCCTTTTGTCTCCTCCAGAACAGTGCTGCTGTTCTGTCAGGACACCCTGCCCTTCCTCCCCGGAAGAGTTAGAAAAACTGCAGTGGTATGTAGCAAAGATGCTGACCCTTTTCCTAAAAAATAATAACAATAATAACATTTAATTGCCATGCTGGCTAAGGAATTTTGGAATTTTGACAGTGAAGAAGGGCTTTTAATTTTAGGGAAAATGCACAGTTTTCTGTTGTATGAAGTTTCCATTTGGACCATTGCCTTAAACCAATGGTTTGCAGACTTGGTTGCACATTAGAATCACCTGGGAAGCATTAAAAATATTCTGACTCCTCACAGCCTCACCAACTGAATGTGTCCTCATATTTTTAAATTTTTCCAGTGTGGTGGATGAGAAATGGTATCTCAGTATTATTTTAATTTGCACTTCTCTTATTAAGGCTGTTTAAACTTTTTTTTTTTTCATGTATTTGGGGGCCATTTTTGTATCTTTTTTGTGAATTGTGTGTTCACGTCTTTTCCCATTTTTTTCTACTGGATATTTGATCACTTTTTAAGAGTACTTTATATATTGTGGATGTTAGCCCTTTGTCTGTGGTATATGTTGCAAATATTTTCTCCCAGTTTGTCAGCTGTCTTTTGATTTTATGATGTTTTTCTCATGCAAAGTTAAACATTTTTATGTAGTTAAATGTACCAGTCTTTTCTTTTAAATTGCTTGTGGATTTGGAGTCATAGTTAGAAAGCCTTTCCCTATGCCCAGGTTATAAAGGAATTCACCCTTGTATTTTCTAGTACTTGTATGGTTTCATTTTTTTTACATTAGATCCACTTGGAGTTTATTCTTGTGTGTGATATGAGGTATGAGTCTAATTTAATCTTTTCCCAAATGTCTACCCAGTGGTCCTAGCACCATTTATTAAAAATTCCATCTTTTCCCCAGTGATTTGAGATGCCACCTTTGTCATATGCTAAATTTTGATAGCTATTTTGGTCTAATTCCAGACATTAGATGTTAACATTGGGGGAAGCTGGGTGAGGGGTATACAGAACTATCTGTGTTATTTTTGCAATGTTTCTGTAAGCCTAAAATTAGTTCAAATTAAAAACTTTTTGAAAATCTTGATTTTCAGTCTTAGCCTCAGTGATCCTGATTTAATTGGTCCAGGGCACAGCCTGGGCATTATGGGCTTTCAAAGCCCTCCTGGTGATTCTAATGTGCAGCACAAGTTGAGAATCACTGCCCTAAACTCACTACCTCAATGGAGGGAAGCTGGAAGATGGAGGCTTCAAAATAGCAGATGACTCCAAACGTCACGGGTGACGTGGTCACAGGTGTACAAAAATATACATAGAAAAAACCAGGAAGTAAATGAATGAAAATGCTCACGAGGGTTCCCAGTGATTGGCCTGCCTGCTGGCATTATGGGTGATGTTTTCTTGTTTACTTTTTCTTTGCAGCATTTTCTATACTCTTCTACAATCAGATAAAAATTGTATTTAAAAAAAGGGCAAACGTTTTTCAATGTGAAGCTTCTCATATGGGAACAGAAGGCTAAGTGTAGCCTGTCTGCCCTGTGCAGACCACATTTATGGGATATATTAAAATTTTGGGCCTCGAGGAATAACTAAACGTCTTTAGTTAAGGATTTGTAGCATTTTCTGTAATAAAAAGTAAAGAGTATTTGAGTTTTAAGTTTAACCTGCCCTCTTAAGCTGGAGGGTTGAGCCCGATTGGGGAGATGGAATTTCTGGAAGTACCAGGATTGGATGAAGCGACTATAGCTCTTTTGAGGCAGCCCCACTGACCTCTGATGGCTGCCCATTCAGAGAGCTGTTAGGAAGAAGAAGGACATAGAAAAGGGGGCAGAATGTGAACTGGATGTCTGGCTAGGGCTGGATCATTAACTAGCTGTGTATCCAGGTGTGATGGCAAGTGCTTCTTTACCTTAGTCTTTACCTCTGTAAAATGAGGAAGTGGATTATATCAGCACTTCTCAACGGTCACTGCAAATATCAATCACTGAGGATCTTGTTAAAATGCAGATTCTGATCCAGTAGGTCTGGGCAGGGCCTGAGAGTCTGCATCTCTGACAGGCTTCCAGGTGAAGCCAGTGCTGCTGGTACATGGACTCCACTCTGAGTAGCAGGGGTTTAGACCATAGAGCAGTGGTTCTCAGCCCCGGCTGCATATTGGAATCATCTGGGGAGTTTCCAAAACACTGATGCCTGCCTCCCACCCTCAGAGATGCTGATGTCATTGGTCTGGGGTGCAGCCCAGGTTTCCAGATTTTTAAAAACTCCGAGGTGGGGTGATTCTAATGTGCAGCCAAATTTGAGAACCATTAGGCTAGAATTAGACGATGGCTCAGGGTCTTTGTGATACATTGGTTCTTAAGATTGGCTGTACATTAAAAACACCTGGGGCCCTTTTAAAACATACTGATGTGTCAAAGTGGCCTTCTGGAATGTTGTAAACTCTCTATTTTGATCTGGGTAGTGATGACATAGGTGTATACATACATAAAAATTCTTTGAGCTTTACATGTAACATCAGTACACTTTACTGTATGTAGGCTACACACCTCAGTAAAGAAGCACGTTAAAATGAATACTGATGCCTGCACTCACCCCAGAGATTCCAGTTCAGTTGGTTTGGGGTGGGAGCCCTGGCACTGGTGCTAAAGGGCTCCCAGTTTCTAATTACAGCTGGCGTTGCCCACCACTACTCTGCCGCTCCCTATATACCTCACCCAGTGGACAGAGGGCTCTGACTAGCAGAAATGACAAGAGCGATACAGGGCAACCTCTTTATGGTTGAGCCCCGTGAATGGGAGCCCCATGCTAGGGAGTCTGGCTGCTGCAGGCCCCCAGATAATAGGAAGGAAACTCAATTTGCACTTTGCAAAGCACCTTGGCCACAGATGTGTTGCCGCAGTATATGGTTTAGGGAATGGAGTCTCAGAGAAGTTGGGTGGATTGCCCAGAGTAGTAGTGAGAGCTGGAGCCCCAGCTGAGGCTTCTTGACTCATCATCTTTGTCACTGTCTGGCACCCTTTTGCCCACACTGCTGCCCTGAACCTCAGGCCGTGCAGAGAGGCTTCCAGCCAGATGCCCAGCCAGATGGGACTGCTGGAATTTCTTTTTATGGGTGTGACTTGCCTCAAGTCCCTGAACCTAATATTCCTCCCTCCTCTCACCCAAGAGAAGCTCCAAGAACGCATTCTCGTTGGTGTTCTAGGTTGCCATCTAAAACTAGATCCATCAGAGAGTTCCCTGGGTGATAATTTGTTGCTCCCTCTAGTTGCTCCTTCCCCCCACCCCAAGACTGGTGGATCTTGTGCCAGATAGTAGATGAGTTCTTCTCAACCTTCCATGCCATGAAAGTACATGGGCCTGGGAACCCCAGCCTAAGACCAACTGAATCAGACACAGAGGAGTAGGCCACAGAAATCTCTCTATTTTTTAAAAAAGTCCTCTGGGTAATTCTCATGTACAGGCAAGGTTGAAAACCACTGGGCTAAAGCAACAATGAAGTCATAGCTGATTTACAAGCTGGGGACCACCCCTTGGGTCCCAGCTTGATTCATTTTTTCATTCAACAAATGTTTCTTGGTCACTTACTATGTGCCAGTTACTGCAATGCCAGGCTATAGCAGTATAAAGTTGATTCAGGCAGATTCCTATGCTCATCAGTGAGTTATTTCACAAAAATTTACATTATTGTTAAGTCCAAGTCAAGATTTTCTTGAAGCAAAATTCAATAAATTAAAGACAAAAATTAGCAGTGTGATTTACCTTTCCCAGCCAATATCACACTGCATGTGAATGAACTAAATTTGAAGTTTCATGGAAAGGAAAAGATTATTTGTGACCCACGAAGACCGGCATGAGAATTTGCTGAAATTAAAAATTCCATTATACAAATCAATAATAATGCTTTTTACATATTTTTCTAATGTGAGTCAATATGCAGAAGATCGTAAGTATAATTGACAGAATTATGTACTTTGGTTGCAAAAACTATGAGAGAAATTTGAAGAAGGTTTTATTGTTATTGGTAAATTTGGAGCTGCTTTTTTATTTATGCCATACCCTCAGTGAATCTGCTATGGACAGACAATTTTGAAATGGATATATTTTAGCTTCAGAGTCAAATCAATTGTTCTAAAAATGATGAGCCAGTTTTCTCGATGTGGATTTGAATATTAAAGGAAAATAATATTTTGGTATTTAATTCAGTTTTTAGAAAACTTGAAGTATGTTTGGAACAGTTTGGGCATGCGATTCTACTTTTTTGAGAGTAAATTTTGTAAAATCTTAAAAAAAAACAAAGATTCCTAGTACATGGAAACCACCCGTTGGGTCACAGGGCATTTAACAGCTCCTCTCCCCTAGAAGCACATAGAAGTGTCACGAGATCCCCTCAACTGGGTGATAAGTGGTAAATCATAGAGACCCAGAGCAGCAGTGAACCAGAACTGGGAATTCATAAAAGAGCATCGCTCCTGGCTAATTCATCTCCTAGGGAGGAGGTGGTGGAAGTGGGAAGGGGCAGGGGGCCAGTGGCAGGTGCACAGAGGATGTGCAGTGGCAGAAGCTGGGAGTGGCAGGTCCTTGATGGAGCCACGTCCCCTTGGTGGTGTCAGATGGTTGTCAGAGGAGGAGATTCACCTCTGTGTAACTCGTTCGTGTCTCACGTGCATCTCTCTGGTTCTTTCCTTTAGTGACCTGCAGGATCCCGTTGTGTGTCTTGCTAGTCATCCACAAGGCCCACAATTTTCTTCTCCCAGCGATCCCATCCCCGTTGCTCCTCAGCCCACCATTCTTTCTGAGGTCTCCAGTACCTTCTCTTTTGCTGAGCCTCGAGGTCATCCATCTGTTACCGAGAGGCCTCCCTCTCAGATAGGGGTCATTCACCTTTCTTCTCCCCAGCCTTCGGCTCCCATAGCTTCCAGCCTTGCCATTGATATGCCCTTCCAATCTGGAACTCTCTCTTCCCCTACGCCCCAAACTGATCTTTCCCACACCCTGCCACTTGTGAAATCCTCACTTCCCTCTCCCACCACGTCTGCCCCTGTGAATGCCGTCATGACCAACACACCTCCTGACAAGACAGGTAAATATGAAGAGCCAAGCTGCTCCTACGTTTGTGGTAATTCTGGCTACCTGAAATGCAGCTGTCAGCCTGCCAAACCAAGATATCTATAATAAGACCATGCTGAGCCTTTATGATGTCTGGTTGATTTTGAGAGCTTTCCTTCAGGCGTTCAAAGAACATAGATATGGCTGAGTTTGATTGTTTTGACCAAGAGAGTGGAGAAATAGCTCTGAGGCAAGCACAGATGTCATTTTATCGAGATGAGTTATTTTATAGGTTTCTTTCTCCTACAAAAGGTTTTTGGGTCACTGTTTTCAACATTCTAAAGAGAAAACTTTTGAACTGTTAAACACAGTAGCACCATTTAGACAGAAGACAAAAGAAAAAATTGGTGTTCTTGAAAATCAGTCAGTCACAGAGTGACGGAGCTGGGACTGAGCCAAGGTAGCCTCAAGGAGGGGAGAAACATTCCGAAGGCCTAGACGTGGGTCTGCACGGGCCCTCAAAGGCAGTGTGATCTGGGATAAGCTATTCATTTAGCTCCTCCTGACTCAGCCTGCTCTGCTTCAAGATGGAAATGATCACACTACTGCACTAGGTTGAGAACGATGGTGTACGTGAGAATGCCGTGGAAACAGCAAAGGGCTCCCTGGACAGAAAGTAGGCTTAGGGGTAAAGAGAAGAGAGAAGGGAGCAGAAAGAATTCTGGATACTCTATGGAGTTTCAATTCAGTAAGAAGCAAGTCTTCCTCTAGGAGGCAAAGCCAAATTCTTGGCAACATGAGACTGGAGCTCAATCTGTGGTCCCCGCCTCCTCCGCCACAGGGCCAGCATCCCCAGGAGATTTGGAGCACCTGCCAAATGACTTGATATTTCTTCGAATTTGCACTTCTCTCTTAATTGTTTAAATAGATATGAACATTTTAGGCTAAATTATAAAATCATGGGGGCTCTAGTTAAGAACCAGTTAAGAGAAGGTTCAATGGCTGATGAAGAATAAAGTAAAATTAAAATTGTTGGCCTGAGCCTAAAATGCCCATCTTTCCAAAGCTATTCCCACTGACCCTTGGAATCAACCTAACAGGCTACACGGAAAGGCCAGCAAGGTGGTCTCCTGTGCCAGTGCTTCTACTCCCAGGACTTTGGCTTCAGCCAATGAGACAACAGAAACAAAGTGACATATGCATAAAAGATGTGTTGGGGTATTACCTGGTAGCTAAAAAGTAGGTATAACTTAACGGTTCCACAAGAGCAGAATGATGAAATATGTCACCTTAACACAATGACTATTATGCAGCCCTGCATAAGAACAGCTAAACAGAAATTTGGGGGCATTCTTCACATCTTGAGTGAAGTGAAAATAGCAAAACAATAAATAGTTTGCACACCATGTTTATAACAGTATTTTATAACGCATGGATAAAGATTAGAAGGGAATATGCAAAATAAGAAATAGGATGTTAGGTGGTGGAATTGAGATCTTTTTGTTGTTAGACAGATTTATATCATTGTTTCCCAATTAAAAACACTATTAAAAATCAGGCTTACAGCTGATAGTTCAGCTATTAATTTCATAATATTCTTTTTTCCACAAAAGAGCTTCTAGTGACCCACACAAAATCCTATATGTATGATATAAATTAAATACAGTCATGTGTTGCTTAACGGGGACACGTTCTGAGAAATGTGTCATTAGGCGATTTCATCATTGTTCAAATATCACAGAGTGTACTTATACAAACCTAGATGGTATAGCCTACTACACACCTATGCTATATGGTACTAATCTTATGGGACCACTGTGGTATATGTGGTCTGTTGTTGACCAAAATGTTGTTATGACTGACTGTACAAGTATATTTGTGCTTATATGAATATACCCAAAATATACTGGTGTGCTTTTACATTTTTTTTAATTAGGTTTCTTGAAGTATAATTAACATACAGTAAAATTCATCCAGTTCTATGGATGAATGAAATTTTTACAGTTCTATAAGGTTGAATAAACACCCATAGTCACGTAACCACTATCATGATATATAACATTTTCACTACCCCCAAAGTTCCCTTGTGTCCCTTTGTAGTCACTTCCTACCCACTACCCCCAGCCCCTGGCCACCATTGATCTGTTTTGTTTCCCTATAGTTGCGATTTTTCTAAAATGTCACGGTGAAGAAAATGGTACAGTATGTAGCCTTTTCAGTCTGGCTTCTTTCACTTGATACATTGGAGAATTGGAGATCCATCCATGTTGTTGCATGTATCAGTAGCTCATTCCTTTTTATTACCAAATAATGTCCATTGTATGGATGGACCACAGTTTGTTTATCCATTCTCCAGCTGATGGTCATTTGGGTTGTTTCTAGTTTGGGACTAGTATGAAAAAGGCCACTATGAACATTCATGAACAAGTCTTAAGACATGTTTTCATTTCCCTGGGGCAAACACCTAGGGGTGGGTTTGCCAGGTCACAGAGTCTATGTATGTTTCTTTATTAGTGATTTTTCCATTATGTGTTCATAAAGTGATTTGGCTCTCTGTTATAGAAATTGTTCACACCAGCAGCATCAGTGTTTCTGATCTTGAGAACCAAGTGTCCCAGATGGAGAAGGCTCTGTCCTTAGGCAGCTTGGAGCCTAACCTCGCAGGAGAAATGATAAACCAAGTCAGCAAACTCCTTCATTCCCCGCCTGCCTTGCTCGCCCCTCTGGCCCAAAGGTATGACTTAGCAAACTGATGTGGTCATGAGAGGGGACCCTCTAATGATAATGATGCTTCTTACATGATTAATTCTGGCCAAATATTTTTCTCCCGTGTATGAGGTTCATAATGATTTGTTAAGTTGCTCCTCTATTTTTTTTTATTGATGTTTTAATGGTTTCTAACATTGTGAAATTTTGGGTTGTACATTTTTGTTTGTCCATCACCATATATATGACTCCCTTCACCCCTTGTGCCCACCCCCCACCCCCACTGCCCCTGGTAACCACAGTCCAGTTTTCTCTGTCCATGTGTTGGTTTATATTCCACATATGAGTGAGATCATACAGTGTTTGTCTTTCTCTTTCTGGCTTATTTCACTTAACATAATACGCTCCAGACCCATCCATGTTGTTGCAAATGGGACGATTTTGTCTTTTTTTATGGCTGAGTAGTATTCCATTGTATATATACACCACATTTTCTTAATCCAGTCGTCAGTCGAGGGACACTTAGGTTGCTTCCACTTCTTGGCTATGGTGAATAATGCTGCAATGAACATAGGGGTGCATAAGCCTCTTTGGATTGTTGATTTCAGGTGCGTTGGATAGATTCCCAGTAGTGGGATGGCTGGATCATAGGGCATCTCTATTTTTAATTCTTTGAGGAATCTCCATACCGTTTTCCATAGAGGCTGCACCAATTTGCATTCCCACCAGCTGTGTATGAGGGTTCCTGTTTCTCCACATCCTCTCCAACATTTGTTGTTTTTTGTCTTGGTGATTATAGCCATTCTAACAGGCGTGAGGTGGTATCTTAGTGTTGTTTTGATTTGCATTTCCCTGATGATTAGTGATGTTGAGCATCTTTTCATGTGCCTATTGGCCATCTGTATATCTTCCTTGGAGAAGTGTCTGTTCATTTCCTCTGCCCATTTTTTGATCGGGTTGTTTGTTTTTTTGTTGTTCAATTGTGTGAGTTCTTTATATATTATGGAGATCAACCCCTTGTCAGGTGTATGTTTTGCAAATATTCTCTCCCAGCTGGTTGGTTGTCTGTTCATCTTGATTCTGGTTTCATTTGTCTTATAAAAGCTCTTTAATCTGATAAAGTCCCACTTGTTTATTTTTTCTTTAGTTTCCCTAGTCTGGGTAGGCATGTCATCTGAAAAGATTCCTTTAAAACCAATGTCAAATAGTGTGTTGCCAATATTTTCTTCTATGATTTTTATAGTTTCAGGTCTCACCTTCAGGTCTGTGATCCATTTTGAGTTAATTTTGGTGAATGGCGATAGCACATGGTCCACTTTCATTCTTTTGCAGTTTTCCCAACACCATTTATTGAAGAGACTTTCCTTTCTCCATTGCATGTTCTTAGCACCTTTGTCGAAAATTAGCTGTCCGTATATGTGTGGTTTTATTTCTGGGCTTTCAGTTCTGTTCCATTGATCTGTGTGTCTGTTTTTGTACCAGTACCATGCTGTTTTGATTACTATTGCTTTGTAGTATGTTTTGAAGTCAGGGATTGTGATGCCTCCTGCTTTGTTCTTTTTCTTTAGGATTTCTTTAGCTATTCGGGGTCTTTTGTTGCCCCATATAAATTTTAGTATTCTTTTTTCTATTTCTGTGAAGAATGTCATTGGGATTCTGCTTGGGATTGCATTGAATCTGTAGATTGCTTTAGGTAATATAGACATTTTAACTATGTTTATTCTTCCAATCCACGTGCATGGGATATCTTTCCATTTCTTTATGTCACCTTGGATTTCTTTCAATAATGTCTTGTAGTTCTCATTGTATAGGTCCTTCACCTCCTTGGTAAGATTTATTCCTAGGTATTTTATTCTTTTGGATGCAATTGTAAATGGTATTATCTTTTTGAGCTCTCTTTCTGTTAGTTCATTATTAGCATATAGAAATGCAACTGATTTTTGTAGATTGATTTTGTACCCTGCAACTTTGCTGTAGTTGTTGATTGTTTCTAATAGTTTTCCAACAGATTCTTTAGGGTTTTCTATATATACAATCATGTCATCTGCAAATAGTGAGAGTTTCACTTCTTCGTTACCTATTTGGATTCCTTTTATTCCTTTTTCTTGCCTAATTGCTCTGGCCAAAACCTCCAGTACTATGTTGAACAGGAGTGGTGAGAGTGGGCAGCCCTGCCTCGTTCCTGTTCTCAGAGGAATGGCTTTCAGTCTTTCCCCGTTGAGTATGATGTTGGCTGTGGGTTTGTCATATATGGCCTTTATTATGTTGAGGTACTTTCCTTCTATTCCCATTTTATTGAGAGTTTTTATCATAAATGGATGTTGTATCTTGTCAAATGCCTTCTCTGCGTCTATTGAGATGATCATGTGGTTTTTATTCTTTGTTTTGTTGATGTGATGTATCACGTTGATTGATTTGCGGATGTTGAACCATCCCTGCGTCCCTGGTATAAATCCCACTTGATCATGGTGTATGATCTTTTTAATGTATTGTTGTATTCGGTTTGCCAATATTTTGTTGAGGATTTTTGCATCAACGTTCATCAGCGATATTGGCCTGTAATTTTCTTTCTTTGTATTGTCTTTGTCTGGTTTTGGTATCAGGGTGATGTTGGCCTCATAGAATGATTTAGGAAGTGTTCCATCTTCTATTTTTTGGAATAGTTTGAGAAGGATGGGTATTAAATCTTCTTTGAATGTTTGGTAAAATTCACTGGAGAAGCCATCTGGTCCTGGACTTTTATTTTTTGGGAGGTTTTTGATTACTATTTCAATCTCTTTACTTGTTATTGGTCTATTCAGATTCTCCATTTCTTCTTGGTTCAATTTTGGGAGGTTGTATAGGTCTAAGAATTTATCCATTTCTTCTAGATTGTCCAATTTGTTGGCATATAGTTTCTCATATTATTCTCTTATAATCCTCTGTATTTCCATGGTATCCATTGTAATTTCTCCTCTTTCATTTCTGATTTTATTTATCTGAGCCTTCTCTCTTTTTTTCTTGGTGAATCTGGCTAAGGGGTAATCAATTTTGTTTATCTTCTCAAAGAACCAGCTCTTTGTTTCATTGATCCTTTCTACTATTTTTTTGGTCTCAATTTCATTTATTTCTGCTCTGATTTTTATTATTTCTCTCCTTCTGCTGGCTTTGGGCTTTGTTTGTTCTTCTTTTTCTAGTTCTGTTAGGTGTAATTTAAGGTTGCCTATTAGGGCTTTTTCTTGTTTGTTCAGGTGGGCTTGTATCGCTGTGAGTTTCCCTCTCAGGAACGCTTTTGCTGCATCCCATATGGTTTGATATGGCATGTTATCATTTTCGTTTGTTTCCAGATAGTTTTTGATTTCTCCTTTAATTTCATCAATGATCCATTGGTTGTTCAGTAGCATGTTGTTTAATCTCCACATTTTTGTCACTTTCCCAGTTTTTTTTTCCTGGTTCATTTCCAGTTTCATAGCCTTATGGTCTGAAAAGATGCTTGTTATGATTTCAATCTTCTTAAATTTATTGAGGCTTGCTTTGTTTCCCAACATATGGTCTATCCTAGAGAATGTTCCATGCGCGCTTGAGAAGAATGTGTAGTCAGCTGTTTTTGGATGGAGTGCTCTGTATATGTCTACTAGGTCCATCTCGTCCAGTTTTTCATTTAAGTCTAATATTTCTTTATTAACTTTTTGTCTGGATGATCTATCCATTGCTGTAAGTTGGGTGTTAAGATCCCCTACTATTATTGTGTTGTTGTTGATTTCTCCTTTTAGGTTTGTTAATAGTTGCTTTATGTACATTGGTGCTCCTATCTTGGGTGCATATATATTTATAAGTGATATGTCTTCTTGATGTAGTGTCCCTTTTATCATTATATATTTCCCTTCTTTGTCTTTCTTAACCTGTTTTATCTTGAAGTCTACTTTGTCTGATATGAGTATGGCAACACCTGCTTTCTTTTGTTTGCCATTAGCTTGGAGTATTGTCTTCCATCCTTTCACTCTGAGCCTGTGCTTGTCTTTAGTGCTAAGATGTGTTTCCTGAAGGCAGCATATTGTTGGGTCTTGCTTTTTAATCCATCCTGCCACTCTGTATCTTTTGATTGGAGAGTTCAATCCATTTACATTTAGGGTAATTATTGATATATGAGGGCTTAATGTTGCTGTTTTGTCACTTATTTTCTGGTTCTTTTGCATTTCCTTTGTTTCTTGTCCCATTTGTTTTGGACTGCCTATTCAGTTTGGTTGTTCTGTCTTATGATTCTTCTAGTTTTCTCTTTGTTTATCATATGTGGTTTTGCTTTGATTATTTGTTTAGTGGTTACCTTGAGGTTTGGGCAAAAAATCTTGTGTATGAAATAGTCCATTATCTGATGGCCTCCTATTTCCTTATACTAAGTCAATTCAGTCACTTTCCTCTTCCCCTTCTAAGTTGTTCTTGTTATACCTTATTCTATCTTGTGTTGTGGCTGTGTGTTTACAGTGATGAGGTTAAATTTATTTTTGGTGAATTTCTTCCTTTGATCTTTGAGTTTAGTATTTAAGTGGTTGCTAACCTATTCCGGTAAAGATCTACTATTTCTCTGATTTTGTCTACCTACTTTTCTCCTTCCTCCAAGCTTTGTGTTCCCTTTCTCTTCTTTTTTTCAGGCCTGAGGGCCTTCTTGAGTATTTCTTGTAGTGGGGGTCTCGTGGCCATGAACTCCCTTAGCTTTTGTTTATCTGGGAGAGTGACTATTTCTCCATCATATTTGAAGGATATTTTTGCTGGATAGAGTATTCTTGGCTGAAAGTTTTTGTCTTTCAGTATTTTGAATATATTTTGAATATAATTTTTGTTTATTGCAGTCACATTGGCTTATAACATTGTATAAATTTCAGGTGTACATCGTTATACTGCTATTTCTGCATAGATTACATCATGTTCACCACTCAAATACCAATTACAACCCATCACCACACACATGTGCCGAATTATCCCCTTCACCCTCCTCCCTCCCCCCGTCCCCTCTGGTAACCACCAATCCAATCTCTGTCTCTATGTGTTTGTTTATTGTTGTTATTATCTACTACTTAATGAAGGAAATCATACGGTATTTGACCTTCTCCCTCTGACTTATTTCACTTTGCATAATACCCTCAATGTCCATCCATGTTGTCACAAATGGCTGGATTTCATCGTTTCTTATGGCTGAGTAGTATTCCATTGTGTATATATACCACATCATCTTCATCCATTCGTCCCTTGATGGGCACTTAGGTTGCTTCCAAGTCTTGGCTATTGTGAATAACGCTGCAGTGAACACAGGGGTGCATGTATCTTTGCTCCTCTATATTCTGCTTAGAATGGGGAAAACAGAGTGGGAGTGCTGAATTTGAACTGCCACTTATCTTTACAGATTGCTAAAAGTAGTGGATGACATTGGCTTACAGCTGAATTTTTCAACCAAGACCATAAGTTTAACCTCCCCTTCTTTGGCTCTGGCCGTGATCAGAGTGAATGCCAGTAATTTCGACACAACTACCTTTGCTGCCCAAGACCCTGCAAATCTTCAGGTACCTCCTAATTTATTGTGGAAAAAGCCTTTTCTTGTATATGATTGTAGTCCCCGTGTACTTCATGATTAAGGGAATTACTGCTTATAGTCAGGGGTGATATTCAAAATATTTAGCATCTAGAACAATGAGGCAGCAGCACAGAATCAAAAAAAGGACATTGGTCTTGGCTGGAGCAGAATCTCAGTGGTCCTTGTTGCGCCCAGTGTTAACCCTTTAGCAGCAGGATTGTGGAAGTTTCGAGGTGGGGGTGAAGTGGGGGAGGTGTCCAGCAGAGGGTTCTAGGCAGTTGGGAGAGAGCAGGCACATCAGCTACTCATCAACCCATTTCAATATTTTAACAAGTGTTATGACTACACGGGTGTGAATACTGGTACTGAATATGGATCCTGCTTCTAGTGTTTTCTCTCCACCTATTAGAGGGATTGGGGGCTGGAAACGCCCAAGTAAAACCAAGTCTTGCCTTTTAATTTAATTTTTATAGTCTTCCCTTTACAAGTTTAGTGCTTGTGGTTCTATGAAGACTTTGCCCTAACAGGTCACCAAGTTGGTGTGTCTGCTGCTGTGGTCTCTCTGGGCTCTGCAGTTATACTGCACTTTCTTTTTTTTTTTCCCCCAGCTTTATTGAGATATAATTGACGTATAATACCCTGCACTTTCTGACTGTTTCTGTGTCTCCTTGATATGTTTCCTTTCCTACTCCAAGGCCTCATCTCCCTATTATACATCCTCTCTAGTTTTGCAGCAATCGGAGAAACAGAAGAAGAACCAATTTTAAATAGAGACACCACAGATAAACGCCCTTACAGGATCCTCCAGCTTAATTAGTTGTCGTGTTTTCCATCTCCTCATTATACTAGCCCCAGATAAGTTTATTATCTTTTACTTGATTTTCAGGTTTCTCTGGAAACTCAGGCTCCTGAGAATAGCATTGGCGTTATTACTCTGCCTTCATCCCTGATGAGTAGTTTACCAGCTAATGATGTGGAGCTGGCTTCCAGGGTTCAATTCAACTTTTTTGAAACACCTGCCCTATTTCAGGTAAAGTTGTCACTAACTGTTTTTGGTTCAGGTTTTATTTGGGGGTCGCGGGATTTTGTTTCTTTTAGTTCTCACATATTCATATGCGTGCTATAAGTCAAATGAATTGCTGGAAAACTGCAGTTTATTTTTAGATAGGATGTAATGATGCTGGGTATGATAAATAACAGTCACTGACACTTACATAGCATTTACCAGTTGCCAAGCACTATCCTAAGCACATACAAATGTTAACTCTAATCCTCTCAACACCCCTATGAGGGAGGAACTACTAAACTATTATCCTCATTTACAGATGAGGACATGGAGGCACAGAGAGGTTAAATAACTTGCTTAAGGACACACAGCTTAAATGGCTTAATGTTATGTTCCTTTTAAGATTCATGAGGGTCCCGTTGTGTCAATCTGTGAAATTTAACTCAGTATTTAGAGCATTGTGTAGTGGAACAAGCTCTGCTTCTAACTGTGCTCCTTGGGAAAGTCACTTTACTCCCTGACACTCAATTTCTGTCCTAGGTTGTAAAATAAACAATGTGGACTAAATAGTCCTTAGAGTCCCTTCTAGCTCTCAAGCTCTTTGATAACCTTTCATTTTCCCCTGCCTTCTTGTTGATCTTTGGCGTGCTAGGACCCTGCCCTGGAGAACCTCTCTCTGATCAGCTACGTCATATCTTCCAGTGTTGCGAACCTGACTGTCAAGAACTTGACAAGAAACGTAACGGTTACATTAAAGCACATCGACCCGAGCCAGGTGGGAGAGGCCAGTCTGGTCTGGTCATTGACCAGAAACACCTTGTGCAAACTATGCCTGTAAAACTTGGCCTGAAAAAGGCAGGTCCAGCAGAAACTTAAACTCGGTTAGAGCAGTCTGTAAGACTAGAATCACGTAGTCACTCCGTTGGGTTTTAGCATGCCTAATAATTGACCACCTAATTTCTGAGAGGGAGCAGTGCAAAAGCAAGCTCTTATCAGTTGCCGAATTTCAGTGTGTTCAGATCTGTGGCTGTAGGTCTGATTCTCACCTCCAAAGAGAAAATCGCTCCCAGTTCAGTTCACATTAAGCGGGATCTCTGACCTTGCTACTCAAAGTGTGGTCTGCAGACCCGCAGCATCAGCATCACCTGGGAGCTTGCTAGAAATGCAGACTCTCAGGCCCCACCCCAGACCCACGGAATCAGAATGTGCATTTTAACAAGGCCTCAGGATGATTCCTATGCACGATTGCTGAGTTTAAGAAGTGCTGACCTATATGAGACTCACGTGCTTCTAGGGACCAGTATAAAATAAGAACTCTCCAAAAAAATCAAGAATGATATTCTGAAATGAAAAATATCATAGTTTTTTTCCAAATTGCTTTTCAGTTTTTTCAGTTCAGTAAATTAATTATTTGTAACTTTTCTTTCTACTGCAGGATGACTTAACAGTAAGATGTGTATTTTGGGATTTGGGCAGAAATGGTAGGTTCCAGTTATACCTTTTTCAAAGTCTTGAGTGGATGGTGGGAGCGGGGTGGGGAGGAGGAGAGGGTCATTGGTGCTGTGGCCTTGCTTATGGGACAGATACTCTTCCCAATGCCAACAGGTGGTAGAGGAGGCTGGTCATCTGATGGCTGCTCTGTCAAAGACAGAAGGCTGAATGAAACCATCTGTACCTGTAGCCACCTTACAAGCTTTGGCGTCCTATTGGTAATATTCCCACACTACTTGGCCTTGGATTCTGGGTCTGAGGGGTAGCTGAGCATCATACCATGATATCTAATCAGATGGATGACTGATAGACCAGCAGACATCATAATATTGTGGCAAAGTTATAAACCAATGAGCTTACTCTTCTAATAAGCAAATGTACTTGAAGGAAAATACTTCAACATGGAAGTATTTTTTCACATTCTATTTTTACATTTAATGTTTTCTCTTTTAAATAGCTAGGAGGACTAGAGAATTCAGATTAAAATGAGTAATAAAAATTGTTTAGTTTATGGGGCCTGGCCCAGTGGCATAGTGGTTAAGTTCGCATGCTCCGCTTCGGCAGCCTGGGGTTCGCAGGTTCAGATCCCAGGCGCAGACCGACGCACCACTTGTCAAGCCATGCTGTGGCTGCATCCCAGATAAAGTAGAGGAAGATGGGCATGGATGTTAGCCCAGGGCCAATCTTCCTCAGCAAAAAGAGGAGAATTGGCAATGGATGTTAGCTCAGGGCTAATTTTCCTTACACACACACACAAAAATTGTTTAGTTTGCAATACACTTTAAAATTTTTATAAAACACTGCATAAATGATCTTATTTAATCTTCCCAACAGTCCTGCAAGATAGGTAGCATGGGGTGTTGTTATTGTCGTTTTAATGAAGTCAGAATTAAGACTCACTTGTTAGGTAATTGTCCACAGTCATAGAACTAAGAAATGTAAGAGCCAGGAGCCAAGTTCAAATCTTTAGGCTCCTGGCCCAGTGCTTTTCTAGTGCACCATAATGCAATGACTAAGACTATGGGCTTTGGAGTTAGCCAGAGCTGAATTTGGATCCTGGCTCCTCCACTTCCTAGCTGTGTGACCTTGGGCAAATTATTTAACCTCTGTGGGCCTTGGTTTCATTATCTTTACCTGATGATAATAATTGTGCCTACATTGTAGTTTTGTTGAATGGACTATGAATGGGCACTTAGAACAGTTAATAAATATAAATCATGACTCTTTTATTTATTTAAAAATATTTGGTCTTGAAAGCAATATTTTCTTTTTCAGGACCTATCTCGAACATCCTTGCCACCTGCTCAGATGATGGCTCTGACGTTTATCACATACATTGGTTGTGGGCTTTCATCAATTTTTCTGTCAGTTACTCTTGTAACCTACATAGCCTTTGAGTGAGTATCCACAACTGGAAACTTGGATTATAGGACGCAGTGCTCACCTCCATTGCTAAAGTGTATTACTTAAGCATACTCCTCAGTCTACCTTATCCTGTACATCCATCCAGTGGGGCCACCTTAAAACTTCATGGGACTTTTTGGTTTACATACTTGCTTCCTTCCACTAGTCTCTGCACTCACTGAAGGCAAGGTTTGTGTCTGAATCATCTCTGTACTCCAGAATGATGCCTGGTACCTATTCGACATTGTAGGTCAAAGCAAGCATGACATTCTAAATAACAGCATCTCCTTCTTGGCTTACCAGAAGGGTCCCTTTGGTCACTTTTGGGGGAGAATTCCAACAAATTCCAATGGAAAAGAAAGAAATAGTCACTTTTATTACATTAACTAAATGAAACAATAGATATATGTAAGTTCTGAGATTTACATTTTGGACACTGATCAGGAAATGCACAAATTTATTTTCAGTGCCGAACTTAGGGTCCAGCTGTGACTACAGATCTTCTAGTGGACATTTGGAAATTTTAATAATGAGACTAAATTACCTAAGGCCAGCCATTACTCAGAATGATTTCACCAGGTCTAATTTCACACACACATAAACATGTACATGTCATCAATTAGTTGTATTTTCCTATGGCTGTTTCATTTAGCTATAGTTTAAACTGTTCTTTCCATGATCTCATTTTAACTAAAAACATAAGATAGGGGAATCTGGCTATGTTTTGAAGATCTGAACATAGGAGCCTATGATATGAGAAGCAGCAGCAGTGCTTCTGAAAGTAGTTTGGGAGAAATGGGGGTGAGTGCTCAGTAGATTCCACTACAAACTATTTAAAAGGATAGGTCGACAGTCAGCATGTAAAAGCTTCCGCAGAAACATAAACAAAATTTTCCATATGGTTATTACAGATGATTCTCTTTAGATTTTTTTCCTTTGTTGTTGTTAATTGTTGGTTTTAATGCCCTCCCACACATACAAACACACACTCAAAGAGAGGAAATTTATGCATATAGATGTTTACCAAAGAATAAAAATAAATTGCGTGGAACTCAGATATACTCACATAAGGGTTGGCAGAATGTGATGCTAATTCTTTTCTTGCCTTTTCCTTTTAGAAAGATCCGGAGGGATTACCCTTCCAAAATCCTCATTCAGCTGTGTGCAGCTCTGCTCCTGCTGAACCTGGTGTTCCTTTTGGACTCGTGGATTGCTCTGTATGACATGCAAGGCCTCTGCATCTCGGTGGCTGTATTTCTGCATTATTTTCTGTTGGTCTCATTCACATGGATGGGACTGGAAGCATTCCATATGTACCTGGCCCTTGTCAAAGTGTTTAATACTTACATCCGAAAATACATCCTTAAATTCTGCATTGTCGGTTGGGGTATGTATAATTTTGCTTGCGCATTTCCTAGGCTTTCTCTGCTTTTTCCCCAGTGTTTTGATTTTTAATCAGGTAGAGACAATGAAGAAGCAGGTCACACTTGGCAGGTTTCTAAAACAGCTTTGTTCTCCTTACGTTTTGTACTTCCCAAAGAGCAACCTTGCCAAGTCTCTTTCTAGAACACCTGTATATTTCCCCTGGATTGGTTATGAACATAAAACTTTTTGAGGTTGGGGCTATGAATCCTCTTTGTATCTCCAGCAATTAGAATTAGGGCTGGCACACAGAAGGTGCTCAATAAATTGAAAAAGTTAGCTTGGTGATAATGAAGCCAAACTCTCAGTCCCCGAGTTCCGAGCTAGCCTCACTTTGTTCTGTACCGCCCAGATATCACAGACATACATGACAGAATGCTCAGAAAGGCAGAGTGAGAGAATGTACAGATAAAACCTGATGTCACTTCATCATCACACTGGCACAGTATTTCAGAGCATGCCACCTGTTGGCGGGGGGTCACAAAGTTTCAGACTCTCCAAAGATCTTGAAGATTTCTTCATTCAACTCCCCACCAAATGTAGGAGCCTCCTCAACTTGACTTGACTTATCCTTGACTAAAGATAATCTAACCTCTGCTTGAACACCTCTATTATTAAGGAACTCATTACCTTTTTTGAAAAACAAAATTCAACTGAGTAAATTTTAAAGATCTTATTGGCTTTATTCAACAATTCATGAATCGGGCAGCATCCAATCTAGCAGATAGAAAGGAGCTCCGAGGAGCTGTACATAATGAAAGACTTCATACACAGAAGGGAGCGGGAACAAGGAAGTTATACTGGGCAAAAAATCGTGTTGGTTGTGGCAAGATCACCTTCCTTTAAGGGACGGCAGGGCTCTATCAGGCAGATGACCTCACTAGTGCTGATCAGGAGATTGCTGATTGACTGGTTTAAGATTCCACTTCTGGGAGAGCTGAAAATGTAATTAAGTCTCGGCTTGGTAATGTGGGGCTTAGCATAAGCAACTCCATTTGGGGCCAGTTGTCTTGTTTTTAATACCTTACAAGGCAGCCAGTAACCATTTTCTAAAGCTCTACAGTTCTGTTTTTCCATTAAGTTCATTTGGCGCCCTGTGGTACTTAACCAGGGTCTTGGCTTTGCTCTCTCAGGCAAAAAAATAATAAGCTGATACCTCTTCTGCCAGAGTCCTTTAGATAATCTACAAGTAATATATAACATTATGTATAATGCCCTGTTGTTCAGTGTATTTTCACACAAGTAACTCTGTGAAAGACAAGCCAGTAAGGTTAACAAGGCAGTTATTGCTAACACCAGGTAAAGAAACCAGCTCAGAGTGATGACGTGATTTACCCCAATTCACACAGCTTGAGAACAGCCAAGCCCGGCTTTCTGATTTCTTATGCGTATTGCTTCCACTATATTACCGCCACCATTCCTCCCAGACTCCCTCCTCTTCTTCAGGCTAAATATTTTTTTCAAATATTCCCTACACAACAGGATTGCAAACCCTTTACCACCCTTGTCACCCACCTGTCATTATATCTTTGTGAAGAATAACAGAACAACACCTTTCCGGAAAGATAAGTCACTTCTTCCCAGAAGAATAAGTCACTGTTTCTGACATTAGGTACAGATTCTGTCTTCTCTGTAGAAGCCTGAAAGGTTGGAGTCCCATGTCAAGGACAAGCTCCACAACCCCAATATTTCATTTTTCGGAAAGTGTCTCACTTAGGAAGTCATCGTATGTCAGTGTCTCCGAAAAGTACAAATATAAAAGAATTAAATATTATGTTAGATCGTACCAGGCACCCCAACCTCTCTGTGAGAAGGAATTGTTTTGAGTTACCAGAACCTTGATATTGGATGTCAGGGTGGTCTGTGCACAGTGTGTGGTGTCAGCGTGGGGTGGGGTGGGGGGCGATGGGGTCGAGGGATAAGGACTCCTTCCCAGCCAAAAGCCATTTTAAGCTGGGAGGAGCCTTCTCATTGTGTTTCTTCTTAGCAGAAGTGCCCATGGGCCCTTGAGAGAGCCAGCATAGTGGCAGTCACCACCCCCAAATCAACCAGGTCAGGCTCCTCAAGCCATCAGTGGGTTCAAGATAATCAATTGAAGACTTTTGGGTTCACAATGAAAGATTTGCCAGGACTTGCTGATAACCCTAGTATGTTGACTACTTAGTTTACATTTTGGAGTCCTTCACTTTGCCTGCCACCTGACTCTTAAAATTACATTCCAGAAGTGTGTAAGTTAAGGGTAACACTAGCTGCTGTAGCAGACAAACCCTGAATTCTCAAGAGAAGATCATTTCTTGCTCATGCACAGTCCAGTTAGCAGGAGCGGAGGGGTCTCTGGTCTTGCGGTTATTCAGGATCCAAGCTGCTGGAGACTCTGCCTCAAGACAGGGCTTCCAAGGTCACCTTGGATTTGGGATAAAAGAGAGTTGAGGATCTCACAGGAGGTTTTTATGAGACAGGCCTAGAGGTGGAGCAAATCACTTCTGTCCATATCCCATTGGCCAAGACCTAGTCATGTGGCCACACACACCTAGCTACAAGGGAGGCTGGGAGATATCCAGCCACGTGCCAAGGAGGAAGAGAAACTGGGTTTGGTGAACAGCTCACCAGTCTCTGCTCCCAGAAGAAAATAGAACCTGATCTCTATTCTTCTCACCACCTTTGGTTATTAGAACTATGTGTGACTGATGTTTCCCATCTTCCAGGGGTACCAGCTGTGGTTGTGACCATTGTCCTGATTATATCCCCAGATAACTATGGGCTTGGATCCTATGGGAAATTCCCCAATGGCTCCCCCGATGACTTGTGAGTACAAAGCCCCAGAGGGAATCTTAAGTGAACTGGAAAACAGAATTCTCTAAGAAAGCAGAGGATCTAATCAGCATGTCAACTCTGGCTCTCATCCTAATAAAATCCAGTAACATTTACAGCAGGCTTCGCAGTTATATATGTAATGAGATAAGCTGGTTGGAAATGCCATGCTACTACTTAAGTATTAAAGAAACAAATTAGGAAGAAATATTTTGAAAAAACTTGTATAAGCCTCTGATAAAAATGAAATACCAGCTACATTATATTAGTAAAGATTCATGGAATAGAGTAACTAGGATTTCAAGAGGGTAGAATCCTGCATATTTTCAAAGAATATTTTTTAAATACTTTCAATCACCAAGTGTCCTAAAATAAACTAACTCTCTTGGATTTTTTTCCCTAGAGCTATAAATCGTTGTGAAGAACAGTGGCTTTATCTTTTTTTTTTTTTTCGTTTTGTACTTGTAGGAAATATTTCAAAGTGATATAGATTTTCATTGTATCATTTTGAACCATATTTCAGCACTGTAATATGTTTTCCCCTGCTTTTTCCCCTCACATTCCAGTTGCTGGATCAACAGCAATGCTGTATTCTATATTACGGTTGTGGGATATTTCTGTGTGATATTTTTGCTGAACATCAGCATGTTCATTGTGGTCCTGGTTCAGCTCTGTCGAATCAAAAAGAAGAAGCAACTGGGAGCCCAGCGAAAAACGAGTATTCAAGACCTCAGGAGCGTTGCTGGCCTTACGTTTTTACTAGGAATTACTTGGGGTTTTGCCTTTTTTGCCTGGGGACCAGTTAATGTCGCCTTCATGTATCTCTTTGCCATCTTTAACACCTTACAAGGTAAGCTGTACAGCACTAAATACACACTGAATGATCCCAGTTGAACTTAAAAATATCGCTACTAAAAGTTAGAGTATCTGCAAAGTGGCTTATTTAGTAGTTTAAGATATATGCGATGAAAAACAGATTTATCTTTGAGAAAGGGTGTTTTGAGATCCTTGGAAGAAAGGCATTCACTAAATTCAAGAAGTGGTACTTGTTTCCTCGTTATCCATCATTGTGGATAGAGAGATACATATTGACGGAGAGAACATATTGACGGAACCTGCCAGGAACTCTTTCTGGGAGAGTCAATTACTCTTCCTTCACTTGGCTCCTCAACTTTTGTTTTTTTCACTTTTTATTGAAGTAGAACATGCATTCAGAAAAGTGCACACACTATAAATGTCCCTGTGAGGTCTCACCGCTCCACCTCGTAGGCCTGTGTCTGAGTTGAAGACAATGATAAATGTGAAGTCAATAGACAGGCCCGAGTAGCAGCAGCCTGGCCCAGTGGCTAATCCTGAGAAGTTGGTCTGCCGGGACCCGCAGCAGGAAAGGGGCAAGCTCTATGTGTCGCCCTCTGCTTTGGTGCTTCCCATCTGTTAATGAAGTCCAGCTGCAAGTCATTTCAGAACCCTCTTAGTGGTAGTCTTTAGAAAAGCAAATTAATAATTCTTTTAGATCAGTGTTATAAGACTTGTCAGCTGTGATTAATTTTTAATGGAAGTACTTTGGCATTAAAAGCCGAGCAGGCTAATAGGTTTACATTACAATAACAATAATTCATGTCCCTTGGTTTCCTTTTATTCCAAATCCTCTGTTGGGATGCCTTTTAATTCCATTCTCATCTGCTTGTTTTCATCTTTTCCTGTTGCTTTTAGCTCCCATAGCGTCCTCCTGGAGTTCTATCAGGGAATAGATCATGTTGCTAGTTTTCAAAGAAATTCCAACCTGAGATTGAATTCAAATACCTAAGTTGGCTATCAGTTCTTATTTTGTTTGGAGGAAGGCAGTTAATATGCTTGTTGGTTATATACAGTTGTTCATTTTTACCTACAACGTACTAGTTCCTGAACTGGTATATCCATGTGTTGCACTACATACTAATGAATAGAAAAGTTTTATTTGCCAACAATGGCCTGCTCAAAGTAAGAGACACTTTAAGAGAAAAAATTATCTGCCCAAATCACACTAATCCTAAACATGAAAGCAAGGTACATACTTCATGTGGGAACTGAACCTGCCTCTTTCTCTTCATTTCCCCAGAATGTCTTCTCATTAGAATATGAATGGTTAGAAGGAATGTGTTGTTTCAGTTATAAAAGGGAATTATGCCTAATTCACAGGGCTTTGGGGTGATTAAAGGAGAGATGTGTGCAGGTTCCGATTTGGGACTTGGGAACCCCATTTTCATCTCTCTCATACATGTTGTTTCTCCCCTAATGCAGCCAAAGGTAGCCACCCAGGGTAGCAAATGAACAAAGGTGTGCGGGAGTCAAGATATCAGTCTTTAGGATGGGCATGAGTACCCTAGTAGAAGCAAACCTGATATTTTTTTTATTGATGTTTTGTTAGTTTATAACATTGTGAAATTTTTGATTGTACATTTTTGTTTGTCCATCACCATATATATGACTCCCTTCACCCCTTGTGCCCACACCTCTACCCCCATTGCCCCTGGTAACCACAATACAGTTTTCTCTGTCCATGTGTTGGTTTATATTCCACATATGAGTGAGATCATATGCTGTTTGTCATTCTCTTTCTGGCTTATTTCACCTAACATAATACCCTCCAGGTCCATCCATGTTGTTGCAAATGGGATGATTTTGTCTTTTTTATGGCTGAGTAGTATTCCATTGTATATATGTACCACATCTTCTTGATCCAATCATCAGTTGAGGGACACTTGGGTTGCTTCCACTTCTTGGCTATAGTGAATAATGCTGCAATGAACATAGGGGTGCATAAGCCTCTTTGGATTGTTGATTTCAGGTTTGTTGGATAGATTCCCAGTAGTGGGATAGCTGGATCATAGGGTATTTCTATTTTTAATTTTTTGAGGAATCTCCATACCGTTTTCCATAGAGGCTGCACCAAGAAAACCTGATATTTTAAAATGAAGATTTTAAAGTAGATAGGTTGGGGGTTGGGGAGATGGAGAACTCAGAATTCATCCATTCATTTAGCAAATATTTATTGGCAAAAGCCTTGAGGAGTGGTAGCAATGGGGCTATGTGGGGAGCCCTGTGGCTGCCTGGCCTTGACAGAGGTGGGTGGCAGGCGGAGCCTGAGGGCCTCTTCAAGCCTGTAGTGTTGCTCTCTTAGCGGCCAGGATGCCAGTGAAGAATCTCCTTGAGCAGGTTAAAGGGAGGCTGGAAGTCAGACAAGGATGTGGCTGCAGTGCCCCAGGCTAGAGAAGAAGAGGGGAAGGCCCAGGCAAGGGACGTGGCTGTGGGCTAGAGGGGAGGAGCGAGGGCTGAGGGATGTGAGATGAACGGAGGAGATGGCAATTGACAGAACTTGGAAATCGATTATAAATACAGAGAGCAGGGAGGTAGGAGCCTAGGTACGACCTGGCATCCTGGGTGGACGGCTTGTACTTCCAAAGATAGGGAAGGCCAAGGACAGGATGTGAGAGGAGAGACGGTGAGTTTAATTTTGGAAATGCGGAGTAATCGTTGCTTTCATAAGTATTTTTTATCTTACAATGAGAGTCCCTCTAGGGTGCCGTTCAATAGCAAATTTTCCCAGGACTTTGGACATTTTTTTTCAGTTTGCAAAATTTCACTTAGCCTATAGCTGCCAAAGATTTTACCTTTTGTGCAAACGAAGCTCAAGACATTCAGGTCTTAGCTTGGAATTCATTGTGTTATGGGTTTTTTTGCCCCCATAGGATTTTTCATATTCATCTTTTACTGTGTAGCAAAAGAGAACGTCAGAAAGCAATGGAGGCGGTATCTTTGTTGTGGAAAGTTACGGCTGGCTGAAAATTCGGGTAAAGATTTACCTTCCTTTTTCTCCTTCTCTTAAATCTTGAGGAAAAGATTGTATAAGTTAAGATTCAAAGCAATCAATGCCAAAGAAATCAATGAACGGAACCTGCTCAACAGAAAATATTGGTTGTGAACATTAGGGGAAAAAAACTGGTGAATTAAAAAATAATTACTCATATCTGGGAACTTAGTGAGCAATAGAATTAATGGGCTGGCTGCTTCTTGAATGAAGCAACAGTGAAATTTTTAGAATTTATTTCCTTTTGAGCTCATGTTTTCTGTTTGCCCAAAATAATTTTTTTTTTTTTTGGTGAGGAAGATCAGCCCTGAGCTAACATCTGATGCCAATCCTCCTCTTTTTTTTTTTTTCTGAGGAAGATTGGCCCTGGGCTAACATCCATGCCCATCTTCCTCTACTTTATATGGGATGCCGCCACAGCATGGCTCGACAAGTGGTGCGTCTGTGCGTGCCCGGGATCCAAACCGGCGAACCCCGGGCTGCCACAGCGGAGCATGTGGACTTAATTAACCGTTTGTGCCACCGGGCCAGCCCCCCAAAATAATTTTTAATATTTACCTTCATAACTTTTTAACTCTTGACTCAACCTTTTCTCCACAGGTCCTGGTTGTCAGTTGCTTAATTTGTAGGTGGGCCAGGCTTCGTATATAAGCTTTAGCATACATTTGGTTATTTTGAAGTTTTTTCAGGTATGCCCTACTGGGTTGTAGAGCAAATAGCTCATTTTTAAGAAAATAAGAAAAATGAAGTACTGTTTGAAAACCTGAATTCCTTTTGTATGAATACTTCCCATGAATATGACCTTCACAGTATTGCAAAGATCTGGCTGCATAAGATCTGTACTCAGAAAATGACAGTACATATAGTTCAGTCATTTGCACGGATTTAAGAACCATTAGACATCACAACATGGTTGATTTGTGTGCTTCTGAAGACAGTCCTTGGCTCTGAAGTACCACCTAATTCAGTGGATATTTATAGACACAATCAAATTAGCTTAGCCTTTAGTTCCAAGAGAATATAGGTAACTTTTAACCTGGCAATCATTTAAAGGACAAATGTATATAGTCATAAATGAAAATACATTTTGTCACACCCACTTGTGAAATGTGTGACTTCTCTGTAAGATCTGGAAGGGAGAGATCAGTTGCTAGAGTGGGTTACACGGTGATCTGTCTCTTGCGTTTGAGCTTCAACCTTCTACCCTGTTTTTCTGCAATGCTTATTCTGCTGTAGACTGGAATAAAACCGCTACTAACGGTTTAAAGAAGCAGACTGTAAACCAAGGAGTGTCCAGCTCTTCAAATTCCTTACAGTCAAACAGCAACTCCACCCACTCCACCACACTGCTGGTGAATAACGACTGCGCGGGACTCTCCAGCGGGAATGGTATGTATGGCTCAACATAGGAATTCTCAAGCTAGTGTTTGTTTTATTCAAGTAGTTTTATCCTTTAATGGCATTTTTGCTAAGCAAAGTGACTAATTACATATGTGACTAGTGGATCAAAATGTGGTTCCCTTATAAAAGAGAAAGTTTATTAATCCAAATTTATTCATTTTAGAGCAAATACCAGAACAATGTTTTGTTTCCTTTTTTTAAGATTTTGTTTTTCCTGATGGGAATGGATGATGACCTAAAAGTATTAACGCTGCAAATCTTGATTTGAGTATTGCCCAAAGACTTCAGTGCTGTGCTATTTCTGTGCAAGCAGTACCTAAAATAGCTGAGAAGACTGTATTGATTTTGAGTAATCTATAATCATACACATCTTCAACACTTTTAAACCTTCCTATTTTTTGCTTGTCATGTTTGTTCATTCTTTTCCACAGTGTGGCTGCCTTATGACAGTACCCAAATCCCCGTGAATATATCAAATACTGAAAGATGAATTGTGACGAGTATTGGTGACCATGTATGTCACCAATATATGAACAGACTATTGCTGCTGTGCCTCCTTTACTCATTAATTCTGACATTTCTAGCTAAAACTTCCATTGTATTTTCTTTCTTTCCTAAGACTGGGCTGTTCATGACTCATAAAAGCTTATCTATTTCTATCTTCTTAATATATCTTTTGCATTTTTATAAAAACTTAAATTCTGCTAGTATACTTTCTCCTTCCCTGGAGAATTTGCCTTTATTCATCGTTTGAGGATATTAGTTATTTTCATGACAAATTCAAATAAATTTGTGAGAAGGTTCATACACCTACCAAATAGTTTTCCAACCTCCCAAAGATGGGAGGTCTTTCTGGTTTGTATAGACTTTTAAAATATAATAGGATGCCTCTAAATCAAGATTTCTCAACCTCAGCACAATTGGCATTTGTTGTGGGGGCTGTCCTGTGCATTTGGAGATGTTTAGCAATGACCCTGGTCTCCATCCACCAGATACCAGTAGCACCCACCAACTCACCACCAGTTGTGACAACCAAAAGTCTCTTCAGACATTGCAAAATGTCCCCTGGCGGGTGAAATTTCCCCCCTCCCCTTTGTTGAGAACCACTGCTGTACGAGAAACAGCTGCCATGTGGCCTTAGCTCTACTATAGATACCAGGGGGAGAGTTCTGGGCTCTGGGCCAAATGGCTCTATCAGGAATGACTCAATGTAGGTAAACAGAGGAGAGGCAGTGGCAATCAAGGCTGGTTAATAAGTTAGTGTGAGAAAGCAAGTTCAAAGTAGGTAAATCAGAGGTGTGAGGTAAGACATCAAGAGTCCTCAGAATCACAGCATATCAGTAAAGCCTACCGGCTTGGATAAAAGTGTTTGGGGCTCTTCAAGCCAGATTTTTCTATATTCTAGAAAGAACTCAAGGATAAAGCCTCACTTGCCTGGCCTACCAATATGTTGCCATCCTTCGGGGAATCAGATTTGATGGAAGCAGCACATTTTGCACAGATGTTTGACATGGCTGATTTGACACAGCTATTTTTGATGGCTGACAGTGAGGGTGGGGGTGCATTTGAGGCCACCAAAATGGCCATGTGTTTAATACCACGTAACATGCACGTCAGATAGACATCCCTAACTCCTCAGTTCGCACACCAGGATCTGGGATGGATGAGGGATGGGATAGGCAATTTCACAAAAGAAGCTGGAAGTTGAATGGTTTGTTTATTATACCAGGTCAAATTGTTCCTGCACCAAAATGCCTAACTCAGGACAGCTGCCTCAGACAGTCACATACCCTGTTTGAGCTGTACCCAGAGATGGAGCTGTGTTAACCATATCCATCACCTAGTTTGTGTGAATATTACATATTTCAGTTATGTCTTAGAGGCTTGGGTACCAGCAGCCATCTCACTTGGTACATGGGGCCACAGCTCACAGCTTGGAAGAAACATCACATGTTGACTCCTTCACTTCTGAGCCATGTAACTTTGAACAAAGCACTTAATTTCTGAAACCTTTTCATCATCTGTGAAATGGGGATAATAATAGCACCCATCCCGTAGGGTAATAAATGAAATAAGATTTATAAAGTTCTCAGAACTGTTAATCATTATTGCTATTATAATTATGGCATGAACTAACAAACTGGCTTATTATTCAGCTTTCTACATCGTCTTCCAATGGTATGATGGTCAGAAGGATGGTGCCAAGTAGCTAGAGGGTCTCAGTAGCTGTGCCCCGCCCCCACACACACATAATTCAGGGCCTGCTCAGGGTAGGGGAGGCCCAGGTCCAAACCAGTTTCTCTAGAATGCCCAGCTGCTCCCTGGCCTGGACTCTGAGGTTAGAATTGGTGGTTTCCTCTTGGGAATCAGTCCTATTCTGATTTAGTCAGAGGGGCTGATTTAGTCTATGAGAGACGATTTATTCTTGCCGTGCCTGTTGTTGCTCTGGGTTTCTCTGGTACAAAGTTTTATTTTATAAGAATCTTAGGGAACCAAGAACCTTGTAAGGGGATGTATGGGGATCTCTGTTAACCTTAACTTTTGGGGGGAGACCAGAATTTACATTAGGTTATATTACACATATGCTACTACTTAAAATCAATATATATTTCACCAGAGTTAGGAAATAGACTTTTTAAAATCAAATATATTGCTTTGCTTCATATTTTGACCATTTCATTAAAAAACACTGCCATAGAGAGCTGGTTTCTGAGTCATTCTCCAATTTGTTTTGCTTACTTTGAGTGGTCTTCGGGAAGGAATGAAAAGTAAATAAAACATGACAATATAGCATAAATATTTTTTTAAAAAGACATGCTCTATGTGTGCATACTTAAGAATAAAGTGATGTTTAAGTTTGTTTATTTTTTAAATGCTTTCTGTGGATACTTCATGACACCAATTTTGTTTTTCCTTATAAAGGGAATGCTTCTACAGAGAAGAATGGTGTTTCTTTCAGTGTTCAGAATGGAGACGTGTGCCTTCATGATTTCACTGGAAAACAGCACATGTTTAATGAGAAAGAAGATTCCTGCAATGGTAAAAGCCGTATCGCTCTCAGAAGGACTTCAAAGCGGGGAAGCTTACACTTTATTGAGCAAATGTGATTCCTTTTTCTAAAATCAAAGCATGATGCTTGACAGTGTGAAAATGTCCAATTTTACCTTTTACACAATGTGAGATGTATGAAAGTCAACTGATTTTATACTCAGCAACCTCTGGAGGAGCATCAACTAATTGAGGGCAAAGGTTACTATTGGAAGAGGAAACCAAGACATTATACCATGGTTTTTAGACATTTGCGAATTGGTTTCTTATCCTTCGTTTTAAAAGAAGATTGGTTTTAAACAACACACTAAGAATAAGACTCATTTAAAAAAGTCAAAGTAGTTCATTTCCAGCTACATTTTAAAAAGGCTAAGTTATCTTTGATAACATCATATAAAGGAACTGTTGACTTCAGTCTGTTGGTGAGTTTAGTTGTGCATGCCTTTGTTGTAAATAAGCTCAATTCTAGTGACCCATATGTCAAAAATCTTACTTCTATATTTTTTGTATTTATTTTCTACTGTGTAAATTTATTTCTTTGTAGAATCGTGGTTGTGTTGTTGTGTCTAATGTGATAATTCTGAAAATCCTTACTGGTTCAGTGAATTCTAAAGCTCCTTTTGGAGATTACATGGGATGTGAAATACAGAAGCGTCACTGAAATCAAGAAATAATAATGCCAGCCAGACTGGAAAAATGTAAGCAGACAGTGCCACAATTAGCTCATAGAGTGCCTTTGAGCGAGTTACAAAAAGGGGCCCCCACTGGCCAGACACAGCCCCATGGGCTCGTGGTTTGGCAAACAGAGTGGGGACCATATTTTAGCCCCACTCACCCTCTTAGGTGCACCTTGTGCAGGGTACAACCTGAACAACCATATACGGCATCCAGTACTGATACCCATCTCCTGACCTCATCCCTAATCATCAGATTATGGAATCTGCACCAAGATGTTTAGCTTAATACCTTGGCCACAGAGAGGGATGGAACTGTAATCTAGACCATATGTCAGGAAAATTGTGAATGTGGAGGAGATACATACACTGCCACTTCTCAAATCCCCAGAGCCTTTCTTTTTAAGAGAGATGTATATAAAGATAAAAATCATATTGCTGTTCTTTAAAAGACAACTGCATGGTACTTTGTTGATTGTTATGACTGGTACACTCTGGCCCAGCCAGAACTATAATTATTTTTTTAAAGGTATCAAGTTTTGACGAGTGTATAGTGACAAGGGGGAGCAACTATTGGGAATGGTGAACTATCCTGCAATGCTATTGTTTCCATATGTATCAAACCCTGACTGCTCCTAGCTATAGAGGGTCTATCTTGCTTCCCACCTACAGCTGCTTGAACAGTGCCTCAAGTATGTCCTTATTAGGAACAGTTCAAAACCCTTTCGTCTAGTCTTTCCCTAAGGTTCCCTTGCGTATATTTCAAGTGAATGTTGTATGCCAGACTAACCGTAGAAATAATATAATACACTTCCGTGAGTGCTGATTTGCCTTTGCAATATTTCTTCTCCGATTTATTTAATTGTCTTGTATTTATATGTTAAAATTGCCAAAATAAATTTGCAATTAAGTCCTTTAAGTTTGAGAACTTGCACAAAGAGAAAATGTTTGAGATCTCTTTCCCTGGCGGCATGGCATGGAAGTGGTAGGAGGGGTCTGATTCAGACGAACACGACAGGAACATCTTTTGGTAAACAGCAGGCACGCCCTGACTGTGAAGTTAGAGCAAGGATTGTTCTGCCTCACAAGATCCGTTGCTGAGGTCTCTTTTTCATTTTCCCCTTACTCTTTCAAGATTCCCTCTTTAACACATGTTGCCATTGGCCCACACAAGCCCCGGATTTGGATCCCCTTCAAGTGTCTGCTTCCTCAGCATCAAACAGGATTTCAAGAAGGTGAGGACAGGATTTGGGGTTTCTGGGGAGCTGATTAGCATGTGGAAGCCACAAATGGAGATGCTGGCCTCAACTCCACAAGAGGTCTCTGAGCAATTTCTCCTTCCACGATGCTCAGCTGCCTCCAAGATGCTGTGTACTAAATTGATGAGGAACGTGGTAAGATAGTCTAGATTTGGGAGGTGAGATCTCAGAAACCAAATCTCCTGAAGCAGATTATGTAACCAAAGTGTACACACAAAAGGATGCACAATGTCCAATGTCTTTTCGATCCCGCCCTCCTCCCTTTATTTTCCTATTGTCTTTTGTGTCTGACTGCAGTCCTTAAGCCAAATTCTCTTGTCTATTTTTTTACTTCAGACAGAGAAGGGGCAGGGCAGAGAGAATGTTCCTGAGAAGCATCTTCCTTTGGGTTTAAAATTGGTCCCACAATCTAAGACTCTATTGAAGAAGACAGAAGTGATGCCAACATGAGGAGGCAACAATTATCACAGCAGTGGCCAGTATTTGAATAAGTAGTTCCTCAGAACATTCGAGAAGTTTTTCCCCAAAACACACCGCAATCATTAATCCCGCAAAATAACTCTATTAACTTCAATGAGTAGCATCATGATTGTTCTCAGCAAAAATGGTGAAATGGCTTCATTTGGGATACTGAGTTGTGTCTAACTAGGCCACTTAGGTTAGTTTGTTGAAGGCCATTTTGATGAAGAACTAATTTACTGAATGAGCAATTTACCAAATGGACTAGTGTGTTGTCATTTTGTCTCCGTAACAGCATTTTAAGGACTATTCAGTTTGTCTCTGCCTCAGCTGCTCGCTGCTGCAGTTGGAGTCTGAAGGACAGGAAAAGGAAAGACTGAGTGGACATAAGAACATGAATGAGAAGAATTCTTATCAGTAAATTCTTTTTTCTTTTCACCTCAGCCTCTAGGCACAATAGCAAAAAGTTGGGGCAGACAAAAATTGAACACCTTCTTCCAGAATATATTCTTTTAAATATAGTTATAAATATATTCTTCACTATGAAGAAATCTTATGCTCCCTGGTGTTTCCTCTCTTTACCTCAGTTTCAAACTAGCTACAGGAAGCTAGAGCAGAGGCGAATTCAACATTCTTTAAAATATTGTAATGAAAACCAAAATGATTTCTAGTCAACTAAAATTAAATTCTCATAGAAATAACTAAATTTGGCAAATTGGCTATTTTCAGCAAATTGATTCAGAATGGACCCTCTCCTCTATGTCAAAGATGGAGTGCTTTTCTTTGGAGTCAAAGACCTGAACCTTCCAGGACAAACATTTGTTAGTCTCCACCTTGGACAGTGACATGTGGCTCTCTGGGAACTTCCTTGGCAGAAGCCCCTATGGCAGAACAATGGACAGACCAGAGGGTCTGTTGGGGTCAGGGAAGTCATACGTGGTATTACTCCAGGGTCCAGTTTTGGGTTTTCATCCTTAAGAAGATGATGAATCAGCTTCAGAAACAACAACATACCCCATCACATTCCATATCAGATTCCTGACAAATATTTGAAAAATGACTTGGAGACAGGTTTCCATTGGGTCACAACCAGAGAAAGGCTTCATGGATATGGGAACCAAGATATGGAGGTTTTGTGTTTCAGGGACATACAATACTAAGATACAAGTCTGAGTTTTATATGGCACAGCTTCTAGTCCAAAATGAATCACTAAAAATTCGCTTGGAAATTTAAAAGCTAAAAAGTAGTAGCCTGCCTTCTTGTTTTTATCCCTGAATTTCAAGCTTATTGGTAAATATAGCTTATATGATAATATGCATTAAAGCATAGACCAAAGCCTAAGAATGTAGACTGGCTATACACCAAAAGGGGTGTATGTATGTATAGCAGAAGTTACAAAGAATGAGATCAAGAAACTGAAAATGTTTCTATAGTGGATGCAAATGCCAGGTAATGAGCAAATGTTATCAGTTATTTCCCCCATGGCTGCAAACTGGACTCTTGAAGAAGCACTCAATGTGAACAAAAGTAGTAATGAAAAGAAGCAATGATCCCAGCTTTTAGATGCAGAAGAATACATGCGAGTTCTAGTAAGAGTACATAGTCGGATTCCAAAAGAGATTTAATGGTGATAACTTAATGTCTCCTTTTATTTACCTCTAGAGCATAGCAAATTCTGCACAGAGGCACATCACATGGATTGCTGCATAATTTAAGAGCCAATAGTAAGAAAACAAATAGTATGTGAGATGATGAGGAGTTTGGTGCTTTAGTCGAGTGACACAGATTTATGTTATGGAATTTCTAAAATGAACTTGGTTAAGGAGCATACATAGGGGACCCAGCTGAGCCGGACTGATTTTCTTTCTTTCATTCATTCATTCAACACTAATTGAGCTACAACTACATGCTCAACACCCTATCAGGCATGGTAGGAGATACCAAAAACTGTTTCAATGAATACTTACAATCCAGTTAGAAAAACATGCTTCACGTGAAAACATAAATAACAATGAGGCCAATACATTATTGTCAAATGATGATGAAAACAGCTATAATTTATGAAGTACTTTTCTATGAGCCAGGCATGGTGCTAAGTGCTTTACATTCATCCTCTTGATCACAGCCACCCTAGAAGGTAGGTGCTATTATTATCCCCATTTTACAGA
The DNA here is from genome assembly GCF_020826845.1 of Diceros bicornis minor. NCBI lineage: Eukaryota > Metazoa > Chordata > Mammalia > Perissodactyla > Rhinocerotidae > Diceros > Diceros bicornis. The sequence goes on along the minus strand of NC_080781.1, from coordinate 15,724,241 downwards.
TGAGAACATTGAATTTCAAACAGCTAAAACAGCATAGGAAAGCTCACACCACATATAAATGGCAGAAGTGGAATTTGAACTCAGTTTGAACTGACTCCAAAATCTAAGTTCTTACTAAAGAAATTGTTATGGGAATTCAGAGAATGGGGAGGGAGGAGGTGAGCTGGCCCTTAAAGGAAAGACAGGCTTCAGATAGGCAAGAAGGGCCTACTGGGTCAAGAGTACAGTAAGTGCATGGAGACTAGCAAAAGGCTTGTGGAAACGATTACATTGACCAAGGCGTCCAGTGGAATTCATATGGGGCCAGATTTTAGTGGAAAACGAATACTGGGCCGAAGATTGTGAACTGTAGGTAATTAGCGGCCACGAAAAATTGTAATGCCAAGTTGCAAGTTGTAGGCCTGTAGAAGATGGACTGCAGGCCTAGCCTGGTGAGCGGCACCCACGTGACTAGGGTCCGGGCCGCAGGCGCCGGGGGCAGCTGGGGGACCCAGCCCGGGCCGGCCCCTTCCCCTTCCCGCCTTGGCCCCACCACTCGGCTTCCGCTCGGCGGCGGAGACGCGGCCCGCGGAGGGGCGCCCAAGCGGCTGCAGTGGGCGGGCCTATTTCTCCCGCCCCTGGTGCGGTTGGCTGACCATCCCCAGAGCCTCCTCACGAAGGAAGGTTCCGCTCCGCTGCGGGGGCGGATCTGGGGGGCGGGGCTAGAGGGCGGGGCCAGGGACGTGATTGTGAGCTCATCTGAGGGCGGGGCGGGGCGGGGCGGGGCCGCAAGCGACGGAGGGGGCTAGGAGAGTTCTGGGTCCCTAGAGGAGCAGTCCCCTTCCCTTACTGCTCCGGCCCGGCTCCGCGGATTCCGCTCCGCGCCCAGGGGTGGAGCCGGAGGCGGGCCCGGGGGCGGGTCCAGGGCGTCCAGCTGGCCGCGGCCGGAGGGCCTGTTTCTCCAGCCTCCACTGGGGTCGGCGGCCGGCGGGGAGGTAAGGGGCTCAGGGATGCAAACTGGTTCCCACCTGGAGCCAAGTTCTCTGCTGCTTCCGCGGGCCACCGTTTTTTTCTTCCCCCTCAGGCCGCGACTCGGAGCGTTCCGTTCCGCGGCGGGGGCGGGGCCGGGGGCGGGGCTGTGAGTGGGCCGGGGCAGGCGGATAGGATAGGGTCCCCGGGGCCTCCTCACGACCGCCTGAAGACAAAAAAGGCTAGGCGGGGGCATCGTCGCCCCACTCCCAGAACCCAGTTCTCCTTTTCTCCCGCGGGGTCGCCTGGGACCCGCGAGCGTCGGGAGCGCAGCGGGCCTGGTCAAGGCGGGGCCGCCATAGCGCCAGCCCCTGTGCCCGCCCCCGCGCCTTCCAGCGGTGCGAAAACTCTGCTTGGCTTGCTCTCCAATCATACTTTAGTTCTGCCGTTTAAAAACCTTCCGACCTCCTAGCGCCGGCTTCCATCCCGAGAACTGACTGAGGCTCTGACTATTTGGGAACCAGGCCCTCTTGGCGGCTGCAGCCCCGGTGTCCCACCTCCGCGCAGCAGGTCGGGCGCCGCGGCCCCGGGAGCATCGCGGAGATGAGGAGCAGGAGCAATTCCGGGGTCCGCTTGGACGGATACGCGCGGCTGGTGCAGCAAACCATCCTGTGTTATCAGGTAAGGAGGGACCACCCCGAGCTGCCCTCTCGTAGCACTCATTCGCCTACTCAGTCCCCTCTAGAGTCCTGAGACTCGGCAGTTCAGAGGTTTCCTCTTTAAATCCGGTCCTTGCTGGCCGGTAATTACCCCCCACCCCGTCCTCTTTACGAGTCGGGAGACCGAAGGGCTGTACGGCTCCTCTTTACAGAACTCTTTGACCGCTGTTTGGAATCGCAGACAGAAAGAGCCCCCTGGGTGCCCTGGTATAAAATGCGTCTTTTTGCATTGACTCTGCTTCTCTTGCATGAGAGAGGAGGTGTGTGTAGGTTGGAGAGAGCACGCTGAACGATGACGGTGAGCTCTGGACTGCGAGGGAAGTAGACGAGTGAAGAAGCTCCTGAGGTTTGCATCCCACTCGAGTGTGGGACGACTGCTGCTGCCTCTCCCAGGAGTTACCTTGTTAGGAGACCCACCTGTGAGGGTCTTAGGGCTTACTCTGGTTGCTGTTTTACAGAAGAGGAAACTACAGGCCAAAAAGGTTACTGCACGTAATAGGGAGACCCAAACACAGGGCTTCTGCTCCCAAGTTCAAGGGGACCTGTGAGGCTGCCCATGTGGTCTGAGGTGTGAATATGCCTTCTGTTTCGTATTACTGGGCTAAAGGCCCATCGTGTAAGACCACTGGACTATTTTTATTCCTATGGAAGACAGCGGCTATGTTGCTTGCCCTCAATCAACAGCAACTATTTATAGGACCTCCATGTCAGAGAAGGAAGTGGCACTCCATGGTTAGAGGCCCCACCTGCAGGTTGGGAGCAATGATCACTCCGAAGCCACTGACCATTTTCCCTTCTTAGCCAATTTCTCAGCCAGTTTCCTCATTCGGGAAATATTTGTTGTATACCTATTGTATGCAAGGCACTCTGTCAGGCGCTGGGCTTACAAAGAGTAATAAATGCTTGTAGTGCAGTGAGATTTATGCATAGGGTATAGGTCCAGAGTCCCTTGTCTGAAACCCTTGGGGCCAGATGTTGTTTGCAAGTCAGAAACGTCCAGATTTTAGAAAGGTAATATACATATATTATATATTCTATAATAACTGTAGTGGGCAGCACCCCTTAATCAAACACATAATTATTTCCGTATCGGCATGTGACTATTCACACTGAGTAGGAAAAGTAAAGACAGCAAATAGTTTCACATCAGTTCAGGTCATCTTTTGCCACCGAACGAACGAGCTTGCTGCAAACTTCCGAAAACACTTTGACTTTTCAGAGCTTACTGGCTTTTGAAATTGCACGTGAAGGATTATGGTCCTTATTTGGGGAGCTTAGCCCAGTTTGGGGAGCAGAGGGGGAGTTCTGGAAGAGATGATGTTCGAGTTGAGAACTGAAGAAGGACCAGGCAGGCAAACGGAGGTCATTTTTTGCCTTCCTCTTTGGAATATATTATAATTACATCTACAAAGTGTTTTATAATTTTATTTTATTTTTTCCCCCAAAGCCCCAGTAGATAGTTGTATGTCGTAGTTGCACATCCTTCTAGTTGCTGTATGTGGGACGCAGCCTCAGTATGGCCGGAGAAGCGGTGCGTCGGTGTGCGCCCGGGATCCAAACCCGGGCCGCCAGCAGCGGAGCGCGCGCACTTAACTGCTAAGCCACCGGGCCGGCCCTAGAAAGTGTTTTAAAATCCAAGTTGAAAGGCCTTTCCTTTCATTACTGTGATGGAAGGGGCTGTATGGAGAACTGATGAAGCTTGATTCTTGTGTCACACCCAGGTTTGAATCCCTAGCTCTGCCTTAAACGACATGTGTAATCTTTACTCAACCTCTCTGAGTCCATGGCCTCATCTGTAAAATGGGGATAATAACACCTGTCTCCACTAAGATATTGTGAAGAAAAAATTAGTGCCCAGTATGTTGCCTGGCACCCAGTAGGCAATCAGTAAATAGTGCTGTTGGTGGTGTTATGACTTTGGTTTAAGCCACACATTTCCAGACCACATGTCCTGGCCTCACCACCCTGGCCCATGATGCTCCCTTTCCTGAATGCCCTGATACAGCTACTAATTGCTTTCTGGTCGTTGAACATAATTATGTTTCCTCATTGATGCAGTGAGATCCTTAAGCACAGAGAACTCAGCAGTTTGTTCCTTTTATATCAAGCAGTGCTCCAGGCACATAAAAGATCCCGTTAAGTCCTTGTTGATAAAATACTTCCTGCAGGCTCTGAGCCATCCTAGTGACCCAGCTATTGATCCAGGCTTGCCTTCCCTCAGGAGCAAAAGAACTGTCTTCTCGTTAAAGCAAATCTGCAGCACTGGACTTTCCTCTCCAACATTTTAATGATTAAAAAAAGTTGTCTGAACCTTTAGTTGTATTTATTTTGGGGGTAGTCTGTGACAAGTCCTCATGTTTGCCTTCTTTTCCCTTCCTGGCTGCGTTGTCAAGCTCCTCTGGCTAACCAAAATACTCCAAGTACCTTCTGCGGGGAACTCCCATGAGCCTGCACGTGCAGAATCGCACTCCTTCCTGCCTTCTCTCGCTGCACACCCATCCCACCCCAGCAACTAGTCTTCCCCATTGTAGAGCCTGAACCCATTTAGAGCCTTGTCATCCTTTCTGAGTGATCTTAGGCAGGTCACCTAGCCACTCTGTAAAAAGGAATGAGCAATTTTATGCATATTTTACCACAATAAAAAAAATGAATGAGCTAGACTAGTGATTTCTAAAGTTGATGCTATATCTCCCCATCTCCTGTAGATATGTGCAGATGTTTATGAGGCATTTTTCAGTGTCAACTGGTATAAGCTCTGAACTCTGTTTCTGATTGGCTTTTTAAATGAAGAGCAACTTACACTGATTCCACTTGTTAGAAATCATTCGGTGTTTAATATGTCAGACTGAGTCATTCTTCTGTTAGAGCCAATAGTTTGTTCATTGAGCTAGCATGTCACCTAATTCCTTTTCCTGTATCTGTGAAAGAGAAGCACTTTTTGCATTAATTATTTTCCAAATATGCTTGCTACTAAATATTATTTGAATCTTTAAGGCAAAGAAGGAGAGAGCTATTTTTATAAAAGGGTCTTTTTGCAGGTTTGGTTTTGTATGTAGAGAGAATATAAAGATACACTCTAGGGAATATCGTCAAATATTTATTGACTTAAAAAACAAAAGAAATTCCTAAATTTATTTTGGCCCAGATAAGAAATACTAACTTTGTATATTTCTTCAATATCAGCTCTGTTTGAAGGCTCATTAATAAAAATGTTAAGTACAAAGTGGTGATAAGAGATTATGATCAGAAAGAAAAATAATGATCAAGGGAGTGTTCAGTGTAACTGCGGATTATTTGGTATAAAAAGCAAATAATTAAGAGACCAGGACAGTAACTAAATATTGCTATTTAGTGGAAATAGAATTTAAAATGAGAAGAAGGGGATAACTAAAACATGGAGTATGGAACAAATAGTAACAATAATAAAGACTAATTTTGGAGAAAGTTTAAAAAAGATTTAATTAAATGCTGGAAAATAATAACATGGCAGAAGAATGGGAGGAGACTGGGGTTAGAGCAGTCTAAGGCCCTTATCATGTTAAGAAGGAGGATAGAGGTGTTATGTATTTTAAGTCAAGAGTTTATGTTTAAGCATTACTCTTTAAGTAATATAAATGGAATATATAACTTAAAACAATGGAGGAATAAAGAAAATTTGATCACTCCAAGAGAAGAAAGGAAAAGAGTGCTTGGGGAGAGAGGGAAGGAAAACAAAACATAGTAAATGTAAAGGACAAAACAAGAAGATTGAAATAAGTCCAGCTATGTTAGTAATCACAATAAATGTAAATGTTTAAATTAGCCAGACAACAGAAATTATTAAGAAATTTTTTAAAAAGATAAATGTAGTTTGTGAGAGACAAAACCTAAAATAGGATACTGAAAAGTTGAAAATAGTTTAGTGGGACAAGATATACTAGGCAAATGCTAACCAAAAAGAAATTGGTGTAATTGTACTAATATCAAACAGTAGATTTTGAAATTAAAAAAAATTATATTATTAGGGATAGAGTTATTACTAGATGATAATGTTATTACTAGATGATAAAAGGATAAGTCACCAAGAAAATAAAGCAATTTTAAATCCACAGAATACTAACAACATAGCTTTAGAATGTATACAGCAAAACTGGACCCAATTGTAAGGAGAAGTTAACATATCCATAATCATAGTGGGAATTTTTAAACTCCCCTCTCTCAGATACTAATAGTTCAAGCAGAGAAGTAATTAGGACATAGGAAGTTTGAGCACCATAAGAAACAAACTTGATCGAGTGTATATACGTAGAATTCTGCACCCCACCAATAGAGAATACTTATTTGTTTCAGCCTTACAAAGTATATTTTTCAAAAATTGATTAAAAATTAGGGTATAAAGGAAGTCTCAAAAAATACTGAAGAATCAACTTTATGCACACTACATTTTTTTGCCAAAATGCAAGAAAATTAGACAGCAATAACAAAACAACTGCTAAAGCCCCCCCAAATATGTTCAGAATCTTACTAAGCCCACTTCTAAATATATCTAAATGGATAATGGAGATATATATATATGTCATGGATCTAAAAAAGAAATTATAATGGAAATTATGAAATATCTAGACCTGAATGACAATAAAAGCATTCCAAATATACAAATTTATGGGATATAGCTAAAGTGGGATTTGAAGAGAAATTTGTATCCTGAAATGTGTATATTAGAAAAGATTTAAAAATTAATGAACTCAAGATTGAGAAAACGACAACAGAGTGCACCCAAGAAAATAGAAGAAAGGAAATAATAAAGATAGGAGCAACAATTAATGTAATGTAAAACAAATAATAAAGATTGACAAAACCGAAAGCTGTTTTTTAGAAAAGACTAATAAATAGGTAAACTTCTGGCAGGGTTGATGGGAACAGGGGAGGAGAGACAAATAAACAATATTAGGAGAAAATGGAAAATGGAAAAACACTGAATAATTTTGGGCATTAAATTTGAAAATGTAAGTGGACAGTTTTCTAGATAAATGTTACTAGTGTTAACTCAAGAAAAAATTAAATCTTAATTAGACCTGTAACCATTAAAGAAATTGAATAAGTCAAAAAAATCCTAGTCCAAGATGGATTTACAGACTAGGACCAAGGAACATATAGAGGCTTATTTATTCATTCATCGTTGAATGTGAAGAAATTTTGCTTTTGTTCTGAGTGGGAAGGGAAGCCCTGAGAGGCTTTTGAGCAGATGAGTGACATCTCAATAATGTTTGAAAAGAATCAGGGGCCGGCCCTGTGGCTTAGCGGTTAAGTGCGCACCCTCCGCTACTGGCGGCCCGGGTTCTGATCCCGGACCCGCACTGACACTCCGCTTGTCTGGCCATGCTGAGGCGGCATCCCACATACAGCAACTAGAAGGATGTGCAACTATGAGATACAACTATCTACTGGGGCTTTGGGGAGAAAAAGGGAAAAAAAGGAGGAGGATTGGCAATAGATGTTAGCTCAGGGCCGGTCTTCCTCAGTAAAAAGAGGAGGGTTGGCATGGATGTTAGCTCAGGGCTGATCTTCCTCACAAAAAAAAAAAAAAAGAAGAAGAGTCATTAAGAATCACTCCACTGGCTGCATGGAATATTGACTGTAAGGGGCCAAGGAGCACAGCAAGGTGACCAGTTAGGAAGCTTCTGCTGTTGGAGCATGATGGCTCAGACAAGGGTGGTTGCAGTGGAGACAGCTGGGAGTAGTGGAATTTGGGGGAACTTTTCAAGATAGAGACAACAGGATTTACTGGTGGTTTGAGTATAAAGTGTGTGGAAAAAAGAGAAGTCAAGAATGACTCCAAGGTTTTTGGCTTGACAACTGGTAGGACAGAATTGCCATTTACTGAGAGGAGAAGATTGTAGAGGAGCAAGTTTGGGAAGCAAGATAAGGGGTGTTGTTAAGTCTGAAGTGCCCGTTAGGCATCCAAGTAGAAATGGTAAGTAGGAAGTTGAATATATGAGTGTAGAAGTCAAGAGAGAGATGTGAGCTGGAGATAAAAATCTCGGAGTTATTGGTATATATGTGGTGTTTAAAAGGCCGTGAGGCTGGATGAGATCACAGGTGTGAGTATAGACAGAGAAGAGATGATGTTCAAAGAGGAGCTTTCCAAAAATGGAGAGATCCAGAAGATGAGGAGGAACACCAAGGGAAACTGAAGAGAAGCAGAGTGAGAGTTACTGGAGCAAAGTCCTTGAGTAAGAGGGGGTGGAGTGTAGCATACATGTGGTGGGTGACCTTAGAGAGGAACATGGATAGTTTATCTGTCAAAACAAGAGGGAAGGCAGGGTACATGGGCACCATGTTCTCTTTCGATTGTTTTTACTTTGTCATTGAAACACGAGGCAGGGTCATTAGCCGAGAGGGAAGATAGGGAGGAGTTATCGGAGGTTTAAAGAGAAATGAGAAGGTATGAAGTAGTCCTTTAGGAGAAGAATGGAATGATGGACCAGGGATCTCTAGTATGATCCTTGGACAGCACTAGGGGTCATTAATTTTGAGTGAGTTCAATCAGTATGGCTGTGTGTTTTTCTCCAGCAACATTTAGATGCACAGGTGTGCCCCCAGAGTAGGCAAAGAGTCAGATTTAACCAGAGCTAGGGTTTTGCCCAGTGAGTACAATGGAGTGAGAAGGGGCAAGGGATTAACAGATAACTCCTGTCTTAAATAAACTATTTCAGATAAAAGATAACTCCCAACTCCTTTTATATGACCTGTATCCCAAGATACCATAGACAAACAAGACATAATGAGAAATAATGTTTATGGAGGAAATTCACTTAGGAATATTGATGCAGAGATACAAAGTAAAATACTAATAAAACCCAGCAATGTATAGGGGCCAGCCCGGTTGTGTAGTGGTTAAGTTCGTGTGCTCTGCTTCAGTGGCCTGTGGTTCACAGGTTTGAATCCTGGGCACGGACCTATATACACTACTCATCAAGTCATGTTGTGGTGGTGTCCCATATACAAAATAGGGGAAGATTGACACAGATGTCAGCTCAGGGACAATCATCATCCTCAAATAAAAAGAGGAGTGGGCCGGCCCCGTGGCTTAGCGGTGAAGTGCACGTGCTCCGCTACTGGCGGCCCAGGTTCGGATCCCAGGCACGCACCGACACACGGCTTCTCCAGTCATGCTGAGGCTGCGTCCCACATACAGCAACTAGAAGGATGTGCAACTATGACATACAACTATCTACTGGGGCTTCGGGGGGACAAAAAAAAAAAAGGAGGAGGATTGGCAATAGATGTTAGCTCAGAGCCCGTCTTCCTCAGCAAAAAGAGGAGGATTAGCACGGATGTTAGCTCAGGGCTGATCTTCCTCACAAAAAAAAAAAAAAAAGAGGATTGGCAACAGATGTTAGCTCAGGGTCAATCTTCCTCACCAAAAAAAAAAAAAAAAATCCAGCAATGTATAAAAAAGCACATCATGATCAAGTGGAGTTTACCCAGGAATACAAGGACATTTACTATAAGAAAACCTATTAATGTAATTTACCACATTAATAAATTAAAGGAGAAAAATGGTGTGATCATCTCAATAGATGTAGAAAAGCATTTGATAAAATTCAGCATCTATAAATATTTTTAAAAAGCACCTCTTAGCAAACTAGGTATTCATGGGAATTTTATTATCCTGATAAAGGATAATGCTAAAAAAAGAAAAACCACAAACATCATAGCTAAAGTATTGCTGAAAGATTAGAAAAAATATCTTTATTTTTTCTTTTTAAAGATTTTATTTATTTATTTTTTCCCCCCAAAGCCCCAGTAGATAGTTGTATGTCATAGCTGCACATCCTTCTAGTTGCTGTATGTGGGACGCGGCCTCAGCATGGCCGGAGAAGCGGTGCGTCGGTGCGCGCCCGGGATCCGAACCCGGGCCGCCAGCAGCGGAGCGCGCGCACTTAACCGCTAAGCCACGGGGCCGGCCCAGAACAAATATCTTTAAAGTCAGGAACATCGGGGATCCACACTCTCACTCCTATTCAGCATTGTAATTGTGACCCATGTAACAGACGTGAAAAAGAAATTAGAGGTATAGAGATGATCATTATTTGCAGATAGAAGTGCCATAGAAAACCCAAAACTAGTGGAACTAGAGTTCTCAATTTTTAGCGTAAGTTTTGGAGTGATTTGTTATGCAGCAATAAATAACTAATATAGAATCTTAATCCTAAGAGAGTCTTTAGGGAACCAGCCACTTATATAGTTGATTGGTTTCAAGTTTCAGTCTTACTTGACAGCCTGTTTCAGTTGGATTAGATAACAGGTGACATCATTGTTTAGCTTCTGGGTTTGTGAATATTCTCTTTTCATTACTTCTCTTAATAGCAAAGAGAAGTGCTGGAATAACCAAAAAATATTTTAAGTCCAACTGTCCTACTTCACGGTTTCCCTTTAATTAAGTTCATTCCCTTCATCATTTATAATTTTATATATTATATGTCTGTGATTGTATTCTACAATATAAACAAGCAATTCACAGAAGAGGAAGCTAATTAACATGTGAAACTATGGCTCAACCTCACTAGTAATCTGAGAAAGTAAAGCAAATCAAAACAATGAATTCAGGTTGGCAACAATTATAAAGCGTAACTCTAAGTGTTGGCAAGGTTGTAGAGCAGGGGTAATTCTCATACACTACTCATGGGAAGATGTATTAATTCAGATAGGCTAACTACTATAACAAATAAAGCCCAAAATTTCATTGACTAAACACAGAAGTTTATTTCTCACTCATAAAACAGCCCAGTGGGTCCAGAGCAGTAGAGGTGTTGTCATCTAGAGACCTGGGCTACTGTTGGCTCTGGCATCTTCAATGTGTAGCTCCTGAGGTTACGCTGGATGTTGACGTCCAGCTGGTGGATCAGGAAAGAGTATGAAAGATTGATCATGGGAGAGTTTTATGGCCAAGGCATGGAAGTGTGTACTTCACTTCCACTCACATTCCTTTGGCTAGATCTCAAACACATGGTGACAACTAACTGCAAGGGAGGATGGGAAATGTAATATAACTGAATGCGTAGGAGGAAGAGGAAATTCAATTCATGATTAGCTAGTAGTCTGTGCCATGGAATGTAAGTTACAGACTATTAATTGGTATAATCACCTTGGAAAACAATTTGGAGATACTAATGAAACTGAAGCTATGCATACCCTATGACCCAGGAGGTCCAGGTCTAGATATGTATATGCTAATGATGTGCTCTTGCCTATTGCTCAAGGATGTTTGTTGAAGCATTTGTAAAAGGGAAAAATTAGGAACAATCTAAATGTTCATCAGTTTAGAAATGGACAAATAGAGATCTAGCCACACAACGGAATACTATACAACAGTTAAAATGAATGACCTAGACTTACATGTATCAAATCAGGTAACCCTCAGAAATTTAAAGTTGAGTGAAAAAAGAAGTTATAGAATAATAAGCATAGTATGGTACTATGTAAGTAGAACTTTAAAAACACCCAAAATAACATTCTGTCTTGCTTATGGATGCATATATTTGTTGTAAGGATTTTTTAAAACATGGACAGTAAAAATACACTCCAACTTTGGAATAGTATAGCAGTTCTCAGAGTGTGGTCCCCAGATCCCTTAGGATCCCTGAGCCCTTTTCGGGGCTGATAGATGGTTGTCAGGTCTCTGTGTCAATTCGAGAAAGAAAGCGCTCAATGGATAACATTTTTTCCTTCCTGGTATCATCCCGTGCCCTGCCTTCTGCCACCTCCTACTTCAACTCTTTCTGGGTGCAGCCAGGAGGAGGGCTTTTGCTGTGTCCTTTTCAGGACAGCCTTTAAATATTTTAATGCCAGATAAAAATGTTTGAGTAATTCAATGAAAAAAGTCCTTGAATCCTCCATGTACAAATAGAAGACTGTAATGATCTCTAGATGGGAGAGATTTAGAATTGTTTCAAGTTTTGCGGGGATCCAAAAGATCATCTAGTCAGATCATCTAGTCTCCGTTTACAGTTAAAGGATTCCAGCCAAGATTGTTGAGGAGACCCTTTTCAAGGTCATCCTGCTGGTGAGCTGACAGCCCCATGATAAGCACTCTGTTTTGTTGGAAACAGGCCAGAGTGGAAATAAATACTTTAGATACACCAGACTGCTGTGAATATCACATAAAGTTGCAGTCTCCTTACTTTGTGTGTTAAAATAGTGAAACTTTAATAGGCTATTTCTTTAAATATTGTGAGGCAGATGTGAGATTTATTTCACTCTATTAGTGAATGTTACTAATTTTACTAATTTTACTAATAGAGTGAAATAAATCTCACATCTGCTTCACAATGGGTAGGGAGAACATAATTCATGTTCATAAAATACATTTAGAGAGCAGTTCTTAATCAAATGGATTACAGGCCCATTTGAGAGCTAGACGAAGGCTGAATATCCTCTCCTCTCCTGAGAAAGATGCTCACACAGAAATTCCAGGAGTCTCATGGACCTCCACCTCCCTGCCCCGCAAAGCCCAGCTGTGGACTCCTAGCAGATCCTCTGGAGAGCCCAGACTCGGAGTGACATGTGTGATGCCTCTGAGCTCTGAACCCGAACCTCATGGAATATAAGTCAGTCTTATAATTGAAAATATCAAATAGTGACAGCCATAATTCTCCTGTTCTGGTCAAAGGTTACTAGCACGGCACCCAGTAATCCCTTGATACCTCAAACTTCAAGTGTCGGCCAGAAAGATACCGATAGCTCCACTGAGTTTGAATGTGTTCTGAAAGTTTCCACAACACCGGGCTAACTAAGGTCTCAGTAATCCCACACTTACTACAGGAATTGGCAAGAGAGGCAAAGAATTAAAATCTCCTAAGAGAGTGGTAAAGTCATTTGCACATTTGATCGTAGCTAACAGGCCCAGAACGGTTTCTGTGAGTTTTGAAAGTTTTAAGATGAGCATTGGGATCTGGAACAACGCTTGAATGAAGTGGATGCCTGCCATGCTTGGCTCCCCACCCAGTTTATTTCCCTATAAGCCATCATTGAGTCATAAGAGATGGGGCAGATGCCTAGGCCCGGGACGGCTTGCAGCTTGTGCAGTATTTGTAAACTCAGAGGGGAAAAATCGAATAAGCAGCAGTTTAGAAAAAGACATCATTTGAAGTGAGAATTGCATACCTGTAATCTTCTTAGGTAAAGCATGAGGCTGCTGCATGTTAGAGCTTAAGTTTTCAACATTATTCTCTGAAAGCCTGAGCTTTGCATATCAAATTATACAAAACCTATCTTTTAAACTAATGGAAAAAGAAATTGTTGCTCACACAATCAGTAGTCTCAATTACAGATATAATCATTTTAAAACAAATGCTATTGTAATTCCCACTTTAAAAAACATCTCAAGTCCAAGGCATTGCCCTTCCCTATCCCCTTTAATATTTTAAGCAGTAGTTGCTAGAACAAAATTCCAGCACAACAAATGAATTTAACCAGTTTGGGGAGTTTTTGTAATAGAATTTTTCACTTTCTATTTTTTGCTTTACCAACGTGAGTAATCATGTATTTTCAACATTTATCCTAGTCTCTTCTGGGTATTTCATTTGAATAATTGAACAGTACTTTCCTCCCTTGGAACTGAGCAAGGCATTGACATGCACTTAGCGATTCTGAATCCAAAGGAAAAAGGACCAAGGGTAGGGGTTAACTGGAGGCCTCTGACCTCTGTCCCATAGAACGTAGGAAAGGGGGCTCCGGGAGAGGCTTCCCAGAGGAGGGAGCTTATGAAGGAGAGGTGTTTGCCAGAAGGCCATTACAGGTGGAGGGAAGAGCGTGTGCACAGGCCTGGAAGTGCGAGAGCAGAGCGTGTGCAGGAATGTGAATTTGGGTGTTCTGGGGGGCTAAGGAGGGGGTTTCGGGTGATTAGACTGGATGTGAGAAGAAGAGCCAACGCATGTCATATGGCAGTCTAAGGGACTTATATTCTATTTTGTAGGATTGGAGATTTCTGAGCAGGGCAGTGAAGTCCTGAGATTCTAAGTCTTTCTGTGACCCCCTTTGTGGAGGATGGATTGGAAGGAAGCAGTACTAGAGGCAGGGAGATCAGTAAGGAGCTATTCCAATTTTCTTGTGGGACGGTGGTGGGGGAAGAGGGACTTCATACTCTCTGTGCAATATTTGGTGCCTAGAGGACAGCATTCATCTCTTTGCCCTTCAGCTAGAAATTGAATTGCAAAATGTTAAATTAAGTCGTTTCCTGCTACCATTAAGCATGTGTATTTTGCCTTAATATTGCCTTAATCTTGGATGTCTTTAGTAGCATCAAATAAATGTTTTTACAGTATTTGGTTCACCACGGCCATATAAGCATTTGCTATTGTATTTGTCAGGATTCTTTGAGTTGTAAGTGACAGAAACCCACCTCAAATGGCCTTTAACCACAAAAGAGGATTTATTGCTCAAATAACTGAAAAGTCCAAGGGATTATTCTGGATTCGGGCATAGCTGAATTCAGGAGCTCAAATGTTCAAGTATTTCTCTTTTCCTTTCTTGGCCCTGTTTGACTTGGAGTGGGCTTTATTCTCTGGCAGGCTCATCCCATGTGGTGGCAGAGGTGGCTCCTGGGCAGCTCCAGGTTATATTCTTCTAGAGTGGTGGCCTCTGCAAAAAGAAAGCTTTTTCTGTAGTGACTCCAGTGAAAGTCCTGACTGAGAATGACTCCCAGTTGGTCCCGCTTGGGTCACATACTCATCCCTGAACTGTGCCCGGATTGGCCAGGCTTGGGTCACATGTCCTTCTCTGCAGCCAGGGCGAGGGCCAGGAGGCAGGCAGTGATGAGTCAGGCCCACCAGAATCCCACCGAGTCAGAGCAGGGGAAATTATAGTCCATTACCAGAGAAAGGGGGACCAGGTGCTGGGCAGGCAGAGGCAACAGCATTTCCATTAGAGGGGGATGAAGTAAAGAGCCCAAGGAGACCCATGCTCTCCAATCTGCTTTGAACCCTCCTTTTTATGGAAAGGGAAACTGAGGCCCAGAGAAGTTAAGTAATTTGCCCAAGATCAGATAGCTAGTAAGTGGCAGAGCAGATATTTAAACCCAGGAGCGTCTTATACAGAGTATTGCCCTTAACCACTACATTATATACTACACCTCCCTTGTGGGGTGGCCCTCAGAAGTCCTTCTGCCCAAATAATGCCGAGACTGAGCCTGCATTACCTACAACCCTATCCATTCTATTTGGAAAATTCTAAATGTTAGGAAGTTCTTATATTGAGGTAAAATCTGACTTGAGTTTCGTAGCCAAAAATAATCAGATCCCACTTTCAGAGGACAACCTTTCGGCTCTTTGAAGATGCCAACCTGCTCTCCCTTAAGCCTTCTCTAAACACCCATATTCCTCCCCTGTTCCCATGAGATATGACTTTTAGCCTCTTCATAGCCTTGATCACCCTCTAGGTATGTTCCAGGTAGTGAATGTCCCTTTTAAAACATGGTGCTTGTTAGTGACGAAATATACCAGGTGTGCTCTGCCAGGCCGGCAGTTCAGTGAGACTCATTTCCTTTGTTCTGAAAACTCTACTTCCATTAACACAGCACTGGCTGTTTGGCATCCACTCAAATGCAGATGGTACGTTGCTATTAAAACTTGCAATCAGTGTTGTACAGTTGAAGTTTCTTATACCTAAGTGTTGGGGCAAGATGTGGCTGGGTCACAGGGTAGCTGCTGGGGTGGGGGAGGGGGTGATTTGGAAAAGAGAGAAGAGGTTCTGTTGACAGATTTGTTGGGGCCCTGGGGGTGGGAGTTTATGTGTAAAGGGAGCTGAGTCAATTCAAATGTGTGGGAGTGATGGCTAATAAAATTAGTTCAACAGACATTTATTAAACGCGTGAGCCCAATAAATAAATTCTTGCTGAATTCTGTCTAGTTTGTTTTGACCTACTGTCCAAGTCCGTAAACATTCTGCTGTTCCAGTATTGGCTCAGCATCCACTTTGCAGCCCTTACCTGCCCCTCCCCTCCCATGCACACATCCTCTAAGGAGCAGTGGATGTCACCATTTCAACATCTCTGCTCTCTTCTGTTGTTAAAATCTGCCCCAGCCGCTGCTCGCTCTGAGAATCGTCTTTGTATTGCCACCAGCAAAGAATATTGTGTCAGTGTTGTTTCTTGAGCTTGTATGGTGAAGACTTTAACTTTTATTTTTTTCATTTTTCAAGTAGATAGTTATAATGTTGAATATGTGTTTTTAAACTACACACATACCACCCCAGGGAGTCATGTACCCTATCTTCTCTGGTTGTCCTCTACCACTGTACCCCTCCCCCCACTGAAATTCACTGCTTTGCCTTCTGCCTCCTTAAACTTCACCTCCATCCTGTGAGGTTACTATTCTCTGTTTCACCCATCTCATCTCTGAGTCCGGCAATAAGCCATTTCCTGTGTTTGAAGCAGCTGTTTTATTCACTTTTCTACTTTTAAAGCAAAAATGAGGCTTTACCTCCTGTTTGAAACATTCCCAAGGTTCATGCTGTGCATGCCTGACTTGCTTCTTCAGTATTTCTTGAAGAAAGATTGAACAGAAGAATGTACACAATAGTAAAACAAGCATTCTTAAAGGCAAAATTACTACTATTACCTATGCATAATACAAATATAGATAGATAGTATCTATACTTTTAGTATCTTTGAAAATATATTTCAGACTATAAATCAGTAAAAATATAGCCTTTATTATATATTTCTTCACTTATTTATTTAGTACCTAACTAGGCCAGGACCTTGGGTTAGAGTGGTAAACAAAAAAGACAGACTTTGCCCTTAGGAAACTTAAAGGATGGAAACAATGCTTAAGATTGTGCCAGAAAGATATCCCATATTCGTAGACCAGAAGACTTAATACGGTTGAGATAGCGTTACTCCCTAAACTGATCTACAGATTCAATGCAGTCCTGTCAAGATCCCAGCTGCTTTTTTGCAGAAATTGACAAGCTGATCCCAAAATTCATATGTAAATACAAGGGACCCAGAATGGCCAAAACAATCTTGAAAAAGCAGAACAAAGTTGGAGGACTCACACTTCCTGGTTTCAAAACTCACCAGAAAGCTAACAGTAATGAAGACAGTGTAGTACTGGCATGAGAATAGACACACAGATCAACGGAACAGAATAGAACAGAATTGAGAGTTTAGAAATAAACCATTACGCTTTTGGTCAGATGATTTTCCACAAGGATGCCAAGATAATTAAATGGGGAAAGAATACTCTTTTCTATAAATGGTGCTGAGACAATTGGATATCCACATGCAAAAGAATGAAGTTGGACCCCTTCCTTATACCATACATAAAAATTAACTCAAAATAGACCATAAACTTAAATGTAAGAGCTAAAACTATAAAACTCTTAGAAGAAAACATACGAATAGATCTTCCTGACTTTAGGGTAAACAAAGTCTCCTTAGTACAATATCAAAAGGATAAGTGACAAAAGAAAAAAATAGATAAATTGGACTTCATCAAAATTAAAACCTCTTGTGCTGCAGACGATAGCATCAAGATAGTAAAGACAACCCACAGAATGGGAGAAAATATTTGCAAATCATATATGTTAAGAGATGATTTAAGAATACGTAAAGAACTCTTACAACTCAATATTATAAAGATAAATAACCCAATTTAAAAATTGGAAAAAGATCTGAATAGACATTTCTCCAAAGAAGATATACAAATGACCAATAAGCACATGAAAAGATGACCAATATCATTAAGCTATCAAGGAAATGTAAATCAAAACCACAGCGAGATCCCATTTTATACCCATTAGCACAGCGGCAATCAAAAAGACAGATAATAACAAATTTTGGCAAGGATATGGAGAAATTGGAGCCCTTATACGTTACTAGTGGAAATGTAAAATGGTATAGCCACTTTGAAAAACAGTTTTGCAGTTCCTCAAAATGTTATACACAGAGTTGCCATATAACCCAGCAATTCCATTCCTAGGTGTATAGGAATGGAAGTTCTCTGTCAGTTCCAAGAGAACTGAAAACACACATCCACACAAAAATTTGTACATGAATATTCATAGCAGCATAATTTATAATATCCAAAAAGTGGAAACAACCAAAGTGTCTATCAACTAATGAGTGGAAATGCAAAATGTGATATGTCCATGCAATGGAATATTCTTTGCAATAAAAAGAGATGAAGTAGTGATACACCTACAACATTGACGGACCTGGAAAACATTATGCTAAGTGAAACAAGTGAATCACAAAAGACCACACATTGTATGATTCCACTTATATGAAATGTCCAGAACAGGCAAATCTATAGAGATAGAAATTAGATCAGTGGTTGCCTAGGGCTGGGGGATTCAGGGTGGGGACAGATGGGAAGTGACTGCTAATGTGTATGGGGTTTCTTTTTGGAGTGATGAAAATATTCTAAAATTGATTGTGCTGGTGTTTACGTAAGTCTGTGACTGTAGCAAAAACCATTGAATTGTACCCTTTAAATGGGTAAAATGTATGGTATGTGAATTGTATCTGAATAAAGCTGTTTTTTAAAAAAGAATGTGCCAGAAATTACAGAATACATTTTTTCTCCATCGCTATAGTTTTGTCTTTTCAAAAATGTCATGTAAGTGGAATCATATGGTATGTAACCTTTGAGAGTGGCTTCTTTCACTTAGCGTAATGCCTGTGAAATTCATCCAAGTTGTTGTGTGTATTAATAGTTTCTTATTTTTCATTGCTGAGTAGTGGTCTTTATATGGACATATCACAGTGTGTTATCTTTCACCTGTTGAAGGACATTTGAGTTGTTTCCAGTTTTAGGCAGTTAAGAATCGAGCTGCTTTAAACATGTGTATAGAGGTCTTCATTTCTCTAGGGTAAATACCCAGAAGCACGATTGCTGGGTCATAGGATAAGTGTATGTTCAACTTCATTAGAAACTGCCAAACTGTCTTCTAGAGTGGCAGCACCATTTTGCATTCCTACCAGCAATGTATGAGGATTCCGGTGGTTCTGCATCCCTGACAACACTTAGTATTGGCAGTATTTTTTATTTTAGCCCTTTTTTTTTTTTTTTTGTGAGGAGGACCAGCCCTGAGCTAACATCCAATGCCAATCCTCCTCTTTTTTTGCTGAGGAAGACTGGCCCTGGGCTAACATCCATGCCCATCTTCCTCCACTTTATATGGGACGCCGCCACAGCATGGCTTAACAAGCGGTGCGTTGGTGCGCACCCGGGATCCGAACCGGCGAACCCCGGGCCACCACAGCGGAACGTGTGCACTTAACCGCTTGCGCCACCGGGCCGGCCCCTATTTTAGCCATTTTAATAGGTATATAGTGGTATCTCATAGTGGTTTTAATTTGTATTTCCTTGATAGCTGATGATGTTGACCTTCTTTTTATGTGCTTATTTGTCCTTCATGTATCCTCTTTGGTGAAGTGTCTGTTCAAGTGTTTTTTTTTTTGTTTTTTTTTTTTGGTTTTTTACCAATTTTTAAATTAGGTTGTTTATTTTCTTACCGTTGAGTTTTGAGAGTTCTTTATATATTCTGGATACAATTCCATTGTTGAAAACATGACCTGCAAATAGTTTCTCCCAGTCTGTAGCTTGTCTTTTTATCTCTTAACAGTGTCTTTCACAGAGCAAAAGCTTTTAATTTTTGTAAAGTCCAGTTTATCAATTTTTCTTCTTTGGATGGTGCTTTTGATACCATGGCTAATTCTGCCTAACTCTAGGTCATGAAGATTATTCTATATTTTCTTATAAAAGTTTTATAGGTTTACTTTTTGCATTTAGATCTATGGCTCATTTTGAGTTAACGGCTGTATAAGGTGTGGGATTTAGATTGAGGTTCATTTTCTTGCATATGGATGTCCAGTTGTTCCAACACCATTTATTAAAAAGGCTGTCCTTTCTCCCTTTGTCTTTAGACCTTTGTCAAAAGTCAATTTGTCATATTTGTGTGAATCTATTTCTGGACTCTCTGTTCTGTTCTAGCTACTATGTGTCTATCCCTTCGCCTCTTGTTAGATACATACACATTTAGAATTGTTATGTCTTCGTGGTGAACTGACCCTTTCATTATTATGTAACATCCCTCTGTATCCCTGGTGGTTTTCTTTGCTGTGAAGTCTACTTTGTCTGATATTAATATCTCAATTCCTTTTCCCTCTTTCCCCTACCCTAAAGATTAGGAATTTCAGTTTATTACTTTAGTACTTTTTTATAAGCCAAAAAGCAAAATGCCAGTGGTTCATCACTATCTTAATCTCTGGTCACTTCAGATTCAGTGATGGGTGGGCTGTGGGGGGGATCCCAGCCCACCACAGCTGGCAGGTGAGATCACCACGACAGCATAATTGTTCACAATTATTCACATAATAATTGTTCACATAATAGTTGTTCACAGTTATTTGGTTCCCATCCCTGCGGGAGGATTCCACATCCCTACCCTGTTGAACTCAGGAATGGCCATGTGACTTGCTTTTTCTGACAAGATGATGGAGGAAGTGATATGTGTCACTTCTTAACCAGCAGCCTTAAGAGGCAACTCATGGTTCACTGTGTGTTTCTTCTTCTCTGCCATGAGGTGGGCAGTGCTGTGGCTACAGGCTGCTCCAATAGCCTGGTTCCTAGAGGGAAGATAACACAGAGCAGAACCACAGCTGGCCAGGGACAGACACGAGGCACAGACAAGAAATAAACATTTGCTATTATAAGCCACTGAGATTTTTGTGTTGTTTGTTACCACAGGATAGGGGCCAAGCCGTGGGCCCAATCCATTCTAGGCCTTAGGGTCCTACTCTTTTTTCCTCATAAACAGAAGCCAAGAAGGGCACTTTTCCTAAATTAGAAACAAAGAAGTGGTGGAGAAGGTAAGAGGGGCCAACAGATGACTGGAGTTAAAGGACAAACTGCCCAGCTGTTGGCCCCTTGCCTTAATGAAACACAATTTACGTTAGGCTCATCTGTCTCGGGCCTGTTCTCCTAGAGTTTGAGGATGTCATTGTCACTTCCCCTGCAGCAGGGGCGCTGAGTCTTGGCACAGGCCTGTGCTACCCCCTCTAATCCTGCATTGACATATTACTGTTGACTCTTCATAGCTCTGCTGGTAGCGGCTGTTCAGTGGGATCTGCCCCATCCTCTTCCTTCTTGACCCCACACCTGTCACCTCAGGAAATAGTTGTCGAGCTGTAGAGTGGCTCTTATTACAGAATTTGTCACTGATATTAATTTATTTTTTCAGGTGAAGTACACAGAGTTTAGTAATATAAAACAAAGAGAAGATTTATATGAGTGAGCAAAATTCAGGGCTAAAGAAGGGGAAGGACAAAGACCTGGGGGTAGAGAGCGTGCAGAGTTGCCAGGGTTTTTGTCTCAAACATGTCGATGGGATAAAATACATCCACTAGCAGTATTTACAGTAAAAATAAAAGAGGGCACCCAGGCTTTGTTTTTTCCTAATAAAAATAATGATGGTTACATTGAACTAACTTATAGATTCTTCCCCTAACCACATATCTTCATCTGATTTCCTGAAATAATTATATGAAAAAGAGATAATGTGAATGATATTAATATAGTTAGCAGTTATTAAGCACTGATTTGTGCCAGATACAGTCCAAAATGCTTGATACAAATTAATTCATTTAACCCTCACAAACAACCCTGTGAGGTCTAGGTACTGTTCTAATCCCCATTTGATAGATGGAGAGACTGAAGTAATTTGCTTAAGGTCACAGCTGGATTGTGGTAGAGCTTTGAACACAGGCAGTCTGTTTTCAAGCCTGTGCTCTTAAACACAATACACTGAAGGTTATGTGTGGGTATAGATATAATTAAATTATATTTTCGAAAGAGTAGAAAGCAGCATATGGTTAAAATGATCATATCTATAGCCAGAGGCTTAGCCAGGACAAATCTACCCACCTTCCTCCTGTGGTGGGCAGTTTGCCTGTTTGTGTTTAGCTTGTACAATGGCATCAGATATGGAGGCCTTCTGTTCCCTCTCCGTTTAGATAGCTAATGTAAGCAGCAGACCCCAGAGCTCTAAAGAGACGGCCCTGTTGGGTGGCTCACAAAAATCAGTGAGTGAGAATGCAGGTGAGGCAGCACCGCCCTCCTCTAACTAGGTGAATAACTCAAAGACAAAACCACTGGATCATCCTTGTAAGAAGGGGCAGCAGACCGGGGGTCACAGAGTATCTCCCAGTCTGCGGTCATTTCGGTTATTATGAATCACATCCAATGGAACCTCCCACGTCTTCTTCCAACACGGTGCATTATTTTTTGTAGACTTAAAGAGAGAAGCACGTCATAGTCAGCTCAGGATGCTGTAACAAAATACCATAAACTGAGTGGCTTAAACAAACAGAAATTTATTTCTCAAAGTTCTGGAAGCTGGGAAGTCCAACATTAGGGTGCTAGCATGGTCGGTTTCTGGTAGAGTTCTCCTCCAGGTCGTAGACTGCTGACTTCTTGTATCCTCGCATGGCAGAAAGAGAGCAAGCGAGCTCTCTGGCCTCTTATAAGGGCACTAATATCATTCACTAGGGCTCTGCCCTCATGATCTAAAGGCCCCACCTCCAAATACCATCACATTGGGAATTAGATGTCAACATATGAATTTTGGGGAGACACAAACATTCAGTCCGTAACAGTAAATATTCCTTTTGTTGAGTGCAGTAGCACCCCAATTGAACATGGTTTACATATGCAGTTTTGAATGTGGAGATCTCCGAAACACCCAGACTGCTTCTCTGCAATGGAACAGGGATTCAGGCAGTCTAGCTCTGGGTGAAGATAAACTAATCCATTTCAACAGTAAGCCCAAACTAAAGAATCAAAGAGGTAACTTTCAGTTAACAGGGAAGTGACATTTCATAATGCAAACTGCACTTGGCGCTGTGTGTAAGCAGACACTGCTGTGTCATCGGAAGGCTGTTTGTCTCAGTGGACTCACAGTTGATGAGTACTCCAGGAAGAGGCTGAGTTCTTTCTCTGGATCTCCTGATGATTTCCTGTTCTAGGGTTAGGCAACTGGCCTCAGAACAGATAAAGATGCTTGTGTTATACATCGCTGGTGCATAGTGATTCTTTAAAAAAGGAGTCCGATAGTCCAACTATTGGACTAGGACTTGTACCTTCACTCAGCCATTCCTAGACTTCAGTTCTAGTTGACTTTAAAATCATTGATTTGCAGTTGTTGGCTATAGAACTATGTCAATACACTGAATGCTGTTGCCCCTGAGGGCAGTATCAGTTGAATTTTAGAGTTTTTGAAGAGGGCATAGATTAGTTAAAGGAGAAAATCAAATATTGAATTCCTTAGGTGGTACCATTTAAAACTATGCCAATGTTTTTTTACTTAATTACCTTGGCAGTCTCACTTTGAAAGTACCCAACAGAATTTTTTCGTGAGCCCTCTTGTAAATAATTTGGTCCCCTTTTGAGTAATATATTTTTTAAGCTGTCAAGGCTCTAATTGTTATGATATATTTTATTAGATACATATTTCTTTGTGTATTTTCAGGAAAAGTTAACAGAGGCTTTATCTTTATGTGATTCTTTTCCTACTTTATCCATTTTATTTCTAGGCACAGAGTTTATTAAAACTGGCTTTTATAAAAATAATAGCTTTATTGAGATATAATTTACTTACTGTACAGTTTGCCTATTTAAAGTATATAATTAATGGTTTTTAGTATATTCACAGAGTTGTGCATCACCACCTCAGTCAATTTTAGAACATTTTTATCACCTCCAGAAAGGGAAAAAAACCTGTTAACAATCACTCACTCCCCATTTCCTCTCACCCCACCTCCACTCCCAGCCCTAGACAACCACTAATCTACTTTCTATCTCTATAGATTTGCCTCTTCTGGACATGTCATACAAATGGAATCATCCAGTATGTTGTCCTTTGTGACTGGCTTCTTTTAGTGAGCATGTTTTCAAGGTTCATCCATGCTGTAGCATATATTAGTACTTCATTCCTTTTTATTGCTGAATAATATTCCATTGTTTGTATAGACCACACTTTGATTGTCCATTCATTGATTGATGGACCTTTGGGTTGTTTCCACTTTTGGGCTGTTATGAATAATGCTGTTATGAACGTTGTGTACACTCTTTTATGTGTGAAGATCTGGCTTTTTAGTGACTCAGCTGCCCTTTTAAATACCAGTGATGTCATAGCTACATAGGACCCTGATGTCCTCTTGCTCAGTGCCTCCTTTTTAGGGTAGGTGGCTTCTCGGGCACACAGAGCTAGAATGATGGAGTGGGGCCCCACATCCAGGTCTCTCGCTCCCAGGTTCAATGCTTTACCAGCTGGTGTGGAAACATGAAGGCTGAAGAAACCCTAAAGCCCGCAGGGCACAAATTTGTAAAAGTCTTGCAGCTTTTTCTGTTTGCTGTTTCTTCTGTTTGTCACTTATTAATAGTATGATCTAGCCGGAAAGCAAAAGAACAAGAACTTCAAAGTTAGAAAGTTCCTTAGAGATTTTCTGGTCTAGTATCCTCATTATACAGATGAGGAAACCCCAGAGAAGTGATGTCACTTATCACCCAAAATCACTCTGTTGGTGGCAGAGCAAGGACTGGAACTCCGATCTCTTTACTCCTTGTCCCAGCCCTTGTGCCTCCTTAGGGCGAGCATTGCTTGCTCGGGAGCTGGGTGAATGGTAGTGCTGAGTCATTTTGTGTCTCTTCTCTAATAGAATCCTGTCACGGGGCTGCTCTCCGCCAGTCATGAGCAGAAGGACGCCTGGGTGCGGGATAACATCTACAGCATCCTGGCCGTGTGGGGCCTGGGCATGGCCTACCGCAAGAATGCCGACCGTGATGAAGACAAGGCCAAGGCCTACGAGTTGGAGCAGGTAATGCTGACTGGCTGCCATGTCTTGGCTGCTCAGCACCTTTTCCCTGAACTAAAAAGCCTATCAGGAAGTAGCTGTGTGTGCAGAACAGTCTCGTGCAGGTGTCGCCTCCATTTTTGCTATAGAATATTTTGGAGAGGCATTTAGATGGTCTCAACCTCTCATTTGTCTTTCTCTTTGAGATTTTTCCCTCCATAACAAGAAAAATCACACTCAATAGGAAAATAAAGCATCCAAGTCTCTAACATTTCTCTCACACATGCTCTGTCAATTTTATACATACTTATATACAAGGTGTCATTATAAACTAACATGATTTTTAAAGAGTCAGCACACCAGAACCACACATTCTGAAGTATCCTGTTGAAAAGGTATTTATCCAAATAGTATTGCTACAGCTTAAAGAATTTTTGGAATTTCCCTTAAAAATGCCTTTCTAGTTTGAGCCATTCCAAAACAGTCTTACTAGTTTATAGTCACCCTTTAATTTTAAACCACATTGATGTTGTGCAGTTTTTGTGCCTACGTTATCATATAGCACAATGAAGTCCTTTTATTGTTTTCCAAAATCGGAAACCAACACACACCAAAGCAAAGATTTGCCATCATTGAGTATATAAGAAACTAATCTGCCCCTGAGCACAGGAGGTATTTTCAGGGTGTTTTGAGCAATAGCATTGAAGTAGGGAGCATTGACATCTAAAAGTATAGTTCTCTTGGCATGAGAGCCTTTGGGATTTATCTTTGATTCATACAGTCCTCGTTGGCCCCCACAGCCACTAGATCGTCAGGTCCAGGAGGAGTTCTTACTGCCCAGTCGGTGCTTGTTTATAGCAACCCAAGTGGGCATGAGTGGCAGGCAGCCTTGACAGCAGTAGGGAGGCTGCGAGAGGAAGCCTGCCTGTGGGAGCAAGGGAAGGACAGTTTGGATTTGACTAGACATGCTGAGTGTGAGGTGATGAAATCACCCAGTCTTGGAGGTAAGGCAAAAATGTTTTAAGAAATGCATACAGCAAGCATTGACTGCTCCTCCAAGAATTTGAATGGCTCTTATGTAAGTGAATCATTCATTTAACAGTATAATAATTTGATGTCAATGTCCTCCAAACTTCCATCCTTCTTTGAGAAAAAAATCATAGTAAAGCCATACCTGTCCACACACATCCACACACACCCATACCCACCCCCACACACACACACCCCTACCTCTGCCTCTCCTCTGTAAGCGATTTCTGATCCAGGTTAGAGTTGACTAGATTGGCTGCTCTGTGATTGACAATAGCAAGGCACAAACCGGCCACATTGTTTGATTTGTTGAGTGTAGTTAATATCTAAAGGAGACTTCTCCCTTGATTATGGAAAATAACACAAGATCTTCCAGTGATCCTCAACAGGGATGCTATTGCATTTGGGGCTTAAGCAGTACAGTTATTCATTGTGTGAGACTGTCCCATGCATTGCAGGAAACTTAGGGTCCTTGTCCTTACTCACTAAATGCCACTAGCCCCCACTCCCATCATGGTGACAATAAAAATACCTCCACTCTCACATTTCCAGATGCTCCCCCGTCTCCAGGGGATGGAAATGTCACCTCCAGTTGGGAGCCACTGTTCTTCTTCATTATGGAAAATAACTTCTTTATTTGAGGGAAAGTCAATTGACAAATGTTTATGCTATACACTGTGGGAAATGTTAATTATACCTTATAATTATGAGGTAATATTCTCTGCCTCAAAAGAGTTTGTGATATAAAGTGAGATTATATTCTAGAATCCTAGGATTTTAGAGGTGAAAGGATGTGAATGGTCATACATTCCAGACTTTTCTCTGACAATGAACTTTTGTGGCCCTTCACTGCATCCTCCCCTGCAAACCATGTACATTCTATAAGAGAGGAGATGCTCATGGCCTTAGGTGGGAGCTTCTGTCAGCCAAGCTACTTTGACCTACAGAATATCCCGTTCTCCAGCCACTCGTGAAGTAGTTTTATAGTGTTTTTAATAGAACATATTAAGACCAGTCTTTCAATGGGCCTAAATTGTGTAGGAAGTGGGAGGCAACGTAATGTATTGACTAAGAGCTCAGACTCTGGAGTCAGACGGCCTGAGCTCTGTCCTTGCTCCACCCCTGCCAGCTGGGAGACTTTAGCAATGTTGCTTCATCTCTCTCAGCCTCGGGTTCCTCATCTCTAAAGTGGGGTAATAATAACACCCACCTCATTAGGTTGTTGCAAGAATTAGAGAGAATCCAAGTAAAGTGTTTTTTACAATACCTGGACAGAATGTCTGATTATCATAGTATTATTGTTATTATTTATAATGATAATAATTGGTTGCAATACATATTGTTAAGAAATCTTAGCAGCTACTTGTATTTTGTAAGAACTTTACTTAATAGTCCCGTAATGGTGTCACAAATGGCTATTTTGGCAAAGCATCAATACTTTGGGGCAGGCATAGTGGACTTAGTTCATCCTTAGCATAACAAAAATAAATTACTAAGAACTGTGACATAAAGCCCCAGGGTACTAGGCTTATAAAAATCGTTTTGCTAAAATATCAGTGAGGAGTCACTGGACTTCAGAGCTGGGAGGTACCATGTGGTCCAACCCCTTTATTTGAGATAAGTTACTTCGTTAAGGTTTTCTTTCTTTGTGATGGAGTGGAGAGGTGGAAATAGTCTAAATAGTCAGAATACTCGGGATCTGCCTTCTCAGGGAAGTCTCCAGGCAGCACTGGCTTAGCGGCCATGTGGTGAGGAGGTTGTTTTCATGGAGCAGGGAAGCCGGCCTTGTTACTCATCCTACTTTATTTCCGCAGAATGTGGTGAAACTGATGCGGGGTCTTCTCCAGTGCATGATGAGACAGGTAGGCGGAAAACGAAAAATGTGTTTGCGGGTCATCTGAGTAGGCATTTCATCATTTTCATGGTGACAGCTAACATTCTTAGAGTATTTTGAACTTTTCTTCTCAAAATGAAGACAAATTGAAAAGATTTTGCTTACTTTCTCCTTTTAAAGTTATCTTCAATAATTTTATTATACTATAGGATCACAGATGCAAAGGACACTGTTTCTCAGAATCTCTTTTGAAGAATTGTGTAAAAGGAGAACATGCCCTTTTTTTTAAAATGAGGAAGAAGGGCCGGCCCCGTGGCTTAGCGGTTAGGTGCGCGCGCTCTGCCGCTGGCGGCCTGGGTTCGGATCCCGGGCGCACACCAACGCACTGCTTCTCCGGCCATGCTGAGGCCGCGTCCCACGTACAGAAACTAGAAGGATGTGCAGCTGTGACATACAACTATCTCCTGGGGCTTCGGGGGGGGAAAAAAGGAGGAGGATTGGCAATAGATGTTAGCTCAGAGCTGGTCTTCCTCAGCAAAAAGAGGAGGATTGGCACGGATGTTAGCTCAGGGCTGATCTTCCTCACAAAAAAAAAAAAAATGAGGAAGAAAACATCGTTTTTAAAAGCCGCTCTAGAAAGCCATGTACTATTGTTTATTCTGTTGAGTTTATAAAAGGGTTTCTTTTCATTTGAGTTGAAATACTTGAATTTTTAAAACTTGACATTACTATTTACTGGTATTTTCAGTGAGGGGTAAATTAAACAATTCATTGAGCATGTACTGTATACAGAACATCGTACTAGGATCTGCACAGATTCAAAGATGAATATGATCCTGTCCCCACCCTTAATCAGCACACGCCCGGTTAGTCTTCACAGACATAGCTGCTCTTTTCCTTTCAACATAAGGAAACAAGAAGTTGAAATTTAAACAGGTCCTCTTCCTCCCCTACTTCTCTCTCCCTTTCCCTCCCTCTCTCATTGAGTGTCTGCCGTGTGTCACAGCTCATGCTGGGGATAGTCAGATAAGGAGACCCTCTGGCTTGACTCCTAACCCCTGCAGAACTTGTTACAATTCTGTTGGGCTGGGACATTTCCGGAGATGGGCAGGAAGAATCCTCTCACACAGCCCCTCTGCATGCTGCTCACTAGTGAACACTTGCTGCCTTCCATCCCTCTGGCTCCCAGAGGTAGCAGATACGAGGTCTAGATCCAGGAGAGTGACCCTGTGTGTGGCCTCTGCCAACCATGAACCCCTTAGCTCTGTGGAACCAGCTTGCTTTTTCCCTCAGGTGGATAAAGTGGAGAAGTTCAAGCACACTCAGAGTACCAAGGACAGCCTGCACGCCAAGTACAACACTGCCACCTGCAGCACAGTGGTGGGCGACGACGAGTGGGGCCACCTCCAGGTGGATGCCACGTCCCTCTTCCTCCTGTTCCTGGCCCAAATGACTGCCTCTGGTGAGCCAGGGCCGTTTGAGCCCGTTGTATAGAGAGTGACAATCCAGAAGGGGGAGAGGAGGAGCAGGCGTTGATCAGTATTCAAAATAAGCTATTTCTGTAAAGAAAAAGCATGCTTCTTTATAATATTATGTGTATTGACTCTGATGTGCCAACAGTCAGCCTCCTAAGCACTTATAGGATGAGGGCTATTGAGCCAGCTCTATTAGCGTCTCTCTGATTGATCCCAAAGCTTCCTTGCTGTCACTGTCACCTAATTCCTGGAGCAACTTAGATCAGATCTACCTTCAACAGTTCAAATATCTGCAGACGGTGTCATGCCTCTCTTAGAGTTTTCTTCTCAGGATTAGCAGGACTGGCCGTTCAGCTCTTCCTCTCACTGTCCTGGTCACACTCTTCTAGATGCACCCTCCTTTATCCAAATTATATTCAAACAACATAATTTCTAGAACTTGGCAGTGTGCCCAGAGTGGTCGGTCAGTCTGTAGCACCCATACTGTGAGTGGGCCCAAAACTTCCAGACAGTGAGCATTGTTCCTGTTGAAGCCTGAGCTGTTGGCTTCCATGGTGGCCTGGACACCAGACGGGCTGCGGCCCGTCTCTGTGAACCAAATGGCCTCTCCCACAAGGGAGTCTGCTGCAATGCTCCCCCAGGGATTAGGTCACTTAGCTGCTGTGTCCCTGAGTTCTTATCTCCAGTCCAGTGAACTGATGCTCCTGAGTTAGAGGCTTCCTATTTATGTCAGACCATAAGTGTGAAACTCTAAAAATAGCAGAAATCAGTAAGGAATATTGTATAGCTTTGTGAATAAACCAGGCATTTATAAAAAATACTTTCTGGTTGGGGCCGGCCCGGTGGCGCAAGCGGTTAAGTGCGCGCGCTCCGCTGCGGCGGCCCGGGGTTCGCTGGTTCGGATCCCGGGCGCGCACCGACGCACTGCTTGGTAAGCCATGCTGTGGCGGCGTCCCATATAAAGTGGAGGAAGATGGGCACAGATGTTAGCCCAGGGCCGTCTTCCTCAGCAAAAAAAGAGGAGAATTGGTGGATGTTAGCTCAGGGCTGATCTCCTCACAAAAAAAAAAAAAAAAATACTTTCTGGTTATGAAAGTTAATATGAGCTCACTGTAGATATGTTAGAAAATATTAACAAAATACAAAGAAAAAAAATCCCACTGCCAATTTTCATTTGGATGTGTTTCCTCCAACTCTTTTTTCTATTTTTTTTTTTACCCGTTTGTCATATTGTATGCATAAATATGGTCTTCTTATTGTATAGCGTTTATAACTTAAGCATTTCCCCCATGACCTTAACATATAATTTTATGTTTAAGCTCTTCATAAATGTAATTTTAGTGCCTTCATCAATGGATATGCCATACTTAATTGAATTATTCCTTTATTCCTTTGTTTTTTTTGCGATTACAACTAATGTTGCAATACCAACTTTGACCCCATCTCTATTTGCTTCCTTCCATTAGATATCATTCAAAGGCTACTCTTACATATTGCCAAATTGTTTTCAGAATAGTTTACTAGTTAAACTCCTCCTAGCAATGTAAGAGTGCATATCTTACCATACCCATACCAGCTTCAAGAATTCATACTTAAGGGCCGGCCCCGTGGCTTGGCAGTTAAGTGCGTGCGCTCCGCTGCTGGCGGCCCCGGGTTCGGATCCCGGGCGCGCACCAACGCACCGCTTGTCCAGCCGTGCTGAGGCCGCATCCCACATACAGCAACTAGAAGGATGTGCAACTATGACACACAACTATCTACTGGGGCTTTGGGGAAAAAAAAAGGAGGAGGATTGGCAACAGATGTTAGCTCAGAGCCGGTCTTCCTCAGCAAAAAGAGGAGGATTAGCACGGATGTTAGCTCAGGGCTGATCTTCCTCACAAAAAAAAGAAGAATTCATACTTAAAATATATGTGTATTTGCCATAATCAACTAAACATTCAAGGACCCAAGCAAAAATCTGCTCTGTTGGTCACTGCCTGCTACAGCGCGTTGATGCAGCCCCCTGGGCAGGTCCCAGGAGCTGGCCTTTCTGCGGGGTGAAGGGCGTCCCCTGAAGGTGGGGGCTCTATTTTCCCTATCTACCCTTGGGGAAAAGGACCCACCCTTTGGCTCACTCAAGGCTAAGGACAGTGTCTGGTTGCTCTGGGTTAAAACCCTTGTTTTGTTAGAACCTTCTGTGCAAATCCAACACCTACCAGAAGGCCCCACACCTTCTCTTTCAGTCCTTTCTACTTGTAGGCACTCTTACAAAAGTGGAGCCCACCCTTCCTTGCTTCCTTCCTCCTGCCCTCCCTCCCTTCCTCCCTTACTTCCATCCATTAGACATTAACTGGTATGATTTACTTCAGACTTAATTTTTGATGCCCTAGTAAGAAAAATGAAAATGGGGATAAAAAGATTTATTTCCTAGTGTGATATTTGTAATCTGTAATTGGCAGCTAGCTATCTCTTCACAATATAACTCCATAACTTCTATGTTTTTCTTTACTAGGTTTACGTGTTATTTTCACCCTCGATGAGGTAGCCTTCGTACAGAATCTTGTCTTTTATATAGAAGCTGCATATAAAGTTGCTGTAAGTATCAACCCCAGTAGTTTTTTCAAAAGGAATAAAAAGAATAAAAATCACACAGTTCTTTGAGGGCCAGGCTGTTTGGGGCTGACCAGAAGCTTAGCAAGATTCGAGATATAAGGTTATGTTACCTCCGCACACAAAGTGCACATTTGGGTCCTGGGACACAGTCAGGGAGCTTATGTTTTTGGAGTGTACCACATGCTCTGCTTGAATCCGTTTTGCTTATTTTAAATAAGATCCTCAAATGTCCGATGGCACGTACACAGGCCGGCCTGAATCTGGGTGAAGGCAACAGCATCAGTACCTCGGTAGGAGCTGCTGTGTTGTGGGCATCACCCCCCAAGGCCCACAGGTAGGGACCGGAGCCAGATGTGTGCCCCAGGCCAGGTGTGTGCACACCAACGTGCATAAACCCCGGTTCCTCCGGGCTTCTGTCTGGTATGGAAGGTGGAGCCTGACACACTTCTAGAGAACAACTAAACTATGCAAAGCTGACTGTGAGGGCAATAAGGAAAAGGTAGAGTTTGGTTTGAAAAATAAAAAAGGCCACTATGGTCTAAAGCAGGGGTCAGCAAACTTTTTCTGTAAAGGGCCAGAGAATAAATATTTTCAGCTTTGCGGTCCCTATGGTCTCTGTTGCCACTGCTCAACTCTGCCATCGTAGCACGAAAGCAGCTGCAGACGACATGAGAACATGTGAGCATGGCTGTGTCCCAAATAGACCTTATTTACAAAAACAGGTGGCAGACTAGATTTGGTCCAAGGGCCGGAGTTTGCTGACCCCAGGTCTAAAACAGCAGTCTTCCCCTCCCAGGGTACATTTAGCAATGTCTGGAGACATTTTTGGTTGTCACACTGTGGAGGGTGCTACTGGCATCCAGTGAGTGGAGGCCAGGGATGCTGCTGAACATCCTACAGTGCACAGGACAGCCCCGCAACAGAGAATGATCCAGCCCCAAATGTCAGTAGTGGTGAGGTTGACAAACCTTGGCCTAAAGAAACTTGAGGAGTCTTTGTGGAAAGGGTGGGACTTTAGTTGGACCTTGGAGGATGAGTAGGGTTTAGATAAGCAGAAGGGAGGGAAAAGGACGTTTCGGGTGTGGGAATAGCATGAGCAGTCACAGAGGCAGGAACAGGCTCTGAGTGTGGGAGGGGTGCTTGGGGAAAGGGCGTGCAGAGTGAAGGAGTAGACTTAGGCTAAAAGTGAGTATTGGAGAATAGTAGAAAATAAGGCCAGCTTGTGGGCGTGCAGGGGGTGGAGGCCAGATAATAGAGGTGTGGCCATCCAGAGAGAGAGATTTGAACTCGATCCACTAGGGAATAGACAGTCTGTCATTTTAGACTCTTATGCAGGGGAGTGAGCTGATCAAAGCAGTTTTCAAGGGTAAGTCACTTGCCTCTGGGGTTGTAGTGAAGCAGGGTTGGAGCAGAAAGGCCCAGAGGTGAGGGGTGCTGAAGGAAAGAGTCCTGGAGCCCGGCTACACGGTGTGCAGGGAAGAGTCTAAAGTGGCTCTGATGTGTCTAAGTCTAAGTTTTCACATTTTGAAAATGTCCATCTTTGGAGATCAAATAATAAATAGTGAAATTTTGGCATCGGTCCTGTTCTTGTTGGGTTGTAATGTTTCAATGGTGCACCTAGCATTATTTCAAAACGGTATCCAGTGTTTGGGTTTCTTAAATGAAAATATGAATTACAGAAGTTAGGTATGCATGTATGAAGTCTCTATGTGGACTGAGTTTTCTGAGCCAATTCATATGAATCAGTTTTAAAATACCAGGGAAGTTCAAATATTCCATGCCTCCATTTTGACTTTGGCTCCTGTTACTTGCTGAGCATTTTTTTCCCCAAGAGGTAATGCTAGAAATAGGTATTAAATTATTTTAAATGGTTTGGTTGGCTTCAACTATTTATAACTCATTTGTTAAAGTTTCTCTATTCCATCTTACAATTTAATGTAAGTTCAAAGGGATTAGCTAAATAGAGCGGCAGCATTTTATTTGATTTTAAGATAAATAATATATTTTGTTCTCTACAAATCAAGTTTCTTACAAATTAACTTTTATGAATACGAAAATTGAGAGCATTTTTGCATGCATTTTTGTTCGACCTGAGTATTTACTTCTAAAACTCTGCACAGAGGTCAAATGAACTGAAAATGAGGAAGAATACAGTCTGAGTATAGAAAGCCATGAATTTGGTAGCCTTCAAGAAGAGATATTCCTGTTTCATTATGTCTACGGTAACATGAAGGAATCATTTTTCCGTAGCACTCTCATGTACCTCTTTCTCCTGCTCTGATTACTGCCTTTTTCTCCCGCAGGATTACGGAATGTGGGAACGTGGAGATAAAACGAACCAGGGCATTCCAGAATTGAATGCAAGCTCTGTAGGAATGGCCAAGGTGATGGTCTCATCCTGTTGGTTCTTCTTTCTGTGCGTTTTTACTGCTTTGATTTGGTTCTCTAGGAGTTTGGATTTAATCTGATTAGCATATTTTTCAAAAGTCAACAGCAAGTGTGAAATTCAGGTGGCACATGCACCCCAGCCAACTGAAATTATAGGTAAAGAATGTAGGTTTCCTACACTGAAGTCTCGTGTGCCTGAAAATCAGTGCGCTCCCTCCTCGTTATCCATTATCACCCGCGGGTCTAAGTTGTAGCTGTTGTCTAAGAAGCTGGATGCATGATGTCCAGTCTTCCTTTCTGGATCATAAAGAGGGCTGAAAAATATGACCACTTCGTGGGGCAGGGCTCACAAGTTCAAAAGTCTACAGGTCAGGTCAGGCAAGTAACATAAGCAAGTGAAGCCAGCCAGCTAGAAAAATATCGGAGGAGTACTGGGGACACTGGGAACTTTCTCTAAAGGTATTCCAATTCAAAATCATTTAAAAAACTTCTTCAGGCTAAACAAAACACCCCTGTGGGGCAGATTCAGTCCGCTGGCCACCAGTTTACGTCTCTTACCCTAAACATTTAGCATGCCGCCCTCCTTCCCTCCCTCCTTCTCAAGACTGAAATATATTTTTGGACAAAGTAGAGACTCCAGAGTTAGAATTTTTAAAACAACAATAAGTGTGCTCTGTTAAGGTCAACTGACAGAAACAGACTTAATACTGAAAGAATTAACTTTCTTAAGTGCCAGATATGCTAATATTAGAAGTTCACCTCTAAAATAGGTGAAAGAAAAGCCAACCATGAATTTAGTGCCCCCTCACACACACACCCACACAGCATTACGAACTTGTTAATATTTCAGTTTTTGGTAGAATACTAATTTCATTTTGGGAAATGTTTTTCTGTTTTCTCTTTCTTGTTCCTGCAATGAGCAGCAACATACGGGAAAACTCGGATCCACTGAAAATAAGGATAGAACACGACTATAGGACACTGTAGCTGGAGTTTAAAAATGTGTTTCATCACCTTTGGGAAAACATGTATGCTAGATTGCTTAATGAAAAAGAAGTACTAGATATGGGGGTGTATGTTTACTAGAAAGAAAAACTAATTCATACCTGTGCTTGTAGGCAGCCCTTGAGGCAATTGACGAACTGGACCTTTTTGGAGCTCATGGAGGACGCAAGTCAGTGATCCACGTCTTGCCCGATGAGGTCGAACACTGCCAGGTAACGGCTCAAGTCTCTCTTGCTCCAGAGAGTAGGGAAGGAGACTCACGGAGTGGAAGATTCAGGCTCCGGTTCAGATTCCTCACCTTGCTAGCTTGGTGGTACTTGGCTTCTTTGAGCTTCAGTTCCCTCATCCATAAAATGGGCATACTGGGACCTTCTCCTCCTGCTGCACAAGGTGGTTGTAAGGATCAGAGTAAAGCAACTTAGTTTGTCAGAGCACTTTGTAAGCCAGAAAGTATATGCAAATATAAGACACGACAACGATGTGGTATATATATATGGAGTCGACAGTCAAGGCAAGCTTGTATTGCTGGAGGCAGGATCTGTTTTGTGTTTTTTGAGCACATAGGTGGTTTTCTCTCAGGTTTATTTCATCATGCCCCCAAATCGAATGACTAGCAAGCACTAGTTCGCTTGGGGCGAGGGGTGGGGATGGGCAGAATAGATAGTGGAGGAGAGATGAGATGGGAGAAATGACAAATGAGTAGAACCTCCATGAATACAGGTCAGAGAAAGGGTGATTTGATGCACATTAGGGGACTTCATTAAGCAGACAGTAGGTCACCAATTGCTGGTCAATCAGCAAACTCTTATTTAGTGAGGGCCCACTGTGAGCCAGGTATTATGTGAGGGCTGTGGGAGTGAGACACATAAAAATTTGTAAGCAGAGAGCTTCCTGTGGGAGTGCATGTTTCCAGGCAGAGAGAGCCTAGGGAAGAGGGACTAGTTAAAGAACTGGGCTTGGGGGATCAGTTGGCTATGGGAAATGAAGCTTTATTCTGAAGCTAAAGGGTTCCCCCATCTTTATCCCCCCTTCGAGCTCACTCCATTTTCCCCCATTAAATAGTCCTGAGTGGGGAGTCTGCTATTTCTGGGGTATGCTTTAATAGAGTCAAGCTGGTGTGTGTCTTAATAGATGTGTAGTCTAGTGGAAATTGCATGAGCTTTGTAGCCAGCCGGACCTGGGTTAGAATCCTAGCTCTGTTGCATACTAGCTGCATGCTCTTAGGCAGGAGTCTCTGTCTCAGAGTCCTCATGTGTGAATTGGACATAGTACCCGAATTCCTTCTTCATATGGAAAATTTAATAAGCTTATGTTTGCAGGAGTCTAGCCCCATGTCTGTACATGTTAGATCCCATGTTAGCTCCCTTCCCTTCCCAAACTTTGCCTTATAATCTCAGCTTCCTTCAGTTTACAGTGCCTAATCCAACCACCTTATAATTGAGTCCATATTATAGTGCCACTAAGAAACCCATTCTTTCGAGGACTAAACTAAGTCTGTCGTTTACCATTTTGCCTGAGCATTCATGCAGTCTTCTGGATTTGACTCCTTCTTTAAGTGGTTTCTGGGTCACCTAGTCTAACTGGTCACATTCCACAGAAGCTAGACACTTCTCCATGCTGGCCCCATATGTGTGTTCTTCTCTGTCTCTATCTTCAGCCTAGGACACCCTCGCCTGCTGACACAGGTAGCCCGTAGTTCCTCCCCTGCCTGTCCTAAAGGCCAGCAAAGTCAACAGAAGGCATGGAAGGAAGGGAGACAAGCAGTTCTCAGCAAGGGCTCCAGGCAGTACCGTGCTCTCCCCAACCCCATTCTCTCCTGCAAGAAACAGGAATCATTGGCTGGGTAGGCGAGATCACCTAGCAGGGGCTGTGTTGGAAGGACAAAGCTCTACTAAAAATTGGCAAACACATTCGAATGTTTGCTTGGGGCTAAGGTCATGGTCTCTAGATACTGTATGTACCTATTAGTGCTTCCCAGGTTAAAGCCACCTCTTTGTTTTTCAGTCTATTCTGTTCTCCATGCTGCCGAGAGCATCGACTTCTAAAGAGATTGATGCTGGACTTCTTTCCATTCTTTCTTTCCCGGCCTTTGCAGTAGAAGATGTGAACCTTGTGAATGTGACCAAAAATGAAATTATTTCCAAGCTCCAGGTAAGCGTTGGTCGTGCTGGTGCCCTTCTGCCCTGGGTTAAGTGACCCTTTTACATGATGCCATGGAGCAGCTCACCCAGGCCTTAGTTCTCCATGAGGTCAATGGCTTGGTTTATCTAAGTGGACTCATAGAGCGAGGTATCCAAAGCTGAGTCTACGGGCAAGAAAAGGAAGTCTTGTGTGATCGAGTGCTTTGGTTCTCTTCCTAAGTGGCAGAGCTTGAACTCAGGCCGGCACCTTTGCGCCCCAGTACTTACCACCCCTGTACTTCTAAGGCAGAGCTTCTTAACCCGTTAAAGATCATAGACAGACTCCTTTGAGAGTCTCCTGAAAGCTAAAAAATCCCTGCCAGAAAAAAATGCACGTGTCCCAATATCCTCAAACTTTACACAAAATTTCTGGGAACTTGGCAATCCCAAAGTTAAACTGAGGTTAAAAAAATCCCTGCTCTCAGGTGAAATGCAGGATCTATGACACAAATTACACCAAACTGAGAATGTTATTAAATACGCCAGCCAACTGGAGTTATCAGTAAAATGATCAAAGAATGTAAGTTCCCTAAGCCGAAATCCACATGTTGATGATCGTACTTAGATTCAGAGAAAAATGCTTTTAGCCCTTGAAAACAAAGGGGTTAAAGGCTCTCCAATCGTATCTGCAAAAGAAAGCTTCTCAGTCAAGGTTCAGTGGAGAGAAAGGAACCTCTTTAGCTTGTCGAAGTAGGCAGGGAGTTAATGCAGGGAATGAAGTGTTTACAGGGAGCCAGTTCTATGCCAGGCTTCCCCAGGACTTCCAGAACACTACGGGGCTGGCTGCTAGGAGTCACTTGCCTCTGCAGCCAAAACTAGAGCAGCCCCCATGCCCTTAAGAAACTGGGGAATGGACGCCCAAAACTGCGATCCAGGGCTTAGGGAGGCAGATTAAGAGAGCACTGCCACTGCCCTTCTTTCTTGACACCCAGGAAGCTGGAGAGGAACACTGGAGGCTGCAGCAGGAAAAGAGCAGCTGTGGCCCTAAGCCACAGGAAGTACCGTTTCTCTCTCTGCCTTACTCGTTGCAGAATGCAGGCTCCTTTGCGTCCGTAGCCTAACTGTGAGGAGTCTGGAGTGTCCTCTTGGCTTTCCAGTCTTTCAACTAGAAGCAGTCCAATCCAAGTATCTGTCTTGGTGGCTTCTCCAAGCAGTGAGGGTCCCTTTGTGTCGTTGCATGATACAGCAAATCAGAATGAAAGGATGGTCATTCACTGAACTCTCAGTAATTCCTCTGACAACCCTGTTACTCTAATGGGAAGTTTTGGCATTCCCTTCCAAGAGCTGATCAAACCTGAATTTACTTTGCTTATTGTATAATAACTTTTTGTACTGATAGCAAAGAGCACTTGGTCCACATTTCATTACTAAAAGATTCATGGGAAAGGGGGTGAAGGGCTGACTTGAATCAAAATAAAAAGGCAAAGAAATTCTTCTGTTTCACCAAGTGCATTTTTTTCTTTGTCTTCTTAGGGGCGTTACGGATGCTGTCGCTTCCTTCGAGATGGTTATAAAACCCCAAGAGAGGTTGTATTTAAATATTGTTTCTTATGATTCCTTAACTGCTTCATATCTAAGTGGCCACTGTGGTGTTCTCCCTCTATTGCTGATAAAATGGCATGTTGGAATATTGGAAAGGGAAGTCTTAATTTTAGAGTCAGCAAGCCTGGAGTTAGGCAAGAGACTAGTAAGATCATCAGGAGGACAGCAAGCTGGTGGTTTAAACCAGCTTGTAGACAAGGACAAATAGTTCTGTGGCCCACACGTTTTTTTAAAGACCAACTCTGGCCTCCTCCTTGGGTTTCTTTGCCATAGTGACTGATATAATGATATCAATAAAACAGTCGCTGAGTGCTGTGATAGGCAAATTGTTATTTATTTGTTAGAGATATAGGAAGCTTAATATAATAAACTACCAAGGAGTCTTGTGTATGTTTCTGATTTAATTTTCTGAAGTTTTACCATGAGAAACTGCCAAAAATAGCATCTCCTTATTATAGCAGCGTCCTAATGGTACCAACCTCAAAGCTGCATTGAATCGAAAGTGAGGGAAACCCAGTGGGGTATAAAAGTATTATTTATGTAATCTGATATCATCTTTCAGAAAGTTTACCTGTTTGATTCCAGGACCCAAACCGATTGCATTATGACCCTGCTGAACTCAAGCTCTTTGAAAACATTGAATGTGAATGGCCTGTGTTCTGGACGTATTTCATAATAGATGGAGTCTTCAATGGTGATGCCGTTCAGGTGAGAAAATGCTGGATGTTGTGTTGATAATCAGCATTTTCATTCCACTGGTATGCTGATTATTGTTAGAACATAGGGTTATGCAAGAATTTAGGACACTGTTTCAGTTATCTGTTGCTGCTTAACAAATTTTTCCAAAACTTAGTGAATTAAAGCAACAGCTATTTTATTTATTTGCCTGTGATTCTGCAGTTTGGGCAGGGCTCAGCGGACACAGGTTGTCTCTGCTTCACCTGGTATCAGCTGGGATGGTTCAGTGGGGCTGGAGGACCTACTTCAGAGGTGGCCTCACTCACATGGCTGGCAGCTGGATGCTGGCTGTTGGCCAGGAGCTCAGCTGGGCTGTTGGCCTGGACTGTGGTTCTCCACGTGGCTAGCTTGGGCTTCTCACAGCATTGAAGTCTCTGGGCAGTTAGGCTTTTTACGTGGTGGTTGTCTTCCCCAGAAAGCAAAAGCAGAAGCTGCCAAGCTTTCTTGAAACTTAGGCCTGGAACTGGCAGAGTGCCACTTCTGTTGCATTCTGTTGTTTAAAGGGCCATCCCATATTCAAGGGGAGGGGACCCCACGAGGGCATGAGTACCAGGAGGTGGGGTGCATCAGGGACCACCAAACCGTCTCCCACAGATAGGTGTTGTCGTTCTTTTCAGATCAGCCTGTGGTTTCGCTGTCTTGAGCTCTACTTTAAGGGTACTCTCAGCTAGTCTTATTTAATGTAACAGCCTCCTAGCTGGTCTCCCAGCCTCCAGCCTTGCTCCCTGCTGTTGCCATTCTCTGTACCACCGTTGCCAGGGTGATCTTATTAAAAGGCAAATTAGATTATGCTTCTGCTTTGCTTAAAAGCTTTGAATGGCTTCCTGATTGCTTTTGGATGAAGTACAAGCTCTTCATGTGTTTTTTAGGGTCCCATAAGATCTGGCCCTCATTTTCACCACTATAGCCCAATTTCTTACTCCTTACTTTCTTTTTTGAGTTCTGTGAGCCAAGCACCCTGAAACCCTTTCAGTCCTTTGAATAGGCCATGCCATCTCTCCCCTCTTCTCAAATGCCCAGGACATGCTTTCCAACCTCCACTGCCCCTCCCTTCTTCACTTGCTTCATGGTAAGTGTCTCTTCTTTCAGAAAGCCTTCTCTGACCCTAAAAGCTGGGTCAGGTGCCCCCTGTATATGCCCCACGGCTCTTATAAGAGCATGGCACCTATAAGCGTATTTAATCTCCAGTTACCTGTCAAAGGACCCTGGTAGAGGGGGTCTCTAGCGAGTTCACTAATATATTCCCGGTGCCTAGTACACAGTAAGTGCTCAGGAAATATTTGTTAATGTGACATTCATCTGTTCAAGACAGGTTTCTTTAGCATTTGCTGCTGTTCATTCTTGGGTGAGCAGACCAGACCTGTCCTCGTGAAGCTTATATGAATGACTGACAAACTCAAACACCTTGCTGGTTTTTTAACCTTTTCGGATCACATGTTCTGGGATGGGATGAGAAATCTAAGATTTATTTTGGTTTTTGAAAGCTTCCTCTGCTCAGGAATGCCAAGGGGCTTTAGTAAGCTTGAAATGTTAATATTCCCCATTGTTGATTCTTACTCTTATACTTTAGTGACTATCTTGGGTCTTATGTTTTCTGTCTTAATATCCCAGAACTGAAAGATCTCAAAAGGATTGAGTTGGAAACAAAAAAAAGATAAGGAGACAAAAAGGACTGTGCTTAGTATCATATTTCCTAGGTCTCACGGAATTTACTCCTCTTAACGCCTACACTGTCTCTTCTACTTGCTGTCCAATGACATTTAAAAAAGGATGCACAGGCTTTGCTGTCCGTAAATTTCAAAAGAAAAGAAAACGAGAGCTGGAAGGTGTTTGGGCTCTCCAAAGATAAAATGTAAATAGCTGGGTGGTTGGTTAAGGGTATCTTCCCCCTTTCTTCTTTTCCCTTTTAATACGTAGGTTTTTATCATTGCCTTTTTAGTTTAATGGAAATGTTTACATAAGCAGCTTTTATTATATTGAGTAGTGCATCCTAAGAATCGGGGTACATGGATCACAGTACATACACTTCCTTCCTCACATCAGATTCATTCAGCAAATATTTCTTGAGCAATAAATGTTTGAATGAGGGCCTTTTAAATGGAAAACTACTGATAGGTGGAAATGGGATGCACTGCTTAAGATCTGGCCTCCACTCCAAGAAGATTATAGTCTAGCTGGTAAGACAGAATTTAAATATGTGAGAAGTTAAGAGTGAAATGTTTAAATCATGAGTTAAAGACAACAAGAAAGACCAGTCGCGTTTAGCTCCTCCTAACATTTGCTGTCAGCAAGAGTCCCAATTCCTCTTGCACTCCTTGAGCTTTTCTTGGCCCTATGTCCTGTTTCTAATCTGTTTGTTGCCAAAAGAGGTGTTTTTCTAGGTTGCACTGCCGTTACAGCATTAACGACCCCTCTTTCATACCCTGGGGGATGGGTTATTTTCCAGGTCCAAGAATACCGGGAGGCATTGGAGGGAATATTAATCAGAGGCGAGAACGGGATCCACCTGGTGCCAGAACTCTACGCCATCCCACCTAGCAAGGTAACCAGGCACTGCTTATCTGAAAGGAAGTGAGTTGGTGCTTGGCCTTTTGGTATTTTTCATCCCCCTTTCTAACCTAACACTCTTTCTCCAGGAGATGTGGTTTCTAAAGCCTTCGGTAGTGGTCCTGTCTATTACAGGAGTTATGGCTTTGGAGCCATGCTTGAACAGGAGTGCCCAAGGGAGGCATCAGTTGAGGACCTTCAGAGGATACCTGTCCCTCCCCCAAGCCCGAGGCCAAATGAGCCCTGAAAAGCACAAAACACTGTTGGGCACCGTGTTCTCACACATTTCCACAGAAGAAGAAAGCAGATAGAATCTCCCTGGGGAAGGGGAGAGATGTATAGGGATCGTTGAGAATCTCTTCCTTTGAGTCAAGCAGTGCCTGAACTAGAGCCTGAGTGATTCCTTAGAAGCCATTCTGTGTCAGGGAAAGAGAAACTGGTCAGTTCCAAGAAGATGCCCAAAGATAGTTTTGTTCTATCCGGTTTCTTAAATTGGGTCACGATGGACCCATATATCTTGGCGAGAAGATTTCCCTATACATTTCTCATGTTTATAAGAAAAAATTCTCGATTGAAATCTGTTTGTCCTTCAGATGTTCCTGTTGCTTCAAAGTTTCATTATTGCATTTCCGGGAGGAGGCGACTTCGGAGGGCAGCGTCTTCCCCCAGTTGACAGGCCTGCAGGAGATCCTAACCCAGCAGAAGCTGCCGTGCAGTGGCTTGGGTTTAGGGGTTCTGTGGTTGAGTCAGGCCCACATGCACATGGTCAGGGGACTGGCGGGGGCCTTTGAAATTATCTGTCTCAGCTCAGAGAGGCTATGGAACCTGTCAGAGCTCAGACAGCACTGGGCTCCGCCTGGGACCAGACCCCAGGTTCAGGGTGTCCCCACAACCCCACACTTCCTCCTAATGGGTGATACATTTCCAGGTCATGGAGAGTTCCTCACTATACAGATCAGGCCATGGAGCCTACAGGGGCTGTTTTCTCTCTGAGTATCAGAGACATAGATTTCCTGCAAATGTGTTCATTTGACTATGTGTGATGTGCATATGTTAGTGGGGGAGGGGTTGACGGTGGGGGCTGGGTAGTTACTTTCCAGCAACTACATGTTCAAGTTGCCTCTTTTCTGGTACTGAGGCATTTGGCAAAACAAAATTAGTTATGGGAGGTAATTTGGAACCTGGAAGCAGAGCAAGGGGAAATAAGTGACTTCAAGGGTATTTTACCAATTTTATAGTAGAGCATAACTGTCTATCTGTGTTCTACTAAAAGGCACATTTTCCTGACTATAGTAAATGCTAGGTGTTATAAGCTATACTTTTCTTTCTGATGGATAGTGCTGACTACA
Organism: Diceros bicornis minor; assembly: GCF_020826845.1. Lineage (NCBI taxonomy): Eukaryota > Metazoa > Chordata > Mammalia > Perissodactyla > Rhinocerotidae > Diceros > Diceros bicornis. The sequence continues at coordinate 15,681,052 of NC_080781.1, read as the reverse complement.
CATTGTAAAAAGTTACTTTGCAACTTGCTTTCTTCTAATCTCCACACTGACCTTGGGTTTCTGCTCGTCATTACAACATCCTCTATCCAGCGTGTTTACACATGAGCCAGGCACCAGTTTGGGACACTATTTTATGTTGAGCACAGTTTGTGTTGGCTGCTTCCAGATGACAGCTGGGAAGTTTCACCCATTGCATCAGTAACATGTAGAGACCACTGGGATGTAGGACCACTGTAGACAGAGCCACCCAGACCCATATGGCATGTTTGTACAAATTAGAAAAAGGGCCTCATCCTTGGAGTGGCTGCAGCCCCAGGCCTAGGTGGCATCCAGCCTGGATTTCAGCCTCACTCACTTCCTCAGCCAGACATGTTGTACAAGACACCACCACCCCTGGGCCCTCCATTGGACAGCTTGAGACTAATTCAAGTGTGCCCAGCAAACATGTATCGAGCAGCTGCTCTGGGCCAGGCGCCAGGCTGGGTACTGGGGTACAAAGGTGGTTTTGCCAGCTCTGCCTCTGCGGGCTCGCAGGCCTAGTGGAGGTCGGAGGAGCTGGTCCGTGGGATGGAGGGCGGACACAGGAGTAGCGGTGGCAAAGGCCTGGTGCATCAGAGGACCTGCAAGCGGGTTGGAAGGACTGGGGTGGAGACAGGGAGAGGGACGCCTCCATGGGGAAGCAGGAGCTGGCCTTTGGGGGGCGGGGGAGGGCAGAGCCAGGCTGTCTTTTGATCCAGACACTTTGTCTGCCTTGACTATCTCTCATTCCAGATCTGTGCGGTCTTTCTTACCATGTTACTTACCTTTCAGATAGCTTTAACGTACAATCTGATTGTAAATGTAATCTTGCACACTACAAAACGTCCAGGATTCTGTAGAAAGAAAAGAATACTTATCTCTAATCTTCCTACCCAAAGATAACCACTAGGACATTTTGGAGCATCTCCTTCCACGCTATTATCCTATTCGATTATTTGATTATTGGTGATGCTTGATTCTGTTCAGTTAACCAGCTAAAGGCTTTCTTAAAGTTTACTACTACAGCCAATTTAAAAATTTTTACTAAATATATTAATAATGTCACTGATTAATCCACAAACAGAGAATGACTCCCCTTGTGGTGTGATTTTCCCCTTTGGAGAAAGATAAATGTTTCGTATTTCCTTCAATTGGATTACATTTTCTGGGGGAAACAAGTGGTCACTAATATTACCCGCAACCAACATTGTAATGACTAAAAACCCAGAGGTCAGCGTGGAGTTTCCAGCAGAGAAAGTTGCAGACTGATTTTTACAACATGTAGCCAGCACTGTCCATCAGAAGGAGAACTGGAGCTTATTTTAAGGAATCAAAAGCCCCCAGTGGCTTCAGCTTTACTTGATGGAAAAGTAGTGATCTAATAGTATAGTTGTTTTTCCTCAATAAATAAATAGTACCACCTTCTGGTAGTTTTCTTGCACAGGCACGGAGAGTTTATGAACCCCTTGGGATAGCATGCTAGAAGACACCTGACTTAGCCTCCAGCAATGCACTGCCGTGGCTGTGGGCTGATGTTTTAGATCATTGTACCCATAATACAGTCAGATGTAAGCATGAGCTGTGAAACTTCTTGTTGCCCGAAGCTGTGCTCAAAGAAGGCAGGCCAGGCTTCCAGTGCCTGTCTCTCTGCCTTTTACCATCAGTGTGCTTATGGGAAGAGCACTGGCCTGTAACCAGGCCTAGATTTGAGTTCAACCTCAGCTGCCTGTAGCTGTGCGGCCCCCTGTGCAAGGGTCTTAGCCTCCTCAGCCTCCCTATCCCGGCTCTCACACATGTTGGTCTGGAGGATCAAATGAGTAGCATTTTGTAAATCCTCAGTGTGCTCCCCAGTGTACAGTGACCTTGGCCTTTTTATCCTCTGACATTCTGACTGGGTTTTTCTCTCTTTGCCAGGTAGACGAAGAGTATAAGAACCCTCACACCGTGGACAGAGTTCCTCTGGGGAAGCTGCCCCATCTGTGGGGTCAGTCTTTGTACATCCTTAGCTCACTGTTGGCAGAGGTAGGGGCCTTGGGGGGTTCACACACTGGAAACCATCTGGTTTGAGGTGCAGGGAACCCGGAATAGCACAGGGGCTCTCTGCCTGGTGTGGCGTTGAATGTCTTGGGCATCTTCATGGCATTAAAGTCAACTGGACTGGGTTGTCTCTGAGTCTTGATGGCTGGGCTTGTGTGTCCATATTTATAGTAAACCAGTTCAGGGTCAGCTGCATGCCAAGCACTGTCTATCCCCCCCAACACCCGCCACAGTATTCCTGGTCTGTGGCCAGAACCTGGTTGAATTGATGGTCAGCAGGAGGCCAGAAGCTTCTCAGCCAGGATCAGCACATGTGTGAAAGATACAGGGTTTGGGAAACTAGAGGTCTGCTTCGAGCCACCCCTGGCACAGTCCTAGGCACAGGAAGCAGAAGGACTCGATGGTGCTTTCTCCATGAAGGGGCAGTGGGCTGGTTTTTCTGTGGTGAATTTTCTGTCCACAACACCCCCACACAGAAGGTCTACTGCCTCTGATTCATTCCTTCTTGTTAAGCATTTTCTTGACCCCAAGCTTAAGTTTTTAAAATGCAAATGGTTTTGTGCCAACTAAAAATGAATCCCCTTCCCCAGTCCTAAGTGTGGGTGACTTTATCAGATGAGTCCATCTTTCCTGAGAGGATCCTGCCCAACTGAGCACTCTGGGCCCCTGGGGAGGGGTGTGAGAGAAAGAACCCAGGGCCCCTGGGTTGGGGTGTGGGGCTGGCCCCAGTCCAGTGTGTTCTGCCAGACTCCAGAAATGGGGGAGGGAGCAGTGGGTCAGATAGCACTGGGGTTCCTAGCATGTAAAAGAAGACCAAAATTAAAGCTATCACAGTGGAAGTGGCCCTCCAGAGCTGTTGGTGCTGAGGTGGAGCAGTTGTTCCATGGGCGTGATCGTCTCCCCAGTTTCATGGTCATGTCCTTGGGGGTAGGAACTGTGTCTTATACTTCTGTCTTTATTAGTAGGGAAAACGCATATATCTCCTTTGGAAACTCAGCCCTGCCTCTGACTAGTTCTGTGACTTCAGGCAGGTCTCTTAACCTCTCTGGGCCTCACTTAAAGTGAAGAGGTTGGGCTCGATCATCTCTGCAATACGTTCCAGCTCTGATTTCTGTAGCAATGAGATGGAAGCAATAACTCTGCCCCTGTTTCCTCCTCTTCAATGTGAAGGCCTTCATCTGGGCCCAGCATTAGGTCCAGTTCCTCATCAGAACTCCCAGAATCCTTGATTCCCTCTCGTAGGGCCCCAATCATTTATAGACAATGTGAAGAGCACTCTGCAAGCAGGGAGGGGAGCTTCGTGTTTCGGGAGAGTCAGCCATGGGCCAAGTCCCCACTCTGCCACTTACTGTGTAAGCACATTACCTCGGTTTCCCCACCTGTAAAATGGTAATAATAGGTAATAACATCTGTTAGGAGGCCTAAATGTGACAGCACATGTACGATCTCCAGTACGGGCTCAGCACGGTCCCCGGTGCAGAGTAGTGGCTCAGGAAGTATTAGTTACCATTATTCTTTTCAAGCACACAAGATGGTGGGGGATTTGACTAGCCCTGGAGAGCCAGGTGCTGAAAACATACATTTATCAGTGCCTTTCTAAATGGTATACTGTGTTTCAGAGAAAATAAGCAATTGACTTGAAAAATAAAAAGGAATAAAATACGGAAAATTCTGAGGCCCAAAATATTTCATTTTCACACTTAGGTTTAAGGTGAAATTTTAGTTAATCAGTATTTCATAATGTGAATGCTCCTCTGTTCCTAGGGATTCCTTGCCGCTGGCGAAATTGATCCCTTAAATAGAAGATTTTCCACTTCTGTCAAACCTGATGTCGTAGTACAAGGTTTGTGAGTGTCTTTACTATTCATATTTAACTTTGTAAAACCAATGTTATTTTTAATGCAAATTGTTCCCTCGTTTCCTATTTAATTTGTTTACAAGTGTGTATGTGTGTATGCTTTAGCCTGTATTGGTTCTGTGAAATACCTTCTTATGACTCAGTAGCTCCCAAAGGCAACAATATTCTTCCCAACCACAAAGTTACTTTCTACAAAGCAATTGTTTTCTTGAATCTAAACCTTGAATGCAACTGGGGCACAAGTGATACATTGAGCATCATTTTTCATAACTGCTATTCTTTAAAAAGGAGAACATGACTCCGGTGAAAACTCAGAACCCAAGTGAGAGTTCACTTTTTCCTCCCTTTGAGGTCTGACTTCTTTCCAGAGCTGCAGGCCCACGTTTTCCCCTACCTCCACCTGCCTCCCTTCCTCTCCAGCCAGCAACTCTTCCACGGAGGTGGAAGGCCAGCCTGGGCTGCTGCGGCGGTGGCGCTGTCTCTGCCTTCCCACGTGACCTCACCTCTGTGCCTCAGGGTCGTCATGACTGGCGCCCCTCATAGGGTGGTCTTGAGGTGAACTGAGGTTGCCCCGGGGAAGGCGCTCAGTGCAGGGCCCAGCCTGGTGTGCACCCGGCTCACCAATCCCTCTCCCTGCTTTCCCTCCTAGGGAAGCCTTCCGAGGAGCTCCTGTGCCTCACGGAGCAACTTCTGTACTAGCTACTCTCACAGCACGCTGTGTACGCACCTTCTCTCCTGTAAATTAACACTGAACATTTCTTAAGCACAAGGCCCATATCATTCTTACAGCTTCTATGTTGATTAACACACATGCACTCACTACATTAAAAACAATTATTGAACAAATGAAAGGCAATTCTCTTTGTGGCCACGGACTCATTTCAGTGTGCCTGCCGGTGATGCGGCGAGAGGCCCTGCAGGTCATCACCTGGTTGATATTTGTGCGCCGGGCCCCCCGCCAGACACACCCAACCATCACAACATTCTGATCAGCTAGAAGCTATGGCGATTATGATTATCATCCCCATCTTACATGAGGCTTAGAGGTTAACTTACTCAAGGACCCACAGCTGACAGCTGGAGGTGCAAACCCCGCTCTGAGATCAGGTGGGCTGACCCAGCCTGACTCCACAGCCGCTGCACTTAACCAGAGCACATGCTGCTAAGTGTCCCATAAATCCACAAGACTGCTTTTCCACCTGCAGGGTGGGACATTGATTGGCCTGAGCCGTGTTTTTTTTTTTTTTTTCATATAATAGAATAGAACAGAGTAGAAAACATCAGAGGGTCTGGCCTAAAGGAAGGGGAAGTGCGGTTTCGGAAACTTCTTTGTGTACACTGTATCAGATTAGGAGGCTCACAAGGCTCACAGGTCTGGGTCAAACCACTGCTCTAGAAGAGTCACTTTTCCAGAGAGTGACCACTGTGTGACTTTGATACATGCAGATCTCTGCACGGCATTGGAAGCTGCAGAAGAGACAGATGTTAAGGGAAGCCGCCCACCCAGGCCTGCATGGCTGATGTTCCCGTTTGCTGAGGGCCTGGGGATTAGCTTCCAGTCCTGTTCAGATACAACTGGCCAGTTGAGCATGTAAGGCTTCCCCTCAGGGCCTTGTTGTGAAGCTCAGACGAGAGCATGGATATTAAAATACTTTGAAAAAGCATTATATGCTACATCAATATAAAGAGGTGACATTCAGGTCTCAATGGCATTTATATGTGTTGTACATTCAGGCGCTTCCAGCCTGTGGGTACAATGGTGAGGCTCAGGGTAACTGAGGTAACAGTAACTGAGTCTTCCTCTGGCCTGAGCGCCGCCCCCAGCTACTCTAGTTCCCAGCAGGCTCTGCTGCACCTGGACACAGCACCAGTCACTCTCTCTGTGGCCAGAACTGCCCTTCTCCAGTCCCCTCCCCAGGACTCCTTTCCTTTGCCAAAGCACTGTCCCTTCTCTTAAAAGCCAGCAGTACTGGTACAGCAGGTGCAGGAGTCTGAGCCTCCCTTTGACTACCCTCATCCTGGGCACTCTGAGCTCCCTGCCTGCTAGAGAGCCAGATGCTCAGCCTCACCTACCGGAGATGGGGCCCAGGCTGGCCCATTGCGGGTGCAGGGCTCAGCTCTGGGGTGGTTCTTCCCTACCAGCAGGGCCCTGTGCTGTGCTTCCGGGTGGGCCAGGCTGCCCCACTACCACCAACAACCTACTAGCAGGCCCACTTTCTCTTCTCTCTGGAGGGGAAAACCTCCCCCCACCTCCCCTTCGGTCAGAGTATCCCCTGCTAGCACATGCCACCATGTTGCTCTTCTTTTCTGTCCTTTGAGAGCAGGGGCACAGGCTTCTCCTGGCATCCCCTGTGCAGAGCTGTTTCCACTCCTGACTCCATGTGAAAAGAACACAAGACAGTTTTGGAATAAATGCAGACCCAGAGGGAGGCAAGACATTATTTGAGATGGGGTAATTTCGGTTGGGACCTATTGAAGACCATTTCTAGAAATCTCTTATTGGACTGTCTTGCACATTGAGGGCACCCGATAAATATGCATCATGGTGTGGAGGGGAGGCCAGAGAGAACCAGGAAGAGTGGCAGGATGAGCACTGTCATTTTCAAAGCCACCCAGGCGTGGAGAGCATGCTAATGTGTATATCATAGGCCAAAGAAGAGATCAGTCAATAATGCATATCCGCATTAGGAGACAAGGGCCACAATCTAATGCAGACTCTATGTTCTTCTTGTTCACAGTTACTGTTCTGGCAGAAAACAACCACATTAAGGAGCTGTTGAGGAAACATGGGGTAGACGTCCAGAGTATTGCTGACATTCATCCAATCCGAGTCCAGCCAGGCCGGATTCTTAGTCACATATACGCCAAGCTTGGTGGGTTTGGGGAAATAGCAGGGCATTTTTGGTAAGGGAGCATCTTGGTTCTAGATTTTGGGTCTGGGGGAGACTGTGATATGTGTAAATTCTACAGAATTGGGCAAAGCACTACAACAGGTACTTTGGCTGCTTTCAACGTGAAGAGGGATGGGCGAACAAGCACGTTCTTCTCATGCCCATTCAGTAGATGTTGCCACAGGTTGGCTGTGCGATTCACCAGATCTATGGTAAAATAAGGAGCTACCTTTGAAAATTCGCAATTGGAACAGTCATTTGTGTCTTGATAATGATTCTAATTTTTATCTACAGTTTCAGAAAATGCTCGTTTACCCATTAAAATGGGAGAGGGTGCTCTTTATTTTTTCTAAAATCTGACTTTGTTTAGTATTATGGCTCAATACTAAATAAGTTAAAAGTAAACATTAATAAAGTCCTTTTAATAGTTCTGTTCCATATAGATGTTGAACCGGGTGCTGTTCATATACATGCATGAAAAGAAGAGGGGAGGATTGTTTGTAATTCGTCCTTGTCCCATTTTAAAGAAGGATGATGGTATTAGAAAAACCAAACCCCAAAGTGGGTTGTTTAACATAAAAAATAAGCCCAGTCTTAGCTGAAGTCACTTGAATTAGATGTTACTATGTTTGCCCTAACTCTAATTTCTCTTTTATTTTTCAAATAGGACGGAATAAGAATCTGAAATTGAGTGGGCGACCATATCGGCACATTGGTGTCCTTGGAACATCTAAACTATATGTGATTAGGAACCAAATCTTTACTTTCACACCCCAGGTGAGAAGGGCAGGCCAGTAGCAAACCAACAAGCCTCCTTTCATTAAGCTCTCTTTTCTGTCTGGTGAACTACTTTGAATGTGGCAGAATATGCGTGTGTATGTTCAAATAGAGATGTATAAGATGACGCCTGGTACCTAGTACAATTCTTTACTCATAATAGGTGCTCAATAACTGTGGCTTGAATTGAATTGAGTATGCCATCACTTCCAGTCATGAGTCATAGTGAAATTCACACTGCTTTACAAGTTTGCTAGTGACATGTCACTTGACTTGCAGCCCTTGTGCCCCTAATCGCAGTAGTCTCTCACCCTTGCTTAGGTTGGCATCAGACCCTCTGTGTAACACACAACCAGTCTGATTTTCAGGCACCAACTCCCTTGACGGGATCCTGAATATACTGATTATGGAACTTTTCGTCAGCGTTTTTGTTTCCAAAGGAAACTAGTCCTGTGGAACCCAAACCAAACGTTTTTCATCCATTTGGGCAGCAGAAGACCAACTGTGGGATCTCTTTGTCAACGTGCGGCATGGCGCTCCCACTGCCTGGGCACACAGTCGGCCGTGGGGTTAGGGGTCAGTAGCCCCAACTTGCTCTTTTTCAGCAGAGCCCATGCTGCTCGCTTAAATCTTGTGAGTTATTTCCCTTCGTAACAAATTTCAGACCAGAGCTGAGCATGGTCTAGTCCAGAGGCCAGGAGAACAATTTGATTTTCATCCACATCAGGCAGCAGTACCTTTAGTTCACATTGACCAGGCCATCAGTCAGGTAAACACAGTATCCACATCTCACCTGCTCTCAGCACCCTCACTTGGAAAGCATCTCCGAGCCCAGCAGCCCTGAAAGGACTAGGTATGAGGAGGTATTGATTTCCTTTCAGAGACAGCGCTGTTGGGCCAGGTGCTTAAATCTCCATCTGAGGAGCTGTAAGTAGATGTAGCCGTGCACCCTTCTCTTCCCCGCTAATATAGCCACGGCTCCTGGGCAGGCGACAGGTCTATTTGTCTGATCACGAGGAGAGCCCCATGATGGGGCGGGTTACAGCCAGGATTGAGCCTCTCCTGTGGAAACAAAACGCAAGGGTTAGTGCCGCCGTGAATGACAGCTGGGGTTGTGTTGAGGGAAATGAAGGCCAGCCTTGTATCTGGTCTGTTCTGACTTGCAGTTCACTGACCAGCATCACTTCTACCTGGCCCTGGACAACGAGATGATCGTGGAGATGCTGAGGATCGAGCTGGCCTACCTGTGCACTTGCTGGCGGATGACGGGCAGACCCACGCTCACCTTCCCAATCACCCACACCATGCTCAGTAATTCCGTGAACTTGAGCTGCCTGAGTCATGCCCCACTGTTGGTTTGGGCTCTGTTCAAAGTGTTTAAAATGAGTCCCATGGACAGAGCTAAATACTGGAGGGGGTTCTTAGTAGTTTGGTTTCTTAGCTTGGGAATCTTCTATGCTATACATATTTTAATTAGATTGTTTGATGAAAACATTTCAGTGCATGCCAAAAAAAAAATGTATTCCCAGATTAAGTAAACTAATTTGTCTTTTTTTTCCTCCTTAGCAAATGATGGGTCAGATATTCATTCTGCAGTTCTTTCAACAATTAGAAAACTAGAGGATGGATATTTTGGAGGAGCTAGGTAATTTGTGATTTTTTAGAAATAAAAGTAGCATTGACTTTTCTCAAAGTCTTTTGCTGCCCTTCTCGCATTTTTCACATCAGTTGCTGAACATAGAAGCGTGGCACTTGAGAGTAAAAAGGAAGTTAAAATTTATCTAATCCAGTTCCCCGTGTGAAACTGGAATCAGCTCTAAAACAGCATTCGTTGGGTGTTTGTGAAGCTTTTACAGGTGCCAGGAGGCCTGGGGCATAGAGAGGTAAACATATCAAGTCTCTCTGACGTGGCATCCTTGGAAGGCATGTGTGGAATGCTGTGTCCGCTTCTAGTAAAAGACATGGAAGAAAACTCCCAGTGCCCAGGATCTAGCAGGTCCTCAATAAATGCTCCTTGAATTGACTTGGGTATGCTATCGTCTCAAGAATAATTCACAGAACTTTAGAAATTCCTTAGTGGCCCTCAGAGCAGAGCACCTGAAGGGATCTGCCTTGACCATTATCCCCTCATTCTCAATGGAATGATACCCACTCTGGTTTGCAGGCCCACAGTACGGCAGATGCTCCCAGGTATTATGGGTGAGCCCCTTGAGTGATCATGACTCACCTCCCAGGAAAACCCCTTTTGTTTTTATTTACTATAACTGTCACAAGGCAGAGGTTTTCTCTGTAGCATCTATGCCCTAATCTCTCTGAATCCTCTGGAATATTCCAGAAGGGCCCCAGGAGCACCTCACCATGCAGCCGGCTCCGAGTAAAATGTGGCCTTTCCCAGGCTCTGGGAGGCTTCCCTTGGGTCCCTGATGGAATGCCAGTTGCTAAAAGTGGGCGTTGAAGTCAGCCCTTCTTACATCCTCCCACACTAGGGACCCTGGTGCCACGTTAATTTTTTTTTAATTGTGGTAAAATACACAAAACATAAAATTTACCATCTTAACCATTTTAAAGTGTACAGTTCAATAATGTTAAGCACATTCACGTTGTTGTGCAACCAATCTCCAGAACTCTTTTCATCTTGCAAAACTGAAACTCTGTACCCATCAAACAACTCTCCATTTTCCCCTGCCCCTGGCCCGTGGCAACCACCGTTCTACTTTCTGTCTCTAGGTATCTCATCTAAGTGGACTCTTCCAGTGTTTGTCTTTTTGTGACTGGCTTATTTCTCTTAGCCTGATGTCCTCAGGGTTGAGTCACTGTATTTCTAAGCGCTGGGCTTGGCACCTCCGCTCACAGAGCTTGCCTCGGGCTTTGCTGTAGACTTGAAGCGGCCCTTGCTCCAAGCTTCTCCTGACCTCTCTCAGGAGTGTCAGCGAGACCGTCCCCAGCACTTTGCCATCTCCATTTCCAGTGCTAGCGCCATAACTGCAGTTGGCACCCACTTCGTACATTTCACCTCTAGTTTGGATAAGTTACCACCTGGCTTATGGCATCATAACTGAGAGGAAATACCACACACCCACAATTAACTGTTTTTCAAAATAAACTCTTTAACTGAATTCTAATCATTGTGGAAAGGATAGTGTCTGCGGTTATTTGAGCACTTGCAGTGTGTTCTTTGTTGCTTTGTATGGATTGTCTCATTTAGTCTTCGCTTCATCACACGGGCTGTCTTCCCATTTTACAGACAAGGAGCTGTAGGCTCAAAGAGCCAGGGGTACAGGTGCAGAAGCTCTGTGTGAATGCAGAAACCAGGCTCTAACCACCCCGCTGAGCTGGGTGAGGGCTTACAGGAATCAGGAGGGCCTCCTGTTTATAGAGGATGGCAAACGAGTCAGAGAACTATGGAAAGGAACAGGGATGCCCAGGCTCCATCAGCCACCTTTCCCACTAAATTCTTGATAATTAAAATGGAATCTCATTTTGGCTTTTCCTTTAGGTCTGACGGTCTTTAAAAAGCTGAATTCACCGAGTAGCTTGCTATCAGAAACCTTTTTAAATTACTGCCTTTCTGCCTTTGACCTGACTCCTTTCAACTTCATCAGAGAGAAACTTTCCATTGTCTTTCCATGCTCCACTTCACCTCATCCTCTTCTCCAACCTCAGGGCAAAACAATCATTAGAACTGGCCCCAGGGCTCTAGGGGGAAAAAGTTTTTACTTTATTAAGGAAAGACTTTTCTTTCCCTCAGGCCATGTTTTTTGATGTAGTTCATTTGCCCATTGAAGCTCAACACCTATGAATTCATTTGCATCGCATGCTTCAATTTACTCCTTAAATGTTTCTCTCAGACATTTGAACTAAGTCATAATCTGATGCTCGTGGCTCCGAGGCATCCTATTGTTTTCTGCCTCTGGATCTAACACTTTAAGGAGCACACAGTGCCGGCTTGCTTTCTGTAGGGTGGACATCCTTCGTGCTCCCCAAACCTGGGGGTGGACCTGCAGAACTTGGAGGCTGCTGCCTTTGCAGCGGGACCCCACACTGCCAGACCCAGCTCCCAGTTTTCAGTGGAACTTTTCCCAGCCTGACAATGTAATAGGGCCACTCTGGGCATCTGCTCCAGTCTGGGGATGGCCTGCCCATCACATTCCTTCTAGAGAGAGCTTTGGCTCTGAGACTTGCCTCTCCCATCATATACCTGTGCCTGTGTGACCAAGTTGTGTGGTAGAGACTCATAAATCATGGCTTAAGTACACCCAGAGAATCATTGCTTATGGTTTTGCTCTGGTCCAGTCGTTTTAGGGCAAAAAAACTCCAAGGGTTGGTTCTGGTTAAAAGTCGTTCGCTTTGGTTGGTTCAGTAAAATAGATTTCTATTTGCGTTGGGTTTGGGAGTAAGAAATCAGCATAATTCATTTTGGCTTTTAATATGCTGTGTGCTTCCACTTCATGCTACTGAATCTTCATTTTAATTTCTTGGCTGACTACTTATGTGGGGAAATCTGCAGTGATGTATTTATTGATTCTGGCAGAAGCGCCACCTGGGTGTTGAAAATTCTCTCAATTCATAGTGGAAGTTTGTCCATATGCACCTGTATCTCTAACAAGTGTCTCCTTGGCAGAGTAAAATTGGGAAACCTTTCGGAATTTCTCACCACGTCTTTCTACACGTATCTGACCTTCCTGGATCCAGACTGTGATGAGAAGTTGTTTGATGAGACCAGCGAAGGGAACTTCAGTCCTGATAGTGACTCAGATTTGGGAGGATATTTGGAAGAAATCTATACTCAAGGTACGGCTCGGAGTACCTTTGCAGATGGTTCACTGAATTTATTTAAACCTTGGCATTGTGATAAAATTGCCCTAAGACTCAAGCACAGAAAATGATTGGTAATTAACATTAAAAAAAGAGGCTTTGGAATATTAAAATGAATAAAATGTCAGTTTAAAAACCAAAACTGCAAAAGTGGGGCTTTTTTAAACCTAGAGAGAAGGAGAGTTTCGGGAATGAGGACTTTTCACAAAATATATTCTGAAGACAGAAACACATTGCCTGCGTTTTCAAAGGAATGGTAGAATGATGTAGGTTTGGTTGGATATGAGTGATGAAATCCTATGTATATTACATTTATCTAACTGAACAAGATTTTGGGTTGAAGTGACCTGTTTCTTACTTTTAGATAGTACTTGGGGTTGGGGTTGGGGTTCCATAATGCTTAGCTCACTCATGGCAAATTAAAAAGATCAGATGTCTGCTGCTGGCCCTCAGGTTGTCTCACATTATTCAGTTCTTCTTGGGATAATGTGATGTAAACACTATCTTGACCTATATTTTCTTTTCTTAGGATGAAGTCTGGGGCTGGGGTGAGGGTACAAATATCTATATCAAAATCTTGTCTTCCACAAATCCACTCAGTGCTGCATGCTCCACACAATCACTATTATGCATTTAGAATGTTTCTGCAGTTTGTTTTCATTGGCTCTTTTTCTTGCCTGTCCAGTCACAGAAAGCCAGGACGAACTTGACCAGTATATCAACCACCTCCTTCAGAGCACATCCTTGAAGTGCTATCTGCCCCCTCTTTGTAAGAAGACCGAAGACAGCCACGTTTTCAGTGCCGTCCACTCTACTCGGGATATACTTTCCGTGATGGCAAAAGCAAAGGGTTTGGAAATTCCATGTATGTTATTAACTCTTTTCTGCCTGTTAAAATAACATCTTTTATCAAAGTAATGCATGAGCATAATTTAAAAGTCAAAGAATTCTAAAAGACAACAAAACGTAGATGTTTCCTGCCTCACTCCATCCCTCCCCACTGCCCCCAGTTCTTCTACTTAGAAGCAACCACTTTCAACTCTTAGCTGTTTCTTCTGGCATCTGCATATATCCATATTTCTAAAATAATGTGTGTATGCTACTGTCTTTTGATGCATTGACTTTATTTGGTATCTGTTGCCTTTCTCTTATGTGGGTGAGGATTTAGCTGTCTTAAATCACCACTCCTCTGCTTCGCTTCCTCTAAACTACCAATGTAGTTGTATTCAAGTTTAGTTAAAACAGTATTCACTCTTTATATTATTATATGTATGCAAATATTATTCCCAACTGAGCATGATAGCATACTATTATATTATTTTTACTTTCTGTTTTTTCTAAAGTTAATAGTTGGCCTGTCTTTTAATTTGCTTTGCTTCCTTTCTATACCTTCTACTGGCCTCGCAATACAAACTTCCACAGGGTCAATCATATCCGTGAATCTCTTGGTTCCACTACTTTTCTTAGAGTCCAGAGTCTCCTGTCTGGCTGATTGCACTCTAGGCCTGTTGCATACCTGGCATCCTAGGATTTTTCTTTACTGTAATCCTTGGAATCTCTTTTGCTTATCTCTTCAGTTGGGTTCCCCTTTCCCAATTTATTCCTTTGGTAGAGCACATTCTAGAATAGTTTCAATAGGTTAAAAAAAATGGCACAATGGAAGAGGCCATGGTGATGACGGCCCTCAACTTGCTTGTTTCTGAAGTTCGCTGCCCCTTTTGGCCTGGTTGTCCTCCATATGTAGATTTGGATGTAGATTTTATCCTGGGACCTTCCTTCACCATCATCCTGGAGAGTTCCTTGAGACTTCGTTGCCTCCTGTGTTGGCTCTTCTATTTTCTGTATCTATGCTTTTCTTCTTTCTTATCTTTTCTCTTATTTTGGTAGAGGACATCCAGTAGTTTCCTGAGAAACAGTGGATGGTGAGTAAAATTGTTGAGACCTCACAAGTTGGAAAATATCTATAGATAGTCTATATCCATTTGAGAGTTTGGCTGGGTATAGAATTCTAGATTGAAAATAAATTTTTCCTCAGAATTTTGAAAGTGTGACCTCATTGTCTTCTTGCTATGAGTGTTCCTATTGAGAAATCTAAACCCATTCTGATCTTTGATCCTTCAAATATAAACTATTTTTTCCTTTGAAAGTTTTTAGGATCTTCTCAGCTCCCAGGTTCTGAGATTTCAGTGATGTGCCTTGATCTGGGTGTATTTTCATCCACTATGTTGGGTACTCAGTGGGCCTTTTTAATCTGGAAACTTATGTTTTTCAGTCCTGTAAAGTTTTTCTGAAAAATTTCTTGACTCATTTCCTTCCCTACATTTTCTCTGTTCTCTCTTTCTGGCATTCTATGATTCCAGTGTTGACCTTCTGGAGAAGTCTTCACTGTTTCTCTTCTGTCTTCCATTTTTCTATCTTTGGCTCTGTGCTGAGGGCAATTGCTTCAACTTTTTGTTCCACTCCCTCAATTGAGGTTTTTTTTTTTCACTTTTGCTATCATGTTTTAAATCTTTGTTCTCTGAATTGCATCTATTCTTGTTTCATGCATGCAATATAATTTCTCATTACTCTAAGAATATTAATGGCAGGGCTTTTTATTCTTGGTTGGTTGTTTTTACATTTTCTTCTCTCTAAATGGTTTCCATTTCCCCCAAGTTGATTTTTCCTGGCTTTTTTTGTTTCTGTCTTCCACATTAGAGTCTTTCCTCCAGTGCTGGGTGCTCCCTGGTTCTCTGCTCATGCATGAGACTCTCCAAGCATAGTCAGTGGGGCCTGTTGAGTTTGTGGGCGTAGGCTGGGCAGATTTCCCAGAGATACTCTGTAATCTCCTTTGCCATCTCCTTTTTACCATAAGGGTCTGGTTCCCTGGAGCTATGCAGTCACTTATTCCCCCTAAGGAATGTACCCAGGCCTTCAGACATGCCGGTCAGCACCACCTCCAGAGACACACCTCTGTTTTACCCTCTTTATAAAGACCCACTAGTCTTCTGTCAGGGTGAACAAGGCAGTTGCCAAGCTGTGTGGAGTTGAGGAAGGCATCTAGGGAGCTCACCCCTTCTCACACAGATTCCCCCTAGTTTTTCTTATTTTGGATACCTACTTTGGACCCCCTAGTTCCAGAGGTATGTGGAGCAGCAAGCTCCTGAGACTTCTGAGGATTCTCTGATGTAAATCTGACTGGTTCTTGGTTTTCCCCACTGCAGACTTAGAGTTTGGTTGCCTTATATCTGCTAAATCAGTTATCTTTCATCCATCAGCTTTCCCGCTTTCAAAATGTTGTTACTGTTGTCTTCGCTCCTGCTTTCCCCTATTCTTGAAGATTTGTCTTTTTTTAAAAAAATATATTATTTTCTGTACTGTTAGTGGGGAGTTGAGAGGAAGTAAAATTAAAATATATGTTTAATTCACTAAGGTAACCTGGAGGTCTATAAATGCCTTTTAAATATGCCTCATGTTTACTTTGAAAACTTCCTATTTTCCCAAGATGGTATGATATAGCCTGGAAGACACAGATGGCTTAATGTATAAATATTGATAATGATAACATCCAAAGGTGGTTAAAAAACAGAAGCCCTAACGCCAGGCAGTGGCAAAGTGAAACGCATAGTGGACAAGAAGCTGAGACAACTTGATTATGAGAAGGCCAACGACCTTGGACAAATGGTCTACCCTCTTTGGTTCTCAGTTTCCACATCTGAAAGAAAAGGAGGTCAGGCTCAATCATTCCTAAGGCTCCTTTCAGTCCTAAGATGCTATGTCATTTTCCCTGAATTCCAGGAAGGAAAAGTGAAATTCAGCTCCTTAAAGCAAGATCCACATCCTGCTCATTTCTTGTTCCCAGATTTAGCACATGATGTGGCTACACAATAAATTCTTGTTGAAATTAATTAAACTAAGTAATCATTCCTTTAGTTGGTTTGTATTGAATAAGGAGTACCTCTCAAAAGAAGTATTTTATCCTTCCTTCTCCTCAGAAGAGCTCTCTTAATTCTTTTGTTTTCCAGTTGTTCCCATAATTTTGCCAACTAAAGTTCTAAGTGCCCACCGGAAATCGCTGAATCTTGTTGATTCTCCTCAACCACTCCTAAAAAAGGTAAAGTATTTAGAATCACTTTTTTAAAAAGTATAATGTTCTTCAATGCTGTTAGAGTCCCAAGAACTCTTTTAAATGGTTGAATTCAAAAGAAAGAGCATATTTCTTGATATCCAGGTCTTTTAGGATTAGAAATTCTGGGTTTCCATGTGAACCCGCTCACTTAGTTGTCTGGAATCTGCTTTGTGTCAGTATGCACAGTGAATTTGATGCGAACCTTTATATTTTGCGTGTAGGAAAAGGCTACTGACTTTCTAGCCACTCATCAGAATCTGTGTCGCGCTAGAGGAAAGAAGCTAGCTCACTATCTAGCCCTGTTCTGTCTGTGCCAGCCAGCCAAGGCCAGGCTACTTGCAGAGCAGGGTACAAAACTGGATAAAGATTCCTCAGGAGAATAAAATCTTAGGGTGTTCCCCACTGGTTCCCATAATTTGTTCTTTTATCCAGAAATCTTTCTTGATTTTATCCCACTTGAATAGAAAGATTCAGCATCTATTGGAGAATATTTTAACCTAACCTCAATTTTAGGTTAAAACTCACATACTTTTTGTATTTGATTTGCTTTCAAAAAAATTTTCTTGAAATATATAGAGAGAAAAGTGTATAAAGTGTAACCGCAGAGCTCAATGAATTATCACTGAGCCAACAGACCCGTGTAAATGACCAACCACACTCTGTGCCCCCCCAGTTGCTCCCTCCCTATCCACTCCCAAGGTAACTGCTAGCATGAGTTCTAACACCAGGGGTTAGTTTTGCCTGTTTTTGAACTTTCCATAAATAAAACTTACACATATTTTAACCTGTTCAGTCCGGTGTCTTGCAAACATTGACTACCACAGTGATTCACTGATCAAAAATAGTAAAGCAAATAAATAAAAAGCTACAAAAGATTCACTGAAAACCTGGAGCCCAGGAAAGCAACAGACTTCCAAGACCAGGTTGGTGTATCACTTCCTGATCTTCTGAAAGTTCACACGCTCGGCACCTCTCCCTTACCTTTTGGCTTTTGTACGGCCAGGCCCCCAAAGATGACTTCCAGTGGCCCAGGGACGACCATGGTGACGTGGACTGTGAGAAGCTGGTTGAGCAGCTGAAAGATTGTTCGAACCTACAAGACCAAGCAGACATTTTATACATTCTGTATGTAATAAAGTAAGTTGATGGTCTTCACTAGGTTGAACTTTCTCCATTCTCCTTGACTTTGTCCTACTCCTCTTGGCCTTCCAGCAAGCCAGGTCATGATTATATTCACCCAGATTACTCAGGATCACCATGAACAGGCTTCTATCCCCTTCCCTGCCTTCCATTCCATTCCTTTCCCTACTTCCGTGCTTGCCTCCCAGGACGAGAAGGCTGGGTGAAGCCAGGATCTCACCGTTTCCTGATGTTAGGCTTCTGTTTCAAATAGACAGAAGGGGTGCTTTGGTAAGATGCAGCCCTCTCGGTGAGACTTGGAGGCACTGGGAGGGCCCCGAGCACTTGGCAGAATGCACAGCGATTCATTCCCCTCCCTGCCAAGTGAGCTCTGCTGCAAGAGAATCCGGCCTTCAAACGTTCCAGTTTTTCTATCTCTTGACAGGGGCCCCAGCTGGGACACAAATCTCTCTGGACAGCACGGGGTCACTGTTCACACCCTGCTCAGCGAGCTCTATGGGAAAGCCGGCTTGAACCAGGAGTGGGGTTTGATTCGCTATATCTCTGGCCTGCTCAGGAAGAAAGTGGAGGTCCTGGCTGAGGTCAGAGGCACTGCGTGCAGCCTGTCTGTTTGTCCTTTCTAGCCCCACTTCCAGTCTTCCTGTTACGAAAGCTAGAGGCAAACACCTCTTATTTGTAAAGGAAACCGGCTATTTAATATATATATGGAGTGGACTTTCCTCTCCTGACCTCCCACTGCTCTTGGAAGGCAATGAAATTCAAGTTGATTAATTTTGTTCCTTTTTAGCTCAGAAAAAGGTTTACCAAGAAATAAAATGAAAATGCTCTGGTCTGGCACCCTTTTAAACAACTTGCTTATTTCTGCACATCCACAGTACAATCATCATTAATATTTTAACCCCGAGGCAGGCCCTGCAAAATCCAGAACTGCTTTCTCAGACATTAAAGTTCAGTGATAGAGTAAGGCGACAGTATTTGTTATATAGGAATAGTGGGGACACTGGCAACTTAGGACTCTAATATGGTCATTAACCCTTAACAACAGTATCTTAGGACTCACGACAGCCCATCTTGTTTGTGGCATATCAGGGCCTGGCCTGGGGCCACATACTGGGGACACAAAGATCACTAGGACCCAGCCCTGCCTGGGCTGCTCAGTTTGGGGTCTATGTATGAATTTTTCAAATAAATGACAACATGGGTCATAAAGTTTCTAAAGGTAAATTTATGATCTTATTGGTGTTGACCTTTCCCTGTTGGTTTTGCTAATGTCTATCTCTCCTCCCACCCCCTTGCCCTCTCACCCTTTTTCCTAAATGGATAGGCCTGCACAGACCTGCTGTCACACCAGAAGCAGCTCACAGTGGGCCTGCCACCAGAGCCCCGGGAGAAGATCATCTCTGCGTAAGTCATCAGCCTGGGGGCCTCAGGTTTGTGGGGGATCTTGGGGAAAACATCAGTGCCGCCCCCCATTCAGGAAGAGGGTCTTTTTAAAGACACTGTCATTCAGGAGTGGAATGGAAAATAGGGACCTTCCACGGAGGGCGAGGAGGCACCACTCCTGGGCATTTTTCATGGTGTTTGTGTCCTGATGCTCCTTCGTAGGCCCCTTCCCCCCGAGGAGCTCACACAACTCATCTACGAAGCCAGTGGGCAGGACATCAGCATCGCCGTTCTCACACAGGTCAGCTGGCCGGGGAGGGGCGGAGCTGCGGCCTTCTCTGGGCAGCCAGGGCCTCTCTGCCACCACCCTGGTCTCTAAAACGCTGCCTCCACATGTGTCTGCATCAGGAGATCGTGGTTTACCTGGCGATGTACGTCAGGGCGCAACCCAGCCTCTTCGTGGAGATGCTCCGACTCCGGATTGGACTGATCATTCAGGTGATGGCCACCGAGCTGGCGCGAAGCCTCAACTGTTCAGGTGCCATGTGCGCGAGTGGACTCCAGCGGCTCCTGCGGCTCCCGCCCCAACCTGCCCTGCCTCCCGGGGAGCCCCGCCCAAGCATTCTGGAACCCAGGCTTCTGAGCCTTTGCGCGTGCTCCTGCTTTACTGGGTTCTCTAGTTTAGATGTACCTTCCACCAAGCCATCCAGCACAGGGTGGTGAATTTCATATGTCAGGGAGAATGAGGCACTAGAATCTTCCACTCTGCTCCTGACATCTAAGTTCCTTACTGTATCTCCTTGCAGTGAGATGTCATCCCCCATTTAATAATACCTCCACCGGGAGAAATTCTACCAACTTAAATATATAAATCAACTGCCAGATGCATTCTAACATCAGGATCATTACGGTGTGAAAAATTACACAATTTAAACAACAGCATTTAGAATCACCAAGGATCAGTCCATTTCAGCCCTGAATAAGTGGTGAGGTAATCCTCAGCAGGGAGGCCTGCCACAGCATCCTTTGTCACTGCCCCCCCCGACTCTACCTGTACCTGCCACCAGCCCTGTGTCTGGGACACTTACAAGATGTTTGTTTTAGGAGAAGAAGCTTCTGAAAGTTTGATGAACCTCAGCCCTTTCGATATGAAAAATCTCTTGCACCATATTCTAAGTGGAAAAGAGTTTGGAGTTGAAAGAAGCGGTAAGTAAATGCTGGTTTTTTCTCTGTGGGGAGGGGACCAGAGCGGGCCTGACTGACGTGTCCAGCATCGCCTGGAACGGCTTCATTTATGTACAAATTGACATCAGTAATCACAATTTGAGACATACTGTATGATCTAAGGTTCCTACTGTACCGAGGTGGACAGAGTCGTAGGTTGGAGGTTCCGACTTGTAGGGCTTTGTGACTCCTCATAGACTTACTGGGAGAGCTGTGGTCGCTTGTGGTTGTGGTGTGCACACCTCTGCATCCTGGCCTGCTGCCTCCCTCCTGCCGTAGGTCCAGGTACTGTCACTTCTGCACAGGTGTTAGGAAGAGGTGAGGTGCCCAGGGGGTCAGGATGAAAGGGCTGTCTTTTCCCATCACCTGAGTGCCCCGCCTTTGGTTTGCGTAGAAGTGTTCTCAACCAGACCCCCCTTACCCAACTTCATGGGGCAGAGAGAAGAGCCCTCTACACCCTCACAGCACCTTCTTGCTGAGTGAGTTCACCTCGTCCCCATCTTGCTCGCTCAGTTCTATCTGTACCGGAACCCTGTTTGCACTGCTAGGAAATATAATCGCCCAAGTCCTGGTGGAATTCTGTTCTCAAATGCTCCCTAATTATAATTGAAGCAATTATCATTTCTCCTCTTCATAATAAAGTGAAATGATTTGCAGACACATTTGTGAATTTATTTCATCAAGCCAAAGAACTGCAGTGTGGGCTGTCACTCTTTTTATTTAATAAGAAGGACATAAAGTACTTCATATTTTTTCCCCAGAGTGTGTGCCAGCCGGCAAACAAAGACGGCATCGCGCAATCAGATGTGTTTTGGTGGCTTTTCTCCTTTGCTGAAGGGAGAGTGCTCGAGATCCCTTTCCAAAAGTCATTTTTAGTTCTTTCAAATGCACAGTCCTTGACATGTAAATATACAAGATAAATATTTAATGTGTTCTTTTCATCAAAATAATGTATGTGATTTGACACAGATAATTACTAAAAATCTGTTATTAGATATAAAGCTATAGATGCTTACGAAACTAGGACCCGAGTAATGTCACTTGAAAGCCAAAAATATGTCTAATTGCAAGTTAGGCCAGAGGAGGTCCCATCTTTTTACATATAACATCATTTGTTAATTGTCCTTTGTAATTTTTTTAATTTTTATAAACTAGGAAACTCAAAGAGTCTTAGACTTTTGATTAAATCCTGAGATATCTGAGAAATATTTCCAGCTAATGCCCACCCCGTACAGATCCCACTGTAGCATCCCAGACCCCTTTGGCTTCTGTTTTCCACTTTGCTGGTGTCCTTCCTCCCTTTCTGGCTACTCACTGTGTTTCCTTTGTAGGTTCCTCCCCTTTTGCTGTCCTTTAAATGTAGGTGTCCCCAGCTCCTTATTTGTCTCTACTCCCCTAGCAGTGCCCTCCGTTCCCGTGGCTTCAGTGGTGGGTTGGGTTGGAAGGCGGGGCCTGCAGGGGATACTGCCTGAAGAAGGGACCTTTGAGCTGGGCCTGCAGAAGGAGAGGATGTGCCTGACAGAGAGGAGCAGGGCGGGAGGGAGCAGCATGTGCAAATGCCCAGCACTGTGTGGCTGGCCCAGAGTGGAGAGCTAAGAGGGGCAGGTGGGGCTCACGTCAGTGGGGCTTTTTGTGCCGCTGGGAGGATTGTTTGGGCTTTATCCTGAAGACAGAGCTAGGCCTGGAAGGATTCTGAGTGGGCAGTGACGTGATCACACTTGCCTTTTAGAATGATCGCTGTGACCACAGTCTGGAGAACTGGTTAGTGAGGGGCGGGGCTGCAGACAAGCATGTGTCCCAAGGCTGCTGCCGCAGGTTGGAAGTGAGGCAATGGAGGCCTCCCTGCCCCTGTGATGGCAGCAGCACACTGACCCTTTGGCAGCCACGTCTTCTCTGCCTCCAGCCCTTGGTCAGCTTGTTCTCCTAGAACTTCCCTCTCCAGCCCAAGGCCCCTTAATTGCGTGATCTCAATTTTCTACAAGGAAAATTTGGGGGAAGTGAAAAATTATTTTTAAAAAATGTATCCAATTCATTAAAGGGTTTCATGGGCACTCAGTGTTTTCTGCACGCTGCTTAAGCGACGTTCTCTCTTGCATCCATTCGCTTAAACACGCATTGAGCTTGTGCTGTGTAGCAGGTACTGTTCCAGGTGCTGGAAACAGAGCACTGGCCAGGGCAGATGAGGCCTCCCTCCTCTAATGGACTATATAATCAAGGGGGAGAGGTAGATGCAGATAAAAATAAGCACATTGCACGCATTCCTCTCAGGGTGGATGGTGTATAGTCTCTTAAGAACCACGTGTGTGTTTCCCCTCCAGTGCGACCTATCCATTCCTCCACATCCAGCCCTGCCATCTCCATCCATGAGGTGGGCCATACTGGAGTCACCAAAACCGAGAGGAGTGGCATTAACAGGCTGAGGAGTGAGATGCAACAGGTAAGAAGCGCTCTCGGCAGTGGCAGCCAGGAAAGAAATGGCTTTCGTACCTGGGCTCACCTCAGAAAGTGACAGAACCCGGGGCATGCAGGGTGCAGCCTGCACTTTGTAGAGGCCGTGAGAGCCTTTCTGTCCTGGAGTCTGAGCACACCCCTGCACCAGATGTCCCAGAGCCACTCACGTGCACTCACATGTGGTACACTTTAACATGTTATGTGAACATTCTGGAAAATGCCCTTCCTCATGTTTGCCTCTGTTGCCGAGAGCCACTCTTTCAAGTGGGCCACAGCCATTTAAAAAGTAGAGTCGTGCAAAAGGTAACTGGAATCATCTCTCCATCAAATGTGGCCTTCAAATGAAATCACGAGAGGAATCTAGAAATAGAATGGAATGCTCGTGATACCTGCAGTCGCCACCAGCCACAGGTGTCTCTTTTCTTTGTTCACCTTGATTTACTTCATGATGAAGTCCTGAACTGATCCCACAGGACTGCAAGTCAACAGCTTTTCAGTCCTCGTGTGCCAGGTCTTGTGCTAGGGCTTGACCGTGATCTACAGTAGGAAACAGAGTTTCCTTCTGACCATGACCTGCAGGGAGAAATGCACTCGGATTTTCTTCTCCATTTCCAATGGTGGCTCACTAGATTGAGTCCATGAGGCGCTAGTGGGTCACACCCTATAGTTTGACCGACACGTCCCTGGACTGTCTAGAGGGTGGTACAAGTAGGAGGGCATCCTTGATTCGAAACTGGTTTTTGTTTACTGCCTGATGTATTTTTACTTTCAGATGACTAGGCGATTTAGTGCTGACGAACAGGTGAAAATCTTTGTCTTGTTCCGTCCTTTACCATGTGTGCTTCATGTTCTTTCTGGCTTGAATGTGGAAAGCGAGGCTGTGAATATGAAGAATCTGAACGCGTGGAGAACGGGTCTGCCCACCAAACAGGCTTGGGTAGACGGGACTCCGCAGGCCGTAGCAGGCAGCCCCAGGGACAGGCAGAGTGCTGGACTTGAAAGCAGGAGAAATGACCTTGCCTCATGCCTTTAAGAGAAATCCATTTATCAAATTCTTGGGTTTTGCAGGATACTTGGTGAAAGAGATGGTCCCGGGCTCTGCCTTGGCAGGCGTTTCTGTTCAGAAAAAGGGAAATAAATAGGGAAAAGTAAAATGTGGTCATTGATTATAACAGTAGAAAGAATACTGCTGTTCCTGTCCCCAGATCGCCTGGGGCGATTTAACCCTGGAAGGAAAAAAAATGTGAAAATACCATTCTCTTATCACCCTTGTGACATACTTCTCCTCCTTCCAGAAAGTTGGAGTCACATTCCCAATGATTTAATGTCTCCATGACTGAGAGAGTGTAGAGGAATCATATAATGATGTGCAGGTTCTATGTGTCGTCCCAGGGAAAAACATGCGTGCTCTCTCCTTCTAATTTATGCCCTTTCCAAGTAAGCAACAGACTTTCCAAACATCTTCCTTTGCCAGCCACTCGGTGGCGCCATCTCTCTGGTTACCCACATGCTGATGGCGGCTGACAGGGGGTGAATATGGGTGGTTCCTTCCGCCTCTGTTTAATGCCGTCCTTGCATATTATGGGGACAAAATGATCACCTTTGTTCTTTGATGGGTTTAAAATCAGTTAGCCAGTACAAGTTTTGTATTTGGCCACTTACATCAAGGAAATATATTATTGTCTGTCCAAAACTTAATAGATGCCATGGCATTTTAAATTTCTATTCACTTTTGTGAGAACACCGTGGGTGCACGTGTGTGTGCTCAGGCACTATCCCCATGCAAGTTAAGGATACAGTCTAGATTTTTAGATGAAGAAATACTCGTTTGGCAAAAGGGCATCAGCCAGATCTTATTCATTCATTTAACAAATATCTATTGAATGCCAGTAGGTGCCAGATGCTCAATGCTGGTTATGGGTATTTTGTTGATCTCTGTAGATTTTTCACAACTCTTAACATAGAAGATTAACATTTCACGGCTGTAACTTTGGGAAATAAATTGTGTCCTAACTTGATGAGGCACTCTCCACATTCGACTAGAATGTGGGAACATGTCATACTCAGAGAAAGAGCATTTCCCAAGTTCTCCATTGCACGGAGCCACAGAGCTCTGCCCCTGCCCATCTCTGGGGCTGTTTGCCTGGTTGGTAAGTGAGAAGTGTACACCCGCATCCTCTGCACCTTCTTTCCGCGGGCATTTTCAGTGCTGTTCTACGTTCTTCCTCTCTGCTTGCGTCCTTTGGTGTCACTGCATATGACTGAGCGGACTCTCTTTGTTTTGTAGCTCTTTTCTGTGAGCCAGACTGTGTCCAGCAGCGTGCATTCCTCCAAGTCTGCGGTAAACTGTGTCCTACCTTTTGTCCTCCTCACCGCCGCCTCCTTGTTTGTGGTGTCTAAATCCTCTTGTTGCCCTTCTCGTGCTCCCACCTCATCCCTAACTCCCAAAGATTTGAACAGGTTTACATGTTTTCATTTGACTGTCGTTTTGAGGAGAATCTAGAAAGAAAGCCAAGAAGGTCATGAACTGAGCTTTGTTTGTCCAGGAGCTTCTGGAACCTTCGAGGCATTGGTTCTGTGCCTTTCTATTGAGCCATGGTTGTGAACCATTGCCCGCATGTGCTGATTAGCACTTTGTCCTCATAATGCCCCTGCTTGGCGTGAGGCCCCAGATCAAGTGGACGACTAGGAAATGTTCTAATTGCAGAGGCGAGCCTGAATCTTCCTCCTGAAACTAGAAGGAGAAAACCAGCTGAGTCATTGATGAGTGTGGCTGTAATTACTTTTATTTGTATCTAATTGTTGCCATATTTAAATGGCAGTAATGAGCCCAATGGAATAACCCAGCTTAACAGCCTTTTCAAAATAAGATCCGATGAAATCGAAATGAGTACATAGAGAAAACTCCTGCCTCTTGCCCTGCTAGCGTGCTTAACATTTGCATTTCCATTTTAAACCTTTAAATTTAATGTTGTGCACTGAGAAATGAAAGTGCCAGATAGTTGAGAACAAAGATAATGTGTCAGCATGAAGGTTTTCCCTTTCCCGACCTGCAGACACTGCCATCCACGGAGGAAAGCATGCCGTGAGCTTTGCTGCAGGGAGGGTATGCGGCGTGGCCTCACCCGTCTGCTGCTTGCCCCCATGCTGAGCGCGCCCCGCTTTCAGGCCTGCTCTCCAGGCCCCCACTGGGAGCCTCCAGAGCTGCCTCTGCAGTGGTGAGTGGGCCTGCCGCTCCTGAGGCCAGAAGCAGAACTGCTGGCCCTGCCCCAGCACTTCCCTCATGGAGGCCAGAATCAGTCCAGCCTCAGGCGAGGAGGTGGGAAGGAGATGGCGCCCTCTCCCTCTGCTTCAGCAGAGCACATGTTCCTGGCGGCCGTCGCCCCAGATTAGGATAAAGCCCCATGCTGAGAACAGGCAATGTAGAAAGCGGATTGCAAAGGACGGGTGGATGTACCATAATCTCTGAGGTCCCCGCTACAAAATGTAGCTTTCCAGCCTTTACTTTCTGTCTTTGGCTCCAGATCCTCCCCCTGCTCCATTATGGGTTGCATTCTCTGTGGCACCTGCTCTATGGGGAGCGGACCACCACTTCTCTGTGGCACTGCAGAAGTAAAGTGGGCACTTCAGCATTTGTCTCCCAGAGCTATGGCGCCTCCGAGGGGCTCACCTGTTCCGAGGGCTGGTGTCTCTCTCCAGTCCCTCCTACAGCAATGCCAGAAGGCCTTGGTAGTGACAGCTGCCCTCATGGGCACTTACCACAAGGCAGGCGTGCTCTCAGGATTTTCTATATCCTCATTCAGTGAGTGCTCAGACAGCTCCCTGAAGGGAGTCCGACTGTGTCTCCATCACACTGATGCGGCCGAGGCCCAGAGCTAATGTTAGGAGTTGACGCAGCTAGTGTTGAGCTGGGATTCGCAGCCTTGCCCCAGAGCCCACACCCTTACCTACTCTGCCTCCCCCTGCCAGGTCGGGGTCCTCTGATGCTGTTCTCCTTCTTGGGGGTGGGGAGGAGTGCAAATAAGGAATTCAGTAACCAAATCAGTGCATGAACAAGTTAATCCAGCTTCGAGAAACGGCCAAGGTCAAATCAAGGAAGCACATCCCTCTCTGGGCAAGTGGTGACCTGGTGTTTTTGACTCGTTCACTGAGCCGGCCTTCACTATGGCCAGCATGACCCTGCGGCGCCAGCTATGGGGCTTCTGAAGGCCGTGTGCTGTCTGTCTTGCAGAGATCCAGCACCCCATCCTCACCCACGGGCACATCATCGTCAGACTCAGGCGGGCATCACATTGGCTGGGGGGAGCGGCAGGGCCAGTGGCTGCGCAGGAGAAGGCTGGACGGGGCCATCAACAGGGTCCCTGTGGGATTCTACCAGAAGGTGTGGAAGATCCTTCAGAAGGTGAGCTTGGCTGCTGTGCTGCATCCCACAGGCCTTGGTGCTGTGGACACACACTCCCAGGGAAGTGAACCATCCCTTCTTACTCCCTTGGTGAGGCGTGGTGGCACCTACAGGTATTAGGTAGCATGTGAGTGCAGAACAAGCAAACGCAGCCTCCGCCTTGGGGAGCTCACAGCCTAGAGTAGAGTTTCTCCACCTCGGCACCACTGACATCTGGGGCTGAGTAATTCTTTGTTGGGGCTGTCCTGTGCATTGTGGGATGTTAAGCAACTTCCCTGGCCTCCACCCACTCGATGCCAGCAGCACCCCCTCCCCGAGTTGTGACAACCAAAAATTTCTCCAGACATTTTTGCCAAGTGTCCCCCGGGCAGCAAATCGCCCCTGGTTGAGAACCACTGGCTAGAACCACAGCAAGTTAGATAAGGTGGCAGCCCCGTTGTGTGGGACCACCTTTGACATACTTTAGGAACATAGAAAAGTCAGAAGATAAACAAGAACCGGAGAAGGCAGGGAAAGCTTTGGATGAAAACACCATGACGTAGATGACCCGGAACAGCCCCCGCAGGCCTTAGCCTCCTGCACTTTCAGGCAAGTATGGTGTCCATGCCATTCCACAACATGATGGAGCACCTCCTGTCTGCAGGGCACCACATCGGGTCCTGAGGGCTTCCAGTCTGACCCCAAGTCTCAGGTGCCCTGAAGGCACAATTGCCACACACCCTGGGCCGCCTCTGCTTCCCCACTTGGAGGACGGGGCATCCTCCAGACCCGCTCCCCTTAGCCAGCTGCCCACTACGCCTGTGGCCCTTAGACAGGGGTGCGTTCCCCAGCTGCCTGGGGCTGTTAAAATATCAGCAGAGGTCATCAGAAACAGATGTAAGGTGACAGCCCCAGACTCCACTGCATGCACCTGAGTGCCGGAGAGCCCGCCTGATCACCTAGTGCCAAGGAGTGGTCAGCGGGGAAAGCCATGCCCTTTTGTCCTCTGCACCCATGTTCTGCCTCCCTCCTCCATCGGCCCCAGAGCATTCCTGTGGCTCCCTGGGTCCCACCAGAGCTTGTCTTTCCCCTTGCATGGAGGGACAGTCTGCCTCAGTTAAAAGCTTCTGTGCAAACCAAGAACCAGGAGCAGGACTGATTTTTTCCTAAAACTATTTTTGTTAGCTCATTTCACAGTAGAGAAAAGTAATCACAAACGAGTGCATGCTACAGCCCCCTTCCCAAAGCCACAGCACCCTTCAGCTGTGTCATTTTGCGGCAGGGGCCCCTGGCCCATTGGGGAGCCTTTAGCCTCTCTGCTGTGTGGGGACTGAGGTCTTCCTCAGGGAGCTGGGCATGGGGAGGTCACAGCGGTCCCTGTCCTTGTGCAGCTGGACTCCCGGTCCCCATGTGGGAGCAGAGCCCGGGCGGCCTCTGGTTCTCCATTCTCAGCCTCTTGTCAAGAGGCACAGGCGTTTGCTGCCGCCCTGTCCTCAGGCCATCGGGGGCAGGGGTGGGGCCGCCGCTGCCGGCCAGGGCATTGGGGTTTAGAAGGCAGCCAATTAGACCAGAACAAACTGTTCCTAGAAAATCTCCCCACGCTTCCTGGGGCAGCACACGCTTCCATCCAGACTTCCACTGGCTCAATACCAAGACACTTTTATTATGAAAAAGCAGCATCTTGTATCGAGCCGACGCTTGATTTATATTTATATACACGGGTGTGCGTGTGCATGTCTGTGCATGTGCTTGAGTCTTTTGTGATTGGTGCTTATTATAGAAATCTCAAAAATAGATGCCTGCAAAGGCACAGAATTATCACTTTGCCAGCAGGAGCCATGAAAATCTCCTTTAATATGGCACCAAAGGGGGCCTCAGCCGCCAGGGCTGGGTTGCCAAGCGAAATGCAGCGCTTCCACAGAGGAGGACCCGGTAGCGCCCTGGGGCATTGTTCCTGCGTGATCTGAGAGATGCCTGTTGCTTCCCTAGAATTGTTCCATTGAAAACACAGCCTGTGGGCAGTGAGAACAAGCTCTCTCAAAATAACTCTGACAGTCTGGCGTGTTCCAGCCCTCACGCAGGTTTCCAGAGCAGAGCAACTTGAGTGTGTGTGCGTGTGTGCGTGCGTGCACACTTATTAACCACGTTCTGGAATCTGACTGAAATGTGGTATGTGTATTCTGCCTCCAGTGCCATGGTCTGTCCATCGATGGTTATGTGCTGCCATCGTCAACGACACAAGAGGTATGACGGGAAAAGCCCGAAGGCCGGCCTGCGAGGGTTCCACCAAGGGCTTCATTTCACGGGCTCTGACCACTCAGGCTTCTTTCAAGCTTGTTGCGCAGAGACAGGCCATCTGTAGGGCTGATCTTTTTAGCCACTTAACTTTCAAATTTTGCACTTTCTTTCCCACACTTATTAGCATCACGTTTTCTCCTTCCCCTCAGAAACAGCATCTCTGACTACCAAGGTCTTTAGATGTGCCCCTTAAACCCCTATGAAGATAAAAGAGCAAAACCACATGCCACACTCGTGTACCCACATGCAGCCTCCTCTGGCCCGAAAGCAGCCATCTTCCTGGTTTCTTTTCCCCTATTCTTTTAAAAATTGATTTTTAGTTTTTACCCCACCCAAGGCATGATGCTATATGCCCCAAGGAATGATGAAGAAGAAAGAAATAAGAAATGGTCCCTACCGCTTGGAAGCCACAGTCCCGTGGGGTGGGTAAATAAAGCTAGGACCAGGCCGACTCCCAGAGCAGAGCTGTCAGCCTCCTGCTCCAGAGGATTCCTGCTGGCACAATCTGGAAAAGTGGCCAGAAAGCAGGCAGTGTTTGAGCTGCCCCCAATCCCAGTGGGGGCTGTGGTCAGCACTGGTGACAGGGCTGTGTCTGTCCTGACTCATTCCTGACCCCCCCGCTGGTCCCTTCGGCAGATGACCCCGCAGGAGATCAAGTTTGCTGTCCACGTTGAGTCGGTGCTGAACCGCGTGCCCCAGCCCGAGTACCGGCAGCTGCTGGTGGAGGCCATCATGGTGCTGACACTACTCTCAGACACGGAGATGAACAGCATCGGGGGCATCATCCACGTGGACCAGATCGTACAGGTGGCCAACCAGCTGTTCCTGCAGGACCAGGTGGGTGTGCCCAGGCCCACCCAGTCACCCCACAGCCAAGGTGGGGACAGAGGCAGGGTAGCCAGGTTGGCTGGCATGTGTATCTCTGTCAAGGCTGGAGAGTCTGTGTCCACTAGGAAAGAATATTCTCAAACAAAGAAAATGTCATCACTGATGGTGAAAAAGTGTCATCCATTTGGTTAGAAAATGGCACAGTGACCTTTGGAGATGGACAGGTCTATTTCAGCATATGTTTTAGTGCAGACACCACCCTTGCTGTGAACAGTCATGCGTCACTTAGCAATGGGGACACGTTCTGAGAAATGCATCACTTGGTGATCTCGTTGTTCTGTGAACATCATAGAGTGTCCTTACACAAACCTAGATGGTATAGCCTATTACACATCTAGGCTCTATGGTACTAATCTTATGGGACCACCATCGTCGATGCGGTCCATCGTTGACCAAAACTTTGTTATGCAGCACATGACTATATATGGCCCTGGGTAAACAAACCACTTAGCCTGCACTCACAGTCGAATTGGGAGAAGCCGTCCTCTCACTATAGAGTTAGTAATGCGCTGAGAACTAGGGCGTGTGGGAACACAGTGCAGTGCCGGGAGCAGAGGCCAGATGCCCTCCCCCTGCGCTGTGGGCTCTCCTGCCCTCAGGCTCCGAGCTCTTCTCCCCAGGCCGCGGGCCTCTAGCGACCCGGCCTCCAGCACACAAAGTCACCACAGGGCTGCAGGGGTGGACTCTGCTCATTCTTTGCCTCTGCCTTTTCCTGCTGCAGATGTCAATTGGAGCCATGGACACCCTGGAGAAAGACCAAGCCACGGGCATTTGCCACTTCTTTTACGACAGCGCTCCGAGTGGAGCTTATGGGACAATGACCTACCTGACAAAGGCAGTGGCTTCTCATTTGCAGGAATTGCTGCCCAATTCAGGCTGCCAGATGCAATAGGGCTCGGCACTGTGAGTTTGTCACTCACCCTCTAGCCTCCTTGGGAACTTTCGTCTGTTCCCCAAGATCCCCTGTGCTGTCACAAAAGCATGTCCCATCAGAAACACTGGCAGGGAGGAGATGGCGGTGACTGACCTGAAACCAATGTACGTCCAAGCCACAGAAAGAGCCAGTGACTCCTGTATTCCCCCAAGGAGCGCCATGGGATCGTTGTCTAGGCGCATTTCACTGGAACATTTGTCACAGCAGCTGGTCTCCTCGAGTCTGGGGAGGAATTGGAAATCGGTCTCATTTGAGTGCAGAGCGAACTGAGAAGCCAGTCTAAATTGGCTCTCGCAGAGTTACCGAAATAGGTTGGATGAGCTAGTGACACATCTTAAAGATGGAAAGATCCTTCCAGCAGCAGTAGCTAGACGAGTGGACCTTGACAAGGGGAACATCTTAACAGGATGCAGTCTGGGGACCAAACCATTTACTAAATAGAAGAACTCTCTTTCTGTGGAATTTTGGTTTGCTTGTGCTTTGCTTTTTTTCTTGGCCTCTTGTTTCATTGGCATAGCTGCGTTTGCGTGACATAATTCTCTCTCACGAAGATTAAGAAAATTGCTCCCAGTTAACTTTGGTTCGTGGTCTTCAAGGATTATCCTGGCCACCTATGAATTAAGGGTTTCTCCTGCCTTATGAAAAATCCCACATTTTCCAGAATCTAGCCAAAAAAAAAAAAAAAAATGACAGTAGCTTCTTATAGCTGGGCCAACTGTTGTTTTGGGGCTGGAGCAGGCAGAGAGTCCCTCTGGAAGGCCCGTGCCCCCCACCCCCCATGGGGTGACCACTCTGGCAGGTGATGGTACTGTCCCCCTGTGCTCTGGGGGAACCACGTGATGACTGTGTGGCACCAGATGCCATGGGAATTAGTGGTGTGCTCCCGCAGAAACAATGCTTCCCTCTTATGATTGAGCCAGGCTGGGGACTCGAGCCCTCCTCGTGGAAACACCTGAACTTAACGCTCTCGGGTAGGCGTGGTTGGAGGCCTTGAGTGTAGAGGAGCAAGGACAAATCCTGACAGGGCAGGGCCTCGACAATGTCCTGGTGGATGGAGTTTCTCTCCAGGCGTCATCTTACCTTGGGGTGCTGGGGGTGGTGGACAACAACAGGGAAACAGTTTCTGTGAATAATGGACTTTGAAGGACAGTCCCCTGGTGGCCAAATGGTGAGCTCTGACTGGTTGAGAGTGCTGGTTAGACAAATGGTTAGATTTGTCACGACTCTGCCTCTGAAATGGGGGCGTGGCCATTGGATCTTTGCTCGGAAGTTTACGGGAAGGTGAAGAAAGCCGATGCTCTAGCTGCTTTGAGGGGACGTCGCGGTGCCCGGCGCCCCTTAGAGTCAAGATGCAGTACTGCCAGTTATTCTGGAAGCAGAGGGAAGGCAGGGTGGCCTCGTGTTCCTGACGCTTCCTGCTAAAGAACCTCTCTTCAGTCCAAGCCAAATACTTTGCAGTTGCCCCTGGAAGAGACGATCTAGAACACAATCTCAGTGCACCTCCCTGGGCTCGGTGGTGTTCAGGCACAGGACTTCAGTGCCTTTGTTTTCTGTTTCTTTGAAACCACAGAACTTTCCTTGCTGAGGTACAGAGTAGTTACGTAAAGGAAAAGGCCCCGGAATCTCTCGATTTCTGCTCCAGTGGCCTTCTGCAGTCTCCTCTTTCCCCCACTTCCTATTAATGTCAGTGTGTAAAACCTTTCTCCTCGGATTACTAGATCCTTCCCTCATTTGTCAGCACATGTGGAACGCTTTCTGTGTGCCAGGTGTAGGAACATAAAGATAAATGAGACATGACTCGGCGCTCAAGGACCTCACCCCAACGAGGAAGGCCAATGTGAAAAGATGACCATGCTCTAGTGGGGCAGGGACGGTGTTGAGAGACGGACATGGTGTGGGACCAGCAAGGTGGGGCCTGCCCAGAGCACTGGCATTGGCAGGACAGATCCCAGAGACAGTGGGGGCGGCCTGGCCTGCAGCTCTGGCCCATGTGGCACATAGCGTCGCCTGCTGCTGTGCCCGCCACCCTAGATCCTACGGTGCCCTGCCTTCCCTGGGAAGCCTGTTTGCTCCCATTTGCGTCTGAGGGTCCAGGGGGTCACAGCCACCCAGATTTCATAGCAGCATTTTCATAGCCTTTATTTTCGGTGTCTTTAAGACATGCTTGACATAAACAAGGCTCATGTAATTCATGTAAGAAAGGTACAGGGCTGGCCCCGTGGCTTAGTGGTTGAGTGCGTGCACTCTGCTGCTGGCCGCCAGGGTTCGGATCCCGGGCGCGCACCGACGCACGGCTTCTCCGGCCATGCTGAGGCCGCATCCCACATGCAGCAACTAGAAGGATGTGCAGCTATGACATACAACTATCTACTGGGGCTTTGGGGGAAAAAAAATAAATAAATTTAAAAATTAAAAAAAAAATAAAGAAGAAAGGTACAAGCTGTGAAAGTCCTGGTTGCTTCTTGGGAGAAGGCTCAAGAAGAGTTACAGCCCTCCAAAATGAGCCAGGTGCTAATTTAGAACATCACCTGCGTGTGGATGACGTGCAAAGCCACAGCCGCTGTGTTTGGGCTCACCGACCGAGATGTGGGCCGGGAGGAGAGCCATAATAAGCAATTCCACCGAGCCTTCGGTTCACTCCTGAAACGTCTTTCAAACGAACTCCGGAAATAGTACCGCCTTTCCACAGGCATCAAGCCGTCAGCTTCAAAGAAGAACAGGCTTCTGAGGCTTGATCCCTTTTGTGAGTAGCTGCTGCCCAGGCCAGGAAGAGCAACAGATGTTCCCAGGGATGGTGGAGGCCCTGTCCTGCCACCATTCTGGCCTCAGCAGACTGGGCGTCCACGCCAGGAGAAGGCCGCCTGGCAGCCCCTGGAGCCTCGGGTCTGGGCTGGCGGATTCTCCACCCCCGTGCTCTTTCCTAACTCCCTCAGAGAAGAGAGGCCAGTTTTGACCTTTGCTAGGGCTGGGGGGTAGCTGTTCTGTCTCAGAGCCAGAAACAAACGTTTCTTTTAACATCCTCAGTTGAAAAGCAGCCAGCCGCCCCACCCGCTGCTCACCCTGGCTTTGACCCAGGTGAATCTAGCAGCAAGGAAGAAGGTTTTGTCTCTGAGTCAGACAGACTAACCAACACCAGCAGCTCTGTGACCTGGGGCGAGTTATTCAGCCTCTCTGTGCCTCTGTAAATGTGCCAGAGGCCTCCATACTGGCCCAGGAGTGAGCACCAGGGAATCAGCCATCCCCCCACTTCCCCCGTCTCTGGCAGCCGGGGCCAGGGGCTTCCTGTTTGCCCGGAGCCAGATATGCCCGCTGGCAACCCAAGGCCGGGCTGGGGGCAGGGGAGGCAGCTCTCCCTTTCATAGCAGTGTCTCCCAGGGTGGCGTCTGTCAGGAGGTCAGTCAGAGCTTCTGCACCTCTCCTGAGGCCAAGTGAATGAAAGGAGAGGTTGTTAGGCATTAGCTCCTGGCTAGAGAGGATGTAAATGCTCCCCATGTGAAAATAGAAAAAGAAAAAAGACCAGAAGCTCAGGAGGCAAGAGAAACAGTTTGTCAGTTGATTGATGCCATTTACTTCCGGACAAGAAGACGGGAAGCTGGGCCTCCCTTGATGTAAATTACAGCAGAACCTTGCCTCCGTTCTATTGACTAGGGCGCAAGTCTGGCAAATAGCTTTTGTCTTCTCTGCTTCCTTGTTGTCAGAGGGAACAAAAGCCTCCCACCCCTCCCTTGGCGCCATTATCTTTCAAGGTGACTCTTGTGCTTTTGAAGTCCCTGCTATCTACTCTGTGCGTCTCTGCACTTTGCATGGTCCCAGGATGCCTTCTGTTCTCCTGGACTTGGCCACTGATAGCTCTGCTTGTGAGGGGAAGTAAAGCCACGCTGTCACCCTCTTAGAGCCCCCTTGTCTCCCTCAGAAAGCCCTCCAGTGCCCCCTTGTCCCCCTCAGAAAGCCGTTTAGGAAAAGCCATGTCCTTGAGTTACCAAGAGAGTTCTCTGAGGAATGAGAAGACCTGGAACCACAAGAGAGACTATGCTCAAGTCTAATGCATCCGGAGCGTTTGACTGATGATTTGGGAGAGGGAAAAATTCCATCAGAAAACAACTATGTTTGTGTTTTTAAGGAACATATGTGCAATTTTGGCAAAAACGCCTTGTAGGAAGGACTGGAATCATCGAAACCAATGAACTCTGAAGTCATGTGATTCATCCCTCTGCCTCATTGCAATATGTCACCAATTCTGAAAAGTGAATTGTTCAGAAAGCATTTATCGTGGGCCTACTATGGGCCAGGCGTTGCTCAGCATGAAGAAATGTGGACTAGTGTGGTGGGGATGAAAAGATGTCTCTTGTTTGTGAAAACCTCTAAGGAAGAACATTCTCCAGCCTGCTGTGGAAGCGCTCCTAGCACTGGTCTGCCAGGACATGCACGCCTCGGACCTAAATCCTCAGCAGCTTTGGCCCCTCTCTCGGTGGGGTGGCCGCCGGTTGCTATCATCTCCAGCTCATGCACCTGGGGGCCAGGCTTTGCAAAGGGCACGGCTTTGCGTTGTCCACATGGGACGAAGCTGCATCGGGATTGGGCACGGGGCAGTGGTTGTGCCTGCCTTGTCTCCTTTTCTGAAAGACCTTTCCGGGTACAAACCCAAGGTAGACTTGCCAAGGAGCAATCCCAGTCACCGGCTCTCAGCTCTCATAGTCTCAGTGTCACCCTTTGCCATGTCTCAGAGTTCTTATTTGCAAATAACAGAAAGCCACTCTGGCTGGGTAGGAAATACGTTTCTTAAAGGATATTGGATAAGTCACATGATCACCAGACTTGGCAGCTCCCCCGCCAGGAACAAGGCCCTGTGTCACTCTCAGGGGCTCAACACTCTGGGGCTTGCACCACAGATACCCCCACCGCTGGCCACTGTCACTGAGACCATCGCCTCTGCTCTTTTGGAAACTAAATATGAAGGCTGCCACCTGTCAGTGAGTGGGTCTCACACAGCCACTAGCTGTGAGTTCAGCCTCAGGCAGGTGTGTGGCGTCAGCCAGGGCGGTTGTTGGCTGAGGGGGAGGTTGGAAAAGCCAGTATCCAAGAGTTCCTCCTTCTAAACTGGAGGCGGAGTTGGCTTCATAACGTGGGGGATCCCCCAGACCCAGGAGTGGGGTTTGGACTCTGAGTATCCAAAACAAAGTGTCCACTATAGCTAGGACTCGGCTTTTATTCCTGTGTCCAAAGAAGAAGGATCTGTGCCACTCTCCCCCCCAACCCCCGGGCCTGCCCTAGGAGCTGACCTGAGAGGTTGTTCGCCCTTTGGGGAAGGTTGTGCAGTGGAGTGAAGAGGGGCCTGCAGGGAGCCCCCAGGCACGTGCGAGTCATCCCCGTGACCCCTGGGCTCGAGCTGGGACGATGCAGTTTCTCTCTTCAGGCTGGAATGTTACTAAGTTGTAGTGGCTGGACGGGCGCTGCTGCCCGGACCGCCAAGCAGACCACCGCCCACGGCTCAGCTTCCCAGGGGCTGGCACGAACTCCCCGGCGCAGCCCTGGAGGAATTGCCAACGTGCCTCGCATCTTTTCATGACCACCAGCCCAGCCCCATTAGCCTTTTTCTGGACCCTGAGTGACAGCCCATCTGGGACAAGATGCAAATGATTGTCACATCTTTCCTTCTAAGTCTTTAGCCAGCTGGGGGATTTAAAAATAAAGAATTGGAACTGATTCGCAGTGTCAGCCTCTCCTGACAGTGTGAATAATTTCCCCCAGCTGTCACAGGGGACCGTTCCCTGAGTTCTTGCAAGCATCTGAGTCACTCTCCTGGGCTCAAGGGAGCACAGCCATCGAGGCGAGTCGGCCTCTCCCTGCCTGTCCCCTCTCTCCCTCCCCCTCTGTGGCAGCCGGCAAGAACTCCCCACTGCAGTCCTTTCTCCCTGGTGAACCACGACAGACCAAGAGCTAAAACGGCCCAGCAGGCTCCAAGGAGGCTTGGAGAGGGCATTGCACACACCGCCGGCTGACGCAGCGTCTTGTGACGGGAGATGAAGAAACCGGGCTAAGTAGGGCCTTGTGATACAGAAGCATCAAAGTTTGTGCTGACCTTGCAGCCTGAATTTCCAGAAAAATCTCTGGGCTTTTCATCTCCCAAAGCAGTGAGCTAACTTGTGCTGGAGTGATCTCACACACAGGTGCACACACGCACACACACAGCCATATGTGTTTCTGTTCCAGGACTCCTGATTGAGACTGGAGAGAGCTTTCGTGCTGTTAGCACACATCTATGTGGCTGGCACTGTTCTTGGCACAACTCTTGGCAGGCTGGGGTGCACGCGGCTCCATGCCTAGTAAAGGAAGGGACAATAAGCAAATCAACAGGGAGCGGGGGTCCGATCGGAGCCCAGAGGGGCAGAAGGGTGCACTGAGCACGGGGCCAGCGGAGGCTTCGCTGAGTAAATGATGCTGGAACCTGGTGAGGGTGGAGAAGCCTTAGCGGAGCCTCTTGTCACTCGATGCCAGGTACCACCCCTGCACCAGGACGGCCCTGTTTCCTCAACGATGCAAGGGCAAAGAAAGAGGGCGGCACTGGCCGTGTGGGAGGGATCTGCGCGGGAGCGTGTTGACTCCTCCAAACCCTCCCCTGGTGTGACGGGCCCTTCACCCCAAGCAGGTCAAGGGTGAGTAAAATACTCGCCTGCAAAACACTCTGGGCCACGGAGCAAGAGCTTCTCGAGAATATAGTCCGTCAGTATTGGACTATGTCCTGTAGGTGTCAAAGCACCGTGCTTCGGGGGGGACAGCTAGGCAAGGCCAAGGCTGTGGACAAGAATTAAGCAGACAAAAAGGGCAGGGAGGCCTGGGGCAGTGGGGACTGTCATGTGGGATGATTAGAGAAGATCTCTGATAAGGCAGGATTTGATCAGAGACCTGGAGGAAGTGAGGGCCTGAGGCATGCAAGGGAAGAGCATGCCAGGCAGAGGGAGCAACCAGTGCAAAGGCCCCAAGGAAGGAGTGCCCCTAATACGTTTGCGAAACAGGAAAGAGGCCAGAGGGCCGGAAGTGGAGCCATCAAGGGGAGGAGTGTAGACTTTGGCTTTTGTCCCAAATCACTGGGGAGTTTGGAACAGAGGAACGACAATTACTGCCAACCTTTAGAGGGAAACAGGGCAATGGGGCAGCAGCCAGAGGCAGAGGGGAGAAGGGCTCCATTGTACAGCACGTTTGGAGGGACTGTCTCAGAGGGTGAGGGGGAAGGTAGACGTGCCGAGGCGATTTAGGTTCCTCCCACCCCCTTAGAGAAGCCCACGAGCTCCTGGAGCAGCCCCTGCTTTGCTGCTGTTTAGGGCAAAGAATCGGGTAGCTGGAAAATGGAGGCGATCGAATGCTTGAATGACAGGGGCAAACTAGTGCTGCTCCCTCCCTCAGCCCCTTCCCCCATCTCAGGCCTAACCCCTGTGTGCTTCTTAGACCGTTTCCTCGCGAACACACACGCGTGTACACAGCCATCGGCCTGCCTCTGTCCGTGACACTTCCAGCGATGGGCCCGCGATTCCTGGGCCACGCAAGGGGCCTCAAAGGAACCAGTGGCTGGGAACTGCCCCCAGGCTCACCCTCGGGCTCCGCTTCGCCTGTCCCCGCCTGCCCTGGCAGGACTTTCTCCCGGCCCCAACCCAGGGCACGTCAGACCTCTTCTCTACCGTCCACGAGCGCCCACCTGCCTTTCAAGTCGGGGCCTTAGAAAGCACGAGAGAGACTGTGGGTTTGAGGCCTTCTAGGCTCTAAAGCCGTCACGTTCTGCAAGTTGTTCAAAGGCTGCTTCCTCTACACTTTAAATAGATGTGCTGTGTTGAATTTTCAATGTGACGCATTTCTTTTTTTTGAACTTAAAAAAGGCACAATGGGAAGCCAGCAAGCCATGCAGTGAGCCACCCTTGGGGGGGGGGGCGCTCCCTGCTGGGAGCCGGTGGTCAGGGGAACGTTCCAGGGGGTGTACCTTGAGGGTGGAGAGAGTGGAAATATGGGCGAGAAGAGTTGAGGCCAGCAGGATTGGCTCTGAGGAGTCCCTGGAATTCGTGACTTTGTCCTCCGTGGGTCTGACGTCTGGGCAAAGCTCAGGTGTGTTGGAAAAGACAGAGGAAGGCGGCAGAGATCTAAACTGTACGTCTGGTCGAGTAACACAGCCCTCAGAGAGTGGTCAAGAACACGCTATCATCGTCCTACATTTGCTTAGTTAGATGGCCATTGTTAGCACCAGGCTTTTACAGGTGGGGACACTGAGGCTCAAGAGGCTTGTGAATTTCACCAATTTCCCCGCGTTAGATCAGGACTAAAGTCCCTGCTTGGAGACTATGTTTACCTAGATCTGGGCAAAGAACACTGCATTTCCCTTACAAATCTACCTCAGAAGACAGGCTCCTTTTCTTGGTTTACACAGGTGTGGACGGTAGATCCGGAGAGAAATATTGCAGGGGGTGGGAAGGGGTTCAATAGCCCAGTGTCTACACACAGGCAGCCAGGGGCAGCACGATGCACTCCACCCAAGTTAAGAACCAGACACACCCGAAAGAGGCAGTCGCTGGGCCTCGGGGCTAGACTCACGGTGCTCTGGGCTCAGTCCTCTGTCCTTGTCCGGCCCCTAGGTGGCCCAAAGTATCGCTCCTTTGTTGACCGCTGCCTGGGCCCCCTGGCCCTTTCTCCACCGGGCGCTCTGGGGTCAGCCGGGCAGGAAGTCAGATCCCACGCTGCTGCTTAGAGCTGGGCACCCTGGGATTATACGTAGTCTCTTGGTGCCTCAGTTTCCTCCTCTGTGAAATGGGATGGTGATTATATAAACCATCTTCACTGGGCAGTTCCAGAGATTAATTACTCTATATTTAGTAATGTCATGGTAATGTATATAAGGCACTGGCACATGGCGGAGGCTTGGTAGACGGTGGCTACAGTCACCCCCTATCCCGGTGCCCTCCACCCCCACCCCAGATCCGCAGACTCCTAATCCCCAAGGGAGGCAGCCCAGGTGCTTAGGAATGTGGGTTTTGGATTCAAACAGGCTACTTTTTAGCTGCGTGGCCATGGATGGCAAGTCACTCTGAGCTGCGTTTCCTCATTTGTCAAATGGGGATAATGGTACTCTTAATGTAAGGTTTTAGAGGACAATTAAAAATTAGATAATAGGGGCCAGCCCCGTGGCTTAGCGGTTAAGTGTGCGCGCTCCACTACTGGCGGCCTGGGTTCGGATCCCGGGCGCGCACCAACGCACTGCTTCTCCGGCCATACTGAGGCCGAGTCCCACATACAGCAACTAGAATGATGTGCAACTATGACATACAACTACCTACTGGGGCTTTGGGGTGAAAAAAAAGGAGGAGGATTGGCAATAGATGTTAGCTCAGAGCCGGTCTTCCTCAGCAAAAAGAGGAGGATTAGCATGGATGTTAGCTCAGGGCTGATCTTCCTCACACACACACACACAAAAAAATGATTTAAAAAAAAATTAGATAATGGTAATAAAAAAACTTTTAAAGAGAGGTCTATCAGAACCACAACCTAGCAAAGCTTGGGTTAGCCCGCTTCAGGCGTTAGTCACCAACACTCTAGAGAGGTCAAGGTTACTGCCCCCTGCTCCGGCCTGAGCAGGGCTCTCTGCTGTGGAGCAAGGAGGAAGCAGGGCAGACAGGCAGGGATGGCACTTTTGGGAGGAGGAACAAAGAGCTTCAAAGCCCCATCTTCTTCTTCAACCTCTGAATTCTGTCTTCCTCTTGGAACTTGTCGCCAAGGGTCTGGTGTGACAGGAGAGGTCTGGAGCCTCCCCACTTACTTGGGAGAAGTCTTGCTGCCCTTGGAGAAGAGAGCGCTCAGAATGGGTGCAGGCCTGGGGCAGCAGGCTGAGGGGCGGGGCCCCCTGGAACCCTCAGGCTGCATAGGTGGTCCAGGCCAACCCAGTGGCGGGGCCATGCAGAGGGCTCGGGGCTGGAGAGCTGGCAGCACACAGGGTTGCTTTGCCTCAGCCCACAAGAGCTGCCTCGCGTCCAGAACGGTCAAGAGCTGGTGCTGGCCCGCCCTGTCCAACTCCTCTGTAAATTGGGGGTAACAATAGCACCTCCATCGCATGCGGCTGTTGCAAGGATTAAATGTACTAATATTCTTCAAGTGCCTGGATGTCCCCTGGCACCATAGTAAGTGCTCAATAAATGTTTGATAAAAAAAAAAAAAAAGAAAAATAGGGCCGGCCCGGTGGCACAGCGGTTAAGTGCGCGCGCTCCCTGCGGCAGCCCAGGGTTCGCAGGTTCAGATCCCGGGTGGGCACCGATACCCCGCTTGTCAAGCCGTGCTGTGGCCATGTCCCATATAAAGTGGAGGAAGATGGGCACAGATGTTAGCCCAGGACCAATCTTCCTCAGCAAAAAAAAAAAAAAAAGGATTGGCATGGATGTTAGCTCAGGACTGATCTTCCTCACAAAAAAAAAAAAGAAAGGAAAAAAAAATAGATAGTGAGGGTAAAGCTCCTGGAACGTAGCAAACATTCAATGAATTCCTGCTTAAGAACAGCCCCCAGATGCCTT
This sequence comes from Diceros bicornis minor, assembly GCF_020826845.1. Classification (NCBI taxonomy): domain Eukaryota; kingdom Metazoa; phylum Chordata; class Mammalia; order Perissodactyla; family Rhinocerotidae; genus Diceros; species Diceros bicornis. The sequence continues at coordinate 15,639,311 of NC_080781.1, read as the reverse complement.
CTCTCCCCTTCTGCCCTCACTCCAGCCAGTCTCCTGTTTCCCCTAAGAGACTCACGTTGCTGAAGTGTTAGAGGACAGAAGCCTGGAAGGTCACGGGTCATTCCCAGCCCTTTCAGAGGTGTTTGCATTTCATTAGTCACACTTGAGTCTCAGTGAAAGCTCTAACCTGTGGAAGTCTCAGCCTCTGAGCTGGACAGGGGAAAGGAGACGGGAGAGCACAAGGCCCCCAGCCCCCACCCGTCGTGTTTTCTGCCTAAGCGCCGGCTGGCACTGCCTAGGGGGGTGCTCTGAAGACCTGTGTGCTCCCAGAAGTCTGAAAGGCAGGGTCGTACAAGTGGACAAGTTCTTCAGTAATCTCTCAGGGTGCTTTCAGCTGTACACCGTAGACTACCCAGCTATCAGTGGCTCAAATAATAAAGACATTTATCATCTCATTTAACAAGTCTGGAGCTGGGAGGTTGCAGGGTTGGTTCAGTAGCTCAACAATGCCATGCCCTTCCCATCTTCCTTCTCCATCATCTTCAGAGGGTGGTGTTTTCTCCTCTCGTGGTGGTAAGATGGCTGCCACAGCTCCAAGCATCACATGCTTAAAAGACAACATCCCAATCAGGAAGGAAGGGGTAAGGCCTTCTTATTGAGCTTCTTTCTCTCTTGCTTCTCTCTCCCTCTCTCCCTCCCTCCCCCACCCATTGCAGGCAGGGAAATCTTTCCCAGAGGCCCCCTAGCAAACTTTCCCTTAATTCTCATTGGCCAGAACTGAGTCACATGCCTGTTTTAGACTGATCACTGGCAAAGACAATAAGGATGAACAGGATAGCTTTAGAACTATTCTTAATCTAGAACTACTGTGGGCCTGAGGGAAGGAGCCACCTTCTGAGACATCGCCTGACACAAAGTTGGGGTCCTGATAACGAGGAGAAGGGGATGGCTGCTGGCTGGGGAACCTGGAGTCTATCCTGAGCACTTAGCCCCCTAGGTTATGTCTTGGCCTCTTTCATGCTTCCTGAAATTTCTGTGCCTTGCCTAGGGCCCTTGGCAGCTTTCAGAAAGGTGTTGCTCACTGAATACTTTGGACTCTTCTACTTGCTGCCACCAGCTCTAACCACCTCCCCCCACCTTCCCACCTCCCCACGCGGTGGGACAGAGCATAGAAACAGACGAGGTGAGACAAGCCACAATAGAGGTGAAGATGTTAGAAACAAGCTATGGAGAATGATAGTTAAATGGTCCTGACTCACCAGTTAAAAGACAAATGTCGACAGGTTGGATTAATCTAGACAGAGATGTGCTGTTTATAAGCACGAACACAAAAGGTTGAAAGTACAAGGATGGAAAAGGACACACCAGGCAAGTGCTGACCACAGAGCCGGCGTCGCTGTGCTCATGTCAGGCACGGTAGACTTCAGGACGAAAAGCAGCATTGAGGGTGAAAAAGGTGACTACGTGATGATAAAAGATGAAATTCACCCAGAAGAGCTTTCCATTTTAAACAGGTATGTACCCAATAAAATAACTTCAAGATATATGAAGGAAACGTTGACAGAACGACAAGGAGAAGTCAGTGACTCCCTCTTCAGGGGGGAGGTTTCAACACACGTCTTGACCACCGGTAGGTCAAGCCGACCACAACATCATCAAGGACGTAGAAGGTCCGAATGACACAGTTAACACCCTTGATCTCATGGACACAGAGACTGGGCTATGCAGCAATTTGAGCATACACATTTGCGTTCTCCACGCACACTTGGAGCATTAAAATTTTGAGTATATACTAAGCCATAAAGAAAGAACTAATTAAAAAAAAACATATGCAGACCACGATTTCTGACCTTTCAAAAAGTAAATAATCCCAATACCCTTGGAAATGTTTTAAAAATTGCGAAATAACTCATAGGCTAAAGAAGAAATCATGTGAAACCTTTAAAATATCCAGAAGTGAATGAAAATGAAAATGTTACCTATCAAAGCTTGTGAGATAGGGAAAAAACAGTGCTTTGAGGGAAATTTATAACCTTAAATACTTATATTACAAAAGATGAGAGCTTCAAGATTAATGAGCTGGGTTTCTATTTTAAGAAATTAGAGAAAGAACAAGATGATAAAAATAAGCGCGGATTATTGAAGTAGAAAACAGAGATACAAAAGAGATCGACAAAGCCAAAGGTTACCCTTTTAGGAAAAGTAACAAGATAGGTAAACCTCTGTCAGGGTTTCTCAAGAAAACAGAGAAGAAACAAAAAATATTATGGATGGAAATGAGGACATGACTACAGAAAAACGATATGTTACAAACAGATGATAAAAGAAGACTAGCAAATTCAACAGTACGGCAGCAACTTTGAAACTGGGCCCAGAAGAGGTGGCGCTGCTCGTAGCACACTGTCCACGAAGGCCACGCTGCAAGGTCTTCACCTGTCTGCGGGCGGGAATAGGGTCACCCGCTGGGATTTTCTGAGGGATTCACAGTGAATGAGCCACTGAGATGCAACACGTGCCTGAATCTTAGCAATATAGCAGGACGTCGGAGAAGATTACAAACGGCATGACATCCTTTTTATGAAATTAAAATATATATACACTTTCTAGGAACACATACAGATACAACAAAACTATAAAAAAGCCAGGGGGAGAAGAACAAAGCAGGCGGGCTTCAGGAGGGAGACCTGAGATTCTGTGCACTGGGGAGACCGGAATGGGCTGGAGTGGGGACCACGTGACCAGGTATAAAGTATTGTCAGGGTCCCGGCTTTTGTTTGGGGTAGTGGGTTTGCATGTGCTTATTGTTAAAAATGTTAAATAAATAGAAGCAGGTCATGCTGGACCAATGATGAGAGAAGGTTGACTGGAGAAAAGAGGCTGAAAAGGTATGGAGTTTGCAATCACCGTTATTACTTTTCCCCACAATCTAGGAGACCCGCAGAGCTACCGCGGTTGAGTATGGGTCTTTGGCGGGGCCGCTTCTGTGGGTTTGCCCCTTTGCTTCCCCCAACTCAACCCCGGCAGTTGACGCCTCTCCTGCTGCGTGGAGGAGACATGGAAAGTGAGCCGCCGTCGGGTGGAACCTAGAGGCTGCTGAGATCAGCTATGGGTTCTCAGCGGACCCAGCAGCAGCTCAGGATTGTGTCTTGACCTTCCGTGATACAAACTAACTGCCAGAGAGGAGGACTTCTGAGATGGCAGGATTAGCCTGAATTATAAAAGGACCAGGGGACAGGCTGGAGAGAGCTGCTGAAATAGCATTCGGGTGTCTCTCAAATCAAGGGCCACTCGAATGGCTGTTGGCCACCAGCGAGGCCAGGCCAAGGTTAGGAGGCATTTGCTGTGGAGGCCTGCCTCCTGCCCCTCGGAGGGAGTCACGGGCAGCGAGGGGACAGTTGGTGGGGACTGTACAGCCCAGTCCACTTCCTGAAGGGATGTGGAGGCTGGAGCGGGAGCCCCAGGGAGAATCCAGACATCGGCCTGGGTGGAAGCAGAAGAGGGTGCAGGGTGCAGGCTCAGCCTGGTGAGGCCTGGACAAGAGGGGCGGAGACCATCAGCAGGACGCAGGGTGTCACTGGGTGGGCCGTAGAGCTCAGTGGTTAAGAGCTTGGATTCTGGGGCCAGAGTCTGGGCTCGAGTCCCTGCTCCTCCTCCAATGAGCTGGGTGACCTTGGGCAGGTGACTTCAATTTGGGCCCCAGGTTCCTCAGTCACTGCATCCGACACATATTTAGTGAGCACCTTCCACATGCCCGGCACTGATCTAAAATAATGGGACGCATCAGCAAACAGAACAGTTCCTCCCCCCTGGGGGCCTCACTTCCGGCAGAGACCGACAATAAACAATAACCATAATAAATCAGTGCGTTATAAAGTATGATAGACAGGGAGGCTTGCTCTGGACCAGAGGTAAAAAAAAGATCAGGGCACGGGAGTCAGGTTGCAGTATTAAATAGGGTGGTGAGGCTAGGTATCATCAAGAAGAAAAGATTTGAGCCAAGACCTGGAAGGGCTGCGGGAGACAGCCAAGTGGCTCTGGGGGAGAGCATTGCAAGGCAAGAGCATGTGCCTGGTGAGCTGACTGACCCACTGCTCCGTAGTGACGGAGCAGAGGGAGGGAGAGAGAGGAGGAGGCCAGAGAGGCCACAGGGGCAGATCCCATAGGGCCTCATTGGAAAGACTTGGACCTCGACTCAAACTGGAAACCATTGTGGAGTTCTGAGCAGAGCTATGGCCTAACATAACTTATGCTTTAAGGACAGACTGGGAGTGGGCGATAGAAGCAGGAAGACCTGGTAGGAGGCGAGTGCAGTCATCCAGGGGAGAGATGATGTGCCTTGGCCCAGGCTGGTGGCAGAGGACGTGGTGAGAAGGGTCAGATTCTGGAGACATATCGAAGATAGAGCTGAGATGATTTGCTAACAGATCGGAGGTGGGCAGTGACAGAAAGAGGAGGTGGGAACGGCTGCAAGGTTTTTAGCTTGAGCAGCTGGAAGGCTGGAGTTGCCATCAACTGAGATGGAGCAGGTTTGAGGGAAGGGGTGGGGAGTGTGATTTGGGGCAGGTTGAATTTGAGGTGATTCTTGGACATCCAGGTCGTAGCAGCACCTAGCTCAGGGGAATGCTGTGAGGATTAAGTGAGGTCATCTGTGTGAGGAGCTTAGACCAATGCTGGATATGCAGTAAGTCCAAAGTCTTTATCACCAGCATTGTCGTCGTCTGCAGCAGCAGCAGCAGCCTGGGAGTGGGGTTGTTCAAGGGCTCTGGAGAAGTAATTGATTTGTGCCGGTCCCTTGGCATTAAACATCATCTTTCCTCCTAAAGGAGGCTGTGGCCCCGTCTCCAGTGAGGAGATGAGCTGTGCACTCAGAGCCTAATGCAGATGCTGGTGCATTTCCCACCAGAGTCACCGCCCTGTCACTCAGTGATAAGCCCTTCCACAGTCACCATTTGGAGACGTCACTGACAGTTTGGAATTGGGAGCCAGGGGTCTGCTCATCCGGACTCATCCTGTCTGTCAACCAACAGCTGGCCAATGGATGGCACCCGCCCTGCATTTCTGAGTAGAAAAGGGAAGATGCTTCTCTGTGAAGCAGCCACAGCACAGCGTTAACTGAGCACCAAGTTGCTGGCCAGTCTGTACTGTACAAGCCAGCGGAATGAGAAAAGCTAAATGTAATTGCAGGGATGGTCAGGCCAACAATTGCAAACCCCAGGAGATCCGCAGATCGGTAGATAAAGGGCAGGCCCTGGGTCAGGAAGCCGGAGGCCCTCGAGATCCAGAGCCCTGCCAAGGTAGGGTGCTCTTCCAGCACAGGAGAGCCTGTTAGCATGCCCAGAGGCCCTGTCCCTCTCCTCCATGTCTCACTGATGGCCTGTGGGCTGTTTCCTCCCACATGGACCCTGGAAAAGCAAAGAACCACATGGGCCAACTCCCTGGGAGGGACCAAGAGAGGATCAGCTACGGAGGCATTTCTCATGAGGACCCCAGCCTCCTCTCCCTCCCCAGGGACCTCTTGTGCCTCTTGAGGGGGCTCGCCTCTGTGCCCTCTGCCACTCCAGCCACTCACAGAGTCCTCTATCAAAAAGTGGCGGCATCTGCATCCAAGAGTCACCCACCCCAAAACTCTGGCTTCCCACAAATCTCTCAGCCATCACTTAAGCTCTGCGATTGTCACTAACGCTTCAGAAGTCAGAGAACAACTTCTTCCCTTTCCTTATTAAAATTTAAGCAACTGTTCTGCAAGCAGCAGAGAGTCACATTTCAAAGACCAAAATCGAAACTTCATTTTCAAGTGCTCTTCTCTTTAGATGCCTGACAATGTTCTCAGCTTTTGAAATTCATGTGGAAAGAGTGACTTTTATGGCAAAAAAAAAAAGCTGTAATTGAACTCCCATTTATTCTTCACCACACCCCTCTGAGGGAGGCATTATCCCCATTTTGTGGGAAGGAAAACTGAGGCTTGGAGAGGTTCAGAAGCGGGTGCAGATTCCAGAGCCTGTAGAGACGCGGCAGAGGTGAGATTCAAAGCCCGGCCTTGTTCTTTAACACTGTAAACCTTCTAAGGATTCATCCTTGCACGGCTTCTTTTTCGAGTAATGCCGTGTAGCGAGCGAAAGCACGCGGACAAGGTGGCGGGGACAGGGAATGGGTTCATGCAGCACCCACTTGAACCCCCTACCCCCCCCACCCACCCCACATGATGTCGTTTGTCTGAATTTAATTGGGTCCTGACAATTTCCCCAACTACTGCCCTCCTGGAGGCCGGGCCTCCCAGCCTCATGGCCTCCTCAGCCTGCCTCCGGGAGAGGAGGCGGCTGGGCCTCGTCCACCCACCCCCAGGTGTTCGGCTCAGCTCTGCAGAGGGGACTCCAGGTCTGCGGCCCATCCCCCCAACTTCCCGGGAGAAGACAAGTCCCTTCCCTGCCGCGCAGCACTGTCCCCCAGCCCCAAGGACCACAGGCCCCCGCCCCGCCCCCATTCTCAGGGCAACAGCCATCCCTGGGCTCGGCACTGAGGGCTCACAGGCTTACAAGCACGCTCACTTATCGGTGTGCATAACAGCACTACTAGTGTCTTCGGTAGAGGATTTTTGTGCAAGTGATCTGTTGAGAGCTAGCTCTTGGGAGAGACCCGTCAGGAAGTGAGAGAAGCTGAATAATGGAGCAGGGGAAGGAGCTGGGGACTAGCTTTAGCCTGACCGCTCCGGGAGCTCTGGAGTGTCAATTCTCTGCCTTGAGGGGAGGGGGCTGGAGCTGTGTGCCCCTCCGCTGTCAGTCAGCCACTGGCTGCCGCAGGTGGCGGGGGGTGTGGGGGGGGGCATGACCTTCTAGGCAGGTGCCTCCCATCAGCCTAGGGCAATTCAGGGGAAAAGGGTGCAGGTGTGAGTGGTTAGTACCCAGCAGTTCCAGAAGCTGGGGATGGGCGCACGAGCGATGAAGGGGCCTTGGGCGGCCGCCGAGTGCGTCGCCTGCAGCTAGCTGTTCCCTGCGCAGGCGCCCTGCGTGCGCTTTCAGCTTTGCCGTAGTCCCGGGACGCCCTGCAGTTACCCTCATTTTGCAGGGCTGGAAACGGAGGCTGCAAGTGCTCAAGTCTTTTGTCCAGAGCTTCACAGCCCCTTGGTGGCAGAGGGGGCATCTGAAGGGAGGGCGTGTGGCTTCAAAGCCTAGCGGGGTTGCCAGAGTTAGCAAATAAAAACACAGGATGCCCAGTTAAATTGGAATTTCAGGAAAACAGCGAGTAAATTTTTAGTACAAGCGTGTCCTGGGTAATATTTGGGACATGCTTATACTAAAAAATTATTCCTTATCTGGAATTCGATTTTAACTGGGCGCCCGGTATTTTCTCTAACAACCCTGAAGCCCGCGCTATCAGGCTGCCTCTGCCACCATTAGTTACTCAACAAACAGAAGCCAGTTGGTGTGAATTATGCATAATGTCAGATATTGGGGGCAAACGCATCATTTTGCATTGAAATGCACTAATGCTTGCATGCTTTGTGTGTGTGGCGGGGGGGGGGGGGGAGGCCTACTGGTTTTTGTCCAATTCTAAGGCTATTACCGTGGGCGCATCTCCACATTTGTGAAATCATCCCCTTCAAATGCAGTGGCTGCATTTGGCTCCGAGTGTTCCCACTGAAGCGGCAAAGCGGATGAGGAGGGGAAGGCGCGGGCGCACGTCAGCCGCCCCCAGCCGGCAGGCAGCCTCGGGTTTCCCTCCACCCTCGCGCCGCAGCTTTGACTAAATCCGCTCTCTCCCTGCATCGATCACTGCACACACCCCCGCGCGGCGCTCGCGAATCTCGACTCCAGCGTCTGCACGGAGGGGAAGCCCAAGGGGCAGCCACCCCAGTGGGCTTGAGACCAAGGGCAAGCTTTGTCCGCCTGCTTGAGGAGGCTGCCCTCCTTGCTGAGGTCCCCTCAAGCGCTGTCGCCACGCGTGATGGGACAAATGGCACCTGCAGTCAACCATTTCCAGGGCCCTCCCCCACTGGGAGGGACTTCAGCCAGGGGTGGTGAGGGGTGGGGCGCGCTCAGAGGCAGCAGTGAATCGAGGCTATAATTAAATCAGACTGTGAACATATTGTTCACGGAAACCTGAGCAGATCATGAGTCATGATGGTGAAGTGAAGCACATGGCCTCAGGCTTGCCATTTCTAGTTGCCTTACTTGGGGTCTTGAGACTTCAGCTCAGGATCCCTGGGCCCTCTCCCCCTGCATTTGTTCTCCCTCTTTGGGAGGCAGCCTCAAGCTGGGCATGGGAAGGGTCCACCTGGGCAGCCAGGAAGGAGAGTGGGGCCTGGTGGGTACCAAGGCAGTCATCTCACCGGCACCAGGGGTGCTTAAAAAAAGTCAAATCTGGTGGGAGGGAAGAAGTTGCAACTCCAGGTTAAACTGAAGTTTCCTGATGCTTGTGCAGTTTCTGGTTAAGTCAGCTCTCAGGACAGCCCAGCCCAGTGACCACACGCAGACCCAGGCCCGGCAGCTGGACCTCTGTGTCTGTAACATAGGAGTGATGTGAATAGTACTGACCTCCTAGGGGGCTGTGAAGATTAATGAGCTAATAGGAGCGAAGTGCCTAGAACAGCACCTGGCTCAGAGGAAATGCTCATGTGTGAGCTTTCGTCACCACCACCACCAGCAGACCTGCGGTGGCGTCGCTGAGCACTGAGGGAGCAGGGCGGCACTTGCTTTACAGACAGCCGCAGGCAGGAGACCGGCAGAGGCAGGAGCCACAGGCCGCAGGAGCTGCCCAGGGCCTTGCTGCATCCTGTCCAGTCATTTTTGTTGCAGGTGAGGAACCACAAGCCCCATCTCATTAGCAGCTGAGCCAGAGCAGAGCCGTCTCCTGACTCCCCATCCAGTGCTCTTGCATGTGGCCCCTGGGGGCCTGCTGCACTCACGTTCTTGGAGAGGGGAGCAGGGTTCCCAGCATAGGAGACCTGCAGTGCAGGGAGGCGAAGAGGGACTGTCTGCCACTTTAAGCCACACCTGGCTGTGCAGGCAGGGTCCCCTCAACCACACACAACCACCCTCACCACTCACCACACATTCAGGCCACGGCAGGTCCCTACACTGTCACCTTGTTCAGATCCTACGCCATCCCAGGAGGCTAGCAGGCGGGGAACTGGCTCTGATTGCCGATTCCCTGGGAGCTGCTTAATGAAGAGCTATTTAATCTACTCAGACCCAACATGTAAGTGGCCTCAGAGATCCCCAACTTTTTTCCAACAGGGATCTTTTTATTATCACCCTATGTTCCCTATGCTTTGAAAGATTTGATCTACCATGCTGCAAGTGATACATAAATTAATGTGTTCTCCTGTAATTTATTAATTGGAGACCAACATAATGGCCAAATGAAGTTTCTGTTCAGCAGGGGATAAATGGTGTTCCCACGCTGAGGAGCTAGGATTCCTGTCAAAAGCAAAGAAATGTGACATTTTGGTTGGCCCGAGATGCCTTATTGGAGGCATGCCTTATTGGAGCTCCATGAACAGTCTCTGGAGGGCTTCATGAAGTGACAACATCCCACAGACTCCTGTAGGATGACTGCCCTCCCAGAGGTCCAGGGACCCCAGGAGGGGAGCCACGGGCTCTGATGCCACCATGGCAGTCTAAGCCCCTGTAAGATAATCATTGGACAAGGACCCCAGGAGGCAGCGGTGCAGGAGAGGAAGGGACCTAATAGGTGATGCTGGGAACAGGGCTTCCAGTCTGTGCCCAAGGCAGAGACTACCCACGCTGATGATTTGGGGCCCCCTTCCCCTGGTAACAGCCCCAAAACCCATAGGGGCCCTCAGAATGCCACCTTCCTGGACCTCTGGACACAGAGGCCAAGGCTCTGCCCCTGCCCTAAGACGCGCAGAATCCAAGGGTGTGCCTCTCTGCTGGTAAGGACATGTTCCTAGAAGGGCAGGAGTACAGGACCCTCCTAAGGGGCCTCCTGGGGAACACAGCCAACAGGCCTGCAGTTCTGGCCATTCCAGGCCCACGGAGCCATGCGACACTGAGGAGCCACACTTCCCATCTGAGCTGCTCAGCGCTGGCTCTCTAGAGACGCTCACTGATGGGCCCTGAGAGAGACTGACAGACCCTGAGCCTAAGCTCATCTGAGCATGAGCAGGTTTATTCAGTTAGACATACTTGGCTTTGCTCTAAATCCCTGGTATTGTGGAAAGATCACTTGGATTAGAGTCAAAAGGACATCAGTTTAACTTTCAATTCCATGAATTTATCTCTGCTACTTTGTCACTTAAAACTCCCATGTGAAAGACTTAAAAATAAAACAAAGCCTGTAAGTTCCATTAAAAGTCTATTTAGCTATAGTACATATTAATAAAGCAGAAAATGGAACGAATGGCAACTTAAACTAGAAAAAAAAACACAGTTTAATAAACAAAGAATAAAATGAGTAAAAGAAAATCAAGTATATCAGTCAATTCACCAAAGTTGATTAAACTGAATTCACCCAATAAAAGACAAAGACTGTCAGATAGAGTTAAAAATAAAAATCCATGTATATGCTGCTTAGAGGAAAAACACATGCAGTGACACAGAAAGATTGGAAATAAAATGCCAAAAAGATATCAGAAAAATGCCAACAAGAAGAAATCGGGAATAGCACCGGCAAGGAGAAAATTGGGGCTCAAAACACTAAACAGGATCAAAAAGGACACTGATAAAAATATATAAAGAACATATAATATTCATAAATAACAAATATAATATTCAATTAAGAACTATAATATTCATTAACTAACACAGGTGCCAAAATCATACGGCAAAAAAAACCCAAACTATAGAAATGCAAATAGAATATAATACAGTGTTAGAGGGATACTTCACCTGTTTCAAAACTGGATATATCTAATAAGCAAAAAGTCAGTAAAAGCATATCCAGTGATTGATACAACTAATAATTTGGGGTTACAAATACACAGCCTGAGATTCTTCAAATGGAAAACATACATTTTGTTTGTATGTCCATGAAACATTTACAGAAATAGGTCAAGTACATGGCCACAGAGAAAATCTTATTAAATCTTTAAGGAATAATAAATGAGTGAAAAATTTTAAATATGGAATATTTTAAATGTGGAAAGTAAGAAACACACTCCTAGAAACCCCTTAAAGAGGAAGTTAAAAGGAAAATTACTGCCTAGAAACTAACGAAAAGGAGAACATTTCATACTAAAACTTACAGGACACAGTGAAAGCAGGGCTTAAAGGAAAATATATAGCCTTAAATGTTTTCATTATTTTTATAAATGTCTAAAAATGAAAGAGCTATACCAATCTTAAGAAATTAGAAAAAGAACAGCAAAATACTAAACCAACAGAAATGAGAAGAGAGAATTAGTACAGATAAGAGCTGAAACAAGTGACACAGAAAACAAATTCCCCTCCCCCAAAGAGCTCAAAGGAAAAATAAACGCAAAAGCTGGCACTTAGAAAAGACAAACACAGTCTTGCAGCCCCTGGCAAGGCAGATCGGGGAAAGAAAGCAGGAAGAAGTTCACAAGAGGAGGAATAAGAAAGGTGACAGAAGTACAGATTTAGTAGAAATTAAAAGAATCATAAGAAACAGTAACAAGTAAATTTGAACAATTTAAAGGAAATGGATGATTTCTTTGCAAAACTGAAGCCACCACAATAGACCAACAACTTAAGAAACCAATTCTCACGACGAGATTGGAAAGGAGAGCAGCAGTCTACGAGGTAAAAGGCGCCAGAACCGCACAGGCCCACAGCTGAGTTTCATCTGACCTTTGTGTTCTTAGTACCTGCTTCTCTCAGACTGAATGTGTACACAAACCTGGGGCTCTTGTCAAAATGCAGATTCGGATTCAGGAGATCTGGGGCGGGGCCCAAGACTCTGCATTTCTAACGAGCTCCCAGGTGAGGCAGATGCTGTTGGTTCATGGACCCCACTTTGAGTAGCAAGGATTTAACTATTTCAGGCAGTAGGGAAAAAAGATATAATGTTCCCCACTTCATTTTACGAAGCCAGCATAACTTAAACACCGAAATCAGACAAAGCTAATTCCAACAACAATAACACATTCTTAACCTCAATTTCATTTATAACTATAGATGCAAATTCTAACTAACATATTAGCAAATAGACTCTGGCATGAAATAAAAGAATTAGAAAGTGCTTCAATATGAAGAAACCTAGCAATATGACTCTCTATATCGATAAACTGAGAGAGAAAACCATAAGCATATTAATAGATGCTAAAAGCAGCCATTGCTAATAAAAACTTTAAATAAAATAGGAATAGATGGAAAATATGTAAACAAAACTAAGGCTATTTATTAAAAAACAAAAAATATTATTTTAAATGTCAAAACACTAAAAATATTTAATTAAAATGAAGGAGACAGGGATACCTACCAACACAATTATTATTTAACATTGTTTTAGGGCAGTAGTTCTCAACCCCAGATGCCCATTAGAATCATCTGGAAAGCTTTTCAAAAATATATACCAATTCAATTTCTGAGCCTAGGGACCTGGCACTAGAATTTTTTAAAAAGCTTCCCTGCTGATGTTAATGTACAGCCCAGGGTGAGTACCACTGCCTCAGAGGCTTCAGCAAATGCAACATGTAAAGAAAATAAAAACAGCAAGTATAATCATCAGGAAAGAAGTAGGGTTGCCAGATCAAATACAGAACACCCACTTAAATTTGATTTTCAAATGAACAATGAATAATTTTTTAGAATAAGTGTGTCCCATGCAATATTTGGGACATACTTATTCTAAAAAATTATTCATTGTTTCTCTGAAATTCATATTTAACTGGATATTCTGTATTTTTGTTTGCTGTATCTGGCAATAACAAAAGAAGAGATATAAATTAGCTCTGTTTGCTGACACTATAATTGTCTACCTCGAAAACCCAAGAGACTCTATTAAAAAACTTTTAGAATTAATAATAATATTTGGTAAGGAGGCTGGACACCAGATACATTACAACAATAAATAGGTTTTTTTTTACTCTAACAATAAGTACCTAGAAATGCAAATGGGGGAAGTCTTCCATTTATAATAGTGGCAAAAAACTATAAAATATTTAGAAATAAATTTAATATGAGAGACATTATACCCATAAAAGGAAACCTATAATACCCTATTAAAAGACAGAAAACAATTTATGAACAAATGGCAAGTTATAATTGTTCTTAGATAGGAATAGTTAGTATCATAAAAAATAAAAAATTTCTCAAATGTAATATATAAATTTCATTCAATTTCAACTAGACTCTTAACAGAGGTTTTCTTGGAATTGTATAAAATTATCTTAAAGTTTACATAGAGAAGTAAATGTCTGAAAATAGCTAAGAAAACTATGAAAAGAACAATGGAGTGTGTGGAGGATCAGAACCGGCCACCCCAAAGTGTCTCTTCGGCTTGATTATTTCTAAGAACAAAAGACTCTGAAAGAAACTTTCACCCCCACCCCCAACTGCCTAAAAGAATTTAAGATAAAAGGCCCGTCCCAGCACAGGCCATCACCATAGATAACTCTGGGTATTGGTAGACCGTGAGGGTCCTTGCTAAGCCCATTCTTGTCAAAGTTCTGTTTACCAGACATTTGCTTTTCCATCTCCATGTGAATTCCCTTCCTCCCCTTTGACACCCCAAACCACTACCCGCAATGTCCTCCTTTGTCTTGAGCTGAAGATGCAATTTAAGGTGGCAGCCTCGGCCATTCTGGCAAGTTGCTCAGTTTTGCTGGGTCTCTCTCATGTATACAGGTTATAAAGCTTTGTTTGATTTTCTCCTGTTATTCTGTCTCATGTCAATTTAATTTATAGACAAGCCAGAAGGACCTAGAGGGTGGAAGAATTGTCTTTCTCCCCTACAGAGTGGGACTTGCCTTACCAGATATCAGGGAATTCTATAAAGCCACAAAAAAATCAAATCAATATAATATTAGTATAACAATAGACAAAAATTAAGGGAAATATCTAGAAAATCTAGAATTAAATACCAGTATATTTGAGAAATTAGTATATGACAAGTGTGGTCATTCAATTTGGTGGGGAAATCATGGACTATTCAATAAATGAGGCTGGAAAAACAGGGTATCATATGGAAGAATATACAAATAAACCACGTATCACAGTGTATAAAAATAAATTCCTGGATGTAAAGACTTAAATGCAAAAAATAAAAATCTTGCAAGAAAATCCAAGAGAGAAAATTTATCATCCAGAGAGATTGGAAAGACCTTCTGCAAGTCCAGAAGTTATAAAAGCAAATATGGATAAATTTACTATTTAAAATATAAAAACTTTTGTATGACAAAGGTAACATGAACAAAGTCAATAGACAATAGATGTGGACAAAAATTTGTAAAACAAATGAGAAAGGGTTAATTTTTATACTATATAAAAATATCTTACAAATTGATAAGAAAAAGATGAATAGCCCAAAAGAAAAAGTAAGCAAAAAATATGAATATACAATCCACAGAAGAGCAAGTCCAAACCCATGAAAAGATGCTCAAATTCTCTAGTAATCAGGGAATATAAATTAAAGTACTTATAAGATAACATTTTATACCCATCAGATTCACAAAACATAGAACTATAACACCTAATGCTGGTAGAGATGAGGGAAAAGGGAATTTTCATACATTGCTGATGGAAATGGCAGTGCCACAGATCTTTTGGAAGACAATAGAGCAGCAGCTCTTAATTTCAAAAGACAATTACTATACTAACCCTCAGTTCAACTCCTGGCAACCTATCCCGTTAGCAGGGATGGATGAGTGCCCCCAGGTAGGAACATATATTCGATCTTTACTGCAGCTTTGCCTTAGTGGTCAAGAGCTGGAAACAAAGTCCCTCTGTTAAAAGCAGATAGCTGAGTAAAGGGTGGTCCTCCATAGCAGTGAATTATTATATAGCCATTAAAAAGAATAAATTAATGAACAAAAATGTTCATGGCAGGGACCGGCCCTATGGCGTAGTGGTTAAAATTCAGTGCACTCTGCTTCAGCGGCCCAGGTTCACGGGTTCGGATCCTGGGCGCAGACCTACACCACTCATCAGCCATGCTGTGGTGGCGACTCACATACAAAATAGAGGAAGACTGGCACAGATGTTAGCTCAGGGCTAATCTTCCTCAGCAAAAAAAAAAAAAAAAAGTTCATGGCAGCACTGTCCTTAATAACCCTAAAGACTATCAGTAGTAGAATGGATAAATAAATTCTGGTATATTCACACAGTGAGATGTTATACAGTAATCAGAATAAACAAACTACAACCACATGCAACAACATTATGAATGTCACAAGTATAATGTTGTACAAAAGAGTATGTACTGAATGGTTCCATTTATATAAAGCACAAAACAAGCTAAAAGATCTAGCTGTTACAAATCAGGATGATGGTTACCCTTGGGTAGGGGTAGAGGGTGGGGGAGGTAAATTGAAGGAGGCATGGGGGTTCTGGGACACTGGTGATGTTCTCTTTCCTGATCTGGGTACTGCTTACATGTGTGTGTTCATTGTGAAAATTCACCAAGCAGTACACTCATTCGAAAAAGAAAAATTAGAGCCATTATAGCCTCCAGGGATTTCAACGAGGTATTGTTGGTTGAGAAAAGCAGAATGCAGAAATTAGTATGCTGTATAAAAATGGGACTATATTATACAACAATGAAACCACCTCGATGATGTATTGGTGTGTATGTAAATATATGCATATATGAGGATATATATATAGGTCTGTATAGGTTTATATGGGACAGATAAAAATATGGAAGGCCATGGAGACCGGCCCGGTGGCGTAGTGGTTAAGTGCATGCGCTCCGCTGCTGGCGGCCCGGGGTTTGGATCCCAGATGTGCACCGAGGCACCGCTTGTCCAGCCATGCTGTGACGGTGTCCCATATAAAGTGGAGGAAGATGGGCACGGATGTTAGCCCAGGGCCAGTCTTCCTCAGCAAAAAAAAAGAGGAGGATTGGCATGGATGTTAGCTCAGGGCTGATCTTCCTCACACACACACAAAAAATATGGAAGGCCATATAGTAAGTTAACACAGCTTCCCTGGGGGGGAGAAGGGATGATGAGGGCCATGCTTATGTTGGGGGAGGAAAGGTGAAATGGAAAAAAATGTGCCGCTGTTTAAAAAAAATGTATAATATGGTCCAATTTATGTAAAAACAACATTAAAGAAGAAAATTATTCAGAAATAAGTTCTACCAAAGTTTAAAAACTGAGACCCAGTAAATGACATATGTTGCACAATTCAAGCTCCACAGCGTATTATGAACATTCAGTCATTGTCCAGGTAAAAATACGAAGTCTCAAGATTATTAACAAATAGCAGTGGGTACAAAAAGTCTATTTATCGGCTTCTAGCAATATGGTAGACTCAGACAACTTGAAAATCCTTTCACTATAATCACCTAGAAGTACTGGGTAAAATGTAACACAATTGTTTTAAATGTACAGCTAGGCTCACAAATAATGAAAGCAGATCCCCAGGGGCCAGAAACAAACAGGGAAGTGAAAAAGCAGAGAGGGCAGTGCTTGAGCTAAGGGGGGGCATTTGTCTCCAGCACCTAGGGGTTTGGTGTTAATTCCCACACACCAGGAGCAAAGGAGGCTTCAGGCTTTGGGAGGTAGGGAATTGGAAAGAAGAGCTCTGCATAAAGCCAAGACCCTCAAAGGACTATTCTATTTATGAAAGGATTTAAAAACAAGAGAGACCACAGGACACAGCGCATTGGGTGGGAAAAAAAGAAAAGCTCTCTGAGACTTCAAAACCCCGGGACCACAATTCACACTGCTTTCACTCTACCCACATAGTTCAGAAACTCCAGACTAAAAAGTAACAGAAGAATTATTCCTCAAGCAGTGATGATCCTGAGATACGAGGCAGAAGCAAACAAATACTTCTCTGGAGAGATGCTCCCACATCCCAGATATCAGGGGATTTTCACAGAAAAAAATACAAGCCCTGCTAATGATGAGTTCACAATAAAAAATGACAACGCCCATGAGTGAACTTGATCCAACCTGATCAAGAGTCCGCACACACGACCAACATACAAGTATACCCCTGTGAACTCCAAACACGCAAGATAACCAGAAAGAGATCACAAAAGAAATACCTGTAAGATGACTAAAGACTAGAAAGGAAGCAATCAAATCCTTAGAACTAAACCGTATGAAAAGAGAGCAAGGAGAATTGAAAAAAATAAAATAGAACCAAAAAACCCCATACTGCATCTTGAAATAAATCTTTTAAAAAAGACTATAAGAATGATAGAAATTCTTTACCAAAAGACATTAGGGAAAACTAAAATAATTGAAAAAATACACCATGTTCATAGATAGGAAGCCTCAATATAGTAAAGATGGCAAATTCTCTCCAGATTAATCTATAAACTTGATGAAGTTCCTATCAAAATCCAACAGGGGATTTCACAGAATTGACAAGCTGATCCTAAAATGTGTACAGAGGACCAAAGGATCAAAGAAATTTTGAAGAAGAATAAAGGCGGGGGAGGGGAAGGGACTCGTAATACCAGATATCAGACTATTATAAGCTGCAGTATTTCATACACGAAGTACTCGCGAGAGGACAGACCAAAAAGACAATGGATCATAACAGAGAGCCTAGAAACAGAGCTCGCTGTGTGACAGAGGTGGCATTCCAAATTAATGGGAAAATAAACGGAGCCTCCACATCACACTCCCAAAGCATGTCCAGTGGATGAAAGAGCCAAATGCTGTTGAAAAGCAAAACTTTTGGAGAAGACAGTTCTCGTTACTTGTGTTAATGTTCTATATAATTGCTGCGAGCGCTGAATTTGCCAACACTGAAGGATTGCTCCTGGGAAATACAGAGTTAGGTCCCCGAGAGCCTCTGGTCACAACATTTTCACCAAATGATCAATCACATAACCTTGTTTGATGTGTGTTTCTGTTTAAAGACACCTCATTTAGTATATATTGCTGATTCATTAACCCTGAACTCTCAGCCAGCAGCACTCCGTAACTCATATCTGAAGGAAGCTTATCTGACACGTGTATTTTCTCCATAAGGCACCTCACAGCCTTCTTGCACTGAGGAACACTAGAAAGCACTCCAGCACTATGTTTGGAGGCCATTTTAAACAGCAAAATCACCCACAAAAAGCAGAAAAATACAAAAACCGTGGCACTAATTAAACCGCGAGAAGGACACTTGTTTACAGTAGGATAGCTAGAACAAGAAGGCAGAGCAGTGGCGTGTTTGACCTCAGCTGGGAACACGTGCCAATCAAAATTTGCACTACTTTGCACATGGCCGCCATAAATATTGATTTTGGGTCACCAATAAATTCTAGCCAGTAGGTGAATTTGCAAATACACAATCTGCGAATAATAAGGATCGACTGTATCTTTTTGATATTTCCAGGGTTGGAAAGGATATTTTTGTTTTTAGACATGCAAAAAGCACAAATTATAAAGGAAAAGACTGACAAACTGGATAAATTGAAATTTAAAACTTCTGCTTGAAAATATATGTCACAAAGAAAGTGAAAATCAAGTCACAGACTGGGAGAAGATATCTGCTTCCCAAAGAACAGAGGATTGTATCAAGAAGAGTTTTAGAGTTCCTAGAAATCAATACGAAAAAGACAAATGGCTTTTAGAAAAATAAGCAAAGGATAAGAATAAGCATTTTCTTAGGAGAAAACAGACTGGCCAACAAACTAATAAATGTAAAATTGAAGCGTGATTAAGCACAACTCGTGTCAGGCAGAAGTTTTACAACATTAAATGACAATCTAGTAAAATCAAAATATTTTTAGGTAAAACTTCCAACAAAGGCATATAATTAATTCCAGAGATTAGAAGCCCAAGGGAGAAAACGTGAGTTCCAGAAAGAACCCTGAGAATAAATAACCAAAAGATATTCAGGAAACAACAAAAAAAGACTCCTCCAGTAGAGACTGGACATTTCTTAAAACCACTATCCCAGGATCATCAGTGGATTTTCATGTCAGATAATGGGATGGAAGCTCTGTACACGTCAGGTCGTACACATTCAGTGCACTTAATCTTTAAGATTCCGTTCTTCTGGAACCACTCTCAGTACCAAATTCTGTATCAGTCAGGGTTCAACCAGAGGCCAAACCAGTAGGAGATATATATATATATGTGTGTGTGTGTGTGCGTATGTGTGCGTGTACATAAAAGCAGTAGGAGAAGTGGCTTATGCAAATATGGGAGTAAGGCTGTAGATGCTGGAGCTCAAAGTCCACAGGGCAGGCAGTCAGCAGGGGAAGATCAGGAGCAGGCGCAAACCCACGAGCACAGCTGGCATCCCACAAGAACAGACTGAAGCCTGAGTCCATTCTCATCGGGTCTGGCCTTGGTGATGAGGTCATCCTGAAGAAGCCAGGGCCCTTTATCACAGAGCTAAACATACACACCTGGCCCAGGAATCGCATCATGGAGCTAAACACACACACCTGGCCCAGGAATTAGAGACGCTGACAGAGGATCCAGGGGAACGTAGAGCAATTGCAGGCCTAGCTGCCTCTTCACACCAACAAGGTGAATCAGCAGCTCAGCAACAGCGTGTGGGAGCTACACAATGGCTACGGCTTCTCCTTGCCTTCCAAATCTCTGAAGAATCTCCCTTGTGGCCTCCCTTAACTAGAAACATACAACAAAGGGAATTCTGAGAAATGTAGTTCAGCCTAGCCAAAATGACACATTACAAAGCCATCACATTCTTTGATGGTTATATGTCTCTTCAGACCCTCCTTTTGTTCTTGAGTTAGATTTAGTAAATTATATTTTTCCCTAGGAAATAATCCATTCACCAATTTTTTTAAAGTATAGGCATAAATTTATTCACAGTATTCTTGTGAACTATTTTTAGCAATTTCTGGTAGAGCTACAGTTATATTTCTTTTTCACTCATTAATATGGTTATCGTCTTATATTGTTTCTAATTTAATTGCATTATGATCAGAGAATGTAGTATTTTTGATTGCTTGGTATTTGAGATATGTTTCCTTGTCTAATACATGATCAATTTTTATAAATGTTCCATGTGTGTTTGAAAATAATGTGTATTCTCTAAAATTGATTGCAGAGTGTACACACACACACACACACACACGATCAGGTGAATTGGGTTGTCTGATCTTCTATACACTAATTTTTATTTATATGATCAATTTCTGACAGAGGTATATTAAAAACTCCCTATATTAATTTCTCCTAGTAGTTATGTCAATTTTTGCATTATAAATTTTAAAGCTCTGTTATTAGAAGCATGTAAGTTTATAATTCTTATATCTTCCTGGTGAATTGTTCCTTTTAGCTTTCAGTAATGACATTTTTTATCCCTAATGATATTGTCTTAAAGTCTATCCCATCTGATGTGAATATTGCTATGGTTTTAATTATGCTCTTTTTTCCCTGCCCTCTAGGGCTTTCTTTTACTTTCTTTCCAGCTCAGCTGTGCATTTAAAAAAGATATTTGTTACATTTCATCCATTATTTCTGGTGTGTAGCAGGCAGGTTTGCAGGATATCTAACCTGCCATATTGATAGATCTTGAAGTTCTCAAACTCAGGAAAAAATGAAACATACTGGCTCTTAAACAGAAATCTCTTATTATGTTTGATATGCAATCAGAATAGCAGAATAAACTGCACAATGTATGCATAACCAAGGCCCCATCTTACCAATGAAGGTGTCAAACCATATTAATTGTAGGGCTCAATCTGAATGTATTCACTTTGTATCTCCAACAGACAAAAAAAAAAATGCTTTTTCAAACAATACACTTCCACAGCTTCCCCAAGAATCTGATATGGCCCCCATCCCTGAAGGGTGGTTCCCCACAATTGAGAATCACTGGCTTATGGTATCCCCAAAGAAGATTACAGATGGAAATGTTTTGAAGCCGGAAATATTTTATTCCATTAATAGTTTGGTATTCCTCCTGTCATCCCTCAGCCACTCACAGATGTTGCACTTTTCTCTGGTGTTCTGTGGGTTCCTTTCAATATATTTCCAAACTGCTCTGGTCTCCTGTTTAGGTAGCATCCAAGAGACCAACATTAGACTCAAACCCAGTTTCTACCTGGCAGTGTGTGGGTTCTAACACCGGAGCCAAATCCTATCGGCTGACATTTAACCTAGTCTTCCCAATAACAGCTTACTAGGGACTTCCAATACCCACACTATACATATGCTCGTGACGTGGATTGGGGTCTACTTTTCTCTACTACTGACTGAATTTCAAAGGTCCTGGAAAAGATTGTGTCAGTGATTTGAGTCCAACTGTTCACAAGGAGGGAAAGCCCTAATTCTTGTTAAGCAAGCTGAGTGTCTGATTCATGCAACCTATCAAATTTATGCACTACATGGAAAGCATTTAAAAACTCATTAAAGTCAATGCTTCCATCTTTGTTCAAGTCCATTCTTTCGGCGAGCTCATCAACTTGAGAATCATCAATATGAACACTGTAGTGACTATTGAAAAGTTTCCACATGGTATGAAATTCTTCCATGGAGATCAGGCCTAAAAGAATAGAGAAGAAGGCTGTGAGTGTTCATTTAAAACCCACCTAAGGTAGGAGTGGGGAAGCCATACTTGTTGAGTAGTCCCAATTAGAAGCTCACTAACATGCCTGACCATCAAGACACTGGAGGAAATGGAAAAGTAAGACTGTAAATATAGGAAACAATATGTCACTTTCGACTACCAAGTGATCCTGAGATTATTCTAAAGCTGGAATGAGTAGACAGTGAAGGAATGGGGGGAGGCTGTGGACTGTGGGACTATATGTGGTATAGAAATTACAAGATCTAAAGTCTAAGGGAGAGGAGCATGGATGGAGGGCAGAGAGGAGAGTGACATCAAAGCAGAGGGAGAATATACCCTAGGACTCAATAAGAGGATTGCAAACAATGGCTCTGCCATTTTTTATAGGCAATAATTTACTTTTGTGTTTTGATTATTGTGTTTTTGGTATTCAATGGTCTCTGCAGTTGGGGATTATCTGATGATTTTTTTAAAGTTTGAAAATAAGTAATTGTGCATCAAAGCTAAGCAGAAAATGAGCTTTCACACCCCTCAGTCCCAAAAACAGAATCAGAACTCTAGGAACGATTTGTATTGCCAAGAGGAACTACGATGTTTACACGGACAGTGAATTGTCTTTTCATCTGTGCTGGTGATTTATAAAAGGAGCTATTCTTGTCTCACTAATGGATACATAGGCCTATATAGGACCACATGGTCTTGAAGACAGAGTTTATGGCCAAACTAAAATAACAATAATATTAAATATGAGTTTATTCCCCCCACACATACACCCCGAGTTAAATCAAGTTTGGATGAAGAATGCAGTAGACGAAAACCGAGTTCTGGTTTCAGAGAAGCAGACTAGTCTTCGCTTTCTACTGCTACTGAACTAATCAAAGTTCATTTACCTGAGTGATCAGAGTCAATGATATTAAAGATGATTTGCAGGTCAGTTCGGTATCTGTACAGAGTTTCAATTAGAGTAGACTGAACCTAAAATAAAGATTTTCTAAGTGTTAAAATATATGGAATTAATAACACATCAATTTTAGTAAACGTAACAAACACAAAGCATCATCACCAATTCAGAGTATGTGATTTAGATAGAAACTTGAGAAGGCAGGCTTTTTGCTTTAATCAGATAAAAGCCCATGCTCTGGTGTTCTGAAGCATCTGAAGGCTGTGTTCCTCAGGGACTGGGCCAAAGCTAACCAGGAAACAGTAAATAATAGGCAGCATTTACTGAGAACATCTGTGTGCCAGGCTCTGCCCTGAGAGCTTTCTGTTGATTATTTCATTCAGTCCTCAACAACAGCCCCAAGGAACAGAACTATTATTATGTCCATTTTACAGATTAGAAAACAGAGAGGTAAAGTAAGTTTCCCAAGGTTCACACAGCTGGTAAGTGGGATTTGAGTCTCGGCTGCCTGAAGCCAAGGCCTACGAGCTTATTCACCATGTAAACTGCCTCCTAAGTGAAGCCAGAAGCCTCCTTCGGGTGGATATTTTAGTCTTCCTCCTGCACTTTTACTTCCCTTCCCTTGCTCTTAGCTTCTCATCTCCCCTGCGAATAGTCACCCCAGTCCTAGTTCCCATCGGCTCACTTTCAGCCCAATATTACATCTAACTGCTGATGAGTTGTTAACTAATAAGTACTGGGGGTCTGACACTTCTCCCTGGGGTATTCCCATTTTAATAAAGGATTCTAAATTTTAAAAATCTTTAAGGTATAAAGATGTCATGTCAGTAAGTCTATACACTCACAGTTTAATAGGGAATGTGTTGAGTATTTTAAGGGGTGTGTTATATGAAAGAATGGATGTCACATCTGCCCTTCTGCTGGACGGCACTTAAGACAAGAATCACATATTTGACATGGATTTGCTTGCATAAGCTTTTTCTTCTGTTTTCTTTTTGCCTATTCTTAGAACGCACAAATTTTCTGAACAGATCACAATGTACCTGGGAGAGCCCCTTAGGCCTTTCCTAAGACTGCCACTCCCATCCTTGAAATAATTTCACTCCCAACTTTTCAAAGGACTAAGCCACTCTTACAGGTTGTCCAAAAGGGTGTTGCCCTCCAGCCAGGTTTCAGCTGGGGCTGTTGTACTTGCCTCTTTCACAGGTTTTTTAATGTGGATATCCTGGAAGCTGGACATGTAGTCAATATTTCCATCTTTGTCTGTGGTTACCAGATGCGAACTCAGGGATCTCCACGGTAAGTTCAGCCCCAAGATATTCTCCATGGAAAAAGCCCACTGGCCCATAGAAAGTTTTCCTAACAACAACAAGAAAAAAGCCCATATAATTGGTTGATAATTTGATAAAGAAATGCGACCTCCTCCGTGGAGCCAGTGGGCAGCCTGGGGTTTTGAGGCCTGGGTGCCTCCAGCTCCCTTTTATGATTTGTCCTACCAGAACCCCCCGGCTCTGAGGGAGGAACGACTCTTCAGTGTTTCACAGATCTTTCCCTTACTGTTAGGTGTAAGCAATCAGACTTTGGGTGTTAGATTTTTTTTTCCTTTTTCTGATTAACAAAGTAAGGTACGCTTATAATGGAAGATTTGAAAACACAAAAGGATATAAAAGAGAAAAGATTACTTTTACTTTTAGCATTTTGGCATATTATTCATGTCTCATTTCCCAGGTAATATCCTTTCATCCCTTAGTATTATATGTAGTTTTTCAAAATATAAATTTTTTTTCTGATTATTAAAGATATGCTCATTTGAAATGATTTTGAATTAACAGAAAATAATGTTATTACTTCTAGTGTTTTTCTATGTATATAAACAAATGTATATATGTTTTCTCTTTCTTAGAGCCAAATACACATTGTACTCACTGTTTTGTATACGTGTATTACATATGGCAACACACACACACAAAAAACATATTTATTCTAACCTGATTTTTTACTTACAATAAGTCATGGACATCCATCTCTGTTTAATAAACATAGATCTACATCATCATTTTAATGGCTATGAAACTATTCCATTATCTCCTTAGGATCATTCATAGAAGTGAAATTGCTAGATCAAAGGGTATGCACATTTTTTAAGCTTTTAATATATATTGCCAAACTGTTTTCAAGAAAGAGTACCATTTATAATCCTACAAGACCATTCCCCACACTTACCCCCTAAGGACAATTTTTTTAATTGAAGTTTAACACACACAGAAAAGTTCACAAAACAAACACAGAACTCAGTGAATTATGACAAAGGGAATTCTTATGTAACCACCACCAAGGACAAGAAGTAGAACAATGCCAATATCCAAAAGGCCCCCTTGTGGCCCCTCACAATTACTATCACTTCCTACTTTCCCATGGGGAGCCACTATCTTGATTTCTAACCCTATAATTTACTTTTTGCACTTTTTGATCTATATGTAAAAGGAATCATAAAATATATATTTTGGGGGAAGTCTAGCTTCTTTTGCTCAACACTAAGTTCATGAGATTCAGCTGTGTTGTTCCATTAGTTGTAGTGCCTTCATTTTCATTGATGTATAGTATTCTATGGTATGAACATTCACAATTTACATTTCCATTCTACTGTTGGTGGACAATGGGTTATTTCCATTTTGGGGCTATTACAAACAGTGCTGCTAAGAACGTTTCTCTACATGCTCCCTTGGTGCATTGAACCTATGGCTCAATTTGAAGAGAATTTATATCTTGACAACTTTGGCCCTTGAACACAATAATATCCACCCATTTATTTCAGTCCTTTATAATTTCTCTTAATAGTATTTTAGAAATCTCATATATCAATCATTAGATTTCTTCCTCAGTACTTGATTATCTATTGTGAAGGGTATCTTTTAAGATTTTCATTATCTAAAAGTTAATTGCTGGCTATCCCAGTTATCAATTTATTCCCACTCAGCTCCAAATCTACCCTACTTTGCCCTGTTTGGTGATACTGGAGCTGAACACTGTAAATATTTCTCCTTTGGCAGCTGGTATAACATTAGGCTTTGTCAGAGGAGGGTACACGAAGAACGCTCTAAGATAGCAGAAGAAATGGTTCTGGTATGCTTTGCTTCTTGCTTCTACAGCATAGCATGGTTGCCAGAGGTGTGTGGGAAATGCAGTGGCACCCACTCTCCAGTCAATTTCACAGACACCACAGCAGGTGGCTGCTTCCTTGCCAGCCGTGTGTGGGAGACACCTCTGTGAACTTCTGCCCCATCCAGTGGGCCACGGTCACACCCTCACTAATGAGGTCTGAATCCTAGCCTTGGCTGAGAGTAGGGGACTCTCCTAGGTTTGTTCCTTCCTTGGGTACTCTGTCTCAGCCTTAGAGATAGTAGCTGCTCCCTACACTTCTATCCCTGTATTCTTTAGAGCTCTCTTTCATCCCTTTTAGTAATTAATTACCTTTTACTAGTTAATAATTCTTTATATTAAATTTCCCTATTCAAATTATTGATGTGGTTTCTGTCTCCTGAATAGACTCTGACTAATATACTAGTGTATGGAAATGCAATCAATTTCTGTATATTGACCTTGTGTTATACAACTTGCTAAATTCACTTATTAATTCTAATAGTTTTTCTATGGATTTATTTGGGTTTTCTATATTCTCAATCATGTTGTCTACACATAGTGACATATCATTTCTTCCTTTCTAATTCTTATCATTTTATTTAACTTGCCTTATTGCACTTCCTAGCATCCATAGTACAATGTTGAACAGAGTCTTGAGAATGCGCATCTGTATTAGTTTCCTATTGCTGCTCAGACTTAGTGGCTTAAAATAACACAAATTTATTCTCTTACAGTTCTGGAGGTTAGAAGTCCAAAATCAGTTTCACTGGGCCAAAGTTAAAATGTTGGCAGGGCTGGTTCCTTCTGGAGGCTCTGAAGGAAGGATCTGTTTCCTTGCCTTTCTCAGCCTCTAAAGGCTACCTATATTCCCTGGCTTGAGGCACCTTGCCCCATTTTCAAAGTGCATCATTTCAGTATCTGCTTCCATCATCACTTCACCTTCTCCTCTCTCATTCCTCCTATGTTCCTTTTATAAAGATCATGGTGATTACATCGGACCACCTAGATAATGCAGGATAGTCTCCCCAGGTCAAGATCCTTAATTTAATCACACCTGCAATGTTCCTTTTGCCATATATGGTAACGTGCACAGATTCTGGGAATTAGGATGTGGACATATTGGGAGGAGAGGCATTATTCAGCCTACCACAGCATCCTTCCCTCATTTCAAATCTTAAAAGGAAAAGTTTCAACATTTCTCCATTAAGTATACTATTTTCTATAGGCTTTGGTAGATATCTTTTATGAGATTAAGGAAGTTTGCTTCTATTTTTAGTTTTCTAAATGTTTTTTAAAAACCATGAAATCATGGGAAATAGATCCAACAATTTTTTCTTATTTCGAAAAAATTATATGATTTCTTTAATTTTGTTAAAATGGTGAATTATACTGATTGATTTTTGAATGTTAAAACAACCTAGAATTCTCAGCGTTCCTAGAATAAACTGAACTTGGTTGTGATACATTAACTTTTTGCTAATAATTCATCTAGGACTTTTTTCATCTAAATTTATGAGTGAAATTAGCCTTTAATTTTCCTTTTCCATAATGTTCTTGTTAGGTTTGGGTATCAAGGTTATGCTGATCTCCTAAAATGATCTTGGAAGTGTTCTCCTGATTTCTATGCTCCGGAAGAGTTTGTGTAAGACTGGTTTTATTTCTTTTTTTTTTTTTTTTTTTTTTGTGAGGAGATCAGCCCTGAGCTAACATCCGCCAATCCTCCTCTTTTTTTGCTGAGGAAGACGGCCCTGGGCTAACATCTGTGCCTATCTTCCTCCACTTTATATGGGACGCCGCCACAGCATGGCTTACCAAGCAGTGCGTCGGTGCGCGCCCGGGATCCGAACCAGCGAACCCCGGGCCGCCGCAGCGGAGCGCGCGCACTTAACCGCTTGCGCCACCGGGCCGGCCCCTGCTTTTATTTCTTTCTTAAATGTATATTGTAATCGCTAATGAAGCTCTCTGAGCTCAGAGCTTTCTTTGTGGAAAGTTTCAAAATTTCAGATCCAATTTCTTCAATAGTTATAGGATTGTTCAGATTTTCTATTTCTTTTTGTGTCAGTTTTGTAAGAGTGTGTGTGTGTGTATACATATATATTTTAGGAATTTGTCCATTTAATCTAAAGTTTCAATTCATTAGCATAACAGTTTCCACAATAATACACCTTATGAGGTTTTTTTTTTTTTGAGGAAGATTGGCCCTGTGCTAACATCTGTTGCCAATCTTCCTCTTTTTCTTTATTTCTCCTGAAAGCCCCAGTACATAGTTGTATACCATAGTTGTAGAGTTGTAGCTCTTCTATGTGGGACGCCGCCTCAGCATGACTTGATGAGTGGTGAGTAGGTCCACACCAGGATCTGAACCAGTGAACCCCAGGCCACAGAAGTGGAACGTGTGAACTTAACTGCTACGCCACCAGGCCAGCCCCCCTTATGAGCTTTTTAATATCTGTAAAGTCTGTAGTAATGTCCCCCATTTCAATTCTGGCATTGGTTATTTGTTTCTCTCTCTCCCTCTCTCCTTACCAGGGTTTTATCAACTTTACCAGTTTCTTCAAAGAACCATTTTCTTTTTTACTTTCTTGATCATAGTTTCATCTTTTAAAATACGTGCATTTAGGGTTATCAATGCCTCTCTAATTTGCATCCCATAAATTTTGATATGTTGCATTTTCATTATCATTCAGGTTCAGCATTCTAATTTCCACTGTGATTTCTTCTTTGATCCAAGGGTTGTTTAGAAGTGCATTTCTCATTTCCAAGCCCAAGGGTATTTTCTGGCTACCTTATGTATTGAGTTGTAGCTCAATTCACTATGTCAGAGAGTTTATTCTGTATGTTTCCAATGCAAAATTTGTTGAAATTTGTTTTATGTTCCAGTTTACAGTCAATTTTTGTAAATGTTCCATTTGTGCTTGACAAGAATGTGTATTCTGCAATGTTGGGTGCAGCATTCTATGTATGTCTTTTAGGGAAAGTTTGCTAATCTTTTTGTCTGTTTACTCTTTCAGTTCCTGAGAGAGGAGTATTAAAATCTCCCACTATGATGGTAGATTTTTATACTCCTACTTGCTCTGTCCATTTTTGTTTTACATATTTGTGAGGCTATATTAATAGGTGCATACACATTTATAATGGATTCAATTGGCAAACTGAATATTTTATCATTATGAAGTATCCCTTTTTATTTCTAGTAATGTATATTTCCTTCAAGTCTACTTTGTCTGATATTAACAGAGCTGTTCTGATTTTGCTTTTGTTAGTGTTTTCATGTTATGTCTTTTCTACATTTTATTTTCAATGTTTTGTATATATGATTCCACTGTCTACTGGCTTCTGTTGCAATTGTTGAGAAGTCTGGTATCAGTGTAATTGTTGTCTCTTTGTAGCAATGTGTGTTTCCTCTCTGCTTGCTTTTAAGATGCTCTCTTTGCTGTCGGTGCTGTGTAGTTTTACCACAAGTGTGTGTAGGTGTGGATTTAATTTTATTTATCCTGTTGGAGAATCATTGTTCCTCTTTACCTGTGAATTTGAGTCTTTCATCAGTTCTGGAAAAGTCTCAGCACCATTATCATGTCAAATATATGCTCTCTTACATTCTCTCCTCTTGAGACTCTGATTAGATGTATGTTAAACCTCATTTTACTGTTTATAACTCTTAATCTTTCTAATTCTTTCTTAAGCAGTGTCTAATTTTCTGTTTAACCCACCCATCATGTTTTTTTTAAACAAGTATATTTTTATATCTATTTGATTCTTCTTCAAATCATTTTCAAATGCATTCCATCTTTTATTTCTTTAAACATTTCTTAGTTATTTTTTATTTGGTATTTGATAACTCCAATATCTGATGTCTTTGGGGAACAAAATCTGTTGTTTGTTGTTTCTACTGACTGTTACTCATGATAGCTTGTCTCCTTGTTTGTTTAGTGATCTTTGGTTGTGAGCTCACGGTTGATCTTAATCTCCGGATATACTAGTGGCCAAAATTAGGGATGCTTCCCATGAAGATAAATTTGCATTTGCTTGCTAGGAGTCAGAGGGCACTACAGATGCAGGACTACTTTAGCCACTTTGAAGGGCCAGGCTTAATGTGGAAGTCTCAAATTCAGCTTATCCATCTTTCTACTATCTTATGGGTTAGTCTCAGGATTGATTGCTACACTGATGTTAGCATTTGGCCCCAGGAAAATACAGCCTTTTGTGTTTGCTTTCTGCTCCATGCTCCTACATGTGGTTTCAAAAGACCTTTCATGGGGAAAGGAGATGCAGCCTAGAGATTTATCTTACTGTGAGGCTGGTAAATGCTTTAAAATTCTGTATCTTCTAGAATCTAGCTGTTTCTTAACAGGAGGGCCTTCCAGGGTGTCTAGTCTGACATACTACCAGAATAGAAATCTAAATCAGGGTTGTTGTTGTTTTTTTTTTTTTTAAGTCAAAAGAAGCTTACTGAAAAGGAGGAATATGCCTTTTTCCAAGCATATGATGGATTATATTTTATTTTTATCTCTATCATTCCTCACTAGTAAAAATAGAGAACTGAAATCTTAAGGAAGCAAAGAAAATGAAAACTGATCTGTATGTAACCTGGTATGTTAAGAAATGGTAAGCATTACATAATTTTATTACCTGATTTATTGCGGTCTTGAAGTTGGAAAGCACGAATGAGGTCAGTTTTTCGTGAAATCATTCTCTCTTTTAATATCCTGATGGCACTACTTTCAATAATATTCACCCTATGTTAACAAAACAATTATTAGGTAAAAGTTACATAAATCATCCTGTTCTGTTTCATTTTAATGTGCTATGTTACCACTTACCAGTTTCTACTTTAGATGAATTGTCTAAGTTCACACATACCATGTTACTAGGTGGTGAATGTGTGTATATGTATGTAAGTGTGTGCATGTTTTGTGAAATTTTACAAGGATTATCACTGGTGTTTTCTTTTTGATTTCAAAGATTCACATGAACAATTAATGTCTGAGAATATACAAGACAATTTTGAAGAAGGAAAATAAAGAGGGACGTGCTATAACAGATATTGAAATTTACCATAAAATTACTGAAACAAAAGAGAGAAGACAGATACATAAGTAGAACATAATAGAAATTTCATAAATATAGTGAACTATATATGGAACAATATATATGACAAAGGAGGTATGACAATTCAGTAGAATAGGACAATTTTTTAAAATGGTGCTAGCATAGTTAGCTAACTGTCTGAATGCTAAACTTCTACTTCAGACCATTTACAAAAATAAATTTAAAATGAGGAACAGAGGAACAAAGTAGTCATGAGTCATATAGCCCCCCAAAAAAGGAAAATGGCAGATGTAAATCTAACCATATCAATAATAACATCATATGCAAATGGATTAAATAATCAAAAGGCAGAGATTGTGAGACTGGATAAAAAAAAAGATCCAACTATATGTTGTCTACAGGAGACACATTTTAGTTTCAAAGATACAAAAAGTTTGAAAGGAAAAGGACAAAAAAAGATATACTATGCAAATAGCAACTATAAAAGAGTTAAAGTGGGCATGCTAATAGTAGACAGAACAGACTTTAAGACAAAAGCTGTCACTAGAGATAAAGAGGAATATTTTATAATGATAAAAGAGTTGATCAGTCAAGAAGATGAAACAATTATAAACACGTATTGACCTAACAACAGAGCCCAAAAGTACACAAAGTAAAAACTGACAGAATTGAAGGGAGAAATAGACAATTCAACAATAATAGTTAGGGACTTCAATGCTCTACTTTCAATAATAGAACAACTAGGTGGAAAATAAAAAAGGATATAAAAGACTTGAACAGCACTATAAACTAACTAGATCTAATAGATATGTTTAAAACACCCAACAACAGCAGAATATACATTTTTCTAAAGCACATATGGAACATTCTCCACAATAGACCTTATGCTAGGCTATAATATAAACCTCGGTAGATTTAAAATGATTAAAATCATACAAAGTATCTTTTCTGACTACAAAAGAAATAAATTAGAGATTAATAACAGAAAGAAATTTGGGA
Source organism: Diceros bicornis minor (assembly GCF_020826845.1). Lineage (NCBI taxonomy): Eukaryota > Metazoa > Chordata > Mammalia > Perissodactyla > Rhinocerotidae > Diceros > Diceros bicornis. Next base: position 15,607,658 of record NC_080781.1, on the reverse strand, counting down.
AAATCACAAATATGAGGAAATTAAACAACACAATCCTAACTATCCAATGGGTCAAAGAAGAAATCATAAGAGAAGCTAGAAAATACTTTAAGATGAATGAAAATTAATATACAACATGCTAAAACATACGAGATGCACCTAAAGCAGTGCTTAGAGGAAAATTTACAGCTATAAATGCCTATATTAAAAAAAAAACGATCTTACATCAATAACATAATCTCTACCTTCAAAAACTAGGGGAAAAAAAGAGTAAACTAAACCGAAAGCAAGCAGAAGGATGGAAATAATAAAGAATAGAGGAGAAATAAATGAAATAGAGAATAGAAAAACAACAGAGAAAACCAACAAAACCAAAAAATTGGTTCTTTGAAAAGATCAATAAAGTTGACAAACCTTTAGCTAGACTGGCCAAGAAAAAAAGAAAGAAGACTCAAATTTCTAAAATCAAGAATGAAAGAGAGGTCATCACAACTGACTTTACAAAAATAAAAAATATTATAAGGAAATACTATGAACAATCGTACACCAACAAATTAGATAACCTAGATGAAATGGACAAATTCCTAAATGATATAAACTGCCAAAACGGACTAAGAAGAAATAGCATATTTCTTCTTAGAAATATTCCTGAAACAAGTAAAACATACCTAGAACAAGTAAAAAGATTGAATAAGTAATCAAACAACTTTTCACAAAGAAAAGCTCAGGGCCAGATGGCTTCACTGGTGAATTCTACCAAACACTTAAAGAAGAATTAATACCAATCATTCACAAACTCTTCCAAAAAATAGACAAGGTGGGAATACTACTCATCTTATTATATGAAGAAAGCATTACCCCAATACCAAAACCAGACAAAGATCAAAAGAAAACTACAGACCAATATCTCTCATGAATATAGATGGAAAATCTTCAACAAAATACTAGCAAACTGCATCCAGCAACATATCAAAAGGATTATATACCATGAACAAGTGGGATTTATCTCAGGAATGCAAGGTTTGTTTAACATCTGAAATCAATCAAAGTAATAGACCATATTAATAAAATAAAAGACAAAAGCCACATGATTGTCTCAATAGATGCAGAAAAAGTATTTGACAAAATCCAATACTCTTTCATGATAAAAACACTCAACAAAAGAGGCATAGAAGAGAACTTCCTCAACCTGATAAGGAGTATCTACAAAAAACACATAGCTAATATACTTAATGATAAAAGACTGAATGCATCCCTCTTAAAATCAGTAATAAGGCAAGGATATCGGCTCTCACCACTTCTTTTCAACATTGGTCTAGAGGTTCTAGCCAGGCCAATTAAGCAAGAAAGAGAAATAAAGGACACCACGATTGGAAAAGAAGTAAAACTACTCCATTCACAGATAATATGATCTTGTATATAGGAAATCCAAAGGAATCCACCAAAAACTATTAGAACTAATAAACAAGTTCATCAAGATTGCATACTATACAAAAATCAATTGTATTTCTATACACCAGAAATGAACAATCCAAAAGTGTAATTAAGAAAACAGTTCCACTTACTATGGCACCAAAAAGAATAAAATATTTAGAAATGAATTTAACAAAAGAAGTCCAAGACTTGTACACTGAAAAGCACAAAACATTGTTCAAGGAAATTAAAGAAGATCTAAATAAAGAGAACAATATTCCATGGTCATGGAATGGAAGACTTAATATTGTTAAGATGGCAATAGCCACCAAATTGACCTACAGATTCAAAATAACCCCTATCAAAATCCCAAATGGCATTTTTGCAGAAGTTGACAAGCTGATTCTAAAATTCATATGAAAATGCCAGGAACTCAGAATAATGAAAACTATCTTAAAAAAGAAGAACAAAGTTTGACTCACATTTTCCAGTTTCAAAACTTACTATAAAGCTATAGTAATCAAGACAGTGTGTTATTTGCATTAGGATAGATATATAGATCAATGGAATACATTTTAAAGTCCAGAAATAAGCCCATACCTTTATGGCCAATTGATTTTTGTGCCAAGATAATTAAATGGGGGAAGGATAGTCTTTCCAACTGATGGTGCTGGGACAACTGGATGTCCACATGTAAAAGAATAAAGTCAGACCCCTACATCACACCACATACAAAAATTAACTCAAAATGGATCAGATACCCAAATGTAAGAGCTTAATCTATAAAATTCTTAGAAAACATGAATAAATCATCATGACTTTGAGTCAGGCAATGGCTTCTTAGATACAACACCAAAAGCATAAGCAAAAAAAAAATAGATATATTGAATTTCATCAAAATTAAAAACTTTTGTGCTACAAATAATACCATAAAGAAAGGGAAAAGACGTCACACAGAATGGGAGAGACTATTTGCAAATGATATATCTAATAAGTGACACATATATAAGCTATATAAAGAACTCTTACAATGCAATAATAAAAAGAGTAATAACTTGGGGCTGGCCCCGTGGCATAGCGGTTAAGTGCGCGTGCTCTGCTGCTGGCGGCCCAGGTTCGGATCCCGCTTGTCAGTCCATGCTGTGGCGGCGTCCCATATAAAGTGGAGGAAGATGGGCACAGATGTTAGCCCAGGGCCAGTCTTCCTCAGCAAAAAAAAAGAGGAGGATTGGCATGGATGTTAGCTCAGGGCTGATCTTCCTCACAAGAAAAAAAAGAGTAATAACTCAAAAAATGGAAAAAGGATCTGAAATAGACATTTCTCCAAAGAAGATACACAAATGTCCAATAAGCACATGAAAAGATCCTCAATATTATTGACCTTTAGGGAAATGCAAATCAAAACCACAATGAGATTCTGCCTCACATCCCCTAAAATGGCTATAATCAAAAAGACAGATCATAACAAGGGTTGCAAGGATGAGAAATTCTAATTCTCATATATTGCTGGTGGGGATGTAAAATTGTGCAGTCCCTTGAGAAAAAAGCTTACAAGTTCCTCAAAATGTTAAACATAGAGTTACCATATAATCCAGCAATTCCACTTTCAAGTATACACCCAAGAGAAATGAAAACATATGTATGTACAAAACCCTGTCCACCAATGTTCAAAACAGCATTATTCATAAGAGCCAAAAAGTGGAAACAACCTAAATTTCCATTAGCTGATAAATGATCAAAGAAAATATGGTATATCCATACAACGGAATATTATTCAGCCATACAAAGGAATGAAGTACTGATACATGTTACAACATGAATGAACCTCAAAAACATTGTGCTGAGTGAAAGAAGCCAATCACAAAAGACCACATATTGTGTGATCTCGTTTACATGAAATGTCCAGAATAGGCAAATCTATAGAGACAGAAAGTAGATTAGTGGTTGCCTAGAGTTGCGATGGGGTAGGTGACTACTTGAGTGACTGCTAATGAGTACAAGTTTTCTTTTGAGGATGGCAAAAATGTTCAAAAATTAGATTATGGTGATGGTTGCACAACTCTGTAAATATACTAAACATCATTGAATTGCATAACTTAAATTGATAAACTTTATGGTATGTGAATTATATCTCAACAAAAGCTGTAAAATAAATAAATTTGAGATTAATTTATATATATTTATATAAACTTGGTGTGGAGACATTTTTCTAACAAAGGCGAAAATCCAAAAGTTATAATGAAATTATAAATAAATGTGATTTCATAGAACTAAAGCAAAGTCAAGACAACAACAAAATATACACAACATGCCCATAAAAATCCTCTATTCCCTCATATGCAAAGAGCTCCTAAAAAATGATCATAAAATGACAAACAACCCAATATAAAATGGAGGAATAATATAAATAGGAAATTCAAAGAAGAGAAAATGCAATATCCAAAAACATAAGATGGGTAAACTCAATTGTCTAAAAAATGCTAATTAAAACAATGAGATTTACTATTTTTATCCATCAGCTTGGCAAAAATTAAGAAGGGTAATAATATCTGAGACTAATGAGGATGTAAAGATATTGGTATGCTGTTTTTCAGATTGTTAATTGTTACAACTCTTTTGGAGTATCTAGCAAAATTTTAAACATATAAATCCACAAATCCCACATTCTGAAATCTTACGTAAAAAAAGCACTAAAACTTATGGATATATGTGTGTCTGTATGTATGTATACACACACACACACACACACACACACACACACAGAGGTATGTTTGTTATAGCATTGTTTTTAAGTACAAAACCCTAGGACCAATCTGGATGGCCATCAGTTGAATAAGAATTAGTCACTCCATAATTGTTATGGCACATGTATACTACAGCGTATTATGCACCTACTAAAAAAAATGAGTTAGGTCTATATGTACTAACTTGGAATGATGTTCACGATATAATCTTTAGGGAAAAAAGTCAGTTGCAGAAGAGAGTGTGCAGTGGGATTCTATCCGTGTTAAAAAAAAAAAAAAGTACATATACTGTTTACTGCCTTTCTCCTCCCACTGGGATATGCATTTGATGAGGGATAGGACTTTTGCCTATTTTGTTTATTGCTATATCACCTGTGCATAGAACAGTCTCTGACACACAGTAGGTGCTCAAAATTGTTTTTATTCAATGAATGAATCATTGCTTGTCTATTTTTGTAGGAGCAAGGAGAAGAGGGTGGGAGGGTCCACTTCAGCCTATTAATTTCAGTTGCCTCTGGGAAAAGGATTATTGAGAAGAAGGGGGAGAGAAGATCATAACATTTTCTTTATAATCTTTGTTTTGTCTCACTTGTTAACAATAACATATTCATTTTATAATGAAAAAAATCTAAAAAAGATAATGTTAAAGGGAGAAAAGGAAGATAAGCTAAGAATGCCATTACATGGAGAGACACACTCAACTCTTTTGTCATATACACTTCTGGGTAGAGAATAAACAAAGAGGCAAGAGCAGATTGGGCTGTTTGCGGGGCAGAGAAGGCTGTAGGTTATGGGACTGGGTGGGTGTGGGGACGTTCTTTTCTTTTTTTTTTTTTTTTGGTGAGGAAGATTAGCCCTGAGCTAACATCCGTTGCCAATCCTCCTGTTTTTGCTGAGGAAGATTGGCCCTGGGCTAACATCTGTGCCCATCTTCCTCTACTTTATATGTGGGACGCCTGCCACAGCATGGCTTGATAAACAGTGTGTAGGTCCACGCCTGGACTGCCAAAGCAGAGTGGGCGAACTTAACCACTATGCCACTGGGCCCGTCTACCTTCTTTTCTTTATATTCAATTAAGGACTGTTTGTAGATATTTTATCCATATAAAGAGATGTATGAATTGAAAATTGCTCCTCTTGGTTTCAAATATGAGTGCATTCACCACTTGGTGTCTGGAACTATTTCGATTTTGTTTATACCAATGAGCAACCACTAAGTAGTTGTCTTCACTCCTGTGGCTGCTCTTAGTCACTCTGGACTGGTTCTACTTGATCACCAGTACCAGTGCTCAGAATTCTCCTCAGAGTATACACACCTTTGGTAAAGAGGCCTCGAGCACGTTGCCCTAGTTACTTGGTACTGGAAAAATCGAGGGGCCGTACCAGAACCCAGTCTGATGTAAGCTCCTCGATTGCTGCCTTCTTCATAATAATTAGAAGCAGAAAATACAGTAACAACCTGATTAAAGAAAAAGAGGGTCAGGTTCACATAGAGTTAGTTCTCAAAAGGTTCTTCAATAAAGTCAGAAATAGCTCAATTCTTAAAAAGCAAAAACCAAAGTTCAAAATCCATACAAATTATCTAAGAGTGACAGGATTTCTTGTGATTCCACTGGAGAGAAACAAGGCTTTTAAATCAGTGTCCCCAAGAGTGCTAACTTCTAGCCACTCATCCCGGCAGTGCATGGCCTTGCAATCCTGTGTACAGTTTTAGTTCCATATCTTAGAATCCTCCTTAATGCTCGGTTTTGCAAATTCTAATTTTCCAAGGGGGCAAAGCCTTTATTTTCTTTCCTTGTGATACTTGAACATTCTAAATAAAACTTGTCTAGTATCACAGTCTTTTTTTTCACTTAGAGCTGACTTATTTAGAGGGCTCAGGGCCTCACACAAAACCAGTGCCTTAAGGGCAGAGAAATAGTGGCTAGAATAAGGGACCACACAGCACCACTCCGTTGGGAAGGAACCAGCCTTGGGACCGTGGTGGAGGATGGGAGGGTAATACTAGTCTGTGACAGGAAACCAGTCCTGCCCTAATGAGCATATCACTTCAGACAAGCCACTGCTATTTTCTCTCCTTTTGCTTATTACAAAGAAATCCTAAATAATACTTGCCTTAACCATCTTACAATGTTATTATGAGCCTCAAATGAACTGAGTTAAGAAAAGTGAAAGTGTTGAAATAGAAGGAAATGCCACATAATTTGGTATTCCTTTTTATTTGTTGCTGTTCACTATTAGAAAAAGGGGCATCCAAGGACAATCGGGGACAAGAAACCAGCTCCTCAATCCTCCCCTCTTTTAGCCTTATCAGACACCACTGAAGGAGCACAACACAGTCCATTTTAGTGGCTGCAGCTAAACCGACCACAGCGAGCGACTTGCTAGAGATCACCTACTCAGCGAGTAGAAGGGAAGTGTGTTTTGTGGCTCTGCCCTACACAGGGAAAGCACAAAAGGTGGAAGAGAGCAAACTGGGCTCACTTCTGCCTTTTATGTGCTCTGTGAGGATAAGCACAGTCTTAACCCCACTGTACTGGAGAGTTGCCTTGCGATTAGTAAAGAACAAAGCCTTTCTATGTGTGTACTTGGTGTCATGTGTCAGAATTTCTGCGATTAGGGAAGATCAGAGAAATAAAGCAAATATCTCTCAGCATGAGGGACAGTGAGGTCTCTACAAACAACCTACGTAAACCCTACAGTCTCCTGTTTCTGTCCACCAAAGCATGGCCTTCTGTTTTGGTACCAGGGAAAACATCTTCCCATGGGCCTCCAGGTCAGACACATCCTATAAAGAAAGACTCTGCTTCAGGGAAGGATATCTGTGATGACATTACCAACAATGTTAGCTTACCTTCCCATCATGGCAGATTTCGTACCCTTCAGGCTTACATTCATGAGACCTAATGAGCATCTTCAACTGGTATCTATTAAGAATCTTGGAGGTAATATCTGGTCCAAAATAGCAGCCCCCTCCTCGATTTGTGTTTGGGTAACAGCCTCTTTTGCCTCTGGGATCACTCCACAGAATATCGATAACCTTGGAATAACAAATCAGATTAGGCTGCTACTTACAAGTAAGAGTCTATCTTTCCAGATTCTAACTTCTGTGCCAGAAATACTAACCCAAGTTATCCCAAAGTCTTACTATTTCTCATTCCTCCTTCAAAATTGTTTCATACTCATCTCCACGAATCCTTTTCAGAATAATTTTAATGCCCATAGCCACCGCAATCCCTTTCTGCTCATCCCCAATAATCAATGTAGTGATAGCAATAACCAATGTAGCAATACTTAGCAATCATAAAGATTCAGCCCTTGGCTTTTTTTTTTTTTTTTTTTTGTCTTTAAAAATTCCATCACACTTGTTTCATAAGTTGCTGAATCTACAAAGGTCTATTCTCTTAAAAGAACTTCGCTGTCATGTTCAAAGGAGAAAGTAGCTCCCACCAATGAACACACATTAGGTGTTCTTACTATATTCAAAGAGATAAAGTAGGTCTCCCAGCTGTGGCTTTGGCCCTGGTTTTCATCCTGTTGAGTACATGGCATGAGGAAGCCTTTGCTTTTTCCCCACTATAAATATAGACAGCTGTTCATCCAAGAATACCTCCTAAAGCATCGCCTTCACTTTTTGCCCCCTTGATAAATACATTCTCAGTTTCAGCAATACATTTAGTCACTGATTGCTTTCCACAATGTCTTCTCCTAAATCCACAAGTATTTTATTAGCATAAAATTTCCTTTTGCAGCTGAAAAAAGCAAATGCAGGCCACATGATGCCCAGAACCGAAGACCCAAGTTTCTAAAAATATTTTTCACAGAAAATTGGGGGCACCTTCTTTGTGGCTCTGATCTATGTATACTGTTTCTTTATTTAAATGTCTCCTATAGGAGCTTAAGCAGTAGTGAGAAAAACTAGCTTTGTCACTAAAGCTGTGCAACCTTGAGAAAACTCTCTGGGTCTCATTTTTGAAATCTTTAAAATCAGAAATTTGGGCCAGATGACTTGTAAAGTATGTAAAAGTTCTAACAGACTATGATTCTGAGTCTGTATTTTCCATATGTTTCTTTTGAGGGCATGAAGAAGCATGCATTTTAAGTTGTGCAGTTATTCTAATGGGTCAAAATCAGGTCTTAAGACGAGGACCAGAAAAGGCTGTCCCACTAAACCTGACTGTACACCCATTTATAGGTTTGTTATTGAGGGAGAGCTAGAAATAAGTGAGGCAAAAGACAGTGAGGTGGAGAGAAGAACAGAACTGGTAGGAAAGCTACTCTGGAATAATAAGGAGCTGATTAGAACTGGAGAAACCCTGTACCAGGCACATACCAGACACTTGCAGAGTTTTTGATGGTTGACTGAAGTAAGAATTAAAACCACCCAAAGAAAATTCAGAGCAGAATTCTCCTTTCTCTCCCACTGAATTATGACATTGGCACCACCCTACCCTACAAATAAATCCAACCCATTTACTTTGCTGGTATCTATGACAAAAATAACACTTGCATTTTAAATTGAGTCATATCTGGCTCTTACACCATGAATTCATGTTTGGGGGACATGATTTGACCTTTAGTATAATGAAGGAGGAAACACGGAACACGAGGAGTTGTGTTTTATAAGGAGGGGGTTAAGTTTTAAAGTCCTACATGAGATGCAAGTCATTTATAGCAAAAATTACCCTTGGAAAAACCTCTTAAATTACCCTTAAAGCACAGTATACATGATTTTGTATATACAACCCCATACAATAATATGGATGTGTGAATATTTTATATATGTGAATGCATAATATATGATAAATTGTCTGAAAATAAAATTTTATACTTTTTTCTCCTTTTTGCCCTATGCATACAGTTAAAATTTACATAAATTAAATGTACATATGATGGGACTCTGTTGAACTAGAATAAGCACTGGCTAAGGAGTTAACTCTTCCAGTGTCACCTGTGTCAGCTTGGACAAATCACTTAACCTATTCAGGCCTTATCGGCTCCTCAGTGAAATGAGGAAGATATATCTAACACTCAGTTTTCTTTGATTCAAAGTCACAAGGGATATCAGTTTTATAGAAATAAACTTCTTCAGAATCATCCATTCCATGAGTTCTGCATTTCTTTTCTCTATCTAGAATTCATTCACTTGACTAGGTTTACCCAGACTGTGGCCACAACATAGATTTAATTCCGAGGCTCACAAACAAAAAATTCTATAAAGATGCCTCTGTTGATGAAACAAATTCTTCAGCAGGGACAATCTCTTTCCTCTCAACAACATCCTCTCCTCTGAAATGCAAGGGCCTTTTGGGTCGCAAGTGCATGAAAGAATAATTATTTACAATATTCTTTCCTGAAATTTTTCAAACCAAAAATTGGAAGTTTTACTGAATGACAACTTTTATATGACCTGGTCAACAAAAATCTATTTGTATCTCAGCCTTTAAACCTCCTAAATCCAAAATAAATCCTGCAAGAAGTGCCCTATGTTTGTCTATAGTTGTAAGTAATCCAGTTTCCAAAAGTATGCTTTGGGAGAGAGTTAATAGCTCTGAAAGATGTATGTAAATGCTTTTCTTCTAAGACACTGATACTATAGATTCACTATTCTTTTGTATTTTCTCTTCGTTATGTGTCCTCCTTTCAGCTTTTGAACAGCTGTGCTCAGCCCAAACCTTCTAGCCAAATACCTAAATTTCTTTAGATGCCTACTCCTTGTCTACCCATTGCCTCGTTGGTTGAGAGGAGACTCGAGTAGTTCATTTCCTTCTTGAGACCTCCTGTTACTCTTAAGCCATCCTTCCCTTCAGAGAGAGAGCATGGGCGTTAGAATGAGAGTTGGGGACAAATCTGCTCTATCATTCAGTGACTAGCCAAGTTACTACAAACAAGCCATTTCACTCTTGGGAGCCTTCTCAATGAGGCTGACTATCCTATTTAAAATTGCAACTCTGTCCCCTACCTCCAGTTCTCCTGTTTCCCTAACCTTGTTCTAGTTTTAATTTTTCCCATAGAACTTCTTACTTAACATAGTATATCATTTACTTGCTTATTATTATATTATTATTTAACTCCTCTGGCTAGAATGTAAGCTCCATGAGGTAATAGCACTTTGGTCACTGACATTCTCAAAAGCCTAGAACAGTGCCTGACATATAGTAGGTGCTCAATAAATACTTGTTAAATGAATGACTGAAGACAAGGGAGTCACTCAGGATATAAATAATTAAAATTATTTTTTAAACCTCTCTGGCCTCCTTCTTGTTCAAGTCTGTCCTAAAGGAAGAGTATCACACTTGTGTCTACACAATGACTTAGCTATGAGTACATATATCCCCCACACTTCAGTGAATATAAGATAAAATTAAATTATAGCACTCTGCCAAGAATTATGCACTTCCATGAGTATGGGACAAATAAAGAGTCTATGATCTTATAGCTTATAGGTGTTAAGAAATAAAGTAATTGTGAAATGTGTTTTTATCTGGAAATTTCAACTTTAGCTAACTAAAGTGTGCATATCCAGTATATACCAGGAACTGAGGAAAGAAAATTAAGGGTACAATTAAAATTATTAAAACATTGGGAATGAGATTCTCGTCAATTTTACCCTGCGTTTGCTCCAGTCGTGTACCACGGAGTCTGTAAGATGCTTCATCTACATTGTTGGGGCAGGGGGAGGTAGTATTACAGAATAATGACCCCCAGTCCTGTCCTTCCCACTTCTTAAGGTTCCATCTCTCTATAAGTCTAACTCATCTAAGCTTCCAGAGGCCACAATTTTTTTTTTTGTGCAACTCCAATCTCTTTGACATCATCCTTTTTATTCACCATAATCCCAGAAGTGCTTGTTTTAACCTTCGGTCTTTGGAATTTGGATGTCAAAATTTAAGGAGGCGTCCTTTCCTACTTGCTATAGGATGCCTCTTACACTTAATTTATTTTTAAATACCTTGGATGCACAAGCCAGTGATGAATTCTATTTCTCTCTTACTAGCCCTTCCTCTCCCTTTCTATCCCCCACCTCTCTTTCTCCTCATTGATTAGAGTATATTTTGTATCAGAAATCACGTTTTAGTCAACATTTTCAGCAATCAAGGTATAAGGGTACAGAATCAAGAGAGAGAGCCTTCTTGGGGGTAAGCAATTAGAAGAAGGCTAGTAGTTCCATGACACTAGTAGCAACAGTAGACCAGTTAGAAGTTTTAACAGCCAGAATCAGGGAAACAGACAGACGAGAAGAGCCCTCTTGGGACCAGAATAAGCCTCAAAGATTGTCAACACCTTGCCCCTGCAAAGAAGTCCAACTTTAATTGGATCAGATTGTAGAGGTATTTGTGAATCCCAGGGCATTGTTAAAAACAATAGTGCAATCAGCTAACAATTAGTGAAGGCTAATAGCTAGATCTGATACAAATAGAGGCAGATGGGCCAAAGCTTAAAGGGGAAATCAGGGAAAGAGACAAAAAAAAGCCTAGCTAAAACTACAACCATCTCTGGTAGTCAGGGAAACTGAGTGCATGCCCAAGGCAGCACCCTGTGAGGAACGACATCAGAGGCTACACACTGAGAGGGAATAGACTTCACTGAACTAGTCCAATCAAGCCACTAAAGAAATAAATGAGCCAAAAAGCAAATACCAACAACAAGTCCCAGAGGAGCATGGGAATAACTATCTAGAGTTATTACAATATATTACCTAAGATGTCCAGTTTTCAACAAAAAAATTACAAGACATGCAAAGAAAAAAAATACACAGGGAAAAACAAGCGGGCAATAGAAATTGCCTTTGAGGGGATTAGATGTTGAGCTAGCAGACAAAGATTTCAAAGTCACTATTATAAATATGTTCAAAGACAGATATATATAAAACACTCTACTCCACAAGAACAGAATATATTTTCTTCTCAAGAGCACATGGAACATTTTCCAAGATAGACCATATGCTAGGCCATAAAAAAAAGCCTCAATAAGTTTTAAAAGGATTTTAATCATGCAAAGTATGTTCTCCAACCACAATCAAATTCAAGTAGAAATCAATAAGAGAAGGAAATATGGGAAATTCATAAATATGCAGAAATTAAACAACACATTCCTAAATAACATATGGGTTAAAGAAGAAATCACAAGGGAAATTAGAAAATACTCTGAGATGAATGAAAATGAAAGCACAACATAGCAAAACTTATGGGATGGAGCTAAAGCAGTATTTACAGGGAAATTTACAGCTTCATGTAAAAAGGAAAAAATCTCAAATCAATGATATTAACTTTCACCTTAGGAAACTAGAAAAAGAAGAGCAAGTTAAATCTAAAGTAAGCATAAGGAAAGAAATTATAAAGATTAGAGCAGAAATAAATGGAGAGAATAGAAAACAATAGTGAAAAGTCAATAAAACCAAAAGTTGGTCCTTTGAAAAGATCAATAAAATTGACAAACATTAGTGAGACTGACCAAGAAAAAAAAGAGAGACTCAAGTTACTAAAATCAGAAATGAAAGGGGGGACATGACTACTGACCTTACAGAAATTTAAAAATATATATATATATTTAAATATATAGTTCTTAAAAAAATTTAAATATATATTTATATATGTTATATATATATAAAGGAATACTACAAACAACTTTAGGCCAACAAATTAGATAAATTAGATGAAATGGACAAATTTCAAGGAAGACACAAACTATCAAGACTACCAAGATGCAAACTACTCAAGAAGAAATAGAAAATCAGAATAGAACTATAGCAAGAAAGAAGATTGAATCAGTAATTTTAAAACTTCCTACAAAGACAAGCCCAGGCTCAGATGGTTTCATTGATGAATTCTACCAAACACTTGAAGAAGAATTAATATCAATCCTTCACAAACTCCTCCAAAAATGGAAGAGGAGATAATACTTCCCAATCCATTCTATGAGGCCAATCTTACACTAATACCAAAGACATCATAAGAAAAGAAAACTACAGAACAATATATTTTATGAATATAGATGTAAAAATCCTTAAAAAAATATTAGCAAACTGAAGCCAGCAACATATAAAATGGATTACACACCATGACCAAGTGGGATTTATCCCAGGAATGTAAGGTTGGTTTAACATCTAAATCAATCAATGTAATACAACATATTAATAGAATAAAGGACAAACACTACATGATCATCTTAATAGATGCAGAAAAAACATTTGACAAAATCCAACACCCTTTTGTGATAAAAACACTCAATAAAGTATGCACAGAAAAGGACTTCCTCAATCTGATGAAGGGCAACTAATATACAAACAGCTAACATACTTGATGGTGAAAGACTGAATGCTTCTCCCTAATATCAGGAATAAGACAAGGATATCTACTCTCACCGCTTCTATTCAACACTGTACTGGAGGTTCTAGACAGAGCAATTAAGCAAGAAAAAGAAATAAAAGACAGGCAGATTGGAAAGGAAGAAGTAAAATTATTTCTATTCACAGATAACACACTCTTGCACATATAGAAAGTCCCAAGAAATCCACTAAAAACCATTAGAATGAATAAAAAAGTTTATCAAGGTTAACAACAAAAGATCAGTATACAAAAGTCAATCGTATATCTATACACCAGCAATGAAAAATCCAAAATGTAATTAAGAAAACAATTCTAGTTACAATAGCATTGAAAATACTTAGAAATAAATTAGGAATAACTTTCACAAAACAAGCGCCTCAGTGTGTGTGATTACAAAACACTGTTGAAATTAAAGATATAAATGAATGGAAAGACATCCCATGTTCATGGAATTGAAGATATAATATTGTTAAGATTGCAATCATACCCAAATTTATCCACAGATTCAAGGCAATCCCTACCAAAATCCCAACTGTTTTTTGGTAGAAATTGACAAGCTGATCCTAAAATTCATATGGAAATTCAAGGGATGCAGAATAGTCAAAACAATCTTGAAAAAGAAGAACACAGGTGGAAAACTCACACTTCTCAGTTTCAAAACTTTCTACAAAGCTACAGTAATCAAAACTGTATAGTACTGATGTAAGGATAGACATATAGATCATGGAATAGAATTAAGAGTCTAGAAATAAACCTTTATATTTATGGTCAATTGATTTTTGATAAGAGTGCCAAGAAAATTCAATGACAATAGTCTTTTTAACAAATGGTGCTGGGATAACTGGATATCCACATGCAACAGAATGAATTTGGACACCTACCTCACACCATACACAAAAAGTAACTGAAAATGAATCAGACACCTAAATGTAAGAGATAAAACTATAACACTCTTAGAAGAAAACATAGGAATAAATCTTCATGACTTTGGATTACACAATGGCTTCTTAGATACAACACCAAAAGTACAAGCAAAAAAGAAAAAATAGATACGTGGATTTCATCAAAATTAAAAACTTTTGTGCTGCAAATAATACCATCAAGAGAGGGAAGAGATAGGCCGCAGAATAGGGGAGAATATTTGCAAATAATATAAGGGATAAGGGATTATATCCAGAATATATAAAGAACTCTTATAATGCAATAATAAAAAGATAAATGATTTTTAAAATGGGCAAAGGATCTGAATAGACATTTCTCCAAAGAAGATATACAAACGGCCAATCAGCACATGAAAAGACGCTCAACATCATTAATCATTAGAGAAATGCCAAAACCACAACGAGATTCCATCTCACACCCACTAGAATGGTCATAATCAAAAGGATAGAAGATAATTGTTAGTGAGGATGTGGAGAAATTGTAACTTTCAGACATTGGTGACTGCAATGTAAAATGGTGCAGCCACTTGGGAAAGCAATTTGAAAGTTTCTCAAAATGTTAAACTTAGAATTATCTTATGACCCAGCAGTTCCACTCCTAGGTATATACCCAAGAAAAATGAAAACATATGTCCACACAAAAAACTTGTATGTGAATGTTAATAGCAGCGTTATTCATGACATCCAAAGAGTGGAAACAACCCATATGTCCATCCACCAATGAATGAATAAACAAAAAGTGGTATATCCATACAATGGAATATTATTCAGCAATAAAAAGAAATGAAGTACTCATACATGGAAGAACCTCAAAACATTGGGCAGAGTAAAAGAAGCCAGACACAAAAGATCACATATTGTACAGGTCCATCTCTAGAACATGTCTAGAATAGGCAAATCTATAAAGACCAAAAGTAGATTAGTGGTTGCCTAAGGCTGTGGCGGGGGTGAGGGGGTGCTGGTTGGGGAGAGAATGAGGAGTGACTGGTAATAGGTATGGAGTTTCTTTTTCAGGTGATGAAAATGTTCTAAAATTAGATTGTGGTGATAGTTGCACAACACTGTGAATATACCAAAAACCATTGAATTATATACTTTAAATGAGTGAATTATATGGTATGTGAATTATATCTTAATAAAGCTGTTAAAAATACAGTGATGAATTCAGAGAGAAGGATATGATCTGCTTATAAAAGTAAGTCACTTTTTACCTATATATTGTAAGGGACAACATCATCTATGCTGCGTCTTCATTGCCATTATGGTGAACACTTTGATTACCTACCTGTTCCCATTCATGCTTTGTTAACTGTTCAGAAAAGGATCCATTTGTTCTGATTCCCTGAGGCATAGTGGTTGTACCTACTTTATTTTTCTTCAAGTCAGTAGAATGGTCTCCATCTATTGGAATTGGTGGCATCAGCACAGATTTCATCTACAAAACAAATTCATGCTTTCGCCAAACTCTATGCTTAGAGTGCTCCACACAGAAACATCAGTACCAGTTGCTATTCTGTCTATATTGTGCCTCAACTCAATGAAAAACACATGGTCACCTTTTCCATCTCACCCACCTCCTTTATCTTATTGATCCACTGATCTCTGTAAAGTGGGCCTGTTAAATTCTGTTTGTACATTTTTCAACTTGAGACACTGTCCTACAGGAAAAGTTTCCCATTAGTTTCTAAGGGACCCCAGAGGCACAGATGTCAGAAGCATCATCATAGGAAATGAAAGATGCTGATGGAAAACTAGTCTCCTTCTGAGCCTTTATCCATACATGGGGCTAAGAAAGAACCGACAGCCTTTGAGTTCAGAAACGGCTGTTAAGACGGTGGCTGCTTTTCATTTTGTTGTGTTTTCCAGGAGAAATGAAAGAAACTACACCTGTGTCCAGGAAAGTTCTCAAAGGGGACAGAAGTTGAAAACTTTGGAAGCCCTTCAACTTTAATGCAATGTGGTTTGCAATCTGACCCTGCCAGCAATTGATTATGTTCTCTAATCCTAGCAACAAAGGTGATGCATTTCTTTGGAAAATAAGATGTCTTTCTGATAGTACATCAATTACTATAATCCCTTCTTCATTCCCTTACATAACTCAAGACTGTAATTTTGTAACTGTTTCTTTGTAGCACCATACCTTTATACAAAACAATTTGAAACAATACTTCCATTACATTGGTGGCCTTAGTTCAGTGATGGACAATTCTCTGAGGTAGGCACTTAGTTTCTTCTATAAACTAGGGTGTATATGAAATCTTACCTTTATTTTTCAAAAATAAAATTGAATCTTATTCTGAGGTCCTGTCTCATTGAAATGGTTGGAAATTCAATCTCAGCTATTATTAGTGAGTTCACAGCCTATCCTCCTCATCTCCCCCCAGCAAATGTTCCCAGGTCTTAGGCAGAGCATAATATTCTGGGAAGACACTCTGGACTTGGGTCCACACAATTTGCTTCTGATAAGCTCATTGGGGAGGGCCACATGGTCTCTCTCTTTCTCTCTCTCTCTCTCTCTCTCTCAACTGAGCTAACATTCGTTTATAACATTATATAAGTTTCATGTATACAACACCATCATTCGACTTCTGTATAAACTACAGTGTGTTCACCACCAAAATCTAGTTTCCATCCATCCACATGGTCTCTTAAGTACGTGTGGCTCTGCTATTTCCTAGGCCACTTGAGATCAGGATACTTTGCCCCAGCCCCCACAAGGCATTATGCTATCATGTTCTCCTGGGGGTCCTACTAGCCATCCTTTCCCCTAGCCCCTGCCAGGGAGTTTGAAGAATACTAAATCAGAGTCTTAATCTTATAGAACCTTCCTTCTCTGTCCCTTTGCATTGACTCGCCAACCTGCCTACCTTACAAAATGCCTTTAATGAACCTAGAATGGAGGTTATCATCACATTCCCCTAGCTCTACCCCTCCCTTATTAACAATTATACCACCACAACAGGAGTAAACCAGGAAGCACGGCCACCCCTACCCTTGGAGGGTCCTAAAAGATGGGATAGTGGGGGTTATAAAATTGGACTTGAAAATCTACTTTTGTATCTCATCTGGTAGAGTTCCAAAGGCTTGAACCTACTACTTTCATTATAGTTCAATTATATTTAATACAACAACTATGTGCTGCCAGTTCAACCTCACTCTAGGGGACAGAAGACACAAAAAACATGCAAGACAAATTTCTATCTTTAAAACCAGTCTTATGAGTAGGTGGAACAATGATCTCAAAAAGGGGTGAAATTTGAGGTATCCTGGGACAATTCCTGGCCCAAAAACTTCTCCCCAGGGTCTGTCTTGGTGACTGAAATTCAAACCTCAGTTCCAAGTATCAGGAAAAAGAGGAGAGAGTTGGAGAAGAGAGCTTTATGTTCAGAGCTCACTCTATGCTGTTTTCTTCATCTAGGTAATTGTTTTTAATCCTCCCAACAATTCAATATGGTAGGTATTTTAGCTTAAATGTATAGTTGTGGAAACTGAGGCTTAGAAAACTTTAGCACCTTGCCCACTCACCCAGCCAGGAAGTGGCAGAGCAGGGTGTAAAGCTAGCTACGTCTGTTTGACATAAACAATGAGATTGTTTACAAGGTCAAGATGGCTCTCAACTTGGGGTTTCCACAGAAATAGTAATGGACATTCCAAAGACAAGCTCTCAATATCTCACAAAGCCCTGTAGAGGGCTAGCTGCTCAGGCTAACCTCAGGAAAAGTTTTCAATCTGATCAATTGGTAGTGGCTGCCATGACTGATTAGCACGGTTGTCATAGGGCAGGTGGTGGTGGTGGGGTGTCATATTCATGCCATGTGCTTGCCAATATATGACTGAGAAAAACACCATGTTCTCTTGCTCTTGGCTAGAATCATATCCACTCATTATGTTAACACTGACTATTTCATGTTGATACAAACGTCTTATTGGCTTGACTATTTGCTTAATATCATGAGAAAGATGCCTTAAACTTAGAGTGGCCTTAAAATTTATTGCAATGGGATACTTTTGAGAATAAAAGAAGGCACTATTAACAATTACACCAGGACAACAGGCGTAAACCAGTAAGTATGGTCATCACTGGGCGAGGTTGGGGAGGGAGTATGTAAAATTACCACAGAATCAGGACAGGGGTTGTGAAAAAGTTCCTATCCAGTTTTGTCTTAGGTTTGCCCTGCTTTGGTCTTAAGTGTCTTAGGAGATAGTCAACGAACATTAACTAAGTACTTACTACATCTTAGGTGCTGGGGTTATATCAGTGAACTAGAGAAGCAGGGGAGGATAGTAAACAAACAGTACCATAATTCCTTATTAAATTTTGGTAACTGTTATGAAGGATATGTATAAGGGGCTAGAGAGCATATATAAGGGGACCTGATCTAGTGTGGAGGCTGTGAAAGGCTTTCCAGAGGAGGGGTATATTTAAGCTGAAATTAAAAAGATGAGAAGAAATTAGCAACAATATTATCATTCATATGTGTATAAAAGTTCCAAACACTCAAGGTGAAGAGAGGTCACATTTCTATCTACATCAAGTTAAATTCAGGCTCTCGACCCCTCCTGCCTAGATTGGTTGGAAGTTGATTATCAGTCCCTGAGGGGTAAGGGTTCAGGTTTCTCTCTAGGACCATATACAATCTTCTGGCTCCAGAGTGGCTACTGGTCCTCATGCCCACGTGACACCTGCTATGCCCCTGGTCTGACGGCTTCGGTTGGGCTCTGGTACAGAAGGAAGACAACTCCAGTCACTCTGCAAGGCCCAGCCAAAGGAGCCCTTCACTAAGTGTGGGAGCTTTCCAGGCCCCACACAGCCACTTCTCTTGGAGGTTCTATACATGTTGCTGCTCTGCTTCTGTTGTACTTCATACAATGACTTGGGTTTAAAAGATTTCCCCCCCCCCAAAATACCCTGAGCCATTTGGAGTATATTATAAGAGAAATCATATCAATTCAGAAACAAATTGCTGAATGATTCCACTTCTATGGAGTACCTAGAGTAGTCAAATTCATAGAGACAGAAAGTAGCATGGTACTTGGCAGGGGCTGGAGGGAGGGGGGAATGGGGAGTTATTGTTTAACGGATAGAGTTCTGTTTGGGAAGATGAAAAGTTCTGGAAATAGATGGTGCTGGTAGTAGTGATGGTTGCACGACAACGTGAATGTACTTAATACCACCGAACTGTACACTTAAAAATGGTTAAAGTAGTAAATTTTATGTCATGTATAGTTTACCACAATATTAATTAATTAGAGATTTTAATTTTTAAAAATCAGGGTTTTTTACTTTTAGAAACTATATGAAATGCCAACATTTCCTCATTTTCCCACTTTCATCATGAATTAAAAAAAAATATTTTCCATTTATATAAGTTACCCATTTAGTTCTTTATCATGTAATCATAGATTTTCTTAAAATCTATACTAATCTTTTCAGATCTACAACCACTAAAACACAAATGAATACAAAATAATAAATGGAAAGAGGTATATATTCCCTTATAAATCTCTGAGACAAGATTCATGTAAACATTGCTTCTTACTTTGTTTCTTTCTATACGATGGAGTAAATTCAAGTCTGTGGACTCTGATATTCCACCATGTATGACCAGGACTTCATTGTCAATGATTGTACCAATTGGAAGCCAGGTATAGACGTCTTCTAAGAGTTCTAAGATTTTTTTTCCATGTAGCTGTAAGTTAGAGCTTGAGTTAAGTTTTGTTTTTCTGATAGGTTCAAGTTTATTGAATAGTCTCAATATATGGACAAAAAGCAAGTTTTCATGCCACCCAAAGGAAGCCAGCATGGAGTCACTAACCCACAAGCATGTGTTAATTATGTCTTTTGATTCTGTATTTTTGATACTTTGACATCTTGGCGTCTTGCGGATCCTGGAGGAGAGGCTGCTCCTCCCAGGGCTAGCTAATTCCTAGAGATAGTAAACAACTCACCTTTCATGTGCAAACCAACCAATCCAGAGCCCACATTCCCAACCACCTCCTTTATGGAGCTCTCACACTCAGGGCCACTATTCATTCCTCTCCCCTAATCACCCCAGGGCCAGGTACCAGACAACCTTGGACAACCTCTATGCCCCAGAGCCTGCTGAAATTATTCAAACTAGCCAATCCTAAACCTGCTTACACTGCCTCACCCATTCCTTCCCACAGAAAGCACAATAAAGGCTCTTGCCCACATTTTTCTCCCTTGCTCCCTCTGCCTCTGCCCAACTCTGGTGCTTCCCCACATGGCCCCTCAGTGTGGTGTGCTGTGCCTCCTGTTTCTAGGGAACTATGAGTAAAAACCTTTTCCTCAAAGACAGTCATTTCCATGTCTGCATGTTTTACCATACCTGAGTAAAACAAATCCCAGATACCTTTAAAACAATAGAATATGTTTGTATCAATGCTGAAACTTACACAAAAGTTACAATGAAAAAGCTTGGTTTAGTCCAGGAAGAAAATTAGGTCTCTACCATGGCCAGGGCTTCCTGCTGTGCTTTTATTTTATTGGCATGGATTCTGACTAGTTCTCCCATCACCCTTCCTGAAGGCTTTTTTTTTCTTCTATATATAAACAGCAAAGAGAGTGCAAAAAAAAAGTGTATGTCTTACCTTATATTTAAGCAAAACTTCTTTCGTGAAGCCATATCTGAAAAAAAAAATGGGATTTAAACTGCTTAATTAAATGTTGATAACTCCTACTTACATGAATCACGCAAAATGGGGAGCCCTTGACATCTCACTATCACAAGAACTCAAGAAACTAGACTTTGGTTGGCACTGACCATTACTTACCCAAATCTTTGTTAGGCATGAGGGCAAAAAACAAAATCAGCCAATGACATCCTCCCTACCCTCAAGGAGCTTACAGTATAGAATATTATAGTATAGTACAGTATAGTATATTATAGTATAGTACAGTATAGAAAGAAGATAAATTTTCATGAAACAATTACAAGACAACTTAAGAAATACGTGGTAGGCATAGGTTGTGTAAATGCTGCAAGTATTCAGAGAAGTGTGCTGTGGCAGCTGGGGGAAGCTGTGTGGGAGAATGCTTTTCATTTACATAGAATTTCTCAGACATCCTATATCTTATAGTAAATGAATGATTGGGGGGACAAAAAGACTGAACAAAGACAAAGAAAAGCCTAGAAGATAACAAGTTGGCTCTTTATATTCTCTCTGATATAAATACCATGTAATGGTATTGAAGGTTTTAATAGAAAGTGTCAAGAATTTTAATGTCTGAATAGCAGTCACTAAGGGAGATTTAATGATGGAACTTTTTTTTCAATTACTTTTCCTTCCCTTAGGATAATAATATACACCCTTAACACCCAACACAGTGAAGTCGGAACACCACATACTAACTCCAGGTTTCCATGCCAATCACGTCATGTCAGGTTTCTACATGATGTTTTCCGAGATGAATTCAGTCTTGCATTCACCAAGGGTGTTGTGTTGTTAAATCCAATAGACACGTTGCAGTCCTCATCTTTCTTGCCCTCTCTGAAACACTAAATACAACTGACTACAGAGTCCTTCTGGAAAACTTTTCTTCTCTTGACTTCTGAGACAGTAAACTCTCTTGGGTTTTCTCCACCTTTCTGGCTATTTTGAATCTCTTTTGCAAGTTCTCCTCTACCCAGCCTTAAATGTTGGAGTTCCTTCAGATTCTGTCCTAGGCCCACTTCTGCCTTCACTTTCACCCTTGGCAATCTCATCCTTGCCATGGGCTTCAGTTACTTTCTACGTGTCAATATTGCAGGACAATGCTCCAAGCCATACTTCATTTCTGAGCTCTGGACACATATACTCAACTGCCTACTCCACAGCACCTCAAATTGTCCTACCCCAAACTGAATTCATCAATCTCCCTCATCTCAACTTTTTCCTCTTATCATGTTCCCAATATCAGTGAATGATGCTGCTGTACCCTGAAACTCAAGCCAGGAACCTGGAGATCATCCTTGATTCTCTCTTCTTTCAAGTCCCCCATATCACATTACCAAGCCTTAAATCATCATTGCCTAAACTCCTCTTGAATCTACTTCTTTGTACCTCCATCTCCACCATCCTAGTCTAAGTGAGACTCCATCACCTATCTCTTCAACTACTTCCTAATTGGCCTCCCCGTATCTACTGTTGCCCATCTCCAAATTACTCTTCTTGCCGCATTTTAAAATACAAATTTTATAATACTCTTTAATAATTTTCTCTTGTCCTCAGAAGAAAGCCCAAATTCCTTTGCATGATCCAACTATTTCTTATGTCTTCAGCCCTACCAGACAACATCCTGTTCTTCAGTCTATGCTCCTGCCCTCCTGAACTTCTTTCAAGTCTAAAAAGTCTTTTCTCAAGCTCTGTATAAGTTGCCCCTCCACTGTGGAACATTGTTTCCCATCCCCCCGCCATGGCCCTCTCTTGATTGCCTAATTCATCCTTCAGGTCTGGCTAATGCCAGTATAGCCAGTGCCTCTATGAGAGAACCTTCCATCACCTCTCAGACAGGTTGGATCCCCCAATTTACGAATTCATCACACTTGAAAAATCTGCTCAACTCTCGTGTCTTCCCTGCTAGATATAAACTTTATGAGGGCAGGGGCCATGTCTCTTTCATTAACCATTGTAGGCACTAGATAAATATGATTGGCTAACTGAATAAATTGAAGGATAAATGGCATGCCCAAATAAAAGTATTGAGCTATATCATATATAATGGGCTTCTGATAATAGCCTTGGGATCTTTTTCTTCATAGTCTTAGCATTTGCTTCCACACCTAAGAATTCGAATTGAAACTCTGTACTCTTGAGCCAAGTGCCAAAACTGCCCCAAAGACAAAACTAATCAGTTGCAGAGCTTTGATCAAGGCACTCAAAAGCCCAGGGCCAAAAGCATGAAACATGCCATGCCTTCTACTGCCCTAGAGCAAACTGGATTCTGTTTTTCATAAAATAAGAAACAAAAAAAAAAGGGAAAAGAAAAGAAAAAGAGGAGGAGGTAGAGGAGGAGGAGGAGAAGAAGAAGAAGAGGACGAAGAGAAGAAGAGGGGGACAAGGAGGAATGGGGAAGAAAGAAGGGAAAGGGGAACATTTGTCACCTACTATACCTTTGAGCAAAAATTGGTAAATTATTTAACCAATCTTTATTCCTCAAATCTCCAGTGAGTCAGATAGTTGAAATGCTATGTTACAGCTGTTCTCAAATATGTTTACGAGCAACTGTGCCAGAAGCAATCACCATGTCATAAAAAATATACACATCAGTGAAAAACACAGTACTAGTTTCTGAGACAACATCTCAGGCAAGCCAAAAGAGTAGCAACAGAATGATTCCATCTAAACCTGCTCATAGAACCTACTACACCTCCAAGCCTGGCCTAACATGTCTACCTGGCACACAGTTTGGCCTGTGGAGGGTGGGCATGGGAGGAAGAGAAAGAACATAATAGAAGGGAGAAGCAAGGATAGAACTGGAAGAAAAGGTAAGAAGGGGACTTCAGAGCAATTTATACTCAGTAGAAGACTGGGGGTGGTAAATCAGGGTAAGAGTTGAGGTCTTCCTTGAGAGTCCCCTCATCCCTACTTCTCTACACTCACCTCTAACTCTCTGCTAGGAACTAAACATGGCAACACTTTCCAGAATGGGAAACAAAAGAAATCTAAAGGCCTAGGTTACCTCATATTCATCATAAAATCTTCATGGTTCCCTCTGTTCAAGTGCAGGTCATTGGGGTAGACAAGAAAACTCACAAACAGGATCATTAGGATCTCTATGGAATTTTTTCCTCGATCTACAAAATCACCATTAAAAACATATGGGTTGCTCCCTGAGGGGAGACCATTCTGTGGAAGGAGGAGAGGAGGAAAAACAAGCAGTTAAAAGAATGTACTTTTAAAGTAAGGCTTTGTATTTAATGTCCCTGTGAATATGGAGAAAACAGGCTGAGTCAGTTCTTCCACTGAGAAAACTCTGCTCACTTGCTTGAGCCAGATTCACTCTTCCAGGGCAGCCATCTCCTGCAGGGGACCTTGGAAGTGAAGAATCAGCTTGGGACAGGAAGATTCCAGGGGGGATGGGGACTACTCATTCTACCCACCACCTACTATGAGTTTTTTCTGAAAGGAGCTGATATTTGTCCTATCAAAAATAGCTACTCTCATCTCTTCCTTCTCCCTTGAAAAGAGGGAAACTTCTACCCAAGGAAGACCACTGAACTAAGAGCCAAAAGTCTTCCATTCTAAGGGGCCCTACGTTTAACTTCTCTGTGCTGTGATTCCCTCAATTTTCAAAAAGAGGATGACACTATATCCCCCCACACTCTGCCCCAGATCAAACGAGATTATGGATATGAAAGTACCCAGGAAAGTGTCAGGTACCGTGCCACTGTGAGCAGGGCTGGTATACCACCAGTACACTCTGACACAATTACACCAGGTGCTGATAGCTGGAGGGTAGTGACTGCTCACTGACCAGGCCATATTTGTTGTTAAATATTTTGATTATCACTCCAGAGTATGAGATAATACTTTTAAACACAGTGTTAGCACAAAAAAGAACTGAGATCAGGACAAAGCTCTGCTCTTTGTAATAGCTATTCATTTGTTCACTTCTGTACTACTAAACTCTAAGACAAAACAAACACGTCATGCCTACCAGTGCATGGCCAAGTGCATTTCTATTGCATAGTAAGATAAATTCAAATCTTTAAAAAACATATTACCAAGAGAAAAATTTAAGTACTGATTTATGCAAATGTAGGTCCTCCTTCAAAAAAGTTACTGTCAGGAAATAATACACATATTATAGTCACATTAATCTTTTTCAAACTATTTTAAAATTCCTCTTTTGTTAGATTTCAAACTATATAAGAAAATCTTATTACTTTATACTCACCATCCTAGTATTTATATACATTTTAAATTGTTCATATCAATATAATAGAAATAGTTGAAAAAATATAATACAAGTTGCAACATATAACTTAGGGATTCCAGAAATCATTATGCAATGTAGCATGTTCTGAAGGCTATTGGAAACAAATAAACAAACAAGCAAGCAGTGGTATAGTGTTCTGGGCCAGAAATAAGAAGACTTAGTCTCTAGTCCAACTCCACTATTACCCACGTGTCCTTGGGCAAGCTATTTCATCTTTATCAGCTGTAGTTTCCTCATCCTCAAATGGATGATAACTTCCATACTTACCACGCAGAGCTACTTTGGAACTCAAAATGAGACTGTGTGTATAAAAGTGCATGAAAACCATAAAGCACAATACAAATTAAAAGATTCATTTTATTATATCCACCATGTTATTTCTAATTTTAAGATCCCGTTATTTTACATTTCCTTTCACATTAATTCATGTAACCTCATTCACACCGGCTTAGATAGTGTGAGCCAATTGCAAAAATATAAGCTATTGCTCATCAAAACTTAAAGAAAAGGGGAAGGATTCTGCATCTCTGATACTCTTCCTTCCCCCAGCTTTCAGCTGGCCGGGATGAGTAAGCTGGAGGAGTCTGAGGGGTGTTGAAGGTTATAGGCTCTATTGGGATGTTTAGGCCTAAAAGGGGCTAGAGGAGCAAGAGCAGAGAGCGCTGGGATGAGAACATAGAAGAACTAGGCCTGAGGGGACCTGTGGACCCCTTGATTAAGTGATGTGTGGTCCTAGTTCGGGGAGGAGAAGTTGGATCTTACTAGAAAAAGTGTAGGGGAACTTCTTCTATATCTATGAAACTGAAAGAACACTAACACTTGCATTTAGGGGCACCTAGGAATATAGAGACTTCCTCTCACACTCTTGATGCAAGAGTAGAAACTGTTGTGCCTCCAACTATGGAGAAGCTTAAGCAGAAAATAAAAAATGGAAATAACCTAGTAGTTAAGGGGCTCCAGTGACTAGAGAGAGGCAGACCAATCAGCTCTGCTAAAGTCCTGTCCCCCTAAAAGACAGGACTGCTGGAGGAGACAGAGGACAACTTTATTTTAAAAAAATAATAAGAGGACTATAAAATAAAGAACAAAAAGTTAATAATTCTTGGCATTAAAAATGTGCTATTCAAAGTTAAAATATCAATAGGTTAGAGCTATCTAAAAGAAAGAGTGGTTGGAAAATACATTATTGACCTGAAAGAGCAAGCAGATGAAAAATCTCTCACACAGAGCAAAAAGCAAAATGATGGAAATCATGAGGAATGAGTAAGAGATTAGAGTTCAGAGCCAAGAGAACTAATATGCCAATAATAAGCATTCCAGAATCAGGAAAAGGGAACAGATGGAGAGGAGGCAATAATTACATAAATAAGAGAGGGAATTTTCTATGGTTAAAAGAGACTTCAGCCTGACATTTGAAAGAGTTCATGATTCCTATGCACAATTCATGGGGAAAAAATATCCCTATTACCTGGTAAAAGTCTTAGAAGTTGCCAGACAGAAAGAACAAGTTACAAAGGGAAAAGAATCATCCTGGCATCAGACTTCTCATCTGCAGTACTGGGAGGTAGAAGATGGTGGAATAGAATCCACAAATTAAAGAGAGAAAAGGACTATAAACCAAGAATTTGATATTGGCCAAGACATCACTAACTTCTCAGGGTCAGAAAATATGTGCAGATGTGTAAAGGATCAAATACCAACAACAACATAAATGTTCTTCAGGGTGGAAGAAAGACATATGTGAATATGTAGTGATCTAACACCACAAAAACAATGAACGTGTATTGATTGGTTATGTACATAGACACAGTTTTGGATGCTAGAAACACAGAAGTAAACAATACAAAGTCCCTGCATTCAAGTAGCTTGCATTCAGAGACTATAGCACCCACATGCCCCATAGAGGAAAACACTCAAGAAAATATTCTAACCAAATAACAGCAGTAACAATAAAAAGTCATTAAGCCAGGGAAAGACCAAAAGGAAAAAATATAGATGTGAACAAGGAACCTTGCAATATATAATTAAATAGAAATCAATTGTGGTAATGTGGAACTTGCATTTAAATACTAAGCAAAGATTCTAGAAATAGAAGAAATATACTATGAAGGAAAAGCTAATAATGGTCAAGAACTAAAAATATGGCATGAGCAATAGTTAGGATTTGCAGGGGAGGTGAGGGGAGAAAAGTAAAATTCTCTACAAATCTCATCCGAATGGGGGACATACATGGAAAGTATGAAAATAAATACATTTATCTCACTGGAGGAGAGAGAGGATAATGGTGGAAGAATAAAGTTATAGCTATTTGAGAAATATAAACATACATTATTCATTAGAACTATGAAGAATGGGAAGATAACCCCTAGTGAATGGAAAAACACAGTAAAAATGCCAAAGAAAGCAACAATAAAAAGGAAAACTTCAGCAAAACAGCAAAAAGAAAAGGAAAACAATTAAAAAAAAAGAGTGAAATAAATAGTAAACAAAGTAGAATAGAGGGAAATTTTTCAAAAATATCTCTTGTTATTGTTCCTGGGTTTCGGTACCAAAAACAAACAATGACAACAACAAATATCTGTTGTTACACAAAATGTGAATGGGTTAAATTCTCCCATTAAAATACCAAGATTACCTGACTACATTAAAACACAAAACTCAGGTATATATAGTTTGTGAAAAATACACATGAAAATAATAGATAAAGGGAGGTTGAAAACAAGGTAAATGCAACAAAGAGAAAGCAAAAATGCAAATATTAATACTAGACAAAGTGGAATTTAATATTAAAAGAGCTAAACCAGATCACAAAGCAACATTACATCATAATAAAAGGTACTTTATGAAGAAGATACAATTCATGAACTTGTATTCAATAAACAAAAGAACAAGTTTTTGCTTCATATATTTACTATAAATGCAAGAAGAAATTGTTTAAAAATACAGTGAATTATTCAGATTGAAATTATTGGTTTAAAATAATGTCCACAAATTCTTTGACACTCCCTTTAAAAGGTGAAGCCTAATTTGCCACCCCCATAAAGTGGACTGGACTTACTGATTTGCTTCTAAGGAATAGAAAAAAAAGCAGAAGTGATGGTGTACAACTTAGGAGACTAAGTCACAAAAGACACTGCAGCTTCCTGCCTGCTGTCTCTCTCTGGGATCACTCACTCTGGGGAAAGCCAGCTGCTATGTCATGAGAATACTCAGATACCCTGTGGAGAGGACCATGTGGCTGTTCTGCCAATAGCCAGCAAGGAACTGAAATGCTGTGCCTGCTGCCATGTGAGTTAGCAATCTTGGAAATGGGTCTTCCAGCCCCAGTCAACCTTTCAGATGACTGCAGCCCTGGCCAATAGTTTGACTGCCACCTCATGAGAGACCTTAAGCCAGAACCACCCAGCTAAGCTGCACTCAAATTTCTGACCCACAGAAACTACGAGATACTAAATGTTTGTAGTTTTAAGCCATTAAGTATTGGGGTAATTTGTTACACAGAAATATATAATACACATATTTAGGCAGATATAAAGGAAAATAAATATAAGGAAAAATTGAATATATAACCAATGAATTTAATTTAATAAAGATGAAGAACTTTGCATCCTACAAATAGAGAATACAATTAATTTTTCATTTGTTCATGGAGCCTTTATGAGAATCAATAATGTACTTGATTTCAAAGAAATCCTTAACAAATTCAAAATAAGAAACATTTCATAAGGACACATTCTCATATCATAATCCAATAAAATTTGAAATAAATAAAAACATGACTTGAGAAATTCTGGCTCCTTGAATTAAGATCCTTGGAAATTAAAAATTGTAAGCCTTGGATCAAAGAGGAAATTAAAAGCAATACTACAAGTTCAATAGAACTTGTGTAGCCTTAAATGCCTTCATTATTAAAGAAGATGCACATGAAAGACTGTATTCATCTTAAGAAATTAGAAAAAAACAATAAAATCAATCAAATAAAGATAACAGCTGAAATTAATGAAATAGAAAACAAAAAAGATATATAGATTCAAAAGGCGATTCTTTGAAAGAACCAATAAAATTGATAAACTCATCATGAGACTGAGGATAAGCGAAAAAAGAGAATGAAAAAAATGTAAGATTAAAGATTAGAAAAATGATATCAAGATATAGAGAAGTAAATAAATGAATTATATATGTAAAGAATATAATATCAACATCTATGGCAATGTACTTTGACAATCTAGAGAAATGGAGAATTTCTTTGAAAATTAGAACCTACCAAAACTGATTCAAGAGAAGTAGAAAATTTGAACAGTGTATTGGCTCCATGTGGCTTTATAGCAGAGCTCTATCTCAACTTTCAAGAGCAAATACTTTTAATGTTATTTAAACCAATGTTTCCCATCCTTGGCTGCACATTAGAATCACTTGGGGAGCTTTAAAAAGTCCCTAGATGTCCATCAGAATCTCTGGGAGTGGGACTCAATATTAGTATTTTTTTTTCCACTTCCTTGAGTGATCACAATGTATACCCACGTTTGAGAACCAGGGATTTAAGTTCCAAACCATAGAAAAAGATGAAAATCTCTCTAATTTATTTCATGAAACCAGCATAACCTTAACATCAAAATTTGAGAAAAGCAACAATCTAAAATTATATTTATTATATTTGTATGGTAAACATGTTTTCCACTGTGATGACAAATTTTCTTATATTAGAACTCATCTCCAGTTAAACCAAACTGTTTGTAGTTATTTCATCTCTACTATGAGCAAAGAATAACGAATTTCTTTAGTGAAACCTAACTTTAAGCCAAAAATCCTAATGGTCAGCTAGGCCATCCACCTTATACAGCACACTTGACACCCAATGAGTTTTAACTTCTTCAAAAAATCACACATGTGTCAAAAAACTACGATTTGTGATCACGAAGCTCATTCAATAGAATATGTCATAGTCTCTGAAAGTGATTTTAAAAGGAGTTCTAAATGTATACTGAACTGTACGTGTTGAGCCTCTTAAGGCTACGGCTTCAAAGAAGGCAAGACTTATTTGGATGCATAAGATCTGCCCTATTGGCTCAAGATTAGTCATATTACTTTACCCAGACTGAGTTCAAATACATTTTAGTCTCAGAATAATAAGGGAACTGGAAAACAGACGAGGAGCTAAATCTCCTGGGACATGGATCTCTAGGATATTTAGGCTTCTGGCTACTGAAATTTCTCTGGGTTTCCTTCAAAGAAGTAATCATTTTCAGTAAACCAAAGTCTCTGGCTTATTCTGCAGTTGATATACAACAAACCACTATGACATGGAAATCAAGTTGACAAATATAGAAAACCCAGGGTAACTATAAGTCTAAATAACATTCAGATGATCCACAGGGGAAAAAATAGCAGACCACAATTAATTAACTTGAATAGAGACAAAACCAAGACGTTTCCCTACATTCTCACCTATTTTCTACTAAAGTATTTTACAACAGCCATCTAGAAGTTATCCTAATTTTTCTGGACATTTTCCCAAGGCACATAAAACAATAACCTCTGGACCTCAATTCCCCATTATTTTAATTTTCATCTCTTTTGCAAATTCTATTTTAGAGGTCTGTTCTTCTGATTGCAACATACTGCCTTAATCTCAAAGGGAAAAAAATTGGCTACTGTGGCAGTGTGAAGCATATCAGTAACAGAGAAAAAAGAAAATATTTAATGACGTTCTCAAGTGGAAAATTATGGGCCTAAGGGGTGGAGGATGGTAGGCAAGAGAGAAGAAAAGGAAAACAAGATGGCATGGCTTCCAATGGACGGCAGCATCAGCATGATACCCACAAGGTTAAGAGTTAATTAGCTTCTCTCTGTCCACGTGCATCTCTTTTTCAGCTTCAGGAGGTCTCCACTCACAGCAGTAATTTAACAAACTAATTTGCCAAAACTTGATCTAAAATTTCAAGCTTTCTATTCAATGAGGAAAAATGTCTTGTAATTTTAGCAAGGCTAAGGCTCTGAATGAGGTATAGTATTTCAAATTGGTCACTCTAATTAAGCAAAAGTGGCTGATTACAATTAACCTTTTCAAAAATAAAATCTAAAAACATGACCTAACTAATGCTATGTAAATTGCTTCACTTGATATCTGAAGCCAGATAAAGTTGAGATGCCCTTTTAGCAAAGGTCTGTCGTGGTTAACAGTGTGGCACCCAGAGGAAAGAATTCTTTTCAAACCCAGATAGGATTATGAGCTGAAAATGTCTAGCTTAGTCTTAAGGTGCTAAATGATAAAAATTTTTAGGGACAATCAAATATTAAAGAAACCAAAATCTCAAAACAAACAATCAAAAACAATCATTGGTATGAATCCCATCATTTATTGCAGCGCACCACAAAAGTATGAGAATAAAATCTTTTCCAATCCTCCAAAACTTTCCTTCATGATTTAGGCACTTTCTAAATTACTAAAATTCTTGGAAGGGATAGTCTTAAATGTTACCTCCTCCAGGAAGTCTCCCATGATGTTAGGTGCCCCTCCAATGTGCTCCCTTAGAGCCTCATGCTTAACCCAATCATAACACATCCCACCCCAAACTGTCTTGTTTTTTTATTAGTTGACCTTCCCCACTAAACTGTGATGTCTTTGGGGCCAAAAACTTCATCTTAGTCACACTGTACCACCAACCCTTAGCAGAGTACCTCATTCACAATAGGTGTTTAATAAATATATGTGAAATGAATGAAATTCATACTCATCTTTGTATCTTCCCACAGTTTTTATATGGTACCTTGAACACTGCAGGGACCAGATAAGTTTATTAAATGAGTAAATGAGCAGACAGATTAACTTTTGCATATGCTGAGTCATAATGATAGAAGTCTTAAACCAAACCAACCACTTTGGATGAAAAGAATAATATGGCGAGGCATCTCAGTGACCCTACATTATAACTCTCTCACTCAGGCTATGCCCTTGTTTGGCTTTGGGCCAGCCCCAGGTCTGCAGCCTAATCATTCTATACTATATAAAAGAACTTACGAGGAAGAAATTGTCTAGCAAAACACCAACTGAAAGATAAATTACAATTTTGCCTTAATTCAAAGCCTAAGGTTGTCCTGGTTCTCTTTTGGGTTGATGCAGAGAAATCAGTTAGTCAGAGCATAATATAAACTTTGGTCATTTATAGCTCCAAAAATCTCCAACAGGATGTAGTTTGCCAAACTATTTCCTGCAATTCAAGTTCAATCAGAACTTGAATAAAATAAAAATAATTTTAATACATGAAATAATAAATAAATTAATTAAATAAGGATAAGATAAGCATGGTCACTAGCTGCTTCTCAACAGAAGATAGCGAGCCCATGGCTTACACTGAGGTGGCTCAATTCTGTGTGCATGGACCAGAGGCAAGTGCCACATGCAGGGCATTACATGTAATCAGGATTCAACACGTTGTTGATGCATTGACCATCACAGTGAGAATCAGCCACCGTCACAGCAACTCTACCATTTCCTGATGCAATCAAGTGATTGCTTGGTCATAGTTAGCACCCGCTGTAGTCCCTGCGCAGGCGACCTCTGTATCTGATGCCACAAGGAGAAATCCACCACTCCCCACCTCTCTTCTAATTTTTAAGATGTTCTTCCTTTCCTCCTTATCTACTTTCCTGGCCCATTACTCTTCTCTCAACTAATCTTTCTTTTTTTTCATGTTCTCTCATCCTCCTATACCTAAGACCCAATAATGATACTCATACTGTAAGTATTGCTGAAATGAATTTTCCAGATCACTGACGCTTACTCTTTTAAAAGCTAAAATACGTTTTCAAATTACTTTAACCATTTTGGCTGGGAGTTTTGAAAATGTGCCATTTTTTCTCTTTACTTCTTAACAAGGGTGTACACTCTAGAACTTGAAAGTTTCTTGACCATGCAGGCTCATCAATCTAAGCATCCCCTCAGGCACTTCTGAGAAGTATGGCCCTCTCTTCCCTATACACACAGCTCCAGATGGCTGCATTGCCTATCTCGTTTCTATAGTTCTAGATCTCCTCTGTCAGGAAAAGCTTTACTTTTTATCGCTGTCATTGTATCTCACTTTTGCCTTTCTCCTCGCACCCCCTAATATGCTGTGGGGTGGGTAGCCAGACAGGCAAACCTGTAGGAACCATGCGTCAGATAAGGTTTTACTGACATACGTTCACTGGTCTTTGAGTAGGGACCTAGGGCCTGTCCTGTGAGTAAAGTTCATTGGATTTGTGACAACAATTTCAAGAGCTCAGAGACCCTTTGTACTCAATTCTGGGTTTTTGAGATGTGTATTAAAAAAAAAGTAGACAGGAGTTTGCCCTCTGGATAGGTGGGGTATCACTGTCATATGTATTCGTGCAGAAACATTGTTTCCAGAACAGTTTGTATTCATGGTTTTAGGCCACACTATACTCGTGCCATCTATCATCATTCCTCATTTAAACTTCAGATAAAAAAAAATGAGAGAAAAAGGCAAAATGCTGACATTTGCAAGTTAGAGATCATCATACAGAGTAGCTTCCTCAGATATCTCTGTGTGCTGCCCCTTCCTTTCCTGGCCTTTAACTTAGGACCCTCACGGCCCATAAACTAAGTGACACGCCATCATCGCAAGTGCACCAGGTCAGTCTCCTTTCTCAGACACCATTAATACACCATTTTTTCAGTTTCTTAAAGTGGAACCTTGCTGTCATCAATGGCTCTTCCCTCAGTTTCCCCTTTTAAACCAAGTGATTTCAAGATTCTGGTGCATGTGGTTTATTCCACATCCAACATACATTTTACCTGCTTCTCACCCCAGCATGCTAAAATTCTAATTTCATGGCTCTTGCAGACTTCTACTTTCCAAACATCCCTCTCACCTCCCTTTACCCAAATCCATCCCAAATAATGTCCTACCCGTTCATCGCTGGGCTCTCAATCTCCACTTCCTGAACACTGTCATTGGTTAACTCTCAAAATATTTCTTGCTTTCATGTGAATGCTATATTTTCACCTTTAGTTCTTTTTATAGAACTTCTTACCACCCACCTCCTCCTGTTCAATCTTTACATTAGCACCTTCCAGTTTTATATGTTCCATATAGTTTTGCTGATAGAATTAAAGAAACATGTCAGAATTCTCTTTTTTCTCATCTGTGTACTCCAGAGTCCTTACCCTCATCACACCTTAATATTTTCAACTACCTCTTGAGAAGTTTTCTTGTCTAAACGCCTCAGAAGTCACTTCTCTCATTTAATTTACTCAACTATTTTCTCTTTTACATATTTCTCAAAATCTCTAGAGAAATAATTACCAGATTTTCTGTTGTGGTTGTTCCTTCTGCCCCCTCCTCCTTCTTCAGATTATAATTGTCAACAATAGCAGGACTGAACTTTTGAACATTTATATGATGGTGTGTACTGAGTTAAATAAATCCCATTCCTCAAACTGTGCAATTCCTTGGTGCCCTCTCACCAGTCCATTCTTCCACCTCTCCCATAGCTTTCAAATTTAGCCAATAGAATCCCCATTTCATGGTAAATAAACTCCCTTCTGCCTTCAACTCATCCAGAAAGACTTCCCTCTGGAAACTTGGGCCTCCCTTAAGGACGCTGCTAGACTCCTGACTCCTGCAGCCCTCTGGAAGGAAAGGACCAATTCCTCCCCAGGACAGATACCTCAGGGTCAGGAGTAGGGGAGGGTCTACTTCCTCCTCAGAGCCACTAACAGACCAACACTTTGCCAGCCTCAGGTAAAAGCCTCTCCTTCCAGGCTCAGGCCTCTGACTAGACTTCCTTTCCCTGCTCCGCATCTCTCGGTCCTGTAGCCAACTCATTTTACACACCTGCATTCCACGTCCTTAACCTCCTCATCTCCAATATTCTCTTTCACTCACTTCAGCCACTCACATTCTGGACTCCACCTTGGACCTGCTCATCTCTGAGGACTACTCCTCTTACAGCTTCCCACCCTTTCTGCTTCCTCAGGTCCTTGCCCCAGTCAGCCTGCTCCCTGATCTCAGAGAGCATGGCAGTCCTTCAATCCTCCCAGTTGATTCATCCACCCTGGCTTCTCTTCCTTCCCCACTCAGCTTGGATTCTGTGGTTGATCTCTGGAATTGCTCTTTTACCAGCACCCTCAGCTCCCTACCAGCAAACCTTTGTCTGGACTTCCTGACACCAACCTACTACCTGGACAGCCTCCTACTTCCTCTGACTCTGCCCTCTGGCTACCATGCTCTAGATCCTTGCTTAGGCCTCCTGCAGTCTCAACAGAATCTCCTCCTAAGTGCCAGCTCCATTAATCCATTCCTGGTTTGGCCTGTTGCATTCCCTTCTAAGCTTCCATTCTGAATGAATGAAATGAAAACCTTGCATTTCCATTATAATTTATTACTTTAAAAAATGCTTTTGGATATTTATGTTATTTTAGCCACAAGACAACTTCTTATGGGGTGAAAGGTCAAGAATATAGCAGCCAAAAAAAAATTGAGGTTCATGGAGGTTATGTGGCTTGTTTAAGCTCTCATAGTCTCCAAAGAGTAGAATTGATTGGCCATCATAATAATCAGAATATATTTTCTTTCAACCCATCTGAGACACTTATACTGTGCCTAATTATTCAACATGCTAGTTGTGGGAATGACACATTAATCAAAAAGAGAGATAAAGGGGTACCACTGTGAAGGCAGGGGTCACTTCAGGATCAGTTTTCTACATGCAGTTGTCCCAGAAGCAAATATTCAGGTTGCAACTGCAGGCTCAGAGAGAGAAATGAATCCAATCAAAGAGATGCAGAGAAACTCCATGCTGGCCAAGCTGCTTTATGCCCTCTGTGTGGGCTCCCACAACCGAAACCCAACAAATGAAGAGGAGTCACAGCTCTGAAAGAGCAACTGAGCCCAGCAATGGTGAATCAGGGTAGAGAACTTACTACGGGGCACTCCTTTCATGCATAATTAGTGTGCACTGGAAGAGAAGACTGGTATGTGTTATGCTCACTTCTGAACAAAATAAAAATAAAACTGCTCCCTTCCCATCCTGTGCCATCTAGACATTTATGATGTAATAAAGACCATAAATATAATCAGGTACAAATACTAATGGATACACAGATAACAATAGTATTAAACAAAGATCCAAATTAAATTTTTCAAAATTTTTATGAAATGTATATTAAAAAACCACAAAATATATGCCTCTACAAATCTTTGAGCCTCTTGGATAAAAACTGTTATATTACATCTGTATTTGTACATATCCCTAATAAAACTAATATCATTATCTACCCTAGGACTGCTCTCCCCCAACAAAAATGCAAATATTTAGTAAAATAATAATTTACCTTATAGAAGATCAAAAGAAGATCATCCAGTTTCCCATGCAAATCACCTGGAGTGCAAATAAAAATCACTAGTCAGTAGAAAACAAGAAAATGCCCATTTTGTTACAGATTTTTAAAATTGAAATACTGCTGATACACGCCACACATTCTTGGGGCATTGGGTTTTTACTTTATGATGATATTAATTCGATAGACAATTTGTTTCCATAGCACTCTATGGAAACTCTGTTCCCTTTCCTATAGGTAACAGCATCCAATATTGCAATTACCTGTTCACTCCTGCCATTCATGTAGTGTTTAGCTTCCTCTGTGCCAAGCACTGTGCTAAGGGTTTACATGAATTATCTTGTTCAATCCTTACAGCCACTCCATGAGATGGGTACTGTTTTCATTATTCTCATTTTACAAATGAGGCTCAGAGTAGTTAAGTAACTTATGCAATTTTACCCAGCTACCAAGTATCAGAGTTGGAATTCAAACTCAACTTTATCTCACTTTAAAACTCAAGCTCTTACTGATTATTCTGTACAGCCTACACTGAAATCTCTAGGAGAGCAGCAATAGTCTCTATCTTAGTCAGCATTAAACCCCCAAGTGCTTCCATAGTACCTGGTGCATAGCAGGCACTCAATACATATGTTTAATTGCTAAATGCATAGCTTTTTAAAGCCATGATTTAAAGAATAAGCTCCAACAGTAGCATCTGAAATTTTAAAATTCTAAGTAGATAGTTGATATTCTTTTGATAAGACAGTTACAGGAAATACAAATGAAAGCATGGCTTCATAAAACTCAGCAAACTAAGGGAAACCATATGAATACATGAAGCCATTAATTAAAAAATCAGAGTGAATATTCAAAAGTCCTATTTGGATAATTATTTCTAGGTAAAATATCTGTCTTTCATAAGCTCTGGTCATAAATTTTTATTCTTTGTATCCAACTTAATTACCAAATAGAATTTAACCTAGGAATACCTTTCCTCATTTTGTTTAAAATCCCACAATCAAAATTAACCAAAGATATGCAACAGAAGACTCTAATTATAATGGGAATAATAAAATTAAAATCTTATATCACCAGCACATTTCTATAAAATGACTATAATATTAAGAGCATATTAATGCTACTGTATACTTAAATCTCATTGCTTTCAAATAGTCTCATTCTAAATCTAAGGAAATAAAAATGGAAGGACTTTTTACTTATGAGTTAAATATATTTTTTAATTACTTTATTTTCCTAATTTTCCTCAGGATGACTCATCTTTCAAAGATTTGGGTAGATAGAACTGTTGCAGCTGGCATGCTAAAAAATGAATTTGTTTCAGCATATTAAGAGTTAAGGCTATAAAAATAATTTTAACTTCTAGTTGGACAGCGAAAGATAAAACTCAACGTATCATGGAAAGACAAGCACAGAAAAGTATTTCCACTGCAAACAAAAACACGAGTTCAGAGTTAGTTATCATTTATAACATAGTTGTACACTAAAACACCTCCTATATTTCATGCATGTTGAGAACTATGTAGCATGTTTAGATGTGCATGTGAAAAATGCATCTGGAAATTAAAATAACGGTAAAGTTTCATCACAATTTCTCTCCCTTTCCTAATACTGTCTTAAACAGAAGATGTTTTTAAAAATATGGCCCCAATTTTAGATTTTATTTTAAATGATAATCAAATTTTTCTAAGTTCAATGGGGCTATTAAAGACAGAAAATAATAATTCCCACACTAAGGGAACCTACCGGCCTGGCTTTTCCCTCTACTAATAGTGCTACATAGAAAAAGTCTGGAAATAAATGCCCAAGAAGTGGGGATTTTTAAATGAATGGAACTGTCTAATTAATCCATTCCCTAGTCTTTGTCTCATGATGAAAAATGAAATATCAGTCAGAGAAATGCATGATGGGAGTTGAGATAACAGATATGGGGGCTAGCTCTAACCTGGGAGGCAGAGGACTTGATTTTTAATTCTGACCCTGCCGCTAACTAGCTGAGTGAGCTTGGTGGGGGGGGGGGGGGAGTTACTACATAGAAATGCATGGAAGGCAATACACATTTCTCTCTGGGCCTCAATTTCATCTGTAAGAGCAAGCGATAGACCAGATGGTCTCTGTAAGAACCCTTCGGTTCTTATACTGTGTGATTCCAGGACTTTCATGCCCTCTAATTAATTTCTGTCTTCTTCCAGATCCTTTTATCCAAAGACACATCTACAGTGGCAACTGGAGGTATACTGGAAACATGTGGGAGCAGATCTCACTCTCTGTTTGGCCTATTATATACACCCTGATAGCAAATTTAGCCCTGGGTCCATAGGCTTTGTGGGTTGCCATAGTTTCCTGAGCTCAAGACCCTAAATTCTTTATCTTCATGAAAAGTAAGAGTTGGTGAGGACTTGAATAAAAGGCCCCCACTGCTGAGATGCATCATCTGCTAGACAGAGATGTGGTGGCCTAATTAGGTTGGAATTGAACCATTAAGGACTCTTCAAAAGTCTAAGTCAGGGCATGTCATGGAGCATGTACTGCTACATCAAGTCCCTGCCACCACTATCAGATGCTAGAAATGGAAATGGTTTAATTAGATTGTCAAATCCACTTCTACCTGCCAGAGTAAAAGAAACATGGGCTAAAAATTGATTTGGAAAATAACAATCACTGTTTTGTAACCTAAAGGCTTAATTAGAAGTTAAGAGAATTGCTGTTCCTTCCACGCACTCCATTCTCAGACAGTTGCAAGCATGCTGAGCACCAACTGTGTTGAATTTCAATGTGTACTGTTTCTTGAAGCAATATCCTGCCAGGCTGGCCTATATGATAACAAAATTTCAAATCTTGTTATTTAAAAGAACAAGGAACAGATTTCTGGGACATTCCCACTCTTCTAAAAACTGCAGGGACCAGTTGGAAAAATCTAAAACAGCAGCCAAGGGCAGAGAAGAGTTTAATCTCCACCCTGCCTTGGGCTTTTGTCTTCCCAGCACAAGTGGCATGCAGAGGCCCACCTAGAAAAAGCAACATGGAACAAAGATAATGAGAGCTAGACGAAGGGCAAAGAACACTTATCCCACCCATGGGTGGTTTTCCATATTAAAATGCTGCCTGCCTTTATAAAAAGCTATGAGTTCTTTAATTTCTCACATAATTAATTCCTGCCAGCTGGTATGCAAAACAAAGACAAGATGGGGAACAGTATTATAATGATAGATAACGCTATACTAACACTTTTCCCTTAATACAGTCCAATTTACACAGTTTTCAAGTTAGGCAAATGACGTAGAACCAAGAGACTCCTAAATATTATTTGGCATCTCTGCTCTGAAACTTACCACAGACTGTTATCTGTTTGGAGGGAGAAGTTTTTACGTGAGTGAAATTCGGCATTTGCTTCAGGACTTTCTTGCTTTCAAATAGCACTTCTAAGACATAATAAGCATGAAGTATCTGTGAAGGCAAAGCAGAGGAAACAGACATAGTGAACTAGGAAGGAATGCACGACTCTGTAGAAAGCTATGAAGGTGGAGCATATGAGCACATTTCAGGTAGCTGTATTTCAGGATAATCTCTAAATCATTAAATAGATTATTCTAGCACAGTGTCTGGCATATAACAAGCCCTCACTAGAGATTTGTAAATTGAATGAATGAATGGTTCCTAGGACGTTTATACTCTCATATTCTTAATTGATATCACCCATTCACAGAACATTTCTGATTATTCTTGGTCCTTAGAGCCCAAGAAAAGTGACAGGAACAAAAGGAGAGTCCCTAGCCCTAAGGAACCATGCAGACAAAAAAATAAGTAAATAAAAGAGGAGGGAAAGGAGAGAGACTGAGAAAGGGAAAGAGAAGTAGAGAGAGACTGTTGAAGAGAGGATGCTTTGCATTTGGGACATCCTGCCACCTGTGATGGTAAGTAGGTGGTGGTGCTGGGTTTGGAGATCTCACAAGGCAGCCAGACAAGCCCCAAGGAACTTCTGAGCCAAGGATCCCAGGTGTGGCTCAATATTGGGTGCACAGACGTGAGAGTTTACAGAACAGCAAGCACATTTATATACAGCAAGCACGTTTATATACAACTCTAAGTATAAAACATATTCCAAACCCAAATAAACCATTTAGATTATCTCCTATTATGACTATTCACCCCATTGCTCTCCTCCAGTTACAGTGTTGATGACATCGTTGTTTTGGACAGATTTACTCCATTTTCTCCCCCGGGTTTTTGTTTGTTTTAAACCCAGTGTGCTGTTCTCCCTTTAATTATAAAATGTTCCAAATACATAATCCAAAAAGTAATATAGCTGATACAAATTTAAAAGCTGCTAACACCACTTTACGGGTCAGGACTGTTTGTACGTGTGCTGTCCAATATGTTAGCCACTAGCCACCTGGGGCTGTTGACCACTTGAAACAGGGCTGATCGAAATTGAGATGTGCTGTAAGCGCAAAATACAGAGCAGATTTCAAAGACTTAGTATGAAAAAAGGTTAAATGTCTCATTAAAAAGTTTTAGGGGCCAGCCCAGTGGCGTAGTGGTTAAGTGTACGTGCTCCGCTGCAGCGGCCTGGGGTTCACAGGTTCGGATCCCAGGTACACATGGACCCACCGCTTGTCAGGCCATGCTGTGGCGGTGTCCCATATAAAGTGGAGGAAGATGGGCACAGATGTTAGCCCAGGGCCAGTCTTCCTCAGCAAAAAGAGGAGGATTGGCAACAGATGTTACCTCAGGGCTAATCTTCCTCAGCAAAAAGAAAAAAAAAAGTTTTAATATGTTTACATATTAAAATGATAATTTTATATGTTGGATTAAGTAAAATATATTATTAAAATTAATTTCACCTGCTTCTTTTTACTTTTTTAATGTAGCTACTAGAAAATTTTTAATTACGTATATGGCTCACATTATATTTCTATTGGACAGCACTGGTTTAGATTACTGAAGGCTAAGAAAAGGGTCATATCTACATACTGTTCAGATACTGCTTTGGGTATGAGATTCAGGACAGATGGAACCCTTTGGAACAATCTTGTTTTGTGGTGTCCTATTAAATTTCCATTTTCATAACTATTAAAATAACGAAATTATTTGCTATCCCAGACCCCAAAAAGATATGATTTAAGTCTAGAGAATTTTCATGATTTTTTAAACAGACAGGAAACAGAATTTGAAGCAATGTGAGAATTAGGAGGAAAGAGAAGAGCCCCTGGATGTTGATCGGTGGGGAGAGACCCATATTTCCTGTCTATCTAAGACCTAACGTACTTCTAAGGATTTTCCCCACAAAAGCATTCTAAATTCATTCAATCCACAAATTGAGTTAGATCTTGAATGTGAACTTTCCTTTAGCCACATTTTAAAGGAACAGGCAAAGTGAAATAAGTCAGAGGGAGAAGGTCAAATACCGTATGATTTCCTTCATTAAGTAGTAGATAATAACAACAATAAACAAACACATAGGGACAGAGATGGGATTGGTGGTTACCAGAGGGGAAGGGGGGAGGGAGGAGGGTGAAAGGGATAATTCGGTACATGTGTGTGGTGATGGGTTGTAATTAGTATTTTGGTGGTGAACATGATGTAATCTATGCAGAAATAGAAGTACAATGATGTACACCTGAAATTTTTACAATGTTATAAACCAATGTTACTGCAATAAACAAAAAATTAAAAAAATAAAAAAAAATAAAGGAACAGGCAAAACACTTTCATATAATGACTTATTTTAATTTGCACATTTAATCTATTGATTCCCAACAGTGGCTTCAGTGTTACCTTAACTTGCCATTGTAGATTTTCTGGTCCATTTGTAGCACTAATCAGAGTAATTGCTGTCTGAAGAGGTAGTTCTGTTTTGCTTTGTTTTGTTTTATTTTTTAAAGTTAAATTAACAAATATTCATTGAGACTATATTGCAACAACAGAAAATTTCTATTATTAAAATAGTTTTTCTGAGCCCTTTTTCAATTGGCTAAAATCACTTTGGTAATATTAGTACTTGCTTACAATGCTATCTTTTAATAGCATTATAATTGTGTTTACAATTTCAATATTAAATACTCAAAAGAGTTAACTCAGATATTGGTTTCTACATTTATAAATATATTCAGATTAAATAGCAACTTAAATACAATATTCCCAATCTTTTTTTGTGTGTGTGTGAGGAAGATCAGCCCTGAGCTAACATCCATGCCAATTCTCCTCTTTTTGCTGAGGAAGACTGGCCCTGGGCTAACATCTGCGCCCATCTTCCTCCACTTTATATGGGACGCCGCCACAGCATGGCCTGACAAGCGGTGCATTGGTGTGCGCCCGGAATCCGAACCCGAGCCACCAGCAGCGGAGCACGTGCACTTAACCGCTAAGCCACGGGGCCGGCCCCTCCCATTCTTTTAAAGGCATTGAGGGAGGAAAATACCACTTTTAAAGAATATTTCTTTTTTAAAAAGTAACTAGTTTTTAAAAGAAAAAAACCTCATCTTTTTAGTTGAAATAAAAATTTAAACAGCAAAAAGGAGTATAACATGAAAAGCAATTTTCCTTCTTCCCCAGACCTCAGTCTCCTATCCCTGTCCCCAGAAACAGCCACTGTTTACAAGTGTCTCAAGTATCTTTCCAAAAAATAATTTCTCTGTTTGCAAGCATATAAAAATTAATATAAACACATATTAATATGCAAACACATATATAAATATATAATCCCTTAAGCAAAATGTGGCATATTCATACAAAGGATATTATTCAACCCAAAACAGGAATGAGGTACTGATACATGCCACAACATAGATGAACCTTGAACACATTATGCCAAGCAGAAGAAGCCAGACACAAAAGGGCACATATTATATGATTCCATTTAAATGAAATGTCCAGATTAGGCAAATTCATAGAGGCAGAAAGTAAATTGGTGGTTGCCAGAGGCTATGGGGAGTGACTGCTTAATAGGTATAGGGTTTTGTCTTGGGGGTGATAAAAATGTTCTGGAATTAGATAGTGGTGATGGTTGCACAACATTTTTAATATATTAAAAGCCACTGAATCGTATACCTTAAAATGGTTTAAATGATAAATTTTATGTGAATTTTATCTCGATTTTTAAAAATCAAAATATATATAATATTTGTTTATTTATTTTACAAATGAGAGCACATTGTACACTACACTGAACCTTTTATTCTTCCCTTAACAACATAATTTTTTCATTTCTAAAAAGTCAAAATTATCAATCTTTTCTATTATAGCTCCTTGGGTTTTTGTTGTATCTTTTATTATCTCCTTGAACATAGTAAGCATATTTATTTTAAACTCTGAGTCTGATAATGCCATTATCCAAATACTCTATAGGTCTGTTTCCATTGTTTGTTGTTTGTCTCAGTTTTCTTTCATTTTAATATTAATTTTAAAATAATTTAAATATTTTATTTTAATTTAATACTTATTAAACTATTTTAAAATTAATATTAAATTATTTTAATATTTGTTAATATTTGTATTAAGTTCTGGACATTGCATATGAAAACCTGGAGAAATAATTTGAGGCCTATTTTCTTCCAGAGAGGATTTAAATTTTCTTTTGCCAGGTGGCTAGGAGCACTAGCTATGTAGGATGATTTCAATTCAATTTCAGGAATTAGAGGATTCAAAGCTTTGCTTCAATCCCTACAAAGTCAATTTACTTCTAGTTCACTCTTCCTCCTAGGGTATGCCCTTAGGGTCCTAACCCGAGAATAAGAGTTCTGGGGTGATGTCAGAGAAAATAATGGAATAGGTAGCTCCAAGGTCTCATCCCTCCATAGAAACATTGAAAAATCAAGCAAAAAAAAACCTGTTGGAAACAACTTTGTCAGAACTCTGGAAAATAGTCAAAGTTTATAGCAACCAAGCAAAGGCTGAATCAAGAAAAAGACAACTTAAAAATGGCTCCATACAAGCAGGAAGTAAAGGCTAAGACAGATTTGTAAACAGCCTGGCCAAGCAGTGAAGGAGTGTACCAACACAGAGCCAATTGGCAAACACTAGGTTTTTCTTTTTTTTCTTTGTTTCTTTTTTTTAATGGTTCCTAGTGTTCAAGGAAATCTCTGTCAAAATACTAGCTGAACACATGCTAAAGAAACAGAGGCTTCAGAGACCTCACACACAACTAGACCTAACAGACATCTATAGAACACTC
The DNA here is from genome assembly GCF_020826845.1 of Diceros bicornis minor. Lineage (NCBI taxonomy): Eukaryota > Metazoa > Chordata > Mammalia > Perissodactyla > Rhinocerotidae > Diceros > Diceros bicornis. Next base: position 15,562,796 of record NC_080781.1, on the reverse strand, counting down.
CACCCAATAACAGCAGACAACACATTTTTTTACAAGTGCACATGGAACATTCTCCAGGATGGACCAGATGTTAGGCCACAAAACAAGCCTCAATCAATTTAAAAAGGTCGGAATCATGCAAAGTATCTTCTCTGACCACACAATGGAATGAAACTAGAAATTAATAATGGAAGGAAAACTGGAAAATCATAAATATGTGGAAATTAAATAACACATTCTTAAACAATCAATGGGTCAACGAAATCACAACAGAAATTAGAAAATACTTAGAGATGAACAAAAATGAAATACAATATACCAAAACTTATGGGATGTAGCAAAAGCAATGCTCAGAGAGAAATTTATAGCTGTAAATGCCTACATTAGGAAAGAAGGAAGATCTCAAATGAAAAGCCTAACTTAACACTAAGGAACAGGAAAAAGAAGAGCAAACTAAATTGAAAGCTAGCAGAAGGAAGAAAATAAGGATTAGAGTGCAGATAAATGAAATAGAGAGTAGAAAAACAAGAGAGAATCAACAAAATCAAACATTGGTTCTTCGAAAGGATCAACAAAATTGACAAACCTTTAGCTAGACTGACCAAGAAAAAGAGAGAAAATGCAAATAACTATAATCAGAAATGAAAGTGGGGACATTACCACTGACCTTAAAGAAATAAAAAGAATTATAAGAGAATATTATGAACAATTGTACACCAACAAATTAGATAACTTAAATAAAATGGTCAAATTCCTAGAAACACACAAATTACCAAAACTGACTCAAGAAGAAATAGAAAATCTGAACAGATCTAGAACAAGTAGAGATTGGATCAGTAATCAAAAACCTCCTAACAAAGAAAAGTCCAAGACCAGACAGCTTCACTGGTGAACTCTATTAAACGTTTAAAGAATTAACACCACTCCTTCCCAAACTCTTCCAAAAAATAGAAGAGGAGCAAAAAATTCCTAACTCATTCTATGAGGCCAGTATTACCCTGATACCAAAGCTAGGTAAAGAAACCACAAGAAAAGAAAATACAGACCAATATCCCTTATGAATAAAATGCAAAAATCATCAACAAAATACCAGCAAACCAAATCCAACAGAATTTTAGAAGAATTATACACCATGACCAAATGGGATTTATTCCAGGAATACAAGGGTGTTCAACATAAGAAAATTAATCAACGTAACACACCACATTAACAGAATGAAGGAAAAAAAAACACACGATCATCTCAATTGATGCAGAAAAACTATTTAACAAAATCCAACACCCTTTCATAATAAAGCCACTCAAAAAACTAAGAATAGAAGGAAACTTCTTCAACATGATAAAGGGCATTTATGAAAAACCCACAACTAACATCAAACTCAATGGTGAAAGACTGAAAGCTTTCCCCCTAAGATCAGGAACAAGACAAGCATGCCCACTCTCATGACTGCTATTCAACATTGCACTGGAAGTTCTAGCCAGAGCAATTAGGCAAGAAAAGGAAATAAAAGGCATCTAAATCAGAAAGGAAGAAGTAAAACTGTCTCTATTCACAGATGACACGATCTTGTATATAGCATATCCCAAAGAATACACACACACACACACACACACACACACACACGCAAAACTACTAAAGAGCTAATAAATGAATTTAGCAAAGTTGCAGAGTAAAAGATCAACCCACAAAAATCAGTTGTGTTTACACCAGCAATGAACAATCCAAAAAAGACTTAAGAAAGCAATTCCTTTTACAATAGCAACCAAAAGAATAAAATACCTAGGAATAAACTTAAAGTAGTGAAAGACTTGTACACTGAAAACTACAAAACAATGCTGAAAGAAATTAAAGAAGACCTAAAAAATAGCAAGACACTCCATGTTCATGGATCAGAAGATTTAATATTGTCAAGATGGCAATACTACTCAAAGCGATCTATAGATTCAATGCATCCCTACCAAAATCCCAACGGGGTTTTTTGTAGAAATGGAAAAGTCAATCTTCAAATTCATTGCAAGGGACCCCAGATGCCAAGACAATATTGAAAAAGAACAAAGTCGAAGGATTCACACTTCCTGATTTCAAAACTCACTACAAAGCTACAGTAATCAGTACAATGTAGTACTGGCATATGAATAGACACATACACCAATGAAATAGAACTAGGAGTCTAGAAATAAATGCATACATCTGTGGCCTATTAATTTTTGACAAGGGTACCCAGACCATTCAATGGCGAAAGAAGAGACTCTTCAACAAAAGGTGCTGGGACAACTGCATATCCACATGCAAAGAATGAAGTTGGACCCCTACCTCATACCTTATACAGAAATTAACTGAAAATGGCTCATAGACCTAAATGTAAGAGCTAAAACTATAAAATTCTTAAAAGAAAACATAGGGGTAAATCTTCATGACCTTGGATTTGGCAATGGATTCTTGGATATGATAGCAAGTACACAAGCAACCAAAGAAAAAAATAGATAAATTGGACTTCATCAAAGTTATAAACTTTTGTGAGTCAAAGGACATTATCAAGGAAGTGAAAAGACAACCTACAGAATGGGAGAAAATATTTACAAATCATGTATCTGATAAGGAACTTGTATCTAGAATATACAAGAACTCTTACAACTCAATAATAAAAAGATGAATAACCTGATTTTAAATGGGCAAAGGATCTGAAAAGATACTTCTCCAAAGAATGTGTACAAATGGCCAGCAAACGTGAAAAGATGCTCAACATCTTTAGTCATTAGGGAAATGCAAATCAAAACCACAATGAGATACCACTTCACACACAACTAGGATGGCTATAATAAAAATAAAATCAAAAAAATAAAAACAACAGAAAATAACAAGTGTTGGCAAAAAATGTGGAAAAATTGGAACCCTCAATGCATTGCTGGTGGGAATGTAAAATGGTGCAGCCACTGTGGAAAACAACTTAGCAGTTCCTCAAAAAGTTAAACATAGAGTTACCATACGACCCAGCAATTCCACTACTAGGTATATACTCAAGAAAATTAAAAACATATGCTCATACAAAGACTTGCACATGAATGTTCATAGCAGCACTGTTCATAATAGCCAAAAGGTAGAAAAAAATCCAAAAGTCCATCCACTGATGAATAGATAAACAAAATGTGGTATATCCATATAATGGAATACTAGTCAGCCATAAAAATAAAAAAGTAATGAAACATGCTATGACATGAATGAACCTTAAAAACATTATGCTAAAGGAAAGAAGCCAGACACAAAAGGCCACATATTATATGATTTCATTTGTATGAAATACCCAGAATAGACAAATCCATAGACACAGAAAATGAACTAGTGGTTGCCAGGGGTAGAGGAGGAAGGAATGGTAATGGGTATGGCACTTCTTTTTGGGGTGATGAAAATGTTCTAGAATTAGATATTGGTGATGGTTGTAAAATCTTGTGAATGTAGTAAAAACCACTGAATTATACACTTTAAAATGGTGAATTTTATGGTATGTGAATTATATCTCAGAACCAGAAAAAGAAAAAGGAAATGCTGTAAGCCTATAGATAGAGAGGAGGTTTCTATGCACCTGAGGAGACTTCTGTTTAAGCTTTCACTTAACGTGAAGCTTTTTGCCAAGGGAATGCATTTCTGCTGTAGCGTTTTCAGTCCTTCATCTAACCGATAGTCATGGAGCACGCATTATGTACAAGAATCAGGGCAGTATCTGCTTCCACTTGCCTGTTGTTGCTTGAAGGCCTCAATAAGTAAATCAATATCAGTAAAAGTGAGAGGAAATTGCAGTCGAGGACCACTATAGGAGTCTGGGATGTCTATCAACCCCAGATAGTCCTGTCTATCTTTGTCATCCTGGCCGGTGGTACCAAAAAGTCGAGTTACAAATTCTGGAAAAGGAAAGACAGAAAGGGGGAAAAAATCAACATGCCCATAATTAAATGAAATAAATACCTCTTGAATACCTAGCCCATATAAGGCACTGTGCTAAATGCTATGAATACCAAGGTATCCCACATATAACCATAAGGAATGACTTATTCTGAGATCAGTAGGTACCTTCACATGAATCACCATAATCCCTTCCTGGGTGCTTTTACCAAAGCAATGAGTTCATCAGTGGGGAGGGGAGGGAGAAACACAGGGAAAACTGGTCAATCAAAATATTTCGGTGCTCTGAAGCTCTAACTGTACATTTTTTGCCCACTCTTATATCTCAGATTTTTACAAATAGGGCTGAAAACATAACAATGCATTGAATTTGGTTCAAACAGCTGCTGCTATTCAGGATCTATAGAAAATTAAACTGCAACATTCAATTTTTCCCCTTTGAAACACTTCAAATTTTACTTAGCTGTAATTGATTTGTTTTTCTCATCACATAAAAACAAATTTTTCTGACACGATTTTCCTTTAACAAAGCAGATAAAGTTAGATGACAAGCCATAGGCAGAAATACTAAAGGGCCTCTCCCTCAGAGAGACATTTCTATATAACAGATTGCCTGCACTGCCTATTCCAGTAGGTGCTGAGAGCCAGGGGCCCTTTCTTGCTAGATTGGCTATGAAACAGTCAGCCCAGAAACAGAAATCTGGTCAAGTCAGGTGGAGAAAGATAAAGGGGGATATGGGAGGTTGGTTGCAAAAGTGACCCCAATTCTCAATCTCAACCTCTAGCCGTGCTTTTTTTTTTTTTTTTTGAGGAAGATCAGCCCTGAGCTAACATCCGTGCCAATCCTCCTCTTTTTGCTGAGGAAGACTGGCCCTAAGCTAACGTCTATTGCCAATCCTCCTCCTTTTTTTCCCCAAAGCCCAGTGGATAGTTGCATGTCATAGTTGCACATCCTTCTAGTTGCTGTATGTGGGACGCCGCCTCAGCATAGCCAGGCAAGCGGTGTGTCGGTGCGCGCCCGGGATGCGAACCTGGGCTGCCAGAAGCAGAGCGCACGCACTTAACCGCTACGCCACGGGGCCAGCCCCTAGCCGTGCACTTTTTTTTTTTTAATTTTTTGTTTATTGCAGTAAGATTGGTTTATAACATTGTATAAATTTCAGGTGTACATCATTATACTTCTATTTCTGCATAGATTACATCATGTTCACCACCCAAATACTAATTACAACCCATCACCACACACATGTGCTGAATTATCCCTTTCGCCCTCTTCCCTCCCCCCTTCCCCTCTGGTAACCACCAATCCAATCTCTGTCTCTATGTGTTTGTTTATTTTTGTTATTATCTACTACTTAATGAAGGAAATCATACGGTATTTGACCTTCTCCCTCTGACTTATTTCACTTTGCATAATACCCTCAATGTCCATCCATGTTGTCACAAATGGCTGGATTTCATCGTTTCTTATTGCTGAGTAGTATTCCATTGTGTATATATACCACAGCTTCTTTATCCATTCGTCCCTTGATGGGCACTTAGGTTGCTTCCAAGTCTTGGCTATTGTGAATAACACTGCAATGAATACAGGGGTGCGTGTATCTTTACGCATTGGTGTTTTCAAGTTCTAACAACCCAATTAAAAAATGGGCAAAAGACCTGAACAGACATTTCTCCAAAGAAGATATACAGATGGCCAAAAGACACATGAAAAGATGTTCAAAATCATTAACTATCAGGGAAATGCAAATCAAAACTACAATGAGATATCACCTCACGCCCCTCAGAATGGCTATAATTAACAAGACAGGAAACAACATGTGTTGGAGAGGCTGTGGAGAGAAGGGAACTCTCATACACTGCTGGTGGGAGTGCAAACTGGTGCAGCCACTATGGAAACCAGTTTGGAGATTCCTCAAAAAATCAAGGATAGAACTACCATATGATCCAGCTATTCCCCTGCTGGGTATTTATCCAAAGCCGGACGCTTTTTAATGTGATTTTGCAGCTACTCTCATCAAGGGTTTATTTCCCCAGCCCTTGAAGCTGTGTTGGATTCGTGGCTTGTGTTGGCCTAAAGAATGTGGTAGAAGTCCTACATACCAGTTCCAAGCCAAGGCCTCAGGAGGCCTTATATGTTTCCATGCTTTCTCTTTCAAAACTGTGCCACTGCCACGAAGCCCAGGCTAGCCTACTGAAAGCTCCAAGACCATGGGGAGCAGAGCTGAGTCACCCTAGCCAAGGCTGTCCTAGATCAGCCACCAGCCAGCAGACCTCCAGACACATGAGTGAACGCCAGCCAAGATCCAAAAAACTGCCAAATCAAGCCTGCCAAGATCAGCAGAAGTGCTAGCTAATCTGTAGACTTGTGAGCAAAAAGAATGGATGACATAGCCTTCAATTCATTAACACTGAATTGCTACTAAGATCATTAATCAGAAGGTCCTGCAAGCAGTTTCTATCTTTTTGAATATTTAGAGAGGACATGTTTGGAAGGAATGATGCTAGCAGATGTAGACAGAATACATTTTTTTCATGATCCAGTTATGCTGAGAGATTCCAGTTAAGAACTAAACTTGAACAATTTTTCTAAAGTAAGTCATAATATTTGGTAACAAAAATGCTTTCTAAATTATTGTGCACCCCAATTGTTTTTGGTGGTGGTTGATGATGTTTTATGAGAAGTTAAATTTAGGAGTAATAATGTCTGTCTTCAATGTGGTCCAGCAGAGGTTATTGTTCTCATTTGGATTTGATTTGAGATTTGAGAATACCTTAATTATTTCATTTTATGTTTGAAAACTAGAAATGCAGAGCATCTTGGTAAATTTTACCTCAGATTCATTATGTAGGCAGTAAAGCCTAAATACTCTACTTAACTATCTTAATGATCATGCCACTGATTTTTACTTGGTAGTCATTCTTAGAGATGCATCTTGCTCCAAAGGAAAATTTTCCATTTCCTAACTCTACACACTGAAATATCAGGCTCCTCTTGTGAAAACAACAACAACAAAAATAAAAACAACCCCAGCAGTTTCACTATATCATTTTAAAACGGACTTGGGTAATCCCAACTGTGTGAGGTATAAACAAGAAATCATTTTCTTTTCCTAATCATTGCCTTTACCCATGCTCTGTCAACTCGCCCTTTCTCATCAGCTAACTGAGACATCAAGTCAATTCCATCAGTTCTGGTTATTAAGACTCAGTCTTCTTGTTTAAAAATAAAATAAAAATATTGTTGTTCTTTAAAAAAAAAGCTCAATCTGGTCCTTCCTTCCATACATTTGATGACCCTCATTTCTTACAAGTTCAATGATAAGTATATGAAAAAGCACAATTTCCCTAAACCAATTCTTAAATCAAAACTAGTCAATACGAAATCTCAGTAAACATCAAATCATAATCCTTCTGCTGGTTTTTAGCCACATAAAAAAGAATAATATAGATTCTCTTCCTAACGTGGGTCATGTATAAAAACTATCAAAAGCTTTAATATTCCAAATGCAAGTACTGTCCTTGTGGGCTATAACTATTATAATAATAACAATTTAATGAATGCCAACAATATATGAAGATTTGTGCAACACGTAATTGGCACTAATCCTTACCTATTTGATTTACAATTCTGTCAACATGAATCTAAACTAATTAAATATAATAAAATCTTGAATTATAACCAAATGATACCTTTACAAGTTGTTCTAAAGAAAATACCTCAAAAATACCCCCTACACACAATCTTTTCTTTTACCCAGTACAGACTCAAAATCTGGACAGGGAAAAATTTAAAGCCCATAATTTTTTTAAAAAAACAATTTCTGCCTCTACCGCCCACATGTCACTTAGAAAACAAGCTCCAGATACTGCTGGAAAAAGAAAAACATCATTTGAACCGCATTTATAGTTATTTCATTTCTCAATTATGAATCTGGATTAAAACCATGAGTGTCCATATAATAAACTCAATGGATGCCAAAATGACATTTCATAAATTTCAACACCTGTTCCTGATTTTTGAAAAACTCAGAAAACTAGGAATGGAAGGATACCTCCTTAACATAATTTTTAAAATTTAAATAAACAATAATGGTCTTTCCATTAAATTGTTAACAAAACAAGGATGCCTACTTTCACTGTTTCATTGTAACATTGTTCTGCTATCTCCAACCAATGGAATAAAATACGAAGCCGAAATAAGAGCAGTAACTATTGGATAGAAAGATATAAAAATAGTTACTTGTGGCCAGTGTGATTAAATATCTACACTCAAGAAACTCAATTGGAAGACTCCTAGAATTGAGAGGAGAATTAAAATAATACAGAGGTTAATCACACTGGTTTGAATCACAGCTTCACCACTGATGAGATGAATAAGCCTTAGTATTCTTAGCCACAAAAAGGGGATGATACTAATGCTAGTCTCACTGGTTTGTCATGAAGACTAAACGAAATGATGTGTTTAAAGCACTTAAAGATATGGCACATGGAAAACATTTAATACATATCAGCAGTAATAATAATAATAATTTCATTAATGTTATTATTCTATAGTAGCACAATACAAAATAAATAGATATAAATCAAAAGCTTTACTAAATACTACCAATAATCATTGGGGAGATATAATGGGGAAAAGATCCTATTCACCATAGCAACAAAAAATATAAAGTACCTAGTCTGATAGGATATTTTGGCTGATCTGGGAAGCAGAAAGAAAAGTCAAAACAACACTTCCACACCCTCCATCCCACTCCCCACTTCCATCAGTCTCAGTTTAAACCTCCTGCTACATATAGCAGCTTTGGCTTTCTACCTCTGGGAAGAGGCTGATGTGAAAAAGCAGACTGGGGAATGGATGTGTGGAGTGTCCCCATCAAGTCCTATGAACTGGTTTTGAGCAATTTAAGTAGTAGGACATGAAGATGAACTGCTTCCAGGTCACCTCTCACCTTTGGAACACTCAGAATGTCCTGACATACTCTGTGCCTCAGAGTTAAAACCATTAATCTGCCCCTGATATCTGGAAATGTTAAGTGACCTTCTGGTCCCTAAATACTCCCTGCTTAGGGGTCACAGCACTTCTGCCAAACAGGCCGAGGTGGAGGTTGTCTGGAAATTTCCCACCAAACAGAGTCATCAGAAAGCAACCTCCAGTAATGTATAGCATGGTGACTCTAGTTAACAATACTGGTGACTCTAGTTAACAATACTCTATTGCATATTCGAAAGTTGCTAAGAGAGTATATTTTAAAAGTTCTCACCACCAAAAAAAAAAATGTAACTACGTGAGATGATTGATGTATTAACTAACCTTATTGTGGTGATCATTTTACAATATATACATATATGAAATCATTACATTGTACACCTTAAACTTACACAATGCTATATGTCAATTATATTTCAATATAATTTGGAAATTATAAAGCTGGAAAAAATTTAAAATTGGACTCAACTTACAGCAATAATCTGTAAATATCTTTTTCTTCTACATACAATAATTAAATCAGTATGGTTCTAGGACTCTATAATAGAAAGATGTATAAGAGAATAGAGAGCCTGGAAATATGCCCTATTACACATTTTTAAATAAATATATTAAAAAGAATACACTACAAATCACGGTGAAAAAATACATCATCAAATAAATGTGGGAAAAACTGGTTAACTACTTGGAAATTTTCTTTGTGGTCATGTTTTTTAATTGTTCTCAACCACTAGTCATCAAAAATTTTTCTTTTACTTTAATATAAAAAATCCAAAATTTATGAAGTGTTCAAATTTTTAAAAGTCAAATCAAACAGAAAATCTAGAAATACAGGCAATCCACATTTTAAATATTTCAGGACCTTCAAAGTTTAAAAGCAGAATTCACAAAAGAGAAGATATTTAGACTTGAAAAGGAAGATATTTTAAATAATTAATGGATGAAAACTTTCTAAGCCTGATGAAAACTACCAACTTAGATATCACAGAAGCTCAGCAAACCCCACTCAGGATAAATAAAAACAAAACCTCATCAAGGCACATTATGGTTAGCATGCTATCTTCCACTGTTACTTAGGTTAGTTTGTTTCTTCCCCCACCTCCTTCAGGTGATTATGTTATTCATTTGTAAAACAGTTAGGTTCATTTGTCACAGTGTGTATTCCATTTTGGAATCACACACACACACACACACACACACACGCATGCACTCTTCCTGTTTTTAATTAATTATTTTTTTTTAGGAATGTGAAACATTATCGTGGTTCTAAGAGACTGAACTAAAAAAAGGTAAACTCAGAGAAGTGTCACTATCCTCTCAGCCCTTCTACTCAATCCCCATTCTCCCATTCTTTCTGCTCTGCTCCCACCCATCCCCCCATTCCCTGTAGGTAACAATGTCATTAGTGTCTGGTTTCTCCTGTACGCTTCTCCTGTATTTATTTTTGCACAATGAGTATGTGTGTATATATACACACATATATATACACACACACACTCATATCAGGCAAAAACTTCTTAAATAGGATACAGAAAGCACTAACCATAAAGGAAAAAAAATTGTACTACATTAAAATTAAGAATGTTTGTTCATCAAAAGACACCATTTAAAGATTGAGGGGATAAAAGCCAAAGACTAGGAGAAGATATTTACAATACGTTTATCTAACAAAGATTTGTATTCTCACATTTAGAATATTTAGAGAACTCTTACAAATTGGTAAGAAAAAGGCAGATAACCCAATAGAAAGATGGCAAAAGACCTGAACAGGCACTTCATCAAATGCGGTATCCACATGGCCAATAAACATACAAAAGGGTGAGGGGGACAACAGAAGGGCTTCTGTAGCTCTGATAATGTTTTCTTTTTTGTTCTGTGTGCAGGTTACAAGGGTGTGTTTGAGAAAATTTATTGAGTCATATGCATATGATTCGTGTACTTTTCTGTAATGTATCTTATGCTTTGAGAAAAGTTTACATAAGAAGATTAAACCACTATCCCCTTATTTGATAAAAATATTGTTTTATATTTTTAAATCACCTGCAGAATTTTTTTAAATGCAGAATTTTAAAAATACAGAGCCTGAGTATATATCTCTGGGCTGGAACCCAGCCATCTGTGGCTATGAATCTCCATAAGTGATTCTGATGCACAGCCTGGAATGAAATATTAGGTTACTAGCAGAAAGAGTGCTGTTTCATTTCATCATTATTATATTTCCTCTCAGAAATATTTTTGCCAAAGAACATGAAGCACAAACAACTGTCTTCAAATTGCAATTATCTAAAAGACAGAAAATGGCAAAATACCCACTTCCACCCACTCCCCACTCCTCAGGTTTGGCTATTCCACCATTCAGAAAGCTTCTACAGATGATTAAAAACTTTAATTAGTTTCATACATATGTACTTAGTTCAAAGCATGCCATTAAAACACCACTCGTTGGCCACTTTGAAGGGTGCTTACTAGATTATTTAAAAGATCCTCTTAGATGCCATACATGTTTTTAATTAGAGCAAAAAATGGTTGGCCAAAATTTTAAAATATGAGTTTTTAAGTCTAGCATTTACCTTGAAGACAATAGGCAGATCTTAATTTGTAGGAGAAATATATGCCTTGTGAATAACTATAATTTTAAAATAATTTTTGACCCACACCTATATTGCCTGTCTCTGAAATTATTTATTTAGTCATTTAGAATGACTAAATAAATGATAGATAGACAGACAGACAGATAGCTATGCAAAAAACAGAGACATGGTGGGGCCAGCTGTGTTTAATCCACCATTTCCTCACAGATCTATTTCATGAAACACTCAAGATATTTTGATCTCTAAGCACAAAAGTTTTGTGGATAAAAAATAAGATCCTCTTTACTAAGCTACTATTGTACAATAGCTTGTCGTTCAGAGAAAGTATTCAACAAATTAATGTTGAATGAAATCTACTTCAGTTTTCTGAAAGTGAAAAAATTAAATGGTCACTTTAGTCCACACCAATCAGAGAGAGAAAAAGCCAGTTGAACTGATCTCACCAGTTGTTTGGTGTCACATAGACAAGACAGGTGGGCATTTTTTAAATTTCTTAGTGTTTTCCCATCTTCAGAGTTTACATCCCTTGATGAGGACAATTTAATATTTAATAACTGCTTTTCAAAAGACTGAACTTTTTACTTACCTGGATCTTTCTCATATACATGTGTGTAGTTTTCCAACATGAAGGAAAAGAAATTGGATAGCTGGACAAAATAAAAATACATTAATCAATTAATGAACTCCAAATAACTGCTGTGGCAAACACTGTTGGTGTTCCCGCAAGTCCCCTTTGCTCTTCTGGGGCATCTCCCAGCTGCCACACGTGCTAACGAGTCCCACCTCTACCTACCCCCTCCTCCCAAGGCTTGCCCTTGGCAGATGGGCAGCACCTCCCCCAGAGTTGCATAGGATATCATATATCCCCCTTCTGGGGGGCTGCCCATAGAAAATGACTGACTGAAGCAAGAGTATTACAGGCCAGCCCCCCACCTCCCTTGCCACTGGGTGGGACAAACTCCGACACATTTCACACTTCAGAGCTCCCAATGGGATCAGGCTGAGGTCAGACTTCTCCAGAAACCATATTTTTGCCTAGCTTCTTCCCTTGCTTTCCTCACTCCCTTACAGGTTTTTCTTGAGAACACTCTTCAGGAAATTACTCGTACCAGAATCCCTGTCTCAGATTCTACTTTTAGGAAACCAACCTAAGACAGCTACTAGATTTTGTTCATTATGATCTCTTCCTTTTGGTGGTGAGATTAAGAGTTAAGGGACACTCTTAAATGTCAAATATATTTGGGAAATGAAGGAAGGGAGGGAGGGAGGAAGGGACAGAAGGAGGGAGGAAGGGAGAGATGGAAATTCACCAGCATTCCAACCATCACCTAGATGCTGCCTCCATGCCTATAATTTTAATGCTGTTGATGGGTTTGTCAATTAAGAGTCAATAGAAACCACAATGAGATATCACTTCATAAATACTAGGATGGCTATAATCAAAAAGACAGGTAGTAACAAGAGTTGACAAGATGTGGCAAAATTGGAGCCCTCATACACTGCTGGTGGGAATGTAAAATGGTACATCTGCTTTGGAAAACAGTTTAGCAATTACTCAAAAAGTTAAACACAGAGTTACCAGATGACCCAGCAATTCCATTCCTAGTTATACACCCAAGAGAACTGAAAACATATGTTCACACAAAAACTTGCACACAAATATTCATAGCAGCATTATTCATAATAGCCCAAAAAAGTGGAAACAATCCAAATGATCTATCCACTGAGGAATGGATAAATAAAATGTGCTATATCCATACAATGGACTATTATTCAGCAATAAAAAGGAATGAAGTACTGATACATGCCACAACATGGATGATCCTTGAAGACATTATGCTAAGTGAAAAAAGCCAGTCACAAAGGATCATATATTGCATGATTCCATTTATATGAAATGGCCAGAAAAGGCAAACCCATAAAGACAGAAAATAGACTAGTGGTTGCCAGGGGCTAGGCGGAGGGGGGAATGGGGAGTGACTGTTAATGAGTATAGAGTTTTTTGGGGGGGTGATGAAAATGTTGTAAAATTTATTGTGGTGATGGTTGCACAACTTTGTGACTATACTAAAGGCCATTGAATTTTACACTTTAAGTGGGTGAATTGTATCTCAATAAATTGCTTACAAAAAAAGAGTCAATATTAAAGAATGTACTAATGCTGGAATGTTTGTGCATAAAGCATCTCAATTTGGGAGCTCACCCTACCTTTATATTCATCACTATATCCTACAGTGCTTAAAAGTACAGCCAACGCCTTGAGCTCTTAATCAGAGCACAGGGAGTACTTGACTGAATCATAGTATATCATTTTACAGCTGTCAAGAATAAATCCAGCAATTTCTTTTTGAAATTTTATTAATTATTTTTTAAAGATTATTATGTGATAAATAAATTTATAGATAAATATAGGATTGTTGAAAACTACAAATGATACAGAACGAAAATGAGAAGTCCTCTCCCACCCATTCTCACCCACCAATACCACTTCTGTCTCTAAAAAGAACCACTGTAAACACTTTACTGTATATCTTTTTCCAGGCTTTTGCTGTACGTTTAATTTTCTTTCACATATATGGGATAAAACTCTACATATTGTTCTACAAGTTGATTTTTTTCATTAACAATTATATTGGAGATCTTTCAAAGATCTTTTTATAGTTAAAAAGTACTTTTTTTTCCTACTAATAAGCATTAAAGCTGGATTTATATATTGTTTTTGCAAGCTTGAAAAAGGCCTTCCTCGGCCATCTATATTTTCTTCTAGAACTTTCATAGGTTTGTCCCCAGGAAATTCTTCCATTTTTTAACTCTGTAAAGTATTTTTTCCTTCATAAAGTAACAACTTTACTTCCTATTGAGGCACATACCCAAAAATAAAATACGACCATTTTTCATTAGTTAACTAGGCATCTGGCAGCCCTCTTAAAAATGTGAACTTCAGAATTGAAAAATACCATCCAAATCATATCTCTTTCAACAGCTAGTTTCAAGACAACATCACTACATCCTCTATTAAAGCCTTTCACCAAAGTTCCTCAGCTTAAAATGGACCCAATCTATCATTCTTTCAATAACAAGGGGGGAAGAGAAGCATTTTAACAAAAGAAGAGACAAGCTTGCAAAACAGACCTGCAATTGGCCTTGTTCATCAGCATATTCGATGGACTGGAAGATGCTGAGGGCATAGCGTTGTCTGGCCTTCAGTCGAGCACTGTAACCTCGGTACCAGTTCTGGATGACCAAAGCGGCTTTCAGCACTGCAGACCCACAGGATATGAAAGTCAGAGAAAAAACAGTTACTATGTAGCTATGGGTGGGAAGTAAGTGCTTCAGGAAAAAATCAGGCCCCCTGGATTCCTTAGGTTCTAAGAACATAAAAACTACAAACAACGAGTTTTATCTCTATGTTTTTGTAAAATGTCCTCAAGTTTCAAATACTCAGAGAATAAAGATGGCATCCATTAAGCAGAGAATTTTTGGAGCAAGACTGCCTGAATTTGAATCGCAGCTCTGCTAATTACTGTCTGTGTGAGTTTGGGTGAATTATTAAAACTCTCAAAGCCTCAGTTTCCTCCTCTGTAAAATGGGGATAATAATAGCACCTACCTCTGGCACTACTTAGGCATATGAAGTCTATGAAATAGCAATTCCATTCTTTACTAAATACCCTAAAGCAATTCTCACAGTCTGTAAAGGAGACATATGGGATACGATGCTTCCTTGTTTGTGGTGGTAGGGACTTGGACACCCAGGCAGTCTGGCTGTCCATTGCTGGGAAGGAGAATGCGTAACAGTGCTGGGTGTAAATTATGGAATATTATGCCACAACTGGAAGCAATAGATTAAATGAACCCATAGCAACATGGATGGATGTTAAAAACACAGTGCTTCAGTTTGAACAGTTATTAAAAAGTTAGAATGAAATATAACATGATACCATTTTATATAAATTTAAAATACATATACACAAAACCACAATATACATTTCATACGACTACATACAAAGGAAAAGATACACACTAAACATAATAGATTGGTTATTTATGGGGGAGGGGATAAATGAGTGTAGGGTACGTGGATAAAAGAGAATAAGCAAATTAACCTACTAACATAGGAAAGGGTCTTGCACAGACCAATGATGGCATTGTACAACGAATTAAAAAGTATGATTCACTCCTCCTTCTGCATCTGCGATTCAACTGATAAAAGACAGATGGATAAATGAGCACATCTCCCTCCTTCATAGAGTTACTATAAGGATGAAACAAGATACTACAGGTGAAGAGTTTAGCCCAATGCCTGGCGTAAAGCATACGCTAGGGCCGGCCTGGTGGCGTAGTGGTGAAGTTCATGCACTCCGCCTCGGTGGCCCGGGTTTGCAGGTTCAGATCCTGGATGCAGACCTGCACACCACTCATCAAGCCATGCTGTGGTGGCATCCCATATACAAAATAGAGGAAGACGGGCACAGATGTTAGCTCAGGGCTAATCTTCCTCAGCAAAAAGAGGAAGATCAGCAACGGATGTTAGCTCAGGGCTGATCTTCCTCACCAAAACAAAAAAAAAATTAAAAAAAAAATAATAAAGCACATGCTAAATAAATGGCAACCATAGTGATAAGTATTGTCTTGTTTGTGGATTATTCAGGCCCACTGACTCTCTTCCGGGGCTGGTAGCCTTCAAACCATCCTGTAGTTTCATAGTATTGAAGAAAGAGATTGGATGAGAGATAATGAGATTTAAACTATAGCCTCTTATGCTTTCCTCAAGCTTTAGAGTGAAGAGCAAGCAACACCAGGGTCCTTTTATTCATACTATACTTTTTCCCAGTTAGCATATAAAAATTAAGAGTTGCCAAAGACCTGAAGGTGAGACCTGAAACTATAAAACTCATAGAAGAAAATATAGGCAACACACTATTTGACATTGGGTTTAAAGGAATCTTTTCGGATGACATGCCTACCCAGACTAGGGAAACTAAAGAAAAAATAAACAAGTGGGACTTTATCAGACTAAAGAGCTTTTATAAGACAAATGAAATCAGAATCAAGATGAACAAACAACCAACCAGCTGGGAGAGAATATTTGCAAAACATACATCTGACAAGGGGTTGATCTCCATAATATATAAAGAACTCACACAATTGAACAACAAAAAAACAAACAACCCGATCAAAAAATGGGCAGAGGAAATGAACAGACACTTCTCCAAGGAAGATATACAGATGGCCAATAGGCACATGAAAAGATGCTCAACATCACTAATCATCAGGGAAATGCAAATCAAAACAACACTAAGATACCACCTCACGCCCGTTAGAATGGCTATAATCACCAAGACAAAAAACAACAAATGTTGGAGAGGATGTGGAGAAACAGGAACCCTCATACACAGCTGGTGGGAATGCAAATTGGTGCAGCCTCTATGGAAAACGGTATGGAGATTCCTCAAAGAATTAAAAATAGAGATGCCCTATGATCCAGCCATCCCACTACTGGGAATCTATCCAACGCACCTGAAATCAACAATCCAAAGAGGCTTATGCACCCCTATGTTCATTGCAGCATTATTCACCATAGCCAAGAAGTGGAAGCAACCTAAGTGTCCCTCGACTGACGATTGGATTAAGAAAATGTGGTATATATATACAATGGAATACTACTCAGCCATAAAAAAAGACAAAATCGTCCCATTTGCAACAACATGGATGGGCCTGGAGCGTATTATGTTAAGTGAAATAAGCCAGAAAGAGAAAGACAAACACTGTATGATCTCACTCATATGTGGAATATAAACAAACACATGGACAGAGAAAACTGGACTGTGGTTACCCGGGAAGTGGGGGTGGGGGGTGGGCACAAGGGGTGAAGGGAGTCATATATGGGGTGAAGGACAAACAAAAATGTACAACCCAAAATCTCACAATGTTAGAAACCATTAAAATATCAATAAAAATAAAAAAAAAAAAAAAAAAAAAAAAAAAATGGGCACAGGAAATGAACAGACACTTCACCAAAGAAGATATACAGATGACCAACAGGCACATGAAAGGATGCTCAACATCACTAATCATCAGGGAAATTCAAATTAAAACCACAACAAGGTATCATCTTACACTCGTTAGAACGGCTATAATCACCAAGACAAAAAGCAACAAATGTTGGAGGAGCTGTGGAGAAATGGGAACCCTAATCCACTACTGGTGGGAATGCAAATTGGTGCAGCCTCTATGGAAAACAGTATGGAGATTCCTCAAAAAATTATAAACAGGGCTGGCCCCATGGTGTAGCAGTTAAGTGCACTTACTCTGTCGCTGGCGGCCCAGGTCTGGGTCCCGGGCGTGCACTGACACACTGTTTGTCAGGCCATGCTGTAGCAGCGTCCCACATAAAGTGGAGGAAGATAGTCATGGATGTTAGCTCAGGGCTGATCTTCCTCACACACACAAAAAATTAAAAACAGGAATACCTTATGATCCAGCTATCCCACTACTGAGTATCTACCCAACAAACCTCAAATCAACAATCCAAAGAGGCTTATGCACCCCTATGTTCATCGCAGCATTATTCACTATAGCTAAGATGTGGAAGCAACCCAAGTGTCCGTCGACAGATGACTGGATAAAGAAGATGTGGTATATATATAAAATGGAATACTACTCAGCCATAAAAAAAGACAAAATCGTCCCATTTGCAACAACATGGATGGGCCTGGAGGGTATTATGTTACGTGAACTAAGCCAGACAGAGAAAGACAAACACTGTATGACTTCACTCATATGTGGAATATCAACTAATACATGGACAGAGAGAACAGTTTGGTGGTTACCAGGGGGAAGGGAGTTGGGGGGTGGGCACAAGGGGTGAAGGGGCACATTTATATGGTGACCGACAAATAATAATGTACAACTGGAATCTCACAATGTTATAAACCATTATGACCTCAATAAAAATTTTTTTTTAAATGAAAAAAAAAAAAAAAAAAAAAATTAAGAGTTGCCTATAACAGGAACAAGTTGACTTCTGAAAGTGGGAATCCAGCCTCCAGTCCCAGCATCCTTGGTTTAGTACTACTGTGGTCCACTGAGTATATACCAGTCATCTGAGAGTGTTTATTTATGAGGTTTTTCAAGGCTCTCAGGTTCCAGAGACTCGTTTTTCACTATTCAGCTTCCAGAAAACCCCAGGAAATAGACATAAGGTCAAGTATCACGATCTTTATAGGGAAAAACCACAGGGAGAAGAAAGAGTGACTTGCTCAATATTGCAAAGCAAACAGTTGGTAGCACCATAGCTGAAATCTCAAGTGTTCTCTCCATATCATTGTGGAGAGCCCAAGCTCATGTGACAGGCCTGTTCTGTGGGACAGTCACTGTCATGACCAGCCAACCCTAACTTCAAGGGCTCTCTGTTCACCAAGCTAGAACTGGTCCAGTGCTATTTACTGAGCACTTCCTGAGGGTCAGGCAATGGAATCATTTCTGCAGTCCACGCCACATTGTGAAGCTGAGAGAGACTAACTTACTTAAGGTCATTTAGCTAGTAAGTATAAATGGACATCAAGGAATTGAACTCAGGTCTCATTGACCTCACAGCCCGAGCTCTTAACCTCTACAGAGCTATAGACCTTTTTCTGTGCCTCAGTTTCTTCATCTGCACAGTGATGTAGTAGAATAAATGATCACTAAAGTCTCTTCTATTTAGTATTAGCAACACCAATAATAAATAATCAAGCGTATTATTATTTCTATAATTATTAATAGAACAAAATAGCTATCATATGTTAAGGGTCTATTATAAGACATTTGGTCCCCACAAGTATTATCATACCCATGTTACACTTAAGGAAACTTCGGGTTCAGAGAGGCAAGCATCTTGCTCAGAGTCACTTACCTAGTATGAACTCAGGTCTTCTGAGTCAAAAGTCTGGGCTCTCTCCACTATAGCCAGTTACTTCATTCCCTGATCTATTTGTACCTTTCCTTCTGCTGAATAATGTCACCATTTATTGAATGTCTACTATGTGCCTGGCACTAAGCTAGACAGTAACATATTCTACTACTTCTACTCCTTCCCCACAAGGGGAAAGAGGCAATCTAAGCCCCCTCTCCTGTCTCTGCCTTGTTTCTGTCCCCACTCCCCAGGGGAGGAGTTACTATTTTGTTTGGTAAGCACACAACACATTCATGGGCTATATTTTACTAGTGAGTGTGGGTAACTGTACCTTGGAAGGTAGACAGCCACGCTTAGCTCCCTGGCTCTTGCGCTTCTTCCACTCCAAAGTCAGGAGGCTGAGCCGCCTCCCTTCCATCCCCCTGCTGGGAATCCACCATCTCTGTCTATGCTTGCACTCCTTTACCTGAATCCCTAGCCCGAGCATGAATGCCACTTACTAAGCTATCACGTGTCAGCTCTCACCCCATGCTTCTCTAGTAGCTTGCTGGTGCTGAGGCTGGGATTCTGCAGGCCACATTTCTGCTTTGCCCATTGCTCCCTGTTTGGCTCTGCCAATAGGGGCGGTAGAGGGAGACGGCAAGGCTGGAGGAGGGACAACGGACACGGCACACATTCCTACCTGCCTCCTGTTCCTGTTAGTGTAACCTAGCAACTACTCTTCACCTCCACAGCAGTTTCTCCTTGTAGCAGTAACTGGATCCAGTTTGCAATTTACCCAGCACTTGCAAAACCAGCCTCATGGCAGCCTCTCAGCGATACCAGCACCAGCTGACCAGCCCCCCTTCTCAAAGGTCTGAGTATCAGTTCTACGGTACCCTCTCCTCCAAGTTTCTAAATTTAAATAATTCCAATCATTCCTCTTTGTCCTCTCAGCCCTAGAGGTGCAGTTACTACCTCAATATACCCTCGAGCTCTCTTTCAGGGACCCTTTCAGCCACCTAGTAACAACTTGATACCTAGCTGGCAGTTCTTTACATTCAGTTCTCTCTGTTCAAATCACTCTGTGGTTTCTGCTTCCTGACTAGATCCTGCCTGATGAGCTAGTCCTGTGGGCGTGGGAAAAGTAGGCCCAGCTTAGGCGTCAAGCCTCCAACTTCCCGGGCACTCCGGCTCAGGCCTTTACTAGAGTTCCACATTGGGATTTGGAGTACTTGGCCAGTGGCTGATAAAATGAACTCTGATCTACATCCTACCATTGCTCCTTGGGCATACAGTTCCCGCAGCACCCTATCCAGGAGAGGGAAGGAGCCTGGCAGGGCAGAGTTGGGGGACCAACGTCAGACCTCTAAAACCTCAAGTGATTCCTAAGAGCCCACCCACTCACTGCAGGGCCCCTCTAGCCAGCTGAGGACCCTCCTCTGGAGGAGAAACCTCCAAAATGGCAAAGGGTAGAGCCCAGATATGATAGAGAGTCTACTCGAGGGGGTCGCTGGCTCCACAATCCCCAACCCTGCCTGTAGAGTTGAAGACTGTGTCGTCCAGTTTTGAATTTGTTAGACAGCTTCGATTCACTTCTGGTCCTGCTGCTTCACTGTATAACAAGGCTTGTCTTCCCTGTCACGTTAATTCCATACAGGAAAAAAACAAAAATAAAAGCTATTGCCATATGTGTCCCAAAGGCCTTCTATTTTTGTTTCTAGAAGGAAGCAACAGCATAGGTTTAATAAGCTACCTGGCCAATTTCCTGTGCCCAGTACAGGTGGTTTCTCTATTGCCAAGCCAGGATTTGTTTGTTTTTTAATGGATTCTTTTCTCTAGTGGCAATCATTATCATGGTATTTGGTAAGAAATTAAATATTCATGTAGGGGGTCACTGCGCAAAACAAATAATAAATTCAGAGCATTTGCTTGGTGCCAGGCACTGTGCTTGGTGCTTTACGTGGATCATTTTGTTTGATTTGATGTGATTTAATCCTCCCAACTATCCTTTATAGTGTCATTCTCCTCATTTTACAGATAAGGAAACTGAGGCTCAAAAACAACCTGTTTTGGGTCACATCACTTGTCAGTAGGAGAACGTAGAGTCAAACCCAGATCTCTGTAATTCCAGAACTTGGGCTCATAACCATTATGTTATACAGCCTAGCGTGGCATTTGGAATCAGCCATAAAAAATGAGACAGTGTGCGGAATAGTCTTTCCCTCCCATTTCTTCCCCATCTCACGTTCCCCATACTCTTAGCCTGTTCTAATGTTTTCCATGGCACTTTTTACCATCCGACATTCCACGTGGTCATATGTTTGTGTGTTTATTGTCTATCTCCCCCTGTCAGCTAAGCTACATGAGAATAGGGACTTTATCTTGTTCACTGCTCTATCTCCAGCACCTAGGGCAAGGCCTGGCAATGGAGATTTGCTGAATGAATGAATGAATGAATACCTTCTGGGGCTGCTGTAATAATACATAATAATGTATTAGCAATGTGTTGATATAGGTATTAGTAATATATTAATGAATTGATTGATTAATATAAAATGCTTAGCACATTGCCTGGCATATAGGAGCACTCAGATGGTAGATACTTTTTTTGTGTGTGTGAGGAAGATCAGCTCTGAGCTAACATCCATGCCAATCCTCTTTTTGCTGAGGAAGAGTGGCCCTGGGCTAACATCCGCGCCCATCTTCCTCCACTTTATACGGGACGCTGCCACAGCATGGCCTGACAAGCGGTGCATCGGTGCGCACCCGGGATCCCAACCCGGGCCGCCAGCAGCGGAGCGCGTGCACTTAACTGCTATGCCACGGGGCCGGCCCCAGCAGATACTTTTTTTAAAACGTAAGGCGGTATGCATGTATGGTGATGAATAAAAACTAGACTGTTGCTGGTCAACATGATGTAGTCTATATAGAAACTGAAATACAGTGACGTACACCTGAAATTTACACAATGTTGTAAGCCAATATGACCCCAATAAAATAAAAAATAGAAAAGACAGGAATAATAGGTAATAATTGTCTCTCTCTAGGCTAACAAATTTTAGTGCCCCCGAAGACTTTCTAATTATACCTATTTCATTTAAAAATTCACAACTACTGTGGACAAACAGGCTACCATCTCAGAACCCAAGAGCCAGGAGCAAGAAAAGCCGTGCTAACCAGGATCCACAGGGCTCACTGCCTTAGAGTGCACAGTCTTGGCTCAAAGGGCGCCTTCTCAGGGAGGCCTTTCCCTCCCACCTTTTTAAAATGGCACCCCTCCCCCCATTGCCTATCTCCTTCCTTATTTTTCCTCCACAGCACATCTCGCCATCTGATATTGCATATATTTTACTCATTTGTTATTGTCTGTCTCCTTCCGCTAGAAGTGCTCTCCATGAGGGCTAGGATTTTGCTCCGTTGTGTTAGCTGCTATATCTTGAGTCCAGAATAGTCCCTGGAACATAGGAGATGCTCAATAAATATTTGTTGAATGAATGAAATTACTGTTTAGTTAAGACCTTCTGTCTTGTGTTTCTCTTCATGTTGATTGCCAGAGTCTTTTTATGTCTGGTTTGTTTTTGTTTTTTAAATAGGAGTTTGTTTGATAAATAGTTCTTTAAACAAGAAGCTTTATATTCAGAATGATAAGGCATTTAAAGACTCTCTGCTTTTGAAATTCTGCTGGCAGAGGCCTCCTGAGGAGGCAGCAGGATGAGTGAATATTTAATATAAGTTTAAGGGGCCTGACATCCAGTCAGGAAGAGAGAGAGGCACAAGTGTGATAGAACTGATTAAAATGAATTCAAATGAACTGGAAAGAGAATGAACCATCTAGTGGCAAAAGGCTTTAAACAAGGAGGAAAAGCATCTATTACCTCAGCTGTTCAAAGCATGGTGACAATAGGATATGGCTTAACTCTGGGACCACAGTTTTCATTGTTGTTATTTTTGTTTGCAGATATTCTGTATCTGCCATCTGCTAGAGTGTGTGGCTGTCCCAGTGAGACTTCCAACTTCACTGGAAAAACAGCTCAAAGCACATGCCCAGTGGACATGAGATGGTTACAAAGCCTGCTTCTTGGGCAGCAAGCAAGGCGAGGACCCTGTGAGGCTTGCTCATCCACAAACTCTGACATCCCTGCAGAGCAAGGGCACAACACAGCATCCTTGTCCCTAGAAAGTATTTTTCTTATACAAGAGGGAAACAAGAGTAAAGCATAAGACCCAGGTGCCAAACAATGACAGACATTTTAAACAAAATTATCACTTTCCCCAAATGACAAAAGAGATCATAGTTTTATCATTCTTGGAAACCGCTGGCCTTCCAGCAAGAGAAGGGCAAGAATTAGAGATCATTTCTTTGACTTTTTATTTACTCATGTACTCACCCACCTACCAACCCATCCACATGGGATAATAAAAATAAATTCTGAATTTGTAATCTGGAGACTTCCATTTGGGGCCTGACTCAACCAGGTGCCAACTGTGTAACCTCAAGCAAATCGCTCAACCTCTCTGGTCCTCGGTCTCTCACGTAAACTTCTCATGTAAATCTCAGTTCTCATGTAAAATGAGAACTTGGGATTATGTGATCTCTAAGATCCTTTCCAGTTATGAAATACTCTAATTCATCCCTCATTTTTTTTTAACACTACAGCTGTAGACTGCCTATTATTTCACATAGCAAAGCTGAAAATAACCATTCAAGGACAACATAGGACATGTAAATGTGACATTCAAATCAGAAGCTTCTGGACAAAGAAGACAAATTCTAAAGGCTACTTTAAAAAAAATAATCTTAATTATCCCTGAAGAAAAATCCAAGTCAAGTCACTAATATCTTTGGCTTTTCCATCAGGGAATTGTAGCTAAACGTTGCTAGCAATTGGTCTAGGAAATTAAACATTTTACCTATTACTTCTCCTTTAAGTTGCCCAAAATATGATTACTGTGTATGATCTGTTAACTGGTTCAAGTGATAGCCAATAGAAGATGGAGAAAGATGGATGGGGAAGAAAGTGAAGACAAGACAGGGCTGGGAGACAGAGACATATGGGAAGGGTCTAAGGCCCAGAGGTTTCAATGAAGATCAGGAGATCAGAGAATGAGATAATAATCATAAAGATTGCAGAGGTAGAGCTGATCCAGGTGGCCACAGGGGACAGGAAATGAGAGTGAGTAGCTGAAGCAGAGTGGAGAAGGGGTTGCTGGAGTTTAGGAGGTCAAGTAACTGAGACACCAACGCATTTGGGGTGATTCATGTGTACAGTGAAGATACTTAAGATGATGCCAGGACATGGTGCACACACCTCTGCAATGAATGAGGAAGTTGGTGAATGGCAAAAACAAGGAAGGGCTAACAAATGGTACCCCCAAAGGAAATAAATCTAGGCTGCAGCAAACATATCTAGCTTGGCAAACATATCTCAGGTGGTACAGGAATAGGATGTTTTTAGCTTTTTATTTTGAAACATTTTCAAGCATATGGGAAAATGATAAGAAGGGTACAATTGTTAATATTTCGTCACATACACATTCTCTTGCTCTGTATCTATCTATCCACACATACACATATCACCATCATTTCTTCAGTCTCCTTTATTCTATAACAAGTCCTTAGCCTTTCTGTTTCCTTAATGACACTGAATCTTTTGAAGAGTACAGGCCCGTTATTTAAAATACCCCTCAATTTGGATCTGTCTGCTGTTTCCTCATGATTAGATTCAGGTGATGGGTCTTTCTCAAGTGCGTTAACTTGGGAGGCACGCGATGTTCATTTGTCTTGTTATTGGTGACGTGAACTTAGATGATTTGGTTAAGGTGTTCTTAAATCCTCTACTGTAGAGGTATTTTCTTTCTCTTTATAATTAATAAACAATTTGCAGGAACATGCTTTGGGACTGTGTATAGATTCTGCTCTCCAAAACATCCACTGATTATTTTTGCCTAAATCAATTATTTCTATGGCGATTGCAAAACAGCAATTTTCTGACTCATTCCTTCTACATTTATTAGGATTAGGATTTTTAAACTCCCATTTAAAGCCCTCTTTTATTCAACAAGGCAACAGAACAACACAAAGATTACATAAAATACTCTGATGGAAGGTTCCATAAGAATTGTAATCCTTTGCTACACCATAGTTCAGGGGAATATGAAGCTTTATCTATACAATACCAAAATAATAGGCTAAATCAGTATTGGGAGAACAACAGTTTACAGGTAACTGACCTCTCCACCACATTAATTTCTGCTAATTTTCTAAAAGAATCAGTATCAGGAAGATATCAGTTTTTAAAAACTATTATTTTCTTAAGTATCTAAGAAATTGAGCTATGTAGAAGTATTACTATAATTTTAAATTATTAAAATATATTCTTGTAGGAAATGTGTTCTATTCGACAATTCAATAATGACCTTTAATCCTCACTTAGGAAAAAAAAATTAAATGTCTTGACTATGATTCTGCTTTATGTCTCCCTTTTTATTAATTACTGATCTGAGTTATGCCACCACATTCATTCACCCAAGGTCAAATACGATCAGTATTGAATTTTTGTCTTTTGCAGCTGCTAAAAAGCTAATGCAACATAAAGCCATAATAATATAAGAAAAGTGTTCTGATTACGGGAAATAACTGGCAATTGGGGCTGAAGTAGTGCCCTTTCTTACAGAGTTGAAATCTCTCTCTCTGTAACAAGATTTTCGAATGATTAGCAGGATCCAAGTATAAAGCTGGCTTTGCAAATTGTCTAGTCAAGGCTGGAAGCTGGTAAAAAGCATTTAAATGGGGAGGTGGGACTTCATATCCTTTTAGTAGTACTTTCTACCTTTTAAAGGCTCATGATTCTAGAGTGAATATCTAAATAGTCCCTGTAAGAGTCTCATAATACTTGAAATTTCTAAAGCAGAGGTGGATTAATCACACAGCAAATAAAGAAAAAGATGAAGATGCATTTAATTGGTATAAAGAATAAAAAGGTTATTTGGTTTTTTGTTTGCCTGTTTCATGCAGGCAATAAATGTCTTTGTAGTACCAGTTTTATATAAACACTCAAGGCCAACACATTATCATAGCAAAAAGTGAATAATTAAAAATTGTTATTGAGAGGGATCATAATTTCAGATGAAGAAAGTGGTCTCCCCTTACAAAGAAAAGTACATGTTTAAAATGATTCCCAATTGATGACAACAAACCAGGGATTATAGTATATGACGTGGGCTGAAAATAAAGATTTGGTAGTTTTGATATACTGATGATAATAAAGCCATGGAAGTAAAGTCACCCAAGGAGAGCATTAGAGTGACAAAATAGGAGGGCCAAAAGGAAGCCAGAGAAACCTCAATATTTAAAAGTTGGGAGAAAGTGGACACTCATAAACAGTTCAAACAGAGACATAAAAGGAAAACCAGGAGAATGTGCTGTCACATTCTCAAGCCAAGGGCCATGAGTATTTGAAGAGGGGAGAATGCAGGAGTGCCAAGTACTGTCAGGAAGTCAAGCAAAATAAGTACTGAAAATGCTCCACTGGACTTCAAGGTCATTCAAGAACTTGTCAAAATCATTTTCAATGGGATAGGATACACGAGAAGGTAGGAGACAGCAGTGTGAATACCCTCTTCAGGAGCAAGCTCTGAAGGGAAAGAGAGAGAAGAGAGTAACTGGAGGGAACAAGAGGGCAAGGGAAGGAAATAAACAGTTCCAAAGGGCAATTTTGGACAACTGGGAAATTCTGAATATGAACTATATGTTAGATAATATTACTCTATCAATGTTAAATTTTTTCAGTGTGATATACTACTTTAGTTATGTAAGAGAATCTCCCTCTTTTCAGGAGATGCATGCTGAAGTATATAGAGGTTAATATCATAATGTCTACAACTTCCTTTTAAATGGAGAGGGAAATGGAGATGGAGCGAGGGAAGGAAGAGAGGGAGAGGGAGAATGATAAAATGTTAACAACTGGTGCATCTAGGTAAAGGGTATGTGGGTGCTCATTGAGTATTCTTTCATCTTCTCTGTAGGTTTGCAATTTTTAAAAATAAGAAGTTGGGAGCAAAGAAAAAAAACGGCATGAGAAAAAATATATATATCCCAACCAAAAAAAAAGAAAAAAGAGGAAAGGCACTTGAGCGTGTTAAAATGTTAATAGGGTAACAGCTAGGAGTGGGACAGGTGGAAGGGGAAATCAGTGCCCCCCACCCCACACATGCACCAGCAGCTATAGAGCATACTCATAAGAACTTTAAAGAGCATCTTATCTGATGTCCCATTTCATTGAGGAGGAAAATGAGGGAGGTCTCAGCTCACAGGGGTTTCTGCTATACCCCATAGTGCAAGTAAAGACTGCTTGATGGCAATTATAACTGAGAATTCTCCAACAATAATAAGAAGAAGTGGGGCAAGGACCCCTCTAAACTTGCAAAAAATTCTTTATAGATCAACAAAGATCAAGGAAACAATGTCATTCATTGTTTTTCCATGAAGGTCCCAAATTTAAATATACAGGACCGTAAAGGACTGAAAATTGGGAGTGAAGGGGTGGAGGATAAGGGACTGGGGGTGGAAGGAGGGGATCTCGTAAATGGCTTGATTGTTAGATTTTTAAACAACTAAGTCAACTAGATGTTTTTCCAAGAACTAAAGAAATATTTGTTTTGTGATTTAGTATTTTTTAAATTTTTAAGTACAAATAGAAAACATTTTTTAAAAGAACAATCTCCATTAGAGAAATTTTCCATTTGTCATAGCTTAAAGCATCAAACTTCAAAGCTAAAAAAGCTAGATAGCCTTTGCAGGCTCCTCAGCACTTAGAAAAAATGAATAAATGCATTTCTAAGTGGTCTCAAGGGAAGAAATAAAAGCAAATATATCATAGTGTTCTCAAAGTGCTCCATGAGAAAAGAAAAAGGGAATAGATTATTAATTCAAAATCCATCGATATAAAATTTTAAATGTAAAGTGAAGTTCAGGAGAATGAAAGTGCAACATTTAATTTCTGTTTTTTAGATAAATTCCAATTTTACAAGCCAGGACAGCATATCAAAAGGAGCATGGACTTTGGAATCGTCAGAGCCGGTTCCAATTCAGGTTCAGCAACCAACCAGTGCATGACTTTGGGCAGTTCTTCAATCTAAGTCTCAGTTTCCTCTTCTAGAAAAGGAGACTAATCAAAGCTCCCTCCAAGAGATTTCAGTGAGAAATAGAAATAATGAATGTAGTAGGCACTCAATAAATGATAGCTATTATTATTCACTTCCCTGTTGCATATCATAAAAGAAGCAAAATAACAACAATAACAATAATAATACAACATCGATGCTACTTCTCCACATGGGAGGTAGAGAGCCCACAAGAAGGGGACAGCCTCAATGTTATATGTAGGCTACTCTTTCTCAAAAAATGCCATGGTGCTCCAGAGACAGAGTACAGTGGTAGGGCTGAATGACCATGGGGGAGGAACTCTTCACTCTAGTGAGACCATGAGAAACAGGAAGCAAGCTCCAGCCCTGGCTCTGCCACTTAATAGCTGTGATTTCTCCAGCACATCACTTTGCCTCTCAAAGCCTCAGTTTCCTTTTCTGCAAATTGAGAACAACCCTTCACAGGTTGTGAAGATCAAATGTATGTGAAAGCGCCTGGCCGAATATAAAAGCACGATGCAAATAAAACGTACTTTATGTAAGTAAACTTAATTAAACCTACATTGGGAGGCACCATAAAAGGGTGTAACAGTTGACAGCAAAAAACACTGTAGTCAGAATTCCTTGGATTCAAATCCCAACTCTGAGAGCTGTTAGTTATATGACCTTGACAAGTACTTACCTTGTTGAGCAAGAGCTTCTTCAACTATACAAACAGGAATAATAACACTTTACTCTGGTTTATTGCAAGGATTAAATAAAACATGTAGAATATTTGAACACTCTCTGGAATACAGTTAGTAGTCAGGAAATAATTGCTATTATTTTCTCTTTTTTTGTCTTTATTTTTTTTTCTTTGTTTAATTTTTAATTATTATTTTTTATTGCAGTAACGTTGGTTTATACCGTTATATAGATTTCAGGTGTACATCCTTATATTTTGATTTCTGCATAGGTTACATCATGTTCACTACCCAAAGACTAATTACAGGCCATCACCACACACATGTGCCTAATCATCCCTTTCTCCCTCCTCCCTCCCCACTTGCCCTCAGGTAACCACCAATCCAATCTCTGTATGTGATTGTGTGTTATTGTTTTTATCTTCTACTTATGAGTGAGATCATATGGTATTTGACTTTCTCCCTCTGATTTGTTTCACTTAGCATAATACCCTCAATGTCCGTCCATATTGTCACAAATGGCTGGATTTCATCATTTCTTATCACTGAGTAGTATCCCATTGTGTATATATACCACATCTTCTTTATCCATTCATCCCTTGATGGGCACCTAGGTTGCTTCCAAGTCTCGGCTATTGTGAATAACGCTGCAATAATCATAGGGGTGCATGTATCTTTACGCATTCATGTTTTCATGTTCTTTGGATAAATACCCAGCAGTGGAATAGTTGGATCGTATGGTAGTTCTATTCTTAATTTTTTGAGGAATCTCCATACTGTTTTCCATAGTGGCTGCACCAGTTTGCACTCCCACCAGCAATGTATGCGAGTTCCCTTCTCTGCACGTCATCTCTAACACTTGTTGTTTCCCATCTTGTTAATTATAGCCATTCTGACAGGAGTGAGGTGATAGCTCATTGTAGTTTTGATTTTAATAGCTATTATTTTCTATCAAGAGCTTTCAAAATATTCATAGCCCTTGACCCAGTAATTTCACGTCTAACCACCTAAATATGGGAATAATTCAAAATAAGAAAAAAGCTTTACACAAAGAAATTCTTCAAAGTGTTACTTACGTTAGTAAAAAAAGTTCCAATATTAGAGGAATAAATAAGTATATTATGGCCTATCCACTAAATGAAATATTTAGCAATGGCTAAAATGATGTTTACAAAGCATTTATAACAACTCGAGAAATGTTTATATAACAATGTTTTAGTGCCAAAAGTGAAGCTATAAAAAATAATATTTAGTATGATCAAAAATCTACACTAGGGGCCAGCCCAGTGGTGTAACAGTTAAGTGTGCACGCTCTACTGCAGCAGCCCAGGGTTCGACGCACTGCTTGTCAAGCCATGCTGTGGCGGTGTCCCATATAAAGTAGAGGAAGATGGGCACAGATGTTAGCCCAGGGCCAGTCTTCCTCAGCAAAAAGAGGACAATTGGCATCGGATGTTAGCTCAGGGCTAATCTTCCTCACACACATACACACACACACAAAAATCTACACTATACCAGGGCCAGTCCCGTGGCCTAGTAGTTAAGTTCAGCAGACTCCACTTCCACAGCCCGGGTTCAGTTCCCGGGCACAGACCTACACCACTCGGCGGCAGCCATGCTGTAGCGGCAACCCACATATAAAATAGAGGAAGATTGGCACAGATATTACCGCAGGGCAAATCTTCCTCAGGAAAAAAAAAATCTACAGGATACCAAAAAGAAAAACTAGAAGGAAATTATCAGAATGTTAATAGTCGTTATCTTTGGGTAGTAGAAGGATAAGCAAATATTAATTACTTCCAACTGCTTTTTATATTTTACAATATTTCTGAAAGGGGAAAAGGTTTTTATGGGTAAAATTTTTATCATATGAATAAATGTAAGTAGATACCATTGCATCAGTTTCAGAAGACTTATTATTATGAAATCATAATAAACATTGATTAACATATTCAACAAGACATAATGGAATAATAAAAAGAATTATAAGGGAATACTCTGAATAAGTATATGCTATTAGATCATTTAGATGAAATGGACAAATTCCTAGAAGGACACAAACTACTGAAAATGACTCGAGAAGATATGGAAAATCTGAATAGACCTATAACAAGTAAAAAGACAGAATAAGTAATCAAAAAACTACCCACAAAGAAAGGCCCATGCCCAGATAGCTTCACTGACAAATTCTACCAAACATTTAAAGGAGAATTAATACCAATTCTTCACAAACTCCTCTAAGAAATGGAAGAGAAGGGAACACTTTCCACCTCATTCTATGAGGCCAGTATTACCCTGATATGAAAACCGGACAAAGACATCACAAGAAAAGAAAACTATAGACCAATATCTCTTATGAATATAGGTGCAAAAATCCTAAACAAAATACTAGCAAACTGAATCCAGCAACATATAAAAAGGATTATAAACCACGACCAAGTGGGATTTATCCCAGGGATGCAAAGTTGGCTTAACATCTGAAATTCAATTAACATACACCATATCATAGAACAAAGGACAAAAACTATGTGATCCTCTCAATACATGCAGACAAAACATTTGACAAAATTGAAAACTACTTCTTAATAAAAAACAATCAATAAACCAGGAATAGGAATGAACTTCTTCAACCTGATAGAGTATCTACAATGCTTTCCCCCTAAGATTAGGAACAAGACAAGGATGTCTACCCTCGCATTTCTATTCAACATTATAACAGAGGACAGCCAGGATAATTAGGCAAAAAAATGAAATAAAAGGCATAGAATAGAAAGGAAGAAGTAAAACTATCTCTATTTGCAGATGACAAGATTTGTAAATAGAAAATCCTAAGGAATCCATTAAAAATTTATTAGAGCTAATAAATGAGTTCAGCAAGTTTTCAAGATACAAGATACACATAAAAATCAATTGTTTTTCTATACACTTGCAATGAACAATACAAAAATGAAATTAAGAAAACAATTCTATCTACAATAGCATCAAAAAGAATAAAATATTTAGGCTAAATTTTTTTTAAAAAATTTTGTGTGTGTACGTGTGTGAGGAAGATTGGCCCTGAGCTAACACTCGTTGCCAATCCTCCTCTTTTTGCTTGAGGAAGATTGTCCCTGAGCTAACATCTATGCCAACTTCCTCCATTTTTGTATGTCAGTCACGGCCACAGCATGGCTTGATGAGTGGTGTAGGTCCATGCCTGGGATCCAAACCCGTGAACCCCAGGCCACGAAGCGGAGCTCGTGAACTTAACCACTACGCCACCAGGCCGTCCCCTATTTAGGCTAAATTTAACCAAAGAAATATAAAACAAACTCTGAACACTACAAAACACTGTTGAAAGAAATTAAAGAAGACCTAAATAAATGGAAAGACATCCCATGTCCATGGATCAGATGATTTAACTGTTAAGATGGCAATCTCCCCAAATTGATCTAGATTCAATGCAATCTCCATCAATACTCCAGCTGGCTTCTTTTGAGAAATTGACAAATTGATCCTAAAATTCATATGGAAATGTAAGGGACCCAGAAAACCAAAATAGTCTTGAAAAAGAGAAAAAAGTTGAAGGACTCACACTCCCAATTTCAAAACTTTCTACAAAAGCTATAGTAATCAAGACAGTGTGGTACTGGCATAAAGCTAGACACACAGATCAATGGAACAGAACTAACAGTCTGGAAATAATCCCTCACATTTACAGTCAATTGATTTTTGAAAAGAGTGCCAAGACCATTCAATGGGGCCAGAATAGTCTTTTCAACAAATAGTGCTGGGACAACTGGATATCCACATGCAAAGAATAAATCTGTACCCTACCTCATACCATACATGAAAATTAACTTAAAATAGATCAAAAACCTAAATGTAAGAGCTAAAAATATAAAACTCTTAAAAGAAAACATAAGCGGGGCTGGCCCAGTGGTGTAGCGGTTAAGTTTGCACATGCTGCTTCGGCAGCCTGGAGTTTGCAGGCTCAGATCCCGGACATGGACCTACCTACCACTTATCAAGCCATGCTGTGGCAGGTGTCCCACATATAAAGTAGAGGAAGATGGGCACGGATGTTAGCCCAGGGCCAATCTTCCTCAGCAAAAAGAGGAGGATTGGCAACAGATGTTAGCTCAGGGCTAACTTTCCTCACCAAAAAAAAAAAAAGGAAGAAGAAGAAAACATAAGCATAAATAATCTTGGATTTGGCAATAGATACTTGGATACAATACCAAAAGCACAGGTAACCAAAGAAAACATAAATTGGAGTTCATCATAATTAAAAACCTTTGTGCTTCAAAGGACATCATCAGGAAAGTGAGGAGACAACCCACTGAATGGGAAAGAACATTTGCAAATCATACACTTGAAAAGGAACTTAAAATAGAATATATAAAGAACTCTTACAACAAAATAACATAAAAATAAATCAATTAAAAACTGTACAAATGATCTGAATAGACGTTTCTCCAAAGAAGATCTACAAATGGCCAATAAATACATGCAAAGATGCTCAACACCATTAGTCATTAGGGAAATGCAAATAAAAACACTGAGATACCCCTTTATACCCATTAGGATGGGTAAAATCAAAAGGACAGCCAATAAAAAGTGTTGCTGAGGATGTGGAAAAATTGGAACCATCACACATTGCTGGTGGGAATGTAGAATGGCGCAGCCACTTGGGAAAACAGTTTGGAAGTTTCTCAAACTGTTAAACATTGAGCTACCATATGACCAGCAATTCTACTCCTAGGTACATACCCAAGAGAACTGAAAACATTTGTTTACACAATAACTTGTATATGAATGTTCATAGCAGTTCATATTGTTCACAATAGTAAAAAAGTAGAAACAATCCAAATGTCCATTGATTGATGAATGGATGAATACAATGTGGCATATTCATAAAATGGAATATTATTCAGCAATAAAAAGGAATGAAGTTCTGATTCATGCTACAACATGGATGAACTTTGAAAACATTATGCTGAGTGAAATAAGTCAGACAAAAAGACTCCATATTGTCTGATTATATTTATATAAAATGTCCAGAATAGCCCAAATCTATAGAGACAGAAAGTAGATTAGTGATTGCCTAGGGCTGGAGAGGTAGTGGGTAGAGGAGGGACTCAATCAGTTTCTGGGCAGGGTGGGGGGATGAAAATGTTGTTGATTGTGGTAATGGTTGTACAGCTCTGTGAATATACTAAAAACTATTGAATTATACACTTTAAACTGGTAAATTGTGTGGTATATGAATTATATCTCAATAAAGCTGCTGTTTTTAAAAAATGATCCAGGAAAACAGTTTGGCATGTCCTCAAAAAGTTAAACGTAGAATTATCATATGACCTGCAGTTCCACTCCTAGGTATATACTCAAAAGAATTGAAAACAGGGACTCAAACAAGTACACATACACACATGTTCATAGCAGAACTATTCACAGTAACCAAAAAGGTGGAAAAAACCCAAATGTCCATCAACAAATGAATGGAAAAACAAAATGTAGTATAAACAATAATGGAATACTATTCAGTCTTAAAAAAGAACAAAGTACTGATACATGCTACAACATGGATAAACTTCAAAAACATGATGCTAAGTGAAAGAAGCCAGACACAAAAGGTCACGTTGTGTATGATTCCATTTACATGACAGGTCCAGAACAGATAAATTCATAGAGACAGAATACAGATTGGTGGTTGCCAAGGGTTGGGAAGAGAGGGAAATAGGGAGAAAGTGCTTAATACCTAAGGGGCTTTACTTTGGAATGAGGAAATGTTTTGGAACTAGATAGATGTGGTGGTTACACAACATTGTGAATGTACCAAACACTACTGAATTGTTCCCTTTAAAATGGTTAATTCTATGTTATGTGAATTTCACCTCAATCAATTATTTAAAAGAAAAAGCAATTCAAAAAATCTAAGCTAATATTTCCATTTCCATGCAACATGTTAAAAGTTGAAAAATATTTCCAAAAGAGAGAATTAACTTTTACAAGTTGGGCTTGGCCTTTTTTAACCTAGGAAATTTGGCTAAATTTAAAGAACTCTGGGTAGTCTCAGACATAAAAAGATAATTACTCTCTTGACTCTTACTACTATGGAATTAGTTCAGCTGGAGCTTCTGAAAAATTTGTTTCATGACGTGCTTACAGATATGAAAGAGTTAGTGCATCTCCCGTGTCTCTACTGTCAGAGATTAGTTTGCTAACTCACCAGCACAAGTCAGCTGGGAGGGAGAACAGCATTTGCTTCCCAAAGGAAAACATCCCACACTAATTAGTATAGAATACTCTGCATCCTAAACTCTCCATCTTAAGCCTGAGAAACTTCCAAAACCAAGATGTGGAATAGAAATTGGGAAAATTATCTCTAACCTAGATAACAAAGGAACGGAGTTTAGGAGCAAATTATTCACATAATTGTCCTAGTTTATTTGTTTGTTTTTATTTTAATTTGCTTGTGGAAACTATGTCCCTTAAACACTCAAGTAAGTTTCATCTAGATTCTAGTAGCTATGAGAAAGAACCTCAGTACAAAATAAACAAAGGAAATATTATAAGCCTCTAATTATACGGGGATAGTAGGGGGCATGTCATCCATTTAGAACAACACGCTTTTTGGCAAACAGATGATCTAGCATTTCCCAAATTCTACCTAGAATATTCTAAAAACATGAGGCAAATCTAATGAAGTTCTGTGTTGAAAAGCTATAAAAAATAATCCGATCATTGAGTTATAAAATCTAATAAAAATTCAATGATGCTACTAAATGTGACATAGGTATGGATACATCTATTTATAAGTGTACTGAATAAATAGACATAAATGTACAGAGGCTTTCTGGTTCCCTGCCCCTGAGTTTTAAATTGAGATTTTATATTGGTACATTTTCAACCAAAATCAAATCAAACATAAAATATCTCTTAGATAATACTTTATGGTACATCATAAATTCAAAGCTACATCTTCCTAAAGGTAGTTTCCCATGTTACCCTAATGTTTCACCTTCAGTTAAAGTGATGATGCCTTGTGCAAAATCACAGAGGGCAGCTTGAGCACCACGTGAGTGAATGAGAAAGGGGGAGAGGGTGAATCCAGCTCACTCTGCCCTTTTCATTCATAGACAGGCATGATCCTAGCACTCACCTCTCTCAGATTTCCTGTCTTTCACTGAAGATGTACCACAGCCCATGTCTTCTCAATTGTGTGTTTGTGAATTCAACTTCTCATTCCAAGACAGAGCGAGCAAAGTGCCTCCCTTTATGCTGTGAGGAGCCACTCGTGGCTGATCGCCTTCAGTCATAGATCCTGATGAGGAAGACACAGGAGGGAGAGAGGAAAGCGTCCGTTAACAAGGTACCTAAGGACTGCTCAGCAGGATTCATCTTATGCTTCTTCTCAACTGCTGTTCATCATGTGATGTAGAAAGTGATCAGACATAATCTAATCCTGGTTTATTTTCCAAACCACAGCAGCAGCAACAGAGCAGCTATCGATTGCTTCTCTGCTACACATGAGTTATATTTTCCCCGTGTCTAGGTCAGATCAAGATCTGTATAAAATAAAGCATTAAAAATGAAAAGAAAAATGGAAATGTAAGAGCTTACAATTTTCTAATTGAAATACAGGGAATGGGATATGGAGCATCTGATATAATTTAACTGTTTTTGTTTTAAGCTCAAAATAATTAAATCTATCTGGGCTTTTAAAAACACAAATTGGAGGCTGACTTTCTATGAAACAAAAACAACATATTTAAACAACTATGCCAAAATTAAAATTAAAGTGAGTTCTTTGACCATATTTCTCAGAATCAGTTGGGATGCTTGTTTTAAGAAAAAGAAGCTCAAGGCCTCCCCCCAGACTGAGGCATCAGAATGTGTGGGAGTGCCTTTTTAATCAAGTTCTCCAAGTGTTTCTGAGGCCCCTCCGAAGTCTACCCTCACGCTCACCAGGCCTTCTGATGAGTTCTCTGCAACTGCTAAATTGGATCTCCCACAATCACTCCATGGGAGTTCTCAACACAATTCCTTTCCATAGTATCCCACCTCATTGCTTTTTTGGGTGATGTTTCCTTTATTTTGTGATGCTCCAAACCAGCCCGATCTAATCTATTTGCATTTCTTGACAGGAACAAAGTCAGAGACCAACTGACTCAGGACCCTAGTAGCCATGTCTATTTTTCCATTAGAACTACACTAAAAGCTTCAAAATTTCGACTCAAAGTGAGGGGCAAAATAAAATGAGCAAAGTATCTGAATTATGGAAATATTTTTAAAACAATAATAACCTTAAAAAACAGATATTCTAATATCTGTTAATATCTAATATCTAATCAGATATTGTAATCAGGCCTGATTCTTTTACGATTGAATTAACTAACCCTTCAAAACTTTGGGTTATTTCCAAATTTGATAGGCATTTCTTTCATATCTTTCTTATCCACATCACGGATAAAAAATGTTAACAAGGTCAGCAACTAGGGCAGAACAACTCTTGTGGCATTCCACTCCAGACCATTCTTTAGGGCTACTACAGACCCATTACATTCACACTCTCTGAGCATATTTGTTCAGTTAGGTGGTAAATTTACCCATCATAACTATCATCTTATTTATCTATGAGACATCCTAGAAATTTTGCTAAATATTTTAATGAAATTAAGATATATAATTTGACACCTTGACATTCCAGCCTATCCTAGCAGCAGAAGAAGAAGAAAAAGAAGAGGAAGAGGAGAAGGAAGAAGTGAGGGAGGAAGGAAAAGGGGGAAGGAAGGAAGGAGAAGGAAGAAGAGAGGAAGAACGAAAGGAAGGAAATCAGTTTGGCATGATTTTTAATAACAGAATCATAGAAGTTTAAACATGGGAGACAGCTTTAAAATTACCTAGAATTTACACAAAGTGCAAGGAAGTTAAGCAACTTGCCTAATGTCATATAGACATTTGTCACATATTAGCATCACCAGGGGAGCTTTTAAAACTCCCAGTACTCAAAAAGCACCTCATTAAATCAGAATCTTTGGAGGTTTAAAAAATACTGATGCCTGGGTCCCATCCCCAGAGATTCTGATGTAATAGGTATTGAGTAGGGGTTGGGCATCAAGATTTTTTTAAAGCTCCCCAGATGATTCTAATGCACAATAAAGTTTGACAACCTCTAACAGAGACAATGTTTTAGCAAACCCATGATGACGCCTAATGACCATCCGATTTTCCTCTAACTGCTCTGACTCCATTTGTTTGGAACAGAATTTTTCCAGAGGTCATGTCAGGGTTATAAGGCTGTGACTTCTGGCATCTACTCTTTTGTCATTTTTGAGAATGAGAAACTATTTACCCATCACCTGCCTTCTCTCCATATTCAGAAATTTCTCAAAGGTTATCTGCAGTGCCTATGAGAACACATCTGCCAGGTTCTTCATCACCCTTTGAAGTAGTTCATCTACTTCTAGTGACCTTCTCCAAGTGCCTAGATTAGTGCTCTCCAATATAAGTAGCACAAGACTTATCAGGGCAGATTATTTTAAAAAAATGCAGACTCCCAATGCAGACTGCCAATACTTGGATTCAAGAAGTCTGGGAGGCCTGGGAATCTGCAATTAAAGTGCACCCTTCGGGGGACTTTGACGCAGGCACTCCCTGTATCTCAGTTTGAGAAACATTGCTCTCCATATCTCCCTTGGGCTTCACTTCCATCTTTATGCTATTTTTTCTACCCCTTTTTATCAGTACGCAAGAGTTGGGCATTGAGTAAGCAACAAACACTGACTCAACAATAAGAAGTGATATGCAGATGGTTCCCAACTTAAAATGGTCGACTCATGATTTTTCGACTTTACCATGGTGCGAAAGCAATACGCATTCAGTAGAAACTCGACTTCGAATTTTGAATTTGATCTTCTCCAGGGCTAGAAACATGTGGTCTGATCCTCCCTCATGATGCTGGGCAGTGGCAGTGAGCTGCAGCTCCCAGTCAGCCCGGCGATCATGAGGGTAAACAACCGATACACCTACAACCATTCCGCCCCCATACAACCATTCTGTTTTTCATTTTCAGTACAGTAGTCGATCAATTACATGAGCTATTCAATACTTTACTATAAAACAGGCTTTGTGTTGGATGATTTTGCCCAACTGCAGGCTAATGTAACATGTCTGAGCTCCTTTAAGGTAGGCTAGGCTAAGCTATGAGGTTTGGTAGGTTAGGTATATTAAATGCATTTCCAATTTACAATATTTTCAACTTACGATGGGTTTATTGGGATGTAACCCCATTGTAAGTCAAGGAAGATCTGTATTTCAATCACGATTTTCTTTTTCCAGAAAATAAATAAATAAAGTAATATCTCTCCAAGGGCATTTGGTTCTTAGCCACCTCTTAGTTAATTCACTACACAACAAACCAAATTCCATTAAAAAGATTCACTAGGAACTAAAAAGTATCAAACTTGAGTATATTTCTGCTAGACTGTAAGCTCTACACGTATCTTTCTTTCTAAATACTCCTTGAATCTCTGCCACCTACACAGTGCCTTTCACATAGCAGGTGTTTGATAAATGCTAAATGAATGAATGAATAAAAGAATGAATATTTCTAAGCCAGAGTCTTTTTTAAAATTGATAAAAGTCATTATTCATCCATCGTTTTGTGCAGATACATACCACTTGATTATACAAAAGCCTTTTATTAAACCAGAAAATGGGTAGTACCTATACACCCATTTTTAAAGAAAAGTTTTAAATCATGATGGAAAGAAATGAG
This sequence comes from Diceros bicornis minor, assembly GCF_020826845.1. NCBI lineage: Eukaryota > Metazoa > Chordata > Mammalia > Perissodactyla > Rhinocerotidae > Diceros > Diceros bicornis. Next base: position 15,522,866 of record NC_080781.1, on the reverse strand, counting down.
AATTGTTCTAGAACTCTTTGGTTATTAGAAAAAATAATTTGCTGTTAGAATTTTTACATGATTAAGTAATTATTATTAAGCAACTTATTTTTAAACTGTTTTTCTCCCTCAGGTAACAGGTGAAAAAAAAAAAAACAAGTACTCATTTTAATTCTTGCCAAAACAAGAGCTGGCTAAGGCCAGGTGCCATTTACCACTCTGACAACTGCCCAACCTAGACTGTAATCACCTACTTAAGGGCAGAGAGGGAAGCGAATTTTTACACGTGTATGTGCCTTTGAGGACATCTCTGGCTGGCTGCAAAGCTGATAAAAATGATTTGGAGATTTTCCATTATTGGGAAAAATCTAACCTTCTTCCATTTCCCGCCCTCTGTCAGCATTAGAAAAGCACTTAGCGTGCTAAAGAACTCTCTGAAGAAATATTCCCTGGGGCCTGGAAGGGGTTCTCCAGCCCAAGATGTGGGGAGTTTCTGCAGCGTTCACAAAGACCCAAGAGTGCTATAGTCAGTGACACGAACCACTGAAAAGGTGGATCTTGGCAAAAAACAGCTTGAAACTTGCCCAGTGCTGCTGCCCCTACCAATATATACCAAGGATGGTTTTAAAGCATAAACATAAAATAGTGACTCATCATTGGCACTCACTCCTAATCTGCAAAGGGAAAGGTTTCTAAGACTTCTGCTAAAAGGTTTTTACTGCGTGTGTGTCAGGGGCTAAGTGGGGAGAACTGGAGGGTGGAACTGTTTGATGATGTTCAGTTCTTTTCATCCTAACCACTTTGCATTTCTCAAGGTGAAAACACAAGGAAAGAACAAAAGATGGCCTTTGGAGCCTCCCCAAGTGGTTCTTATTCATTCTTAACTTTATTTTATTTCAAAGTGCATCTCTCTTGAACTCCCACAGGGCTCAGCCACCTTGACCTTGATTCCACCTCTGGTATTCTAGATGTGAATTGTGTGGCTTCCCATGTTAGAAACTCAGCTTTTCCTCAAGATGCTGGCTTTTGTGAGAAATTCCTACTCTAGCTCTAGCCCCGAGGAACCCAAATCTAGAACCCATAGCCATTCAACACACCCCAGCTCTCAAAGTGGGAGTTAGGTAGGCAGGTCTAATTCTTCCCCGTTGGCCTGTGTAGACAAGAGCATGGAGAACAGTTACCTCTTCAGGCTCACCCTGCTACATTCTCTTTGGTATTCATCAAAACAAGGGTCACAGAGCCTGATGTCTGTGGCCTAAATATAACTAAGGGGCACAGAGAGGGGTAGAGAAGTCCCCGGCAGACGGCACTAAAAAGGCCCCTTCCACCACCACCTTTCCAGTAGAACACTGTAGCATTTGCTTGTGTCTGGGGTCTTAAATGAATAAGAAGAGTCTGTAAGACTGAACTGGTGACTCTTCCTGGGTCTCATGAGATGAAAGGATAAGAAAAGGGAGGGAACTACCTACCACCAGAAGGTGTCTGAGGGTATCTGTTGTTATATCAGACAGGATGGTAATCAGGAGGCAGCTTAGCCTGGTGCCAGGTTTTCCAAAGTCTGTTTGTGGAAGAGTAGTTCTATGTGGTTTATGATTCTAGGAATAAGGCAAAAAAGGTCCCACCAACAAATAAGATCAGGAGAAGCAGGATTAAACAGGTTTCTTTACTGCAGGATTCCTCAGAGCCTTCAATATGTTAATATGTGTCTCTAATATGAATCTCTAAGAAAGAGCTATGGTGTCCACTGTTTCCCAAACTGCCTAGCAGGGGACCTTTTTGAGGTAAAGCATCTCAAGAACATCTATTGTTCCTAACTGCCTAATGCTGGCGCAGTGGAGCCCCGGGTTTAGAAGTCAGACCGGAGTTTAAATTCTTCTCAGCTAGTCATTAATTCCTCTGCACCTCAGTTTTCTCATAAGAAAATAGGATGGGGGCCAGCCTGGTGGCATAGCGGTTAAGTTCACACACTCTGCTTTGGTGCCCCAGGGTTCACAGGTTCGGACCCTGGGAGCGGACCTACACACCGCTCATCAAGCCATGCTGAGGTGGCGTCCCATATACAGCAACCAGAGGGATGTACAACCATGACATACAACTATCTACTGGGGCTTTGGGGAGAAAAAAGGAAAAAAAGGAGGAAGATTGGCAACAGATGTTAGCTCAGGGCCAATCTTCCTCAAAAAAAAAAAAAGAAAGAAAGAAAATAGGGATAATAACGCATACCTTACTTGTACTGAGGACTAACGAGGTGGAAAAAACCAACTTGAACAAAGAGCAATTCTCAGCAGATGAGTTAGAAGGGGCCATGCATGCGCGGGTACCCACTGTGGTAGAAGATTGAAACGAAACCTGTGTTTGCTCAAGTCTCTTCCTTCAGAAGGCGTTGTCTGGGCCCTCCCAGAGACGAAACCCCTTGGGTATCTACCGGTTCCGGGATAATTGTAGATTCACAAAGAAATGGACTCTTTTCCCCTGAGAGCACTCAGATCCGAAAGAATGTTATACCAGTAATAATAATAATAGGGCAAATCACTAGTATTTATTAAAGGACTACATTTACCCACACAGTGGGTGCTTTATATTTCTATTATTCTAGTTAATCTTCACAGCAACCTTCAAGGTGGTATCATCACTCCCATATTACAGATGAAGAAACTGAGACTCAGAAATTAAATAGCCTACTCCATGGCATAGCTGATCAGTGACAGAACTACAGACCCACTTTGTTTAATGATTAAAGAACGAAAATGTCCATCCACTAAAAGGTTAGCTATGCCTTCGTTTCAGGATCCAATCTGATCAATCTGTGTAAGCACTAAATCACTAAAGAGAATTCTTGAACACTGCAAGGAATTTTGTTTCCCTTTCGTACAGATAGATGGAAACCCTGTGGTCCTCTAAGACAGCAAGAGGCCAAAGGAGCTAAAAGAAGATTTCTGAACATGAAGTTGTATAGTGGGGTTTGGGGAAGGCCCCATGAAGGGCCTAGAAGGGTTTCTCAAAGTATCCTTTCCCTCATTTTCTAGCTCTCACCCAAGTAACCACAGAGTTTTTCCAAATATCGAGTTCATTTGGAATAGGCCACAACCCTTCGGATTGCAAAGTCATCTGTACCTTTTTAAGATGATGACAACTAATTTGCAATCAGCATCTGTGAGAAAAATCATTCCAAGAAATTGCAAAGCAATAAAATAAACTCCAAGGAGTGCATGTTCCCTGTTCCGTTGCTACACAATGTATGTTTATAATGTAGACTTCTGCTTGCCCAAAATACCTGAGAAGAAATAAATGTATTACCTGTTTCTTCTGCTTGGCCAATGCAGAGGTTGTTCCTCACTCCAGGTGTTTCAAGAGAAACAAAAACGAGAAAAAACCTTCTCTGTGAGGGATGCAGAGGTCTGAAAGAGAAGAAGTACAATTCTAGCTCTCTCTGGAGCACCACCCCTACACACACACACTCCACACATCTCATATCTCTGCAGTTCTCTGCAGAGAGAGCTCTTGCTTAAATGAATCAAGAAATAAATACACACAAGCACACAAAGAAATAACTCGAACGTGCCACAGCTGCTTTGCCTTTCAGCCTGGAAGGCGAGCCCAGAGCAGCAGATCTGGGAGAGGCTGGGCTGGGCGGTGAGCCGCAGCTGTCTGCCCCAACCCTGCCCTATTCCAGGCTAGGAGATAAAGGGATGCTCTCAAGTGATGGGCTGTGGTCACATGACTGCTTCCAAGGGGACCAGGCTCTGTACAGGCAGGACCAGGCCGATGTTTGCATAAATAATCTGCATCAGTACAAAATACAAAATGAATTTTGGTAAATAAGAGCAGAAAAGCATTCAGTGGCTGACTCTTTAGGTCAACCGAGGATGATTTTTAGGAAACATTACAGTAACCTGGGTATGATTAAGAGAAGGAAGTGGAAAAACAAAACATTCCTCTTTAGGACTTGAAAAGGCACGGGTTTAAGGGAGCAGCTGTTGGGTGCTGTGCTGCAAATTTATTTATATGCCGTTTTTATTCCTCCAGCCATTCAATTAGCTGCTTGTTGGAGAACCTGTCTGTGAAAGGGAGATTCACCTCTCTTCATCAGCAGAAAGGAAAAGGAAAGTTGACCTGTAATTTTGCTGAGTTTGAAAAGGAAGAGGAGGAAGACATTTGAAAAATCGAAGTGCCGATGTCAGTACTGGATGCCACCAGCCACAGTTCTGCTGTCTTTCGAGGCAATCCAGAGGTGATCTTGTTCCCAGAGTTTCACGTTGACTGCAGCTACACTGGCAGCAATTTTCCTCCCAAACTCTTCCTAGCTGGTTACACAGCATATGTGTTTTCGAGCTTACTGGCCTTAGGCATCTCAAGCTGGGATTTGAAGAACTCCAGCCATAGTCATTTCATAACCCCACCCAAGCTGCTCTTTAGCCAATTCCTTTCTGCAATTGAGAACCACAGGAGATCCAGTAAAGTGGTTACCTAGCTTGCTATTTAATCTAATGGAATCACTTTAAAAATAACTGGAAAGGCAGCTCTGGGCTTCTGTGCTCCTATTAGCATATTAAATATTATCAGAGGGCCTCATTATGAGGCAATGCAACCATACAGCTTTCCATGGTAGGGACTCCAAGACTAGGACCTGATAAGGCTGCCATACACATTGTAAATGATAGCATAACTACCCAGGCTCCTGAAAAATAGTGGACAATGTTGCTATACGGCTGGGTTTCCAGCCAAATGCCTAGTCAGTCCACAGTGATGGCTATGTCTAGACACAGTTGTTCAAATGTCACCTACTCTGTGTGAAGCCTTTCCTGAATCACCAAAGGGGAGGCAGTCATTCTGTCTTCTGGCTCTCAAAGCCATGTGTGTGTCCAATTATAGAGCTTCCCAAAGTGCACTGTAATTTGTCCTTTTACATATGAAATCCCAAAGGAAAAGGATCCATTTCATTCCTCTTGGCACCCCCAGCACCAAATGCATAAGAGGTACTCACCAAATATTTGTTTAATCACAGAAAGAAAGGAAAGGAGGGAAAGAACTCATGATTTAGGTGGTTGTTATAATGGTCAGTCTCTGGATCATGAATTGGATTGGTTGTGCCCTTTATATGACTTGTCTAAAATTTAGAATTTGCTTAAAAGGAAGAACTTCACCGTATTTTTCCATTGTACAAAGAAAACTAAAATGTTACTTTGAGCACCACAAAGAGTCCTATAGCCAGCCTCTAATTGCTAAATGAACCAGCACTGATATATGTGTATACATCACAACAACGATAATAACATTTATTGAGCACTTACTGTGTTGTAGGCACTTGTCAATTTTACATGTGTTGATCTTATTTATTTATTTATTTATTTATTTATTTCGTGAGGAAGATCAGCCCTGAGCTAACATCCATGCTAATCCTCCTCTTTTTGCTGAGGAAGACCAGCTCTGAGCTAACATCTATTGCCAATCCTCCTCCTTTTTTTTTCCCCAAATCCCCACTAGATAGTGGTATGTCATAGTTGCACATCCTTCTAGCTGCTGTATGTGGGACATGGCCTCAGCACGGCAGGAGAAGCGGTGCGTCAGTGTACGCCGAGGATCCGAACCTGGGCCGCCAACAGCGGAGCGCGTGGACTTAACCGCTAAGCCACAGGGCCGGCCCTGTTAATCTTATTTAATCCACACATCATCCTGTGAGGTACAGTAGTCCCCCCTTATCCAAAGTTTCACTTTCCACGGTTTCAGTTACCCGCAGTCAACCACTGTCCAAAAATATTAAATGGAAAATTCCAGAAATAAAAAATTCATAAGTTTTAAATTGCATGCTGTTCTGAGTAGTGTGATGAAATCTTGTCTCGTTCCGCTCTGTCTTGCTTGAGACATGACTCATCCCTTTGTCCAGCAGATCCACGCTGTATCCGTGACCCGCCCGTTAGTCACTTAGCTGTCTGGGTTATCAAATCGACTATCATAGTATTGCAGTGCTTGTGTTCAAGTCACCCTTATTTTACTTAGTAATGGCCCCAAAGCACAAGAGTAGTGATGCTGGCAATTTGGACATGCCAAAGACAAGCCATAAAGTGCTTCCTTTAAGTGAAAAGGTAAAAGTTCTCGACTTAATAAGGAAAGAAAAAAATGATACACTGAGGTGGCTAGGATCTATGGTAAATTTTACTACAGTATATTGTTGTAATTCTTCCATTTTATTATTAGTTACTGTTGTTAATCTCTTACTGTGCCTAATTTATAAATTAAACTTTATCATAGGTATGTATGTATAAGAATAAACATAGTATATACAGGGCTCAGTACTATCCACAGTTTCAGGCATCCACTGGGGGTCTTGAAACGTATCCCCTGCAGATAAGGGGGGACTAGTGAATACTATTATTATCCCTCTTCACACGTTAGGAACTACAGCCCAACGTCAAACAGCAAATGAGTGGTAGAGCAGGAGTTTGAACTCAGACACTTTGACTCTAGAACCCCTACTTATGATCATTACACTATGTTGTCTTGGTCAGCACCTTGTGTGGTTGCAAAATGAAAGTTCCAGCCTCTTCTCAGATATTCTCTGGCTTTCTTCCAGCTAAGCAAGGATGTGTTCTCTCAGCCTGAAAAAAGAAAAAATAAAGGGCAATGTAATGTTAACAGTTCTAAACTCACTGATTAACAGACTTATCCCCCTAACAGTCAAGGTGGGTCAATTTATATCTCAATGGGCACACCATCGGATGAAAACAGCCAAAAGGAAAGGTGAGAGTTCACCTTCCCCCTCGGAGAAGGTCATGGCGACACCCAAGTCCTCCTTAGCTAAGAGGTCTTGTGCTCTTCTATTCAATTCAATACCTTTTTACTGAGCACTCCCTATGTGGGAGGCACTGTGCTGAGGGACAGGGACAGAAAGTGTGAACAAAATGGACATGACCTGGGGCAAACACATAGGTAAATAAGAAATTAAAATTAAATTACAAATTAAAATCTGTCTCCCCTATTGGAATATAAGCTCCAGGTACCTAAAACAGTGCCAGACACATCATAGATATTTATTAAATGAATAAATGAAAGCAATACAGTATGACAAAATCTCTAATAGGACAGATAGGGGGTGCAGAGAAAGAGCCCTATGCCAGAAAGAGGGATGAAGGAAGGCTTTCTAGAAGAACTGATGCCCCAGCTGAGACCTGAGGATTGTGCAGCAAGAAGTTAGGAGTTAACCAGAAGAAAAGAGGTGAGGGAGGGAAGAGGGTGTTCTTGTAGAAACGTAGATTTTACAGTACTTAACAAGGATGTGAAAGGGGAGAGGTGAAATAAAAATCAAAACAAACTGAGTTCCTAATTATAATGCTGCAATTAGACTTATAAGTGGGTAGAGAAAAGTGCCCGTCTGCTGTGATTGAAAAATCGCAGGCTCTCCACCTCTGCAGGCTGGACTTACTCTTTCTTGGCTGCTTTGGCTGTCTTTCTTTCCTTTCTCACTTCCCCACTCCCCTACTGGGTTTGCTTTCACCCTCCAAATAAACTTACTGTCAAATGCTTGTCTCAGTGTCTGCTTCTGAGGGAACCCAAACCAGGACACTCAGTTAGTCTATGGTAGTAGCAAGCTATAGAAAGGCAGAGGGGAATGGAGAAGGCTGGTTGGACATTGCAGGCAAACCTCTCCTGTTTCACAAGCTTCCTGGAGCTGGCCACAGCTCCAGTTTCTCCCAAGGAGAAGTAATTCTAACAGGCAGCTCCTACACACACTGGGGAGTATGCTAGAATCTAGGCAAAGCAGCTGGATTTGGGAATAGACTGACAAAAAAATGATGTGTGCAGATCTGTTGGGTGGTGAGTACTTAAGGTGTCTGTCCATTCATGGTCCCTGATACATCAATGCCCAATAGCTCCAAAGTGAGGAAGCTCGCACGGGGCTGGCCTCCCAGCTCTGGCAACTCTCAGCCAGCCTTCTAGTGCTGGGCCCAGTGGTAAGCAATCACACCTAGTCCCGGCTTCCTAACACCTAGTAGTCTCCAAATGGGGGTACCTGCCCCACAGCAGATGCACAGAAGATCTGTGCGACAGTAGAAAGCAAAATATTAGAACTCATATTTTTATCTATTTTCTTAATCTTTTCAAATTTTCTAATTTCAGGTATGTTTGGTAATGTACACAGTATATGAGTTCAGTAGTATTAGTTGTAAATAAATAAATATACCTGTATTAGGGGTCCATTCTCAAAAAGCTTTTACTGTGAGAGGTTCATGATCAAAAACATTTGAAGAACCTTAATTTAAAGGGCCTGCTTCCTTTTGAACAGAGGTAACGAATACCAAGTAATTTTACATCTCCATAAAGAGAAAGGATCAAGCATATTTTCAGGGATGAGTTCTGGGTATTGAAAAACCACATTAAGTAGGAGAAAAGAGAGGCCAGATTTGGCAAGTCATTAGAAAGTCATTAAAAGAAATCAAAGGTGGGTTACAAGTCACTATCAGGTGAAAGAAATTCATAAAGGCCAGTGCTGGCCAGATGTGTCTGTTGGGGTCACCTGGTCAGCAGCCACAATGACAGGCTGAAACAGCTGTCACGTGTTGAAGTTTATAAGTTCGGCTTTGAAAAGGCTCCATCCTGGGTACAAAACTTGAGCTTTCCATGGTTGTGATTTAATAAATAGAAGATTAGTAGATAGCAGAATTTAAATTTTGACCACTGCTTAATCTAACCCTAGCTTGGTCCTAGATGGCTTGAGTTAAAAAATAAAAAATAAAAAAAATTCTCCTTAAATTAACCCTGAATGTTCATAAATCAAATCAAAAGCTTCACAGAGAGTTCCAGTCTGGGTAAGATGGAATAAGGACAGTCTACCCGCTGTACCCTGTCTCTCCCATTGAATGAAGCCACAAATCCCGGAGAGAATCCAGGGAGCACTGCGGCAGGCAGACACCAAGATGGTCCCCAACGATCCCCGCCTCCTGGTATTCATGCCCTTGTGTTATCCCCTCCCTTTCAGTGTAAGGCTGGACCTCGTGACTGACTTCTAATCAACAGAATATGGCAAAGGTATTTGGGATGTCACTTCTGTGACTAGGTTATAAAAGATTGTGACTTTCTGTCTTGCTAGCAGACTCTCTCTATTGCCTTTGTAAATCGTGTGCTTTTGATAAAGCAAGCCGCCATGTTGGAGAGGCCCACATGGCACAGGACTGAGGAAAGTCTCTGGCCAAAAGCCAGCAAGGAACTGAGGCCCTCAGTCAAACAGACGTCAAGGAACTGAATCCTGCCCACAACCCTGTGAACCTGGAAGTGGATCTTTCCCCAGTTAAGCCTTAAGATGCCTGCAGCCCAGCCAACATGTCGACTGCAACAGCTTGTGAGAGATCCTGAAGTAGAGGACCCAGGTAAGACATGCCCAGATTCCTGACTCACAGAAGCTGTGATATCATATCTATCTGTTTTAAGCCTCTAAGTTTTTTAGTAATTTGTTACACGGCAATAAATAAGTAACACAAGGACTCTGAAAAGTAAATAGCAAAAAACAGAATGAGGAAGAGGATCAGAGTTTGAAGTACCACCAAACTGGTGGTGAGTTGACCATTTTTTCCATCCAGTTCCCCCAGACTGGATTCAAGGAAGCAGAAATTCAAATTAAAACCAAAATGAGATAATACTGCACACCTATTAGAATGGTTTAAAAAAAATTCTAGGGCCGGCCCCGTGGCTTAGCGGTTAAGTGCGCGTGCTCCGCTGCTGGCGGCCTGGGTTCGGATCCCGGGCGTGCACCGACACACCACTTCTCCGGCCATGCTGAGGCCGCGTCCCACATACAGCAACTAGAAGGATGTGCAGCTATGACATACAACTATCTACTGGGGCTTTGGGGAAAAAAACAAATAAATAAAATTATAAAAAAATAAAAAAAATTCTAATAATACCCAGTGCTGGTTAGGATGTGGAGTAACTAAAACTCTCACACTTCGCTGGTGGGAATGCAAAATGGTACAGCCACTCTGAAAAATAGTTTGGTAGTTTCTTATAAAGCTGAACATACACTTACCATATGACACAGCAATCCTACCCCTGGGTATTTACTTTAGAGAAATGAAAGCCTATATTCACACAAAAACCTGTACACAGGTTCATGTGGTCAAATACTGAAAACAGCCCAAATGTCCTTCAATGGGTGAATGGATACACAAACTGTAGGACATCCATACAATGGAATACTATTTAGCAATAAAAAGGAACAAACTATTGATACACACAACCTGGATAAATCTCAAAGGCATTATGCTGAGTGAAAGAAGCCGGATTTAAAAGGCCGCATACATTTATATGACATTCTTGAAAAGACAAAACTATAATGATGGAGAACTGATCAGTGGTTGCCAGGGTTTATGGGTGGGGGAGGTTATGACTACAAAGGGACAGCAAGAGGGAGTTTCGGGGGCAATGTTCTGTATCCTGAATAAGGTGGTGGTTATACTAATCTCCATGTGTCAAAATCCACAGAACTGTAAAACAGGTCGATTTTACTGTACACTAATTTAAAAATAAATTTTTAAAAAAGCTTCAGAGCTGGCTCTGGTTTAGTGCCTTTGGGTCTGCAGATATTAAGTCCCCATGGGCTGACTTTGACTGCCAAGGGCCTTCCTAAATCACAACCAGAAGCAGTGTCTTCTGCTGTAAACTCTGAGCACTAAGGAAAACACTTCTCTCTGACTTCACTTTTAGCTCTCCATCCACGGGCACAACTCAAAAAACAGAGATCCCAGTCAGGAAACGCACCCCATCCATTCTTTACTCAACAAGTACTTACTGAGCATGTTCTAGCGACAAGGCAGAGTACAAAGATGAATACATTCTGATTCATTTCTCTACTAGCTTCACAGTGTAATGAGGGACACGGACCTGTCCACAATAATTTCAAGACAGGAAGTGTAGGTAAAGAGATATGCCCACATTCTTTTAGAGTCCAGAAGGATATCAGCTCTGCTAGGGCAAGTCGAGTAACGTTTCATAGAGCATGAAAGGTGGGGAAAGGCATTCTGGGGAACACGGGAGCATGCTATATTTGAGTGATGTTTCCTGAGACTGGGAGATAGAGGGTGTATAGAGTGGAGGATGGGGACGTGAACCTGGGGAGGTAGACTGGTGCCAACTGTGATCATTCCTGTAAATCACAACGAAGAATTCAGACTTGAAGCTGTCAGTCAGGGATTGCAATTTCAAATGCTTACATGGGCTGGGACAGATAATATAAATGCATAAAGCAGCCTGGGTGGAAACGATGGGACATTCTGGAGAGATTCTGTCTACATGAGGCAGATGCTACTTACCGGTAGCTCCCTCTTGGGCTGCCATCCAAAAATCCTGGCCCAGTGTTGCCCGATGTAATTTTTCAAGAGAAGCTGAACATATTTTTATGGAAAATCTCCCTATTTTTAAATGTCAGTATGAGTATATTTCTGCAAATTTGAAGATGCCGTCAATTTCAAGGAGCATCATTATTTTATGTACCAATAAGAAAGAAAAAAGCCACCCATCAAACTATGACACTCCATCGATTTTAAGACACATTCCAATTTCAGAGGTGCTAAAATGTGAAAAAATGTGCTTAGAATCAATGAAGTGCAGTAATTCTCATTTTCTCAAAACACTGTATAGACTCCATGGATTGAGCGTGAGGCTGCCAGATTGCAAACTCTGTTTAAGTGAAGGGGAGCCTGAGGGTAATGTGATTAGATTTAAGCTTCAGGAAGATCATCTCAGGTCAGATGGTGATGAGCTGGGAAAAAGCCAGCCAAAGGAAGACCAGTGAGGAAGCTCCTGCAACAATCCAGGAGAGAGAGGATAAGGGCTGAATTAAAGAAGTGACAGTGGGGATGGAGAGAGGGCCAAAGGTGAAAGCCTTTTATGTAATAAACCCCACAGGCCCCAGCCTGGGCAGAGGGAGTGAGGGAGAGGGAGGCATCAAGAATGATTCCAAGGTTTCTAGTTTGGAATAATAGATGGATTCCTCACTTCTTCAACAACACTTACTGGGTGTCTACCATGTGCCAGGCACTATGCTGGGCACTGGGGGTACAATGGTGGACAAGACAGACATGATCTCTGCCCTCCTGTCATTTACAGTCTAGTGGGTGATATCATTAATTGCGGTAGAGTATGAACGGGTACAGGGGTAGGACAAGAAGAGGGACAAGTGTGTTTACGGTGGAGAAAAATAACAAGTTGAAATGTCCCATAGGCAGTAAAAGATTGTGTTTAGAGCCCAGGAAATAAATCAGGTCTTGCGGATTCTGATTAAAGTGGTCATCAGGTTACCAATAACAGCTGAAGTGATTAGAGCAGATACAATAGCCAAGGTGAGCTTGTAGAGTAAGAAGGCAATAGGGGCGAAAGCAGAAGCCTGGGGAATAGAAACATTTAAAAGGAATGAGGAGGGACTGGCCCCGTGGCTTAGCGGTTAAGTGCGCGCGCTCAGCTACTGGCAGCCCGGGTTCGGAGCCCGGGCGTGCAGCGACGCACCCCTTGTCCCGCCATGCTGGGGCCGCGTCCCACATACAGCAACTAGAAGGATGTGCAACTATGACATACAACTATCTACCAGGCCTTTGGGGGAAAAAATAAATAAATAAAATTATAAATAAAAGGAATGAGGAGGAGGAAGGAGCAAAGGAGACTAAACAAGGGACAATCTGGACAGGAAGGAGCCCAGGAGAGAGGAGCGTCTGTAAACCAAGGGAGACAGGTATTACCACATAATCCAAAATACCTTTATCTATAATTACTGCACAAAAGTAATTGACCTTGGCAATGTACAACTCAGATTTTCAGAGTTAAGGGTGTTTTGCATGAACTCCAAATTCAGGCTTATCAGAACTGCTTCTTATTTAGAGAGTTGTGATATTTTTAAATATTGCCACAATCTGTTCCTTTAGCTTGTATGTGCTGGCGTTTTGCATGTATTGCAGTTTGACATCTAGCATGAGTCAATGGCAGAGAAATGTTAATTCCTTACTTCTTATTTCCCTTCTGCAGGAGCTATAATCTGCCATTCCAAGACAAAAGTAAAACAAAAAACATACATTTATGCAACTCCCTCTCATGTCAAAGCACTGGGAATTGGGCAATTGACCTAGGCACAGACGGTGGAGTCCCCTTGCAAGAAAATCATGAGGTTCTTGGCCTAGAGCTCTGTAACAGGTGAGCCTGTGATGTGGTAAGATACTCTGGTCCTCTGGACTTGTTCAGAAAGGCCCTTCATTTTATAGGAGAGGAAACCAGGCCCAGACAGGTTAGGTGGCCTCCCCAACGTCACAGTCTTATGACTTGGTGGCCAGTACTCTATCCATTACATCAAAATGACCCAGTTCTACCCTATAAAGATAGCTTGAATATAATATACATTAAAGTATGATAAACTCCATACACAAAACATAAAGTCCACAAGAATTGGCCAAACAACTAAGCAAACAGAGGAAGAAGGTTAACATTCAGTCATATGATTCTATGACTACCCAGATTTCATTCAATTCATCTTCTCCTTTAAGAGTTCTTACCCTTCCCTCTAAGTTGTATCAGTTCCACACAGGTTCCAGGAAAACAGACTCCTAGATCTTCATTTTGCTGGCTGCTGTATCTTTCAGCCTGATCTGTAGGCTCAGGACACAATCCATCGTCACACTGATAGGTCTTACTTGAAGAGGATTCCTCAGCCTCATCTGGAATTTTCCAGAGGTAGATTCTAGAATGATTCTTTAATAGGTTTCTGTGGCAACCCCACAATGTCAGATACAGGTATGACAGTACCTACCAACAGTAATGTCAACAACACAACCTGGATGACAGAACTACTTCCTGCTTATTAGAAAGGCAGGTTCCAGGTTCATCAAGCTTTCGTTTTGCCACCACTGCCTCCCTGTCAACCATTTTTGTGTTTATGAACATAGAAAACAAGGAACAGTTGATTTTTTGGAGGAATGTTGAAACTATTAGCTAAAACAAAGCCTGGGACATATCCATGGCTTTCTTTTCAAAACCCCTGCTACTATTGCCTCAGACAACTAAGGGTTTATGGTGAAGCCTTTGGGAAAGTTTTTAGAGAATTTTCTCTAAGAGCACTTATTCTTATCTTGGTTTTATTCATATATTCATTCAACAAATATTTGTTGAGGGCCAGCCCTGGTTGCCTAGTGGTTAAGTTTGGCACACTCCACTTTGGCAGCCTGGATTCAGTTCCCGGGCACGGACCTATACCTCTGTCAGTGGCCATGCTGTGGCGGTGGTTCACATACAAAAAGAGGAAGATTGACAACAGATGTTAGCTCAGGACAAATCTTCCTCAGCACAAAAAGAAGATTGGCAATAGATGTTAGCTCAGGGCAAATCTTCCTCAGCAAAAAACAAAAACAAACAAAAAACCCACACATATTTGTTGAGCATCTATTGTGTGCCAGGTACTGTTCTAGACCCTGGGGATACACCAATTAACAGAACTGACAAGGTCCTTCCCTCATGAAGTTTATAATCTAAAGGGGAAATAAACATTAATGAAATAATCCTAAAAATAAATAGGAAATTGCAAAGGAGAAGTACATGTATCATGAGAATGAGTCAGGAGGTCAAGCAAAGGCTTCTCTGAGGAAGTAGCCTTTGAACTGATGTCTGAAAGACAAATACTAGTTAATTAGGTGAAGGTGTTGATGGGGGATGGAGTCAAGCATACACTTGAGTTAAGGCTCGGTGACCCAGAGTAGATAACTGGAGCCTAGGATTTGGGGACTTGCAAAGGAGAATCTAGGGTTTAATATAGGTCTTAGTTTACTAAAGCTGAAGTTAGTATTTTCACCAATATTCCAAAGAGTGTACAATCTGTGTGTCTCATTTACATAAAACTCTCTAAAGCAGGGCTTCTCAAACTTTAATGTGCTTATAAATCACCTGGGGATCTTGTTAAAACACAGATTCCCTGGCCCAGCCCCTAGAGGTTCTGATTCAGCAGGTCTGAGTAGGGCCCATGAATCTGTATTTCTAATAAACTCCCAAGTGATGGAGCATACTTCGAGAGGCACTGCTCTACCACGCAGTAGGGTTTTTTGCTTTTCTGTTTTTTGGTGAGGAAGATTTACCTTGAGCTAACATCTGTGCCAGTCTTTCTCTATTTTGTACGTGGGTCGCCGCCACAGCATGGCTGATGAGGCCCACGCCCGGGATCTGAACCTGCGAACACCTGGAGCGCACTGAACCTAACCACTACACCAGGGGGCCGGCCCCCATTATGATTTTTATTTAAATCTCTATTTCTTTTTCAACCCGCTCTTTCATGACTTTTTAAAGTCAAACTATATTCTACAATGTTCTTGTGATTTTTAGGGTCAATTCAGGAGTAACACCAGAACAAGAGAATGTTGTGATATATAAATAAAACCATGCCATAAGCTAAAGATTTCAAATATTTGGAAAGAGCTAAAGATTTCAAATATTTGGCAAGAATGAGAGAAATAACAATTATAAGCAAACTGAGGTATCAGTAATGTAGTGAAACTTCATTAATGTACCCCAGTGAGGTGGACCGTCATCCTTAGCGAAAAGTCTGATTTACAAAGTAGTTTTAAGGAAATGTAATACAAATTAACCTGACGTAACTAAGGACAGGAGATTTCTATATGTTTAATGACTTTTTAACAGGTAGATAAGAGCCCTTTGTACTGAGCACTTTAATATTTTGAACGAAGCTCTGGAGTTTATATTACATGAGATAAAAACAACCTCCCTGTTTAGGTCTTTGTTTCTCACTACTGAACACAATTCCTGCTGAGATGCCATGTTCCTGCTGGTGTGGCTACGGGAAAAGGACACTAGGAAAGCCAGTTGGTGAGAGATCCAAGATTTCTCTGGATTGTTTTCCTGAGAAGGTCATAAAGTTAATACAGGGCCTGGAGCCAAGAATTGTCCTTTTAAAAAATTAAAAATGAAGTCTCTGTGCACGGAAGAATAGGAGGATTAGGAAAGGGGACCAGGAGTAAGTTTTCGTAACTTCAAGGAAATATCAGCTCTGCTACTTATGACCTGGGGAACTTAGGCAACTTATGTAACTTCTCTGAGCCTCAGTTTCCTCATTTGAAAAATGAAATAATATTTAAATGGAATAATCTAAGTGGAATATTCTTCAGAAACTATAAAGTGCTAAACAGATACTAGCTACCATTTCTAGGAGAGACCTTCATTCCCTGAGTGGATACACATCCTAGAGAAGAAATGTGGTCTGGCCTGTGGGTCAGGATGTGTCTGGGAGCATGATAGAATCTGGTTCTAGACTCAGATTGCTTGGGGTCATTTTCTAGCTCCACCGCGTAACAGCTGTATGTGAGCTTGGGAAAATTACATAACCTCTCCGTGCCTGTTTCTTAGAAAACAGAGATAGTAATAGTACCGCCCACACTGGGTTGATGTAAGGAATAAATGGGTTAATACATATTGTGGCAGCTACTGATAGTTGCCTAACCAATATCCATTCTCCCTTTCTTCTCCTAACCAATAAAACCCTAATTTTGTTCTAGGTGGCAATGGGCAAACAAAACTTGATTTGGTAGGATCCCTTGCAGTTAGGGGTGGTCACATGACTCAGTTCTGTCCAGTGAGATATAAGCAGAAATCTACTGGCTGAGGCTCCCAGAAAAGCTGTTTTCCTAATAAAAAGATAAGACTTAGCTGGCATGAGCCCTTTCCTCTTTGCCCTTACCCCTTTCTGCCTGGAACCAAGACACAACGCCTGGAGGTGGAGCAGCCCTCTTGTGCACATTAGGAAGAGAGCAGAAAGATGGAAGATGAGCCTGAGACATGGATGACAATGTGAAGCTGCTTCTTTCCTGGCCTCACATCATGTGAAATAAAAACCAACCCCTCTGTGTTAAGTCCCTGCTATTTCATTTACCTTATTACATGCAGCCAAACACATTCTCCAACCAATACACTTGTAAAGCGGTTTGAGTGGTGACTGGCTCATAGTTAGTAGTCAATAAATGTTAGCTATTATTATTATTATTTGCCCAGCATTCTGTTCCCTAACCAGGTGGCTACTAAGTATTCCCCTCATTGCCTTGCAATAGTACCCCAATTGTCCTTTTGAAATCAACCCTCTCCCTATTCTCAGCCCTGTGGTTTGCATGGGATTGACCACCCCCCACTGTGAGTGTGGGCCCTGATTGGCTTAAGCCAATTAGCACAGCCCACTTCCCCAGCAACAGTGATTGCCCAGGGATAGCACATAACTCAGGCCTAAGGCAGGTAGCACACCCTCTTCTCCTGGCAAAAGGGAGGGTTCAGATGGGCACGTAGCTAGAGACAGGCAATATGAGTGAGTCTCAGGGCTCCTGGAGAGAGCACTGGGACATAGACTCACTCTTCTCCCCCAAGTGTGGTGCTCTGAGCAAGGCTGTCACCATGAGGAGAGCCAGTGTGGGGGATGCAATTGTTACACGGAGAAGGGCAGACCAAGAGAAGGGCAGGGAAATGGAGCTGGAGCCCTCCCTCATAAATCTCCAGTTGAAATTTTACCTCTGGAATTTCAAGTCAGATTCATTTGAGACTGGTTTTGCTAACTCAGTTTGGGTTGAATCCTCTGTCATTTGCAACCACAAGATTCCTTCTGATACTATTACATGAAGAAAAGAATAATTTGATGTAAGGATTACAGACCTAGAGGGGAACTTTCCAAACTGGTCTAGTGCATCTATTTAATCAAATATATAGTCAAGTACAATATAAATTCATACCCAAACCACCTTTCCAAAAGAAAAGAACAGCAATAAAATCTACAATATGCAATTGTGTAAATTCATTCGAATTTCTGTTCCAAAAGAAAAACAACCCAGCCAGTTGAAAGTGTTGTGTTTTTGTTTTTTGTAAACACGTCCCGGAGAACTCCTTTAAGAATAGACGTACGTCTGGATTTTAGAACGAATGTTGGACCCAGAGGCAGACACTGGAATCCTATGACTACTATTGAAATAATATTCACAGACAGTTGTCATGGCAGCCTGCTCATTCTGCACAAAATAGAACCCACTGCATTTTAACAGGATTTAGCAGAGGGAAGCTGCTAGCCTGCAGACAGTCTCTGAGTTAACCTACTCATTGGTTTTGGTTTTATTATATATAGCCTTCAGACTATACTCTAATTGTATCCCCCAAAATTACAAATACTTAAAATCACTAATAAAGGCACATAATATGATTTTTGTTTAACACCTGCCTCACTCTTGAAATCTTCCCATTAGACTCTGAGGAACAGCTTGCAGGCAAGTCCCATGGTGTGCACACTTGAATCCACTTGTAAATCTAAAGAAGACAGTAAGTGTTGGGGAAGTAGAGGGAGTAACCAATTTCATTTCCATCACCAATTAGCACTGTCTGGATGCTGCTATCAGACATTTCCTTTTAAGTGGAGTTCTGTAGGAGTGGTGAGTAGCCAAGTTGTTCTATGCTCAGTTACACAGTCCCAGGGGAGTGACTTTAGAAAGTGGAAGCATCTCAAGACATATAAATAAGGGAGGGAGAGACAAAGTATTTTGAGCTGATCTGTTTCTCACTTGAGTGGCTATCTCTATCAAATCTCAACTCATTGAATGTGACTGGGGGTGATTTTGGAGATTACAGATAGCTGGTGTTGAGAGGAATACCACGAGGCAATCTCTAATATTAGACAGGTTTTCACATATCACCCTGCCCCCCTCTCCCCTCTGCCTTCTCTTTTGAGTCTCCTCTTTAAGAGAGAGGAGACAGAGTCTAATTAAAATCCGATAGCATCCCGCATTAGGAAAACCACATCAAGCCATTATCATCCATTAACATCTTGGAACGAATGAGTCCTTTGGGTAAACTAATGTTCTTCAGACTCCATGAGATGGGGCCATATCATATACTGTTTTTTTAAACTCCCACACTGTCCAACACTGTGCTTCTAGACATATTGCAGGCATGCGACATAAACAATTTCAATCAGGGGACGGGAACACAGGGCAGTCCCTCAGTAGCTGGTGGGCAGATTAAAGACTTGGTCAAAATGGTACAGGAGACAGCTAAGGGTGAGAAATGTGGAAATGTTGAATCAGTAGGGATTGTATTTTCTCTCATGTAACTGAAACTCCCACTAAACAATGGTATTAAAAATGAGGGGTTTTGGGCCAGCCCCGTGGTTTAGCAGTTAAGTGCGCGCACTCCGCTGCTGGCGGCCGGGGTTCGGATCCCGGGCGCACACCGACGCATCGCTTCTCCGGCCATGCCGAGGCCACGTCTCACGTACAGCAACTAGAAGGATGTGCAGCTATGACATACAACTATCTACTGGGGCTTTGGGGGGGGGGTGGAAATAAAGAAATAATTATTTTTTTAAAAAATGAGGGGTTTTATTTTTCACATGTAACAAGGAATCTGGAAGTAGGAAATCTGGGGCAGGGATCCAGGCACTTCCTTCTTTCAGCTGAACCATGTAGCTTTCTTCTTCATAATTGTCAACTCATGGTCACAAAGTGGCAGCTCTACTTCCAGCATCACATTTGCATTCCAGGCAGAAAGCAAAGAAGTAAGGGCAAAAGAGGGCATACCAACCGAGTCTACTTCCTTTTAAAGAAATAGTTTTGGAAGCCAACCTACTTCTATACATCTCATTGGCTAGAATTATGGCATACAGTCTCTTCTAGCTGTAAGGGAGCTTGGGAAATCAAGCTGTTTTAGCTGGACACATGCCTAATCAAACAAAATCAGGCAGTGCAACGTAGAGGTTAAATACAGCCTATGGAGCCAGATGGCCTGGGTGCAAAACCCTGCTCCTTCATTTACTAGCTGTGTGAGTACTCAAGTTACCTAACTATTCTGTGCGTCGGTTTTCTCATGTGTAAAGTAAGCATAATAACAGTACCTTTCTCACAGGGTTCTTGTGAGGATTAAATGAGTTAATATGAATAAAGGGTTTAGAATAGTCTCTGATACATAACAAGTATTATACGAGTGTTTATTCTTCTAATTTTTATCATTGAGGAAAAGAAAACCGGATACCGGATAAGCAACTAGCAGTATCTGCCACAGATGTGTCACCCACTCTATAACTTTAACTGTCCTGGTAACTGTGCTACGTGTGAGCAAGTGCCCTGCCACATGGAGAACTGCTGGCTCCCGGGCGACAGGGAAACCAAACCCCTGCCCTGCCAGAAGTAACGATTCCATGACCATCAGCCTCGTTCCCACTTACTGGGAACTGAGGGCAACCAAAACTTCCCAGCGTCCGAGCAGGGCACCACTGCCAGCCACTGTGCTGCTGCCCAGCCGTTTTAGACATGAATCATCAGGAGGCCTTCTGTTCCACGTGTCAGTGAACCCAATCCCAGCTGGCCTGAGCACAACTGGGAATGTATCCTTCAAATAACTGGAGAGTCAACGGCTATACTTAAAGCATGACTTGGTCGAGGCCTTAAATGATGGCACCTGGTTGCTCTATTTCTCAGCTCCAATCCGTTGCTGTTGGCTCCATTTTCAGGCTTTGGGCAGGCAGTGGATCTCTTTCATGCTTTGTGGTCACCCGCTAACTTCTCAACATCCTCCCTGTGTTTTGGTAGTTCCCCACATTTGACTCCTACTTCCCCGAAAGAGAATAAGAAATTTGCTTTTTCCAGCCTTTCTCATGGCAAGACCACAGGTATGTAACCCAGGCTCTGCCAGAGGCCTCAACTGAGAAAAGGGCAACACGAGGAGTCAAGGGGTTACGAAAGCCATCTTCTGAGAAGATTAATGGCCGAGGGGTCCAATTTTCAGAGGCAGCAGTGATAGAGATTCTGAGAGATTCTGCAGAGAGGCTCCCTCACTGGTTGAGTTGCTAACCTGTACTCAGAGGGTATAGCACTGGGCATCTTTGCTGCCCCACACTGAGATTTAGACATTATTTCCGGCTTTGGAGTCTCCAAGGCCTTCTCGGAGATCCTGCGAGCCACCAAATACCCTTTAATGAACTCACTGTCTTCTTAAACTAGCAGGAATGTTGAATCAGCTTAGGTGACATTATGCTTTGGTAACAAACAACCCAAAATCTTAATGGCTTAGGATAATCAACTGATTACGTTAATCAAGGTTTATTTTTCACTCCTGTTCCACGGCCAGCGCAGGTTGGCTGCAGTTCCATAACATGAGGTCTTCCCTCTAAGACTCAGGCTAACCTCTCTCTGGGGCACTGCTGTTCTCACAGCAAAGAGGAGACACTGAGGTAGCGAACCACAAGCTGGCTCATCACGCTTTTGCTTGGAAGCAATACACATCACCTCTGCCTACATTCAAATGGCCAAAGCAAGACACTCGGTCAAGCCTATCAGTGGGGCCATGGTGTAAAAATCCTCCATGGGGAAGAGCAGTGACTATTTTGGACAAGAGGGCTCTGCTGTACGCAACTAAGAGCCCTGTCTGACACAATGCAATAGTAAGACGGCAGCAGAACCTCCAGCCTCTGGATTATCTCACATTCAAGTCCAAGGTGAACAAGGAAATGTCTCTTCTGGGGAATTCAAGCAAAAGCCCCAGGATTGGCTCTTATGGGGACGGACTGACCTGGCTGGAGTCATCCCCAACCCTGCACAGATTCAGTCAAGACATATTTATCAAGCACCTACTGTGTGCTAGGCACTACTTAGGCTCTGTGGAATACAGCAGTGAACAAAACCAAATCCATGCCTTCAAGGAACTTTCATTCTAGTTGAGGATGGTGGGGGACTGGCAATCAACAAAATAAATAACTAAATATCTAGAAAATCAGGTGGTGATAAGTGCTGTAGAGAAAAATAAAGCAGGAAAGGGGGATACTGAGTTTCTAGTGTGACGGGGAAAGGAAAAGAGCAATTTTAAATAGGGCAGTCAGGAAAGACCTCACTGAGAAGATATTTGAGCAAGGTGAGAGGGCAAAGGGTGACCCAGGGAAAGAGCATTCAAGGCTGAGAGAACAGCAGATGCAAAGGCCCTGAGGCAGAAGAGGCCTAGTGTGTTTGAAGAACAGCAAGCAGGCAAATGTGGCCGGAAGAGAGTAACAGAAAAGGCAAAGTAATAGGATATATGATCAGAGAGGTAACAGATAGGACAGATCAAGCGGGGCCTTGCGGGCCACTATAAGGCTGTGGCTTTCATTCTAGTTAAGGTGAGGAGCTACTGAAGGGCTCTGAGCAGAGGAGTGACAAGATCTAACTTGGGTTTTAAAAGGATAACTCTGGCTACTGTGTGGAGAATAGTCTGTAGGGAAAAAAACGCAGAAGCTGGGAGACCAGGAGATGAGGTTCTTGGCAATGATCTAAGCAAAAAGTGATGGTGGCTTTGATTAGTATGGTAGCAGGTGAGATGGTAGAAAGTGATCAGATTCCAGGTAGATCTTGAAGGTGAAGCCAATAGGATTTGCTAGTGAGGTTAGAATTGAGTTGTGAGAAAAAGAAGAATCAAGTATGATTCTAAGTTTTAGGCCTAAATAACTGGAAAGATGGAGTTGCTCTTATCTGAGACAAGGAAGACTGAGAGAGGAGCAGATTCAGAGGATAGAGCTCAAAAGCTTAGATACAGACATATTAGGTTTGAGATGCCTATTAGACATGTAAATGGAGATGCTGAGTAGGTAGATTTGGAGTTTGGGAGAAAAGTCTGGATTAGAGATATAAATTTGGAAGTCATCTAGGTTATAGATGATATTTAAAGGTATTAGATTGAATGAGGTTGCCAAGGTGGTGAGAATGAATAGAGAAGTCCAAGAACCAAGGCCTGAGGTCCACCCATGTTCAGAGGTCAAAGAGATGAGGATCCAGCAAAGGTGACTGAGAAGGAGCAACCAGTGAGGTAGGAAACAAAAATCAGGAGAGAATGGTATCCTAAAGGCAGGGGAGGGAAAGTGCTTCCAACAGGAGAGGAATTGGGGAGAGCGCCTACAGACAAATCTTTCTAAGAGTTTTGCTATAAGGAGAGCAGAGAAATGGAAGTAGCTAGAGGCAGAAATGGAATTAAGAGATTATTTTTTTAATGATGAGAGAAATGTGTAATATTTGCATGCTGATCAAAATGATCCAATGGAGAAGTTAAATAATGATGTAGTTGAAAGAGGGCGGAACTGTTGGGGTGGTTTCCTTGAGTAGGTGAGAGCAGGCTGGCTTTTGATAGGAATGCAGACCACTCATCTAGGACAGGATTTCTCAACCGTGACACTATTGACATGTGAAACTGGGTCATTTTTTGTTGTGAGGGGCTGTTCTGTGCATTGCAAGATGTTTCACGGCATCCTTGGTCTCTACCGACTGGATGCCAGTAGCACACCAACCCCTCCCAGTCATGACAACCAAAAGTGTCTGCAGACATTGCCAAATAGCCCCCAAGATTTTGCCCCCCCCCCCGGGGATATTTTGAGTTGTCACAACTGGGGGAGGGGTGCTATGGGCATCTAGTGAGTAGAGGCCAGGGTCGCTGTGAAACATTCTACAACACACAGAACAGGCCCCAACGACAGAGTTACCCAGTCTGAAACGTCAACAGGGCTGTGGTGGAGAAGCCCTGATCTAGACGAAGAGCCCTGGTCTAGATCTATGAGGGCACACATGCAGGTAGGTGGGCAGATGTGGCGGGTACTTGTAGAAGTTCTCTTCTGATTGCTTCCATTCTTGCACTGAAATAAGGCAGCAAGTCCATCAGCTGTAAGTGAGGTTGGGGAAGGAGGTACAGGAAGTTTAGGGAGAGAAGATATGAAACTGCCCTTTAGGGGAGGTAGAGAATGAATGGACAGGGGAAGCAGACAGATTCTAGGCTACATTAAAGGCTCACTTGAGGTAAGTAGTCAAGAATTTAACATAAAACCAGTTGGCCTGAATGTGTGTTCTTCTTGGGGCCATATTCAGGGGCGGAGTAGGGAGAGAGTTGGATTTAACAGGTTGTGGTTTTGCCAACAAATACAAGCAACAAAGGGGCAAACGAGTGATAAAAACCACCACAGAACTCGAGCTGGGTAAGAAGACAGAGGGATGTAAGTGACTGAAAAGGTAGGTGGGCAGAAAGCAACAGATATCCATTCCAATAGGCTAGTTTCAAATGTTCTGAACATGGAGAGCTACAAAAGGGGAAAAATAAGGCGAGCTCTGCCATACTATGATAATGACTCACTTTTCTTAGTAAATACTTGAGTATTCACTGAAAGACAGAGTACAATCATTTCTAAATGAAATGAAATGAAATCAGCTTCCTAAGTCAGCTCAGCGTTTGGGGCTGTGGTTTCTTTGGTTGCATTACTCTCCATCAGTGAAGCCTAACACTGGGGAAGCCACACTAAACATCTGAGAAATCAGAGGACTCAAAACGTTTAAAGTGACTTCTGTGTTTATTTACTAGTTTGTTGATGTATTTGTCTTATCGTTGTTCAGCTGCTTATGGGTATACCTGGGAGGGGGACAGGCCTCACCAATCTGACTGAAAAGACTGAAGTGCCAGGCAAAACTGTGGGCAGCTGAGGCACTATCCAGGACACTGGTGGTTTCAAGGTGCAAGTCATCAACAGTTGTTTCCAGCAGGCTCTTGGTTCCTGCTTTTGAGGATTTCATTTAAAAACTACAGAAGATGAAAAATAAAAGGTATCCACCTCCTCACTGGCATGCATACAATATATTACGAGACCAATGGCACTCGTATGGGAACAACAACATGTAGTCTTTCTGGACATGGGCCTCCCGAAATCACTTAAGTATCAGAAGGCTGAGTTTGAGCCCAGCCCTGCCACTCACCTGTAGAATGGTCTCAGACAAGGCAAGCTTTTCAGCTTCAACTTCTTCAGCTGAAAAATGGAGATAGTAACACTTACCATGGCTATCTCATAGGAATGTATGTGAAAGTGCTTTGTAAACCATATTGCACTTTACTAATAATAGAGATTGTGACTACTCCTTGAGGGCACCCGGAGAGTGGAACAAGAGTCTCCCTCCTTGTCAGAATAGAGAAATGGAACACGAGTTTTTCACTAAGGGCAGAAACCTGTGTCACGTGCATTAGAGGTACACCAGCTTCTTTTCTACAGAGAGTGTACGTGCAGGAACTTGGCCAAGGCTTGCACTTGGTGAACCCACCCTTATAGCAAGTGCAGACAAAGCTGGAGGGAGAGCAAAGCGTTCCCTGGAGACAAACCAAAATACAACTGGTGAGTGTAATTTCAGGCCCAATTCTTGGTAGCCTTGTTTTGAACTGAGAGGGGTTTGGCAACAGGTGGGATATACTTAATATTGGGCATCCCGGAGTCAGAGTTCATTGACTAGCAGAAACACGGAGCTTTCATGAATGCATCCTCTGGCTAGTGGCTGTCCACCCATGGTCATCTCATGGCTCATAATCTAAACATCAAGTGCTCAAGAGGCCTCTCGAAATGTATCAACAAAAAGGCATTCTGGAAGAGGCCCCACGATGAATATTACAGGGCGCTAACCAGGACACAGGAAATCTGGTCCTAGACAACCCAAGCACTAGCTGCAGGCCTGCCTCTATTTCTGTAGAAAAACTTACAGGGCAGATAACAGCCTCCATTTTCCCACCTGGAAAGTAGGGATGACATTTAGACCCAGAGGGCAAAGTGGGGGTGTATAGTCCAACCCATGCATTTCACAAAGGAGGACACTGAGGCTTGGGAGGAGAACTGACTAGTTCAAGAGTAGCCAAGACAGGACTAGAATCCAGATCATGCCCCTCCGATTAGTGCACCTTCCACCCACCTGTTTCTTCCAGGGGCTTTCCCAGGAAGACAGGAGTTGGCTGAAGGGGTTGCTTTCGTACAATCAGTATCATTTCTCCACCATTCTGGGAGCCTCAGAGGAAGACGTCAGGGAAAAGGCCGGCTGCAGCCTTCAGCCATGTCCAATTCAGCACTTAAAGATGCCCCCCAAATGGTTTTAAGTGGGTTTTTAAGCTTGAGGACGGCGGGAAATCCTAGGATGGTGACGAAGATCCATCCAGAAGCACTGGGGAGGGCAAACAGCACTGACAATGAAAACCAAGAAGCGAGACCATACAGGAGCCCTTTGTAACGGAGAGTCCCAGCACCCCGTGGGGACCACAGTCCTGGAAGCACAGCGGCAGGTTCGCGGGCCTCGCACGGGCCGCGCTGGGGTTAATGCTCTGCTGTCACCGTTTTGGAATTCGTAATAACTTATGAACGAGGAACCTGGCATTTGCATTTTGCACTGGCCCCTCGAATCTTGTGGCCGGTCCTGCTTCATCCCCCCC
Organism: Diceros bicornis minor; assembly: GCF_020826845.1. Lineage (NCBI taxonomy): Eukaryota > Metazoa > Chordata > Mammalia > Perissodactyla > Rhinocerotidae > Diceros > Diceros bicornis. The sequence continues at coordinate 15,496,658 of NC_080781.1, read as the reverse complement.
CAGCCATAAAGGGGTGGCCTGTCTACACCGCACCCCCAACCCCACCCAACCCCAGGCGAATCAGAGCAAACAAAAGCCCGGTCATTTTTCGCCCCTCTCTGAGGGGAAGAAAGTTGTGGAAAAAGTCAGGGGCGCATTAAGAGCCTACATCCTCCGGCAAGAGGCCGACTGACGAGCGGCCTTTTCCAACCCTGGCAAAATGAATGCCAATATAGAAATGACCCCCAGCGCACCCCCAAACCCCGCGCTGCTGAATCTTGGCTCCAAGTGGGGCTCCCGTCCGCCCTGCTCCGGACTCAAGGCCTCCAATGTGCCCGAAGCGACTCAGTGTGTCCGTGGGGAAAATGGGGAAAGCGCGGGGCCCTCCCGAGCTGAGGGAAGCTGCCAGAACGGGCCGTGCCGCGAGCATGGTCCGCTTGCGCCCGCCGGGCCGGCCTCGCCGACGCCCCGACTGAGGGAAAGTTTGGGGACGGGTCATTAGTGCGACGGAACTCTCGGCCAGGGGGGTAAGCCAGGCTCTGGCCTGCCTGGTCGCAGGAGCGACGAACCCGGCACACGAGCACCGCGAGCAGCCCAGACACCGGAACCGGAGCCGGAGCCCGCGGCCTGGCCGCGAACGCCGTACCTCGCAGGAGGGGCGGGGCCACGGCGGGGGCGGGGCCACGGCGGAGGGAGCCGGTTTCAGCGGAGGCGCTGTTTATGATGTCAGACTATGAATAAACCAACGATGAGGCGAATCAGCGTGAAGGTTCCATAGTGTAGTGGTTATCACGTCTGCTTTACACGCAGAAGGTCCTGGGTTCGAGCCCCAGTGGAACCATAGCTGGGCAGCTGGTTTTTCAGTTTTACTACTTTGAGTGTCTGGGTAGAAACATGGAAAGCAAAGACAAGGTGCTTTTCTTTCTCCTTCTATTTTTTAATTTATTTATTTTATTTTTCTATTTTTTGGCATCTTTTTATCACAAGCGTAATGACAGATACCTTCTCCTCCCATCCCCGCCGCCATCGCCCTACCTGACAAACAGCAGAGGTAGGGTCCCGGCCGTGTCGTAGTCCCGAGGACGCCCCCGCCTCGCCCGGGCCCTACCCCCATCTCTTCTCCGGTACTCCCGAGCGGCCTCGGAAAATCCGGCACTCGTGGGAAGCAAGACCACCGGGCGCGGCCCTTTCCCTGCAAACCAAGACAGGCCGGCCTCCCCAAAGCCTCCAGCTAAAATATGGCAATACAGCAGCTCTTTGACTGCAGTTGAATTATTAAACGTTTATTATTATCATCGTCATCATCATCATGATTATTAAAGGTTTTTCACTAAACTCTAAAATGCAGAGCAGGGGAAAAAATAGTCCTTTTCTTTGTAATACAGCAGTAGAGTTTGTTGAATAGACCTTCGTCTGTTCAGTGAAGAATCCATACACACAATATAGAATAAATGTCAGCCTTGTAGATACTCCATAAATGCTGATTGAATGACTAAACGTTACCCTAGTTCCTTTTTGTTTCTCTTTACTAGTTCATTACAGTTTCGTTTGGGGGGTTATTATTATCTTTTTAATATTGGCCTGTTTCGTCTTCCACAAGAGGAATGAAGGAAAGTTGTCTGGGACTCTGGGGGCTGAGGTGGGATAGTGGCGGCCAAGAACTAAAAAGGGAAAACGAAACAGCATTTTTCTCTGCATTTTTCCAAGTAGTTTTGCTCATGCAGTGTGTACAATTGCATCCTTTTCTAATTCAAGAGTATAACACATGATTGCCCCTGTTACTACAATCACTTCATTAACTTGATTTTTTTTTTACCATCTTAATCCTTGTTAAGTGTACTGTTCAGTAATGTTAAGTATATTCATATTGTTGTGAAAAAGATCTCCAGAACTTTTTCATCTTGCAAAATTGAAACTCTATATTCATTAAACAACTCCCCTTCCCCTCATCAACTTTATTATTAATGGCTATATAATAATAATAGCTAATTATTTCAATTACTGTTCTTAGTATTTTACGTATATATATATCTCGCTCTCTCATCTAAGCCTCAGACTAACTCTATGAAGTAGGCATTATTATCACCATCTTACAGATCAGAAAGTTGAGGCACAGAGACCTTAAGTAACTTGCCCAAGGTCTCATAACAAGTGGTTGAGCAGGGATTTGCCCCCAGTGTGTCTTGGGAATCTCTGCTCTTAACAGTTAACTACATGCTGCGCTGAACATCCTAACCTTGGCCATGTAGATTGTTTCCCATTTTTTGTTATTATAAATAATGCAGCAATATACATCTTCGTGTGTAACTGTCCCCCCCGCCCAAATTTAGTATTTTCCTGAGTGAATAGGTATGAACATTGATGCCAATGTGCTTTCTAAGAGGGGAATCCATGTCATTTTCATGGAATTTGAGAATGTTAGTGCTTATTCTGCGGGAAATTGCTCAAGGTCACCCCCTAGAAGATGATGGCACGGAAAGGATTAAGACCTGGGCCTTCTGATTCTAGTTGCTATTTCCCTCCACTGCTCCCCTTCCATTTAAAAATAAAACCAATATCTTCCTTTGCTAAACTGACCTCCATTGACATTAGATTTTTCTCTGAGACTTCCTTGTTGAGGCAGGTAACTATGTGGGTTAACTTGGTGGGGCTCAGCGAAAGCCCTAAGAACTAAATGGAATAAGATGCTTAATGAGGCCAGTGCTCAAGTTAAGCTCCTGCTCCTGGAGAAGCTCTCCACTTCGAGAAGGTAGAGCTGCAGCCAAGGACAAGGGGAGAATGCCACGCAAGATAGAAGGCTTCTTGTTTTTACTTCTCTTTGGCTATGAAGGTATGTGCTATCCAACCATTAGGGTTCATTAAATACTTAATAATACAATTGAATTAATAATATAGCTGATTAATAGAAATGCAACCTGAATAATTAAAATATTATTAATTAGCAAGGCATGTTAATTAAGTAATATGCATTGTTAATGAACAACAGTTGTCTTGATATGGATGCAGTCCTCTTTGTCTCGCCACTGGCTTTCTAGTTTTGTGAGGAGCCTTCTAAAGTTCAAACAATGCTTTAAATGGGACAGAGAGAAGGAAGGGTGTCAGAAATTGTAGCTATAAATTGTAACAATTAATAAGAAAGTGTGGCATATTCTTGAGTATTTTTTGGAGTCAAAGTTAGAGTGATTGTAGAATTTAATCTTCCAAACCAGGACGTTATTGAGAATGGAAGAAGATGCTATTAATAATTCTGCTGGGACAACAGGTGTAAACCAGGACTGTCCCGGGCAAATTGGGACGTGAGGTCACCCTAGTTTAAATATGGATTAACATAACAGGCCAAGTACCACTGGACTCTAATAGAAAGCATAATCCATCTGAGAGTCAAGAACTCCTGAAGACTCAATAGACTCCTCAATCATTTTTAAATTTCTAAGTATCCTAGCAGGAGTGATATGCTTAAAGGAGTGAGGAGAAATTAAAGGCAAATCTCTAAAACATTATCCAATTCAACTTTCAAGTTCTCTTTCAATCTTTGAAGTAATATTCTTTCATGCCTCTCTCAACTCTCAAGGACCCATCAGCTCAGAATTCCTTTTTAGCTTCATTCTGAACATCAGAAATTGGTTGAATGTCTTCTTTGTGGTCACTGTTTATCTATGTGTATTACAGGAGTTAAGGAGGGCAGGAAGGGCGTGGCCTCTCCGCTCTGCCAGTAACCTGAGGGACAGACACGATGAAACTCACACGAGTCAGAATCCCTGGTTTAAATCACTTTCCTTTCTACCCTTTCCTTATATTTTATTGGTAGATTACTTGCTTTCACCATTCCCCAATCTCATGACTGTTGTTATTTAGTCACATTTCTCAGTATTTGGAAAGATTTGTAAAAATATAATCCCAAGGTCACTTTGCAAACCCAAATATATTTCTAAGTAGGAGTCATTTAGACCAATTGTCTCTTTTTTTTCCCTTTGCAATTAAGAGTCAGCAACTTGTCCCAGAAACTCTTAATACTTTAAGATGCTTTTGGATTGACTCCACTGATATGTTGGAGGAAGGTTCATTTGGGAATGCACAAATCATCATAGTAAAACACTGCCTATGTCTTATAACTGAGGCAGGCTTCTATTTATCTTATGTTGTACTTTTGGATTCAATGCCAATGATGATTTTGAAAACATCCACCTTATTAAATTATATTGGTTCAGTACTTGGTCATGGTCATTATATAAAAACAAGAAAAGAATCACCAAACTTCATCTTACAGGTGAGGGTGTCCTCTATGCAGGTGTGTCAACCATCAGTGACAGCAGATTTTTTTTAAAGCAGCTTTATTGAGATGTAATTTACATACCATTAAATTCCCCCATTTAAAGTGTGCAATTCAATGGTTTTTAGTATATTTACGGATTTGTGGAGCACACAATCTATTTTTTAGAACATTTTCATCACCGCATAAAGAAACTTGTACACGTGAAGCACTCACTCCCCTTTTCCCCCTCCCCCCAACCGCTGATCTACTCTGTCTCCATAGATTTGCCTACTCTGGACGTTTCATTTAAATGGAATCATGCTACATGTGGTCTTTTGTCTTTCATTCAGCATATGTTTGTGAGGTTCATCTGTGTTGAAGCATGTCCAAAGAACAGATTTACCCATGAATTTGCCTGTCGCCTAAAATAGTAACACTTTCACACCAGAAGCAATTTCCTTCTTTCTTCTTCAAGAGGGTCGTTACTGCAGCCTGCCGTTTTTCTCCTGTGTCTTATTCTTGTTTCTCAAGTAGATTGGAAGCTGGTTACAGTTTTAATCATTCATAATCTTATGCTTTTCTCCTTGGCTTCGTCTGTTTCCATGGGAAGGAAAGCGCTGTATTTAGTGACAGCCAATCAAAAAGACTAAAATAATCTTTCCGATGTGTGTCTAATGGGCACTTTTTCTCTTGGGCTTGCAAGGTACATTTCGAGAAATAGCATGCCTTGAATTTTCTTGCTGTGGTAACAAGGCTTTCCCCATGGCATGGCCCTTTGAGCAAAAGGGCAGAATGATCCCATATTGCATACATCCAAGATTGGGGAGTGGCAGAGATCTCAGATGCTCTAGCAGAAACCCATACCGTAGAGGAATCTTGAAAACAATCCGAGTAGGAAAAAAATACGCAACCACGTCATCTAAATCTTTTCCTTTTTCCTTTAAAGGCTGACCTATTTTCTTTTGCTCATTTCAACTACGTTATTTCCTGGTATTATAAGATGTTGTAGTCAAATATGCTTTTGTTCGCCAGCTTTTTGGTGATTGAATCATTTGGGGGCTACAGCAGCCACGTTGCTGCTCCTCGGTGACAGCTTTTCCTGTAAAATGCTTGTTGTTCCTGCCCTCTCTGTTCATTTCCATGAGGATCTGGTGTCTCAGAACCCCAGGCTGCCTACAGATGATGGCTTTCTGGGGAGGGGAGCCTGGGAGGGGGAAAAAATGCCAGAAATCTGTCCAACAATTGACTGAGCACAGGAAGTGGCTCTGAAACCAGGCCTTCCTCTTAGTCTCTTCCTCCCCACAGGCAGACAGTGGCAGAACCTCCTCGCCCTTCCCTTTTTGCCTTACACTTTGTTTCTGCAGAATGCGGAGCCCCTCCAGGGCCCCACCATGGACCAAGTAACACAAAAGGCCCTGAAGGCCAGGGCAATTAGAGGGGCCTCTTTTGAACTCTGGGTTTGCTCAGTTGCAGCTGCATAGACCCTCTTCAGTGACAGGTGCCCCCTCTGGGCCAAATTGATTTGGTTATTAAGGCCACGCTGTCAGTGACCCACTCGCCTTGCCTTTGGTCCCCCCAAAAGAGGATCTTGGCACACTTGATGTTTGCCCAACTGGCAGGGCCGTTCTGCATTTCAGCCCTCCCCAGCTTCTCCTGAGATGGGATGGAACCGAGTGCCTCCCAAGTCAACTAGATGCCAGCTGCTCATCTACTTTGCAGTTCTTGGGGAGCAGCTGCGGGACTGAGGCTATGAGTTCACGTACGAATTAACTGCAAGGAGCACAGGGCACCACCCAGCCTATCTGGGATTTCTCCTGAGCTCCAGAAGCTTCCAGCCAGCTGCCCACTCAACGTCAACACTTGAGTGAACCCATAGGCCTCTCAAACGGAACATCTCCACCCATGCCCCCAAATCGCTGCTCCCCTTGGAACCTTGTCCTCCCCCAGTAAATGGTAGCTCTATCCTCCCAGTTACTTAGGCCTCCGACCTCTCTCTCTTTCACACCCGTGTCATCTGTCAGCAAATCCTGTTGGCGCGACCTTCCAAATACAGTCAGAATCCAGCCGCTTCTCATCACCTCCACTGCCACCACGCTGGGCCAAGCCACCGTCATCTCTCCTTTGGATGACTGCACTCGCCTGACTAGGCTCCCTGCTTCCAGCCTTGTCCCGGGCAGTCTGGTCTATACCCAGCAGCCCGAGGGAGCTTTGTAAACCGCAGGCAGTCTTGTCTCTCCTCCCTTTGAACCCTGCCGACGTCTCACTCAGGGTAAATGCCACAGTCCTTATGTGCCCACAAGGCCCTGCACAGACTGCCTCCTCTAACCTGCTTCATCTCCTAAAACTCTCCTTTATTCACTGGCTCTCGCCCCAGAGTCTCCTTGCTCTTCCTGGCACATGCCAAGCACCCGCCCACCTCAGGGTCTTTGCACTTGCTCCTCCCTCTGCCCACAGGTCTCTCACCTCCTTCGGCTCTTTGCTCCAACATCACCTTCTCAGTGCAGGCTTCCCTAAGCCGAAAAGTCCCACTCTCTGTCCCCTCCCTTTTCTGCTTTATTTTCCTCCATAGCTGTCATCGTTATTTTACATACTATATATTTTATTCATTCATTCATTCATTCATTATCTTCCCCCACACTGGACTATAAGCTCTGTGAAGGCAGGTGTTTTTCCAGGTTTGTTTGCTGCTATATCCCCAGCACCTAAAGCTGGGCCTGGAATATAGTAGATACTCAATGAATATTAATGAACGAATGCTTTGGGACCAGTCATTACCAGCTGTCTTTTACATCAATTTCTATACTCGTACGGGTGCTTAGATAAACCTGTGGACAAGAAAGAGGTGTGAATAACGCTGCAGTGAACACAGGGGTGCATGCATCTTTACACATTGGTGTTTTCAAGTTCTTTGGATAAATACCCAGCAGGGGAATAGCTGGATCATATGGTAGTTCTATCCTTGATTTTTTGAGGAATCTCCATACTGTTTTCCATAGTGGCTGCACCAGTTTGCACTCCCACCAGCAGTGTATGAGGGTTCCCTTCTCTCCACAGCCTCTCCAACACATGTTGTTTCCTGGTATATATACACAATGGAATACTATTCAGCCATAAGAAACGATGAAATCCAGCCATTTGTGACAACATGGATGGACATTGAGGGTATAATGCAAAGTGAAATAAGTCAGAGGGAGAAGGTCAAATACCATATGATTTCCTTCATTAAGTAGTAGATAATAACAACAATAAACAAACACATAGAGACAGAGATTGGATTGGTGGTTCCCAGAGGGGAAGGGGGGAGGGAGGAGGGCGAAAGGGATAATTCTGCACATGTGTGTGGTGATGGGTTGTAATTAGTATTTGGTTGGTGAACATGATGCAATCTATGCAGAAATAGAAGTATAATGATGTACACCTGAAATTTATACAATGTTATAAACCAATGTTACTGTAATAAACAAAAAATTAAAAAAAAAAAAAAAGAAAGAAAGAGGTGGGAGACAAAGGCCAGAGCAAGTGGTGAGTTCTACACAGAGGACAAGGTCCTCTTCATCGGGAAGGGGATAAGCGCAGGAGAGTAGGGAGGGGAGGGCATTTGAGGCCAAGAAATCATCCGGACAAGGCCACGGAGGCATGAAACCGCCTGGCACGTTCGATGAGTTGCAAGTAGTAGAGAGTGCAAAAGATCAATCTGGAGAGGTAGGCGGGAGATAGATCACGGCAACCCCTTGAAAGACACATTATTATTATACCCATTTCAGGGATGAGGAAATGGAAAGATGTGGTCATACAGCCAATAAATGTCAGAGGTGGGACTTGGGCCGTGGCAATGGGGACCCACCAAAGGGTTTGGAGCAAGCAAGTGGCCGGATCAGGTTTGCATTCCATTCTCTTGGCAGCACGGAGGATGGATGAGGCGAGGTCTCTCTTTAGCGGGGAGAGTATCCAGGGGAGAGAGGGTAAGGCCTAAAACAGGAAGTGGTAGTGGAGGTGGAGAGGAAAAAGGCCCCTGGGAGACACTGGATGTGGGGGTTTAGGAAAAAGAGGCGACAAAGACGAGTCCCAGGTCTCTGGATGGGGTGGTAGGTGGGTGGCGGAGTCATTCAGCAGGATGAGAAATAGACAAAGGAGAAGAACAATCTGAGGAAGGATGTAATGAGTTCGGTTTTTTAAAAAACTTTATATTGCAGTATAACATACATACATTTAAGTATAATATATACACAGAAAAGTGCAGGTAGGTGTACAGCTCAGTGAATTTTCACTACTGAACACACCCACATAACCAACACTCAGATCAAGTAACAGAACGTTATCAGGCCCCCAGACACCCTCCCTGGGTTTCCTCTCTGCCACTCCCTGCCCCTAGTGTGACCAGGACCCTAATGTCTAACGGCATAGATTACTTTTGCCTGTTTTTGTACACTTTAAATGGATTCATATGGTGTGTCCACTTTAGCATCTGACTTTTCACTCAGTCTTGTGACATGCAACCGTATTGAGGTGTGGAGTTGTAGATCATCCATTTTCATTGCAGTATAGTGTTCCACTGTGTGAATTTACCACATGTATCCTTTTTTTTTTTTTTGTGAGGAAGATCAGCTCTGAGCTAACATCCATGCCAATCCTCCTCTTTTTGCTGAGGAAGACCGGCTCTGAGCTAACATCTATTGCCAATCCTCCTCCTTTTTTCCCCCAAATCCCCAGTATATAGTTGTATGTCATAGTTGCACATCCTTCTAGTTGCTATATGTGGGACCTCGCCTCAGCATGGCCGGAGAAGCGGTGTGTCGGTGCACGCCCGGGATCCGAACCCAGGCCACCAGTAGTAGAGCACGTGCACTTAACTGCTAAGCCACAGGGCCGGTCCCTACATGTATCCATTTGCAAAGGATTCTCAGACCCAATTTTGATGTGTGTGTGTGGAGGCTTCCCCACACCAACAAGCAGATCTCTGATGCTAGCAGGGTATGTGAGAATTCAACTCAATTCTGACACTATCTACCCAGAGATAGAATCAGATTCCACAGGGAAAGGGCTCAGTCCCACAAGACCGCCCTCCACTTGAGATGCCAGTCACAAGCCCAGCTTGTTACCTGTGCTTATTTTTTTCAATAATTTTTTTGTGTGTGGTCACATTGGTTTATAACATTCTGTAAATTTCAGGTGTACATCATTATACTTCTATTTCTGCATGGATTACATCATGTTCACCACCCAAATACTAATTACAATCCGTCATCACACACATGTACCTAATCATCCCTTTGCCCTCCTCACTCCCCTCTTCCCCTCTGGTAACCACCAATCCAATCTCTGTCTCTATGTGTTTGTTTGTTGTTGTTATTATCTACTACTTAATGAGTGAGATCATATGGTATTTGACCTTCTCCCTCTGACTTATTTCACTTTGCATAATACCCTCAATGTCCATCCATGTTGTGTGCTTCTGATTCAAGGGCTGTAAATCAGAGGTTCCCAAGATCCCTCCTCTGGTTCAAGTGATTTGCTAAAACAGCTCACAGAACTGAAGAAAACCCATTTACTCACTAGATTACTGATTTATTACAAAGGATATTAAAAGATATGAATCAACAGCCAGATGGACAGATACATAGGGTGAGGTCCCAGACAAAGGAACTTCTGTCTTCATGGAGCTTGGGGCCCAGCACGGTGGCATATGGAAGTGTTCTGGTTCCCCAACGTGGAAGCTCTCTGAAAAAGGCCAACAAGCTGTCCTTTCGGGTTCTTATGGAGGCTTCATTACATAGTCATGACTGACTAAGTCATTGGCCATTGGCAACTGATTCAACCTGCAGTCCCCTCCCCTCCCCAGAAATCAGGGGGTAGGACTGAAAGTTCCAATCCTCTGATCACATGACTGGCTCCACTGGCAACCAGCTCCCACCCTTGGGTGCTTTTCAAAAGTCACCTCATTAACATATCAAGAGATACCTTTGTCATTCTTCAACACTTAGGAAATTCCAAGGGTTTGGGGAGCTGTGAACCAGGAACTGTGGACAAGACCAAATATATATGAGAAATATTTTGGTCATCTGAATGACCAAATATATATTTCTTATAAATTTCTTATAAATCACAATATTGTACTATTCTACTCTTTTTTTTTTCTGAGGAAGATTCTCCCTGAGCTAACATCTGTGCCAGTCCTCCTCTGTTTGGTATGTGGGTTGCTGCCACAGCACGGCCACCAACGAGTGGTGCAGGTCTGCACGCAGGAACTGAGCCCAGGCAGCCGACGCCAAAGCAGAGCATGCCGAACTTAACCACTAGGCCACGGGGCTGGCTCCTGTACTATTCTATTCTTGATGGGCATATGAGTGTTTCCAGTTTGGGGTTATTACAGATACTGCTGCGATGCATAATCTAGTACATGTTTTTGTTTGTTGGAGAACATATGTATGCACTTCTGGTGGGCAAATTCTTAGGAGTGGAATTTCTGGTTCCCCATATATAGGGAACATATATGTCCAGCCTTAGCATAAATTGCCAAACAGTTTTTCAAAGAGGTTAGACCAACCTACACCCCTACCTTCAACATATGGGAGTTCAGGTTGCTCCATGACCTTGCCAACACTTGGTTGGGTCTAGTTTTAGACAGTAAGAGACATCTACGGGGAGATATCCAATAAGCCATTCAATGCAGGTGTCAGAATCTTGGATTTAGCAACATTTATGGGGGTGGAGGGGATAGGAAGCAGAGCTCTCAAGAGAGATTGAGGATTATTCAGAGTGGTGGGAGAAGAACCAGGTGAGCAGTGTGATGGAAGCTAAAGGAAGATTGGAGGGACTGACAGCACCCAACGTTGCAGAGTGAGAAGACATAAGGTCAGTGTTGGGAAGAGCCCATCGGATGTGAAAGTAAGAAGTTGTTGGTAACTTCCTTTGCCAGCACAGGGCTTGGCCTCCTCTCAAGACGGCGCTCCCTAACCTTCACTGCTACCTGAGGGGGGTCCTTCTGCCCATAGCATGTGGACCAAGGAGTCTCTAGAAATGACTAGCCAGTGGACAGGGGCCCAGGAGAGACAGCAGTTTGGTGACCATGGGTGAGGGGTGGCCCTGAATCTGCCCAGGCTAAAGATATGCCCCCTTGACTCCCACTGCAACCTATGCATGAGCCGGCAGAGTATTCACCACATGCATTGTCCAGTGGTCCATCATCTCCTGGGTCCTCAAGCCCCTTGTGGGCAAAGAGTGAGGCTTCCATTTCAGAAGGCCCAGGCCGTGGAGCAGTGCCCGGCTCACAGCAGACATGCAGAAGTGGTTTGTGGAATGGGTAAATATGTATTATTTAAATGAAGGCACAATTTTAAAAAGATAGCTTTATAACTGTGATGAAAAAGATGAGACTATTCCTCTACTCTCTACAACAAATCTGAAAGTTTTTGTGGGCATCACATTCAAGTATTAGATAGGAAAGTGGTTAAGGAAGGACTTTTATTTCTTACTGTCTACACTCAGGTTTTGTTTGAGATTTTTTTAATAGGTATGTGTTACTTTTATAATCAGAAAAGAAATGAAGGTATTTGTTTTGGTGAAAATGGGAAATGGAGCTTTGGTGCTTTAAACCAGCCATGTCTAACGGAACCTTCTGCGAGAGTGGAAACGTTCCGTATCTGTGCCATCCGGTACAGTAGCCAATAGCCACATGTGGCCAGTGAGCCCTTGAAATGTGGCTGGTGTGACAGAGGAATTGAATTTTTAATTTTATTAATTTTAATTCATTTAAATTCAAACAGCCACACAGGACTAGTGGCTATGGAATTGGACAGTGCAGCTTTAAACCATCGGTTTATGTTAATACATACAAACTCTTTTCCTATCAAATTAGGCATTCATTCTTTTTATTCATACTTCTATAAAGATAGTTTATACGTTAGTTTTATGTTAAATTTTGCACACTTTCAGTTTTCCCACATCATTTATACAGTATTTATGCTAATATTGTGGTTTGATATTTTCTGTACATTATAGGCAAGCCTAAAAAAGATTTTCTAAACAATGTCCTAAATGTAAATATGTCACAGTAGGGGGACCGGGAATCGACTCCTGAATAGCACATTCGGCAGACACTAGGAATGATGATGATGATGATGGAGAGGTAATAAGTAGAGGGAAAAACTTGCACTGTTAATGCTAAGTGGAAAAAAAATGTTGTAAACATTGTTTAGATAGTAGGTTCTCATATATGTTTTTAAAATACGCGTAGAAAAAAGACAGGAAAGATTTACAGTAAGATGTTAACAGTGTTGCCTTTGGTGGTAAAAAAATATAGGTGCTTTTTTTTTCTCTTTGCTACATTAATGTATTTTCCAAAATTCTGTAATGAACAAAAATAATAATAATTATCCTTGTCTTTCTGTTTAATTTTACTGCCCCTAGTTTCTCAGCGTCTGCAGAGGTTTTTCCTGGTAGACATTTACTTAGTTTGACTTCTTCCCAAGGGGTCTGTTAACTTATATGTGACTATTTTCATTTCGCTTTTCCATGTAATGAATCATTTTATTGAATTTCTCTTTCTTTTTTTAACTTGATTTTTCCTCTCTCGTCCTTCTGTTCAGCCACACTGGGATTATCGTCTACGGAGGTACGTTACAGTAGGAAGGCTGGAATTTATGTGGATACTGTTTTTGAAGATTTTCCTAGCCACAAATGATGTATAGGATTATCACTTTTTTAAAAAAATTTATCTTTTCTGGTAGTGGCAATAGCACGTTTTTTCTGGGCAAACTCCAAGATTGGTGTTTTAATGAGAGAATGCAAGTAAAGCAAGTCTTAACTCAGATGGCATAATCTCGAATCCAGCACTTTTTAAAATTAGATCCCCAGAAGGGACTTCCAGGGGATGCAAGGAGCCTGACCTCGGATTTGGGCTCCCCAAGCCCCCGAAGATAACATCGCCCTCTACACGGGTGTGTCTGTGAGATCACTAGCTGGTCACCCACAGTGGCAGACATTGGTTTATCTAGACTGAAAGCTGAGCGGCAACTGTGTGTGTTAAGGCTGGATTAAGAATTCAGCTGTGCTACAGTAGTGTGAAAGCAGCCATAGTCAATAGGCAATGAATGAGCAAGGCTTCTCCTGTGGTGCTGACTGCAGTTGCCTTTGACTGTGACTTTTCTGATGCTCCTGCCCCTCTGGCCTCCCACAGGATGAGGGCGAGGACCCCTGGTACCACAAAGCGTGCAAGTGCGATTGCCAAGGAGGCACCAACGCCCTGTGGTCTGTGGGTGCCACCTCCTTAGACTGCATACCGGGTGAGTGTCCCCTCTCCTTGGGACACCAGATCCTTGGAGTGTCCTTGGGAACACCCTGTTTCTCCTCCTTCTCTCAACCCAGCTGAATTACACCCCCGAATGCCAAGCTCTGGGTTTTCTCCAGTTGGCCTCTGAGCTTCAAATCTCACAATGGCCACTGCTCCAACCAACTCCAATGACGTCACTATTCAAAAACAGCTTCCTGGATCTCTACTTGGCCTGGATGAGATGATAAGGTGGGATCTAATTGTCAATAAAGAGATCAGTGGAATTTATTGAAAATAAATTAATGGTGGGTATCTTGAGAAGAGCACAGGCTTTTGAGCCCAAGAGACCAGAGTTGGAATGCTGGCCGCCTCATGTCTTATCTGGGACTTCCGCTTTGGTCTTTTTCTGTCAAATGGAGGTAACAGTAGTGGGCCTGGGTGTTAATTGCTCACTAGACAACCATGCACTTCCCCACATTCCAGCCCCCTTGCTGTCAGGTGGTGCCGTATGAGCAGTTCCTTCCAGCCAAAGTGAGCAGTGTCCCTTCCGAAATGAGGCCCTTAAGGGCTGGTACTTGACTCTACGGCTCACCCTTTCCCTGCTTGAGAAAGTGGCTTGTCCTTCACCTGGGTGCCTGGGAGGGTAAGTGGAGCAGAACTCCCTGCAGACCCTTCATGGGCAAGTTGCCTGAGTGAAAAAGAAACCTTTGCTGTGTTAAGCTTCTGAAATTTCTGGGACAATTTGTTCTGCAGCATAACACAGGCTTTCCTGACTAATATGAATGCCTTCCTCTAAGGCAGGGCCAGCAACTTGGTCTGTAGAGGACCAGACCGTAAATATTTGTGGCTTTGTGGGCCATGTGGTCTCAACTCCTCAATTCTGCCATTGTAGTGGGAAAGCAGCCATAGACGATGTGTAAATGCATGAGCATGGCTGCGTTCCAATAAAACTTTATTTACAAAAGCAGACGGTGAAGCCACAGTTAGCCCCAGGGCCACCGTTTGCCAGCCCCTGCTCTAGGCAGTTGTGAGGAATAAAGCTGATGAGGCATAAAGCACCTTGTGTTGCACCTGGCAAACGGTACCATTTCATAAAGGTCAGCTCGTCTTCCTGCCTCCTAAGAGCTCACACTGACTTGCAGAAGCTTGGGCGGCCCAGCAAGTGTTTGCAATGCTCAGTGCTTTCCAGGGCCCAGAGGCTCTTTTGCATGAAACTGTCCTTGCCACCCTCTCCAGGGTTGTGAAGGTGCCACGCAACATCATTCACTTTACACAATCGCCTATCATAGGTCCAGGAGAGGCAAGTTTGTGTGTATGTATGTGAGCTTCTCTTCATTATTTCATTAAATTTGCATTAAAATAGCACATTGTGGGGGAGGAGGGGCAGTCTACAAAGGCTTTTACTGCCTTCGTTTTCCTCTTTACTAAAGGAGTAGGAGGTTGTTTCTGAACTGTCTTCTGGAAGGGAACAGCAGGATCCCCACAGTGAGGAAAGCAGTAAGGGCTGTTTAGTTCGGTGGGCTTCCCCCCAGGATGTCCCACTGAGCTCCATGGCAGGAGCTCCTGCAGCCATTATGCGTTGATGTGATCTGCCCAGTCAATAGTGAAGCGCCCTCCTTGATAATCCATTTAGAATTCAATTCCACTCTCTTTCACCATGTGCCTGTTATGTGCCAGGCACTGATGGGGAGACAAAAATGAAGGCATTGCCTCCATCCTGGAGGAGTTTACCATTTAGTGGAAACAAATGTTCTCTTCACTAGAGACATGAGACCTACTGGAATTCTATTCCAAGGAAGCACTTTCTAAGAAGAAATTGAAAAGAGATTATGCGGATTGGCTTCATTGACCCAATCAACTGCGAAGCTGAGAAGGGCCGTCTGTTTGAGGAATGTGAAGACGATTCTGGTCCCTCAAGCCTTCTCCCCTACAGCGTTGTTGTGAGCTTGAAGTTCTGATATCAGAAATTCTTTTAGCTTAAGTGTTCTCCCCTCCCCGCTGGTTTTTTTGTTTTGTTTTGTTTTGTTTTTTAACAACACAGATATTTCCAGGAAGGAAAAAAATACGACCTCGGTGTTAAATGGTTGATTCATTGGTGTTAATTGGTTTTTTCAAGAAGGATGATTCAGGGCAGGACTAGCCACAACCTTCCAGAAGTCACTTGCCCATCAGTGCCTCATATCTTCAGGGGAATATAAAGAACACATCTTGGTCTCTCCGGACCCTGAGTTTCAGCTCTTGCGCCGGAGTCCGCCTTAGGGGAGAAAGGCCTAGAAAGCACAGAAGGAAAGGAGGGTCATTCAGAGCTGCCAGGAGGCCCTCCCAGGTGCACACTGGTGGTTACTGCCCAGAGGCCCCACCCACGGAGCAGAAGGTGACCGGCTAGGTGCATTACAGCCTCCTAATCTTCAGCTTAATGCTATTAAAAATACTAAAACGTCTGCTTTTCTACAGTTGAGCCATGACTACCTCAGCTCTCTGAGAGGGGAGACCAGGGTAGGGAAGGTATCAAAGTATAAGAAATCCAATGACTCAATGCTTTACTTTTATTCTAGATTTCATATTTCTGTATTATATTCAACTTTATACTCACTCTTCTATAAATATTCTTCTTTTTTTTTTTTTTTGTGAGGAAGATCAGCCCTGAGCTAACATCCATGCTAATCCTCCTCTTTTTGCTGAGGAAGACCGGCTCTGAGCTAACATCTATTGCCAATCCTCCTCCTTTTTTTTTTTCCCCAAAGCCCCAGTAGATAGTTGTATGTCATAGTTGCACATCCTTCTAGTTGCTGTATGTGGGATGCAACCTCAGCATCGCCGGAGAAGCAGTGCGACAGTGCGCGCCCGGGATCCGAACCCGGGCCGCCAGTAGCGGAGCACGCGCACTTAACTGCTAAGCCACGGGGCCGGCCCCTATAAATATTATTCTATATTCTATACCTTGTCATATATATTCAAGTCTAATACATGTGCATAATAATATTCACATCTCTCTTGTCAAAAATGATGCTGACCTCTCTTTGCTCTTTTAGGTTAACATTCTTCATAAGCATGTCTGGCCCTCATGCCTACAAATCAAGAAATTATCTACCGAACGAGAAAGGCTAGCATGTTAAGGATACGTAGCCTGGATTAGCAGCACATTGTGAATAAGCCTTTATCCATCTAATTATCAAATCATCACTCAGAAGAGCCACTTGTGCCACAGAAGATGCAGGGTTTTCCTTAAAATGAATGTAGAAACAGTCTTTTATTTTTCTTGAGCAAGATTAGCCCTGAGCTAACATCTTCCTCTGTTTTTGTATGTGGGACGCTGCCACAGCATGGCTGATGATTGGAGTTGTCCATGCCCAGGATCCAAGCCTGCGAACCCAGGCCACAGAAGCAGAGCTCGCCAAACTTAACCACTACGCCACAGGGCCGGCCCTGTAGAAACATTCTTTTTTCACTTAAAATGAGTGTAGAAACAGACTTAATAGCTACAGTAACAAACTTCCATTGGGCAGAAAACTTGGGAAGGACATATTCTGTGTGTGTCTGGTGAGGATCCCCTTAATTCCTTCAGCAACATTATTCACGTTGCTTAATACTAGCTTATACTCAATTGACAGTTTCTTTTTTATTAGGCCGGTGCGAATTCTCCGGGCTGGTCAACTTCTACTTCCTCCCTGAGCTCTCTGCTTCCTGTTTCTGCCATTTTCTTGGCTTATCCCTAGTGGCCACCCAAGATGGAGTCATGATGTTGGTTTATCCCTTCATTCATCCATCCAATCAATAACTACTGAGTGCCTAGCAGGTGCAGGCATTCTGCTTGGCTCAGAGGATAGAATGGTGAGCAAGACAGACCCGGGGAGCAGACAATGAAATAATCACCCAGAGGAGGGATAAGGGACAGGTGCAGGGTGCAGGGGAGGCAGCACCGGGAGGCCCTTACCCTGCTCAGGGTGGGCAGTGGAAGTGGGCAGAGATCTGAAGGATGAGTAGAGTTGTCCAGCTGAAGGGGGAGGAGAGGGGACAGGAGTGTCACAGGCAGAGGGAACGGCCTCAAGGGAAGGCCTCCAGGCCTGCATGAGGATCTGAAGGGAGCTCAGCCAGGACCATGGAAGGAGGAGGAGAGGGGGAAAGGAGTCAGGAAAAATAATAATAACATAACTGGAGTTTACTCCACAGCACACAGAGTGCGAGAAATGTCACATTTTCTATTTTTTCAAGTTCAAATAACTCCAGTTTGAGTTCCCCTTTGTCATGGCCTGTGAGGAGTCTACAGACAGGGTTGTTGAAGGTTCTTCCTCTCTCCTTTGACTACATGAAAGCCCCACGGGCTTGCGACAGCTGCCCGGGGGCAGGGCCTGGGCTCAGGCTGGGCGGCAGCTCCCTGCCCGGCCCACAGCCCCACTTGAAGGAAGACACCTTGTTGGTGGCTCTTCTCCCTCTGAACTAAGCTCAACTTGGGGACCTTCCCAAGTTTCCTGAGGATGTCCAGAGTTCAGGACTCCCAGGCCCCATCTGTGGTCCGGCCCCCTCAGAAGAACTACGTCCCCGCTGAGCTCAGGCCCCTACCACGAGGCCCCCACCCCCACACACAGGGGTCAAAGCCCAGAGTCTCTAGCTACCTCCTCCTCTGGGACAAGCAGCTAATTCCTGTGGAGGCCTAGACCTTCCAAATCCATAAGCCTGAGGAGAGATGCTGTCAGTAGGCTTCTCCTGTCTCAAATATCACACACACACACACACACACACACACACACACACACACACGGCTTATTCCTTCCTGGGGCAAGGAGAGCCCAACTCTCTAGAAACATGAAGCTGGCCTCCTTCTCGGGGAGCTGTAAGGGGAATAATGGGGGCAGGTCACAGTAGGGTAGAGGGGTGTTAGATTCCTTCCCTGGTGGTCTTCACCGGAAAAACAAACATGCAACACTCAAGAAGTCATCAATGTATTCTCACAAATTCACCCAATTACACCAATATTAGCTGCTACTTTTCGGCCAGGTGCCGCAGGTTCTACACTCCACAAATGTTATTTCACGTAACCCCATGGCAACTTTATGAAGGCAGTTACTAGTGTCGTGCTCATTTCACAGATGAGGAAACTGAGACCCACAGAGGTTAAGCCGCTTGCCTAAATTGATGCAGAGGGAGAGTGGGATCCAATCCCAGGTCGCATTAGCTGTAAGCAGGCGTTCTTGACCTCGGCTGCCCATTATAACCACTGCGGCTTTACTCCATGCCTAGGCGCTGCCCCAGACCAATGCCATCAGAGTCTCTGGGGGTGTGGCCCGAGCATCAGCGCTTCTGCAATTCTCCCGCTGACTCCAGGGGGCAGCCAGCCTGGGAGTCTCTGCTTTGTGCCCTGGGCCAGACCCACAGCTTTCTGGGTTAGTAGCCGGGTAGCTGGAGGCACCGATGCCTGAGACGGGAGCACTGGTCCGGGGCTGTCTTGGGCTTGGCTGCTGAGGGGTCAGTTGTGGACATATGGGGTGTGAAGAGATTTTGGGTCACCCATATGGAGCTGTTCACCTGGAAAATATTCAGGGGGCAGTGGGACGAGGCTTGGGGCCTGGGAGTCAGGCATTGGCTCCCAGACGCCAGCTGAAGCCACGGGGACAGTGAGATCATCGCCTCCCCTGGAGAGCAGGCAGGATCCACGTCTGAACAAGCCCTCACAGGCCTCCAAGGCCATTGCCACTGGCCAGGTCCCTGCAGGTCTATAGCCCCCTCTTAACTGGTAGATGTGCTAATTGGGAAGAAATGGCAAAGGAGATGTGAGGGGAAAACAGAGAAAGAGCAAAATGACAAGAATAAAGCGATCAGAGAGAGAATGATGGCTTTTCCTTCTCCTCTGCCCCCTCCCTCGGAGCTGGTGGTCGCGGAGCGAGGAACTGGCGTTTCAGGATGGAGGGGCCTTAGAGACACCCACGGTTAGAATTTAAGTGTCGACCAAGGGCCTAACTGAAACCCAGCTTCCTGACGCTGAGGCCTTGTCCCTCCTTCCGGAAGCACGGGCTTGTCTTCCAGGTCGGAGGGGAGTTGAGGAGGTGGAGGAGCCCCCAAGGCCACAGGCACTAGACCCCTGAATCCACCAGCCGACAGATGCCTTCCTTGGCAGGCCAAGGTTTCCAGAATGCGCTTTGAAAGTGTGCTTATTAAAAATGCGGCCGGGGGCCGGCCCGGTGGCGCAAGCGGTTAAGTGCGCGCGCTCCGCTGCGGCGGCCCGGGGTTCGCTGGTTCGGATCCCGGGCGCGCACCGACGCACTGCTTGGTAAGCCATGCTGTGGCGGCGTCCCATATAAAGTGGAGGAGGATGGGCACAGATGTTAGCCCAGGGCCGTCTTCCTCAGCAAAAAAAGAGGAGGATTGGCGGGTGTTAGCTCAGGGCTGATCTCCTCACAAAAAAAAAAAAAAAAAAAAATGCGGCCGCTCTGGGGGTAGAATCCTGGAAACTGCATTCTTTTTTTTTTTCTTTTTTGTGAGGAAGATCAGCCCTGTGCTAACATCTGCCAATCCTCCTCATTTTTTGCTGAAGAAGACTGGCCCTGGGCTAACATCCATGCCCATCTTCCTCCACTCTATATGGGACACCGCCACAGCATGGCTTGCCAAGCGGTGCATCGGTGCGCGCCCAGGATCCGAACCGGCGAACCCCGGGCCGCCACAGCGGAGAGCGTGCACTTAACCGCTTGCGCCACCGGGCCGGCCCCGGAAACTGCACTCTTAACAATGCTTCCCTGAAGATTCGCGTGATCGAGTGGCCTATAAAATGCTCCTGTTCTCTCTCTCAGGCATTGACATTATTTTAATAGGTCCCAGAAGCCTCAGGTACTTGATAAACTACAAATGCTGTAGTTTGCCTACAGTGCAGGCCCCACTGAGCTGCAGCTGCTGGTGGGAGTGGGCCCTCCTCCTTTGGTGCATTGGGCAGAAAGGCTGTTAAGCCCCCCTGGCCAGAGGTCTGAAGCTGTCCTTCTGTCTTCAGCCCCTGGGGACAGGGCATGACTGTCCCTACAGGCATTCTGGAGCCGCAAAATGGCGTTCAAGGTTTTGCATGCTTCATTCAGTTTTACTGACTTTTGAAAATCATCTTCCAGAAAGACCTCAGCACTCATTTTACTGTTGAAGGTGATGATGCTGCAGTAAATATGTTCAGCTCTTCAATCTGAACTCAAATTTACACATGGAAAAAAAATAATTTGATTTACCTTACTTGAAGTTTATCACCCACAATCAGAAAACTAGGAAAATGTATTTGCATAAGTTTATCATTTGTTTTCTACAGAAATTCAGCTAGAGACCGGGTTGGTTATAAATAAGAGACCCTCTAAATAGCGGCTTATTGAATGAGGAGTTTTGTTTTGACTCACATGGTAAAAAGACCAGGAGTAGGGAGTTGCTTAAGGATATCAGGGCTGAGGTTTCTGCAGTTCTCCCGGCCTTACTCATATAGTGCAAGATGGCTACTGTTGCACCAGCCATCAGGTCTTCCTTATAGGCAACAGGAAGAAAGAAGAGGCAAGCAAAACCTGATCGGAAATCTCCAGCAGACATCCCATTATATCTACTGGTCAGAAATTGTGTCACATGGTCACTTCTAACTGCAAGGGAGGCTGGGAAAGATTGTTTTTTGAGCTGGCCACATTGCTGCCTCCAACAAAATTAGGGTTCTTTAGTCAAAAAGAAGGGGAGAATGAATACTGGGTGAGCAATTGGCAGTCTCTGGCCAGGTAACACAACACTAAATATGAGAGGAAATACATGAGAAGAAGCATAGAACACACAAGAACCAGCTTTGGCTATTCTTCTTTGGAAAAAGCACTTCTTTTCAACTGTTCCTTATTCAACAGTCACTCAGGCATATTTCACCCTCTTTTTTTTCCACTAGACTAGTGAGAAAATTTATAAGTGGGAATTAAGTCTTAATATATAATTGCCTTTCTTGCCTCTCACCATTGTTTTGTTCCTATGATTGGCATCATATGCTGCCTGAGGACAATTAGGGACCCTGATGTCATCATGCAGGATGGCTAACCCTGTGTTAATGAGCAAAATAAAAAGTAAGGCATTTAAGTATGATATTTCGCTGCGAACCTCTTGGTTTTCAGGTCTCTAAGTTTGTGGAGCAGGCGAAGTATTTCTACCCCCCCCCATGAGGTTGCCATAGAACCACTTCCGTCTGCTTTTACAAATGTCGTGTCTCTATGGCAATCCCTTCACTTCATCTTCACCCTCTTCTCGCAGTGACTGGGTGGAAGACCCAGCCCCGCCGCTGCGAACCACGCTGACAAGTAAGACGTTCTCCACCTTCCAAAGCGCAAATGAGACGGTTTGATTAGTCATTTCAGTCAGGCCGTGTTTGTTGAGTACTGCCATGCGCTATGAGGGCTCTAATGTGCACGGGTTTTCCTTTCGCAGAATGCCCATATCATAAGCCCCTGGGTTTTGAGTCAGGAGAGGTGACCCCAGACCAGATCACCTGCTCCAACCCGGAGCAGTACGTGGGCTGGTACTCTTCGTGGACCGCCAACAAGGCCCGGCTCAACAGTCAAGGCTTTGGGTAAGCAGGGAAGGTGGCTCAGGGGTTTTTTCCCCTGTGATTTGAAAAAGCAGGCTCTATAATAAATGAATGACACAGAACGCATTTATTTATTCAACAAATATTAACTGAGCGCCTTCCATGTGCCAAGGACTGTGGATACAGCAGTGCACAAGGTGGATGAGGGCTTGGCCTTCAAGAAGCACCCAGTTTAGGGGGGGAGGCGGACTCTAAGCACACAATCACACAACTGATCATTTAATAAGTGTGGTGAGGGCTGGGGAGGAGACAAAGAGGGAAGAAAGACCTGTCCATTTGAAGCATCAGGGAAGGCTTTCTAAGGAAACGATATTTAACCTGAGACCTGAGACCTGCAGTTGGCCAGGTGATGGGGGGAGAGGCACAAGGTATAGCAGGTGCAAAGGCCCTGAGTTGGGAAGATCCTTCAAGGGAATGGATGGGGACCATAGAGAAGACCAGCAAAGTTAGAGCACAGGTGAGATAAGGCTGGAGAGGTAGGCAGAAGTCAGATCGTGTAGGGCCTTACACATCATGGTAAGGATTGTGGTCCTTATTTTAGGGATAACGGGAGGACCCTGAATGTGCATTAGTTAGAATACAGGTTTGTGCTGCTGTAACTAACAAAGTACAGAGACTTAAACAATGGAGAGGTATATTTCTTGCTCATCTAAAATTTTCATGAGGCAGTCTAGGTGTGTTAAGGCAGCTGGATGGTATCTGAGGCCCAGACTCTTTCTACCTTGTTCAAGATGGCTGCTCTAGCTTCCACTATCACACCTGCACACTAGTCAGTAGAGAAAAAAGAAGAGCAGAGAACACACACTTTTCCTTTAAGGACACAAACATAATCCTATGGGCCACTTCTGCCCACATCCCATTGATCAGAACTTGGCCCAATGGCCTCACCTAACCGCAACGGAGACCAGGAAATGCGATCTTAGCTGGGTGGCCATTTGCCCAGAGAAAACCCAGGAGTTCTATTACTAAAGAAAGATGGGAAGAAGATATTGGGAGACAATTAGCAGACTCTACCAGAGAAAGATTTGAAGTTGGGGAGTATCACAATCAGATTTGTATTTTAAGAAAAATCTGCTGGCTCCTGTGGGGAGAGCTGTTGGAGGGGAGCAAGAGTAATTCAGGGGGACTAGTTAAGTAAACTACACAGCAGTCCAGGCGAGAATAGAGTGTGACATGGGCTAGAGTGGTGGCAGTGAAACGGAGAGAAGCAAATGACTTTGAGAAACATTTGGAGATGGAGCCAATAGATGGATTGGATGCTTGAGGTGACAGAGAGGAAGCGACCAAGGATGGCTCTCAGACTGCTGGCAGGAACACCTGGGAGGCTGGGGGTGGCATCCAGAAAGATGAATACTGGAAGGAGGGGTTGGGGCGGGGTAATTAGGAGCTCACTTTTGGACAAGTTTCATTTGAGATGCTGTAAGGCATCCAGGAGAAGTTGTCTAGCCAGCAACGGATTCTCGGGATTTGGAATTTTGGTAAGGTCTGGGATGCAAGTAAAAAGTTAGGGGCCACCCAAGGAGCAAGTCCAGAATTAGAAGCGAAGGCAGCCAAAGACTGAGTCCCAAGAAGCTAATTAATACACAATAAAATAAAATTTAAAAAAACAACAACAAAGGGGAAACTGTAGGTTTCTACAATTTTTGAGGGATATAGCTAAAAAACGAATCAGTTCCTTCAATGGTTGGTTTGCTTTACAATTGTCAAAAGCCCTTCCAGAGCCACTTGGTTCAGTGTTCTACACATGGTAGACACTCCCTGAAAGCCACGCAAGACAGCACGTGAAGGAGACGCAGATACGTATGAAGAGAGTGAATTAAAGAAAAAAACAAGACATGGAGAGAAACATCAGGAGAGACCAAGAAAAGGGAAGTGGGCTGGCGGGTACAGTAATCATGCATTCGCATGTTTTAAAGAAAGACATGCTCAACCACACCCCAAAGGTGATTTCAGCTACACTCAAAGGCTTTTCTTTGACAAATTAGCTGAATTTGGCAATTTTTCCTCTGGTGGTGGAGATGCAGGGAGAGAGAAGGATCTAGGTATCACAGGGGCTGGACACTTCTCGGAGACAAGCGTCTGGGTGCTTAGCAGATTGCAGCTCAGCCTGCCTGAGCTTGTGGGGGCTCTGCAGGCACTGGAGTCCCCTCAGACCGCGCCCCCCGGCTTTTCAGAGGCACTTCCGGGGAAAGGCTCCAGTGATTCGCGGTGTCTCCGGCAGGTGCGCCTGGCTCTCCAAGTTCCAGGACAGCAGCCAGTGGTTACAGATCGATCTGAAGGAGGTCAAGGTGATTTCAGGGATCCTCACTCAGGGGCGCTGTGACATCGACGAGTGGATGACCAAGTACAGCGTGCAGTACAGGACTGATGAGAGCTTGAACTGGATTTACTACAAGGACCAGACCGGAAACAACCGGGTAAGATGGTCTTCCCCCAAACCACCTTCAGCTCGCACTCTCTGGGACTCCCCTGCAGTCCCTGTCCCTGTGCTCTAGTCGGCAGCCCTCTGTCAGAGCACTGACCCCAAGGCGTGGTGAGTCATCGGTGCTTCTTCCCTACAACACAGGCCGCTCTCTGACGACAAGGCAAGTTGTGGTGCCTAGTGCCGTTTGTTTGCCAATGAGTTTTGCTCATCTGTTTGCCACTCTTGTGTGCGAAAGACATCTTTGAATTCTCCTATCACTGTACAGCTGCTTGAATAATCAAAAGCGGCCATTTGGACTATTCCGAACTCGCCGGACCATTGAAGACTTTGCCGCATGGGCCTGACTTGATCTATTACTCATGCGGGCGGGTCCTTGTCCATTTATGTAGATCTGGCCTCTCCTTACTATTGATGGAGACCAACTGCTGGGAAGCTTTCTATGCCCCAGCAAGTCAGCCAGGAAACCACATAAGTGGTTAAAAGGACTCGCGCAGTGCAGACACGGAGGCACTTATCCCTTGGAGCGACTTTATATCTTACTCATCTCTGAGGGCCGAGCCCCAAGTCTTGTTCATCATAGGCTGAACAGAGTAGGCTCTTATTTATATATATATATATAAACACATCTAATCAATATTATATATATAAAGTATATTTGCAATGAATTAAAACCTCAGTAGCTGTTTAGAAATGTTAAATGTTAATGTCCTTTTGCTTGAGAGCAAGGGCTTCCCTGGCTAATCTGGACATTTAGTCAGTTTAGGTAGACGTGCGTGGCTGAAAAGCTTCAGAAGGCTTTGTACTCTCTGATGACAATTTGCAGAGCAAGACATTCACGGGTTGAGATTTCAAGGAGTTTGAACACAATGGGAAAAACCATCTTGATACTTGGACATTTTATTTCATTTTTGTTCTTATTAGTTGGCTTTTCAAAAAGATATGAAAATTATTTTTCAAGCCCTCTCTGTGTTTCTGAAGGCCTTGATGGTTCTTTGCAAAGAAGCACTGTGCTCGGGCACTCATGCAGTCTGGAGGAGCTTCCATCCTCCCTCACACCTGACTCCTGACTTGCATAGGTTCAAGGGCAAACAGCTTAGAGAAGGGGGGTGGGAAACTGCTATTGGGAAGAAAGGCAAGATCATGGCAGCTGAGGTCCTTCTTGTCTTGTCCATGGATGAAGCCAGTGTGGCAGCCAGATTTTTTCAGGAGATTATCCCAGAAGGAAATGAAACGTTCCGGTGTCATCAGGCAGAGCACTATGACTCTGGAAAGAGTGCAAAGAATGATTTCTTTGGAAATATAGCCAAACATCCACTGCACCTTTTTGTTACATCCCAAAAAACACAAAGCAAACCCTTTTTCTCTCTATTCTGGGCACTACCCTCTCCCATCCAGAATCTTCCCTCCAGTTTTTACATCTTTTTTTTTTTTCTAAAACATTTTTCCAAGTTTAAAAAGTACTTGCCATTTCTATGAATGTAGAGACACACTTAAGCTTTGGCTCACAACTTCAGGGCCAACTCATGAGTTTTTACTCGAACCCCACTTTGGATACCTTTGGAACAAGGTAACATTCCTCTTGTGTGATGTAGCCCTTTGCAAAATTTGTCAAAATGCAAAGGATTAAAAGACAAAATTGGTCATAATCAAGAGGCATTTTATCAGCGCCGTCCAATAGAACTTTCTGCGATGATGGAAATGTTAATATCTGCACTGTCCAATACGGCAGCCACTAATCACATGTAGCTACTGAGCACTTGAACCTTGGCTGGTGTGACTGAGGAACTGAATAGTTATCTAATTTTAATTCATTTAAATTTAAACAGTCACACGTGGCTAGTGGCTACCATACTGGATGGTGCTGTTCTAGATGTCCCCATATAGTGACTTGGAGATGCCCCAAGGATGTAGGTGCTAACAATCACTCAAGGTTAGATTTTGCCGGGGGAAGAATCTGCCAATTCTCTGCACTTAAGCCATTTTCTGAGATTTTCCAGTTAGAAGTTGAGGCCAGCTTCAGACAGGAATCGTTCTTCCTTTTCTCTCCCTTGATGTGATGGTGACAGGATTTTCTCCCTCTCTTTAGGTCTTCTACGGAAACTCGGACCGAACCTCCACAGTCCAGAACCTGCTGCGGCCCCCCATCATTTCCCGCTTCATCCGGCTGATCCCGCTGGGCTGGCACGTCCGCATCGCCATCCGGATGGAGCTTCTGGAGTGTGTCAGCAAGTGTGCCTGACGCCTCCTGCCTCAGCCCGGGCCTGCGGCGGGGAGCGCGCAGGGTCCCAGGGGACCGCAACACACCACGGTGACAAACAAGGCTGTATTTACAAGCTCTTTTCAATGCAGAGCTGGGCAGAGAATATTTCTTTCCTTTTTGAAGATATAGTTTCCAATTTCAATGAAAAAAAAAAGAAAAATGAACTTATTCCCCACTCAGGGCCAAAGAAAATACGAACAAAGAAAATGTCCCTAAACACAATTTTCAGACAAAAGCCTAAGCAGCGGGATAATTTGCTGCTCTCGGGTTTTTTGTCTCAGTGACACTGTGAAAGGTGCAGTCCCAGGGGAACACAAAGCAGCGCTGATCACTTGAGACTTCTCCTGCTTTCCCACATTCAAGACAGGAACACAGAGTTTCATGAAGCCTCGCTCTGAATACAAAGGGGGAGCAAGCTTGCGGTTTCTCCTAGCTAGGTTTTCATTAAATCAGGGCCTTTTAGGACTTTAGAGCACCGGGTAAGCAGACTGAAAGTTTTGGAGGTGACTGGGTGGTGGCGATGAGTACAGTGGGTGGGAGCCCGTGTCCCGGTCTCCAGAGAGCCGGACACGCCCAAACACCCAGGTAGGAGGGCCTCCCCTGCCCTGAGCTCTCACCCACATGCACACAGGGATTGGGGGGTCCAGAGCACTCATCCATACAGTTCCATTCTGCAGCCCATTCAAGCGAATTATCCTTCCATGGTCACTATTTAGGTGAATACACGGGGCAGGCTGTACGTGTAAGTAGCAATTTCCCTCTATTGAGGAACCCCAAATGACCAGAGCACACCGACATTTCCCTTTATCTAGGGCTACCATTTTTTCAACAAGCTTCACACTTTGACAACAGTTGGCCCAGGAGCTATCACTGGCTACTCGGAGGAGGCCCATTAGCTGACTACATGCTTTGCAGGAAGCTGTCAGGACCTACATCCTAAGACAGCCAACGTGGCTACACTCCTGGAGAACCCAACCTTCCAACCTCTGCCCCCTTGTCTTGCAACAAGCAAACACACCTGTTCCTGACGCTGAAACCTCCCTGGGAAGGAACAGGCCTGGCCTTCCCCTCCTGGAGGAGCTCCTTAAGCAGGGAGCTGGGGGAACAGTGTAAGTCTCCTTGGTCATTTATAGCTCAATCTGAGTTTTCAGGCGCTTCCCTGGGACAGGCTGATGACATGGGGGATGGGCAGGAGAGGATTTGAAAGTAGCGGCTGAGAAGGGATGGAATCAGAGGATGCAGGCCCTCTAACGAGACTGGGGAATCCAAGACTGTCCTGGCCCTGACGCGGTGCAGCCTTTGCCGGCAGCTCGTTTCTTTGAGTTACTTTTTGTTTTCAAATGCCAAGTCCAGCAAATGGACTCACACTAACACCATCCTGAACATCACATTCACCTTTTCTGTGAGTGGGTATCCTCCTAAAGGCCCCAAATCTCTCCCCTGGTGTTTTTGGGCTTAGAACAGCTTCATATTTAACCCAGCATCTTTCTAACCCCATGCTGTATACTTGAACCTGGAAAAACGCTTTTCACTGCTCAATCTCAAATGTAAACATATCAATTCAGGGTGGGGAAAAAAATCCTTGTCTGGCCTTAGGACTCGTGGACAAATCCATTTTGAACAGAATGCCTGATCAGAGACTCTTATTGGGAAAGGTGAATGAACTTTTATCATGACACGGATTGTCAAAGAAAATGGCGGTAGCCTAAGAGTTCAGGTCTACAATTGGCACTCCAGACACAGGAGGGAAGTAGAGTTAAGGGAAAAAAGAAAAGAACGCAAGTGTAAGGCACGGATAAACGTTCTCCAAATAATTGTTCATGTTGGAAATTTTTGTTTTATAACAACTTTATTGAGATCAAGTTCACGTAACATACAAATTTCACCCATTTAAAGTGCACAATTCAATGACTTTTAGTATATTCAGAATTGAGCAACAATTATCACAATCAATTTTAGAAAAATTTCATCACCCCAAAAAGAAACTCTGTACCCATTAGCCATCACCCCCCAACCGACTTGCCCACCCCAGCCCTAGGCCACCACTGATCTACTTTCTGTCTCTGTAGATTTGCCTATTCTGGACATTTCATATAAATGGAATTATACAATATGTGGTCTTTTCTGTCTGGCTTCTTTCGCTTAGCAGTGTTTTCAAGGTTCATCCATGTTATAGCATGTATCAGGACTTCATTCCTTTTTATGGCTAAATATCATTCCATTGTATGGAGAGACCACATTGTGTTTACCCATTCATCCATTGATGCACATTTGGGTTGTTTCCACATTTTGACTATTACGAATAATGCTGCTATGAACAATTGCGTACAAATTTTCGTGTGGACATATGTTCTCATTTATCTTGGGTATATACCTAGGAGTGGAATTGCTGGGTCATACGGTAACTTTATGTTTAACCTTTTGAGGAACTGTCAGATGATTTTCCAAAGTGGCTCCATTCCCACCAGCAGTGTATGAGGGTTCCAATTTCTCTTCACTTGTTACCATCTTTTTGATGATAGCCGTCCTGGTGTGTATGAAGTAGTATCTCATTGTGGTTTTGACTTGCATTTCCCTATGATTTATGATACTAAGCATACTTTCATGTGTTTACTGGCCATTTGTACACCTTCTTTGGAGAAATGTCTATTCAGATCCTTTTGCCTATTTTAAAATCAGGTTATTATTAAGTTGTAAGAATTCTTTATATATTTTAGATACAATTCCCTTATCAGATATATGATTTGCAAATATTTTCCCGTATTCTGTGAGTTGGCTTTTTACTCTCTTGATGGAGTCCTTTGAAATACACATTTTTTAATTTTGATGAAGTCCAATTTATTTTTCTCTTTTGTTGCTTGAGCTTTTGGTGTAATACCTGAAAAACCATTGCCAAATGCAGATCATGAAGATTTACTCCTGTTTTCTTCCAAGAGTTTTATAGTTTTACCTCTTACATTTAGATCTTTGATCCATTTTGAGTTAATTTTTGTATATGGTATGAGGTAGGCGTCCAGCTTCATTCTTTGCATGTGGGTGTCCAGTTGTCCCAGCACCATTAGTCAAAAAGACTCTTCTTTCCCCATTGAATGGCCTTGACACCCTTATTGAAATCAATTGACCATAAAGGTGAGGGTTTATTTCTAGACTCTCAGTTCTATTCCATTGATCTATGTCTGTCCTTATGCCAGTACCATATTGTCTTTGTAGCTATCATATTGTAGTAGTATCATATTGTAGCTTTGTAGTAAGTTGGAGCTTACTACAACTTTTGTAGTTGTGGAAATTGGAACGTGTGAGTCCTCCAACTTTGTTCTTCTTCAAGGTTGTTTTGCCTATTGAGTCCCTCAAATTTCCATATGAATTTTGGGATCAACTTGTCAATTTCTGCAAAGAAGCCAGCTGAGATTTCACATTGGAAATTGGTCAATACTTCAGAATTTAATAAACAATGAGATACTGAGATATGTAAAATGTTTCTCTGCAGGTCATTTGTTTAGGACAGCATGTAAATTATTTACTTCATTTATGACAGAATATATAAAAAATAAAACTTTTATTGAGGGACATCTGAAGCCTAACAGAATCTTACTATTAAACACATGAACTATGTTTGCAGTATTCTTTTGTGGGGGAAACTTTCAATTAAATATATATAATGTAGCAAAAACTCATTCTCTTACCTTACATTAACATATTTATTTTCAGAAATGCTAGAATGTGGTCTACACTTGCAGGAGATTTTAACTGTGGTAAAATATTCACAACATATTGCAGGAGATTTTTAAACAACTAAATGAAGTGCTATGAAAAAAGAAGTAGCATTAAGTGTTGCCAAGATTAAGAAAATCTGAGCTGATTTTGGTATTCAGTGTGGGAGGAGGTTACTTGGACGAAGCAAAGGTATTTCAAAATAAAGGTACCACTATGAATCCAGTCTCAGAGCCCAGAAGATTGGCCCCCTAAAGCGAGCCTTTGAACAGACACCGACAGAAGCCTATCTTGTTGTCTATCTGGAGTGGGTTGTGGAGGCCTGCTGACACACACACAGCTGTAAGGGCTGCTGCTTCCCCTATGATCCCAAGAGTAGCTCCAAGCTGGGAGGTCTTAACCTAGACAACTTTGCAGGGCTGAAGTGAAGATCAAATAGGATAAGTGCAGCTAAAGGGCCTAACGAGCTCTCCATAACCAGCCATCATGATTCAGTGACATTCCTTTTTAACCTCACAGGGCTCCCAACTGGGGCACAAATAATAGCAATAATGTTGTAATAGCTAATATTTATTGAGAATCTATCAAGTGCTTTGCAGGTCATCATCTCATTAAATCCTCATAAGAGTCCTATGGGGTAGGTACTATTATTATTTCCATTTAAAGATAAGAAACCGAGGCATAGAAAGTTAAATGACGTGCCTCAAACCACACAAGATGTAGGTGATGGGGCTAAGATTCCACTCAGGCACTCTGACTCCAGATCCTGAGCTTTTAGCCACTTCATCAGTCTCTGAACCTCTAGTGACTTGTTTCAGTGAAATGTTCCATTCTCAAATCAAACCAATTACCACCTGCTGGGAGATGGGAGGAACGGTGGTACATGAATAGTCCCATGTCATGAACCCTATGTCAGTTTCTATACACGGAGACACAGCGGCTGCACTGTTTAGTGGTGTTGAAGGGTATGGGCTTTACAGTGAACATACTCAGCTTCAAATCCCAGCTGGGTGACCTTGGGTAAGTTAACATCAAGTCCATGAACCTCAGCTTACTCATCTATAAATGGGGATACTACCCACTTCATTGCGTTGTTGTGAAAAGTAAATGTAATAATAAAAGTAAAACGCTTGGCATTGTGCCCAGCCATAGTAAGTGCTATGAACACAAAAAAATGACAAGCCCCAGATACTTTGATTCAGTCTTGATGAAAAAAGTCTAGTTGAAATCACAGACCCCAAGTTTCCATGACACTTAAGGAGAAACTTGGAGTGAAGAAATTGGTGACACAGTGCTTTTAAGAATGCAATGCACGGGGTTTCCGCTCATATCCTTTGTTTAGAAAGATAAAGTTGGGGAATATTTATATGTTATCACAAAATTTAAGTTCTTTCCCCCCTGACTCAGCATTTAACTCAGTTGGTCTTCTTATCCTTAAAGACAAAAGTGAGGGCCTAAAACTGCTCAGTAAACTGGCCCCCAGCCTGTTTTTGTAAATGGAGTTTTATTGGAACACAGCCACACCCATCATTTACATATCCTCAGGGCTGCTTCTGCACTACAATGGCAGAGTTGTGTAGTGGTAGAGTTGAGTAGTTGTGTCAGAAACCCTATGGCCCGCAGAGCCTCAAATATCTACTATCTAGCCCTTCACAGAAAAACTTTGCCAACCTCCTGCTCTAAAACGAAGAAACCCTTACGAAGCTGTCCGTCTTCGCTTTCTCCCGGGCACTGAGCAGGAGGTTGGCATCTCTTCCCATCCTCCCCAAACCACCAAGTGAGCATCTAACAACACGCAAAGGAGACAACACTCAGATGTAAAAGAAACCAAAGTTTTCAAAATGCCAGAAGGGAAAAAAGCTTTATAAATACAAAAAAAAAAAAAAAAAAAAAAATTATCAACATCATTAAACAACAGGATTTGCCCTGCTTTACATTAATTTCTGTCCCTTAAACTGATTCCAACTTCAAAGGCCCATTATCCCTCATTTGAATTCAAACGAGTTCTTTACAAAGAAGGAACTAACAGAGTTGCTTGCTGTTCAAATATGAGGGGCCACAGTGCTCAAGATGGGGACAGCCTGGCAATCACATCAGTCAGTGCAAAATCTGCATTTTATTAAAGACATTTGAGAAGATCCATTCAAAAATACATTGTGCTCAGTAAAAATTAACCATTTCATGCTGATAATTAAGGTTACCACGGAATAGATATTTGTATAATATTTACAGCAACAATAGAAATTTTACATAAGTTTAGAATGGAATACATGCCAGAAAAAACTTGATAAGATGCACCAACACATGATACAAAGAGTCATATAAACACTTCACAAATGGTTCATAATTAGCTTGTGAGGAATTTAAATATTCAATACTTTAAATTCAGTTTGGATTCAAAAATTAAAAAGGTTAACACCACGTCACACCCTTGCCACAGTAAAAAGTATGGAATTACACTCTGTATTACGGATTATAAAGTCTGTGCAATTAAGAATTTCCACTGATTCATCATCTACCAAATTTGGATGTTACATCATTCTGGCTTATCCCTATTTTTGTTTTCATGCATGAGCAGGGCTCTCAAAGTGACCCTGCTCTGTGTCTTCCCAGATTCCCCCTTCAAACTTCCTAGAGATTGAAGAAGCTCAGAATAGTCTTCTAAGTATATACAGAATAACTACCTGAATTCAAAATGGCACAAAGCAATTAATTCTTGGAGATAGGAATTAGGGGCAACTATTTTGTTTGGTTTAATTGTTTCCGTTAATCAATCCACGTTTACTGTGAGAATGTCCTTCTTGCAATCACAGCATTACCCCTCCAGCCTGACTCAATCCGTGACCAAGGAGGAAACAAGGAGAGGGAAGTAGACTGACATGACTATAATTAATCGTGTATCTGTTGTGAAAACGGATTTTCAACAAGCTTCGCTTTCCATTTTGGAAAATCTAAGCCATTGTGGAGAACTTAAAAGTTCTCCAGGAGGAAAAGCATTGTTTTTTTCCTGGAAACCCTGAATGCTTTGTAACTGGAGATTTTGACAACTCTGGCGATAAACACTTTAATCCCTCAACAGGGACAAAAGTCAAGGCATCTACCTTTTCTATTCCTGGGTTTCGTCCGATTAGCTCTGAAGCAGAGCACTAGAACAAGCTTGTCTATGCCTGAAATGAACCAGATCAGGCTTTTGGGAAAGTAAAATCCCAAACCAAAGGAAGTCCTGAGGAATTCTTAGCAGTCTGTCAAACGGAGGAGCAGATAAGGCCTCTTTCTCCCTGATACTCAGCGCTGGAAGAGTAGCAAACAAGGCAACTTCTAATCTGCATACAACATAGAGACCGATTTTGTAAGATTCCAAAGGAGGATGGAAATCCAACCCAAGGATCAAATGGGGTTCAGAGAGCTTCACCTTGTGGGGAATGAAGGGCCTTGGAAGCGAAACCAGTTTCACCATCGCGGTTCTTTGGCCCTAGAAGTCCTACGTGCAGACTATTACAAATTTTTTCTGGCAAAATAGATGACAAATCTCCCTCAAATTTGGGAGTAAACAGTTAATGAATGAAAATACAAGGCAGGTCGTGATCATATTTACTAGCCTATAGGAAATACACAGAAAGGTGGGTCAGCGCCTGGAGCGGAGAAAGGTGGAGCCAGGACCAGGCCCAACCAATGCTGACGAATTAACAAAGCACTATGGGAAGAAATGAATATTCACGCGATAACTGACTTGGCACAAAAGTCTATGATCTTTTATAGTACATTTGATTAAAAAAGAAGAAATAGAATATTCTAGGGCAGCAGGCCCAGAGTTTCCTAGCCACCTTACTTCTACCACATTGTGTGTATACAGACAGACGAGAGACTCATCCTGTCACGGCTTCATTTTCTTGCATTTACTCATGGTTTCTAAGACAGAATTTGTTACCCAGTGGAATCAGACCACAAGATATTCTATATCTCAGCTGGTCAAGATGCACAAGGAAGAAATCAGAACCACTTACAAGTTTTTGTTTTGTAAGTTGGCCCTTTAAGTCTCTGAGAGAAACTTCTTGTGAGATTCTGGCCCTGGGGATTGGCGACAGGACACTTAAAACATTTGTACTGTCTTTTCTGCAGCCCCTTTGAAAGAAACCATTTTTTTTTAACTATGAATAAGTTTTCTCTGCCTACACACTTTATTAGTGATGAACTGAAGGAGGCGAGGAAATATTTCAATATTTTCGGACTTGGTTCAGTGTATCATACCACATTCCCAGTTCACAAAAGGATGAGTCTGTGGATCTTAGTGCTCACAGGGAGCGCAATATCCCACTATAATGCAGGAGGTAACAAACTTCTAGATAGAAAAGCAGTGCTCTCCAGAAAACAATGTTCTGACCAGGAGAGAATACGCAGATTGCTGAGTCCCAGCTGAGCTCTAGGAATAAGTCGCAATGAGCGATCGCCCTTGCTGAAAGTTGGGTCACCACCAGGACCTAGGTGAACAGAAATAGACGGAGCCTTCTACAAACTTGGAAAGTAATCCTCTGGCCTTTAAGAAAAGCTGTACACTTATGAGTCATTCTCAATACACAGCTAGAAGAAAATAAATGGCTTTTTTCCTTATTTACTCTAAAAACTAGTTTAAGAATTGAGGATACTAACGTTAACTAAGAGGTGCTGGGAAGGGAAAATGGGATAGCATTTCCTAGCAAAGTCCACTAATTTTCAGGTTAAGAACATGCTTAACTGGCTAACTCTATAACCACAGCATACTTTATAATACATGACGTGACTAGAAACTAACCAGCGTAGCTCTGAGCCGAGAATTACAGTACAACCGTATATGGTGCATCTTAAAGCATGGTTTAAAACAGATTAACCAAAGCGTACAGCACAAATACTCCTATAACAGCCACATCACAACCACCAATAAAGAATTTTTTGCTTCTAATCGGTCTGTCGTATGCCATTATTTGTAAAGAGCTATTAAATGACTTGAATAAAAAACAAAGACATTTTCTTTTGGGAGACACAGCTAAAACCCATGGATACCTTTGAGCAGTTGGTAAAAATCATGCCAATCTGCTAGGCTGCTGCTTACTTCTAAATATAAGCCTCATGGCTCTGTGAAAGATTTTCTAAGGATGCTGACCTAGAATTTAAGTTCTCAAACACCTGTAAAGTAACTCTGGTCTCCTCTCGAAGGACGTATATTTTAGCAGGCCCAAGACAATGGAAACGAGCGATAGGATTCCAGGGATTCAAGAAGAGTGGTAGAAGACTGATGCTGAAGAAGTCACATCTGCAGTTTCGCAGCCTGCAGAGAACAAGGACAGGGCCGGACTCAGAATATGGTAGAGCAGGGATTCTCAACCTCAGCACTACTGATATTTGGGGCTGGATCATTCTTCATTTGCTGGGTGGTGGGGGTGGGTCCTGTGCATGTAGGATGTTTAGCAGCCTCCCTGGCCTCTACCCACTAGATGCCAGTAGCACAGCACCAGCCCCAGTTGTGACGACCAAATATGTCTCTTGATATTGCCAAATGTCCCCGGGAGACAAGATTGGCCCTGGTTGAGAACCACTGCTGTAGACACAGCTCACTTGAGCCCCTTAGCATGGAGCACTTTTGGTCTTGGATTCTGGAGAGAGGCTAAACCTCAGATCGAGACCAAACAAGGTTCAGTAAAAATTCATTTAGAACTTCTAAGAAGAAAAATGAGGATGGTAGTAAAGCAAAAGCAGAAAAACAGCAAAGCACAGTTTCTTTTCAAAAGGAGATCAGTGATACTTCCACAAAACAAAGTAATTAATAAGCCTTCCTTCAGCCTTTTTATCCTTTAGGAAGTTAGGGCAGATAATAGAATATGGATATCACAAATTTCCCTTCCTAAAGAAAATGCAGACTTTTGTGACTTTAAATCAAGTCCTTGTCATGGATGGTAATCTTTGTGAGGTCAACAATTCATCAACCAGAGGAAAACAACAGTTAAAAACTAAGAGAAAGCCCATTAGATTTGAGAGAAAACTTTACCATTCCCCTCTACGA
Organism: Diceros bicornis minor; assembly: GCF_020826845.1. Classification (NCBI taxonomy): domain Eukaryota; kingdom Metazoa; phylum Chordata; class Mammalia; order Perissodactyla; family Rhinocerotidae; genus Diceros; species Diceros bicornis. The sequence goes on along the minus strand of NC_080781.1, from coordinate 15,460,157 downwards.
GAAGAAGAGAATTATCCATGCTAGAAATGCGGATTGTAGTTCACTTATAGCTTACCGAGGTCAATGAAAAGTCAGAATGGACGAAAGCTGAGAAGAGGATAAAAGAGCTACCTCAAAAACACCAGTTGAAAACACTGTAGATATTTTCTGGCTCAAATCTGGGAATGTACGAAAAGTACGTATTGACTCTTCATCAGTTAGGTTTACTTTGCTCTAGGTAGAAGGCAATTATTCTAGCCCTTCTTTGAAGAACCATCATAAACATAAATGTTCTGCATAACATCTGAGATCCCAGTGTTAGCAAGGATGAAAACATGGGAAACCAGCCCCTAGGTCACAACGAGCCTCAAATGCCACAGTATGGCAATGTGACCGCGCAGTTCCTAAGCGCACAGCACAGTGAGAAGTCATTCCAGAGGAAAAAATGTAGTTTCTGGTTTGCAAGGGGGAATACAAGGTACAGATCTAGTATGAAAAAGAAGAGTTACACACCCTTTTAGAGTCATTAGTATCCAGGCAAAAACTGCTAAGGGTCCACACCACTTATATAACTGAGCAGCTGCCTGGGAAAAGCCAAAAGTCAGAGCTACTCGAACAGTACTGAACTGGTGAAAGACACAAGATATAAAAAGAACTGAAGAGCATGCAAACTATTGGTTAGAATCAAATCGTTTCAATGATTGATAGTACCCAGTTGAGTTTCATTTTAGTGCCTATCACACTTATTAAAATTAAATAAAAAGCACCTTAAAATGACCTCTATATATAATCAATACACATCATTATAGTAGTTATATAAAAATGCAATATGCACACAATTTAAGCTTCAAGGAAACTAAGACCTCTTTCTTTATAATCTTCATAATCATCAGCGCTATGATTCTCAAAATCTAGGGGAGGGGGAACAGTAACTCAGCACACTTCAATTACAGCTGACGTGATTCCAGGGCTGACGCTCTCAGAATCCTGGGACAAGTCAGAAATACCGAAAAGTTACCTCTTTGTGGGGTGGGAGGGAATCTTTAAAAATATTATTGCTAAGAGACTACTTCTAAAAATCTAATATTCTTGATGGATGATGGTGTTGAGCTGATTTCTGTCAAGGATGGCCCAGAGACACGGGGCTATAACCCTTGTTGGCCAAAGGCCTTGATGACATTTGGGAGTAACTTGGGAGTTGAAGGAGATCAAATGAGGGAAAGATGAGTCCTGTTCTGTCTGACCATGTGTGTGTATTATGTGCATGATAACCTTGGTATAAATGGACAGTCCCAGGAAGAAAAAAATGGGTATAGAATTTTCTCTACATCTGGAATTGCTTCAGGGGCCTTTTAAATATACTGGAAAGATCAATAACAAAAAAAGCATTTAGAAATAGAAATGCCACACATGTATCTCACAGCACACCAACCAAGAGTCTCCGGTACAGTGCACAGGATTCAGAAGCATAGAGCTGGTTTGCCAGATCTGCAGACAGGTGCCTCTTGCAACCTCGCAACTAGGAATGTTCACTGGCAAATCTTTGGTCTACGCTCTATGCTAATGCTAAGTAGAAGAGCATATTCTCTCTATGAAGACCCATGAGTAACCTTGGATCTGTTCTCCCCTCAGGTGCAAGGAACATCCCTGGACACGAACAAGAGTCAACTGTGTGAGGACAGAGATGAGGCCTTCTGGAGTTCTCACTGGCCTAGCCAACTTTGGGTCAGAAAGAAACGCTGCATCTCATCTGCTAACAAGGATCATGTCTGGAGGCTACTGCTGGAGCCTAAAGGTTGAGCAAGGTTCCTACTGTTACAGTCACATATAGCCACAATTCAACTCCCTTGATTAGAAGTATAATACTCACTTCATATCACAAATGTATAAAAATATGGCAGATAGTGTCATAACGATACTTTCTTTAAATGATTATATTTATAAAACAGACAGATATTTACCATATATATATATTTATATATAGAATAAAATACTCCTGATGCAATATATAAATGTTACTGTTTAGTTTTTATAGAAACTACTGTAGCTGTCCCACTGCTTCACAATGTTCCAAACAGCTCAAAATAACTTTACATTTAACATAAAAGGTATGATTATAACAGTACAATATTAATTAATTATAAATAAATGTTACAAATCCTATCAAATATGGAAGTTTAGAAAACAATTTAAGACATACAGTTAGTTCATCTGCTAACCCTTCAAAGGGATACTCTTGGATTACAATAAACCCCACATTTAGTCTAGGCAGAAAAAAATCTGTGGTGAGGGCATCGGTCAACACAAATTCTTCTATCCCTTGCAGCGCCAGAACACGTCCTGGCTTTCCCAAGTTCAACAGGGATTGCACTAAAGCTGGAAAGTAAGGGGGAGAAACTGGCAAGAATGTCTTATTCCTCAATGGCACACTCTATCCATTCTCACGAAAGACCCGTGGGGACTGGCAATCCCTAAGGAACTCCTGTGGCTCTAAGATCCCTGACTAGCATTTGTGGCCGTGAGGAGCCAGAGCTCCACACATACAATATTGCACACACCTTCATAAAGCTGAAAATACTGGCTTACCACCCGGGACCAGCCCATTCCCCAACCACCCCACCCCTCCCCTCCCCTCCCAACTGGCTTGTGCTGTCCCTCGCCCCCCTGGCCCCCTGCCTCCCCACCCACCCACCCAGCACACATTACAAGGCTGTCTCTTTTAAATCATTCAGATTTGGCATTCGGGACCGATTTGTTCTGTTATAAGGGTGCCCGTTTGGCCCACTCTTGGCACCCAGCTGTTCAGAGTAGGAAGGCCCCTCTGTGGCACTCCGGGTCACAGAGGACACGTGCCAACCAGGGTCCATCTGACCTGGCAGCTGGAGGGCTGGCCTGCCCTTTGGTGTGGGCTCCTGCCGGATGTTACTGCTCCCGCCAGAGGCCTGGCTCAAGGGGTGAATCCGAATTTCTGAGAAGGAATTTTTGGTTTGCTGAGTTGCTAAGGGTTGGAAGCGGGTGTCTGAGGAAGCCGGGTGATTTGAGGCTGAAGAGAGATGTAACAGCTTGCGCAGTGATTTTAATGGCTGGTTCTGAAAGAAAAGATGCGAGTACATGGAGGATTTAATTTAGAGTAGACTCCAAAGCCAGGGGGAAATGGAAGGGAGATCTGAGAGGACTGCATGTAGCCAGGGAGGGCTGCCATGGGAGAGGAGGAGCTAGTTCAGCCTCATCTGTTCCTTTGTTCTTTTCAGATAAGACCAAAGGTTTTTTTTTAGTGAAAAAGCCTAGAAGTCTAGACAAGAAATCTGGACCTGGTGTGGAGGCTGATCAAAGGCCTAGCCCCTCTGCCTGGCTGCAGCCCAGCTTTACTGGCACCCCGTGCTTCAACCAGCAGGAAGAAGCACCGGAAGCGGTATGCCGATCACTCTGAGAAGACCTTCTAACAGCTTCACGTAAAGCTGCCACTTGTATTGCACCAGCCAGAACTCAGCCATGCGACCATATCTAGCTGCAAGAGAAACTGAAAAAATGTAATGTTTCAATTAGGTAGCAACGTACTCAGCTAAAAGTTGTATATCCCTTTCTGTTCTTATCTCTCTGAGTTCCCTTTTCCCCTGACATTGCAAAATCTGAATGTTCCCTTTCTGCACTTTTACTTTTTTTGGTTTTTGTTTTCATTTTTTTTGCGGCAGGAGGAAGGTAAGGTTTGGGCGTTAAAAAATGCAAAGCACAGAGAAACAAGCAAAAGCCCTACAGACCCTAAAACACAGGAGGCCTTCCATTCCTAACATGGGCCTGTCTGTTACGTGGCTGATGCCTGGGCCCCACTGGGTGTTGTACTGTGGAGGGGGACTGTGTCTCAAGGCAGAAGGGAGGGTCTTGGAAGCCATCTGCCCTGCGGGCTCCCCACAGAAGAGGCATGCTAAAGGACTCTGAAATTCAAGGCCCTCACCGGGGACCATGGGACTCAGGCTGCAGCCCTAGCCTTGGGGCACCTTTGGCTGCCAATCTTCAAGGGCCATGCATCCAAGGGCTCAGTAAAGTTTTAATGAGTTCGTTGACGATCTCAACGAACACTACAAGATTTGAAGGAAGAGGGCACTGAAATCCAAGGGAAACTGCTTGAGAATTGACTCAAGTAGAAATTGCTCCTGGGGAAGCATCCTCCATGGCCATTCCAAAGTCTGTCCAAGAAAGCTTTGTGGCCCCCATCGGAGGTGGCATAGTACACTGCACACCATAAATGCTCAAAAGTGTGTTCTTTGCTGTTTTTTTTTAAATGAAATTGGTATGATAATGTAATGAGATTCCTGGTGATTTTTGTAGCCCTGACTACATGCAACTATTAAGCAATTACAATAACCTGGGTTCAGCTGGAAAGAAAAATTACCTAAAAAGAGCTTCTTGGCAAAAGAAATGGCTATACAAAGAAAGTTCTAAAGCCTCATATTCCTTTTTTGTAAATTGGGAACAGAACATCAGGCCCTCGCTCAGAGCCTTGTGCTCTTAGTTCCGATACATATCCAATAACTTGGATATCTGGTTCTCTACATCCTCTCCACCCCCCATTATGTTAGAAGCAGAAAATATAAATGGTTGGGCAAATACAATCGAAATTTGGGAAACTCCTGAGCGACTCTAAGTAACACCTTACAGTTAAAGAAAGTAAACAACGATCCTATAAAAACAGACTCTCCTCCAAATCACAGAAATCTATGGTCATTTATAGGCACAAGTAACTGTACAGCCTCAAAAGCCCACGAGGGTTGTCAGAAATTATAGTATAGGAGAATAATGGATTTATAAAATATTGAATATGATCAAAAAATAAGTTAGATTATGTTACTGTGCTCATTATGGGATATTGAAAAGATACAATATTAAAACATTTCTAATGAAAATAGTTGTTCAAAGGAGATAAACCTCAGCTACCTGAAAAATTTACTGATTCAATTTCTGCTCATTCCCTCATTACGGCAGATAAACGTGATTATACAATACTGTCTAACATACAGCTCCTAATGCAACTGTTTGCCAGTTTTGCATCAAAAATAGTATGGATTTCAGAAGTTTAAGTATTCTTTCAAGAAAGGTTGTCATATCTGTCTTTCAAGGCACAATTCGTACGCTACCACCTTCAATGAAACCTTAGTCTTCCCACTACCTCCTCTCACTCTCCCCTACGTTTTATGGCACGCCTCACTTTTTACCATGAATTATGGTTATTTATGGATTTTCTCTCTCTGTTAGGTTGCAGAGTATTTGTGGGCTGGGATGTCTTAATCATCCCCTGTTAATCCTCTTCAACCCCCCAGCTAGGTGAAGGCTAATGGATCCCCTGTAGGACATGGTCACTGAAGCAAGATTCATCTGGACTCCTAAGATGCATCTGGCTATTAGTGAGGGTATAATATAGGGAGGCTCTCAGCCTTGTCGTAACATTGAGAGGCTAAGTTTCTCAACCCTGCCCTCCCCTCAGGAGAGCCGGTCACTGCAGAGTCTGAGAGCCTAGGAGTGATGCAAGCACCACTCACTTGGGTCTGTAGATCAGAGATCTTCTCAGGACGCCACTCCTTTGGTCTGCTGCTCGGAGTGCTAGCAGAGTGAATGGCTTTCTGTAATGTCAGAAGATCGGGGCCATCAGAATTGGGCACCTAGAGCAGAACATGAACAAGGATTCAATAAGCACACCAATAAGCCTAATTAAGATATACAACTACACCCAAGAGGAGAACAAAAGCAAATCAAACCAAAACTCAAAAAAAGAAGGACCCAATAAAAAGGAAACCAAAATTCTCCCGATGTTCACAATGCAAGTGATGCTAGTTAAGTTCTACTGCCCTCTTAATAATTTTCCCCGCATTAGGAAAAATTGGCAGATGTCATGCAGCTTTGTTAAAACCTCAACCTTAAAGCATTCCCATGCTGTTAGTTTTAGTCGCTGTAAGAGAGAGCAGTTAAATTGGGCTGTACCAGGAATTGCTGTCGTATCCTCATTCCATATTGCAGTTAGGTTATGAACCAGTTCAATAAAACAAAAATTTGTTTCTGCTGGGAAAGTGATCCAAACGCTGTATTCGGTGGTGTCAAAGAAGTCTAGCAGGTTTTTCAAGGATAGCGAAGTGGGAAAGTATGGTTTGAATCAGATTCCCAAGACACTGCCCAGTAAATCTGGGTCTAGTATTATGCACTATGAAAATGCTGGAAATCTGTGGCATGAATTCTAAACGAATGCAATTGGTCCATTCACCAATTTTGGTGAACACAGGAAAGTAATGCCAAATGCCAAGCAAAAGCTCTGGCTTTAAACTAAGTGACCAGCAAAAACTAGAACCAGGCAAGGAAAGAGCAAATCACCAACTAACAGAAGCTGTTTTTCATGGAGCCTGCTAGCTCACTCAATTTGGTCAATTCCACTTGGTTTCAAAGAAACAAACTGCCAACCAAGTGTTAATAAACTTTGGGAGCCAAACGAAAAGACATCTGTTAATTGTAAATGTTAATCACATTCTTTACAGGAAATAAGGGATTTTATGAATGCTGTCTGCTGACAATTGGCTAATCAGACAACCCAAGCTAGCCTTTCGCTAGTTTGTTTGTTCAATAATAGCCTTTGATGTGTCAACCTCCTTAACTGATTCAGAAAATCCAGAATGGCAAAGAATTGATATCTCGGTGAATTTATGGAACTGGCTCAGGTACTTAACTAGCACAAAGAGAATATGACCCCATGAAAATAAAAGACATGCTGTTGTCATCAGTAAAACAAGTTTACTGGAGCAGTTTTCAGGGCTACCATACGTAAAAATGGGTACCATGGGTGGAGTGACTACAGGAAGCTTTTTCAAAGAAGAACTATGCTTTAAATGATTCTTTGAATTAAAAAGAGGAAAGAGGGATTTCTTGATGCTTGGATTCTCCCCGTTGGTGGAATCTGTCTGCAACATAAGATACAAATAAACTAATTGCAAAAAAAAAAAAAAAAAAAAAGTGTTCTTATGAAACTCCTAGCCCTTGGAAGCCCTCAAATTGTGAAATATTAACAGTCACTGGAAGAATCTGTGCTGTGTGTGTATCTAGAGGGGTTCTGTGTCATTTCTCACCTGGATATGAAGATGCCAACAATGTAAATTCAAGACATGCACAAACTTCCATGTATATAAAGAACATGTGGTCGTGATCCATACCTATAGTAGGAATGCCTAGAGATCTACACACATCTATTCACATTAAGCTTAAAAAACATTTAAGGATTTATTATCAGAAATATGATTATTATAAAGAATGTGTTTAAAGAGCTATTGATGAATTTCAATCTTTTCCTAATTGCTAGAGAGGACTTCAGCAACTAAATAATCTACCATGGATTCTGCCTAGCAGGAAAAAAAAAGAAAAAGATACTGCAAACCCTTTTGAACATGGTCAACTCTTGACCAGAAAACGTCACTTGGAAGAGGAGTATCACTGTTGCAGGATTCTACCATTGAGGAAGAAGCCTGGTTCTACACTGTTAGAAATATTCACCACGTGGAAAATATCTGCCGCAATTCAGAATATGGGTTTTCAAAGTGAAGAAACAGAAAGTTCAATCTTTAAACTGAAGCATGATTCCAGTTAAGATACTAACTAGGGTACAATTACCAAGTTGGCAAAGTCACCATATGCTCTGAGGGCTTATGTAACTCTCTGGATGTGGAACTGAAGCCAGATTTCCCAAGACGGCTTCCAGATTTGCTTGAGTCAAAGCAGGCACCTTTACAATACAGAATTATTTTTTGGCACCACTTTTCCCTGTTTTGGATATCTCAATTGTCAGAACTAGAATGTATATGAGGGATTCAGATCATCTTTTACGGGTATGTGTACGAAGACATTTGAGTACAACAGCCCAGAAAGTTTCCTGTTCCCATGACAGGGATCTCAGGGCAGAGTTTAACTTGCATCAGCACAGAGGTCACAAGAGAGCCCAGAAACAAGCAGCCGGAGGCTCTCCACACAAGTGGGCCTGTGGCACGGACTGAGCCTGGGCCTGCTATTCAGGAGAACCCACCTCTAGTTCACCCAACTGATTGTGCGACTTCAGGTAGGTCACAACTTGCCTGGGCAGTTCCTACAGCAGTGAAATAAAGGAGTTAAACTAGATTTAGGACCCACGGAGGCTTTAAAATGTCCTGCTTCTCTATGTGCGCTGGGCGTCAGATTTCCACTTCGTTGAATCTTATGCAAAAGCCACAACGCTTTAAATCTTTCAAACCTCGTTTACCTAGTTTTCTTTTGCTGAGTTCTAGAGAGTGAAAAAAAGCTAACTTTACTTCTGTTTGAATGCTTATTCGAAGTAGACAGAGTTAACACAATGTCAGGCTTAAGAGCCTGAGGTCTGGCAGGATATACTGAGTGCTCTTTGGAAACCTTACTCTAGATACCAAAGTCCTTTAAAGATTTTTTTTTCTTTTAATTAAAAAATGCAGAGATATAAACAACTTTTGGTTTGGAAGGCTTAAGTCATCGTGGCCTGTGCAGAGATATTTTGGCAGTTACTTTACATATCAAAAATGAAACGTGTGAAAACCTAAAAAAGAGTAAGTTCAAGTGGAGAGGATGTTAGAGAATAGTAATTTTCTTATTTACTCCAATCTATACTATTTAAACATCTAAAATTTGAACTGGATCCTGAATAATAGAGTCAGTCAACATGTATATACTCGACTCAGGCCAGAGCGAGCCAGGGGCGTGAGGTCTAACATGGGTCTAAGGCAGACAGACAGCAAAAGCTAAATCTATGCACACAACACCTTCACTCCCTTGGTTCTTGCTACTTTCTTCCACTTAATCAGCCCACTTTTGCTACAGGCCTGAGGTTCAAAACAAAAACAAAAACCTCGAAATCAAAATAATAGCAGTTAGGAGGAGGCGGTCTAATTTAATGTTCATGATGGAGAACTATGTTCTATAGACAATGATAAAATGTTTATTTGATTAGCACTTTAAATATTTTAAGCTTCTCTACTTTATTATTTTTAATTAATTAATTTTTTTTTGGAGGAAGATTGGCCCTGAGCTAACATCTGTTGCCAATCTTCCTCTTTCTTTTTTCTCCCCAAAGCCCCAGTACATAGTTGTGTGCCACAGTTGTAGAGTTATAGCTCTTCTATGTGGGGCGCCACCTCAGCATGGCTTGATGAGCGGTGAGTAGGTCTGCGCCAAGGATCTGAACCAGCGAACCCTGGGCCGCCGAAGTGGAATGCGAGAACCCAACCACTACGCCACCCAGCTGCCCCTAAGCTTCTCTACTTTAAATCAGGTCTATTTTGTTCATCCAGTCTAAATAACAAATGTAGTAATATTTGATTGAGTGGCATTTTGATTTGATATCCTGCTTTAAGTGAGTTTCAGTTAGAGATACAGGCAGTTGTTTTTTTAATGAACATTTCAGGAATATTATGCAGCCATTAAAATGAAGATGATAAAATTTATGTAGTAACATACATATTGTGTGTATGGGTGTATGTGTGATAGAGAGACAGAAATACTATTAAAAGCCAGAATACAAAATTGTACTAGAATGATCGCTATTATTTAAACCAAACTAAATAACCACCTTCTTTCCCAAACATATGCACAGGCTAAAAAGCTAGGAGGAAATACACCATAATCCTACTACTAGTTGTGATAGGGTGGTAAGATTAGAAATGATCATTTTTTTCCTCAATTTTTCTATAATGAGCTCATATTTTATAATGAAACACATAAATTTAACAAACAAGCAAGTGAAAGAATAATCTAGAAAGGTAATCTAGTAAGGTCTTTATTAATACTTCTAGAACATCTGTGAGATAAAAATTCTTACTTTAGGTATTATATTCTTTGCAACTATCATCTATCTCATCTTTACTTACCATTGAGTCAAAATCCTAGAATTTTCATAATAGAATGGACTTCAGAAACAGAGTCTAATCTACCCATCTTACAGATGAAATCAATGAAGTCCATCCGAGCAGGCCATTTTGATTATGGCTTTTTCCTTTTTAAACAAATGAGAGTCAATCATGTATGAAATAAAACTAGAAACAAAATCATTTAAAATGGCTGACTCAACCTTGTCTAGTCTTGAAGGTGCCACAAAGCAAAGGGGGAAGCAGGCCTCACATGGGTGAAGAAGCTCCTGCTGGCCTGGCGGCCTGGCTTCCCCACGTTTTCTCATGTCACTAACCAGCAGAATCCTTGCTTGGGTGGTTCAAGTGATGTGATGGGCATGGTTCTACAGAGCCAGCCCTGATTCAGGCGGAGGGCTCCCAGGAGACAAGACTCATTCCATTTCACAGTTCAATCACGGTACAAACATGTCTTCCTACTAAAGCAAGCCCTGAAATGTCAAATACTATCTCTTCTCTATGACTGTGCAGCCCAGAAATGCACTTGTCAACATGGGAATTGGATAACCAGCCAGGGGAGAATAATAAATGATGGCTAGTTATGAATTTCAAGATTTAAACATAAACCAAAACCATTTCCTAAGTTTTTGCATATCTTTAACCCCCAGAGAGAAATAAATCCTGCAGCTTCATAGTTTTTGCATGAATATAAATCCACATGGATAAGACGTTTATTGAGAGATGCTTAAAGTGTTCTCTCTCATCCAAATTAAATTTCTTCTATTCCTGGCGATTCTGTTGAATCTAGAAAAGGCTCTGTGACAGGAGGATAGTTATATAGAATTTAAGAAAAAAACATACACAGTGTACGCATGTCAAGTCTCAACAAGAAAACAATTCACTTTGCCATGTACAAAGTGTAAAGTACCCACAGACTAATGCAGACTCGTATGCCATTGTCTACAGAAATTGGCCATCTACTTACTGTTTGAGATTTCTTCTTTTTCTTTTTCATTGACCTGAAAAAACCTTGTTTTTCCTTTTCCTTGAGTTGTTCAGAATGACTAATGTTTTCAGGGCTTTTCCTAAATGAGAAGACATTTTTATCATATTGATCTTCCAGTCATTCTCCTGCCATTATATGAAAAATATAATGAAGATTAAAAATGCATGACACCAGGTTCAAATAACCATGAAGAATCAAGCACATAGGCAAAGAGCCTCTAAAAAGCACAGGAGGAACTGAATCTAATCAACCATGGTTAATGATTAGCCTTTGGCACAGGCTCACTCCAACTAGCAATTTGAGCATTATTACAAATGATCTGTAACTGTGCCGTAGGACCATTTCACACTGTTGAAAACCTCAGGATTAGCGAGTCTGAAAAGCACATGGTTTAAAAGATACCTTTTCTGTAACCCTCCGAGGGAAATAGCAGAAACATTTTCAATATCTTCATTTTCCTATTCACCTTTTTAAAACCAGCTCAACAAGTTCATTATTAGTGGCTTGCCATGATATTGAACATTAAAAAAAAAAAAAAAAAAATGCTGCTACAGAAACATTACAAATAAAAGTAAAAATAGCCTGAAACAGGAAAATTCCTTTATAAAAATCTTATACCTATTTATTAAAATTAAATAAAAAAATAGATAAGGTAAGAAAAAATGTAGACAGGAGGAATGTTTTAATACAAAGCACTCTTCTGGAAACAAGCTTCTAACTGAAAATACTAACATTAAGCTTCATACCACTGACACCACCAGGTGTTTTAATACAAATAGGAGATATTAAAAGACAACAGACAAGATATCTTGGCCCCAACAAGTTGGCTACTTGTATGTTAACAGAGGCCCTGTATTACTTAATTTAATTTACAGTCTTTAAAAAGCAACTCAACTGGTGTTAGTGTTATTCTTGAAAAAGACACCTTCTGTGGGCTCTATTTTAAATCTGAATATCTAAATGACTGTGGAAAACCATTTTCTCAAATGATTGGATTCCTTCTATTAGCTATTCCCTAAAATCAAGAGTAAAACGATTTCCCTAAAATCATTCATATTTATGGTTTTAGAATACCCAACAGTGATGAAGTTACTAGAACATCTAAGAAACTATGAGCAAAGCAGCATCCTTTACTTGATTAAATCTGTGTGAAGGCAGAAAACATCTATATAAACTATTATTGAGCCACATGATAGAAAACACCCTAAAACTATTAAAATTGCATCACATTTTCAAATAATTTTCACTGATATGAAGGAATATTCAAACTACAATACTAAGTGAAAACAGCAAGATTCAAAACTTTCTACATGAGCCCAATTGTATAAAAAAGGGTATGTATGTGTACATATACACACATTTTTAAAAAGGCAGGAATAAACTCTAAATAGCAATCATCTCTCAGTAGCAGGATTATTGGTGATTTATGGTTTCTTCTTTTTAATTTCAACAACAAACATACTACAGATATAATAAAAAGGTTTTACAAACCACAGAAAATTTATTTGAAAAATCAAGAACTCAAGATCAAAGAGAACAAGGGAAAAGATTTAGAGAGAGAGAGGACAGACAAAAAACAGGAAGTAAAACCCATGACTGTTTGAAGGAGCAATAATCATTTAAGTGCTCAGCCTAAAAGTTAACGAGAACTCGAAGGAAGTAAAAACATGTACTGTAGATCCAAGTGTTCCTGAAACTCATTAAGACTGGCAATTTTGAACATCATTGAGAGAGTTCCAAGTTCTGAAGTGAAAGTTTTATAATACAACACAACCAATAAAACAGCTAGCATTGGAACTCAGAATGACGCATTTATAATTTTTTTTTTTTTAATAATTTCATTTATTTATTTATTTTTCCCCCAAAGCCCCAGCAGATAGCTGCATGTCATAGCTACACATCCTTCTAGTTGCTGTATGTGGGACTCGGCCTCAGCATGGCCGGACAAGCGGTGCGTCAGTGCGCGCCCGGGATCCGAACCCGGGCCGCCAGCAGCCCAGCACGTGCACTTAACCGCTAAGCCACGGGGCCGGCCCCGCATTTATAATTTTGAAAGCTAGCGAATTTCAGACATGATGGAATGGGTGAGAATGGAATAGTGAGAAGTTAAAAATTCTTTAAATGCAGTGTTGTACTGTTGGGAAAACACTTGCATCCCAATGACAGGGTGGGCCTAGACCCTGGGAATTCGGTCCAAGTTTCTTATGACAAGTACTTTTGGGATTAAGGAGATGAAACCATTGCAGAGGGCCTAAACACAGACTGCTCTAAACTCAAGTCCAGGCCACCGCATCCAGTCATGTGAGGGTTCCCGGGAACCTCAGCGATCATCTAATCCAACCAGCCACACTATTTTTAATGTTCTGTAACTTCTGGAAGTTAAAGAATTATTTGTTTATTATACAGCTTACATCTTGGCATAATGGGTTCTGCACATAACCTAGAAGCACAGCAGAGTATTCAGATTAACGGGTAGAAGTTTTTACTAATCAGAATGAAAGTCAACAAAATCTCAAAGGTCTGCCGAGCGTCAGTAGTAAAAGTGCTTTCTGCCGACCCAGGAAATCTTTGAGGAACACGCTCATCATGACTGCAACCTCAGGATGGGAATGGGCGTTACTATAAGAACACTAATGCTGGTGCGAGAGTAAGCAAAGGCTTAAGTCCTAGGAGGAGCAGGATTTGAGTGGGAAGAAGAGTCCCTATCCAATAAGATGAAAGTACAAGGATGGGGGCAGGCTAAGGAAAGAGGAGACGGAGCAGGACAAAAAGCCCAGTGTTTGCAGTTCCTGTGTCCCCAAAACACAGGGAAGAGGAATCAAAGGCCCTCTGCAGTGTCTTTTCAGAGGCACCGGATAAACTAGAGCTGGCAGAGAAGGGGGAGTGATGGGGAAATATCTTCAAACTGAAGCTGAGTAGAGGCAGTGGGGCCAAGATCCAGGTAGGGAAAGATCTCAGAGGCCAAGACAAACAAGGAAATAAATTACCCTTGAACTAGAGGATGACAGGAGTGAAGTGTGAGTGTGCATGCATCACAAAAGACACAGAAGGAAGTCAGAGACAAAGAGAAAGAGTGCAAGTGGGAGAGAGAGAGGGAGAAGCTACACTGAAACATACACACACAGAATTAACAGAGAAATAGAAGGGAGAAAAAGCTTGGGAGAGAGACTCAGAGAGATGGAGAGAAGCTGCCTGGAACACAGGCATCTGAAAAGCTGTGTGTTGTACCAGAGAATGAAGAGAGAGACTTGGACATTTACAACTGGTACTGTGCCAAATGGGTAAGAGCGAGCCCCATAATTTATCTCATTTGTGAATTCTGGACCCTGCGATTTTACCTGGTACGGCCAGCAACTGCATGCTGAGCTAACTGTATAGGCAACAGGTGGGTCTAAGAGGGGCAGCGCAAAAGAAGGGCAAGTGGGTGACCACATAAATCTCAGGGACAGGAGCTTTGAGAAGGACCATCCAGCTGGTCACCTGGCACATTTTCCAGGGCTGATAAAACAGCGGGGGGCGAGAATGATGGTACGGGGCTAACAGGGGTAACGGTCTCCTTCCTGCACAGTCTTGGGACTCAAATATTATCTAACACAACAGCTATTTCCATAAGGGGTCAAAAGGAAAGAAAGAATTCAAAAGACATCTAAAAAGGGAAGGAATTAAACTGACTGAATCAAAGTCAACCAGTATTTACGGAGTATTTTGTATGTGCCAGGCCCCGTGTTAGGTGTTGGAGCTACAGAGAAAAATACAATAAGGAGTGTGACCTCAAGCTGCTTACAGACTCCAGGCGGGAGACCCACAGGTTTAACAGGGGGCCAGACTTCCGGGGCTTCAGTATAATCCCTCTGGGAGCAGTGTGAAGGTGAGATGGAGAGGAGAGGGGCATTTCTGGGTGACACTTTCCCTGCCCTGGTAGTGTGGCTAGGGTGGTCAGCTAATTATCTGAGAAGAGAAAATTAGGGAATAATTTTGTGAGTTAACGGCGGCAAGCAATAATGGATACCAGTATATTCATAACTTTACAAGAAGAAAAAGCCTGGGATTGTACAAGTGAGTGACAGCAATTCTTCACTTAACTACTAGGATTTCTAATTAATTTGATTTACTGTTTAAGTGTCAATTTTTAACCCAATTTTGACAGCAGTCTTTCTAAACATATTTATATACTTTGTCTTTTTAAGCAAAGAGCAGCCTATTTTATAAATATATACTCTACATGGATATCTATTCTATGTATGAAACCATAAAGGCTAGAAATGATTTTCCCACGGGGGGCCTGAGAAAAGGCAAAAATACCCTCTTCTCTCCACAATATTGCTTGGGATCTTTCTCCTCTGCACTCTGTATTGTTACCTGGGATTATTTCTTGCCCGACAACCTCAGAGCCAACTGCTAGAACTGTGCATAAAAGTAGAACAAACAGGTTCATAAGGAGGGTGGAGGTGTTTTCCCATTAGTAAAGATGATGAATCTGACCACGTTAACTCTATTTCTCTTGTTCTGCAATATTTTGGCTTATCTCCCAGTTTTTAACCGGATTCTGGATAGCTGAGATGGCCAGAACCACCACTCTGGATGTTATACTACAATATCTATTTATCTCTTTAAAATATGATATAGTAGCTTGATTTTTCCATTGCAAGAAATGTGTACACTGTACAAATAAATAATCTCTTCCCAAAAGAAATGTAAAGTACTACTATCAAGGAGAAATAGACTGCCCTTAGGTAAGCAATAATTTAGGAAAAGCAATTCGCTGTTACCATAGCAAGGCTCGTTCGTGTGTTTGTAACAGTTATCAAACTGCATTTCTCTCAAACATACACAATATAGTGAACCAATGAGAAATCTTGTTCAAGGAAAAAAAAAAAAAACAAGACAAATCAAGCTTAATGAATGACTTAGACTAAGTTAGATGTAATGCATGAAGGAAAAGTACCATAGCAGCATTATCATGAGGGGTAGTGGGAACAAAAGAACAGAGCCAATTCATCACTGGCAATTCTGGAACTCTCTCAAGCCTCAAAACAGCAATATCAGAGTAAGGATGACTTGAAGATTTGTGTAAAGTTCAACATCTCAATTTTTACAACAACTGTTTTCAGGTGTCTATACATATCCAGGTCTAAACAAGTTCTACTCAAACTGATTATCAAAAAGACAGAAACAATATGTTGTTAACACTACCTATCCTATATTTGGATTCAGTTTTGATCTGACCCACCTAATTTTCACAGGACTATGTTAATCTGTAACTGATGCTCTTTTAAACCATCACAACTTCCTCATGCAACGACCAGGAGAAAGAACAATTCCTTCTGTACTTCCGTATTCTCACAATTTAGACACTATTCTCAGGGCTTGTCAAAGCCACACTTGAAAACTGTCAACGCTGGTAACTAAGAGAAGCTGTACGTGTGCTCTCAGGTTAATGTATAGGAGATCTTGTCTACAGTCACAGGGAGAAAGAATGCACCAAAGTTTATCAGCCAAGTAAGTGGAGGGGAGACACCTGACGAGTCATACTGAAGTCAGAGTATGTTAACGATACAAATGGCTACTGTTAACAAGTCACAACGGCGCCAGGCCAGATCTAGGTGCTTTTGATGGTTTACCTCCTTTAATGATCACATCAACCCTAGGAGGGAGGTGCTATTCTTAGCCCTATTTTACAGATGAGGAAACCAAGGGGCAGAGAGGTTCAAGTTACAAGGCCAGAAGGTGACACTAATCAAGATATTCTATTTCCAGAGTCTAACCTCGTCACTAACGTTAAAACTCTCATTTTATAAATAAGGCAATGGATGTAAAGTGTGCTTATAAAACAAAAAGTATTTACAGCTTTAAAAAACATTGTTTTTATTATTATTTTTAAAATAATTAAGCTATTTTAACCATAGGGCACAGTAACATTGAAACCTCGATATAACCCTGCCAACAGGGTCCAAACTGTGAAACCATATAGTGTTAAGAGTACCGACCTAGGCCCTTCTGTGACTTCTGGCAACAAACAAGAGATGGAATCTCTGACAGACTGATCTAATTCTAAATTTGGTGTGTTACAGAGATATGCCATTTTATTCTCTTGGTGAAGAACTTAGTAGTTCTGTGAAGTACACATAAATGCCCCTCACACCTAGATTCTGGGCAGTCTTTGTGGGCAGCTGAGAATATAAAGTCTACATTATTAAAAAAAAAAAAAAAAAGTCCTTACTCTCCAGATAGATCTGCTAATGAGACTTGATACATGTTATAATTCTCTCCCTAAATTTTTATTACATATGACACAAAAAGAGAAAAGCATAAACAAAGTTGGTGCCTCATTTTAACCTCTGACTACCATTATGCTTTTGTGGTAACATACAGGGTTGTTTCCTTATTTCTCTCTTTTCACCCTGAATGAAAGTCAGGCGGCATAGAGGGGAAAGACACGAGCTTTGGAGTCAAAGCCTGTCTAGGTCTAGATCCTGGCTCCCTCCACCCTGTTACTGGCTGTCCAGCACCAGGTAAGCTCCTTACCTTTTCTAAGCTGCAGTGTCCTCACCTGTAGAATTGAGCCACCCCTACTTCAAAGGCTGATTGTGAGGACTGAGTGAGCAGTGCACACAAACTGCTAACCCAAGTGTCTGCTACTTGATTCAAGAGCAACAAGAGAGGAGACAGCAGAAGACATCCATCACATCAGGAGAACGCAATGGAAGACTGAGAAGGTATTTGCTGACCCGGGAGATTTTTTTTCTTTTACATGATATTTAATATAAATGCTGAACTTGAAAGAGACCACTACAAAGAACGACAAATCACATTTTCCTTATCAAACAATCTCTCTCAAGAAAGAAAGGCCTAGCAGGAGAAAGAAAGCTAAAAAGTTTATGCAAAATTTCTTTGAAATCTCAAATCTATGATTAGGAAAAAAAACAAACCAAAATACTCACCATGGATCGAACGCTGGTTGTCGCTTTGAGTGGTTAGTTCCAGAGCCGCTTTCTGATGGTAGGGAAGAAACTCGAGTTGACACGTTATTTTCATGGAAAGAATTGTCTGGACGTGGAGACGGCACTGAATAAAGAAAAAATAAGCCACTGATGTACTCTTTTGGTCAAAGCAGTTCTCATGTTATTCTACTGCATTTTCTCTCACACAAATAAAATAAATTAACAAACAGATAAAATCCTCATCTGCCCTTCATATAACTTTTGTGGTTTCTGAGGGTGGAGGCATTCCAGGGAACATTCTCCCTCCCTCTACTGCTCACAACAGTAACTTGCAAGGGTCAGTTAACACCTGGGTAATTACG
Source organism: Diceros bicornis minor (assembly GCF_020826845.1). Taxonomy (NCBI): domain Eukaryota; kingdom Metazoa; phylum Chordata; class Mammalia; order Perissodactyla; family Rhinocerotidae; genus Diceros; species Diceros bicornis. Next base: position 15,441,997 of record NC_080781.1, on the reverse strand, counting down.
GATTCAAAACATAAACTGACCTGTCAGCTGATAAACTGAAGAACCCTGTAGGATATTTACAAGTATGAACATGATAGCACCCCCTACCCCCTGCCACTGTTTTGACATTCTTTGAAGTTGAGGCTTTCTTACATCATAGACCCAACTATGCAAAATCCATTCTTAGTCTGAAGTGATTCCTAATAATATGTGTGCTGGAATATACAAACTACAATTTAATCCTTGACACTTGGGAGGCAGCATCAATTTTATATTTTTTTAAACTAAATTCCAAAGAAATTTATTTGCATAAAAATACTATTTTTCTCTAGGTTCTCAATCCAAGAATGAACAGAAAGACAAACCACAATGTATGTGACTAAACACTTTTCTGCCTTTTTTGGGGAGGGAGGAGGGCTGATTACTATCTTTTTCTGTCAATTTGTAAGCTTGGTCATAAATCAAAATATACTGCAAATTTCATCACAAAAGGAATCTACAGGCTGTATACCAAGATAAATGACACCATTTCACTTGACCCTTGACCAGTAGGACTGGAAACGGGAAGTATTATGGAAACATCTGCCATTTCAATGATATCACCAAATCAAGATTTAGTCTCCAGATGTTTCACCTAAATTTTTTCCTTCTATTTCTAGACTTCCTAAAATAAAAATGTTCTACCTGCCAAACCCTGAAGTGGATTATGAGGAAGACCACTGAGGGGCTTTACTGATATTAACCAATTTAATTCACTTGCAATCAAAATAAAATGGTGTTTCCAGAGGTCAAAGACTAATTGATTAATTAATTTAAAACTTTGCTAACATTTTATATTAAAGTATATTCTCCAGACATCTATAGAAATAACGTGTATGGTCCATTTTGGAAGTAAAACTTACAGTAATAGAAGAAAAGGCTTTTGCTCATATAAACTACAATATTTTGTTTTAATTAACTTTAATCTGAATTAAAATTTTAGTTCCATAGAATTCTAAAGTAACCATGGCATCAGAAAAAAAAATAAATAAATGCATTAAAAGGCATACTGGATGCCTTATGCTTTTTTCAAAGGTGGGGCTGGGAGGGAACAGAGTAGCCTCATCATTCAATATACATTTAGTCCTAAATAAATGTATTTAGCTCAGGTTCCTAATTAAAATGACCAAGCAGTTGTCCACATTCCCTCCCAATTCCTGCCTCTTTCCAGCTGTCCTCCCTAATCAACAGAATAGTCAGAAGCCAGGCAATGTGGGCATGGGTGTCTCTAGAAGGTCGTAGTGACTCTTGAAGGCTTTGAGAAGCTGTGCCTCCTGGAGCTAGGACATTGCCCCCACCTCGATGGGCTTGGTGTCAGTCTACCTACTAGTGGCTGGGGCTTCCCGGGGGCTCTCACTTTATCACTGCGTAGCTCCTCAAAGGAGATGCCTTTCTCTGTCAATGTCTCCTAAATCCACACAGCCCTCGAAGCATCTGTTTTAGTTCTCTATTAAACATTGAAGTACATTTATAAGGTTGTGCAAGTACACCTGAAGATTTTCTTTTATTCAGTCAACAAATATTGGGGCCGGCCCCGTGGCTCAGTGGTTAAGTGTGCGCACTCCACTACTGGCGGCCCAGGTTCGGATCCCGGGCGCACACCGACGCACCGCTTGTTGGGCCATGCTGAGGCGGTGTCCCACATACAGCAACTAGCAGGATGTGCAACTACGACATACAACTATCTACTGGGGCTTTGGGGTACAACTATCTACTGGGCCTTTGGGGAGAAAAAGGGAAAAAAAAGGAGGAGGATCGGCATTAGATGTTAGCTCAGGGCCAGTCTTCCTCAGCAAAAAGAGGAGGATTGGCATGGATGTTAGCTCAGGGTTGATCTTCCTCACAAAAATAAACAAACAAACAAACAAATATTTATGAAACTGCTAGGCAGTGTGCTAGTCGATGAGAGTAAAAGAGGAAAACATAAAGAGAACTCAATGTCTTTGAGGGCCTCGCAATCTCGTGAGAAACGCAAAGAATCAGTGCCATGTGGTCCGTGTCATGTTAGAGGCCTAGATAAGGAACCATGGGTGGAACAGAGGAGGAAACACTTCACTTCGTCTGAGTGGGCAGGGAAGACATCACATTGCAGAGGACCTCAAAGTAGAATCTTAAAAGAACAGAAACAAGCTACCAAGGAGGGCGAGGAGTACGTTTCAGGCCAGAGAAGAGCATGGCATGGGTGTGAGTCCCACAGGCTGGGCACCAGAGAGGAGGCAGAGCAGCTGGAGAGGATGGCAAGGGCCAGGGCACGGAAAGCCTGAAATGGCATCTTAGGGAATTCAGATTTTGTCCTGATGCCAGTGGGAAGCCACGAGGACTCTCAGCAGGTGAGAGAGAGGACTGGGGAGGCGGGGGGGGGGGGGGGGGGGGGGGGGGGCAGCGTGGTAGGGGCAATGGGTTGCCTTGCTCTATTTTTGTCCCTGTAGCATTTATTATCTTTTACTGCTCTATATAATTATTACATTTAGTGTTGCTCTTTCCTCATGAGAACGTGAGCTCCATGAGGGTGGAGACCATTGGCTGTCTCGTTCACTGACATGTTCTAAGCTAGGACAGTGTCAGGCAGACAGGTGACGTCAATAAATATTTTATGACTTAATTGAATGAATGAGTGGTGGGGTCAGAACACAGCTTCAGAAGAATTATTCCATGGACTGTTTTGATGGCAACCTTGGAGACAGGCAGACCAGTTGGCAGGCTACTCAAAGAACCCAAGTCAGAAACCACGAGGGCCTGAACTAAGACAGCAGGACCGGAGGCAGGGAGAAGCGTTGGAAGGCAATCGCACACGCAAGAATGACGCTGGTCTGATGGCAGTCAGGGCAGCGAAATGTAGTGGGGGGCGCGGCCTGGAGGTGTAGTGAGGGGGAGAGGAGAGAGGGCCCTGGTGGGTGCTAGGGGCCAGGCTTACCTCGGTAGAAGCTACCAACTCTCCTTGGAACAGGATCATTGTATAGGTGTCTATTTTCTTTAGGGGCAGTGCCATCATCAGAGTGCGGGTCATGATACGATCCGCCCTGAGACAGGAAACAGGTTTATAAAAAGTAAATGACAGAGCGATAACAGGGCCTGTAAACTTAGAACAGTACCTAACTGGTCTATAATTTACTCTAGGCTCTTTTAAAGAGAAAACTCAGAAGTATGGCTTGAGGAAAACCACTTACTTTACAAGCCAGTACAAATTATTTGTGGAAGATTGGGTATGAATACATTTTAAAAGATTGGTCATTTGACATCATTACAATCTACCTTTATGGCACATTTTATCATAAAAGGTAGCAACTCTGGAGAATTCATACCTCAGACTTCTGCCGTGCATGGAACGAAGAGGGCCCTTCTCTGGAGGATTCTTTAACGGAAGATCGCGCCACAGTCATCTCTGGAGGAAGCTGTTCTCCAGGCTGCAAGTCAAATTTAAAAGGATTTATAAGAGTGTCCTGTTCCTAGGAATGAAAATCACCTAAATCACCAGGGGCTTTACTTGGTATATAACCAGTACCTCAACTGGCTAAAATAAAAAATCTTACTTGGCTGAAACACAAATTGTCCCGTAAAAGAGTGAATCATCTGATGAATGTAAAATAAGTCAAACAAATGTCACACAGATGGAAAGTGAAATTCTCATTAAAGTAAAGGCGAGCTGGGATTGAATTACTCTGAAAATAGTTCAATTAATTATTAAAAACAAAGAGAATTATCTTCCTAATATCTAGATAGTCATGGTTCTGAGCAGTACTCTAATTCGAGATTCTATTAGTTAATCCAAAATTTCTCTAGCAGATTTTAGGCTGAGTTCCCCAAAAAGAACTGCGTAGATCCAAAATTATTTTTTAAGAAGGACTTATATAGCAGATTCAGATGAAAACAAATGTTCTTTGAGTATATCAAGGAATAGAATCAGTACTCAATAACTAACTACTGTATTATCTTAATTCCCTAACTACTGTAGTTTATGTACTTAAGTTCTCTTCTTAATCTTCTCAAGGATAACAGTACTTATATTTCATGTATTTTCTTAACCATAATCATGACAGTGCTCATCTCTGGAGACACTATCTATTTCTCTTAAGGAAGTGAGTCATAGCTAAGAGCAGCCTTGGTCCACCATGGTGTTCATTGAGGGTGAAAGTAGCATTTTCTACCCTTGGAAAAAAAAGATTAAGGAACAAAATTACCAAGCCATTAGGAGGAGTTAGCTGCATTGCATATCTGTACATTACGCACAGAACGAGTATTATCTTGAGCCTTTCGTGATGTATCAAAAACATTTTATTTAAAATTTAAAATATGATTCTGTCTTTCTCCCCCTCAGTCCCCAAATGTACTATGAAAGGATTCTGGGCAGGAAATCATCTAATGTAGCCTTTCTTCTTTCTACTTTGTAAAAAGAACTCACTTGAATTTTATCACCTGTATTGTTTACAAAGGCCTATAGAAAAGTATTTTAGAAAACAAATGATTTACATCTAACCTAAACTCTTAAGTGACAGTGCCAGTCCAGTCCCCTTGCTCTTGAAGGTGGCTACAATACTTTGCAAGAGCGTGATTCTCGTCATTTATTTACAGCTTTGGTTACTTGTCAAGCCGTCTGCCATCTTTGTGTCTTTAAACTTGTACTTTCTTGCAGCTTGGCACTGTACCGCCCGAACTGGACTTAAAATTCAGTAACAGTTGGATCTGTGCTTAGCCCACAGTAACTGTTTAGAATTAGCTTATTTCCACCATGTTCACAAAGTTTTTTTTCTGGATCTCTCAGAGAGTTAGTCCATTTGCCTTTTCCAAGTTATAGCTTTTTGTTTTTCTTACTTCTTCTCTGTTTACACTATGCTTAATGCCAGCTTACTTTACCTGGTTTTGACCTCCATGTAGCATCTATTGGTAGCTGCCAGGCTCTATAGAGATCTTTCTAGGCCCTAGAGATTCTCTGCTCTCTAGATGGACTCCACAGGGGCTCCTCTGACTCCGATCACGGCATCTCCTGCCATGTGTATCTCTTCCACGTGCAAGCGTGTATCTCCTGCCCTTCCTCTCACCTGAGCACCAGATGGTCTTTCCAACCTCGGGGAGAACAACTCTGCTTAGGGGCCCAGGGTCACTTCAACCTCAACATGCCAGCATAATACAGCGTGAAGAGTGCTGGCCTAAGAAACTAGACACTGCCTCATGATCCCAGTTGTGCCCTGAACTAGTGGGGTAAACCTGGGCAACCCACTCAACTTCTTGGAGCCTCAGCATGCTCATCTGTGAAATAAAGGGGTTGAATTAGGTGACTTCAAAAGTCCTCTCTTCTCCTCTGAAAAGGAGCCCCCAAAAAGAAACTGTGAAGTCTTTCTTTTTCCTATATTGAACCTTGCAATTCACAAGTCCCATTGTTTCTACTTCTGAGGAGTCTTTAAGACCCACTCTTTCTCTGTCTTCCCACTGGCACTGACTTAGTCCAGAACATACTCTCCCTACCTCATGCTTGGATTATTGCAAAAGCCACCCCAAATCTTGCATTTTTCACTCCAGCAACGTGCAACAAGTTGCAATCCCCACAGCACACCACGCTATTTAATGTCTCTATTACCCTCTTTTCCTCGCAGCGCTCTTTCCCACCCTCCCTTCAAGCCTCTTTCCTGATGTCGTCTCCGCTTTCTTCCCCTAGCTAAATCCCAGAAGTCTCTGTTCAGATGCCACCTCCCCTGGGGGCCTCCCACAACCCCCTGCCGGGACTGTGCCGCTCCTCTCTGTCCCTAGGCTGTCCATAGGCGCGCATACCTCCAGCACAGTGCAGCGCGGCACGCAGCCTCACAGTATTGCAACAGCCTATCCGTTGGCAAGTGGGTGCCAGCCCCCCGCCCCCAGCCCACACACTCCAAGAGGACAGGGACCACATCTTTTTCATCACTCTAATTAGAGCCTATCATGGTGCCTCGCTCAGTAAATGCCTGAACACATCTTCATTCTTTAGCCATTTAAAACCTCTACCTACACCCTAGCTCAGAGCAAGACCTTTAGTTGCCCCTAAAGCCACTTCTGACTGCTCCTGCTCACAATGATCTCTCCCTGTTCTCAACTCCTATTTATAGCAAGTGCCACAGTAATTTGGTTCTTAATTATTTCATTGTTATCATGTATAATTTAATCTTCCCTGAGAGAAGATAAGTTTCTCAAGGGCAAGGACCCTATGTCAGACTCTTTTGAGTGCCTGAGAATACCCAGCACAGAGGAGGTGTTCAATGTCTAAAGAACAGCCCCCACCATCACAGAAGCAGCAACAACTAAAATTTGTTCAACACTTAACTCTGTGCCGGGCACCGGGCACAGTGCTTTATACACTGTGTTTAATCTTCATAACACCACCCAGATGAGTAATCTGAGGCACAGAGAAATTACATCACTTTCCCAAATTTACACAGTTTGAAGCACATTGCAGAACTGGATACAAAGCCAGGTCTGTCTGGCTTTCCAGCCTGAGCTCTTAGCTGCTTTGCTACACCGACTGCTCAGTTACTGACGGTCTACCCGTCCCCAGCGCTCATCTTGCTAAGCCTCCCATGACAGACTCCATCCATATTTCCTGGAGTTCTGACACATGCTGATGAACCTATTTTCATATCCTCTAAAAGTGAGCACTTTCCCTATATGAAACTCTTCCTTCTGACATTAGCTTTTCTCCACCTTCATTTCTTTGATGCAGGTGAATGTTATAGATCACAAAAACATAATTTAAAAAACGTGTTCTGTTGTAAGCATGCTACTTCTTTCAAACAGGTTAGTGTCAGTTTTAGAGTCTAAAGATCAGTAAGATGGAGGAAGCATTATGCTAAAAACACTGCCTTGAGATTTAAAAACAATCTAAAAGACTGAAAATTAACATTTATCCTGAAGTTAAATTTACCTATAGTTCTAGTTAAATTTAAAACTTTTCAATTCAGTTAAGATATCGAGTAAGGTATTAGCAAAAGAGTTTGACTTAAGCAAATGTGGTTGGGAGAGATTAGAGAAAATCCCCATAAATTCACACTGAATTTTGAGAAAATTAAAAACTAACTCATATAGCTGATAAATTCTGTAATAAATCAAAATAGGATTCTCTCAACAAAATATGCCAGAAAGGAACATTTAAGAAAGGAAACAGATTTCTAAAAACGAGCTTTTTGAGTTCTCTTGAGTACTCAATAATTGGCTTAAATAAGTAAATTATTTTTATTTTTTTTACAGATTAGTCCTTTAAATATTGCTTCCCTAAATGTATCCTATCGAGAAAGTACAACCTCCTGCAGTAGGGAAAATTGCAGACTGACCCTGTTCACACCTCTGTACCACCTTCCCATGACGAGCACCAACAGATCGGGTCAAGGTCCTAAGCTGTACCTGGGGTGATAAGAGCTGCAGGCTGTTGGCTCTGGTCGCCATCCCTTGCCCTACGCTCAAGCTTCCGTCCAAGCCTTTGGCTCTCACTTTGTCCCGGGTCACGTACATGGAATGCCTGTGTGGACGCTGCTGGGAAGAGAAGGGGCTGGTGTAGCCCAGCCCATAAGAAAACGATTCATGAGGTGCAGACAGTGAATGGGAATGGCTGCTGTCCACGTGCTCGGGCAGCTTTAACTCCTCCATTGTTTTAGAATGCCTGGTTGTGGTTCGGCGTGAGTCGAGAGTGCCCTCACTTCGGTTATTTCTCCCGGAGGGGCTGAGCAAAGTTCTCGTGTCGCTGTGCCTGGTGGGGGTTGGGCTGGTGGGAGAGTTCAAGTCCAAGCAGCTGGACGGGAAGTACCTGCTGGTATTGGACTCTGCAATTTGGGCCCTGGCTTCGGAAAGGTTGCTCACCGACTTGGAGTCACTCAAGGCCCCATGGCTTTTGGTCTTGGTCCTGTAGGAGGGACTCCTGGAGGACTGGGGAATGGTGTCAATGTAGCTATGTCGACTCTGTTTTTCAATGGGCTGCAGTGTTCCCGTTTTGCTCTGAGAGCTTTCCATAAACGAGTGCCGGTTCTGCTGAGATCTGCTGCTTGACTTAAGGTACTTTGTGCCTGGGCCTTCTGAAGGCTTTGGGTCAATGTTAAAATCAAACTCTGCCTTTGACTTGGCTTCTTTTGGGCTGAGAAGGTGTGGTAAGTTGTTGTTGGTAAGATCTTTACCCGAAGACCCAGGCTGGCTGCTTGCCTGGTAGGTTTTGGTGTGCATGGGACTAAGAGTAGCTCCAGCGAGGTTTCCATTTAGGAAGCTTTCATTGGCAGGAAGACCTTCGTCAGCCCGGGGCAGACCCACACTTAGGTTCTGGATGTCTTTGCTGTTAGATCTGTGGTGAGACTGCAAAGCAGCACTTTTGCTGGCCTGGTTTCTATGTGAAAAACGAAAGAAGTATATCAGTTTCCCTCAATAGCAGACACACAAAAAGTATCATAAAAAAAAAAAGGACAAATACCTAAAACACCTCAAAGACTAAAAAACTCTCTCTAACATGTGCCAACAAATAACTCTAAGAAGTAAGTTCCTTAGATCAAGTCACTCTGCAACAAAGCATCGGTCCTGATGAAATGATTTTGGCATCCTTAAATGCTCGGCTAACTTGCTGCCAACACAGTTTCGAAGTGATAATCTGAGGAAACGTGCTTTTGCTATATTGGTGCTCACGAGTGTTTGTTATAGAACGCCTGCTAAGGAGAAGAGAGCTTAGCTATAGACAAACTCTTTATAACTCTTGCCTGCTTGAATGTCAGACGGCAACATTTAGACTTGAAGGTCACTGTGTTCCTTCAACTTCATTTTTATTTATAAAACTCACAGCCTGCCTCAGAGATACATGCTTACAGACACCAGCGTCTCTTTTGTCTTTAGCCTGTATCATCAAACAATGAGAATTCTAGCAATGTACTCAATAAAAGAAAATGGTACTCTAAAAAGAAATGTAAATTGCCTGGTGAGGTTTGTCGGGAAAACATGGTGATCAATGTTTATGTTTTAGAGAAGTGGCACTATTTGGAGTACTTGTACTCAGACATCTTCATGTACACTAAACAGGAACATGTCTCTAACTGGATCAGAGGGATCTAAAGAGTTAATTTCTTTCCAAAAGACACAATTTATTCTCTTCTTCATTTCACATGTCATTATTCCAAACCATCTGGGGCCTTCTTTAGGATTTAAAGCTTCATTTCCTACTTGGTTTAAAATACAAAATATAAATCCAGAGGAAAACCTTGTCCTCTATTTGAAAGCTGAAAATGACATCACAGCCAAGTCAGTTTGTTCTATTGTAACTATTTAAAGGACCAAATTGTAGTTTGAGATAGCTGAGAATGTTTTCAAATGAAAAATAATTTACACAATTCCCTTTTTACTATGCATTCATAAAATTTTGCTGCAAATATTTCTATTGCTAAGATGGTTTGATTTGGGAGAGTTTTGTTCCCATCACACACTAATTGGAAGAAAAGTCACATTTTGTTTTCTGTAGAATGGTAATCTGTGAAACTATGCCTTCCCATTTTCCCTGTGAGAATCCACACTTGCTCAGGCATCAAGGGTCAGGGCCCTTTTCCTCTCGTCCTACCTTCCAGGGTTAAAAAGTATCTGATATCAAGCAAGCCTGTAACAATGTAGAAGGCATCATCTCCTAAATGCACTCACTAAGCTCTCCCAGTTGGGGCACAAGAATTGCAGCATTAAATATGGTCATTTAAATATGAGCTAACTAAATGGCAGATCCCAGACCTAGAGAGAAATGATAAAGAAAGGAAAGTTGCACTTTCTGTTAAATGATGTCAACAGAGTCTCCCCAGATCAATAAAGGACAGTCGTCGTACCCTAAAGGCATCAGGTTTTAAACCATCAGAGTCGTTTGTCAACTTATTCTCGGTAACTAAAACATCTCAGCAACTTTTCAAAAACCCAAACGATGATAGACGAACAGTCTCACCCATAAATAGATCTAAATGTGCTGGTTATTCTCCATTTGCCCAACCCCCAATCCATTTTCCACTCCTCTCTTGCCCCATCCTGGGCCTCAGGAGCCCAACACTGCAGACTGCTGCACCCAGGCTCCCTTACCGCCTAACTCCCAGTGGGGCTTAGCAGTGCAAGAAGCTGGCGCCTGTCTTCCCTGCTCCTTCCCAGCATCAGCACCCGGACTTAGATGGGAACTGTGTCCCTCCAGATTACAGCTTCCACGGGGTGGCTCCTCCTGCCTGGCTCCCCTGGGCTCTCAGAACCCTAGTGCCAACACTTTCTCTCCTTCAGGCTTAGAGAGAGTAATAGCAGAGATAACACATGCAGATATTGTGAAACGTCTGAAGCTCCCAAGAGGACCAGAAAAGGAGAAGAGTGAAGACAGCTGCTCGAGCTTTTGAAACTCTTGGAAACACTGCTCTCAATGTGAAGCACAAACCTACATGTTAGAAAGAACATGTTCATAGCAATGTAAGACACAATTTCTAACGTGAAAAGGGAGTCTATAAAGTTAAGGTAGAAACATTTGTTAAAGATTTAGGTTGACATAAATGTACAAAGAACCTAAATTGCTATTCTGAAAGTTTCTGTCTTGATATTAATCTGATGCCATTGAGTTTTGTACATAATTCCTACGTAGAAAGGGCATCAAATGGTCTTCAAATTGGAGCTCTGCCAAAGCACAACAATAAAAAATTGCTTGAAAAATTCCATAGATCTCTTTGACACACAACTGTAAAGAATCTGTGTTAAACTGCCAACCACTTGAGAGGATTTTATATATAAACCCTTCTTAAATGGTTGGCAGGACAGATAGATAGTTAATCTCTTTAGGCAAAATAACTTTTCAAAACAAACATCAAAGATGCAAAGCGACATTTTTATGGAGAAGGTTGGCAAAGCAGGACTGGCGAGAGGGCAGTGCAGGGCAGGCTGAAGCACCATCCCGCCATGTCCAAGGTGAGCAGAACCTCAGGAGAGTTTGAAGCAGACTTAGGCAGGGGCTAGGTAATGCAAGAGCCCACTGCTTCTCCTACAGAGACAGGAACCTGGATGACAGAAGAGAGGGTATGTGAGTGTGTCTCAGGGACAAGTCAGGGGAGTGTGTAAGCGGCAGCCACCATGATACGGTGCCATGAACATCTCTACAATGGTGCTGGGAAGTGTCCCTAGGGGCCGGCCCAGTGGTGTAGTGGTTAAGTTCACATGCTCCGCTTTGGTGGCCCGGGGTTTGTGGGTTCAGATCCCGGGTGCAGACATACACCACTCATCAAGCCATGGTGTGGTGGTATCCCACATATAAAATAGAGGAGGATTGGCAACAGATTTAGCTCAGGGCCAATCTTCCTCAAAAAAAAAAAAAAGAAAAGAAAAGAAGTAGTGTCTCTAACGAGAAGGGTTTCCATAGAGGAAATATGGACCACAGACAAGTGTGGACAAAAGGACATTTCCAGATGCATGTAAACTGAGCTAAGATCGTTCCTAGAGAAACCATTTAGGACTTTTTCTTTAATATAGTTAGTACATTGTCAAGACCTAAAAACAAATTCCTCCAGAGATTTTTATTTACTTATAATTTCTATTCTCATCTACTTGAAAAGGGGATTCGGGAGGACTCCTCAAAGATCCATATAAACCATATCCTCATCACTACACACATCCTCCTTGACAGATCCCTAAAGAGGGTTCCCAGGGAGAACCTCAAATCCCCACTGGGATCTTTCTCAAGTGAGTCACTAGAGGACGAATACACAGGCCCCCTTTCATGATATGGGTTATACCACTAATCACTATAGCACAAATCAAAAATTTATCATCGGTCTACTAACCTTTATATCACTGGGATCCTTTCTCTTTGCAAATGTAAACTAGAGGAGTCAAGTGACAAGGTAGAAGGGAGAGAAAAGCACCTGAAAGGGGAGTGACCCCAGATAAGACAGGCATAATGTGAAACTCCTAAATGCAAAGGAGCAACCAAACGATGAATACTATTCCTTGACTTAGTGTACTAAAATCTCATAGAAACAGACAACAAGGTGAACACAAACTTGGTTAAAGGGAATTTGAATCTGATTCCAGACCTCCTTGAAAAGTAAGAATTGTCTATAAGATGTGAGGGAAACAATAACTAAAACCAGTCATTTTAAAGAAAGTAAAGAGCTGTAAAACACAATTACACCATCGCAGTTAAGCAGAGAAAATAGAGAATAAATGGTTATTGCCAATTTATGGATGTGCTCACAGTTCTAAAAAGTACCAGGTCTTGAGCTTTCAAAATTCCAATGGATTAAGAACAATTGTTCTACAAGGAGAGAAAATTGGGGGAAAATGGGAGAAAATTTATATTCAAAAAGGTCCACATTAAGAATTATTGTTTTCTATTTCTCTTCTTAACAGTAGATGAGAGAAACTATCTCCTATCTCCCATAGTCTAAGCAATGCCAGATGACAAGACCAGCTTCTTGGGAGAGGAAGGAAGACAAGGAGACAGTGACAAGCACACTGCCCTCCTGTAAATGCAGCCAACAGAATCACGGAACGTCAGTTCTGGAGAGAGAACCTGATTGCATAGTCCAATCCCTTGTGAGTTTTTTCCCTCAGGAAATAGAGATTTCTTTTTTTAAGATTATGCTGAAAAGTTATATTTTAAAAAGCACCAATTTTAATCACTATCTACCAAACTGACTTTACTACTTCCTTATTCTTATTCTTATGGGGAAAAAAACTTCTCAACTCAATGATAAATAGACAAGAGCAACAAAAACACAAGACCCTTCTATAGAGCAGACTGACTGAGTTTGGTTGCAAAGACTGTCCTACGTGCCTTCCCACTCACCTGTGTTTGGCATCCTCTTCTCCCTCCAGAAATCCCCTTGCCCTCATCCACCGTTCTTCCTCCAAGCATCACCCACTGGGTCCCATTTACACAGAACCTTCTAGCTCATGAGGTTAGAAACCCCCTTAGTTGATAACCCATGCCACCTTTCCCAAGGAATGCATAGGTTTCCATAATATACTTGTTAAAGATAAAGTCTTTAAGACCCACACAACTCTTTAATTGTGGTTCTGAATCATGTAATAAGCATAAGGAAGATATTTTTGAATAAAGAGGGCTTTCCTTCTTTTCTCTAATTGTATCATTTAAGCAGCCACCTCCTCCACCTACTTGTAAGACCAACACTGCATCTATATTTCCTTAAAAGGGAATATTTACCTATTAGACAAAGTGCTGCTTTCCACGTGGTAAGGTTTTCTTTTTGCTGACCTTGAAGGGGAGCGATCCAAAAGTCTCTGGGTTTGAAATGTAGGGTGATTCAAACACTGTTCTGTCAAGTATCTGTCAGCTGGGTCCAACTTCAGTAAATTCTTAGGAAATAAAATTAGGATTGGAAAGAACATTACAAAGTTAAATTTAAATCGTAATAAAAACCTTATTTCTTTTTCTTATAAAAGAAATGTGTGGTCATGGAAGAACATCTAGCAAACACAGTTTAGTCCAAAAAAGATTTTTTAAAGGACTATCTAAATCACCCATAACCTTTTTTTTTTTTTTTAATTTTATTTATTTATTTTTTTCCCCCAAAGCCCCAGTAGATAGTTGTATGCCATAGCTGCACATCCTTCTAGGTGCTGTATATGGGACGCGGCCTCAGCATGGCCGGAGAAGTGGTGCGTCGGTGCGCGCCGGGGATCCGAACACGGGCCGCCAGCAGTGGAGCGCACGCACTTAACCACTAAGCCACAGGGCCGGCCCGAAATCACCCATAATCTTATCATTGTTGTCCTCTAGGGATATGACCTCTCAGCCCTTTTGCGATTATCATATATACATATTTTCTTTTATAAAATCTGGCTCTTATTATACACATGAGTTTTGTATCCTGTACTTTTCACTTACTAATCAAAAACATTTTTTACAACATAATTTAAACATTTTAAATATACTTTTGAGTAAGTATATACTCACATGAAAGAATATACATTCTTCATCTTTCTCCTGTCCCCCTCTCTGGAGGCCCATGTTACCAGTTTCTTGTACATCCTTCCATAGATACTCTGTACACATCTCCATCTGCTTTTATCTTACCCAGACAGTAGCATACACACAATGGCCTGCACTTAGCTTTCTTTTCACTGGACATTAGATCGTAAGAGATCATTCCATATTAGTAAAGAGCTTCGACTCTATGGATGTATCGTAGGTTGTTTTTAGCAATTCCCTAATGATAAACATTTCATTTGTTTCCCTTCTTTTATTATTATGAACAGTGCTGCAACAAATAACTTTACAACATGTTTCTAAATGACTATGTAGAAGTTTGTGGTATGGATATACTATTAAACCAGTCTCTTACTGTTGGACATTTAGATGGCTACCACTTTTCACTATTATAATTAATGCTGTGATGAACATCTGAAATCTTTGAGTATATCCATGGTCCCTTTCATAGGATAAACTCCTAGAGATGGAACTGGTAGGCATGCAAACTCTTAAGGATTATTTTCTATGTGTTGCCAAATTACCCCTTAGGATGGTTGTTCCAAATGATACTCCTCTCAGCAATTGAGAGTCTACCAGTTTCCTGGCACCCTCATCAACAATAGGCATTATCTATATCATCCTTTTTAGCATTTATAAATTATTTAAAAAATGGTATCTCACGGCTGTTTTAACTCATGTCTTTGATTACTAGTGAGGTAAATCATGTTTTTTGGTTACTTATATTCTTTCTTTTCTTATTTTTCTATTTGTGTATCTGTTAATTTATTTGTAAGTGTCCTTTATTCTTTAAGGTACTAATCCTTTTATGTTGCACATATTAGATTTTTTTTACAACTAAAATGTTTTCTTCTAATATTAATCTTATTAGTAATTGGACAAGATTTTAAAAGGTGACTCATTATTAACACTAATTGATTTTTATTGAAAAATTAAGCAAATATATAAAGAAATATAACCTATATAACCTAACACATCTCAATAGATCACACTGAAATTTGCTTTTTGAGTGATGGGCATTCTCTCTCAGAGAAAGGAAGAAGGGTGAAATTCCAGCATTCCCAAATGCATCTCTAGCTCACTTTCATTGGTTTTGCCCACAGTTAATTTCTTTGTGATCCACTGTTGAACAGCAAAAGCACACCTAGATTTGCTCCCAATAAGCCAGAAGTCAGTTTCAGATAACCACCTTCAACCCAGCGTCACAGAAAATATGAATTCTGATCCTATCAGATACTGAAACATTCACTTTGGATCAAAAGATTCCGGTAATCCAAGCCACTGCTTACATGCAAGCAGATTTACACTCATGTTGACTCAGACACCTCTAAAAGTATCCCAATTCTTTCTTCTTACTAAAAAATAAAAACTATAGAGGTATATAAAATGCTTTTGGTCTCACTGGCAGTTAAAAGAGTTATCATCAAAATGGTTTCAATACTAGTTAAAAACAAAGGAAAGTCGGCCCCTGAGTAGTATTTTCAATTAGAAGTACATATGACCTTTCAGAAGCCAAATATCTACTAGCATTAACAAGCTATTTTAACTTAAAATGTTACTGCACACACACCCAAAGAACTATTTCTATAATTATGAATACAGCTGTTAATTTTCAAATTACTTGGAAAGATGAAGTCATTATGAGGAAAGTATAGAACTTACTGAGTAAACAGTTTCAAAATTCAGTACACGGGGGGAAAAAAACAACATTATTATTGTTTTGCTTTGTTTTGTTTTTTTACTAAAACAGAGCCCATATAATTATTGTAGGTGTTCTTTAAGTTATTAGGGGCTTTGATTAATTCTGGTGACTTGTATCCCTACTAAAATGGCTGATATGTATAAACAGATGCAAGATGAGATGGCCATTTCAGGTACTTATATACAGACAGAATTATCAAATCTGCCTTAGGCAACGGCATAGAGAATATATTTCTTCATGACAGGATAAACGGTGTTATTTATTTTTCAAATTCATTTTCAAAAATAGCTAAAAGACAAAAGGAATAATTCTATTTATATAACAATAATAACAAGGCAATATTAACCTTTGGTGATAGAAGTCAGACTCGTGGTTCCCAGGAGTGGGGACCAGCAGGGGTGTAGAGCCTGGGAGGGGGTCGTGAGGAGACTTCTGGGGTGTTAATAATTCTATCTCAGTTTGGGTGGGGTTACATAGATATGTTTACATTATAAAAATTAACTGAGATGTACACATAATTTTTATACCTTATGAATATACATTTCAATGAAAACGTTCACTTAATGTTAAAGAAATTTAAGGGTAAATATATTAAATGAATAGGAATTAGACTGTATAACTTCCAAAATGGTATAAATGCAGAAAGATTCAGGTTACCTTTGTACTTTTATCTCGGCTAGATTTTACCAGGTATCACACTGATGTTTGGTAATTACATTTGATAATAATTTACATTTGGTAAATAATTTAATAATTAAATTATTTATTATTTTTTTGCTGAGGAAGATTGTCCATGAGGTAACATCTGTGCCAATCTTCCTCTATTTTGTATGTGGGATGCTGCCACAGCATGGCTTGATGAGCGGTATGTAGGTTTGTGCCCCAGATCTGAACCCACAAACCCTGGGCTGCTGAAGTGGAGTGTGCGAACTTAACCATTACACCACCAGGCCAGCCCCAAAGTTCAATTATTTTTAACTAAAAAAAGACAGAAGGCAGAAAACATGAAATTGTATTTAATTCAGTTCTCCTACTTTATTCTATTTACATTTTAAAAGTTACCACATAATTAAGGCCCTGATAAATAATTATTGATTGTGTGAAAGAACATATTGACAAAACCCAACTGATTTAAAAGATAATTTATGCCTAATTAACCTGAAAGAGCCTTGAGGGTTCTTTTTTTAATAGCATCTCTCAATCTGTGTTCAGAAGAACACTAGTGCTGTAGAGTTTTATTTTAAAAAAAAAAAAGCATTCAGTATTTAAATTTGGGAAGTGTTGGATGTGACAGAAATGCTTCTTTACTGTGGGATTTCTGAAAGCCGTTATAGGTTAATGAATGTTGTGAATCTCTACAAAGGTTATGTGGTATGTGGCCTTTCCCAAAGGCCAAGCCTCCCTCGCCCACCTCTGCCCCCACACCTATTTACACAGTGTTCCTTGGAACACAGATTAACATAGTTTAAAGCACAGCAAAGTTCTGAGAGTGTTGCTCAGCAAATTCCAACTGTGCTAAGTACACCTTTAAAGGCTCTGTGCACAGTGTAACCTCTCTGATTTTCACAGGTTGACTGGGCAGAAAATAAAATTGATTCATTAACAAGTGGTTTTTGAAGGTCTACTATCAAACAACCAGCACTTGCTTATGCACTGGCTGGCGACAATGAAAGCTGGAGAAATATGAAAAAATAGTTCTCACTCAAGGGGCTGACTGTCTACTGGGAAAGAAAAACTTGAAGAGAAATGATGAGAATGTTTTCAGTAGTCCAGAGCGGGAAGACCGGGATGGGGGCACTAGCACAAGGAGGAACGCTCAGGCATGCCAGCAGCAGTGCTCCTGCTGTGTGAGAAGAGCCAGAAAGAGCCCATCTGTCTCGGAGAGAAGAGGCCAAGTTAGAAAAAGGGCAGAATTAGGTTCACTGATAAAAATAATCTTATGAGAGGCCTTAAATAAAAAATGTTAGAATCTCTTTTCTTTCAACATTCATTTTCAGATTTGTTTTAAAACGTTATGCCTGAGCAGCTCGAATGCTGAATAAATTTTTTTATTTCATTCTTATTATTTATATTTAGATTGTTATTATTCTGTCCATTTTAAGAACATAATTTAGGTATCTCATGGTCCTATCTAGATGAAATGTTACAATACCAGATACTGCTGCGATTTTAAATAAATTACATGCCTTTTAACATGACACAGCCCCCCATTATTCACCATTATACATCTATTAAGAAAACATTTTATTCATAAAAGCAGGCTATGGTCATATGTAGACACAAGAAAACCCACAACCCAAAAGACATTTTATACAGACAACATCAACTTGTCCCACCTTCATTAAGTCAAGTAAAACGCTATTTAAAATTCCAAGGTATCTTCTCTCCAATGACTGAGGATGGTTAACAGCTGGAAACTGCAAGAACAACATGAGAGAAGCGTTAGCACACGGGGAAGGGTGTTTGTGTGCATGTGCTGTGAGTGCAGAAGAAGGTAGCAGATGACTAGAAGTTATTGCCCTAGTGCCAATCCAAGTCAAATTTATTCCATATGTGTATTACCTTTGGTGTCTATATATTTGAAGTATGGATTAATAGGACTGGGTATTAAATAACAGGAAAACTCACATGTGAAAGATGATAATTCAATCTACTCAGACAATACTGAAGCACATAAAACAAACCAAAATATAAAAATTTGAAACTCAATTTGTACAGTTTACACAGAATTGTCTACCTATATAGACAATCCAGTTATAATAGTTTAAACAGAATATGTCTGCTTATACAGACAATTCTTAAGCCTTTTTCACAATAACATATCATTTACTTCTGAAAATTAGAAAAGTGAAAAAAAAAAGGGATAGAGGCCAGTACCTGAAAGGCCAGAGAAGTAGAAATAGCGAATTCAGACACACGCTCTATTATTGCTTTTAATATACTCTTTTATTGACCTGTTTTCAGTTCCTTCATTTATGTAAGTTGGAACAGAAGGCAAATAGGCTCCTAAATTAACAAAGACATTTTTAAATAAAATGAAGGGAAGAGGTCAGGTTTATTTAGAAGCTCTGTCCTTCCCTCTGCCAATTCACATTTTGCAATATCTAAGTAGATGGTAAAGTATTAGAGTCCAGTGCCACACATTCACCCCCAATGGGAGGGCTACGTTGCTTTAAATATATATTTCCTTTATACCAACGTGACACCATTTCAAAGTACTGAAATCCCTGAAGATGCTAAATAAGTGGATGGGAGGACTAGCTATGGAGGAAAATTCAACCGAGGTATCTAAGGAGAGATTATGACATCATCCCCACACTGTGCTAGGTACGGCAGGAGACATATAATATGGGTAAGATCTAAACCTCACACTGAAGCAATCTGCAGTCTAGTTGGGAAAGCAATCAGAACTAAACTGTGTAGCTGCAAATTCTAATCGAAGCTCAGAGAAAGGAGATACCAAGGTGGTTTGCAGCTGTAGAAGAAGGAATCCATAGATAATATTTGAACTAGATTTTGAAAGGTAAGAAAAATGTGAGGACACAGAAAAGTAGGACAGCACCTTCTAGATAGAGGAAGTAGAAGGAATAACATGAACTTAACACAGACACAGGCAATAATCTAAAACTGATTTCTGAGGGAAGTGATGCTATGTGAGGCATTTTAGCAATTATTCTTCTTATTTTAGAGATGAGGAAGGTGACGATCAGAAAGTTCAAATAAGTGGTTCAAGGTAAGTTACATAATTAAAAAGCAGTAGAACTAGTATTTGCACCCAGGTCTGTGATCTAAACGCACACTCTTTCTAAACCCAGTTGCCTCTCCTGAGAGGTAGAGAGGTTCCTTTGGATGTTGTTGGAACATTAAATATCAGCCCAAAGAGAGAGACACCTGTCACGCTGTGAAAACAAACTCCATACCGGCACATTTTAATTAATATTTTGCTTATGAGGTCTATCTTATGCTACCAGATAACCCCTCCTTTTATTTTCAGAAGCAATATTTCATTGATAAAAAAATTAATGCTGAAAGTCAAAAGGTATTAGAAATAGCATGATAAAAAATGACCAAGCAAACTCCTAACTTAAAAAAAGTTAATTTGTGTGCTTTTGAATGAAAGCCACCATTCTGCTACGACATAATTCAACAAATAACCAAAACCCAAGTATAGAAGTTTAAAGTATATCCCAATCAGTAGTTTGTTTGTTTGTTTCCTTTCTTTCTTTCTTAATCACTTGGCCAATACACTACAATGACAGTGCCTCTTTAACCCAGCAGTCACTATGCGTCAGGCACTGGTCTGGGCATTTTATGTATATTATAACATTTCATCTACACAACAACCCCATCAGGTGCTATCTGTTATCATCATTTCACACACGAAGAAACAGAGGCACAAGAAACTTGTCCAAGGTCAATCGTGTAGTAAATATGGAGTCAGGCTTTGAACCCCAGCAGTCTAACTCCAGAGTCTATGCCCTATACTCTGGGATAGCAATTGTTACTTTTTCAAAGCAATGCATACCATTAGAGCAACATCTTGTTGATTTTCCAATCTGTACACAACCGAATCAAAATGCAAATAACCGTGGACTGGTTACTGGTGAGTCCGTGTTTCACGGCAGTTGCACTTCACACACCCCATATGCTTAGCTGTCACAGACATTCTCCAGTAAAATGATAAAAGAAGACATTTCCCTCAAAAGATGTTGTTAAACCTCCAAAAAGATTAAACTCATTTAGTTAAGATACCACAAACACTTTCAGACTAAAATGTAAAAATATTAAGGTTTATGAAAATTGAAGTGTCATGGAAACAGCAATTTCTCTGAAGGATATTTATAAGCAGCATCATCATGTGCTGTCTAGCATTTTACAGATAATACTGTTTAGTGAGGACGTCTGTGAACAAACATGACCAGAGACAAATGAGGAAAAGATAGCCTTCGTGTGGCCTATCTAATTCAAATGCTACTCATTCTTCAATCTTCATTTCAAATTTCAAATCCTCCATAAATCTTGCTTTGAATCCAGCCAACCATGATTTCTAACTTTCCAGAACACTCTCATGGTCTCAATATATGGTGATGTATTAAAAAACAGTACAATGTAGTAAAGAATGCAGTACTTTATTATATACCACACTTTCTTCTAAATTGTATTGTTTTCTAATTATTTCAAGTGTAAAGGTCTTAATTCTTCAGCTAGCTTGTAAGTTATTAAGGCCAGGTACCACGGCAGATCTGTTTACACTCTCTTCAGAAAATCCAGCCTAGAGCCTCTTTACCCAGGCAAAGAACAAGGCAGCCAGCAGACCAAGCTTGATGTTCCAGGTCAAATATTCAATCATTGAACACTATTCAACCTTACAGGCACTATTCTAGGCGTGCTGTGAACATAATGGCGAACATGGTTGTTCATTTCTTCAGGAAATTCATTAGTCCAGTGAGGATACATACTTGCAAACAGCTATTTAAAAGAGACTGCAATGAGTGCTACAAAAGAGGTATGACCAGAGTGCTATAGGAGCGCAGAAGGGGGAGTCACCCATTCCCCCTGGAGGAGTCTAGAAGGGCTTCATGGAGGGCGGACATTTGACCTGAGCCTGGGGGAGGGAGGAGGAAGAGCTTTCCGGGAAGCAAGGTGAGTACTAGGAGAATTGTAGAAGTAAACATGTAGCACTGTAGAAGCAACATGTCAAGGAAACGGGAAGAAGTTCAATGTGGCTGCAGAATAGGGGGCAGGGGGTGAGAAAGGGTGGGAGAAATGGCTGGAGGGCTAGGAGCAAGTGGTTTTTAATGCTACCCTAAGGAGTTTAAACTTAATCAGCAATCCTGTAGAGGCTCTTAAACACAAAGGAGATTGAACTAAATGTGCAGTTTGCACCTACCATTCTAAAAACAATGCGAAAAGACTGAAGTGAAGAAAGCAAGTTAGAGAGATCAATTTGGGAGCAGTTGTCAATAGTTCAGGTAAAAGGTGATAAGAGTGAAAGAAGCATTAGAGATGGAGAGAAGGGAAATATGGTTGCGCTTGAGTGCTGACAACACAGATTGGTTCAAGCGATTATTCAAATATTCATTGAGTCCCTAACTAGACATGCTGGGCTCTGTGTTAGACGCTGGAAATACATTGAGAAAACAGATGACTTCCAACAGTTAATAATTAACAAGTAAATAAACAAAATAATTACATACTATGATAAGTGTTATGATGGGAAAAAGAAGAGTGCTATGAGAGAGACCAAGAAGGAGGTGGGGGCAGTATCTTGGGAGGGCAGAAAGAGGGGGCACTCTTGGAGCTGAGATTTACAAAATGAGAAGGGGCCACGCAAGGAAAGTGCCTTCCCAGGAGAAGAAGCCACAAGTCCCAAATTCATGAAGCTGGAAAAACCTTGGAATGTTTATAGAAGTCAAAGAAAAAGGAAGGCAAGTGTGGTGAGAATTTAGAGTGAGAGGGGAATGAAGAGAGGTATGAGCTGAGGCCAGGGAGCTAGAGGGCCCAAAACAGGCAAGGTCTGATGGGAAGGAGTTTGGATATAGTCTCAGTAAAACAGGAATTCATTAATTATGACTAACTTCATTTCTGAATAGAATTGATTTTTCTTTCTGCTAGACTGAGGGCAAGTCCTATTTAATGTCCTATATTCAGCATCTAGTATGACAAATGCTCAATAACTGCTGAACCATTTGCACTCTAATTAATGGTCATAATTTAGCTAATTTTTGGCTTACAAAGGCAAAAGTAAAAGGAGAAAAGAGAAACTTGCCGGGGTAACTCACACGATTTGGAAGAGAGAGAAAGCAGGAAGAAGATGAAAGAGAAACTGTTTGCACTTCTGTTCATTCATTTCTTCCAGACTCACTGAGCCTAGCAGGAGCGGTTAGTGTGTTAGGCACTCATGTGTGAGGAGGCGTGCTCTTCAAAGTGAAATGAACCGAGGTCCAGAAAGTCAAAGAAATAACCAAAGTGCTTAGCACATGTCAAGAAAACATGGTTGGAGAATTATGCATTTAAGAGAAAGAAAGGAAGTGGTGAGCTTATTTTATAGTTCCCACAATGGCCACCAATTGGCATGTTGGCCCAAACAGGGTAGTTGAAAACCAAAAAGTAGCTTTTGGGGTAGATGGAAGAGAGAAGCAGCCTATAACTGGCCACTCCAATAAGGTGCCTCTGCAAGCTGGTTGTCCCTCATTTGGGGAAGGTTTATACTTGAAGATCCTTTTTAGCATATTCTCAGAAAATAAGTTTTGTACAAAGTTAGCAAGTTTAGGAAAGGCTGCCCAAGACAATACATTAGTTTGAAAAGAAGATTTGATGTTTCACTGTCGATGGACAAGAAATACCTGCTAGAATAGCACCTTTAAATCTGCGAATGCAAGTATTCACAGTCGTCCTCAAATCACTACAAATATGTTTGGTCAAATAAGCAACAGCCATTCACACATTTTTGTATTTTTTGGGGATGCTTAATATTTTGGATAAAGAAACATTCTGAGGTAATCAAAGTTTAGAATATAATAATGCATATGCTAGAAAAGATTTTGAAAAATTGAAATTTAAAAATTAGGAAAAACGTTAGCAGTTCCCATTTTCAAATTCAGATCACTTTTTAAAATTCACAAATACTATATACGATTCAAAAATAAAATATTATAACAGGGATTATAAACATTGTAATGGGAAAGGGAATAGTATTTGATGGATAGCTTAGCATTCCATTGTGCAATGAACAATTATTTAAATACTGCTGTATTGATTCCATTTTGAGTTTTCGCAAAGCCTCTTACCCGGAGCCCGTGGAAGCGAGGATTACTGTAGAAGAGTTTCATCTGCTCAGATGGAAGTGGTCCTAGCACCTTCTGAATAGTAAAAAGTTGGTCAATTTCACTTTCTCCAGGAAATAAAGGCTGTCCATCACTAAGCTCCCCAAGAATGCAGCCCACTGACCACATATCTACAGACTTTCCATAGGGAGCTCTGAAAAACAAAGGGAGAGATTATCTTGGCAACTGAAGAAACATGTTTTAATAATTTCCAAATTATTTTTAACAGATTCATGATTTAAAACACATTTGTGTATTTAAGGAATTAAAAAGTGCCATGTGGACAAAAGTGAAGTTGAAAAAAAGGAATTATGGATATCCAAGTAAAAATTCAGAACACAAGTGAATAAATCTACACTAATAAACCCATAATAGTTTATTATAGTTAATAAACTAATAACAATTTAGTTAATATACACTGATTTGAAATCTATTCACATCCAGGCATATTTTGAACATGAATGGCTTAAAAAACCCTAATATAGCACAAACATCTGATGAGTTAACATCTCACTTGGGGAATGAAATGCTCCCAGGAAATGTATTTTCTAGGTAATTATCCTTTAAGCTCTCTACAGGTCAACAAATTACATCTTATCCATTTTTGAATTCAGTCTATT
Source organism: Diceros bicornis minor (assembly GCF_020826845.1). NCBI lineage: Eukaryota > Metazoa > Chordata > Mammalia > Perissodactyla > Rhinocerotidae > Diceros > Diceros bicornis. The sequence continues at coordinate 15,417,895 of NC_080781.1, read as the reverse complement.
AAAATGTACTACTGACTTATGTGTCTTCTTAAACGAACACTGAATATTATTTAACCTCTGACTGCACAGAGTCACAATTTGTAATAGCTAAGATTGTGCTAAACTCTATTGGATTATTTACCTGAATCTATTTGTACCCTACATATATGGGGCTTTATGACAGCTATTTCCCTCTAACCATTTTTCCATTTACTTAGGGGTTTATAGCTCTCTTCTAGGATCTGAGTTTACCAGAGGGCTTTAGGAATGTTACTGTTATTAATAAATGGAGGCTATACACAAAAATCTAGGTATCCTCCAAAAAGCTTTATACGTATACCCCAATATCTATAGCCTTAAGTCAAATTATATACCGTAGATTAAGAAACCATATTTTCTTTAGTTTCAAACACAAATAATCTAAGCTTTAAGAAGGAAAAGCCAAAATAAAATACTTGAAAAATATATGGGATGAAATTCTAGAATGCCATAATGATATAGTAGTAATATAAAACTTTTAACAAATACTGTAAAGCATTATTAATATAATACAGAAAATGTTTCTAGGATAATAAATCATTGTAACAATAAGTCAATATTTTATTTATCTCATTTCCTTCCCACAAAAACCTAAGGATCATATTAGGAAACTTCATTTAAATGTTTTTGGTAGCTTGTTGGGGAGGGAAGGATACTGATCTTTCTTTCACACAAGTATGAGAGAGAGAAAAGTGCTAGATGGAAAAACCTATGGAAAATCTCCACATACCCACTACAAGCTATTTTTCTTCTGTCAACTGATTTGAATAATTTATGCAGCTGGAACTATTTGTAATGTCAAGGACAGTCTTGAGAATGTACAAAAATGTAAATTTTTAATGTTAATCAAATATCAACTGATTTCAATGGGATTTTTACACAAATAATATGGTTCTTCAACTAGTACTTGACAACCGTTTAATTGGCAATATTCAATTTGGCTCAAATTAGTTGGAGTCCCCATCTACTTTGGTAGCTCCCACATATCTCTCAACATAATTTCCATTTTCTGATAGCTATTATTAGGCAGCAAATACTCTCTGAAGTTTCACAATAAGGTTGTTCTCAGAATTAACTCCTTGGGGCCATCTTATAGACAAAACCATATTATAACAAGTCTTTCTACCATACTTGAATTCTCAGATGGGGTTCTAAGAATGATCTACTTCATACTCATTTCTTCTTTGGCAAATACTGTCCGGTATTTATCCAAACTCAAATTCCAATCCCTCCCAAAAGAAAATGGACTATGCATCACAGTGAATCTAAAAAGAGGTACACAGAAGAATCACAGAAAGAAAATCAATCCTAAATCCAAGTTTAAAAATGAGCATAGAAATTCTAAAATCTATCCACACAAAGAGAAATAATGAAGTGACTAACCAACATTTGTTTCCCAGGATCAAGTGCAAACTTTTGATTTCAACAAAACAGCAAAGCTTTCAATAACTGACACCAATAATTCTTACAGGCTCTAGGTCAGCAATGAATCAGGGATTACCACCAAATGGTTGGTAGACACTAGGAAATCAATTGCTAACATAAAAATAAACCCTCAGTGAGTAACTTAAACATACAGTCATCATGACCTTCAGAAGAAATACAGAAATTTATATTTCTATTACATAAAAAGTATCTTTTAAAAATTAAATTTCTCATGTCTCCCAGATACATGTATGGCAAACTAAAGAAAAGACATGAAACGCACTGGTCATCACTACCACCATAATTTATCTAAAATTATTTGTAGAGTGTGCCTTCTTTCTCCATTCTTAGATGGTCCCAAAGAAGGAAATACAATCTAGGGAAAATAAGAAAATACAACTAGGGTAGGTAGAGAATTGTTAATGAAACAATGATGGAAGTCAAGACTACAGGCTCCTTCTTAGGCTCTAAAGTTAAAACATATTAAAAAGAAGAACCTTATCAGAAGACTCTTTTCTGGTGTTGACAGATGAATGAAACAGCATTGAAAGTGGAAGGATGGGCACAAGGTGGATGGACATGGAAGTATTGCTGAGGAAAATATCAATGCAGTGCTAGTTTGAATAGCCATTTATCATCAAAGGGGATTTACATTGTTCAGAAAAAGAATGGCAATTGGTTCAATATTTACACCATGTGTCTAGCCAAGTGGCTGAACATAAGAGATACTCTGTAAGTAATCGTTGAATGAATGAATTAACAAACAGATGAGCCATAATGTCAAATTCTGTGGATATCCACATTCTTAATGTGGAAGATTATTAGCAAAGACGGCAGCAATAATTCCTCCCATTTCTGTACACCTGCCACTCTACCCATCAAGAGGTGGAATTTATTTCTCTATCCCTTGGATCCGGGCTTAGCCAAAGAACATGCTTTGGCCAATGAGGCAAAAGTCATGCTTGAAAGCCACCTTTGCTTTGGGGCTTGCCCTCTTGCTCAGGCAATTCTTCTGCTATCATATGAAGAAACTTGGACTAGCCTACTGGAGGATGAGTCCCCATGGAACAGAGATGGTCTGTTCCAGCTGAGACCCCCTAAACCAACCAGCCTCCAGATGACCTGCTGACTGACTATAGCTACATGAGCGACTCCAAGTGAGACTAGCAGAAGAATCGTCCAGTTGAACTCGAATTGCTGACTCCCCCCAATTGCTGGCACCCCAAATCATGGCAAATAAAATGGTGCTTGTTTTATGTCATTAAGTTTTTAGGTAGTTTGTTACACTACAATAGGTAATTGGCATTTAATGAACTGAAGTTCTTATCTTCCATAGATGGTCTCAAAGCTAATGATATAGGATGAGCAGATATGTAGACGTCATTCTATTTGGGGAAGGCAACTCACCCAAGTAAGAGTTCTGGGGACCGATACCACCTGGTGGCCACATACTCTGTATAATTGGCATTATTGCCTTCTGACAGATTCCGAGCAAAACCTGAAAGATAGCAAAGCCCAAAGGTGTAACTTTGAAAAAGAAATAATTTCATTTTGGCAAAATATTTCTGTGCAAGTAATATCTTAAAGCAACATCAAAAGAACATAATGACTGGTACTGAATGAGCTGTTTATCAGTGTCCTTGTTACTTAAAAAAGTTAGTCCATTGTTCATACATTAAGTAAAATATACAATGTATTCACTATAAAACCAGTCTCTCCTCTAGGCTAAAGAAATCCATGTTTTCAAAGTCATCGCATATTTTTATAAGCATTCAGAGCATACTTTTAAATCAGCTCTCCCCATAAATGTAAATCTTAGGAACAAAATGAAGTCTCCACAAGAGCCAGAAGTCAAAGCTGAACTAGCATATCGCAGCCAGTCAGTAATTCTGCTATGCGGCACTTACATAGTATTTGTATATCTATTGTTGCTGATCAGTTAGTAAACAACTAATGGTTGGCAATGATGGAAATAAAGCAGGCCAAAATTATTTTCATCTCCTAATGTGACTGAGAAGCATATTTGGGATATCTTAATTACCTTATAGACTTTTATCATTATTCCTCTCCCCTAACCGTTTCAAAAGGTTTTGGGGCCACAAAATAAACCAGCAGGTAAGTTAATTACCCATCGAACTCACCAAAAGCAATATGGGTTCATTATGAATATTTATAGAGAACCAAAACATTAAAGTTAGGGGTAAAAATTAAGGTGTATGTCAGCTTTGAAAAGTAGAAAATAGTGTTTCTTAAAAAAAAAACTAACTTCGGTTAATCAATACTTCTTTGTAAGACATATTCTGAAGAAATATTCATATTTTTGATCTGGGTTCTTCAAGCCAAACAAAGGAGCTACATGCTCTGGGAGGGAAAACAGTTAGGAAGTCCTCGTCGGGGATGCACAGGGCACAGAATGCCACGTGTGGTGCTGCCATGTGGAATTTCCTGACCATTTAAAATTGTCTTTTCTTTAAGAAATGATGCTAGACCAAGGATACTCTTTTCCTATTATTAACCACTCTACGGGCATCTCTTTTGTATTTATAACTTGTTTTACAAATTTCAGTAACTTGGAAGCTTAAACAGATCACCAACCCACGGAATCATGGATGCATAGCAAAGGGAGTATAAGGTGCACAAAGGCTCAGAATTTGGTGGGAATCACAATCACGGATAGGAACTCAGAAATAGATATTGTTCCTGAAAATCATAATGCTAAGGAAATGCTAAAAATGCCAAGATCAAAATCTTTTCCTTTTTTATTCTTCTAAGCACTTAAGATGTTTAGGATACAGCAGGACTCTTCTTTGCAATATTCCTTATCATAAAGTATGAAGAAAATTAAGCCCGGTAAAACATTTTCCTCAGGCAAGCAGATTCATAATATTCAAATTCTTTGAAAACAGCTATGCATGCTTCCAATTGCTACAGTGGACAAAATCGGTCATTCTACCAAGTGAATTCTTAGAATGCTTCCATTTCTCACTTGTGCGATCCATCTCCTAAGCATTAATCTAACTCATGCTTATGATAAGGCAATGCATTCTCATTTATATGCAGAGGTCTACATTGTATTTGTGATTATATTTGAATATATGAAAAAATAACATTTAAAAAAAGTCATTTTTCAGCATACGTATTAGGCAAAAGTATAATTTTAAAAAGTGACCCACAACCTAAACACCCTAATTTATAGTTTTAAAACTTTTCTGAATTATTTTAATTTAAATGTTTAATAGCGCTTAATACAGAGTTTTATATCTACGGGAAACAATACAGAATTTTCTACTAAGAGAGAGAACAACTCAAACACTTCCTTGAGTCATTATACTGCAAAGTCTTTTTCAAAGTGGTTCTGTATTCGTTCATCTCAATTCATCTTGAATTTGTGTTTATCATTTTGGAGTTCAGTGTGTGTCTCTCTCTGATTAGATTGGAATGTGTTTGGTGTTTAAACTGTTCTAGCCTTAGCAAGACAGCATCTAAAACTAAAATCAGAAAATCAAAAAACAAAACAAAAACTTCCTTGTATACTCAACCAGGAGCTGGAATATTATACATCAGTTACTAATCTCATTCGTTGAACATTTAAAGGGAATAAATGGAATTGTTCTAAAAATGTCTTTTGAGGGGCTGGCCCAGTGGCATAGTGATGAAGTTCACGTACTCCGTTTCAGTGACCCAGGGTTCGCGGGTTCGGATCTCGGGTGTGGACCTACGCGCCATTCATCAAGCCATGCTGTGGCAGCCTCCCATATAAAGTAGAGGAAGGTGGGCACGGATGTTAGCCCAGCGCCAATCTTCCTCAGCAAAAAAAAAAAAAAAAAAAGAGGAGGATTGGCAACAGCTGTTAGCTCAGGGCTACTCTTCCTCACACACAAAAATAAAGAAATAAAATAAATAAATAAAAATGCCTTTTGACCTTACAGATATATAACTATTGCATGTACACAATACGTATGTGTATATTTACATAGGCATCTTTTCAGTGTTTCTGATTACACCTAAAACAATTTCTATCAACATTAAGAAAAAAATTTTTTAATATTTTTTTATCCTACTCAAACCACAAGGCCATAGTGGTATTTCCTAGAAAATTCTTTTTCTGGGGTGATTAAATGCTGGGCTTACGAATACATGCATATATATGTATTTGCTTTGAATTCTCATTAAACAAATACTGCATGATGAATTTTTTAAAATAGTAGACAATATTATGCAGAGCAAAAAGAGAGTAGTACTCTTCCAGCAATCGATTTTTTAACATCTGACCCAACAGAATGTTCCCCTGCTAATTTAAGTCAAAACACAATAAATACTTTTAATATGCCTGTAAAAGCTACCTATGTGTTATATTAAATTAATTCTGTACTTACAGGGCTCAATTTCTTTTTAACTTACCAAAGTCACACAGTTTCAAAACATCATTGTGGCTGATTAAGAGATTTTCTGGCTTTATATCTGGAGTATCAAGATTAAAAGATAATTATTAAAAAATGTTCCAAGTCTGCTGATTGACACTGTCAGATCACTGTAACAGCCCCTAATTAGAAATATCCAGAGTAACTTGAATTGAAACCTGTAGCAGCGAAAAGCAGAGTGATACATTTTATGCTGGTACATAAAAGTTTCAATTAATTTCTTTTTGAGAAGCACGCAGATCACAATTTCAAAAATATTTTTTCCCTTTAAATCTTAAAGGTATTAATTGGATCTCTGAAGGGAATGTAAGAATAATTGAATCTAGGCCATCACATTTGAAGGACTATTCTTACTTTATAAAATACTAATAATACAAATTTTTGGAGATAGACTATAAAATGTTTACACCCACAAGATACCTTAAAAACACACATGAAAGTAAGTAGATAGCATTATATTTACTGTAAGAAAAAATACATATAAGATATATTTTCTGTTACGATTTTCTGTATAATTTCTATATTTACATATCTCTTTAGCTTTTCTGTGTGGTTCACAATTATAAATATCTAATCTGAAGCTATACTAAATGAGTCAAGATAAGATTTCTCATTTTTTCCATGTATCTTTTGAAGATGTGGGAGTTGAAGAATAAAAATACACAAAAGATGCAGTTTAATTCTCCCCTTGAAAGGCATCTCACAATTCTATTTTTAGAGTATCCGTCATCTATATCATATGGTAGAGGTGAAAATGGAGAAAGGGAAGAGGTAGGAGTGAAATGTGTAGATTTCAGAATCATGGTTTCTACTGCTAATTCACAACCATTAATTCACTATACATTTAACCAAATCACAGTATCACTACTGAAATGCAGCTAAATCTGTTCCTTGTTAATATCCTCAAACTCGAGTATAGACTGTTATTAGAATCATTACCCTTGACACTAGATGTCCATTTGACTTGGAGATCTATCCATGCCACCAACAACCTTGATAAGGTAACTGCTATGAAAGTCAAACACAAGAGAAACACATACTCTCTCTTTCTAGAAATAATAGGAGTTGGCACTCTTCACACGACCTTTAAGCTATTCTTAAAGTGAGACTCTTTTTAAAGTGATATCCTTGTGTGTCTGTATAGGTAAATTAAATGTAGTATGCATTTATTTGACAGTTCAAAGACAAGAAGTGGATACTGCAACATTTTCTGATAATGTTGCAATCTTTTAGCTTCATTATTGTATCAATTTGTGTCCCATTACTGTAAAACTCTAGAATGCAAGAGAGATTATCAGGAGAAGATAAATGGTGTAGAGTCAAAAATGGTGCTGAGCAAGTAATTTGCCTTTTATTGCTGTAAACTATCCACCTCATGTCAATAAAGAACAAAATAAAACAGCTTAAGGAAGTACAATCCTTTATGCAAGGTTGGTCATGCCTGCAACCTGCAAACAATGGGCACTCTTCACTAATGGGTAGGGAAAATCAGAGGGTAAAGGTTCAGACTGGAGGACCTGGGTCTGAGAGGAAATGAGAGGTGACTGTTAAGGGGGGTCAGTGACTTAGGGACCACCTCTAAAGCCTGATTCTGGATTGTTTCACATTACCTGGTCTACCTGCAGGACAAAAAGGCAATGGAGAGGGTCTTTTCCCCACCAAGCAAGCTTCAAAGTTCGCATCTATTGAGTTTTTTATATCACTAGGTGTTTCTACAGTTGAGAGTGGATCTGGTTATACAAAAAGAGATCTCACCATAATATCCAAATAAATTTGCAGTCCGTCCTTTCGGTAATACAAAAGGAGACATGGAGGCCAAACAATGTCTCATATCCTGTACGTTCAAAATGTATTTAATTTAAATGGAACGTCAGTGTCTATGGAAATATTCTTAAGACAGTAATACGTGACATATTCTATTGTTAACTTGATTTGATGTTTCCCTTAATATTTTCCATTTCAAAAATTCCATACTTACCCCGATGGACAATATCATTCTTATGGCACCAGTGAATAGCTTTGATTAGCTGATAGATATAACTTTTTACTTTTTCAGGTGGAACTCCATTTGGCATTTCTTCTAGCAATTCAAGCATATTCTAAAAATTAAATAGGCAGTCATTAATCTCCAAAATTAGGCAGGCCCATAAATCATGTATTAACAATTTAAAATAGCATCTTGGATGATAATTCATCCAATACACAGCATGCATTTTTTAATTGTTTTGCTTTCCATCTACAACCTTTTCCATGCTGAAGCAGGATCTTGTATTAAATCAAGGTTCTCTTCTAAGAGAAATTCCATTTTTACTACTCCCCAGTGCTGTCCCAAATAAAAACCCTGTGCACTTTTCACTTTCCCTAAAACCTTTCAGGCATCATTTCAGCATAATTTCAAGGGAAAAGCAATCAAAGTAGAGACAACACACTGTACTGTATAAAGGAGGAGGGAAACAGTCATTTTAACACAGTGCACTATACGTGTTTAATAGAATTTTGCAAATCAAGCCTTAAAGATATTTCTGGGAGACCTGGAAAATATTCTTTTTTTTTTTTTTGTGAGGAAGATCAGTCCTGAGCTAACATCTATTGCCAATCCTCCTCCTTTTTTTCCCTAAAGCCCCAGTAGATAGTTGTACGTCATAGTTGCACCTCCTTCTAGTTGCTGTATGTGGGAGGCCGCCTCAGCATGGCCGGAGAAGTGGTGCGTTGGTGTGCGCCCAGGATCCGAACCCGGGCCGCCAGTAGCGGAGCGCACACACTTAACGGCTAAGCCACGGGGCCGGCCCTGGAAAATATTCTTAAAGGAAATGATCCCTAAAATTAACAGTGATCAATACAATCATTAAGAAATTAAAACAGGCTAGAAAATACTGTTGAAATAAAAATTCACAGACCCCAAACAAATCAAAATTCAAAAATCTTAGTCTGGGGGCCGGCCCCGTGGCTTAGCGGTTAAGTGCGCGCGCTCCACTACTGGCGGCCCGGGTTCGGATCCCGGGTGCGCACCAACGCACCGCTTGTCCGGCCATGCTGAGGCGGCATCCCACATACAGCAACTAGAAGGATGTGCAACTATGACGTACAACTATCTACGGGGGCTTTGGGGAAAAAAAAAAAAGGAGGACTGGCAATAGATGTTAGCTCAGAGCCAGTCTTCCTCAGCAAAAAGAGGAGGATTAGCACGGATGTTAGCTCAGGGCTGATCTTCCTCACAAAAAAAAAAAAAATCTTAGTCTGGAGTCAGAGACATTCATGCAGAATTTTTTACTAAGTAGAAACTCCACTTAACCAGTCTCCACTGGATTTCCAGATCAACCAACCAGTCTTTATTCCCTCTATAAAGCACAAGACTAAGGCCTATGGCAGAATTAGAGCCTATTGTTTGTAGATGACCATCTAGGACAGCACTTCTCAAAGTGTGATCTGTGGATCTCTGGAGGGGGTTCTCAGACTTTGCTGAGAGCCCATGAAGTCAAAACTATATTCATAGTAACACCCAGCTGTCTTTTTCACTGTTGGCATTTACACTGATGGCACAAAGCAACGATGGGTAAACTGGTGGCACCTTAGCATGAATCAAGGCATTGGATTCTTCAATGCCACAACCCTTTCAGTTAAAAAAAAAAAGCCAGTTTTAGTTAAGGATGTCTTTGATGAAGCAGTAAAAATTATTACTTTTATTAAATTTCAATTCTTGAGTACATGTCTTTTTAGGAATCTACATGATAAAATGAGGAATATGCATAAAGCACTTCTGCTGCATATCAAAGTCTGATTGTTGTCTTGAGGAAACGCACTTAGGCAATCAAGTTGCAAACTGAACCAGCCACTTTTCTTGTGGAACATCATGTTTTACTTGAATGAATGACTGACACATAAACGTATTTAACATAAACGTATTTATGTTAACATGTGATAGGTTTATTACTATTATTTTTAAATGAATAAACATTTTATATTGCTCAATTTTGACTCCTAATATGATAAATATTAATAGATAAAACCCACATAAATAAAAAGCTCTTAGGGTTCCCAGTAATGTTAAGAGTGTAAAGGAGTCCTAAGACCAAAAAGTTAGAAAATCGCTGCTCTAATACAACTTGACGATTTTGTTCCCACCAATCAAGTTGTATACATAGAAACAATCAGTTGTTTGTTTATAACACTTCCATACCTACTTATAACAGATGCACTTGCTATTTTAATATAATTAAATATCAAATAAACCAATGAAATAATGTTTTAAAAAAACAGAGTTGTTGTTTATAAGAAAACAAAGTTTAATACTTTGGAAAGATTTAATAAAGGAAAGCCACTAAACATACTGCCTCCATCTAATCAAATGTGAATGCAACAACTATAAACACTGGCAAGGGGCGGCTGCTGGTGGGGGTGAGGATTCTGCATTGAGATTGCTTTGCAATATTTTTAAGCTTTTGCTTCACTTTAAAGAAGCTGACACAGGATCTCACAGTTGATGTGTTATGGGTATGATGTATGCAAGAAAGACACATCAGAACTCCAATCAGAAGATCAATACTCAACAGACCTTGACCTTACCTCTAAAGAGTGGTAAATGAATATATATCGATATATTTTCAGTTAAAATAAAATGTTTAAAGTATGCATGCATCATTTTTTTTAACGATTCTCCACTTGAATTGCCTTTTTCAAGTAACAAATGCATAGGAGGTACCCAATACACAGGAGGAATAAGAGGGCTTTGTAATATAGAAAATAAATTGTATGTTTCATTTCATGTTCAACTCTAAATTCCTCAGCAGCAGAGAGGAATGGCCCCCAATATCCATTCTTCCCTTATTCCACAGTAATACAATTTGTAAGTAAATGCATAGGTGCCCAGAATGAAGAGTACATTTCCCCTCTGCCTTGCAGTTAGTGTGGCCATAAAACTAAGTCCTGGCCAATGGGATATGAAAGCTAGACAAGGGCAACATCTCAGGGGTGGTAGAGCAAAAAGGCAGAAGCAACCTGGGTCTCCTACGGCTGTGGAGCAGAGCTACCATACCAGCCTGGTACTGCCTACCTTTGTATTTGTACAGGAGGGAGAAAGAAATTTCTATTTTGTTTAAGTCACTCTAATCCTGGGTCTCTGTTACAACCTCCTACCCTTTAAGAGCATCTTTCTCCTTGCCCTCTTGAGACTCATTGTCAATTGTTAGGCATTGCCACTGATGGGAGGGTGTGATAGTCACCTTCCACTGAAAAACCACAGGGCCAGGGCAAGAATCCCAGGTCTGAGCGTCAGAAGATGGGAGTTCTGACAGCAGCTCTGCCACTTACCAGCAGAGAGATCTCAGACACGACAAATGGTCTGATACACAGAGGCGATTTCTCCATTTGTTCATACTAAATTGTTATTAATTGTCAACAATCACCATGAGTAGAACAGAAATAAAACAGATAAACTGAAATAGATCTGTCAGAATTTTATTATTTGGCAGGGAAAACTGCAAACTGCATGATTATTTTTGACAACTAAAAATTAATATAACGAACATCTGATTTTACAGCAATCCTTTTTTAATAACTTTTTTTAAATATGAAATTTCAGTTTTATTTTGGTGGAGAAAGTCCCTTAGGAAAATACCTACGTTGACACAGAAAAAGAAATCTTAATACAGATTTTGGAAAAGAAACATAAAACAGTGTTTTAAAACAACAAAGAGCCCTGTAATATTTTTCAAGCTTTGCTTGTAATGAAATCACTATATATATTTTTTTAATTAGAAAAATAATTTTTAAAGGCTGAATTAATTCAAAAGGCACATTACTGGTCAGTCATCTTGGCACCACTGATTTCCATTTTGTGACAATGGTGGTGGTGGTGACACTGTTGTTTATGACATACAAAGCACCTGGGAATTGGCCCAGAGCAAACATAGACCTCTCCAGTCTTAATCTTCTTTAGATAATAAAATAGGAGTTTAGCAGGAGCCCCCTAATTTACTCATCAAGGAAACCTCTAAAGGTCTGCCTGGCTCTAGTTGATTCTACTCTTGTTAAGGCACTTATTTAAGTTCTTGACAATAACTGCTGTAGGTCAGCTGCTCTCCAAGAAATTCATAGGCACACAATACTGACTACTGTAGGGTACATTTGCCCTTAAGTCACATCATTAAAATTGTCACTAACAGTTAACAATTTTTTAAAAAATTACTAAAGCAAGTACGCGGAAAACTTGAACAATGTGTGCTTTTCTTCTTTTCTCCCATGCTTCCAATTCCTTACTTGTGGTCTCATCTACCTCCTCAAGCCTCACCTTGTGCCCCCTGGCACATCTTCTTCCCTTGAAGCCAAAGCACTGGCAATTCACAAAAGGCTGCTTCATGAGCCCATTCATTCGCCACTCTAGGTCTGATTCAGACAGCCATCCTATGCTTGCGAGGTATCTTACACATACCTCTATCATCCTGTACCGTCACTGTCAATTTACTTGTTTCTCCCTCAAAGGCCTTGCTTAGGTTTAATTAAAATAAACCAATCTAAACATTACTTGCTGAACACAGATTCTAAGACTTCAGAAGCCAAATCAATACACTATTTAAAATTATCTCTGTACAGTAAAATCGTACAAAATCCTTCAATATACTTCAGGATTTTTAATGATTATGGATATTTTCATTTTTAAAGTCTTCAGATTATGAGTACATTGACAACTCATACTAGATAATACTACTTCCTTGAAGAATGTCAGAGACAGCCCTAAATAAAAGAGTCAGGCAAATCTCCAGAGAGTCCATTAGTGACTTACTTTTTCAACATACTCAAACACCAAGTACAACTTCCCCCTCCGACGAAAGGCTTCCTTCAGCTCCACAATATTTTCCTGTTTGAGAGTACGAAGCATTTTAAGCTCGCGTAAAGTCGTTTCCTTGACTTCTTCATTTTCTAGAATGTAAATGATGGTGAATAGAGTAAAATTAAAGCTTTCAAACCACTGTTCAAAAAATTCTAAGAACACTGAAAACATACCAATTTCACATTCCACTTTGAGTACTTCTGCATAAAAAGTCCAAGGGTGGAATATTAAATATCACATTTTTTTAGTGAAAGGATCAAGAAAAAGAAACTTAAAGAAGAAAAGGCTTACTTGATCAGCACAAACCTAATTTTCTCCTTCTATTTTACTATATTCCTTAGAGCATAACGTATATGTACAACATAGACTTATAGATACGACATATGACTCCAGTGTCATTTTAACTCTAACACTACATACTGGGGAAGGAGGAGTTTAAAAGGGTAAAAAGAAATCAACAGTCTCAGTGGGCAGAGGAGCCTCTGTGAAGCATCTGTAGCAGGTTGATGTTTTCAAGTTTGGCCTAAAAGAGCATTTTATTCCTCACGCTGCATGTGAGCCACCTTAGTGAACAGAGGTCACGTGCCAGGCATGCACAATGCAGCTCACAGTCAAGTTGCAGGGAATTTTAAGAGTGTCTGATCTTCTCTCTAAATAGCAGCTGCTATAGGTTCCTGTTGTCCTCCTGTGGCATGTCCGTCTGTCCATCCCAGATGGTACAGCTGTACTGGGCTGGAGAACTAATGCTGAACCAATATACCCTTCCATATCATCAACTTCACTCATGCTAACCCCCACAGACATGGAGGAAGGACAGAAGTCACAGTAACTCTAATGGATTAATTGGCAGGGAAAGTAATAGTTCATTTTAAATAAGTTTTTATGACAGCTTTAGATTTAGCCAGGAAAGTCTACCTATCATGTTTACGTATGTATAAACAAGGATACAGGTTCATAATTCCTTATCTGCAATTCCAAAAACCCCAAAATCAGTCTAAAAACTGAACGCTTTTTCTAAGTTTATGGCAAATCTCTTTAGAGGCAAAACCTGAACTGACATGAGACCACTTACAGTCTTTGTTTATCCCATTTAGTATGAATATCCATGTTATGCTTTAGAAATAGTATCTGATTAAGGGGTGCTAACGTAACATGCTATATTTCCATTCTAAAATCCAAAAGTTATGAAGTCTACAACACATTTGGCTCCAAGGTTTTAGGTAAGGGTCAGAATCCTAGCTTGAGAGTCTAAGTTGTGTGACCCTCAGGTTCAGACATGTCTGGGGAGGAAGAAAATGGAGTTTGGGGAAAGCGGTGAGAAAGATTAAGATGCCTTCTAGGAAGAAATGCTTCCTAGGCAAGACACACAAGAGGAAAAAGCCTGAAGGGGGCCAAAGCAGGAGGGGAGATTCTAAATGCAGTGCCAGGAGTACTTCGATTATTTTCTATCCCAGCCCCTCTCCCAACCCCCATTCAAACCGAGTTTAAAGAAATTAGACTGTAATAAAAGCAGGGTCTTTGTAGCACCAGAGGATCTGTAACAAACAGGGAACATGAAGTCAACACTCCTTTGTGAACTGGTTACACAAGTGAAATATTATCCCTACCTCAGCAAGAAAACTGTTGGAGAATGCTGGAGCACAGATTAGGAAAGAAGAGAGAGAGATACTGCCTGTCAGAAGGCAAGAACTAGCAGGAGCAAAGGCCAACAGTGGCATAAGCAGTGAACCACCTCACATCAGGGGGGTCAACTGGAAACTGGGTACTCACAGGGCCCATGGCAGGGGAAAAGAGGACAAAACAGTGGGGGCCACCTGGCAATAGGGAGATGCAATGTGATCAGGGGACTTCCCAAAGTGGCTTAGAGGATTGTGGGGGTTGGGGGGTTCGGGGGTTGGGGGACAGAGGTCCAGCTGTTCTGCAAGTTGGGGCTGAGAAAGAGAAGTGGTGTCTTGTGACTGTTAGAACTGCTAAAGTCTAGGGAATGCTAAAAGTTTTGAGTCTTCCGAAGAAGGCTAACCTACTCCTCTGCTATCCCATCTGAGTTACTCTCAAGGTTGGGGTAATCAAACTAAAATCCACCTATCTCCAAGACACAGAATGCAATGCAGATCTCAATAAGAAGCAAATGATCTTTCAACAAGGAAGTAATTCAGCAAGAGACAACTCATGACCTGGTCCCTGTCTGCTTTTCCATCCCCATCTCATGCCCTTCTCCTCCTCCTTCACGTTAGTCTTTCAGTTCCCAAAATAGCCCCAAACTTTATTTTTCAACCTTAGGGCCTTTGAACTTGGTCCCTCTGCTAGCACTCTCATTCTAGTACCCAGACTCTTTACAGGGCTGGCTCCTTCAAGTTTCAGTTTAAATGGCACTCCTCACAAGCCGTGCCCAGACCACTAAACCAAAGCAGGCCTCCACTCCCGTTATTCCTTATTGCAGTCCTCCGAACTTTTCTTTCACCACTTCTATTACTGTATTTGTTTGCCTACTGGTTTACCACTTGTGTGGCCACTCCTGCTAAACTGAGAGCTCTAGGAGCACAGGTCTAAGTTCTGCTGTTCAACAGTTCACACCCTATCACTGAGCACTGTACCTGCCACAAAGAGGGGAATCAATAAATACTTCCTACGTGAATGCTTTCACTGGCGCCCTGAGGAAATCTTTGCTCATATGTGGCTAGCTCTTATTCCCTTAAGACTTATGGGAAGCAGCAATGTGATGGCAAATAGGCACTTTGCCCTCTCAGTTTTGAGTACAGTGCTTTCAATCTCCTCTCGCTAGAACTTTGAAAGGGCAGCTTTTCAGGCAATAAGACAAACTGAATTTATTTTCCCCTATTCACCTCTACCCCTGGTTGTCTTCTACAATATGTGATTATGAAAAATGGAGGCCCCAGAAAACTGACAGCACTAAGGGTCAAGAACACATATATACTGAATCATTAAAAACATCCATACGCTATGCTGGGTACAAATAAATGTTGCAACAAAGTCCAAAGTAAATACAGCTGGTGTATCTTTTCTAATCAAATACTTGGTGGATTCTTGGTGCCTAAAAAGCCACTGAAAAAAGGGAGCTTTGTATTATTAGCAACTTGTGGCGGTTTCACTTTGATTAACAGATAAAGCCACCTCAGAATGACTGAAGCAGAATGGCTTTAGCAGAAGGAACATTGGAGTAGGATTCAGGAGACCTCGATTTTGAATCCTTTTAATCACCTAACACCGCGACATGTGACTATGGGCAAGCCACAGGCATCCCCCCATACACACCTTAAAAATCCCATGGTCTTTTCCAAATCTAATGATCTGTGATTTCTTTTCATTAAAATCTCATTGATTATGAGCCTAAACCTCATTAAATTTTGGTACTTTGTTATATATACATCATTCAAATCTATACTGACTCTACTTAACAATGGCATAGAGAGAAGAAAAACGAACCTTCAAAAAGCAGCTCACAAAATCACCTAGCACGCAGTGCCAAAGCCACCTCATTTGAGCAGCCTATCTTTTTTAGGAAATGAAGGCTTCTCTAATTCATGCCAGTCATAGGTATTAAAAGTTGAGGTAAGCGCTTCAGCACTAAGATTGTAATGAATGGGAACAGGCGGGAAGTGGAGTTATTAATTCCCTAAGTGCAAGCAAAATGGTCTACTTTTCATTATTTCATGACTTGATATATCCTATCATTTTTCCTTCTCTGAGTACTTTTAAGGTTCCTGGCCTACCCTGTACTTTATGATGAAAATTGTGGCACTAAACGACCAGATGATGGGGAAAAGGAATGCACGTTCCACTTACACGTGCTTCTTTCCTCAGAGGTTCAGAAAGTAGCAAAGCTCTTCAGTGAGGCAGTTTTTTAAAGGTGGTAGCACAGCCAACTGAAGTGAGCAAAAAAATCCCTGCCTTCCAGCTGAAATAATCCCATGGATTCTTTATTTAGGCTAGGCTCCTCTAGTTTACAAATGAAGAAACCAAGTCTAGAAAGAATAACTCTCTCAGGATGAATGAAGAGAATATCACACTAAGCAGAACACAGGGACATGGGCGACATGGCGTAAGGCAGTGAGTGAGCTTTGGAGAGCGAGCAGGAACACCCAGGTTCAGGTCTAGACTCTGCTACTCCTTAGCTGAGTGGCAAAGCAGCATGGTATGGGTGGAAGAAAAACTCAACAAAGATCCTGGGGTCTGCATCTTAGTCCCAGTTAATCACATACTAACTGTGCAGTTTGGGGCCTTGGGTTCCTTGGCTGTAAACTAGAGTTGGGGTCCTACTAGATGATTCTGAAGGTCCTTCCAGCTCTAAGAGCTGGTACTTCCATGTGATTCCTGCTTCAGTGCATGCCGGTGGACCTGGTCATCAGTTACCACTGTGGGTGTTTGGCTTAGTTCAGGCAGCAACTCTGACAAAGTTATATAAATTCTACTGAGTGATGACTAAATGGCAGCGTAGAAAAAGGACATTATGTAAAAAAAACAAAAACTAACCTACTTCTAAGCTTGCTAGTTAGGCAAGTTAACACATCTAAAAATCAAGAAGGGAGATTCACTAAAGTAAAAGAAAACAACTTTTAAGAAGAAAGATCACAGACGCAAAAGAAATGCAAAGATAAATAAGTGATGAAAAGAGAAAAATCTAAAGATGAGCAGAAACTCTATTGTAGCTCTATTTTTAAAGAACTGTGGGCTTAGAAAAGAAATCCAGAAATAGCTGTAACCTACTTTATATGAAATCACAAACCTGACATTCTTGTATAGCCAAAGAGGGCCCCAAAAATGGACCTTTAAACAGGTACAATGGGGGGGATGAAGATAGTCAACCCATCTTTGCACAAAACCATAAGGGTACCATGTTTGAGTCTGGTTGCCCTGACTGAAGAAGAAACATCAACAGGAGGACAATTAACATGGCCAGGGGGAGTTGAACGGTGGTGCAGCTGTCATATATATCAAAAAAGATGAGAACCCTTAAATCTTCAGAGATGAAGGCGAGGTAAAGCACAATGGAAACTTATTAAATTATGAAAAGTGCAAAATGTTCACCAAATCCTAGAAGAATCCCTGAAGTTTGAACGAGACCCACTTTGGACATTAAAAGGAAGTGTGGTGAAACCAGGAGTAGCCAGAATGCTCCAGCTTAGTTAACTGAATTCTCTGTTTAACCAGGGTTGGAAAGTTTGTTTCAAGGTCTCTCTTACAGAGAAATCAGGTTCTTGAATTTAAGGACCAAAGATTATGAATTCTTGTTTTGTACCATTATTCAAAATAAGAAACCAGAGTTCCCTCGATCCAGAGATCAGGACAGAGCTTTCCAGTGTCTGCGTAAAAATAAGCATGAAATAAATTGAAGGAAAGAATGGACGATCAGTTAAACATTTTCTTATGATTAAGAAGAATAAATATGTCCATTCCAAGAGAAAAATATTTATTTACAGAAAACATAAGCAGCAGCAGGATATGAAATGCAAGCAATTTTATTTGATATAAAAGCAGAGGCACAACTTAAATTCCATCTTAACCGTGGACTGCTACACAGCGCCCTGAGAGTCAGCCTCCTTACCATGTACCTAGGCCCACTGACAAGTAGGGAGGATCCCTCCTCACCCCATCACCTGTAAATTTGAGGAAAGACTGAAAAGTCCAAAAAAGCAAAAGGTGTTGTCACATCAGAAGATCCAAATGTATATCAAAAATAAATTCTAGGGGCCGGCCCCATGGCGTAGCAGTTAAGTGCGCGCGCTCCACTGCTGGCGGCCGGGGTTCAGATCCTGGGCACACACCGATGCACCGCTTGTCAGGCCATGCTGTGGTGGCGTCCCATATAAAGTGGAGGAAGATGGGCACAGATGTTAGCCCAGGGCCAGTCTTCCTCAGCAAAAAAAAACAAAAAAAAAAAAAAAGAGAAGGATTGGCCTGGATGTTAGCTCAGGCCTGATCTTCCTCACAAAATAAAAATAAAAATAAAAAAATAAATTCCAGACCATAGGACCCTCTCAAGTAAATGTTGAACAGACAATGTTTTTAATTCTTTCTGGTCCAAAGCTATCTAGTCTAAATCAGTGCTCTTGGATTATTTAATAAATTGAGGCTGGCAGACACTTATACATGTGTGTGCATGAGAATGATGATACAATAGTGATAGAAGAGTAGAACATCTGAACATCAAATCTCATTGTTCAAGATTAGAGTTATAGGAAGGGTAGGAGAATTAGGCTAAATTTATCATTATACATAGTCTGAAAAGTACCTTTTAACTAAATAATCTCTAGTATCTGTTTGGTCTGTGGTCATTTTTCTCCTCTCAGAAAATCCAAATACTGAGCAGAACTAATTCTACGGAGACTTCTGGTTGGTTAGGTGTTTATTAATTAATGTTTCTCTGTGGGAACCTACATTAATAGACAAACATAATACTATCACTCAGGGTATCATTAAGAATTCATTATCGAGACTCCACATTTAGGATCATGTATAAAGAAGCAAAAGTCATCAAAACAATAAAATACTAACTAATGAAGCAATCTCAGATAAAAATGTCATCACTCAAAACATTCCTCCTTTTTAACAGGAGTTTTTATCCCCAACCAGTGTGTCAAAGTCTTTCAGGAAGGATCATAGGCAAAGACCCTGATAAATGATCTGATCGAGTTATATCAGCTAACAACTGGAGAATAAAAAACTGACGAGGATGAAGATAGAAAGACAAGAACATACAAAAATGAAGAGTAAACTGACAAAGCTTTTTGTGTATTTTTTAATGATCCTCTTTTACTGTGCAAGTCATTCATTGACCTAGCCTACAATTTTACTGTAAAAATTGCCCCTCCTCCCCAAAAGATAACACTTGGTTTTTTCTTCTCAGAAATAGCACATAATTGCTATTATAACCTAAATTGTGTTAACTATAAGATAAAGTAAACTTATTTTCAGAATTTTAGTTTCATTTTCCCAACTTAAAAAGTCCCAATCTAACCTTTTATTTACTATAAAATTTTGGTTCCCGTTTTAAATAATGATCTATTATCCTGGGACAACAAGGACCTCTTGAACTACATAGTAGTCTACCTTAAAATGTAGTTTCAAAAACGTTTTTTTCAAATTTGTGGATACATATGAATTTAACAAGAAAATAGGGCATTATCATAATCTCTTAAAGCTAAGAGAGGTAATATATACTCTCATAAAATATCCCTTGATACCATCAGTGTGAGAACACTTGATTAGCTTGAACATGGGTCAGACCAAGTTCAGATCCTATTTCAGTTTAACAATGTTTTTATAGGATTATTTTACTATCTTCACAAAGATTTTTAAACACTGGATTTAAAAAAGTCACTATCATAATATCAAAAGAATATTTTCAGAATAATAAAACAGATTAAAGAAAGCTATATGACAATAAGGGCAAAATTATCATGAAACTCTATTTTTTATTATAATTGGCTTGACTGAAATTTAAGATGATAAACTGATTCAGAATTAAGTGGTTTACATAAGGGTTGCATGGACATCCTCATCTGTACTAGACTATCTATGAACACTTCACACTCCAAAAAGGTTGTTCACCACTCATGTTCCCTTACTTTCCATTAAGCAAGGTACTACTCTGACAGGACGAAAAGGGTAAAGACAGAAAAGAGAGTATGAGATCTCCCAGGAAGAAGTGGAACCAGTAGGAAAGTGTGCCTAGAATAGGATTGGAACTTAAAAGTCATGAATAATTGGATATGTCTCCAGATTCGATCACAGAAATGTTTAGGAAGTGTCCCTCTAGAAGTATGTACAGGCATACCTACAAAGGTGTCCATCTGCAAGTTGGGTAGGGGGGAAGACTGCACGCCTGCAAGGTAATGGTAACTGATAATGGTCAGGCAGAGATGAGGGCAGAGTGGATTCATGTTTTGTCAGCTCCGTAAAATAAGGGCTGATCAAATGTTTCCTATAATGTGTCAGCTATTCATACACTCCCAGGATGCCACAGCTAGAAACAATCTCTATCCCTTCAAAATTATACAAATTCATTCAGGCACTGATTGCTTTCTACTCTGTTTTACTGCTATTTATTTACAGGTCTTAATTCTACTAACAGGTCATAAGCTTCTTTAAAGTATCTGAACCTGATTTACCTTCATAGCTCTGGCTCAGTGCTCAATGAATTTCAACAGATACACTCTTGATTGCCACTTTGAAGGTATCATTAACACAGGTACAAATATATCATTTAATTGAAGCTAAAAATTGGTATACATAGGATAGACATTGTGAAGAATATGTTAGTGTTGTTTAAAAAAAGCAATGGCATACGTGGCCTAGATGCTTTTCAAAAATTTGATGACAATTATTATTTTTAGTGGCAACTGACGCTTGATGATATGCCTTACAAGATGAATGCACAGCCAGAAGTCTTTACACACATGAGAAGGTTGTGCTTTGATCTACTGTTGCAACCACTAGTTTTAGTAGATCACCATTTGTCTCTCAGCCGCCTGTGGTTAACCCAAAGCCACTGCTCAAAGAGCTCATTTCCAATGATCTCATAGTGGGTTGGCCTGGGGCTACTGCTTCCTTGTTAGACTACAGGTACACCATTTGAAGCACTTCTGTTTTGTTTTGTTTTGTTTTGTTTTTAGAACAAGCTAAAAGCGTTTTTTACTGCCTTCTCTTTAAGGCTGCAGAGACAATGGCTGCTCAAGCTCCCCGCTCCACATAACCAGCACATCAAACACTGCTGAATCTACCCCAGGATTTTGTTAGTGAGCCTTTTTTGTGATTTAATGTTTGCTAAGTCTCTAAGGTAAGGGTGATGAAACTGTTCACAAATAGAGAGGCTGGTGTCTTACAGTACTTAGGCAATGTGTGCTGATGAAGGTAGGCTATGACTGCTATTGTCATACTTCCACTTAGATATGGGGGTTGATGCTATGCTGGTGCCTCTTACTCCTGGAGCACTATTTTTCAAATGGCAGGTTGTGACTCATTAGTGGTGAAATCAATGTATTTGATGCCACAATAGGCATTTATATGAATTTATATGAGCAGGAAAGAACGGAAAGTGGAGAACCTCACATTCCTAAAATAAAGTAGTTCTGTGACGCTTTTGCTTCAGTTATATATAGGACATCATGTATGTAGATAATGAGTTAGGATGTAAAAAATATTTCTACTGTAGGTCTCTGTGAAAAAAAGATGGAAAAATGCTGCTTAGAGCTTCTTAAAGGCCATAGGTGTCTTTGTGGTCAGTTTTTCTACTTGGTTATCTTTGGATGGCAAATAGTCTAGATTTAAAACCTAATGAACTACTGAAATGCTTTATGTATTTATTGTTTTTGTACCTTACTTTTTTTGTGTACATTACTGTTTTTTTAATGCTTTACCTTAAACTATCTTGCCTAGCATAGGGTAATTTTAATACTCCATTTGAAATGGTCTGGACGTGTGACCAAAGCCTCCAAGTATGGTATTTCTTCTTGTAAAGCTTTTATTCTTCCAATGAGTTATTCTAAATATGAAATCACTCCCTCAATACTGTCTACATACCACTTATCCTTGTATTTCTAACTGACTAGGAACCGGAGACTAGTAACCAATACTGAAACCTTTCACATAGCACTTCCTACTTGTGTGAACTCACAGAAGTATTTACTTCAAATTAGTTTTCTCATTTCAGTAATACTTAGAAACAGTGTAAATAGTATGCCTTCTACCCAGCATTTGAAGCAAGATTTCCAATACCTTAAAATACAAGATGAGTTTTCTAATATCATGAGATTTGAAAAGATTCACACAGAAGGAACTAGATGTTTCAAAGCAAAGCATGATAATAAATAAACTATATTCACTTTCTGAGATTAAGACTTTAAAATCTCAGGAACAGAGTCTAATCAGCTAGATCCCATCTCTACCACATTCTATTCACAAAAACTAAATACAGAAAGAAAAAAAAACAAATATATATATATATATATGTATATATACCTTCACTGTCCTTGAATTTCTTGATTGCCACAATTTCATGTGTTTCCTGCAAAGGAAAAGAAGCAGAAATAAGTCATTCTCCAGTGTTTTTCAAATTAAGAATTCCAAGTGTCTGGGGGTATATTCTGGGAAAGAGTAGCAAGAACCCAGAGAGTAAAAAACAGATCCTCCTCCTTCTCAGTTCTTCATTTCTTGGTTCCAAAATTCTCTTTCTTACCACTCCGCAGACATTGTCAGGGAAGGAAAAGGAGAAGGGGTAGGGGTTGGGAGGCAAAGAGCAGAGAAGGTGATAGAACATGAATAAACCAGAAGTGTCAATGTCTTTAGGCTACACAAAAGTGCCAGGATGACTGACAACAGAGCAGCATCTGTACTGCCCTCTGAAGCCCAGGGACACATTTTACTCGGGCTTCGAAGACCAGAGAACAGGCTTCTACAATACTTGGTAGTTGCTGGTAGCAGAATGCCTCTCCCGAGTCTCCTCCTTTCACTTCCCTTTTCCTAACAGATTTAGTTGTTCAGCAGCTCTTCACTATCGATGGTCATTGTGAATCCAAAGTGGGATAAACATTTGCCACCAAATACCAATCTCCACCTTCCCCCTGCCCTTATTTAGCTCTCCTGGACTAACAGAAGTAGTTTGTGAGCAGGACCCTACTTTAAACTGAAACACCACAAGTCTTTTTTTTTTTTTTTTTTTTTGTCTTTTTAGGTTGGAGGAGAAGAAAATAAGGGCTGGAAAGAAAATGGAAATGCTAAGAACTAAGTACCACTAGATTAAATAACTCATGTCTAATTCTGGTCTATAAAAGGAATAAAAAAGCTTTTGGTAAAATAATACACAGGTTCTTCAAAGCCAACATGTCATACAAAAAGGTCTTCTGAATGACTCAGGTCTGCTCTTTTTTACTCTATGTGGGTACACTTTTAGATCTGTAGGAGCAAATCATTTAATAAAAGATTGTCCCTGCATCAAAACAAAGGCTTTAAAACTGGACACAATACCAGGCAATAACCAACAAGGTACAAATCCTTAATGTATTAAAAATATATGCTTTTCTTTAGTTCTTTACAAAAGCAAGGAGGATCATGAATGCGAAAAAAAAAGTGACCATTTTAATCATTACGCTGAAAGACAAACCCTGAGTTGTAATTATGTCTGTAAATCAAACACTTTCTGTTTCTCATCTGCCCCTTAAAAAAAGAAGAAAATAACAGCTTTCATATTTGTGTTAAAGGAAAAAAATTTATCTGATAAGTGCTATAGGCTATTGAGGAAAAAGATTCTTCTTAAAGGTACTACGTTTTTGTTTTTCACGGAGGAATAGATAGAACTGTAGAGTACAGACAGCTTTTGGGATACAATTTATTTGTACTCACTCTTCCAGGTACTTTCTGATATTGTAACTGTTTTGTTATTGGGAAGGAATAACTACTAATTCAAAGTGATGTGGGGGATGATCAGCTAGAAGATCAGTACAGGTGGAACCAGGTAACTGTTCTAGGTACCTACTCTCTCTTAATACACTGATACCATTTTCTTACCCTGCTCCTTTTCAAATGGTTCTGGCTAGCAACCTACCTACGGCATAGCACAGGGCTGATCTTCATCACCAAAAAAAAAAAAAAAAAAAAAGAACAAACCCTGTCAGGAAACTCCACTAATAGCACAAAGAAAGGGGTAGCATGATATGTGTCCAGGAAGAGAATAAAACTGCTCACATCTCAACTTCGAGTTGTTCCAGGCAGTGTTTCATCCTATACTGCACTCTAAACTCAGAGTCCCACCTACATCTTTTTATTGCATCCTAAGTGTTAACTTCGTCTTTTTATAAAAGGTCTTGCTTAGTTCAAATCTGTCCCCTGATACAACTACAAATTTAAACTTATAACTAGTACACTTACACCATCTTAAAGAAAGAAATTCATTCATTAGTTTCTGGCATAAAACAGTTGCCTGAAAGGGGATCAAATAAAATGAAATGTTTATTCTTTTATTTATCCTTTCACCAATACCATGGAAATCCCGTCTTAACACACACACACACACACACACACACACACACACACACACACACTCAATACGGTTTATATATTTACTTAAAGAAGGAAGCCAAGTAGATGTAGTTTTCTACATAAAATCAATTCAGTGTTTGGTGGAAAACATGCGATTAAGAGCAGAAGATGCTGGAAAGAATTTCACATTTCACTTTTATTCAAACTGCTTATAAAAATAATACAAACTCATTACAGAAAATATAAATGAATATAAAGGGTATAAAATGAGAAGAGTATAAAAGGAATAGAAAGAAGAAATCAAAAACTATTCATGTCACCCTTGCTAGCATTTTGGTATATTTTCTTCCAGTAAATTTTTCTCAAATTGGAATAGTAATATTGTATTATAGCGTTGTATATTGCTTTTCTTTCACCTGATATTGTATGAGGAACATTTTGATCTGTCATTAAGTAATATTTAAAACCATCATTTTTTTTGAGGTCACGTTGATTTATAACATTGTATAAATTTTAGGTGTACGTCATTATATTTTGACTTCCATACAGACTGCGTTGTGTTCACCACCAAAAGTCTAGTTTCCATGTGTCACCATACACATGTCCCCCTTTACCCCTTTCACTCTCCCCCTGCCTCCCTTCCCCTCTGGTAACCACAAATCTTAAAACCATCATTTTTAATAGATGGTTATTTAACCAGTCTATCAATGAACATAATTCAACATCTGCATCTTTATTTCCATAGAGTAAATTCTGTAAGTGATATAATTGGGTCAAAGGGTATAAACATTTTAATGTTAGGAGCCTTTAGGCTCCTAATACTGCCAAACTAATATCCAAAAATATATCATTTCACAGTTCTCTTCAGCAGTATATGAGAATACCCACTCTATAACCACAGCCAACTCTGAATACAATCATTAAAGAAAGTCTTGAGATGTCAATGAGATCCAAGAAGTTTTTCTTCTGTCAACTGGTAAGTGAAATAAGGTCTACTAAGGTTAATATTTTTTTTTTTTTTTTTTTTTTTTTTACTGATTCATGGATGCGAAGCTGTCGCCAATTTTTGCTACAAATATTTTCCCCAGATTGTTGTGGTCATTGAATTATTTAGGGTCTTGTTGTTGTTGTTTTTGAATATAACATTACATAGTCAAATTTATTGATACATGCCCACTACTTTTGTGTGTGTGTGTTGAACTAATATTACCTGGAAATCAAGGACTTAGAAAAGTTTTTTTCCAGCAACCTTAAATGCTGTTTCTACTCCTATTTTTCTAATATTTTCCACTAGAAACCTTATAACTTTCAGGTTAGATCTTTCATAATTGTTTCGTATATTTTGTTTGCTACTGCATCATAAGTGCCTAGAATAGCAGGCACACAGTAGGTGTTCGATAAATAGGTGTTTTGTTCTTTTACTCCCTCCATTTTAGGTTTCTTTATCTTCTTTCCTTATCTCAGCCAACTTCTGCAATTTTTGCCTTGTTTCAGCTTGTTCTCACTACAGAGGTCATATCTCCTTCTGGCTCTCCTTTAGGAGACTTAACTTCATCTGCTTGTTACAAAAAATCATTTTTAGAACTATGTGTTGCTTCTAAATCTTCAGAGCAGTGTTTTCTTTATCTTCCCATGTCTTTTCATAAGGTCCCCCCACCTCCTTAACTCATCCTTACAAAGACAGGAAGAGATCCAACAGACCTGGCATCTGGCAGCATAAAGGGTAGTTGGGTATTTCACCACCTGAATTTCAACGGCAGACTGATGCACCCGAGCCCATTTTCAAATCCTGGATTCCTGGCAACCCTTCTCACCGGGTTGGCTGGTCTGAGACTAGACCACCTGGGCAGGGTTCTCTGAATAAGCTCTTTGCCGAGCCCACACTTCCTAGCACATCCTGCTCCCACTGCTCTACGTTCACCACATCTCGCCATGGGGATCTATGAATCCTAGGATGCAACACGCCACTTCCAATCCTTCTCTACTTCTTGCCTTACTGTATTTGGGGCATTTAGTCTCTGAAAAGATCTGGCAATACAGGTGCTGATGTGGGCTGGTGGGAGACAAAGAACTCCAGCTCGCGCAGGGTCAGATGATGGTTACCACTGTAGATGGCTGCCTATTTCTAGCCCCTGTGGTTTCCTACTCTTTGGATAGTTTGCCCTATTCTGGCTCAGAAAGTAGAATAAATAGCATGACGTTCAAGGTTGCATTTTTCAATCCATCTCCCTGGACTTTGCCAACGATCTTCAACATTTAATTTCTTAATTTACAGAACTTCTATGAGTTCTTTTTTTTTTTTTAAATATCTTCATGAGTATTTAATGGAGAGGTAGGAGGTGATACACCAAGTTTTATTACTTGTACTACCACCACCCAGAAATGCTACACATAATATAAGTGTAGACAAAAAAGAAAAATATATGAAAAATAACTCTAAAAAACTGTGTTTTAAATTCAATTTATTCACAAAAGCATGCCATTGCCCCCACAACGTCTGCAACAGAATGTCACAAGCTGTAGTTAGCATGATAGGCAGATTTGCTACTTGTTTCAGTGTCTTACTTTGTTTAAACAATGAGCTAGTTAAAAGCTGACATTTTAAACAACAAGCCAAGGATGTGATAAAATATATAAGTAAACCATTAATGATAATTCCATACCTCACCCTTAATTTTGCCTCAGAATTGGAATTATATTACTTTGGAATGCAAAAAGATAAGAGTTCCTGATTGTACCGCTATCTCCACAAGTGAGCAAGCTATATCAAGACATTTAACACTTTCCAGAATAAATTTCCTCAGCTGAAAAAAAACTTGAGAATGAAAAATAAATTTTATGAGTAGTGACAAATAGAAAAATATCTGGAGGGCCTGTATTTCTTCCAGTATTCTCAAGATCTCCACCCCATAAAAATCATGCCTCAATTATTGAACAACCATACTGGACACAGAGACTTGTAACCAAAACTCACTCCTGCTGCTGACTGTCTAAAGCTCCTGAGTCACTGGTTTATTCCCAGAATCAACTGTCCCTTCTTAAGATGTTGGCAAAGCAACTAATTGGTATTAATAATCATAAAATTTACTAACTTACTTAAAATGCAGTTACATAACTTGATTTACTTATGCTCTGGAACAGTGAATTCTCTAAACCGATCATACACTGTATAAGGAAGTAGCAGGAGTCATTGTTCTAAATGTTTTGCTCTGTAATTTAAAATATCCAACATGCATTATAAAACAGAACAGAAAAAAATATTGATTTTATTTTACTCTACTATTCACGGGTTAAACCACTCCAAAGGTTATACTCTACAATTCATTCTCTAATTACTCTCTGAGGAAGCCCTTCCTTGGGGGAAATTCCTTATTTCTTCATCCAAATAGCAGGAAATATAACTTGACTGGTAAAGCATTTAAAAATATTTCAACCCTTGTTTTGTATGCAAATGTCCAACTGTCTAAGTGCTTTCACACACTGACAGGCTCCTCCAGCAGGAGCAAAACCCTACAAACACAGACACTATCACCTTATAGATCGATATGGGACTTGAAAAAGTGAGCTTTGTTTTAGGTTATTATTTTTAAGCACTTCTGTGCCAGGCCCTGTACTAAGTGCTTCCCATGTATTATCTCATTTAATCCCCAAATCAACACCCTGAAGAGGATCTTTTCATCATGCTCATTTTACAGATGAAGATATACTGAGTTTTAATGAGGTTTCACAATTTGCCCCAAGACCATACAGCTACATAACAGAGCTAAGATTTTAAATCCAGGAGGACTGATTCTGGAGGCCATTTCTCATCCACGGCCATGCTATACTGCCTTTGCAAGCCACATATGTAAGTTTTGTTGTTGATAAGGATATATTCTTAAACACATACACACCACTGGAGAGGCATCATTATTTCTCTTGTGTGTTTTCTCAAAAATACATGTTAGTACCAACAAAAATTTTCAAAGGGTTTTCTAATAATGCCTGTTATAATATTTACACCTAAAATATTTACACCTAAATATTTCATTCTTTCCATCTTTAACTTTATTCTTTTAATTCATGGAAACCTTCTAAAATAAGAGACAAATTATTTATTTTTACATTATGAGCTAAATTATAAAATGGAAGTAAATTCAAGCACAAGATACATTCCACAGTAGGTAGACACAATGGAGCTAATATGTGTTTGCCACGTACCGTAGAAATACAAAACATTATTGAGGATACGCAATGATAAAAACTAGACTGTTTTCCAAGAAATCTCTTAAAGATCTTTACTTGACTTGCACTATTTTTTACTTATAAACTACCACAGTTTGCCAATACTAAAAGTTAGATTAACTACTGAATTTAAGTACTTCAGACCAAATCAGGAAGGAAACAATCTAGAGCAAAGAAAGGGAGCATTCTAGCCAGTCAGCTAAGAACTGTTTACTGGGGCCCTGCTTTATGTGAGGCTTTATGTGACACATCCTAAGTTTGACATGAGTGAGTAAATGAAGCGTCCCATATACACAGAAGCTTACACCCTGGTACGTAATAATGCACAACAGAAAGTTAAAATTTATGAAAAAAGTTAAAGAGTACAACAAATGTTATATGGTATGCCACAGGAGTTCAAAACAGATTGATCATGTAAATATACAGAAAAAATGTACACCCTTTTCAGATTTAAGTTGATAATATGTTGGTTTATTTGCTTCTGATCTCTCTCTCTGAAATGTAAAATGTCATAAACATACCTTTGTTCATTCTCATTCCTTCTCTCCCCAGGGGTAATTTTAATCCTGAAGTTGGTATGTACCATTCCATGCACATTTTTATTACTACAAATGAATCTACCCATTAGCAATTTTACCGTTTTGTACACTGAAAATCACGTAACTGGCACAATATTGCACACAGCTTTTTTTTTTTAAGCACAACATTGTGTATCTGAGATTTAAACATAAATCTAGTTCACTGGTACTCAACTGGGCATGACTGTGCCTCCAGGAGACATCTGGCAAAGCCTGAAGACACTTTTGGTTGTCACAATGTGTAGAGGCTCCTGGCATCTAGTGGGTGGAGGCCAGGGATGCTGCTGAACATCCTACAGTGCACAGGACAGCCCCACAACACAGAGTTCCCCGTCTCCAAATGTCAAAAGTGCTGACATTGAGAAACTCTGCTCTAGTTTATTCATTTTAACTATTTTGTGGTATTCCACTATAAACACTCCTCCTTAAAAGACAGACTAACCACTTGTTGAGGAGATATGGTAAAGCTTTTGAAAAGACTAATATACTGTGAAAAGAAATTTTAGTTGAAAATTAGATGATTAAAAAATTAATTCAAAAATTATTAAAGCTATTAGTCATGGCACTAAAATCTCTACTCATCTCATTTTCATAAAACAATGATTACTTTTATAATAACTTGTGTAACATGGTTCCATTAAAACAGTATTTAGTGAAATATACCAAAAGATATATAAAAACATATTATTTACTTTTTTTGTTAAAAATTCAGTGATGCTTTTCATTTGGCCTAAAACAATTTAGCAGAGTCACACAAAATCTACACCAATAGCTAGCAAAACTGCTACAAAGGTTCACATCATAGGGATATTGTCACAGGAAATATTGGTGTTAACTCTAAACTGTTCATAATTTGTATGCTAAGAGTACTTCAAGAAAACTCTTACATTTTGAAAAGCATTACAAGGAAAACTCAAAATGATTTTACTTCATGCTCAGCCTCTAAAAAGAGGATAGTCTTAAGAAAATATTAATACATTATCAAGAACATGAGATAGCATGCAGCCAAAAGGGAAGATGTGGGACATGAGATCTTACCAAGAAAGACTCATACAGAAAACAACTGCCTTCAAGCCAAGTCAGTAATAAAATTCCTATGTAACAAAATCTATTTTCTCATATATTTCCATGAAAATATCAAATCCCTTCTACCCCCTCTGGGCTGGATCTGCCCTCCATACAACTTTATTGAGATGTAAAATGAGAATAAATGAGTAAAAAATACTTAGACAGAATGCCTAACCATTCCCTCATCTTCTCCCTCTGAATCTGGTCCTGTCCCCTGTCCCCAAACCTCAGTGAACGCTGGCCAGAAATTTAGGATCACTCTTCACTTCTCCCTTGTCTGCACCCCCAAATCCATCCAGTCTATCACCAAGTGCCATTGATTTTTGCCTCCTAAATCTTTTTCAAATCGGTCTACTGTTCTTCTCTATCTGAGCACTGCTATCCCAGTTCGAGTCCTTGGCATTCCTACCTGGAGTACTCCTAGCCTCCTAACCCTTCTAATATGTCCGCCACTCAGCAATCAGGCTCTTCGTTTGGAAACGGAAATCTGATTTCAATGCCCCACCATTTCCCTTAAAATTCTCCCAAAACTCCCCGACCCTAAAAACTATGTCAAAGCCCCCTCACATGCCCAACAAGGTAGACCCAGGGACCACTGGGATGCTCTCCAGCCTCCTCTCCCTAGGTCTCTCTTGCTTGATGAGCCCCCACCATTCTCACTGTGACCTCTCTTGCTATAGGGCCTGTTCCCTTCGCTCCTAAAAGCTTTGCCCTCTCTTGCCCCACTCAGCTTTACATTATCCTTCAGGCCTTGGCTCAATCCCCACTTCCTCAGGGAAGCCTTCCCCGTGACTAGGTCTGAAGTCCCATATGCTCTCTTAGCAAACACCTGTCCTTCATAACTTTTACTAAAGTGACACCTTCACATATTTATATGAACATCTGATAAAGGTCTGATTCTGCCACTGGACTGCAAGCACGTGGGTGAGAAATAAACATATGACTGGTCCAAAAGTGTGCTGAGCAAGACAGAGGAAGATCCAGCACAAATGTCTCACTGTACTGCATTGCAGTACTTACATCCTGCAGGTCCAGATCATCCTTCTTTTTGGACATCATTTCCTAATTCCACTACAGCTTAACATAGAAACACCTTTTTTTACCATAATTTTAAAAAGAAAAAAAGACGTATACAAGGAATTAAAAAAAAAAAAAAACAAGAACATGGAATACAAATATACACATTCACATTTCTTTAAGGACAGTATATCCCTAGGAGACATATTAAGATAGATCTGTTTCTTTCTTTCTTCAGAAAGTTTCAAAAAATTAAGATAATATCCTTCAAAACTTCATCTGGCCCTCTCCAGAAGTCCTTTAATAGGCAGGAATTTGACTAAGCTGTTAAAGTTCAGAAGGAATTATATACACTGTCTTGATTAAAAACTTCTTTTGCTACTTGGCTATTCTGGCCTCCTGCAGATCTTAAAAATATACTGCAGAACCAATATTGTTTTCTTTCTGTCAAACATTTCTTCCACAGTATTACCATAAAATGGCTGCAGTTACTAGGTTGCCAATATTTATCAAGTTATATCAGAAAGCTTACCAAATTAAAAAATCATTGTTGATTTCTCCACGTGAAACAATAAAATAAGGATTGTTCTCCTTCATTGTCACCTCTATTCTATTCTGTAACAAAACTTAGATTTCCTCTACCCTGGCAAAAAGTAATACGAGAACAGAGACGTCACATAACTACCAATATCTAACAGCTATGCAGTGTGAGACATTCTCAGTGATGGAAATAGTCACAGACCTGGGAACTGGCTAACACTTAACATTGCTTACAGTGCTGTATAGTAACGTGGTCACCAAATCCTCAGTGCAAATGTGCTACAAACATTCAGTCATTTCACATTAGTGGCACTTTGGGGAAATGAAGGAAAAGGAGGAAAGCTTGAGCTGATGTGGAAAAGAAAGAAGGGAAGAGCCTCTAGAGGTGAGACATAAGAACATGAGTTTAGAGGGAAGAGAAAATCAAAGGGAGAGACTCTTGAAAATGTAAGCCACATTCTTAAGGAGGCCACTGGAATTCACGCAGTAAAGTCTTGAACTATTTTTACTCGAACATTAAAAGTGAACGGATCCAGTAAGGCTGTGAGACTTGGGACCACCTAGATTGCTGACATTTGAATGCCACAAATATAAGAATAAAAAACATCAAAGTCTAGGAGCATTTAGTTGCTAAATGCGACAAACCTACACACCCAGAAAGCCTTAGTAAGTACTTTTAATACGGCTCAGTGTAACTATTAGCGGATCAACATCAACCTGAAGGGACACTGGCTGACGATGCCAGAGGATGTAACCCTGATGAACTAACGAAACTAGTTCATACAGAACTGTACACTTAAAATGGGTACATTTTATTGTATATAAGAAGGTACATTCTTGTATGTAAATTGTACCTCAATTAAGTTGATTTACAATGAATCACTTAAAAATAATTCACCTCATAGTTATAGACTGATATAAATTTACTGCCTTATGTTAATATTAAAGATTAGGTAATTGATAAAATGTTCAAAAAATAAAATGTAGTTATCAAAATGAAAATGAGGCATCCAAAGAAGAATTTTCACT
Source organism: Diceros bicornis minor (assembly GCF_020826845.1). NCBI lineage: Eukaryota > Metazoa > Chordata > Mammalia > Perissodactyla > Rhinocerotidae > Diceros > Diceros bicornis. The sequence continues at coordinate 15,384,755 of NC_080781.1, read as the reverse complement.
AACGCCTCTGGCAGAGCAAATAGCAACTCTTTTCAATAGAAAGGGAGACAGGTGAACTTTCAAACACAATTTAGCTCTGTATTTACAGATCACACAAAATTCAAAATACACTTGATTTTCATATAACCCACACTTTCAGACATTATATACAGATGCTCTCCAACTGCTGTGTCTACACCAGACTCAGACTGTGGGATATCAGCAAGTGAATAGAAATTTCAAAGAGAACATTCAAAAAATGAAGATAATGAAGATAAGATCCTTCAAAACTTCATCTGGCCCTCTCCAGAAGTCCTTTAGTAGGCAGGAATTTGACTAAGCTCTTAAAGTTCAGAAGGAATTATGTATACGAATTATATACATGATATAACGATACCTGCCAGACAGCACTTCAGTTTAGTAATATTAACCATCATGTCCATAGTGTAGTTATTGTGCAACTGTAAGTACTATTTTATTTTATAACAATGGGTAGATAATGAGAAAATTAAAATTCCACTTCTAGTGATCAAGTGATTGAGACAAAGATAGTACTAATTAAGAATGCCAAATGCAGGCAATCTACAACCTCAATCAGACAATCATTGGACTTAAGTTGTGCTCAATAGTGAACAAGCAGTACAAAATTTAAATATATCCTCCAAGACTAAATCTAAGATGTGCCGAGAAAATGTACCTTTTTAATTTCCAATAACTGATTTAACCCTGCTTTTCAAGCTCTGACCTTGACTTTGACTTGCATTCTACGGTAGCTCAGTCCTTTCTGGTTTAGAGTCTCTTTCAGGTAAAGGCTCAGTTTTCCCCTCAGATTTTCTCGCTGCTTCTACCAAGATGGCAGCCGGATGTATGGATGTGGGTGGGTTATATAACTTCACTGTGGTAAGGGAAGGGCTCTCAGATAAACACACACAGGCCCCTGTGCTGTCCCCTAGAGCTCTCTGGTCTCCAAGAAAAGATTCCTTATAGGCCTGGACCCTGGACATTAGCCCAGGTGGCTGTTGGACCCGATGGGTGCTGTGAACTCAGGGAAGTGCTCTTGGCTTAGAGCCCAGAGGTCTGACCTGGTTGTTTGGCTCCTTCTCAGCTTTAATTGGTGAAGACATCTAGACTCTGCCATCTCATTTACACCCATGACCTGGCCACCAACTAGAATCATATGACGTTTTGATCAATGACAAATCACATATACAATGGTGGTCCCATAAGATTAGTACCATACAGCCTAGCTGTGTAGTAGGCTATACCATCTAGGTTTGTGTAAGTACACTCTATGACGTTCGCACGACGACAAAATCACCTAATAATGCATTTCTCAGAATGTTCCCCCAACCTTAAGCTATGCATGACTGTATAGTGTTGGTATCAGCCTGCCCCTCGACATAGCATCCCCACTGACAGGTTCACTGGCTCTCAACCCAGGTACCTGGCGTGTGCGGTAACGTGGATTCCTTAGAAGCCACTCACAAGCTGAAGGAGGCCCAGGAATCCTCTCTCCACCTAACCACAGTATGCCACATTTTACTCTGCTGTCACTGCTTCCATTGTGATGAGGCAACCTTGCAAAGCAGTTTCTTCTCTGAGTTCCCAGAGGGAAGTGGGGCATAAGCTTCCTTCACTTTTGGCTTTACTCTCAACCTTCTGTCCCCCTACACCCACAATTTCTGTTCCCTGAGGTGGTGAGAGGGGTAAGGGGAAAGACATGTCAAGACTTGCATGCCCTAACTCTGCCTCTTCTGCCCACATTCCTTTGGCACCTGGAAGGGCCATCTTTCATTTCGACTTTAAGTCTCAAAGGAATTTCCCCTACAAACGTAGAGGCATTCACCCTACCCTCTTACCTGGAACCATGATAGAGGAAACAGTCAGGAGAGAAAAACCAATTTATTTACCAAAGATACATCACCAGGTATTCCAGAAATATTACTCCCGTTAAATGTATAAAGATTCAGCTATAATAATAGAAGAAAAAAACAAAGAAAGGTTTAAAATTAAAATAGATGGATGATCAACATAAAAATACATGGTCCAAATGAAGACAAAAATCTATTGTTCTGTTGAACTAGTAACAGACAGCTTGCTACAGATTCCTTTATTGAGGGAAGAACAGACTGTGCCTAACTTTCTCAAGGCCAATTATTCCGGTAAATTATGTAGATACCATTGAAGTCAGCACACTTAAGTTTTGTAGACACTGGTGGGTAAACAATGTACAGAAAGCTAACACTAGCAGAGCTACTACAGAGGCAAGTGGCTTACTGCTTCCTGGGAGGCCTAATAAAAACCAGATCCATGAACATCTACTCATACTTTCTGCTGAAGTTAGAGACAGTTAGGCTAAAATGGTTATAAAATCCCGACTTAAAAGAATATCTGATTCTATTTTGTTTTTATTCATCAATAAGCTGATGAATCATGCATGTGTGTATATAAAATATAAAATCCATAATTCTTGATTTTGGGCAAATATTTTGCCTTAATTTTACATTTTCCTATAAAATAAGAAAATGAGAGTACTGAAATCTGGTAAAGAAAACCAACACACCAAAGTTTAGTTTTTTACAATTCATGAGAAATATGCCTGGGTTTTAGGACAGAAACATACTTAAAGAAACTCCAAAGTTCAAAAGCAACAGAAATTATGTTCTGTCTAATATCTTTAGGCTACTAAGGCATAAGGTTCTCAGGTACAGGATTACTATAATAACAGCAAGATGTGAAAGATTGATAGGTATAGTAAGAGAAACTTAGAAGTTCTCTATTCCAACAACTGCACTGGATTACCTCCACGTGAGCATGCTTTCTGACAGATATGCTCACACATAAGGAGACAAGGAAACAGAACGGTACGAGCAAAATCTGAAAAAAGTTCCAAGTCACTGCTTTTTGCCATAACTATATCCATGTACAAAACTGAAAAATACATTCAACATAGGTAGCAACAATTTTTTCTTCTCTTTTCTTAAAAACTTATTTTCAAAGTATCTAGTTAATTTAGTGAAAACTTGTTATATCTTATATTATGCATTATGGAGAAAACTAGAAAACGCCAGATTCGCTTTCTCTTACCATAGAAAGAGATAAGTATCAAACATAAATCAGCAGCAGCCTGTGATATTTTTGAAAGAGCTAAGCCTGGTTTATCTTTATATCCAAGTATTCAGCACTTCATCTTACACATGCTAGGCATGTAATAAAATGTCTGCAGAAGCGAACTGTACCATATTCTTATACAGGCACGGAAGAGGAGCTGTTTACCACCACCACATAAGGAAGTTGGTCGACCTCATATATGCCACCTTGAGTCCTAAAGCAAAAAAGAGGAGGAGGAGGAGGAAGAGACAAAAATCCGAAAAGTGGTCATGCCTTTGAAACAACCATGGAATGTAAGTCTCAAGCAGTCCAATGTCTCAAGAGAATTAGCTAAGGAACACTATAAACCTAACAAAATTCTTGTATGTCTGGTTCTTTGACATCAAGAATATCACTGAAGCATTGTAGTTGAAATCCTCTTCTAGTAATATTCTCCAAAGGCCTCAGTGAGGTCGTCAGTTTTGAACATAACAGATACTTCAAACATACTCTGCTGTCAATCACTGGACTGGGGGAAAAAAAGATGTATTACATATCACGTGGCCTGGAGGCTTTTCAAGGCTTCCAGGATAAAGTTTTAATTCCATGCTTCATCTCCTAACTTTTAAGAAAAAGCACCCCTATACCTATCACACCTAATTATTTGCAGTTTCTCAACTGAACCTTCATACATACTTGCTTTTATCTGCTCATACTCTGCCTCCAGCATTCATCCTTTCTTCATTTACTCAATCAACAAACATTTTCCAAGCCCCTACTGCGTGAAGGGCTTTGGGCTAAGCACTGGGGATACATAGGAAACAGACAAAGGGGGTCCCTGTTCTTATGGCAGCTACATTCTGGAGGGAAGAGACATACAATAAGTAAACAAGTAACAGACAAGAAGATAATGGTAACTGCTATAAAGAAAGCAAAACAGGGCAATTCAATAGAGTATTTATCTGAGTGAGGGAGTACTCAGGAGGTGATGTTTTTAGCTGTTACTTAAATGACAAGACGCCAACTCTGCCACTTCTGGTGAATTCTTTTTTCTCCTTCAAAACCCTCCTTCAGGAAGCACTGCTGGGTCCCTCAGCTTGTTTTGTGTGCTCCTCTTTTGTGGTCCCCAGCACCCTAGCCATACCTCCAACCAAGCTCTTACCACAACTGCACTGGAATCTGTGATTTGCCATTCGGCTTCACTTCTCACCCCAGACCGTAATTAAGATCTGTGAGCGTAGGCGCTTCACACAACTCTGTGCCCCGAAGACCTAGCAGAAAGGCACACCAAAAGGGTGGGATGGAGGAGTTCGGAAGTTCAGCTGCCCTGGATACCTCTTAAGGATCTTATAGGGACCAAGAAGAAATGAGGCAATGGACACACAGGGCATAGAAATGAGATATGTAAATTTTATTGTAACTAAAAACATCATAGAAAATAAAGACTGAAACATTATCTTGTTAAAAGGACCAATCACCTGAGTTTTGAAAATAAATGAGCTGTTTTTTTGACATTTTCATTCTCTGACAGTCTGTGAACTCCTCAAGGGCAGAGACCACATCTCAATCACTATGTTGTCACAAGCCTTTCCCTTCTAGAATGTGGGCTGTCTATAATCACTAACTATGTCCTTCCCGTCCTTCATCCCAAACATCCAGCAAGACTCGCTATAGCAGATGCCTTAGCAAATGTCTGCTTAATGAATTAATTTAAAGTTTTAAAGCTCAGTCCTGTGGTTTATCTTGAGCTAGAACTAACAAAGATTCTTTATATATCAACAAAGAACGTGTTCAAACACCATGGATGATAAATTAATTACAAATTTGAAAAAGATATCTGCTTCAGATAAATCACATAGTGATTCAGATAAATCACATAGTGGGTATGTGCCCGTGGCAATTTAAGAACCAATGGTACAGAAAAAGAAAGTGGATGACTTTAGGAGAAATTATACATCATTCTCTAACAAAACATGGCAGAAATTTTATATTTAACACTCTGTGTTTATAAGGAATAGAACAAACTGTTAGATTATATTACCAAGCACATCAAATATGTATGTAAATAAAACTTGATTCCACATTTTAAATGAATGGAAAATTTAAACATTTCACTGAAAAAGCAAGATAAAGGGCAGCATGAATCTTTTCTGAACAGAGGAACTTGGCTACATTATAACTGCTTTACAATAAGCCCCTAAAGTAGACTTTCAATCTAATAGCACGGAAAATATTTATATGACGACTTGTGAATCACGTCCTTCTAGTTATTCTCCTACCTGCATTTGAACAAAAAGGCACCTAAAGCAATAGAAAACATCACAAATGTATAAAAAGATGTGATATATAATAGATATATATAATAAAACATAATCTGGTTAAATTTTCTAAACAATAAACAAAAAAGCAGAAATTTCTAACAAAATCATTATTTCCTACTTTCAGAAACAAATAAAAAAATCTCATTAGAGGATGATACTCCAAACAGTTTAAAATATAAGATATGTACTGGGTGAGTTGTTGTTCATACTCCTGTTGCCAGATCTACCCATGTGGTTTCATAAGAAAGAAAACAAAGTGTGTCTAATTAGAAACATTCTTTAATTACATTTAATTTTGTGGTACCTTTTAGAAGCACTTCTTTCAGACACAATCTTAATTTCAAACAAACAATAATAAAGCAAAGTGAAATTCAAAGGTTGTTACACACCCAGAAGGAGGGCAAGAACTTCAGATCTAGAACCAAATTGCCTGGATTTGAATCCTGGCTCTATCACCTACTAGCTGAGTGACCTTAGGCAAGATACTTAACTTCTCGGTGCCTCAATTTCCTTTGTTGAAAATTGGGTCTAATAATATCACTTATTCCTGAAGTTGCTATTAGGACTGAATGAGAGGATATAAGTAAAATGCTCAGAACACCACATGAGCTAAAATGTTACTACCATTATTATCATCATCAGGGAGACAGTTCAAAATGCTCTACTTTGGGGCATTCCCAAATCACCAAAGCAAGTTTCCAAAGGAACTCAGAGAGCATGGAGTTGGCCCCTGAGGGGCTTCTCCTGGCCCTGGGGAGAACTAACAGGCCTTACTATTATAAACCCAGACTCACAAAGGTAGTAGAGCCGAACTTCCCAGCTAATAGGCTAATGTCAAAGAGAGCTGACATTCCTCCAGGACTGGAGGATCCTCTAGGACTGGGAGGATCACAGGGCTGTGGCTTCTGTATGAGGCAGAGGGATGTCCAGGACTTGTCGGACAGTCATGGTACTTGGAGAGATTCCTCCAGTCTGATCATGAAGCACCATAGCCTGGAGAGGTGGGGTCTGGGACACAACGCCCACTGGAGGGCAGCTCCTGGCAAAAAATGGTAACCCTAAACATAGAAACAACAAGGCGCTAAGGACTAGGCCCCTTCCCCACTTGCCTGGTACCTCATAAACCAAAGGAGGCTTATCAGTCAATGGGAGGCAAAGGAGCTCCAATAATACCACAAGCCTGGTGGTGTGGAGCTAGATTTAGTTTTATCTCTAAAACAAAGAATTGTGTTTTCCACCTGAGTATCATGGTGCAAATTAAAATCTACTTCATAGGTCTTTGAACTTTACAAAACTGTGAGGTCTCTCTGAAGGCAAGGACTATGTCTCAGTCCTATCTGTAGTCCCCAGGATCAATCACAGTGCCCGATAGATGGTATATTTGAAAAATGAACTGATGTTATTATCATAAAAAGCAGTGTTTACAGAATTTTCACACACACGTGGAGACTTCTAGTTTTGGTAAAGGTGGAGTAGCCCCATTCCTCCCAGGTTCTTCCTCTTAAAACTAAAAATCCCCGTACATAACACACAAACATGCTCAGGAAGACAAGGTGGAAAGGAGGAGGACGACTGCCTAGGGACTTCAGGACTTGAGGAACACCACGGCAGTACGCTCCCTGGGCTTCCTCATTGTCTCCCATGTATCCCAATAGGGTGCTGCAGAAGCCTCCAACCTGGAACCGACAAGAGGTTCCAAAAAAGTACCAAGAAAAGCCTGTTCCCACAGCCAAAAGACCAGGAAAAGGATGGGCTAACAACAGAGAATCTTTTGGGCAATATTTACCCTACTCCAGGCAAACATCAATAGAAAAACTGCACCGTCTTTCCACTGAGGTTTCAGTGGGGCTAATCAGGTAGACAGTCTTACACAAACACATACTCTCTCACTCCATACACTCCTAAAAAGCAGGCAGCACTGCTCCAGCTCCCCCGCCTGATGCTGTCCCTGTTGGTAGGGCTGAGCAGGGAGCTAATCTTCCATGCCCTGCCTGGCAGTAACAGGCAGGGCTCCCATTCCCCACCTCATGGTGTTGATGGGTCCAGTCAGGAGCTGACCTTCCATCTCCTCCCAGGCCCCTGCCAGGGTAGTGTCTGCAGAACGGAGCAGAGGCAATAGGCAGTGTGAGTCAGTGGTCCACTTTCGCTCGGAAGGTGTTAGCAGGGCCAAGTGAGGAGCTGGACATCCACCCCACCCGTCTGCAAGGAGGCAGTGGAGTAAGAGCAACACTTCCACAGAGGTGGTGTCAAGGAGGCCAAGCGGGAAGCTGAACAGACACACACCCCCGGCCCTCATGCTATCCCTCAACAGGGAGGCTGCCTGCTAAACAAAAAAGATGAAGGATCCAGAGTCTCTTAATATGCAAATGACCAGGATGCAATCAAAAATCACTCATCATACCAAGGACCATGCAAGTCAGAACTTGAAGGAGAAAAGACAAGAGACATCAACACCAAGATGAATCAGTTGTTGGAATTATCTGATGAGGATTTTAAAGCAATCCTAATAAAACTACTTCAACAAGCAACTCAGAAATGCCCATGGGCACAGACAAAAAATAGCCCCAATAATAGCCTGCTTCTCTCAAGCTAAAGGACCAGGAAAGGAGAAGCCTAGCAAGATGGAAAACTTTTAGACAATAACCACTCTACTCCAGCCAAATGAAACAGTGCAAATTGTGGCCCCATTCACACCAGCAAAGGCAGAGTGGGGAGCATGTCCAACCCTCTGCCAGAGGAGTGCCAGTGGAGGCTACGTGGGGAGCAGTGAAAAGGGATTCCTGCCTCTCCTAGCCAGGGTGGTCAGCAGAGGCCTAGTGGGGAGCCAAACTCCCAACTATACCAGTAACAAGAAGCCCCTCCCCAGCGGGTGTCAACAGAGGGAGAGTGAGGAAACTGGACTGCCATCCCCATCTGGCACCCGCCCCCCTTACCAGAGCAGTGTCAAAGGAGGCCAGATAAAACACAAGATTAAATAAAACTCAGAGTCTAATGCATAACACCCAAAACGTCCAGGTTTCAATAGGAAATCACTCATCATGCTAAGAACCAGGAAAACCTCAATATGAATGAGAAAAGACTATCAAGAGATGCTAACACAGAGATGTCAGAATTATCTGACAAGGATTTCAAAGCAACCATCATACAAAGAGGAAGTCTCAAAGGAAATTTTAATTTTATAGAACTTAATGAAAATACATTATACCAAAATACGTGGGATGCAGCTAAAGCAGTACTAAGACAGAAGTGTACAGCACTAAATGCACACATTAGAAAAGAGGAAAGGTCTCAAATCAATAATCTAAATTCTTACCTGAATACTAGAAAGGGAAAATAAACCCAAAGAAAGAAAGAAGGAAATAATAAACCAGAAACTATAGACCAATATTTCTCATGAACTCAGGCACAAAAATCCTCAACAAAATATTAGCAAATCAAATTCAGTGATGTATAATAAGACCTACATACACCACGACCAAGTTGGATTTATCCCAGATATGCAAGGCTGATTCAACATTTGGAAACCATATCAACAGGGTAAAGAAGAAAAATCATATGATCATATCAATTGATGCGATAAAAGAATTTGACAAAATCCAACACCCATTCGTGATTTAAAAAAACACTCTCTGGCAAACTAGGAATAGAAGATAATTTCCTCAACTTGATAAATATCATCCACAAAACCCTACAGCTAACATGACATTTAATGGTGAAAGACTGAATGTCTTTTCCCTAAGATTAGAAACAAGACAAGAATATCTGCTCTCATCACTGTTACTTAACACAGTATTAGAAGTTCTAACAAGAGTAATAAGCGAAGAAAAAGAAACAAAAAGCATACAGATTGTAAATGAAGGAATAAAACTGACACTATTTAGATGACACGATTGTCTACACAGAAAATCCTAAGGAATCAACCAAAAGACTCCTAGAACTAGTGAGTTTAGCAAGGTCGTAGGATACAAGATCAACACACATAAATCAATCAACATTTCTATATACAAACAACAAAAATGTGAAGACAGAAATTAAAAGCAAAATACCATTTATAATTGCTCCAAGGAAATGAAAGTCAGATATAAACCTAATGAAATACGTATAGGATCTGTATCCCGAAAATTATAAAATTATTGCTGATGAAAAAAACTGAAGAGAACCTAAATAAATTAGAGAAACATTTGTACTCATGTATTAGAAGACTTAACAAGATGCCAATTCTCCCCAAATTGATATACAGGTTTAATGCAATTCCTACCAAAATCCCAGCAAGTGTTTTATAGACATAGGCAAGCTTATTCTAAAATTGAAATGGAAAGGCACATGACCTGGAATAGCTAAAGAAATTTTGAAAAAGCAGAATAAAGTGGGAGGAATCATTATACCTGATATTAAGGCTTACTATAGCCAGGCCTGCTGGTCTAGTGGTTAAGATTCGGCACTCTCACCACTGCAGCCCAGGTTTGTTTCCTGGTCAGGGAATCAAAAAACCCATCAGTTGGTTGTCATACTGTGGCAGCTGCTTGTTGCTGTGATGCTGAAAGCTATGCCACTGGTATTTTAAACACCAGCAGAGTCACCCATGGGGGACAGGTTTCAGCGGAGCTTCCAGACTAAGACAGACGAAGAAGAACCTGGCCGCCCACTTCTGAAAAAATTTGCCATGAAAACTCTATGAAGAGCAGTGGAGCACTGGCTGATACAATGCCAGAAGGTGAGAGGATGGTGCAAAAAGACCAGGCAGGGTTCCACTCTGCTGTCCACAGGGCCACCAGGAGTCGGAATTGACTTGACGGCACTAACAATAAGATAGTATGATACCGGCAGAAGGATAAACACATAGATCAATGGGATAGATCAGAGAACCCAGAAATAGAGCCACACAAATATGCTCAACTGATTTTTGCCTGTAAAAGCAATTCAACGGAGGAAGGATAGACAGACTTTTCAACAAATGGTGCTAGAGCAACTGGATATCCATACGTCAAAAACAAAAACAAAAACAAAAAACACCTCAACCTAGCTCTCACAAGTTATACAAAAATTAACTCAAAATAGATCATGGACTTAAACGCAAAATAGAAATCAATAAAACTTTTAGAAGCAAACAAAGGAGAAAATCTTTAGGACTAGACAAAGAGTTCTTAGACTTACCACCAAAAACACAATCCATGAAAGGAAAGATTGATAAATGACCTTATCAAAATTAAAATATTTTCTCTGTGAAAGACCCTATTAAGTGACGAAAAGACAAGCTACAAGCCGGGAGAAAATATTTTCAAACATATCTGGCAAAGGATTTTTAATCCAGAATACAGGCATAATCATTTTATTGCACTTTGCAGATACTGCGATTTTTACAAGACCCTCCACCAGCAAAAAGATTACGACTCGCTGAAAGCTCAGATGATGGTTAGCATTTTTTAGCAATAAAGTATTTTTTAATTAAGGTATGTACATTGTTTTCTTAGACATAATGCTATTGCACACTTAATAGACTACAATATAGTGTAAACAACTTTTATATGCACTAGGAAACCAAAAAATTCGTGTGATTCGTTTTATCGTAATATTTGCTTCATGGCAGTGGTCTGGAACCAAACCCACAATATCTCCAAGGTATGCCTGTATATATATATTTTAAAAATTCCTTAAACTCAACGGTAATAGGGCCGGCCCCGTGGCTTAGCGGTTGAGTGCGCGCGCTCCGCTGCTGGCGGCCTGGGTTTGGATCCCGGGCGCACACCGACTCACCACTTCTCCGGCCATGCTGGGGCCGCGTTCCACATACAGCAGCTAGAAGGATGTGCAGCTATGACATACAACTATCTACTGGGGCTTTGGGGGGGGGGGGTGGAATAAATAAATAAAATCTTTAAAAAAAAGAACTTAAAAAAAAAAAACTCAACAGTAATAAAACAAACAATCCAATTGGAAAATGGAAAAAACACACATAGGTATTTCGCTGAAGAGGATGCACAGATGCCAAATAAGCATGAAAAGATGTTCAACATTATTAGCCATTACAGAAACGTAAATTTAAACTACAGTGAGATCACCTACACTCCATTAGAATGCTTAAAATAAAAGATAGTGATAATAGCAAATGCTGGTGAGCATGTAAAGAAACGAGATCACTCATATATTGCTGATGGGAATGTAGACCACTCCAGAAAGAGAGTATGCCAGTTTCTTACAAAACTATACATTGACTTAACCATACAACTCAGCAATTACACTCTTGGCCATTTATCCCAGGGAAATGAAAACTTATGTTCACAAAAAAACCTGTACACGAATGTTCACAGCAGCTTTATTTGTAATAGGCCAAAACTGGAAACAACCTTCAAGAGGTGAATAAACCGTGGTACCTCCATTCTATAGACTACTCCTCAGCAATAAAAAAGAACAAACTATTGGTTCACACAAAAACTTAGATTGGTCTCAAGAGAGTTATGCTGAGTGAAAAAAAGTCAATCTCAAAAGGTTATATGCTGTATCATTCCATTTAAACAGCATTCTTGAAATGACAAAATTATAGAGATGAACAGATTAGTGGTTGCCAGGGGTTAGGGAGAGGGGAAGGGAGGGATGTGGCTGTGGCTATAAAAAGAGCACAAGGGATTCTTGTGATAAAACTATTCTGTATCTTTATTGTGGTGGTCACACAAATCTACACAATCTACACACACACACACACACACACACGAATAAGTGCACATAAAACAGGCGAAACCTGAATAAGTCGATGGATTATATTAATGTCAGTCTTCTGGTTACAATATTCTACTATAATTATGCAAGATGTTACTATTGGGAGAGATTAAAGGATATACGGAATCTGTTATTTCTTACAATTGTATGTGAATCTATAATTATCTCAAGATAAAAATGTTAAAGAAAATCAAGCAAGCAATATGTGAAGATGAATGTGAAACAGAAAGTGAGGGTGGCAGTGTTCAGCATGATTCCAAAGTTTCAAAAGTTTTGCAGCGCCCCACAGAAACACACATCCCATTCATAAGTAATGGGGATTATTCCTCATGAAACGGTTTGTGAGAAGAAAATCAGAAAGACTCTTCGTTGAACCAAGAGACTGGGTTTTCCAAATGAGACTGTTTAAACTGTCAGAGCAAAATGGTGTGGATTGGCAGATTTAACGTTTAAATTGTCCCCATTTTCTCCTTCCCGCAGTGCCCTGTGGGGTGGGAGGAAGCTTCTGATGAAGAGTAGATCAGTTAAAAGAAAGAAAGAAGCTACATTTTTTGCACATCTGGAAGTAGTGAGTATATCTGTGATCCTGCTACATATGATTAAAGATGTAATACTAAAACCTTCTGTAACGTAGTCACTGCAATTCCATTTCTAAAAATCTGATTCTAGCGTATTTTGCTTCGATTAAGATGTACCAATGAAGAGTGCAAAAGACTAGGAAAGATCAGTGCAGTCAGAAGTTCTCAGAGGAGGCAGACATGTGGGTTGCTCTCTTAAAACTGTATTGAATAAAGAACACTTTTTAGAATATATGATAGACTAGGTCTACGTTGCATGCAATAAAGCTGAACACGACCGTAGTTTAACACGAAATGTAATTAGTGTACAAAGTTGCTTATGTAGCTGTCATGCAAGAACAAAATATTAAGCTCAGCATTTTCACCAAGCTTCTGTGATGAGCTTTAAAAAAGGCATTTGGAGAAATTATTAGATTTATTTAGTAGGGTATGTATTTCAAAAAAATTAGTTACATGGGTAATATTCAAACCTCTTTCAACCTCTCTTGCATTCCAAATAAAATCTTAGTACAAACACCAAAAATGTTGGTCGCCCCCAAAAGACAGACTGCCAAACTCATAACAGAATACAAGTTTTGAAATAATGTTTATTAAGTAGAATAAAGCCAAGAACTATCAGTTACTGCAAAATTCATGTAAGAACATTTAACAGTCCAACTCTACAAGCATTTAAGTTTCTCACATTAATAAGTGCTGTTTACAGTACTAAAATTCTATCATTTAAACATCAATGATTACATTTCAGAAAAAGGAAATCATTCACGACATCTTTCTACAAAAGACCAAAAATCATAATGAACAGAACCAGTATCCATAATAGGATACATGGGGTGAAGGGGTTAGGAAAAAGAAAGAGTTCTTTACTTTCACAGTAGGAATTGTGTAATGTAAACATCATGTGGCCTACACCACAAAATCCATGAGAAAGGCTCGAATTTGAACACTGTGTATGCATTATTTTAAAATCTATGTTCTTGAGTTTATACTGCATCTGTTCGTACCAATATGTGGCAAATACCTATCACTCTTTCACAAACACTGAACCATTCTAGGGGAGTATGGGAGAAAAAGCCCTTACTTATGTCTCACCTAATGCAACTTTTATTTAGAAGGTAAGTTCTTTGAGTCTTTAAATCCAACATGTACCTCCATTAATCCCTCTCTTTTCACCCTCTTATCCCAGATACCCCAAAAGAACCCTGGTAGTCCAATGTCTCTAGTCTGCTAAGCCTTAAGACTGGGGTTGCTGAGTACCACCTCCACTGGAACACTTTCTACTGCACCTTCCTTTTCTTTAACAGTTGAGCAGAATCGTAATGCTTTCAAGCATGTGTCTAGATCTCTAGGTCATTAGGCTGCTGCTGGCATGACCGCTGGCTCTACAGAACAGCTGCTGGTCTACAATGGCTAGTGCCCAGTAGTTAGGTTTTTTAGAATTCTGTTTATCATGAAGGAGATCAAAGGTTGTATGTGTGAGTTAGAGGTGGTGCTTCCTGCCTGCCCCATTTGATCTTGCTATGCGCTGTAATTAGCACGGTTTTGCTCACTTCCTTGTTTGTTGTAATTGCGGCAGGAAGAACTGTTTCTGTCTCCAAGAACCAGCTTGTCCCTGGGAGGGGACATGGTGGAGAGAGGAACAGTTGATGAGGAGCCATTGGAAGGGCTCGGCAGAACAGATGTATTGTGGTAAGTCTCACATTCCAGACCCTTTGCATGGTCCTTAATGCCCTTGAATAAGACACAGAATAGCTCGATGATGTTCAAGGCAAGAGACACCAAGGACACCACTAGCATGAAGAGGGTGAAGATGCTTTTCTCTGTGGGGCGAGAGAGGAAGCAGTCCACCTGATGCGGGCAGGGGTCTCGTTTGCAAGTGTAAACCGCATTCAGGCTGAAGCCATAGAGGTACCACTGGATCAGCAGGAACGCCACCTCGAAGAGAGACTTGAAGAAGATACTGATGGTATAGGTTCGCAGCAAGCCCCCCCTGAGTTTCACCTTGCCGTGTTCTTCAATGCCATACTTTAACTTCTTCATTTCAATTTCCTGCAAGCGCATCTCCACGTTGACACCGTTGGTTTGGGCAACTTTGAGTTCCTCCTCTTTCTTGTTCAACTTCTCTTCTTTTCGCATGACATAGAACACGTGAGCTAGGTACAAGAGTGTGGGAATAGACACAAATATGATCTGCAGGACCCAGAAGCGCACGTGAGAGATTGGAAAGGACTTATCATAACAGACGTTTTCACAACCAGGCTGTCGAGTGTTACAACGAAAGCCAAACTGCTCATCATCCCAGGCTGACTCAACCGCTGTCCCCAGTAGCAGGACTCGAAAAATGAAAATGACTGAGAGCCACACCTTCCCTCCAGCGGTGGAGTAAGCTTGAACCTTGTCGTGGAGTTGGCCTAAGGCACTCCAGTCACTCATGTTGCCTGTTCGCTGTTCTTTCGCTTAAAAGAAGTGAAGTAGGCACGCCAAGTGATTGCACTCCTTGGAGGATGAAGTAAAATGAAAGAGTAAGTTCAAGCACTCAAAATCATCTCAAGTTTACAAGTCTGCTATTTGGTACCTTCCTCACTCTTCCCCCTAATGAAAGACAGTTGCTGATACCTGATAAAAGCTTATGTGGATTCATTTCATACATGGTGAGTAAATACTTTTAAATAAGGATGTACACATATCGATAATAGGACAAGTTACATAATTGGGGGAACAAAATAGACACATCTAAAGGTCTCCTTCAATTCCAGAATAAAGCAATCTCCAAAGAAAAGGCTCAAACACAGAAACTGACTTACAAGTTCACATATATTGACTGATTTATCTTCAGACATATTAGGGCCATCACCTCCCAAATAGGTAATGATGTTCATTCGAGCATTATTTATTCAGTGCTACTAGGTGCTAGGTACTGTACTGGGCACTGATTCCTCTGGTGAGTAAAACAGACAGAATTCCTGTGGAACTCACGATCAACTGGGGGAAACAGATAATTAAAGGTGCAGTATTTTATTAATTCTCAGACACAACTGATTGTACGATAAACCATTATTTTACTTACCATTCAGAAAGCAATCAAGGCAACCAGTATAAGATGTGCCCCAATTTCAGAAAATTGGGGGGTAATGTATATCTTAGAATCAGTGAAAAAGGCCAAGTGAGTAAGTGAATGTACAATTGCAAATTTAAATAAGTGCCAAGAAGGAAACAAACTGGCACTGACAGAGATTAACGTAAGGAAACCCAGATCGGACTGTATAGTCAGCCAAGCGAAGAGTGGAAAAACTGCTGCATGTGAAGGAAGCAGCATGGGCAAAAGTCTGAAGGGAGAAGAACTCATGGTACTCAAGGAGCTGAAAGGCAGCAGCATGCTTACCAGGTAGAGGCAGAAGTAGCCAACTGGTGCCGGAGGGGGCTCCTCAGGCCTCCGCTTGACAGCAGCAGAGAAGCCCAGAAGCAGAAAGCGGGATTATACTGCGAGGCTGGAGCAAGACCGAGGCCATGGGAGAAATTTCTAATGGCAGTTGAGGGAACAGTGGCAGCTTGAGGGAACAGTGGGAGGGCTGGGGGAAGAGACAGGATGCGATTGAAGGATGTACAGAGCAGTACAGGGATGAGGGTTCTCTGCTAATGGACAGCCAGTGAGTTTTGACGGTGACAAAAAGTAAAGGAGGATGTCAAGAATCATGGGGCTGGTCCTGAGAGTCTCTGGAGAGGGGAGCAGGCGATCAACACTGCAGCTGTGGTGCTGAATGCTGTGGTGAATGAGGGGGCATTTCGCAAAGATAGGTGCCATCCCAGTTAGCAGGAAGTAGCAAGATCAGGACAAAAAAAGAGGAGCTGCTGCTGCCTCCTTATCTGGGGATTAGAAGTCAGGGCCCTGCCAACAGGGGCCTCAATTTAAATACTTATTTATTGAATGTGAACCATTATCTTCAGTTGAATCGTTAGCACATGGAAACTTTTTTGTTAGGACTAAAACACTGATATGCTGCGTTCATTCTTATGGGTTTCTTCTAGGATATTGTTATAATACAGCAAGAGGTTTTTTGTTGTTTTTTTTTTTTTTATTTCAGGAGGAGCAACACTGATATCACCCACTAATCTGTTGAGGGTGGGTGGAAACTGGCCTGGGGCATAGCACAGAACTGTGCCACTACTGAAGACCTGCTATTCTTTCTCCATTTCATCCTGACAGCCTTATTTCTTTATAAGAAATGTTTCTAAGCAAAAGCCTAGGGAAAGGTTTCTGCCTCTAATTCAGAGCATGCTAGACAAATGGATCTTACCTTAAAATGGACCACAGCTAACTGATTACTACATGGCAAAAAATAATTATTTTCAACCAAATCATTTCAACACAGCATCGACTCATTTTTTAAAACAAATTTTATTTAGTATATTAAGATAACATTCATAATGTTTAATATTTTAATTCTCTCTTCAAAAAACAAAATCTTTAATTCCCAAAGATAGATATTCATCTTAAACCATTAGGAAAATTAAAAGAGAAAAATATTTCTTAAAATAAACTTAATATGAATTTGCCAACTAATAAGCAATCTTAAATACCATGCAGCTAATTTGTTTCTTGGTTTAACGGCTATTCCTCACAGTAGATTCAGTGAGAAAAATAAAACTTAAAATGAAACCTAAAAAAGGGGCAAGGTTAATGCAATTTACAATGTCTCAATTGCTTGAGTTGGTTACAACTATTCTCCAAGGATAAAAACTGAAGCCTCCCAAAATGTAATTTTTTAGCAAGTAATCAAATTATATGACTTTAAAGTACATACAGTACTTTCTCAGTTACTTAAATAACGCATTTTAGCCAAATTGTCCTCTATCACACAGATTCTGCAAGTAATCCTACTAAGCTAAAGTCACCAAGATCTATAGCTTATAATTAATACATTCTTCAAGGTTAGTTGAAAATAAACCTTTAGCAGCATGAGAGTTGGGCATTTATTCTCATTACTTTTCCAAATTTAAACAGAGCTTAGTCTCCAGAGATTTCAAAGTGCCTTAGAAAATTGAGTTATTTCTTCAAAAACAAGTGGGGTAAAATAATTACAAGTGAAGGTTAAAGAAAATAATCCTGAAACTACTTTAGCAGGGTTTATAGAAGGTATCTGATGAAACAAAAAACAGTGCTGTGGGGGAAAAAGAAAATCAATAATTCTAGTTAATTTAGGATCAAGTTATTAGCAATTTTCTAAAACTACATGAAGTTCTTAAGTTTTTCAAATATTTTGTTGTGAAAAAGTTCTTACTAAGCATTTTGAAAATATATAGATCTGAGATTCAAAGGGATAAAAACAACTGAGAATAAGTCATCTCAGCTAAGCAAACAGTTCATAGGAAAATTAAAAACCTCTTGCCAAACATTATTTTTAAACTGGACAAGATATTTCCAATTTTAAAATATAAACGTAAGATTTCAGGTCTCAGCTCCAACATGTAAAGTGCTTGGATATCATCACTGCTCTTTACAAGAAAAAACCTGAACAAACTGGAAATCAAAAACTTTTCTTAGGCTTATCAGAGAATTCAAGACAAAGGGCAAACTGAACTGAAATCTGGAGAGACAGGCAAATACAGAGAATCACATCAAAGATCAGCTTACCTGGAGCAGAAGGTGCTGGAGTAACACACTAGTAAGAAAATGTAAATGGTAATTTTAACAAAGGTTTGTGAGGAAGAACTCCTGGGGGCACAATCTTAGGAGAGCCTCCACACTCTCGTGGCTTTACCTCCAGGAACCTCACCAGGTTCTGACTGTGAAGATCCGGGAACAGTCTCCTCCTCTTTTGAGTAAGAAGAGAGAAATGTAACAATTTTGAATACGCCCAGGGTGAAGATCCAATAAAAATCCTCTCCCTTTTGGGTAAGAGGAAGGGAAAAGTAACCATTATGAAATATGCCCAGGGAAAAAGTAACAGTTTTAAAATAAGCCCAGAATGTTCTCCATAACAAAGGCTAACACTCCAAGGAAAAATTTACCAGAGCCTTATATGTTTTCCTGGGAAAGCAGAAATTAGCCAACTGCAGCCCCCTCTAGCCTTTTTGTTTCACCTAAAAGGAAGAGGGGGAAAATGGCTAAGAAATATTTCTGAAGGTTGCAGCCCAGGACTCAGGACCACCAAAAGACTAAGATTTAGTCCTAAGAGTATAGAACACTTCCCCTTCCCTACACTTTACCACCATGTCACCAGGGTTCCAGTACAGTAACAGTGGATTACAACTGAAAGAGTTGCAAGAAACAGACTCTATTTAAAAAGAAGTTCATAGGAAAACCCAAAGACAATGGGAGAGAAAAATAAACAAAAGAAAAAGACACTAGAGGAAACTGAAGCCTCTGGCACCTACACCTACAACAAACATTAAACACAGCCCAGCTCCTAGCCAATTAACATAAAACCTTTCACTAAAGGCCTATTTACCACAGTTCCTATTACCCAATATATCCTATCTTGCTTTTTAAAAACATTAAAAAGCATGCTAAAAGGCAAGAAAAAACAAAGTCTGAGGAGACAAAGCAAGCATCAGAACCAGACTCAGATAAGGCATAGATTTAGGGATTATCACGGATAATTTCAGATAGAGAATTTAAAATAACTATGATTACCATGTTAAGAGCACTAATGTAAAAGTAGAAAACATGCAAGAACAGATGAGTAATGTAAGCATTCACAACTCTAAGGAAGAATTAAAAGAAAATGCTAGAAATCAAAAACACTATAACAAAAACAAATAATGCCTTTAATAGACTCATCAGTAGATTGGACATGGCCAAGGAAAGAATCAGTGAACTTAAAGATATGTCAATAGAAACTTCCCAAACTAATATGCAAAGAGAAAAAAAGAATTTAAAAAAGCAGAACAGAATATCCAAGAACTATGGAACAATTATAAGAGGCATAACTAGAACACCAGAAGAAGAAGAATAAGACAAAGGAAATATTTGAAGGAATAATAGCTGAGAATCTTCCAAAATTAATAACAGACATCAAACCACACTTCCAGGAAGCATAGAGCACACCAAGCAAGATAAATACCAAAAAGCCTACACTTCAATACACCATATTCAAACTACAGAAAACCAAACACAAAGAGAAAATCATGAAAGAAGCCAGAGGGGAAAAAAACATCTTACCTATAGAGAACAAGGATAACAAGTACATCCAACTTCTTGTCAGAAGCCATGAAGTGAAATATTTAAAGTGCTGAACGAAAAAAACACCAACCTAGAAGGTATTCAGTGAAATTATCCTTCAAAAGTGAAGGAGAAATAAAGACTTTCTCAGAGAAACAAAAACTGAGGGAATTTGTCACCAGTAGACCTGCCTAGTAAAAACTGTTTAAAAAAGTTCTTCAGAGAGAAGGACAACGATTTAGGTCAAAAAGTCAGATCTACACAAAGAAAGGAAGAGAATGGGAAAAGGAATAATTGAGGGTAAAATAAAATTGATTTTTCCTATTCTTAATAGATAACTGTTCAAAGTAATAATAGTAAAAATGTATTTGCTGATTATAGCATTTGGATAAGTGAAATGAATGACAGCAATGTTACAAGGGATGAGAGGGAGGAATTAGGAAAATTCTGGTACAGGGTCCTTGTCCTACCCAGGAGGCAGAATAGAGTTATCTGATAGGGGACTTAGATAAGTTGCAAATGTAGCAGTAGCAAACTCTAGAGCAACAACCAAAAACCTTTTTCAAAAGAAGTATAATGGATATGCTAAGACAGGAGAGAAAACAGAATCATAGAAAATGGTCAATTAAAATCAGAGAACGCAGAAAAAGAGGGGACTATTTTTGTTTAAAAACAAAAAAAGTATAACACATAGAAAAGTTATAAACATGGTTCATATTAATCCAAATATATTAATAATCACTTTAAATGTAAATGGCCTAAATACACCAATTAAAAGAGACTGCCAGGGTGGATTTAAAAAACCCACTTTAATTATAAAGATACAGATAGGTTAAAAGCAAAGGGATGGAGAAAGACATACCATGTTAACACTAATCAAAAGAAAGCTGGAGTCGCTGTATCAATTTTAGACAAAACAGATTTCAGAAAAAAGAAAATCATTAGGGATAAAGAAGGAAATTACAAAATGATACATTCTCCAAGAAGACATAACAATCCTTAATATGTATGCACCAGATGAGAGAGCATCAAAATATGTGAGGCAAATAACGATAGAACTGCAAAGAGAAATAGACAAATCAACTATTATATTTGGAGACTTCAACATCCCTCTTTCACTAACTGACAGATCCAGCAGGCAAAAAAATGAGTAAGGATATAGGTGAATTGAACAGCACCATCAATCAACCAGATCTACTTGACATTTACATAACACTTTACCCAAGAACAGCAGAATACATATTCTTTTCAAGCTCACATGGGACATTCATCAAGACAGACCAAATCCTGGGCCATAAAACACAACTTAACTAATTTTAAAGAATAAAAATCATACAAAGTATACTCTCACACCACTATTAAACTAGAAATTAAAACTAGGAATTAAACTAGAAATCAAAAACAAAAAGATAGCTGGAAAATCTCAAAATATTTAGAGGTTAAACAATACACTTCTAAATAACCCATAGGTTAAAAAAGAAATCTCAAGAGGAATTTTAAAATGTTTTGAACTAAATGAAAATACAAATCAAAATTTGTGTGATGTAGCAAACAGTGCTTAAAGAAAAGTTTATAGCACTGAATGCATATATTAGAAAAGGACACAGACCTAAAATCAATAACCTAAGCTTCTACCTTAGGCAATAAGACAAAAGACAACTTAAGCCCAAAGCAAGGAAAAGAAAAGAATAATAAAAATTATAGCGGTAAAAGAGGAACTCAATAGTGAAAATCAATGAAAACAAAAGCTGGTTCTTTGAAAAGATCAATAAAATTGATAAACCTCTAGCCAGGCTAATCAAGAAAAGAGAGAAGACACAAATTATTAATATTAGAAATGAAAGAAGAGTCGTCACTATCACATGGACATCAAAAGGATTTATAATAAAGGAATATTATGAACAAATCTATGCCTACAAATTTGATAACTTAGATAAATGGACCAATTCCTTGAAAGATACAAACTACCAAAACTTACACAAGGAATAACAGACAATCTAAATAGGCCTATTTCTATGGAAGACAATCAATCAATAATTAATAACCTTCCAAAAAAGAAAGCCCCATACCCAGATAGTTTCACTGGTGAATGCTACCAAACATTTAAGGGAAGAAATGATACCAATTCTCTACAATCTTTTCCAGAAAAGAGAAGCAGAGAAACACTTCCTAACTCACTCTATGAGGCCAGTATTACCCTAATACCAAAACCAGATAAAGACATTAAAAGACAGGCAAACTACAGATGAATATCTCTCATGAACACAGATGTCAAATCCTCAACAAATACTAGCAAATCAAATTCAGCAATGTATAAAAAGAAGTGTACAACATGACCAAGTGGGATTTACCCCAGGTGTGCAAGCTTGGTTCAACATTCTAAAATCAATTCATGTAATCTACCACCATCAACAGACTAAAGTAGAAACATCATATGATCATACCAATTGATGTATAAAAGCGTTTAACAAAATTCAACACCCATTCGTGATAAAAATTCTCAGCAATCTAGGAATAGAGAGAACTTTCTCAACTTGATAAAGAACATCTACAAAAAACCTACAGCTAACATCATACTTAATGGTGAGAAACTGCATGCCTTCCCACTAAGCTCAGGAACAAGATAAGAACAAGATAAGCTCTCACGATTTGTATTCAACATTGTACTGGAAGCCATAACTAATACAATAAGACAAGACAAGAAAAGAAAAGATATACAGATTGGGAAAGAAGAAACAAAATTATTTTGTTCACAGATGACATGATTGTCTATAGAGAAAATCCCAAAGAATCTACCAAAAAAACTCCTGGAACTAATAAGCAATTCTAGCAAGGTCACAGGATACAAGGTTAATATATAAAAGATAATCGCTTTCCTATATACCAGCAATGAAAAATTGGAAATTAAAATTAAAAGCAACACCATTTACATTACCACCAAAAGAAAAAAAAAGAAGTACTTAGGTATAAATCTGACAAAATATTTCCAAGATCTGTATGCGAAAAACTACAGAACTCTGTTGAAAGAAATCAAAGATCTACGTAAATGGAGAGATATTCTGTATTCATGGATTGTAAGACTCAATATTGTTAAGATGTCAATTCTTCTCTACTTGATGTACAGATTCAGTGCAACCCCAATCCCGGCAAGCTATTTTGTGGATATCAACAAATTGATTTTAAAGATACTATGGAAAGGCAAAAGACCTAGAATAGCCAACACAATACTGAAAAAGAACAAAATTGGAGGACTGACACTACCTAACTTTAAGACTTACTATAAAGCTACAGTAATCAAGATAGCACGGTATTGGTGAAGAACAGACGCATAGATCAATGGAACAGATAATAGAGAGCCCCCAAACAGACTAAACACAAACACAGTTGATCCTTGACAAAGAAGCAGAGGCAATCCAATGGAGAAAGAAGTCTTTTCAACGAATGGTTGAAACCCATGGAAAAATGGGCAAAGGACTTGAATAGACATTTTTCTAAAAAAGGCATACAAATAGCCAACGAGCACATGAAAAGATGCTCATCACTAATCATTAGTGACATGCAAATCAAAACCACAATATGATACTACTTTACATCCACTAGGATGGCTACAATAAAAAAAAAATAAGGAAAGAAGTGTTGGCAAGGATGTGGAGAAATTGGAACCCTTGTACATTGCTGACGGTAATGTAAAATGGTACGTCTGCTGTGGAAAAGTTTTGAGGTTCCTCAAAAAGTTAAACAAAGAATTCCCATATTACCTAGCATTTCCACTCCTAGGTACACACCCAAAAAGAACTGAAAACAGGGACTCAAAACTTGTAAATGTAAGTTCACAACACTATTCACTATAGTCAAAAGGTGGAAACAACCCAAATGTCCATCGACAGATGAATGGATAAACAAAATGTGGTATATGCATACAATGGAATATTGTTCAGTCATAAAAAGGAACAAAGTACTGATACAGGCTACAACATGGATGAATCTCAAAAACATTATGCTAAGTGACATAAGTCAAACTCAAAAGATCACACATTGTATATGATTCCGCTTATATGAAATATCCAGAATAGGTAAATCCATAGAGACAGAAAGCAGATTGGTGGTTGCCAGGGATAGGTAGAGGGAGATATGGGGAGTGAGTGCTTAATGGGTACAAGGTTTCTTTTAGGGTGATGAAAATGTTTTGGAACTTGATAGAGGTAGTGATTGTACAACATTGTGAATGTACTAAATGCCACGTTAAAACGGTTAGTTTTATATTATGTGAATTTAATCTCAACTAAAAAAAAAAATGGGCCTAAAATGGCTTAATTCCTGGCGCTACCATCTACTAACTTAGATGGCCTTCAGAAAATGGACCCATTTGAGCATTAGTTTCCCCCATGTAAAAGGAAGATAATTCTAACTTTTATAGTTGTTATGAGAATTTAAAGAGTAGTAAAAACAAAGCACCTAGCACAATGCCTGGAAGAGGTACTTGAAACACAAATTATTGCTATTTCTTCTTAACTTCTCATTTACATCCACTTGAATTATAATTAGGAAGATATCTCAAGTTTTTTGTCTCCAAAGAATTTTACTTTTCATATTTTTTGAGAATATCCTTCTCTTAGACTCAAGTAATCTTTCATAGCCTCATGGAGACTGTTTTCTTCTTTGTATTCATCTTTGGATAAAAAGAGCTACTCAGGCCAGTGATGGAACACAGTCAAGGTGAATAGATTGTACGTGTCTCTGTATGCCCCGTACCTAGCAAAGTTCACTTCTCTGTTCTGACAGTTGATATGTGAAAGAGGTAACCAATATAAAATTTCCAGCCATTCAAAGGATTTACCCAAGTCCAGCTCAAGGGAAAAGTAGTTGTCAGTGGAAGTCTCACACTTTATTAACTCTATTCCTCAGGCTCCAGGAGCACCAAGGGCAAAGAGACAAATAGAAATTGAGGTTGTTGGTCCACTGAGGCCACTATGCTGTTTCCACTGTATTCTCCTAGTTAAGCCCTAACTTAAGCAAGCCCTGCTCAACATCAGAAGTCAGCAAACTATTTCTGTTAAGGGCCCCAAAATAAATATTTTAGGCTTTGTATGTCATACAGTCTCTGTTGCAACTACTCAACTCTGTCATTTTAGCACAAAAGCATCCATAGAAAATACATAAATGAATGAGTGTGGCTGTATTCCAACAAAACTTTATTTATAAAATGGGCGGCAGGCCAGATTTGGCCCACAGGCAGTAGTTTGCCAACTCCGGATCTACGTTGTCAGGGTAGGCTCTCCTGCCCATCATAATATGGTGGTCCTAAAGGAAATGACCTGGGCCACGTGGATCAAGTTTCATTTGTGCCATTTGGGGAAGGTTCTACAATCCATCAACATTGCACCTAGGATTCCAGGCCCTCTGACACTCAGAGGTAAACAAAGGTTCTCACGACACCATTCTCGTTCAGCTGTCATCAGCTAATAATGCCATTTCCTAATTCTATTCCCATCTTTATGGTAGTTCTCTTATGGATTTCTGGGAAATGCTTATTTCTTTTTTTTCTTTATTTCTTTATTTATACATGAGTTTTTTCCTAAGCAGTCTTTAATGGAGAATTTATTGAAAAAAATGGGAAAGAAGGTTTCACACTATCATTTCAACCACAATCTTCTCTCAAATTTACCTCTCCCAAACTATATTTTACGTTCCCTGACAAAAGAAAACACGATCTTATATTTCTTAATTTATACATGCTCGACTAAATTACTCAAAAACAGGAATTACACCTTAATGATTTTTGCAGAGCCAGTGCCTAGTAGAGTGCCTGACATTTTGTAGGCACTCAATAGATTTTTCTTAAACAGATATTTGGTTGAATTTTACTTTACAATGCCATGCCTAGAACACAGTGCTTTAAGTACAGGAGGTAGAAAAAAATTTTTAATTTGATTTTTTAAATTAAAATGCTTTAACATATGAAACAAACCTTTAAATTAAGAAATAGTAAAGCTCAAAAGCATCGTATAATATGAATTATAGCTTCTAAGAGTATTTCAGGGTTGGGTTTCTTTTTTGGGGGGGCGGATTTCTTTTTACGTAGCAATAGATCACCATGCGCTACTTCCCAGTCGCTGATTTCAACAACTGATAAAGAGTTATGCTTAACTACTTAAAAGTGTCCACTATATGGGCATTTGTTGATCAGTTCCTTTTCTTATATTTCCAGTGAATGTATATTTCAGGCCTGTGTAGAAAAATGATTCACACTCATTTTTGCTCTTAAAGTTTCGAAGAAAAGTCGCATTAAAGAGCTATTAGTATAAATCCCTTAACCACAGACATTTATCAGAGACTAATGAAATTACTCATCCTCAAAAGCTGTAGAAAGAATGTTCTCTTCTTTGAACTAATTATGTTTTTATGATTAGAAGAAAAGGGGACTTTAAAGTCCATCTAGTGCCCCAGCCAACTCATCCTCTAGGCTGGGGGAACGGAGGGATGATCATTTAGAAGTTGAGTCACTGTAAGAAGGATGAATGAGGTCAAGTCTTCTGTGTAGACAATGCATGCAGAGCTAGTACTGGCTAGTTCTAATATGACCATCCCCTTATCTCATTTACTAAAAAATAAACAAAAAAACAAATCCAGATTAGGATGATGAGGATAAAGGCAACCAGAAAGCCTGCAAAAGCCCAAAATTCTTCTAGTTCCCTAAAGAAGTCAGACTCACCTGGAAATTGACACGAGCCAGTATATCCTTTATTGATATCAAGACAATAGAAACATGGGTCATTCTTCCTATATCAACAGACTAGCAGAATCGGATATCCAAAATATTATAATACAAAGAAGTATGATTTTAGTGAGACTTTTGTAGTATTCCAGAGACTGTTCTACAATTAATTAGATCAGCAACAAAAACCAAGTCGAGAGAGGAAACCACACAGAAGTAATGTTTCTATATGAGTGGCTCTGTAAGAGGAGACAGAAGATGTCTTCCTCCACTAATGATTCCTACTGTCTTTGCTCCTGACCCGAAGTCCAGTTTAACATTGGCATCTTATTAATCTCCATTACCTGCAGTATATTAATGTCATTTAGGAGAGAGTAATTACTTAAAAAAATGATTATGATGAAATAATCAATTAATATTGAATTATTTCTAGGTTCTTACAATCTGTATTAAAAACTCCAAGCCTCTCTATAATTTTCTTCAAATGCTAGAAATTTTGCACGCAAAAAACAAGAACCCACATCTTATTTTTATTTAAATAAGAAGGAAAGTGATGATGAATAACATAATTAATCCCATATATTCAGTTTCTCATTGTTGACTCATCTATTTAAGTTTTGTTTTAAAATCTCAATTCACATGTAAAACCTAAAACTAAAAATTAAATAAAAACACTTGTTTTATTTAACGTGGAAAAGAACCCTGAAAAAAGAAAAGTTTATTTTAAGTAGAAAATAACTATGTGGTTTTAGATGGAAGACTATAAATAATCTGTTATATTTGTGATGGTTCACTGACTTTTCCTCAAGTACCTTCTTAAAATAGTTTGGTTTAAAGTTAAAAAAAAGTAACCAAATGATCATTCAGCTTTTTAGTGGAAAAATAAAATTAATCTGAAAAAGAAAAAAGGAATCACTAATTCAAAATGTATAATGCTTGCTAAAAATGAAGCCTTGTATCAAAAGCCAAATTGTGAATATTAAGTAATAACAAACAGCCAAAGAATGTGTTTTAATAAGGGGAAATACAGATATTCCTGACTAGTAAATATTTAATCAAATCTACTCTAGTTCCTTCTACACTCAATCTCAATTTCTCAACTCTCAAAAGGGAAAAATGGCACAATCCAGATTTTCTCTATCTACTCTCTCCTTAACCCCTCGCAATTTGGCATTCAATATACCGTTTCACTTAAAGAGGTCATTAATAAACGGCATTGTTAAATGAAATGGATTTTGTCACCCCTCAATCCTTATCATCATGGATCTTTTATGAATTTTTACACTGTTGGTGAATACTATTTTTAGACTATCTTTCTTCCTTACTTTCAAGAGACCTGCCTCCCTCTCCTTTCGGTCTGATCATTTTAAACATGGCCTTCACTCTGCTCTGCACTCCCTCTTGGAAGGTTCATATCCTTCACGGTTCCATCTCATACTCAAGTTAGCTATTTCTGGAGTCAGATCAAAGCCTGGCTCCATCTCTTAACAGCTGCATAACCTTGGCCCTGTTACAGAACCTCTCTCTGACTTAGTTTTCTCATCTGTAAAATGGGAACAAGAATAGGGTCATTGTGGGGATTAAATGTAATACATCTAGTAGAGTGCCTAGCATATGGTAGATGCTCAATATGTGTGGTATTTATTAATATCAGGTTTGGCATTCTGCTGCCATTTTAATCTTTATTATGAAAGCCAAATTCATTATTTCTTCCCCCAAACTTATATACTCTTTGACGTTTTTCAGTCAGCTAAATGATACCAATGCTTTTCCAGTTTACCACAAATCCTTGGGACCATCTTTAATCCCTCCATAGGGACCTGCTACTCTGCAACAGTCCTCTATAGTGTCCTTTATTTTTGGTTCTGTAATTTAAGTCAACTTTATTATTTATTGAACACTTATAGGCTGTACCACAATACTGGATTGTTCATGGCTTTGTATAATTAGCTATCTCAAGAGTATATGTCACCCACTACTTCAAAACAAACAGAAAAACTTCTCACAAGCCAATCCCAGCCACAGTAAAGGAACTACATGAATCAACACTTTCTCTGTCCTAGGCTCAATTAGCCTTGCCCTCCAACCTCTATCTGGCTGCACAACCTCTCCTGCCTCAAGTTCTAATCGCATCGCCGTATTTCAACTCCATTCCAATCTCCCTACTTTGTCGTAAGGATACCTCTTTGGGCTTCTGTAAAGAAAAGTGTGCGGTAAAACATGCCTCCCTCCTCATAGGCACTTCAAAGCAGACATGCAAATAAAAAGAAAATCTGCAATGCATATCTGCAGGGTAAAGTCCAACAAGAACTTCTTCCAAATGTAAGTAGTCATAAGGCCCCATAAATAGCTGAACAGTCATTGCTAAGAGTTTTCATATACATGCCAATGTGTACACACAACAATAAACAGAAACTGTCAAAAAGAGAGTACAGTTACATTTTTATTTTTTAATTGGGCAGCATTTATTTCAGTAAATTAAGAAATATGGTCTTTGGCCTGGAATAGCCCAACATCGTATTGTATTCACAAAAGCAAGATATATCTGTTTATAAACATGACCTTTACATTTCCTGCAACAGTATACAGATGCAAACTACGACTTCCTTTCACACTTGCTCAAATATACAATGTTAGGAATTATTTAATTATATACACATCCACAGCCAACCTTTTCAAAAAAGGATCAAATTTATGCATAAGTGATCACACAGACCTATGCATATGTAATCACACAGACCCGATTTATACATTTTTATAAGCATTTTATTAAATTTTTTAAACGTATGCAAAATATATGAGCATGATTATTTTACATATAATACATACAATAAGGAAGATTATACCCATTTTTAACTATAATATGAGATTTCATAGTAATCCATTTGTTTGGTCCTAAAGGGTAAATCTTACCAGAAGTATCAAATTCTTTATAACAAGTCTAATGACTAAAGAACTGCAGATTCTAAAAAGAGTTTTATATTACTCTGTGTTAGGCACTAATTTATGCTTTCAATTTTCCATTCAGCAATATCTTTTTAGGTGAATGAAAGGAAAAAGCAACAATACTCGGAGAGCTGGGCTGTGAGTCCCTCATTTAGTGAAGGGCAGTAAAAAGGGGTTTTTCAGATGCACTATCATTTGTAGCAACCTCCCAGGTTATTTTTTAAAGTATCTGTTCTTCTATCTCTTAAGACAGATCATAAGCCATATAAGGGCAAGAAAACCATGGTTTATTCATCCTTGTAACTCAAAGTGCCCTACACATAGCCACTAGGAATCACAGTTCACATTTAGAGTTGGTTTCCCAAGAGCAGAGATGCCTGTTCTCATCCACTTTCACTCTGGGCCCATCTTGCTGGCACCAACAGTGTGCATCACAAGAACTAGGTACAGGTAGCAAGCATATTCTAACAAACGAGTAAACCAGACATAAGGAAAGATAAAAACAATATATTCAACTAATAAACTTTATTTTTACATAAAAGGCAGAAGGAGAGCTTAGAGAGGGTCAAAAGAAAGTATAGGGAAAAAGGTCACAGGAAGAAGTGTGACAAAGACTCACAGAAAACACTGTTGGGAGATTTGCATTATATATCAGAAATCTTTGGATTTTAAAACTCCAAGATTAAGATTAAAAGCTGAAGCTTCCATTTGTTATGTTATATAAACAGAGCCAAAGTACAAAAGGAGGTATTATGTTCATGAAAGAGTCAAATTTAACTTGGAAACTAACGATCTATTTCCCCTGAGTAGTACCTACCCAGGAATTTTAGTTTCTTAAAGCTTCAGAAATTTATCGTAACTCAAGGCAACTCACTAAAAGCACTGCATTTCATTAGAGAGCTTTCCATTTGTTTAATTTCAAACTGTGGTAATATTTCTTAACGAAGTATTCAAGGTGCTACATTTATTTTGATTATATTTATTATTTTAAATTCTTAACCAACCTGAATCAAGAATCAATAGTATTCAAACCATTTCTTGAGGATTTACTGGCAGAGATCTTCAGCCAACTATTACCAACATAAAATAATTCAAACACCGAATTTCAAGAATAAAAAACTCATTGAATTAAAGTATGCAATTTGTGATCTAAAACTCCAAAATATATCAACTGTCATGAAGCCTTAAATCCAAAATGTAAGTAATATTTTGTACTATAGGAAAGAAAAAGCAAACAAAAATTATATCATCTTTATTTACGTATACACATATCTCTACGTAGTCACATGCCACATAACGATGCTTCAGTCAATGACGGACTGCATATACAATGGTGGTCTCATAAATTAGTATCATATAGCCTAGATGTGTAGTAGGTTATACCATCTAGGTTTGTATAAGTACACTCCATGATGTTCTCACAATGACAAAATTACCTAATGATGCATTTATCAGAAGATATCCCCGTCATTAAGCGACGCATGACTGTACATACATGTTATGATAGATATAGACAGACAGACAGATAAATAGATTGATTTGAGAGTTTAAACTAAATGGCTTGGGCTAAATTGCTAAACTCATCTCAGACATAAATTATATCATTATATAATATCACAAAAAATTTTAAACCTTGGTCTTAACAAATTATACACAAAATAGCACAAGGCCAGATATTAATATTCAGACTAGGTATATCATAATAGAAAAATATTTAACTTAATGTTTGAAACTGTTATAGTTTCAACACCTGCCATTTTTTTTAATTAAGGTATAATTGACATATATTAGTTTCAGGTGTACAACATAATGATTTGATATTTGAACACCTGCCATCTTACAGTTAGTCTCTACGTAAAACATGCTCACTACTGAGCAACAGCTATGGAAACTTGCAGTAACTTCCCTGAATAATTGGTGATTATTATCATAGTCAAATATCTATATAATAAGATTCATTTGAAGACTGTCCAAGAGTGATCAACTACAGCCAATAATCATAATCATACACTATTATCTCAAGCCCTATTTCATAACCAACACCTATCTACTACTCTTCAAAATCTGTATTCAGGTCCCTCATGCAATCTAAATTATTGGTCTATGTGAAAAATACTGACTGACTGCAACTCCTCCTTGCTCTAAGTACTTGAATATAAATTAAATGTCACAACCTTGATTTCTTCTCTACCACCTATTCTCTCTTCCTATTAGGCAGCTTTTAACCCTTACATAGGTCGGTTGAAAAAATAGCACGCCATTGCAAAGAATTAATGACTACCACCTAATCATGATAAAGCTTGTCCACAAGTAGTCTCCTTTTTCTGTGTTCACATATTAATTCTACTTCATTAAGCATCACCATCATAGCCATAAAGTTTTAATTATATATCCACATGTACAGAATACTACATTAGTTTCAAAATAGTTAAACATATACAGACATTTTCTTCTTATTAAAAACCATGTACTTGCCTTGTGCCTGCATTTAAGTACAACTCCATAGGCTCCTATAATAAAAAGAAGTAAACAGTTAGGAGCACATAAACAAACAACAGCTCTTGGAGAAATCAAAGTTCTATTATATTTACATTGGTTATCAGCATATAATAATGATTCCTAAAATGACAATATGCTGCAGTGATAAAGCAATGAGCCACATACAAAGAGAGCATGGATATTTATTATATATTTTTTATAAACCAAGAGTATAAGCAACCCTCTTCCCAGCAAGTATTTTTAAATGTTTCTCATTTTAAAGAAAATTTCACTTGAGACATTTTTTTAATTTCAGCTAAAAATTTCTGGAGACAAGATTTGGACATAAGAACTTTAAGAGTAAATGAAAATTAACTCAAAAGATTCTAGCGACCTTAAAATTTAAGAGCTAATGATTTCCCAATAGTAAGCTCAAGCACAGAGCCTACCAAATATGTTCTCTCCTAGAAGACATTTGAATCCTCTTCTAGGGTACTGGAGTGTTTTTCCCAACTGGGAAAATAGTACATCCCTCGCATTCCAATTAATAACTGGTAGGAGTTGCTACATTTTTGCCATAAATAAATACTCAATACAAGGGCACAGGCCACAAGCAGTCCAAGGATCTCTGGCCATTTACAGCCAAGTACTCCCACTTACTTTGGTATATTTCAATGAGATTCACTACCTTTTGGGTTACATATCCTATTACCTAGCCAATAAACTACTTCCTTAGAGGCAGAACACAGAGTTGACAGCAAGGTACCCAGGAAACTGAGGTTAAAGTTATATTGTGAAAAACCTAATTAGGAGAATCAAAATGTAATGAATGATAACTGACATTTGTAAAAATGTCAAGAACACTGACATCAACAGACAAGCAAAGCCTGCATGTATCTATGAGAAAGGGACTTCAGGGAGATGAAACTGGGAAACGTGTCTCCAGTAGAGTCTGGGGAACCAGAACAAATCTCCCTCATTTTGGTGGAGATGGATGAATCTTATTATCACAGTTAGGATGGAACCAGCCATTACAGTCATCCAACTTAACTCCACAATCACCAGGCAATCATCCAATCCTCACTTAAGTGCCCATGCTAGTTTTTCTACAGGATGAAAATACACTGTATAGGCTATAGGAATGTCGAGTTTGCTTGACAGTTTTTAATTTCCTTAATATATATGTATTTCTTAGCCAAAAAGCATCTGAGATAGTTTACAAAGAAAAAAATATACAGCAATGATGGTTTGACTACAACTTAAACTGACATATTCTGATTCATATAACAGTCTGGTAGTTTGAGTTAACCTGAGCCAATCCCTGAGAAGATGATCACCTATGGTATACTAAGAAAAATAAGGTTATGATCCAGAAAAACTTTGGTCCAGAATCTGGAACATTCCAACTCTGTTACACACTATGAGCTGACCTTCTCCAGTCAGTAGCTTTATTGTATAAGTCTCTAACTGTAACACTTTTGAAAAAACAAAAAACAAGTAAATAAAAAAGGCAGCTATTATAAAACAGATAGTAGATAAGACATTGAGAATGAATTTTATTTACATAATTAACATCAATGAAGAAAAGAAAAAGGAGTTGACTGGTGAAGGAAGAAAGATCCATTCTTTATACACAGTTTCAACTTCAGACCTTGAAGCAACCAATAATTAGACAATATTTTAATTGTTTCTATTGACTTGAAAAGGACTTAACAACTTAATATTAAAATCTAGAACAGCTTTGCTGTTCACATAGGTAAATTTTTAACTTAGTTTGAAATTCAAAATTTATTTGAAAATTCTGAAATATAAAATTTTTGTAACATTTTCTTTAAAGATATGAATGTTAAGAAATTATCATAATCACAATCACTTATCTCTGTTAACAGAATCATTTATCAAAATCTCCATAAAGTTATCTTTAAGAGAAAAAAATTACTAAGAAGGAAAAATCAGAAAGACTTATGAAAAATAAATTACCGTATTTCATCAAATCGATGACGTCATTAATTATAAGCATTATTTTGTGTACTACTAGGGGAAAAAAAGTGCTGCCTATTAAACCATGACATGCTACTGATTATTATAACACACATCTTGATTTCAGAGATGTTAAAATACAACCAAATTGTATGCCTCAGAATTTATAAAATGCGGTTTGTCCCGCTCAAAGACAAACAGAAGTTACTCATTCATTTATTTACTATGTATTAAGTAAAATTTAACTTATACAAAAAATTTTTAAGTTATTCAAAATAAGCCTAGTTTATATAAAAATAAAATGTAACCAAAAAACTGTAGACTAAAGAAACCACGATTGCTAACGAAAAGAATGAAATGAAGGCGGCCTTAAGAAATCCCTGATTTACTGAACTTTAAAGGGTTTTAAAATGTTATTAACTTCCCATTGGAAAATAAGACTCAAATAGTTTAAGAGTAATTTTACCTTAAATATTTTACTCTTAGGCACACATATGAATGAACATAGGTTAAATTAACAGGCTCTGAATTAGCAACTTTTTTGGTGGTAGGTATAACCGTACATTGCTCAAAAAGTCAAAGAACGCTAAACTTACCTTCACCTACAACCCCAAGGATCTCAAATTTATTCATCACATTACCAATGTTAGGAATCTTCATGAAGACAAACTCCTCTTTTTATGTAAGCCACAGAACATGGCATCAAAAAAGAACTTCTGAGACAGTTGTGCAGTAAGTAGAACACAAAATGTCTGAAGGAAGAAATTCTCACAGGTCGGCGGAACTTTCACATATTTGTTCTACTGTGAAGTGTTAAATGATCCCCCTGAAAGAACAAACACAATTAAAAGCCATAAGTTTTATATCTCAGTACTCTAATAACCTATCCTACTTTTTTGCACAGTTCTTTTACCATGTTAATGTTTCATACACTAAAAAAAAAAAAAAAGAAGAAAGAAAGAAAGAATAGAAGGAAAGAACCCAAAATGGAACCCAAACGAACAAATGTACCTAACTATATTTGAAATGAATAACAACCACACTGAAGGGGGCCAGGGGGAAAAGAATTAACCCCAGGTAACTTTTGAAATCAATATTTTAACTACATACTCTCCTCAAGCTAAAGACAAAAAGAAACATAAACAAATATTACAACTACTTAGACATTTGTTTTTACACAGAGATAAGAAACTTCTTTATGTGTAGTCTAGGATTGAACAAATAAGTAAATATATTGTGGATAATGAGTTTGGTCTCTTATTCTCATAAAAGGAAGTTACAAATATGAAAAAGAGGAAGGTTTGGAATCAGAGTTAACCATATAAGCTCAGTTCTTAATATAGAGAGATGTAGAAATCAATATAAGTGTGTAAATACGCATAGACACAAACATATACTCCTTAGCTCTGTCTGCTGAGGGGGCCTAGAAGCAATGACACTCCAACAGCCACGAGCACAGCTAGTGAGCCAATAAAAGGCACCCAGGTTCCTTGGAGAAATGGCTGATTCCCAAGCTAGGGCAGGGAAAACTACAATATGAGCCCAGGATATATTTTTGTGGTGCCAGAAAGTACGGAAATGCTCAAAGAATGATGGGGGCATGTCTAAAGGACACAGGAATCATCTTGAAGAGACTTCCACTGATCAAACGAGGAATATTTGAACAACAAAATAAATAAGGATAGTAGCAGATTACAATCCAAAGTATAAAATAAAAAAGCACCAGACCTTAATGATATAAATAAATAAATGGGGGACAAGGAAAAGTTCTTCCTTAGAGTATAATTCCAAATAATAAATGTAGTGATAGAATTAGAAAATCACCACTTGGCAACCACCGTGGTAATAATTATTTCAGGCAAGTATCACCAATATGTGCTAAAACTAGTGGTTGAAAGTTTGATGGAAAACAGGATATTATCTAGTCTGAAAGTAGCTCCCTGTAAGATATCTCTTAATTACAAAGGGAAAAACAGTAATTTCATAGTGAAGAATCCTGCTAGACGCTACCTTAATTAAGTGATCAGAGTGAACATCATCAATAATAGGACAAGTCAACATCATATGCCTGCTGATGGGATGCATCACAACATCACTACTTCTGTGGCATTCCTTCCAAAAAAGTAAAACCTGAATCTAACCACAGGCAGCAAAGACAAGCCCAAACTGAGGGACATTCTACTAAGTAACTGGCCTGTATTCGTTAAAAATATCTAGGTCATGAAAGACAAGGAACAACTAAATAACTGTTCCAGAAAAGAAGATTAAGAGTCATGATAGCTAAACATAATGTATGATCCTGGATTGGATCTCGGACAAGAAAAAAGAGTTTTTGCTATAAAGGGTAACTAATAAAATTTAAATGTCTATGGATTAGATAATAATATTGTATCAATGATTATTTTTTACTTTGATAATAGTACGGTGGTTCTATAAAACAATGCCCTTGTTTTAAGAAATAGCGAAATGGGTAAAGGTGGTCAAAAGGTACAAACTCCTAGTTATAAAATACATAGGTCCTAGGGATGTAATGTACAGCATGGGGACTATCGTTAATAATACTGTATTACATATTTGAAAGTTGCTAAGAGAGTAAATCTTAAAAGTTGTCATCACAAGAAAAAAATTTGTAACCATGTGTGGTGATGGATGTTAACTAGATTTATTGTGGTGATCATTTCACAATATATACAAACATCGCATCATTATGTTGTACACTTGAAACTAATATGTTATATGTCAATTATATTTAGATTAAATAAGGCACAGCCCAGAATCTCTAGAATAAGACAGTTTAATATAAAGTTTAACAAACAAAAAAAGATTAAAGAACATCAAAGTTTTTAGACATAAAGCTTGCAACTCAAACCATTCAGAAAAAATATGTACATGTGTATGAAGGAAGAAAAGAAGAAAGAGAGTCATAAAGCAAATATGGTAAAATGTTAACATTTGGGGAATCTGGGTCAAGGGTCTATGAAACAGGAAATTCTTTGTACCATCTTTGCAACTCTTCTCTAAATCTGAAATTACTTCAAAATAAGTTCTTTGTTTCAAAAAACCTATCCTATCTTTAAGAATAACAGCTGTATCAACACAAAATATTGGTTTAAAAGGAAGAAATAAATCAAAACCAGTAAAGAAATTTTCTTTGCTGCCTATGAAATTTGAAACTTTTAAAAAATGTGTACCCCATGTGATGTGGACAAGTATTGACAAGAAGAAATGTGCCTTTTCATACACTGATGGTAGGAATGTAAACTGGTACAAGCTTTCTAAAGAGCAATATGTCCATAATTAAATGCTTTTAAAATGTCCAAATTTATCAAAGTATCTGACAAAAACCTACAACATCATTCTTAAATGTGAATATTAGACACAGTCCCTTTAAAAATTAAGAACATGACAAGAAGTCCTACAATTAATACTTATTAACATTATTCTGGTGGGTTCTAGCCAGCTCAGCAAAATAAGAAAAAACAAATGAATAAAATATATAGGATTGGAAA
This sequence comes from Diceros bicornis minor, assembly GCF_020826845.1. Lineage (NCBI taxonomy): Eukaryota > Metazoa > Chordata > Mammalia > Perissodactyla > Rhinocerotidae > Diceros > Diceros bicornis. Next base: position 15,347,286 of record NC_080781.1, on the reverse strand, counting down.
GAGGCAAGCAAAATAGGATTAGATATTATTGTCTACATAGAAAATTCAAAGGATTTACAAATTATTAGAATTATAAGTGCTAGCAAGGTAGCTGAATATACGTTTAAAATACAAATATCAACTAATTTGTAAACATCAATAAGGAACATGTAATTTTTTAAAATCACATTTACAAAACAAAAAAGGCACTTAGGATTTAACAAAAGATATTCAAGATCTCTATTCAAATATATATATTTACATATATATTTGTTATATGTATACATTTATATATTATTCAAAGGCATTAAAGACGACCTAAATAAATGGAGTTATCCCAATTTCAAGGCTAGGAAGATTCAATACTACAAAGATGTCAGTTCTCTCCATATTAATCTATACAGTCAGTGTAATTCTAATCAAAATCCCAACATGGTTTTCTGAGGAATTCAGATAAGCTGATTCTAAAATATGTATGAAAGAGCGGAGTTCCAAGTACAACCAACACCCTCCTGAATAAGAAAAGAAGGCTCAGCCTTGAGGGTAGGATCTGGCAGGATGGCCTACCAAATACATTGAGGGTTACAATTGAGCTATACAAATTAAGACAGTGTCTTCTTGGCAGAGACAGACAACTCAGCCAGTGGAACTGACATGAGAGCCCAGAAGTAGACCATACTTAAACATCCCTACAGCTCCACACTCACCTCCCCCTTCAGTCTGTTCTCAACACAAAAGTCTTTAGGATAAGTCAGATCATGTCACTTCTCTGCTCAAAACCCTCCAATGGCCTCCCCTATCAGTGAGAGTGCAAGTCAAAGTCCGCATGAGCCACAAGGCCTTCCCCTCCCCTCCTCTGATATCATCTCCAACTACTCTCTCCCTTGGCTTGCTTCACTCCAGCCACACTGACCTCCTTTCAGTTCAATATATAACAAAGGCACAGCTGTCCCTAATGCTAAATATCTTTGACACTCTAACATTTACTTCAGGTCAGATTCTTATTATCTGATTTTTCATTCAACATTTACAAAATGTTTTTGCAAAAAGGAAGGCAAGAGAAAGTAGACACAATACTTATTTTAGAAAATTTAACTTTAATTCAATGGAATCACAAATTTTTAAAGGATAACTGTGACATTTAGAGAAAACAATGTCACAATATCAGAAGAAAATAAACATTTATTCTATTCATTTATTAAATGAATAATTACTAACATGTTTCAGAGAATGAACAAGTAAGACACACAAGACAGTGGCAGACAAGATAGGCAAGGTCCTTGTCCTCATGGAGATTACATTTTGCTGAGGGAGGAAAAAATACAAGATTTTATCAGACACCGATACACGTAACGAAAGGGGAAAAAAGGAGTCATTACTCAGACAAGAGAGGCCTCCCTAAAAAGGTGACATCTGAGGTGAAATATCAATAACAAGAAGGAGCCAGCCACATGAAGATCTAAGTCAGTTACATTCCAGATAAAAGATGCTCAGAGTGTTTCTGAGAATGAATCATTCTTTCATTTTCTGTGGCTGATTTGGAAGAACACTCAGGAGACATTTAAATATTCCACTCTCGGCCAATAACAGTATGGCTCATTTCAAAGGAAACTAGAGATAAAAATTAAATCATTCCCACTAAGAAGACTCAGCACCCCAAAAACTCTGTATGTAAGTATACATAAAGAACATTTGGTCTCACCTATTCTCTGTGGAAATCAAAATCGAGTAATGCAAATTGGGAATCAGAATTCAAATGTGCGAGGAAATACATAACATAGGTATCAAGACAGTCTTTTAATTACCAGTATTCATACTGAGAAAAAAAAATGTATGCCAAATTGAATTTAACTATAATTGTATGTGAATAATGCAGATTAATTTTTTAAGGCATAAAAACTCGGACAACTTAGCTTCAGGTAAATTGGATGACATTGGATGAAATGTCTCTTTAAAGACAAATACAAATACTGGAGGGAACACTTTTTAAAAACAGTCTAAAAACCCCCCAAACTTAACAAGATTATAAATAATTACCTGGCTGAAATCAAGGTAAAAGAAGAGAACCCAGGGAGGTAATCCAAACCACCCAAAAGGGTTTTAGCCCTCAGACACTTGAAGATCCAGAAAAAAATGGGAGAAAAGCAGGCCTGCTCTTGAAACACGTACAAATCCAGGGGCAAAAAAGTCAAAGGCAAGAGTGTTTCAAAGGAGGAAGCGAGCCATCACTCACTTCAAGCCGAAACCCCAAAGAGCTATACCCCCAAGATACACGAAACCAGAGAGAAATCAGCCATTGGACAGACTTGAATTGTAGCTTTCTGTCAACTGGGTGACCTAAATAAACCTCGAAGTGTACCTTGGATTGAGGTGGTCCCACATTCAGATTGGTAGTGCCAGCAGTTGTCTGGTGAAAGCAAAGGAGGGGGTAAAAAAAAAAAAAAAAGGAAGTCTCTGCAGGAAGATAACATCAACCTGGCCTCACAATATAACTTCTACAGATAACTTCTCATTTACATTGTGCAGTACCTCATCAAGAGAGCCAGACACACAAGGTGAAAAGACACCATGAACAAGAATCAATAGACTACAAAACTACTACAGGGTTGAATTAATAAAAACCCAAGAATTGAACATTTTGATAGAACTGGAAGGTCCAAAAGGTGAAAGACCAAATTTGAAAAATAAATTAGAATTCTAGAACTGAAAGATAGAATAACAGCAAAGGAACTCAATGGACAGTTTTAAAGACAAATATCAGGATACAGAAGATTTTAAACATATTTTTAAAACTTGACCAAATGAACTTACAAACTGTAGCAAAGAACTGCAGAATATCTTTTTTTCCGCAAGCACATACAGAACATTTACAAAAACTGATAATGTGCTAGGCCATAACACAATCCAAAACAAATTACAAAGATTGAAGTCTGAGGATGTTCTCTCTCCACAGTGCAAGTATACAAGAAATCAATCACAAAAGAAATAATTAGAAAATATTCATGTGTTTGGAAATTAACAAATATATTCTTAAAATAATCCATAAGTAAGTCAAAGAAGAAATCATAACATATTTAAAAATAACAAAAATACAAATTTATGGGAAGAAGCTAAAGCAATGCTTGGAGAGAACTGAGAGCATTACATATGCATATATCAGAAAATATTTAAAAAATGAAAATAATCTTTCTCAGCAAAAAAAAAAAAAAAAAAAAAAAGAGGAGGATTGGCATCAGATGTTAGCTCTGGGCTAGTCTTCCTCACAAACACACAAAAAAAGAACAAAGAGCTGGATCTTAGAAATCAACTGAACCCAGCCACACCATGAGGGACTTCTGCCCTATAGAACTGTGAGCTAATATATGGGTGCTGTCTTATGCCGCTAAGCTTGTAGTAATTCATTGCAAAACAACAGAAAACTAACAGTATCATTTTGTTTATATACAGTTCTTTTTTTTTGTGAGGAAGATCAGCCCTGAGCTAACATCCGATGCCAATCCTCCTCTTTTTGCCGAGGAAGACTGGCCCTGGGCTAGCATCCATGCCCATCTTCCTCTACTTTATATGGGACGCCGTCACAGCATGGCTTGATGAGCGGTGCATTGGTGCGCACCCGGGATCTGAACCTGCGAACCCCGGGCCGCCACAGCGGAGCGCATGCACTTAACCACTTCGCCACCAGGCCGGCCCCCTATATACAGTTCTAAAACAGGCAAAGCTGAACTATGAACTATACTGCTTAAGTATGCATTTATAAGTGGTAAATCTATAAAAAATAAGTGACCAAGGAAGTGTTTCTTATAAAAATCAGGATATAAATTACCTCCAGGGAGGAGTTGAGATGGACAAAAGATACATAAAAGGGCTTTCTGGGACACTGGTAATATTCTATTTCTTCACTTCATAGTTAAATAGACATTAATTAGAGTGTATATTTATATTTTATGTATTTCTATGTTGTTATATTTCACAATAAAACAGGTTTTTAAGAACTCAAAGAGTAATTCTGATAATGACATCATATATAAATAGTTCCCTGGTCATTTATAGGGAGGTAAAAGAATTTCCATCCAAGATAAAGCATTTCAATATTACATTAACAAAAAAGGTTAACTGAACTCTCTCTCTCTGAGGCTCAGACTCCACATAATGTACTGTGTCTAGTGCTGGGTATCAACAACAAAACCAAAACCTCCCAGTGATGCATAACCTGGATGATGACTGCACTCCAAAACCATCTCTCCTAAGAAGCTGGTGAGGAAACTGGGTGAGTTTGGCCTCGAGAGATAACTGACATCCAAATGTCTGAAGACTCTTCAAAAAAGAGGGAGTAGAGCAAGTGATTTGAGTGATTTCAGAGGGAAAAACTAAGATCAGTGGTAGAAGTGAAAAGGAGACAGATTTCAGCTTAGTGGTGATTGGACAACAATGAACCATCAACGGTTACTCATTCATTCTGTAAATATCTGTCAGATACACACAGTGGGCCAGCCAACTTGTAGATGCTTCAGGATAGAGCAAACCCCTGCTCTCATGGAGCCTAGTGAGGGGAGACAGACAATAAACAAACAAACATGATCATTCCAGACAGTGACAAGTGTTATAAAGGAAAGAAAACAGTTTTATGATAGAGAGTTATGGCAATGGAGAAGGAAGGGCCCTTTAGATATGATGGTCTGAGAAAGGTCTATCTGAGGAGGTAAGATTTGAATGAAATGTTTAATGTAAAGAAGCAAGCCACGGGAATAGGGATGTGAGAAGAGCACTCCAGGTAGTACAGAGAGTCTTACAGACCTTGATAAATTCAAGGAACAGAGACCATCTGCAATCTGAAGCATAGCAGACAAGTAGGGGACCAGCAGGGGGCAGTAAGAAGCCACTGGAAGCAGTTTGATCGTGGTAGAAAATAGTCATGTACTAAACTAGATGTCCTCTAAGGTCCTTTCCCACGTGAAGCTGCTAAGAATCTCTCAAAAATCGTTTGAGTTTTTGATTACCCACCATTAACTTTGTAAACAAATAAGAGAATGCATTTTAAAGTGGATTTTGTCTTGCACTAAGAAATACACCTAGAATTAAGCAATCTTGTTTCTGCATTGGCAAGTAAGCAGGTACCTACAAGAACTGACAGAAACATAAGGCTTATAATTTATTTCATGTATTATTAGTATTGAATTTAAGAGTTGCCTGGGCCTTGAATGTTTCCTTTGTTGCTGAAATTATAATCTTCATCTCAACGGGTCTTTTCTTCTTCCCAAAGAGAGTACAAAATCAGTTGAATCATGAGTTTTGTTTTTGTTTCTAGCATTTTTTTTTATACATAAAAATGAGAGAACCATTTTGTCACTGAAAACTGCACAGGAATGAATTTGGTACATGACAAAACTTCTGTTATAATAAGAGAGTTCAAATGGTTTGAAAGCATCTTAAAACTCGTGATCCATGCATGGAAGGAAATCATTTCTATGGAAAGCACAGCCTTGTGAAAAAAACATCCTAATTACTCTCTTGTAGAGAATTCTCCGTGTTGAATATAAGCGAGGAGATAATGCACTCCTACTTAGTTTTCTCCCTAGATGGGACCACTTGACCCATAATTAATAGGCTCTTCATTTTGCTTTATTATCCCAATAGTGGGGAGTAATTTGATTTATCAATCCATTCTCTATAATTCAGTTCCTATTAGTAAATCAAACTGATATTTGACTATCATGAGTAACATACACACAGTTTAATAGCATAAAAATTTTAAACTACCAAACATGTAGCTTGCCTCCCCACCCTTTACCTTTAGAATCCTTCCACAAGGCAGGAAACCCAACATCAACTCAATGTATCTCCCACCTAACTACTCAATTTTTTTCCCAGCACTGCCAATCCTATTAAACTCCCAGCCTTTCCTGAGAATATGAGGGCCTCAGTGTTCAGAATGGAAAAAAGAGCTAAACTGGGATCAGAGAAATTCAGGATTCATACTAATACTGTACTATTTAAGTTACACTATTGGTTAAAAAGGTTTTCAAGGTACCTTCAGGAAAATGTAAGTATCAACTTGATCACGGTTTCTATGGGATAATTTGTTCTGCTCTCCAAATTCTAAATAACTGAATTTAAAATAAATTTAACAGAAGTTGGGGACCACATAGATCTTGCCAGGTTGATATGGGTCAGAAAATGTGGTCTAAGTTATTATCCTCTACTCCAAATAAAATAACCTTCAGATGAAAAAGGATAGAAGGAACTGAAGTCCAAGACTATTGAAGAATACTTACAGGCTTTGAATGAATTCAAGACCATTGGCCTAGATAAACTTCATCCCTGAAATGCATTAAGGCTTTGGAGATGAGATTGCTGAACCTTAGTGGTCTGGGGAAAGTCACAGGGAACAGAGGATGAGAATGAAGACTGGCCAAGAGCAAATGTAGTCACATTTTTTGGAAAAGGTAAAACCGTACATTCTGTAAACCCTACACCTAAGAACCTACAATTAAAGCAATCATTCAATAACTATGTCTTGAGAGCTAACCATATGCCATGCAGGCATTTTGCTAGACGCTGGGGACATATCAGTAAAGGAAACAGACAGGATCCCTTATCTCCCGGAGTTTATCAAAGAATCACACAATAAGTATAAAATTGTAAATATAAGTGCTATGAAAAAGAGATATAAGGTGTTACAATGGCTTGTAACAGAGGTTTTCCACTTAATTAGGGAGGGTTGGCTCTTCCAGAGAAAGCAATGAGTGAGCTGAGATCTGTAGGACAATTCGACACAAACTTATGGAGGAGGAGGAGGGATGCTCCAGGATATAACGATTTATGTGGAAGTCCCAAGTCAGGAGGGAACATGGCAGACACAAGAGACTCAAAGGAGGCGAGGGTGGGGTAGTTAATAACCTAGTACAAGGTGAGGCTGGAGAAATAGTAGATTGGGATATTTTAAGTTGTTTCATCTTTTTCACGAGACATAAGGAGCCACTGGAGGGTTTTGAACAAGAATGGGAGGGGTGGGTTCAGAGCGGGTATGACAATCAGATGATTTGCATTTTGAAAAGATCATATAAACTACAGAGTAGAGAATGGCTCGGTGCCTGGAAGGGGAGATGTCAGTTTGGGGGTATAACAACTCGGAAGCCATTGCAGCCACCCAGGTGAAGGATAAGGACAGGATGAACTAAACTGGTGGATATAATAAAGAGAAATGGAGAGACTCGGGATATATTTGGAGGGGAAGCCAATACAACTGGGGATGCATTAGAGATGGGAAGTGAGGGAAAGAGAAATCAAGGATAACTTCTTGGTTTGGGGCTTGAGCTATGAGTAGATGGAGGTTGCTGCTTCTTGATGTGAGGAAGACTAGAAAAGGAACAGGTTCAGGGAATGGAGGAAATCCAGGATTTCATTTTAACCATGTTAAGTTTGCGTTGAGATATCCATAAAAATGAAAAGAGCAAAAACCAAAGGGAAAAGAGAAATAAAAAGCTGAGGAAAAGAATCTGCAACTTATATCACAAAGAGTTAATATCCCAATACATAAAAGGTTCCTACTACTCAATAAGAGGGGTAGAAACCCAATTTTAAAAATGGGCAAAGTGATATGAACAAATAGTTCACAGAAAAGGAAACACAAATGGCTCTTAAACATATAAAAAGTTACTCAACTTTACATACAATAAAAACTGAAGATTTAAACTACACACTGAGATACAATTTTTCAGATTAGCAAAAACCAAAATTAACATACCACCATGATGAGAGCACGAGGGAATTAAGCTTGCCCATACATTGCTGGTGGGAATGCATATTGATACAATTTTTTGGAGGCCAATTTGATAATATCTTTCAAAACTAAAAATAAACATACTAATGACACAGCAATTACATTTCTAGGAATTTATCCTCAGAAACACACACACACACACACACACACACACACACGGTGAGCATACATTATTCACTGCAGCATTGTTTATAAGAGCAAAAGAATGGAAACCACCTAAATACACATCAATAGGGGCCTGGTTAAATGAATTATGACACATCCATTCAGTTACTTTAAGCTAGAGACAGAAGTGAAATACATATGTACTCTAATACAGCATTTCACAAATTTGAGTTTTCTAATTTATTTTCCCATAAATCAAAATTATACTTAAAATTGTATTCTAATTAAATACCACTTATATCTGTTTTGTACACGGGTTCTATGTAAGATTATATTTGAAAAAGGAAGTTTATTGCTGTTTTTTGAAAATCTACTAATTGAAAAGTATAAAAGTACATGGTGGAGTTTATCGGGCCTGAAGACATCAAGCAATTTCAAACACTGTCAATAATCTGGAAAATTCACAAAGGCTGCTTCCAGGCTAAACGGTGTTAACATTGTCACAAATTGACCTTCTTACCATGTCTCTAGATTCCTGGTCCTTGAAGTTGTAGACTGGAGATTACATCAGAGAGATTCTGGAAACCTGGCAAAGTATCAGATTTATGGTTGACCTTGAGAACTTGCATTTCCTCAGTTAAAAAATAAGGTTCCTCTGTTAGACGATCTCTGAGGTCCCTTCCAGCTTTCAAGTCCCACAATTTCATTTCTAAACACTCAGAACCTCTCAAACTGAAAATGAGTGTCAAAATCCTCAATTAATAGATGTCAATTCATAAGGGACCAATATAAAATATATATATCCTACCTTCTCTCTCTTTTCCTTACGGTTCCAAATCACTTACCAAGGTAAGTTTCAAGGGCAGTTGAGTAAAATCATTTTACAAGGGAAGGACTGGAGTGATTACCTTTCAGCCTATTTCAGAAAAACTGCAAAACCAGAATAAGTGAAATACTGCTGGCCAAACATCTGGTGATGAAGCTATTCCTGAGAGGGTCACTTATGTTAAAGGGAAAAAACAAATAGTAATAATGACTAGACAGCAGCAACTTTGCAAAGCATGAAGAGGAAGTCTGGGATATTTTCCAAATGGCTTGGGAGGAAGTTATTTTTATTTACAGAGATAATTGTGTCCTATTTAAAATATAAAATGAACTGAAGAAAATCAAGCTAAAGATCTTGTACTTCCTCAGCTGTTTGTCCTGCTAACTTTAGAAGGGTAAGTAACATTACTTTGACCAAACAAATAGCAATCAAAATTACAAGCAATTTCATCAAGGCCATTAATTGATGAAGGCATCCAATTAAGTTTGAAAGAGATTTGAACACATGACTAATAAATAATAAAAATTTAACATGTTAACAGAAAAGATAGATATGTTCTTTCCCTTAAGGAAATTACAATTTTTAAAAAAAGATATGGTTAAGAGGACTTTTAAGTTACAGCTCTCCCACACACTAACTTAATGTTGAGCTGAGCAGTCTCCTGAAAATTTGGTTTGTTTCCATTTGTAAACTGGGGTTAAGTGTCCTTGACACCAAATACGTGATGTCTTTTCCACACCAATTCTCTGTCACCAACTGGGTGCCCTACAATCTATTCTGACACTAACTACCCAGAGTTAACATCAGACTCCACAAGTTTAAAGGCTCAGTCCCTCAAGACTTCCCTCACTACAGAAGCCAGTCACAAGTCCTGGGTCCCCAGGCCACCTTTACTTCTCTCTGACTTGGCTAAAAATGTGGGGGTTCCCAAACCTCCTCCTCAGGTTTGATAATTCTTCAGAATGATTCACAGAACTCAGGAATACTCTTTACTTACCATTACTGATTTATTATAAAGGATACAACTCAGAAACAGCCAAATGGAAGAGAGGCATAGGGCAAGGTATAGGGCGGGGAGGGCAGAGCTTTCACGCCCTCTTAGGGAACACCACCTCCCAGCATCTCCCAGCACCTCGATGTGTTCACCAACCCAGAAGCTCCCAAACCCTGTCATTTAGGGGTTTTTGTGGCCGTTTCATTATGTAGGCATGATTGAGTTCAATTACCAATGGCCAATGATGTAATCAATCTCCAATCCCTCTCCCTTCCCCAGAGGTGGGAGTGGGAGAGGGGGCTGAAAGTTCTAACCTTCTAATCATGGCTTGGTCCTTCTGGTGAGGGGGCCCTTTCCTTTAGTTATCTAGGGGTCTCTGCCAGGAGTCATCCTATTAGCATACAAAAGACACTCTTATCACTCAGGAGATTCAGGTGACATTCTTGAAATAAGAACAGAATATTAGATAGACAAAAGGGTAAAGGCATTCTAGGCATTCTAGGTGAAGTGTGTGCTAAACCAAAGGTTAAAAAAAAAAACCCCAACAAGGAGTGTTTGTAGAACTCAAGTTATTCAGCTTATCTGAAATCTGGGGCACAGGTCCAGGAATGTAGAGACATGAGACAGGGACTAAATCACAAAAAGCCTTGTATGCCATGCCACAGGTGTGTTTCCCTATATCTGAAGAAAGAGTTCAACTGCTTTACAAGAACATAGACAACAGTAAATCAAGACAACAGTAAATCAAGAGAAGCTTTTTAGTGAGTACTTAACAGTATTATGTTTCTGAAAAACCACCATGGCAGCAGGAAGAGGGTTAGGGCAGAGACACTAATCAGAAAGCTACTGATCGAGGCCAGGCACAAAATGATGAAAATCTCAAATAATGCAGCAACAATGAGAACAGACAAAAGGTGGATAGATTTGAGATATTTAGGAGGTGTACTCAAAAGACACAGTGACAATTTAAAAACAGTTGATGAGTGAGAAATGCAGAATCATCTGATTTCAAAATTTCTGCCTTGACTATTGGGTGTATCAAGACACTTGCTAAGTGAAACTGGGAATACAGAGGAGCATACGGAAAACAATATTACATGACTGACAACTACGGGGTCTTATTTGTTATTTATTATGGGAAGTTTTATGCTGGACAATACAGAGATATCATGAATACAAAGTTGAACTTCAGGTCAACAGTAAGGAATATAAGCCATATAAGTTGAAAATATGAGAAAGTCAAGATTTAACTTAATTCCACTGACTCCTACAGAAAGAAACAATTTTAAAAAACAGAAAATCATTATTTACAAGAAGAGACCATGACTTACTCTTTTTAGACTAAGGTTGTTCCTATCAAAAATTGTTAATGTCCCACTGCTTACCAAAAAAAAGTCCAAATTCCTACGGCATGATATCAAGGAAAATAGCTCAAGACATCTCTTTCACTCGCTCACTCATTTATTCATTCAACAAATACCTACTGAACACCTATTAAGTAGGTTAGGGATCATCTCACCCGGCCTAATCTTACAGAGAGGAAAATTTAGGCTTGGGGCAGTTATGTTACTTAATCTGAAATTAACTATAACCTTCGGTGATTGCTTTCCTGTGAATTTATCAATAACCTTTGGCCCACTTCTCTCCTATAAGAATCCTTGGCTCCAAACCAACTATACTTACTCATCAACACCTAGAACATGCCTTTCCCTTTCTCACTTCTGTGCCTTTGTTCAGATCATTTCTCCACCCCTGGCCCCAGTCTTTGCCAACTGAAATGTTAGCCATCATTTTAAAAATCAAGTAGATTATAACCTTCTCTCTGTTCAGCCCAGTTAGAAGTTATTCTCTATAAACTCTGGGTTTTTTCCTTTAGTTTCCTAAGACTAATTAATAGATTCCCATGATAAGAATTTAAAAGAATAACCTATAAATTCTTACATTCAGCACTTACATGACATTCATCATATACTTATTTAAACATTTATTGTTTGAATATCTATTTCCCTTAGGTAAATCATAATTTCCTAGAAACTAGACACCATATCTCTACTATATCCTAGGTCTGGGCCATGCATATGAAATAGGTACTCAAAAACTTTTTTTTATTTCTAGGACAAAATACGTAAACAAAACTCAGGTACTTCCAAAGCTTTATGGGGGGGAGAGGTGTCAGTTTTATTATCCTTTGTATCAAATCTTTTTATGAAGAATTAAAAAAAAAATCAATCTGCATTTCAATTCTTTTCTGCCTATCAACTGAGGGAAAACTTAATAACATTCCACATTTCCAAAAGATATAAACAAAGAAAAGAAATGGGCTTGGGATAAACCATTCTAACAATTCTTAATTAAGAATTGACTATGCATATTTATAAAAGTAACTGACAGAGAATGAACTTGTAAACAATATTACTGTCAATTACTATCTGTATGTGGGTTATCTACAGTACATTTTACTTTACAGTTCTAATAGTACCAACCAACTTTATTACTTGTGTTTTTAATTCCATGCAAACAGGATGTAAAGCCCCCAGAAATACCAACTACTATCTTCCTGTTCAGGGAATCACAGAATCTGAAAGCTAGAGTAAACGCTACCCATTCATTATACAAACGGGGAAACAAAGCTTGTATCCAGGTCTCCTAATCAGCTTCTGAGGAGGAGCTCTGCTCTGGCTTGACTGAAGGGCCCTCTCCCCATTCCCAACAGAGTAGGTGGGAAAACTAGACAACCTCCTGCTGACCACGGAGCCTGCTTCTGAGTATGGTATCATCACTTTCCTTGAAACAACTCCCAGTTTACTTAACCATTGACACAGGATTCAGTATTTTAAAGAAACCCACACACATTCCAAACTTAAATATTGTCTATTATCTTCTATTTTGATTAATCAAAAATAGGCTTCTCTATGTTAACACAGGCTAACATATCCTAATAATTTTAAAAATCAAAAGTGAATTTCCTTCTAGTTTCTAAACTATAATATGTCCTCCTTAGAAGATGAAAAATCATTATTTCAACAACCCAAGACCAATTAAGATGATGAACAATCAGGCACAGTGCACTGCCTGTTGGTACCAACTCTTCCTTTATCCAGACCTCTCTTTCTATTCTTCTTAGAATACACACATCTGGGTGTCAACTCACTAATTATGTGACCAAGAGCAAGTTATTTAACCTCTTTAAGCCTATTTTCTCATTTACTAGGAGGGACTGATACTAACTACTTACAGGCTAATGGTGAGGATTCAAGGTTATATAAATAAAGCCTCTGATGCATAGTAGCCACATAATAAAAAACAACTATTATTAGTAATTAAATAACGCTAATTTAACACAACAGATGATGGAAATAAGAAGGCTAACACTATAGAAAGTGGGATTTATCATCTCAATTATGAACCTGCACTTAAAGACATTCTTACGTCAAGACCCAAAAGGAATAATAGATTTGTGAAATATCATTAGCATTTTTAATTTTTAGCATATTTAACTATTTTTATTAAAGTAAATAAAACATTTTTAAGGCAAGCAATATTTTAGTGTTTAGTTCTGATGACAATTAAAGTATTTGCAAAGCAATGTTATTTTATTAACATTGAACAGTATCATTGGAAAATTTTCCACTCAGCCTAAACAATTTAGAACTATGCTAAATCCAGAACCACTTCTGAAATTGCAGTGCACTATCAATATTACTGATAATTTATAGTTATATAAGTAAAGATGCCTTCAACTAACTGTATAAAGTGAAACATTTTCTGTTGGGCCAAGACAAAAGCAAAATTTGACAAATGGAAGAGCATCTGGCAGAAGTGATGAGGTATATTTGTAAAGCATTTCATCTGGAGGAAAAGCAAATGCACTTCCATTACCTTGAGTCCTAAAGTTTCATGAAAGAAACCACAGAAACGAGACACACACAAAAGGTATAGTTACAGGACTACAAATCGAAGTATTCTGCCTGAGCTAGGAAAAATAAAATGAGGCTTCATTTTCAAAAAATAAAATACAGCGAGAAGTGAATTACAGAGTCTAAACTATAAAGAAACGTGCTATCAATTAATTACTATCAAAGGATAGAGAAAACATGATGGAAGCAATGAAGAATATTATTTAGAATAGATGAAATACCTTTTCCTAACACTGTTTCCGTACGTGATACTTTATCCAACAAAATTAAACCAAACAGGAGAAGCACTTCCAGAATGGTGGTGTGAGAAGCTCCACACGGACCTTCTTCCCCAGCAAAACAATCCTAACTGGTAAAAATTATTTTAAAAAAAAACCTATTTACAGTGTTTCAAAATTGCCTTAAGAGCATATGGCAAATGCAGAAACATTTATTCAAGAAAATCTACTAGAATCTTGGTAAGAATGACATATCTGTGGCATTTGAGCCACAACCCACTTCCTTCCTCCACACCACCCCCAGATCTACTCCAGGTGGGGGTAGCCAAGAAGACAAGGCATCCTCTCACCCCAGCTCCCAGTCTAGGGTGAAAAGTTTCTCCCTGGGAGCTGCAGGTTGCCAGCATTTCTCATCCCTTGCCCACAGCTCCATGTTGCAGAAACTCTATTGCGGGGAAGCATGGCTGAGAGGACAGGAGCTCCCTGCCTCCATCCAGCCCTCACTCACAGAGCAGAAGCTCTATCCTAGGCAAGATTGGCTGAAAATACTGGAAATGGAACCATATGGAAATTCTGGAGTAGAAAGGTACAATAACCAAAATGAAAAATTCATTAGCATACACCTGGCACCCACATCCTGGTTTCTAATACCATTCCCCAATAAAAGGAACCAGAACCTTTTAAAGAAATGGCAGATTCTAGGACTGAGGCAAGAAATGTAAAAGATGAACATCTTGTAGTGTCAGAAAGTGTTCAAAAAAAAAAAAATGATAGGTTATGTCAAAGTGGCACATGAGGCAACTGAAAGGGCTCCAAATGGCCAAAGAAGGAACAATTTGAGCAACAAAATTAAGTAGTATTGTATTTGGATTATAACCCAGAGTATAAAATAAGTATCCATGAGTCCATAATAATATAAATAAATGACTGAATAAATAAATGGAGAATGGAAAAATCTCCAATGCAGAAAAATTCCAAATAATTTATGTAGATACTCCACCCTCAAGGAGGTAGAGTATAACTCCCCACTCCTTAAGTGTGGGCTGCATAAAGTGACTTCCTTCCAAAGAGGATAGTATGGAAAAGGGAAGAAAGAACAGCTTCACAGTGGAGAGACCTGACAACACTCCCTCAGCCAAGTGATCAAGATTAACATCAACAGTGATTAAGTCAGGTTGACAGTATATACCCTTGATATGAGGTGATGAAAATGGCACTTCACTTCTGTAGTCTTCCTCCCAAAAACATATAACATCAGTCTAATCACAAGAAAAACATCAGACAAGTCCCAATTGAGGGACATTCTATAAAATACCTAACGAGTACTACTCAAAACTGTTAAGGTCATCAAAATCACAAAGTCTGAGAATCTGTAACAGCCAAGAGGAGCCTAAGGAGACATGACAACTAAATGTAATATAGTATCCTGGATAGGATCCTAGAACAGAAAAAAGACATTAGGTAAAAACTATGGCAATCTGAATAAAGTATAGACTTTAATGATAATATCAGTAATCAATAATCAGTATCAATATTGGTTTACTAATTGTAATGAATGTACCAGACTAATGTAAAAAGTTAATAATAGGGGAAACGGGGTGTGGGGTATATGAAAACTTTCTCTCTCTCTGCAATTTTTCTGTAAACCAAAAACTATTCTAAATTACGAAGTTTATTTTTTAAAAACTCATTAGAGGGGCTCTACAGTAATTTCAGTTGGCAGAAGAATCAGTGAACTTGAAGATAGATTGATAGAGATTATGCAATCTGAAGAAAAGAGAGAAAAAATAATGAAGAAAACTAAGCAAAGCCTCAGAGAAATGTGGGACATTGATAAACACACTGTGATGGTTAATTTTGTATGTCAACTTGACTGGGCCACAAGGTGCCCAGATATTTGGTTAAACATTATTCTGGGTGTGTCTGTGAGGGTGTTTCTGGATGAGATTAACATTTAGATCTGTAGACTGAGTAAAGCAGAATGCCCTCTTCAATGTGGGTGGGCCTCATCCAATCCATGGAAGGCCTGAATAGAACAAAAGTCTGAGCAAGAGATAATTCACTCTCTCTGCTTGATGGTCTGGTCTTCAAACTGGGATATCATTCTTCTCCTCCCTTAGACTTGGACTGTAACTTACACAATTGGCTCTCCTGATTCTCAGGCCTTCAGACTGCAGAATTTTGGACCTCTCAGCCTCCATAATCACAAGAGCCAATTCCTTATAATAAATCTATCCATATCTCTCCTTCTCTTTCTCTCTCTCAATCAGAATCAATCTATCTATCTATCCATCCATCTATCTATCTATCTATCTCCCCTATTGGTTCTGTTTCCCTAGAGAACTCAGACTAATACACAGACCAACATATACATAATGCGAATAACAAAAGTAGGAGAGAGAGAGGAAAAAAACAGAAAAAATCTTGAAGAAATGATGTCTGAAAACTCCCCAAATTTGATGAAAACATTAATCTACACACCTAAGAAGCTCAACAAACTCCAAGTAGGATGAATTTAGGATGAATTCAAAGAGATTCACACCCAGATACCCCATAGTCAAAATGTGGAAAGACAAAGAGAAAATCTTGAAAGCAGCATGAGAAAAACAACTTGTCATATACAAGAGATCCTCAATAAGATTAATAGCTGACTTCTGATTAGAAACAATAGAGGCCAGAAGGCAGCAGGATGACACATTCAAAGTGCTGAAAGAAACAACTGTCAACCAAGAATCACATATCCAGCAAGACTATGTTTAAAAAATGAAGGCAAAATAAAGACATATCCAGATAAATAAAAATTTGAGAGAATTTATTGCTAGAAGACCCACCTAACAAGAAATATTAAAGGAAGTTTTTCATGCTGAAAACAAGTGACACTAGACAGTAATGTGAATCCACATTAAAAAAAAAAAGCACAAAGGAGGTGGGTGGGAGCAAAGCTACATTGGAGTAAGGAAACGACACCAGATGGTAACTCAAATCCACAGGAAGTAATGAAAAGAACTATAAATGATAAATAAGAAGGTTAATATAACAAACTACAAATAAACAATTGCTTTCCTTTATCCTCTCAGCTTCTTTAACAGATAAAATTATATAAAGTAATAATTATAACAACATATTGTTGGGTTTTAACATATATAGACATAACATGTATAACAATAACACAAAATGGGGGAAGAGAGAATAGAACTATATAGGAGGAATGTTGCTATATCTCACTGGAATTAAGTTAGCATTAGTCTGAAGTAGATTCTTATAAGTATGTATATAGTAAACACTAGAGCAGTCACTAAGAAAATAACTCAAAATAGTGAAAAAAAATCATTAAAGGAATTAAAATGCTACACTAGAAAATATTCCCTTAATATAAAAGAAAGCAACAAAAAAAAAGAGAAAAAAGACATGAAACATAGAAAACAAAATAATAGATGAAATCCAGCCACATCAATAACAATGTTAAATGTGAATAGACTAAACAATCCAATCAAAAGGTAAAGATTGTCAGACTGGATAAATAAACAAGATCCTACTATATGCTGTCTACAGGAGACATATTTTAGATTCAAAGATACAAACATGTTGAGAGTAAAAAGGATAAATATATACCATGCATATGAGAGCTGGTATGGCTATATTACAATCAGACTAAATAGATACTAAGACAAAAACTACTAGGTAAAAACTAAGATAATAATCAATATCAGTAATCAATAATCAGTAATCAGTACTTAATAATAAATTACTAAAGATGGAGGGATATTTTATTGTGATAAAAGGATCAATCCATCAGGAAGATATAAAAATTATAAACATATATGCACCTAACAGAGTCCCAAGATACTTAAAAATTGAACCAAAGAAATAAGAAAATTTGGATGAGCACAAGCAAGAGATAGGTAATAAGGGATCAACTGCAGAGAAAATACTCAAGAGACCCATCCTTTATTCACGTATCAGTGCTTAACTCTGATTTCCAACTTTGATGAATATAAGTTTTCTAGTCTTGAGTTACACAAGTTACTAAGAAATAGTAATGTTGCTTCTTTTAATAATATATTGCAGGAACAAAATCTAAAATCTGTTATATGAATAAACATAACTCTACATAACATATATTTTAAATTCAGATATTAGAAAATAGGAATAACCATAAACATTAAAGTAGTTGTTTACATTGTCCTTTCCAAGAAAAGCAACAGATCAAGTTTGGAATGTTAAAGTACCACCATCCATTCTCATTTGTATTAATACTAAACATTAAAAGGCTCAAACGTATTACAAATGATGTATACAACACTTGACAGGAAAAAAGTAGAGATGCTATTTTTCCAAATGGCATTTTCTTAAAATTCTATTTAAAAATTACAAGGTTTAAAATATATAAAAACACCACAGTATGGGAAAACTGTGTTTCAATATATAAGATACTTGTTATCCAACTTCTTTAGAGAAGTTTGGTCAACAGCTTCTCCAAACTTCAGGTACCATCTTATGTTCATTTGAATACTAACTTTGGACTAGTCAACACCTAAGCCATGAATTGCCTATCTGCCTGAATTGCCTTTTCACTAAGTAAGGTCCCTAGGAGCAGGGATTCCACTTTCACAGTTTTGTATTTCTTCTGTTCAGCAAAACACACTTCCACCTTTACTTTCTTCTGCTACTAATTCTGTGACATTGGGCAAGTCACTTCAACAATTTAATTAAGATGCTGTAAAAGGGCCTTGATTGTAATACTATAGTGTGTACAGTTTAATCCTTAGGCATTAGAAATTATTGAAGGTTTCTAAGTTTAGTGACACCACTAAACTTGTAAATCAGAAAGTATTGGTGTAGGGGATGGGGTGCACGGTTTGAAAGAGGTAGAAACTTGGAGACAAACAAAACAATTATGATATTACTGCAAAAGGCCTGGTGAGAGATAATATGGACCTTAATTAAGGTAGTGGCAGTAGAGACAGAAATGGGATAGTTTTTAGAGGAATAATTAACATACACCATACCCTTAGAATTTTTCTGTTACCAAACTAGACTATGCGGTGAATAATCACTGCCAGAAATGCTTATAAAAATGGACAAAATCTAGACTGATGTTATCAAGGGAACAAAAATGATCATTTTAATCTGTAGAGATTTTATTTCATTAGAATCAATGAAGGTAGGCCTTTGATGGCCTACTTTTCATACACCATCCCCTCTCCTCAGATCTTTAAAAATACTACAGTTCTTAAACTTAAATAAAATTAGATGTCAGAGACTAAGTTAGGCAAGAAGTGAAATTTAAATTTTGTTCTAAACAGAGCATCTTTATGGTCAATCAGAAGTAAAAGGATTAGTTTCACACGTCTCACTTCTAACTTGGATTTTTCTGGACCACTAATGAAAGATACCAAAAGCAAATGGTGTTAACTCTGAGGTGGGGAGAGGGATAGGAAGAAAAAATAAAAACCACAAAACTTTTGCCTGAAGCCATTACCTTTTGTATAGCATCTTATTCTACTTTCTTCTTTGAGACAACAACATCAAATAACGTCAGGCACCTTTCACAGTGACTAAGCAAGGGGTCCTGGCTGCCTCAAGAGTTTTTGTTTTAAAAGGATATAATTCACAGTAATTACCTACCTCACATATTCTATTAAAGAGTCTTTAATTGTGTGCACAATGTGGCACACAAAATAAGTGCTCTGTTAGTTTTAGTTTTCCTTTTTTCATGAAAGCATAGAAGCATCTGTCATATTCAGTTTTGATCTGCATTTAAAGAAAATTTTCTAATAACCTATAAAATGAATATTATCTATACCTCCTAATAAACATTCCTAATCCCAGCCAATATGTGTTCTTCATCCACAGGGACAAACCCCAAGAAATGTTCCAAAATTCAGAAAACAAATTTAGTATGGAAGGATACTTCATTGCCAACTTTATCCAAATTCTTCTAGATTAAGGTACCAAATAGAAGCTATATCATATTATCTAATGATAAATAATATAAAAAGAAACCAACTCCTTATCTTTCAATTTGTATCATCATCTTTCCCGTCTTGTCAAATAACAGAAATTGCATTTTTCAAACTACATGGTATATATTATGATTCATAGGTTTACACGATATTCTTGTACATTCTCATGAGCAATGTTAGCATTTTATTTTAGGACTTATGACCTAGCCTACACTAAGAGGACTCTTGCAATATTTCAAAACTTTTACCTTTCCAAATGTTACTAAAATTAAGGAACCACTTGAACCATAAGGGGAAAGTATGAACACATTTCAAAAAACCTCAATTGTCTTAAGTTTTTGTCTACACAAGATACTAATCCTTTCCCCCCAGCCACACTCCTTTCTTTAAAAAAAAAAAAACAAAAAAGACTCCATCCATAGTCCCCGAAGCCAGTCGTACACATCATGCAACACTGCCCCTTGGCCATAGCTTACTGAACTAGAGAAAAATCCCTGGCCAAAGCTGGACCTATGATATTCTCCTTTCTAGGAGATGGGAATTCAAACTCAGAGACGAAGACAGTAACAGGCTACAGAAAGCTGATTAGAAGGTCCTGTAAACTCAGGGGCTTAGGCTGCTATTTTGAGGCAGCCATAACATACTATCTGCAAGTGAATGAGTGAGAAATTTGAAAATGACTTGGAGAGAAACAATCCTGAGACAGTAGGCAAGAAAAGCAACTGCCTGATTATTTCCTGCAATTGAGTCAGAGATATCGCAGGTTCTTACAATAAAATCTCATTTACTTATGTTTTGTTAAGCAAGTTTCTATTCCTTAAGACACTGCCTAATTATAATATGAAGTATACCCCATTAATATAGTAATATATGTATTAGATAATCAATTTGGTTCCTCTAACAGAGAGACCCAAAATAATAGTGGCTTAAATAAAAGAGAAGTTTATTTCTCCCTCATGTAAAAGTCTGAGTAAGTGTTCAGTGCTTTCCACCTCACAGTCCAAGATATCTGCTTCAGCCCTCACCATTTTGCCTGCATCCCAGCCACAAAGAGGAAAAAGTGGGGTAAAGGGAGGGCAAAACTCCTTTCCTTTTAGGGCACAACACAGAAGATGTACCCAACGTTTCCATTCATGTCCTGTTGGCCAAGACCAAATCCTGTACCCACACCTGGCTGCAAAGGAGACTGGGAAATGTAGTTTTTACCTGGACGGCAAGCGCCAACCAAAAAATTCAATTACTATACTAAAAGTGAACAGATACTGGAAGCCAACTTAGAATATACTAAATATTCTAAGACTACATCTAAGAGGTACATCTAACTCTCCAGAACACTTGTCATTATCAGTGAATGTTCTTAAAAGAAATTAGAAGAGATTCTCCAACCCTAGAGAAGAAAAAAAGGAAAATTAAAGCGCAAGGAGACAAATGAATCCCCCCCCCCCATTATGGACTGCAGGAAAGAGATAAATGAAAATTATTTTCAGCACTTTCTATCTTTTACCACACCCTTACTCCCCTACCCTGTCAGATCACCCATTGGAAAAAAAAAAAAAAATCAAGAACTAGCAGGTATGTATGTTACATGTGTACTGCAAAAGACAGAAGGCAGACCTGGAGCACAAAGAATATAGTGGGAGTCGGAGAATAGCAGACCACTTAATTTTGCTGGCTGAATGCATCAATCTAGCTGACAAAATTTTGAGGCTCTGTATTTCAAAGAGCCTAGAAGTCCTCAAATTAAAATCTCTTGCAAAAAGTCATCTCCTTTCATTCACCATTACTAGAGTGGGGTATTAACATTTCAGAAAGTCAGCACAAAGTCCTATGGCACACTTGGTTATTTTTAACCCCAAATCCACCAAAGACTATAGTTATTCATATTTGAATTTTGTACCTGTTTTCCTCTCCAAAATTTGAATGATATTTTCTGATCTGGAATTCATTTACTGGGTTTGTAAAACTTTAATAACAATGAGAAAAATCAGTATATAAGATATAGAGAAATTATATAGTAAAATACATTAGGAAAAGGCCATGGTATTAATAAGAAAAAGAAGAAAAGTTATCCAAAGTACAGCATTTTAAATTCTAGAGTGACGATAGCAAATGAACATTTCCTCAGTAAATACCACAGAGAAACAGAAATCTTGAGGCTCAAAGTATTCCCACCACCTCATGATGAGATGAGGCCAAAAGAGATACCCAAAATGGGAAGCTCAATGTATTGGATCATTCTATTGTGAATTTGGCCCACCTGGGAACTGTGTTTCCCAGAATTCCCTTTCCTGCATGGTACACCAAGTTAGAGATGGGCAAACTCTTGGAAGATCGTCATGGTTAGACAAGGTGAGGACAAATGCAGAGATGCCTGGCAGGGTTCAGTTTGTCCTCACTCTCCTCTCGTCCCCTCTGTGTCCAGCTCTTCTTCCTCACCTGACCACCAGTGGTCCAAGACCTATCAACAAATACTTGGCTGTGAGCTGTGGATCCACGGAGGCAGTAGCTACAGAGGCAACAGCCTCCCACACACCTCTCCACAGTCATCCTCTTTACATTCCCACTTTGATGGCTGTGCACACTTGGCTTCTTAAAATTTTCCCAGTAAGCTCTGACTTATCCACTTGTACCAGTGCTTCAGAAGGATCTATTAGTGATTGTTTTTCTGATCCTTCCCCTTCCTGATTTTCACATACCCAGCTCCTCTCACAATTGTGTACACTCTGATTACTATAATAAATCCCTTATCCCTTATAACACTCACAGTGGTTCTATTTCTCAGACTGAATCCTGACTAAAATACTCAAAATTCAGCAATTAATCTGTAATCCAGCAGTATTAACGAATGGGTTTAATTACTGAAAGGCACTTCCCTATCACTACTAAGTTGAATTTTTCCTGAGGTAACCAGGTTCACTTTATCCACTGACTTCTATATGGGAGAAATGTTTGCTGCTTTCTTTCCTATCAAATGATTCCAGACAAAGACTGCTCTGTTACATTTATCTTTATCTCCCTATATATAGCACATAAAAAATACATATTAAGTAATCCAAATTATAACAGTTATTTATTCTAAGTTGTTTTAATAGAGTAATTTGTTAATATTTCAGTTTTTTAAGTGTTGTTTTAACCAATTTGTCATTTGGGGACTTGCTAAGAGAGGAGACAAATGTATTAAAAATTAGTAATTTTTAAGAAGTCTTCTCTGAAATGAGCCCATGAATTCTAACTTTAAAATTATAAAAACATAGGGCCAGCCCCATGGCCTAGTGGTTAAGTTCGGCGTGCTCTGCTTCGGCGGCCCAGGTTCGGTTCCCAGGCACAGACCTACACCACTCATCAAGCCATGCTGTGGCAGCGATCCACATAAAAACAGAGGAAGATTGGCAAAGATGTTAGCTCAGGGCAAATTTTCCTCAGCAAAAAAATTTAAAAAAGAAAAATAAAAAAAATAAAAATGTATAAGGCTATGAAACTGGAAATGAACCAGGAAAAAAAAACTGGGAAAGTGACAAAAATGTGGAGATTAAACAACATGCTACTGAACAACCAATGGATCATTGATGAAATTAAAGGAGAAATCAAAAACTATCTGGAAACAAACGAAAATGATAACATGCCATATCAAACCATATGGGATGCAGCAAAAGCGGTCCTGAGAGGGAAACTCATAGCGATACAAGCCCACCTTAACAAACAAGAAAAAGCCCTAATAGGCAACCTTAAATTACACCTAACAGAACTAGAAAAAGAAGAACAAACAAAGCCCAAAGCCAGCAGAAGGAGAGAAATAATAAAAATCAGAGCAGAAATAAATGATATTGAGACCAAAAAAACAGTAGAAAGGATTAATGAAACAAAGAGTTGGTTCTTCGAGAAGATAAACAAAATAGACAAACCCTTAGCCAGGCTTACTAAGAAAAAAAGAGAAAAGGCTCAAGTAAATAAAATTAGAAATGAAAGAGGAGAAATTACAACGGATACCATGGAAATACAGAGGATTATAAGAGAATACTATGAGAAATTATATGCCAACAAATTGGACAATCTAGAAGAAATGGATAAATTCTTAGACTCATACAACCTCCCAAAATTGAACCAAGAAGAAATGGAGAATCTGAATAGACCAATCACAAGTAAAGAGATTGAAATAGTAATCAAAAACCTCCCAAAAAATAAAAGTCCAGGACCAGATGGCTTCTCCAGTGAATTTTACCAAACATTCAAAGAAGATTTAATACCCATCCTCCTCAAACTATTCCAAAAAATAGAGGAAGATGGAACACTTCCTGAATCATTCTATGAGGCCAACATCACCCTGATACCAAAACCAGACAAAGACAATACAAAGAAAGAAAATTACAGGCCAATATCGCTGATGAACATTGATGCAAAAATCCTCAACAAAATATTGGCAAACCGAATACAACAATATATTAAAAAGATCATACACCATGATCAAGTGGGATTTATACCAGAGACGCAGGGATGGTTCAACATCCGCAAATCAATCAACGTGATACATCACATCAACAAAACAAAGAATAAAAACCACATGATCGTCTCAATAGACGCAGAGAAGGCATTTGACAAGATACAACATCCATTTATGATAAAAACTCTCAATAAAATGGGACTAGAAGGAAAGTACCTCAACATAATAAAGGCCATATATGACAAACCCACAGCTAACATCATACTCAACGGGGAAAGACTGAAAGCCATTCCTCTGAGAACAGGAACGAGGCAGGGCTGCCCACTCTCACCACTCCTGTTCAACATAGTACTGGAGGTTTTGGCCAGAGCAATTAGGCAAGAAAAAGGAATAAAAGGAATCCAAATAGGTAATGAAGAAGTGAAACTCTCACTATTTGCAGATGACATGATTGTATATATAGAAAACCCTAAAGAATCTGTTGGAAAACTGTTAGAAACAATCAACAACTACAGCAAAGTTGCAGGGTACAAAATCAATCTACAAAAATCAGTTGCATTTCTATATGCTAATAATGAACTAACAGAAAGAGAGCTCAAAAAGATAATACCATTTACAACTGCATCAAAAAGAATAAAATACCTAGGAATAAATCTTACCAAGGAGGTGAAGGACCTATACAATGAGAACTACAAGACATTATTGAGGGAAATCCACGATGACATAAAGAAATGGAAAGATATCCCATGCACGTGGATTGGAGGAATAAACATAGTTAAAATGTCTATATTACCTAAAGCAATCTACAGATTCAATGCAATCCCAATCAGAATCCCCATGACGTTCTTCACAGAAATAGAAAAAAGAATACTAAAATTTATATGGGGCAACAAAAGACCCCGAATAGCTAAAGAAATCCTAAAGAAAAAGAACAAAGCAGGAGGCATCACAATTCCTGACTTCAAAACATACTACAAAGCAATAGTAATCAAAACAGCATGGTACTGGTACAAAAACAGACACACAGATCAATGGAACAGAATTGAAAGCCCAGAAATAAAACCACACATATACGGACAGCTAATTTTCGAGAAAGGTGCTAAGAACATGCAATGGAGAAAGGAAAGTCTCTTCAATAAATGGTGTTGGGAAAACTGGACAGCCACATGCAAAAGAATGAAAGTGGACCATGTGCTATCGCCATTCACAAAAATTAACTCAAAATGGATCAAAGACCTGAAGGTGAGACCTGAAACTATAAAACTCATAGAAGAAAATATAGGCAACACACTATTTGACATTGGTTTTAAAGGAATCTTTTCGGATGACATGCCTACCCAGACTAGGGAAACTAAAGAGAAAATAAACAAGTGGGACTTTATCAGATTAAAGAGCTTTTATAAGACAAATGAAACCAGAATCAAGATGAACAACCAACCAACCAGCTGGGAGAGAATATTTGCAAAACATACATCTGACAAGGGGTTGATCTCCATAATATATAAAGAACTCACACAATTGAACAACAAAAAAACAAACAACCCGATCAGAAAATGGGCAGAGGAAATGAACAGACACTTCTCCAAGGAAGATATACAGATGGCCAATAGGCACATGAAAAGATGCTCAACATCACTAATCATCAGGGAAATGCAAATCAAAACAACGCTAAGATACCACCTCACACCCGTTAGAATGGCTATAATCACCAAGACAAAAAACAACAAATGTTGGAGAGGATGTGGAGAAACAGGAACCCTCATACACAGCTGGTGGGAATGCAAATTGGTGCAGCCTCTATGGAAAACGGTATGGAGATTCCTCAAAGAATTAAAAATAGAGATGCCCTATGATCCAGCCATCCCACTACTGGGAATCTACCAACGCACCTGAAATCAACAATCCAAAGAGGCTTATGCACCCCTATGTTCATTGCAGCATTATTCACCATAGCCAAGAAGTGGACGCAACCTAAGTGTCCCTCGACTGACGACTGGATTAAGAAAATGTGGTATATATATACAATGGAATACTACTCAGCCATAAAAAGAGACAAAATCGTCCCATTTGCAACAACATGGATGGGCCTGGAGCGTATTATGTTAAGTGAAATAAGCCAGAAAGAGAAAGACAAACACTGTATGATCTCACTCATATGTGGAATATAAACCAACACATGGACAGAGAAAACTGGACTGTGGTTACCCGGGCAGTGGGGGTGGGGGGTGGGCACAAGGGGTGAAGGGAGTCATATATGGGGTGATGGACAAACAAAAATGTACAACCCAAAATTTCACAATGTTAGAAACCATTAAAACATCAATAAAAAAATAAATAAAAAATAAATAAATAAAAAATAAATAAAAATGTAAAACTTACGAAGTAATCATTAGAAACATCTTCTCCCCAAAAAGAAATGAATATATACTAAGCACTCAAGTCCTGAAACAGACACTAGTAGGTCTGATTCAATGATTTTTTTTTTAAGTCACCTTTTCTAAAGATTTCCCAGGATCTATTTGGAACTTAATCTTAACGGTCTAATATACATTTTCATACAGCTTTTATGAATTATCAACTATTTCTTTCATGACTGTGACATTAAGATAGCCTATAGTTAGCCTGCTATATTCAAGGGCATAAAAACAACTCACAATTGAAAAGACATTCTGCCATGAGCAAGAACCATAATTAAAGACCAGATTCAGGTACTAACCTCTAAAGCACTATTTGTGACTGAGAAAATTTAGTATATATGAAAACCCAGCCCTATAATTAGCTAGAATATATATGGAAGGAGAGGAGAAGATTAGGAAATATTTGTGCTAATAAATGAACCCTTGTTTTACAAAAAGATTCACCTCATAATTTATCTGAAAGGAACCCTTGTTTTACAAAAAGATTCACCTCATAATTTATCTGAAAGGAAGATTCCTAAACAGTGTTTAAAATTATTCCATCTAGAAAAACTCTGAGAAACAGACTATTTTACAAGATAGTGCTATTCTATAAAACACGTATAATTGTAAAAGCTAGCAGTTGTCCTTACTAAAGGCCCACCATTGGATCCCTACCCACAAATGGTATAATAGAGTTTATATTTTGGGTGAAAAGAATGTCTTTAGCCCTCTGCATAAATTCCCAACTCAAGACAGGCACATACAACTAATAAAATGATTCAGTAAAACACCACTGGAAAAAGAAATAAGTAGCATTTTACTCTATGTGGCTTCCTATAGAATCCTAAAACATTTACTATGAAGATAAATTTTTCTTACAATGTCAGTATATTTGAAAAGAATACAGAACATTCTGAATTAATTAAGGTCACAAATTTTTTTTAACTTAAATCAGTCTCACATCCCATCCACTTGCTGTTTATAATCACAGCTATATTTTTTTAACTAGAAAACTGCAAATTGAATGTAAATATATCATGCTCCAAAATTAGAATACAATTTTCCTCTAAACTTGATCTTTTAAAAATTTTAATCTAGAGGAATAATAAAGTTATTTAACTTGCTGGACTGGTTAGATATTAAATTTTTTTAAACAAGCACATTTGAGTTATCACTTGCAATAGTTTCTAAAAGTTTTCCAAGTCTTAATGATTCGCAAACATACAACATTAAATACCTATCATGTGTAAAGTGCTGTGAAAAACAAAAGGGTGGGGAGGAGAAAAATGATTTTCATTCCACAATACTAATTACAGTTGCAGCTTTCGTTTGCCCACTCTCATAATTCCCCAAATAGTCAATACAGCCCTGCTCATTATAATGGCCTTTTGCCGGTCCATCTCTACAGCTCCATTATGTTACTGTTGAAATACCACGACCAGGCTAGCACAGACTCCCCAACGGAGATGACCCTGCACAGGTTGCCTGTTTTAAGTTGCAATCATCTTCCTGAGACTGCTCAGCGTCTGTAGACTCCCTTGACGACAGCAGCCCACAGACTCCTCCAGCTCACAGGAGCATGCATGACATTGCCAGAGGACAAGCTTCGACAAGACTCTGATCCCTCAGCTACAACCCACCAACTTACTAGTCGACTTGGAATTTTCCTCTGTGAAACGCTACCTGACACTTGCCCACACTGACACTCACATGCCACTTCTCTCCCCACGCAGTTTCGAGAGTTCTTCCTGCAGTTCATCTCTACTGGCACCACACAGCATTACCCGAGCAAGCCAATGCTCTCTGCAAGGTGGAGCGCTCCTTGGGCTACCTCCGGTAGGAGACGTCTAAGAATGATGCTTAAAAAAAATTAGTACATCAGAGGTGCCCTGTGGCTTTTCTCATGACTCCACTACTTTGAAGAATTATTTAAACTACTGATAAACTTTCATATATAAGTCCTTGGGATACACACTGAGTTCTCACCATCAAAATTAAATTTTAAATATTTCAAATAAAAGATTTCATAAGATTTGTTTATACAGCCTTTAAGAATCTTTATGATGTCTCAAAAGATACTATTACCTTTCACTTGGCCTCATGGCTGTTGAGGAACCCAGAGATTTGGGTTTAAATCCAAAGATAATTCAGAAATTAGAATGAGATGCAGTTTTAATTTTCCACTTAGGAAGAATCTCTGCTTCCAATAATGCTGACTGGTTAATTCAGGCAAAGCTTTCCACTGCAAACAAGTAGAAAGCTGGACAAAAATATGACAACTGGTAATGAAGGGAAAAAAACTAACATTATTCACCAACTGTACATATAGAAAATCCAAAATAATCAACAAATAAACTATCAGAAAAAATGAGTTTATCAAAGCTGAGGGGTACAAAAGTTAATAACCAAAAATCAATTGTATTTCTATATACCAGCAATAAAGTTAGAAAATGAGTTTTTTAATATTTCCAATACGATCAAAAAATATCACATTCCTAGAAATAAACAAAAAGAAAGGTGGAAAACCTCTACATAGAAAACAGTATTTTAAAAAATTAAAGGAGACCTAACAAGTGAAGGGATAGTCAATGTTCTCGAGATTTAACATCGTAAAGATGTCAATTCTATCCA
Source organism: Diceros bicornis minor (assembly GCF_020826845.1). NCBI lineage: Eukaryota > Metazoa > Chordata > Mammalia > Perissodactyla > Rhinocerotidae > Diceros > Diceros bicornis. The sequence continues at coordinate 15,318,033 of NC_080781.1, read as the reverse complement.
AATTGATCTAGAGACCCAATGCAATCCTAATCAATCCTAACAAGTTTTTTATGGAAATTTACAGGCTGATTCAAAAATGTATACAGAAATGCAAACAACCAAGGAAAACAAGACACCCTTGAAGAAGAACAAAAAGACTCTCTCCAGAAATCAGGACTTACTACAAAGCAGTCATTAAGACAGTATATTAGACAACTAGATGAGGGGAAAGAATGGAAAGCATAGAAATAGATCATACATGAAATAGATGCTTGTTGTACAACAAAGTTGGCCCTGCAGACCAGCGAGGAACGTCTGGTCTCTGCAATAAACAATGCTAAGTCATTTGGATACGCATAAGAGAAAACAAAATTAGACTTGACCTCTAACTCACACCATACATAAACATTAATTTCAGATGGATTACAGATCTCAATGTAAAAGTCAAAACAATAAAGCTTCTAAAAGATAATGTAGAAGAATATCTCTTTGTGGATACAACAAGCACTAACCATAAAAAAAGGACAGATAAACTGGACTATATTAAAATTTAGAACTTCTAGTCATCAAAAAGAGAGAGACCTAGTCAGCCACAGAGCAGATACTACATACACACACATACATTTTTTAAATGGTCAACGCATGATGATAATAAAAAGCAGACCAACTTTTAGTCAATAATTGTATTGATTTTAAATTCTCTATAGAAAATGCACTCTGTTATTGTCTGAACCTGGGACAGACCACACCCCTCACTCCCAGCCCTTGATACACCACTAACTTTTGAGGGTTTGCAATGTTTTATGTCTTCACTTGGGTCAAGTTACATGAATGTTGGTTTTGTGACAATTCACTGAGCTGTTCACTGAGGTCTTGTATACCTTATTAAGTGTTTAAGTCAATGGGCGAGTATGTACACCTCTTGATTTACAAAATAATAAAAACGAGACAAGGTTGAATATCCTGAGACAAAGGTTAACATGTTAGTGTGATATTGTGATATATAATAAGAAATATATATTTGGTCTTTGTTTCAGTTTCTGGCACAGAGCTCCTAAAACCCTTGGAATTTCCTAAATAATGAGAACAACAAAGGTTATGTCAATAAGGTGACTTTTGGAAAGCCCTTTCGTAACCTAAGGATGGGGACAGGTTGCCAGTGGAGCCAACCATCTGATTAGAGGGCTGGAACTTTCAGTCCCACCCCAACCCCACCTCCGGGGAGGGGAGAAGGGCTGGAGATTGAGTTCAATCACTAATGGCCAATGATTCAATCAGTCATGCCTATGTAATGAAGCCTCCATAAAAACCCAAAAGGAGAGGCTTTGGAGAGCTTCTGGGTGGTGAACACCTGGAGATTCAGCGAGAATGGCACGCCTGAAGAGGTCACAGAAGCTCCGAAGCTTTTCCCCATACCTTGCCCTATGCATCTCTTCCTGTCTGGCTGTTCCTTAGTTATATCCTTTTATAATAAACCAGTAATCTAGCAAGTAAAATGTTTCCCTGAGTTCTGTGAGCCGCTCTAGCAAATTAATCGAACCCAAGGAGGGGGTCATTGGAACCTCCAATCTATAGCTGGTTGGTCAGAAGCACCAGTGAGCACCTAGACTTGTGATTGGCATCTGAAGGGGGAGGGGGCAGTCTTGTAGGACTGAGCCCTTAACCTGTGGGATCTGATACTATCTCCAGGTAGATAGTGTCAGAATTGAGTTGAATTGTAGGATACCCAGCTGGTGTCCGAGAATTGCTTGGTGGTGTGGAAACGCCCCCCAGGCCCCTCCCCCAACAGACACACACAGTGGAATTGGGTGCAAAATCCCAGTTGGTGACCAGAAGTGGAATTGGTCCCAGAATTGTAGTTAGCATCTTACAAATCAGTATAATATAAGCACCCAAAGAGAAAACAGGAAAAGAACAGATATAAACAGGCCTTTCATGAAATACAAATATCTAATAAACCTATGAAAAGCTGTTCAATCTCACTAGTAATCAAATTTTTTAAAAAGAGAAATCATTTTTAACCTACCAGGCTGGTAATAATTAAAGTAACTGATAAATATCTAGTGTCTTCTCATAGGTATGGAAAAATGTGAACTCACATTCACAGGAGGTAGGAATATAAAGGTTTCTGAAGGGTATCTGGAGGGTAATCTGGCAAAAGGCATCAACATTTTAAATGTATGAGTACCATTTGATTCAAAAATCCATCCTATTTCCAGAGATTTATGCTAAGGAGACCATCAGACAAATGGGCAAAGATGGATACTGCAAAGGTTGTATACTGCAGTGCTGTTCACAATAATCAACAAAGAACAACCCAATATTAGTCAAGGTAGGATCGATAAAGTAAATGATGTCATGTAATATAAATGAAAAATCACATCGCTATTAAAATTATTTAACTATATTTACTGATAGAGAAAAATGGCTATAATATCTTAAGTAAAAAATCATGCTATAGAACATGGTATATTCTGTCAATGAAAAAAAATTCCTTCACAAAACTAAGAAATGAGCAAACTGTATTCTGTATCTTTGCTTGCTGCTTAGAAAATTCACTAGTAGCTAGTTGCCTATTTAAAAGGAGAATTTTGGAACTTGGTATTGACCTATATATGAGACCGTTTATGCCTGATATTATTGGTTCTTATAAGACACAAGAATAACATTGTTATTCCAATAAAAGTCACAATGTTTCATCTTTTTTGTCTTAAATATATTTAGGATTCTTCTCCCCAGACTAATGTTGGCACACCAGGCATCTCAGACTGTTTTGCCCCAGAGTCGACCATGTGAAATGAAATTGCAATCTTTACCAATTAGCTGCTTATATAAACACTATTTCCCAAATATAAAACCCATCAATTTCCAAACACAACTGACCTGAGTACACTCTTTCATGTATGAAACATTGACAAGTGTTCAAGATCAATTTGCCTAAAGAATTTTGTTTTTAGAATTGTATAATTCCATGTATACAAAACTGAGTTTAAATACACAAATAGATAGTCATAAATATTTAAACAGAAAAATGTATTGCTTCTCTCTGGAATGTGGGATTTGAGGTGATTTTGCTTTCTTCTTCACTTTCCCTTGAGTGTCTGAATTTCTTACAATGAGCTTGTATCATTCGGGGGAAGAAGTTATCCTTATTTTTAGAAGAAATGAGCTTCCCCCATATCCCACATCCCATACCATGTGGCATCTCCACCTTCTGCCCACAATGCTTCAGAAGGCAGCACCATGCTCTCCGAACACCCCAGTTCAAAGCCTCAACTTCTTCTGAGGCAGCTGCCTCTGTCCTGACACCCAGCTGGCTGTCAAGGCTTATCCAGCCCAGCCAAATTGCTCCTCAGCAGCAGTCTCCTTTCAATTCCCAAGGCTACTCCTCCCCTAATTTACCTCACCGCTTCCAATATCTTTTAGTTTTAACTCATCCTATAAAAGTCTGTCAGCTTACTCTTCCTAAAGTAGGCTCCTAGGATGTCCCTTCCTTAACTGAAACGGTTTCCCAGCCCCTACACACTCACATTCTAGTATTCAAGTTCCCTGCTCTAATCCTGCCTTTTTGTTCTCATCACTGCCTTTCTTAAACCTTACTCTCCAACCAAAGGGCAACTGACTATTCTCTGACCAAGCAAGTGCAGGCCAGTGGTTCTCAAACTTTAGCACATCACAGTACCTGAAAGGGCTTGTTAAAACCCAGATTTCTGGGATTGACTCCCAGAGTTTCTGGTTCAGTCGGCCTGGAGTGGGGCCCAAGAATTTGCATCTCTAACAAGTTTCCAGGTGATGCTGCTGTTGCTGCAGCTGGTCTGGGGACCACAGTCTACTTGGTGTAGATTATACTTTCCTGCTCCATGACTCCATCAAGCAATTCCCTTCCCTTGGCATACACAACCACCACAATTGAAATCCGTTCGAGATTTACCTCATATACCAATCCACCTCCATGAATCTGTACACAGGTACCTTCCCCTCTCTGCAACCCAAATAAGATGTGATATGCTGTGATATGGAATCTCCACAGCACTGTATTTGTAATCCTAGTGACAATATATTTGGTTTTGTATCATTATGTGTGTCTCCTAGATCCACTGAACTAGGATTATGAGGTTAGAAGACTCATTCTCATTGGTCTTTGGACATGAAGATGTCCAGGACAGAACCTTGCAAGTATCAAGAACTCAGTTTGAAACTTCCTGAATTAAACTAGTAGCATTTCAAAAGGGTCTTGTTCTTTATTCTGCTACACACTTCACACTGTAAGCCCTGAAATAGTAGCTAATGATATCAATGACAGGCAAAGTACACTAGTTCCCATAGCAAAAGGCAACAGGAACCCAGCGCTCAAAACAACTTACAAAGGCAGGAACCAGTTTCTTCAAAGACCACGTGTCTTGAAAGTCAATCAAGACTGCTAACGGAGAGAAGGATAGAATGCTTAGTTTTTGAACTCTTTTAACGCTATTTGAATGATATGATAGGTCTATATTATTTTCAGATTTATTTGAAGGTGACCCCAAAGGTCTGTGACATGTAGTGATTAATGACTTAACTCACACAGGCTTGGGGACAATAAACACTCAGATAGTAAAATGCATAGATGACAAACTTTAATCTTTTCTGGTGTCAAAAAGAAAGCAACATATATTGGTGCAGCTACTTTAGAAAGCTGTTTGATATTATGTACATATGCTATGGCCTAGCAACTTCCCTCTTAGGTATGCACCCCAGAGAAATGAAAGCATCTGTCCATCAAAAGACATGTACCTAGTAGTTTTATTTGTGTTAGCCAAAAACAAGAAACAATCTAAATATCCATTAATAAGAGAGTGGACAAATTGTGTTTTACCACACAATAAAATGGAAACAAGATTCAGTAAACTTTTGGTCCAATCATTGCAAACCACACTCACTGAATGACAAATAAATCCATGGGAGTGAACAATTCACGTAAATACTTCCATTGTGTCCAATTATATCTTCCCTGAGAAATTACACGTAGTACCACAAACACCAAATTTGGAAACCTGGAAAATTTCATTGTGGTGCATCCCACCAAACATAGCCTTCTAATATAGTGGGCCACCTGCTGAATGCCACTTGGTAAGTGATAAGAACCTAGGTAAAAGTTCTTAAATTTTCAATGTGATAAAATTTGTTTAAAAAATCCTCTGTAGTTCCTAAAAAAATTAAAAATAGAACTAATATATGATCCAGCAATCCCACTTCTAGGTTTACATCCGAAGGAAGCAAAATCAGTATGTCAAAGAGATACCTGCACTCCCATGTTCACTGCAGCATTACTCACAACAGCCAAGAAAGCCAAGATACAGAAACAACCCAAGTGTCCACTGATGAATGTAAAGAAAATGAAGGGGCGGAGGGTGTATTGGAATACAATTCAGCTATAAAAAATAAGGAAATTCTGGACGTCAGCATCATGGCGGAGTGAGGTTTCCCGTGAACTCTTCCCCTGATAAGATACAACAAAAGGAACAGTCACAGACCAACAACGGAATCCCAGACAGAGAAAAGCTAGATCAGAAAGATCCACACTGCCGCACATCTGAGAGTGGAACGTGCTGGGCCCCCCCGGAGGAAGTGGGGAGAGGTAAGGAGAACTCCTCTCCACCCCCATCAGATCAGCGATCCCAGTTGGTGCGGCTCCCAGGGAGGAGGGAGGGGCGGCCCTCTGGGGGAAACCGTAGCTCTTCGGGCTCTCTCAGCCAGTGGGAAACTCCCACACAGAGGACTCAGAAGAGCCACAGGGCTACCATCAACATCTGAGCACCCCAAAGAGCGGATAACCAGGAGCAAAGGAGAAGCCCCCCAGGCCAGGGACCCAGAGGGCAAAAGAGAGAGCACCGCCCCTCCCGGCAAACCGGACCCTGCAGCTCAGCTGACCAGACCAGACCAAGCGATCCGACCCGCAGATCGCAGCGGGAAAAACCCCGGCAGAGCACAGGGGGCTTAGAGTACACAGCCCTTTACCACCACACAGTGGAGGCGGGTGGAAAATGCAACCAGAGATTTCCAGGATGAGGAAAAACAAAGCCAACACAGGAACCACAATGCAAAGATACATGAAATCATCAGACCAGAAGGAAAATGACAAGCACCCAGAAACTAACCCTAAAGACACAGATATCCATAATCTAAACCAGAGATTTCAAAATAGCTATCATAAAAACACTCAACAAAATACGAGACAACACAGACAAACAATTCAATGAGATTAGGAGTTTCTTCACAAGAGATTGAAATCATAAAGAAAAACCAATCAGTGCTGATGAAGATGAAGAACACAATGGAGGAGACAAAGGAGAATCTGGAATCTTTAAAGAACAGAGCTGACAATATGGAGGAAAGAATTAGCATTTTAGAGAATAGGAATACAGATATGCTCCAGATGGAAGAGGAGTGAGAACTAAGACTAAAAAGAAATGAAGAAAGACTCCAAGAAATATCTGACTCTATTAGGAAACGTAACATAAAAATTATAGGTACCCCTGAGGGAGAAGAGAGGGAAAGAGGAACAGAGAGCCTATTCAAGGAAATAATAGCTGAGAATTTCCAAAATCTGGGAAAGGAGCAGGAAATACCAGTAAGCGAAGCCAACAGGTCACCTAAATACATCAACAGGCAAAGGCCCTCTCCACGACACCTAGTGGTAAGGCTAGCCAGAGTCAATGACAAAGAAACAATATTAAGGGCAGCTAGACAAAAATAACGTACAAAGGAACTCCCATCAGGCTCTCAGCGGATTTCTCAACAGAAAGTTTACAGGCTAGGAGAGACTGGAATGATATATTCAAAATACTGCAAGACAAAAACTTTCAGCCAAGAATACTCTATCCAGCAAAAATATCCTTCAAATATGATGGAGAAATAGTAACTCTCCCAGATAAACAAAAGTTAAGGGAGTTCATGGCCACGAGACCCCCACTACAAGAAATACTCAAGAAGGCCCTCAGGCCTGGAAAAAAGAAGAGAAAAGGAATACAAAGCTTGGAGCAAGGAGAAAAATAAGTAGATAAACTCAGAAAAATAGTAGATCTTTACCAGAATAGGTTAGCAACCATTTAAATACTAAAATCAAAGATCAAAGGAAAGAATTCACCAAAAATAAAATTAACCTCATCACTGTAAACACACAGCCACAACACAAGATAGAATAAGGTATAACAAGAACGACTTAGAAAGGGAAGAGGAAAGTGATTGAATTGACTTGGTATAAGGAAATAGGAGACCATCAGATAATGGAATATCTCATACACAATATTTTTTACACAAACCTCAAGGTAACCACTAAACAAATAATCAAAACAAAACCACATATGATAAACAAAGAGAAAACTAGAAGAGTCATAAGACAGAACAACCAAACTGAATTGGCAGTCCAAAACAAATGGGACAAGAAACAAAGAAAACGCAAAAGAACCAGAAAATAAGTGACAAAACAGCAACATTAAGTCCTCATATATCAATAATTACCCTAAATGTAAATGGATTGAACTCTCCAATCAAAAGATACAGAGTGGCAGGACGGATTAAAAAGCAAGACCCAACAATATGCTGCCTTCAGGAAACACATCTCAGCTCTCAAGACAAGCACAGGCTCAGAGTGAAAGGATGGAAGATAATACTCCAAGCTAATGGCAAACAAAAGAAAGCAAGTGTTGCCATACTCATATCAGACAAAGTAGACTTCAAGATAAAACAGGTTAAGAAAGACAAAGAAGGGAAATATATAATGATAAAAGGGACACTCCACCAAGAAGACATATCACTTATACATGCACCCAACATAGTAGCACCAATGTACATAAAGCAACTATTAAAAAACCTAAAAGGAGACATTAACAACAACACAATAATAGTAGGGGATCTTAATACCCCACTTACATCAATGGATAGATCATCCAGACAAAAAGTCAATCAAGAAATAGTAGACTTAAATGAAAAACTGGACGAGTTGGACCTAGTAGACATATACAGAGCACTCCATCCAAAAACAGCTGACTATACATTCTTCTCAAGCGCACATGGAACATTCTCAAGGATAGACCATATGTTGGGAAACAAAGCAAGCCTCAATAAATTTAAGAAGATTGAAATCATAACAAGCATCTTTTCAGATCATAATGCTATGAAACTGGAAATGAACCATGAAAAAAAAAAACTGGGAAAGTGACAAAAATGTGGAGATTAAACAACATGCTACTGAACAACCAATGGATCATTGATGAAATTAAAGGAGAAATCAAAAACTATCTGGAAACAAACGAAAATGATAATATGCCATACCAAACCATATGGGATGCAGCAAAAGTGGTCCTGAGAGGGAAACTCATAGCGATACAAGCCCACCTTAACAAATAAGAAAAAGCCCAAATAAGCAACCTTAAATTACACCTAACAGAACTAGAAAAAGAAGAACAAACAAAGCCCAAAGTCAGCAGAAGGAGAGAAATAATAAAAATCAGAGCAGAAATAAATGAAATTGAGACAAAAAAACAGTAGAAAGGATTAATGAAACAAAGAGTTGGTTCTTTGAAAAGATAAACAAAATTGACAAACCCTTAGCCAGGCTTACTAAGAAAAAAAGAGAAAAGGCTCAAGTAAATAAAATTAGAAATGAAAGAGGAGAAATTGCAACGGATACCATGGAAATACAGAGGATTATAAGAGAATACTATGAGAAATTATATGCCAACAAATTGGACAATCTAGAAGAAATGGATAAATTCTTAGACTCATACAACCTCCCAAAACTGAACCAAGAAGAAATGGAGAATCTGAATAGACCAATCACAAGTAAAGAGATTGAAATAGTAATCAAAAACCTCCCAAAAAATAAAAGTCCAGGACCACATGGCTTCTCCAGTGAATTTTACCAAACATTCAAAGAAGATTTAATACCCATCCTTCTCAAACTATTCCAAAAAATAGAGGAAGATGGAACACTTCCTAAATCATTCTATGAGGCCAACATCACCCTGATACCAAAGCCAGACAAAGACAATACAAAGAAAGAAAATTACAGGCGGATATCGCTGATGAACATAGATGCAAAAATCCTCAACAAAATATTGGCAAACCGAATACAGCAATACATTAAAAAGATCATACACCATGATCAAGTGGGATTTATACCAGGGACGCAGAGATGGTTCAACGTCCGCAAATCAATCAACATGATATATCACATCAACAAAACAAAGAATAAAAACCACATGGTCATCTCAATAGACGCAGAGAAGGCATTTGACAAGATACAACATCCATTTATGATAAAAACTCTCAACAAAATGGGAATAGAAGGACAGTACCTCAACATAATAAAGGCTATTTATGACAAACCCATAGCCAACATCATACTCAACAGGGAAAGACTGAAAGCCATTCCTCTGAGAATAGGAACGAGGCAGGGCTGCCCACTCTCACCACTCCTGTTCAACATAGTACTGGAGGTTTTGGCCAGAGCAATTAGGCAAGAAAAAGGAATAAAAGGAATCCAAATAGGTAACGAAGAAGTGAAACTCTCACTATTTGCAGATGACATGATTTTATACATAGAAAACCCTAAAGAATCCATTGAAAAACTATTAGAAATAATCAACAACTACAGCAAAGTTGCAGTACAAAATCAATCTACAAAAATCAGTTGCATTTCTGTATGCTAATAATGAACTAACAGAAAGAGAGCTCAAAAAGATAATACCATTTACAATTGCATCAAAAAGAATAAAATACCTAGGAATAAATCTTACCAAGGAGGTGAAGGACCTATACAATGAGAACTACAAGACATTATTGAAAGAAATCAATGATGACACAAAGAAATGGAAAGATATCCCATGCACGTGGATTGGAAGAATAAACATAGTTAAAATGTCTATATTACCTAAAGCAATCTACAGATTCAATGCAATCCCAATCAGAATCCCAATGACATTCTTCACAGAAATAGAAAAAAGAATACTAAAATTTATATGGGGTTTGGGGCCGGCCCCGTGGCTTAGCGGTTAAGTGTGCGCGCTCCGCTGCTGGCGGCCCCAGTTCGGATCCTGGACACGCACCGACACACCGCTTCTCCGGCCATGCTGAGGCCGCGTCCCACATACAGCAACTAGAAGGATGTGCAGCTATGACATACAACTATATACTGGGGCTTTGGTGGAAAAATAAATAAATAAAAATTAAAAAAAAATAAAAAAACAAAAACAAAACAAAAAAAAATTTATATGGGGCAACAAAAGACTCCGAATAGCTAAAGCAATCCTAAGAAAAAAGAACAAAGCAGGAGGCATCACAATTCCTGACTTCAAAACATACTACAAAGCAATAGTAATCAAAACAGCATGGTACTGGTACAAAAACAGACACACAGATCAATGGAACAGAATTGAAAGCCCAGAAATAAAACCACACATATACGGACAGCTAATTTTCGACAAAGGAGCTAAGAACATACAATGGAGAAAGGAAAGTCTCTTCAATAAATGGTGTTGGGAAAACTGGACAGCCACATGCAAAAGAATGAAAGTGAACCATCTGCTATCGCCATTCACAAAAATTAACTCAAAATGGATCAAAGACCTGAAGGTGAGACGTGAAACTATAAAACTTCATAGAAGAAAATATAGGCAACACATTATTTGACATTGGTCATAAAGGAATCTTTTCGGATGACATGCCTACCCAGACTAGGGAAACTAAAGAAAAAATAAACAAGTGGGACTGCATCAGATTAAAGAGCTTCTGTAAGACAAACGAAACCAGAATCAAGATGAACAGACAACCCACCAGCTGGGAGAGAATATTTGCAAAACATACATCTGACAAGGGGTTGATCTCCATAATACATAAAGAACTCACACAACTGAACAACAAAAAAAACAAACAACCTGATCAGAAAATGGGCAGAGGAAATGAACAGACACTTCTCCAAAGAAGATATACAGATGGCCAATAGGCACATGAAAAGATGTTCAACATCACTAATCATCAGGGAAATGCAAATCAAAACAACACTAAGATATCACCTCACGCCTGTTAGAATGGCTATAATCACCAAGACAAAAAACAACAAGTGTTGGAGAGGATGGGGAGAAACAGGAACCCTCATACACAGCTGGTGGGAATGTAAACTGGTGCAGCCTCTATGGAAAACGGTATGGAGATGCCTCAAAGAATTAAAAATAGAGATGCCCTATGACCCAGCCATCCCACTACTGGGAATCTATCCAATGCACCTGAAATCAACAATCCAAAGAGGCTTATGCACCCCTATGTTCATTGCAGTATTATTCACCATAGCCAAGAAGTGGAAGCAACCTAAGTGTCCCTCAACTGACGATTCGATTAAGAAAATGTGGTGTATATATATATACAATGGAATACTACTCAGCCATAAAAAAAGACAAAATCGTCCCATTTGCAACAACATGGATGGGCCTGGAGCGTATTATGTTAAGTGAAATAAGCCAGAAAGACAAACACTGTATGATCTCACTCATATGTGGAATATAAACCAACACATGGACAGAGAAAACTGTATTGTGGTTACCAGGGGCAAGGGGGGTGGGGGGTGGGCACAAGGGGTGAAGGGAGTCATGTATATGGTGATGGACAAACAAAAATGTACAACCCAAAATTTCACAATGTTAAAAACTATTAAAACATCAATAAAAAAAAAATAAGGAAATTCTGCCATTTGTGACAACATGGATGAACCTAGAGGGCATTATGCTAAGTGAGATAAGCCAGAGAAAGACAAATACTGGATCACTTGTATGTGGAATCTAAAATTTTTTTAAAAAGTCAAACTCACAGAAACAGAGTAGAATGCTGGTTGCCAGGGGATGGGGGAAATGGGGGAGATGTTGGTCAAAAGGTACAAATTTTCAGTTATAAGATGAATAAGTTCTGAAGATCCAATGTACAGCATGGTGACTATAGTTAATACTGATTGTATACTTGAAATTTGCTAAGAGAGCAGATCTCAAGTACTCTCACCAAAAAAAAAAAGAGGTAACTATGTGAGGGGATGAGTGTGTTAATTAACCCGATTGTGGTAATCATTCCACAATGTATATGCACATCAAATCATCACACTGTACACTTTAAATATATACAATTTTATTTGTCAATTATACCTCAATAAAGCTGGGAGAAAAAAAGAATGACCCTGCTTAAAAAAAAAAAAAAACACTCTTTAAAAAAGGACACCAGGATAAACATTGAATAAAGCCAGCTAAGCTGCCTCCCTGTTATGAAAATGCAGAGCCTTTCCCTCTTTTATCCAAATGCTTCTATGCTCCAGCTTTTTCTGGGTACCTACTATCTATTGTCCCAGGTCCTGAGGGTAAAACCAAAGAAAGACAGAAGGAAAAGACAGAAAGAAAAGACAAGTCCCCTGACCTCTCTGAAGTAAAACAGGTAATAGAATTGCTGGGAAGGAACTGACTAAAGCTTTTCCAACTCTCCAGGTTAAGTGTGGAACCACATTCTAACCAGTGCTATCCGAGGGAACATTCTGCAATGATGGAAATGTTCTATATCTGCACTGTCCAATACAATAGCCGCTAGTCAAATTATTGGTTACTTGAATTGTGGCTAGTGCAATTGAGGAACTGAATCTTTTAATTTTATTTAATTAATTTAACCTTAAATTTAATCAATGTAATGTCTAATTGATTGACTTAATTTATATTTAAGTAGCCACGTGTGGCTAAGAAGCTACCATATTTGACAGTGCAATTCTACACATACTTCTATCATAATACTTACCATTGATATTGTAGTTCCCCAATGATAAGGTTCTCCTAGTTGTAATCACCATCAATTTAATAGCTATTGAAGGGGGAATAAAAGACTACATTCAACATACATGGCAGGGTTAAGACTCATCTGGATTTCAGAAATGCTAAAGCCTGGGGAGCAAAATGCACTTTAGAACAGAGGAGATCCAGTAGCTGTGTTTTCTAGGCCTCTTCCCTTTGGAAGTGAGCAGCCTGTGAAAAAGAACCCTCCAGTACATCTGTGCTTACAATAGCACACAGCACAGAGAAGGTGTTCAATAAACATTTGCTCAGTAAAGTGCCAAAACAAGCGTCTCTCTCTCCCCGCTGGTATTCTAAGAGCAAGGGACTGGATCTGTAATATCTGTATTCCCAGCACCCATGCAGTGCTCAGAATATAATATGTACTCAATATTTGTGTTTTTTAATTGGCATGCAATAACAAAAGTGGAAAGAATGGTGCGGCTACGAATAACATTTTGAAGACAGAAGCAGGAGAACTTGCTGACCAGAATGTGGAACTAAAGGGAGAACTCTAGTACCATGAACAGAAAAAAGAAAGTCTGGAAGAGGAGCTGAGTTTGGGGAAAGCAGCTCAATTTAAGACAATGGCACGTGGCACCTACTACTTACAAAACTGTATGCTAAATACTTTAAGAACTACAAAGATGCAACTTGCTCTCCAGAAGTTACAGTCCAGTAGACAGCATGTTATGTATGTAACTACAGGCAAAAAAATTATAAATGCTGTAAGAGGGACACTGAAGAAGTGTTATGGATGTGTACAAGAAAGAAAAGCATATTCCCAGAAGTTCAGGGTTAGAGTTAAAACAATAAAGCATGAAAGGTCAGAAAGAGGAAGAAGACGGTCAAAGGCAGATTGTTAAAGAAAACAAAAATATTGCAGGGGAAGAAGGCTAGAAATGGAAGTAGGAAGACTGGGAGTGTGTGACAGAAAAGAAGGGAAGAGAGTTGAAGGACATCCAGACTATCAAATGCCATAAAGTAGTAAATATGTGCCCAAAAGCCCTAACGTTACTACTCACAATCCAGTTCAGGTCCTGCGTACTCTCAAACCGCTCAGATTCCCCCAGGCTCTAATTAATCTCACTTCCCCATATGTTCCCATTGTACTATTAAGATACAGGTCAACAGACAAGAACCATGTACTATTAAACTCAGTACTTGGTAGACATAACACAGTATCTTGGACATATGGGATATAATATACTCAGTTGAGTATAATTATACTAAAATATTTTCTGGACTGAATTTATACATAATAACAGCTTATTCACTCAGGGCACATCAATGAAAACTATATCTCAGCAAGACTGGGTTGTGTCATCAGTTTAAGTGGCTAGAACTTCTCTTCCATTCAATTTGTTGGGCACCAACTGTGGATCAGACACTGTGTACAAAAGCTCCTCAAAGGAAGAGCTCATAGAAGAGGCAAACAGGTGAATTAACTACACACGAGAAGTGCTTAAAAAGGTATATGCAAGGTGTTTTACATGCCCAGAAGAGGTAGAAACTATGTATGCCTGGGAGAGGGGGCAAATTCTAATTGGGGAAAAGCCTGCACAGCGATCTTATTTGAACAGAGTGCCTCACAGAGAGGCACTGTGAAATATTCAATTATCTCTCTTATATTGTAAAAAAGCATGTTATTCATGGAAAATGGACTTTTTGAAAAGTACAAAATGCATTACAAAAGTCCATTTGCACTGTGCACTCAAGCCGCATTGGCCCTCCGGCATGTCTCTTAATAGACCTAACAGTTACCAACTTCCCATTACCTCTGTGAAACAGACCAGCTGGTGCCAACAGTACAAATGTTTTTGGCTAATAGCTAACTAGTTCAATTTCACACCTCTCTTCCCTTAAATTGAGCTGAAGGCTTAGCATCCAAAAGTCAGTTGCATTTCTTCCCAAAAACTATTTGTCAACTCCTCTTATAATAGCCATCACATCGTTTTCAACTAAATAGTATGTAAACCAATTAAAAGAAAGTTGCAGTTTCTGTGAAAATTATATTGGATGTTTTGGCAAGATTCAATAAAGGTGATGAGTCACTTTAAAAATGTGGCTGTCAAATTAGATATGGGTTAGATAATGTTAAAAGACAGAAGAAAACGGTAAAAATCTACAATTCTGCCCTAGGTGGTTTCATAAGTTGTCTATATTATTGCTCCACTTTCAAGAAATCAAAACTGGACCTACTGTACAGATAGGATGGATTATGAGAACGGTTCACCCAAGAAAGATGACACTGAACTTCAGTCAGCTGATCCATACTCAGAAAAAAGGTCTGGGCCCTACATCAAAACACTAGCAAAGAAACATGCTTTATGACAAAATATTTATGTTATTTGTGCATTCTTAAAGAATTACTTAGAGCTTTACCAATTTTTGAAATTAACTTTCCAATTATTGACTTCAGTCCATCAAATAAGGGGGCTCCCATCAGAAACATCGCGCTAACACTTATTCCTTCAAGTCTCTGCACAAAGGCCCCCTCCTTCAGAAAGCCCCAAGACTATTTACTAACTGCCTCTTCAAAATACCCTCAACTGGGGCTAGGCTGCTGCTATTGGTTTCAACCTCAAACAATTTTTTAAAAAACAAATTCATTATGGATAATGAAAATTCTATTAACATTTTTTCCTTTTGATCTTGATGCACAAAGAGTAAAACAAAATGACCTCATAAAACACTGCAGAGATAGATCTTACAAAGATAACATGTGGGGGAAATAGTAGTTGTCCAAAAGGATCTGTGAAAATCCAAGGTAAACAATTTAAAGAAAGATAACATTTCTACCTTGGTGGAGGAGAAATAAGTAGGAAATAAGTCCACATATTTGAAAACAAACTAAAGAAGAAAATATAAATATGAACCAATACGAACAAAAATCTAGATATCACAGACAAATGCTAGACTGGTTCTAACAAGGAAATGATGTTTGCAACTTGATTTTAACATTAATGATACATCAACTGATCACCCACTGCCACATTTTATTATGTACAAAGGAATCATTCATGAAACCAGGGAGTACACATCATAGTCTTTGTTCTTAAAGTATTGTTAAATTAATTAAACAAGGAGGCCATTAGACTGAGGTGGTGGCCTACATAGGCAAACCAAAATCTAAGCTGGTAAATGCCTCAAGGTTAGGAAATCAAAACCTAAGGAGAGCCAATCACAAATAGTCAACTAGGCCTTAAGCTACAGCCAATCAAATATTTCCTCTCTTTGCTACTGCATCTTCTCTATATAAGTCTTTCCCCTGGCTCCTGTCAGCAGAGAGCTCCTAACCACTGCCAGTTTGGCACTGCCCAATTCAAATTGATTTTTTCTCAAACTCACAAAAATTTTAATATGCCTCAGTTTACCTTTTAACACTAACTTACAATTCAATTGTGAAAACTGGAATTAATACATGAAAATTTTGTGCCCAGAGATTAGGACAATATAGGTGTCCAATAAATGTTTACTGGTTTCATTGAGAGAGAAACATTTCACGGCTGGCCCCATGGCTGAGTGGTTAAGTTCAGCGTGCTCCACTTCAGCAGCTCAGGTTCGGTTCCCGGGCATGGACCTACACCACTCGTCAAGCCATGCTGTGGTGGCGACCCACAACAAAATAGAGGAAGATTGACACAGATGTTAGCTCAGGGCTAATCTTCCTCAGCAAAAACAAAAACAAAAACAAAAAAGAATTAAACATTTCAAGATCCCACTTAATACATCAAGACAACAGGCAAGATGAAATGATTCAGATTCATGATTACCAAATGAACTATACAAATCACAATGGTCATAAACATTCAAAGAAAAGAGTGCTTGTTTTAGACTGGGGAGGTTATGTTTTACACAAGAAAGAGGATTTGGACTAGGACTGGAAAAATGGGTGGGGTTACAGTTAAATTGAGCAAAAAGAAAAGGGCACATTCCAGCAAAATTTGGTTAAAAACACTAGAGGATTACTATAAATAATGATGATGATATTATATAACGTGCAAAGTGCTTTCATGTTTACCATTTCACTGGACATGGTAACCACCCAGGGAATTAACTCACAACCCAGAGAATCATACACTTGAAATGAGATAGGGAAAGTTCAAAATTCCACATTTTAAAAGAGAAGAAACTGGGGTATGGTTAGATTCCACAGGTTTTTGAATGTAAAGCTAAGAAACTTGGATTTCAGCCTGTAAACATTGGGAACTTATTACAAGTTTTGTTACAGATTTTTTTTTTTTTTTTTACAGTGACATAACAATGAAAAAACTACTTGAATTAGAATATTGGCAAACACAATTCAAGGAAAATGGAACATTCATCATTCATCCACTCCACAAATATTTACTCAGTAAGTACTCGATGCTAGTCACTATACCAGATGTTAGCAGTACTGTAGTGAACAAAACAGACCAGACCCTGCCCTCATGGAGCTTAAAATCCTAAGAGATGCAAAAAATTCCATTAGAACAAAATATTTCAAACAAAAAATCTGGTAGCACACCAGATATTCAAATGTGATAAAATAATAACAGCTAAAACATATAGATAGCATTTTGTGCTAAGCACTGGTCTAGCTGCTTTATTTATATTAATTTATTTAATCCTCCCAAAAATCCTTTTATGGTCCTTGGCTACCAGAAATCTCATTTTACCAACAAGGAGACTAAGAGAGCAGTCAGAACTGGAATTCAAACCCAGGCAGTCAGGCTCCAGAATCCCCATACTTAGCCATTATGCTATATCCTTAACAGATAAGTCACATAGCTTAAAACAGTACTTTTGGAGCACTTCCATACATGGCCATGATGCTAAGTATGTTTACACATTATCAAATTTAATCCTAACACTTTATAAAGATAAGAAAACAGTCCCAGAGTCATTAAATACCTTGTCGCTGGTCACACAGCTAGGAAGTATCAACGCCAGAATCAAACCAAGGTTTTTTCCAACCCCCAAAGGGGTATTTTTAACTCTGACGTTATTTTACAAATAAGACAATGGTTATTTGTAAGCCTCACTGAATGCATCCTGAGTAGAAAAATGAACTGGGAAAACCAAAAATGTGATCAACAGATCTATCTAAAAATTTGTAAAAAGAAGTGAATTTAGCAAGCTTGCTTAAGACTATATGGAATGTTCCATGTGTAGGGCGAAGGAGATATGTTAATACCGCTGTCTGCAATAGGTCCATGGATGTCCCACCACTGTGAAAGATGACATGAGTAGAGCCATGTTAAAATAGAGCCGGAGCAGCCATTTCAGAGGAATTGCCTTGCACATCTTGTTTTCTTTATCTTTCAAACCGGACCAAACTGCCAGCATTCCAATAAGTCAGTAAGGACAAGAATAACCTGTCCGTAAGGCCTGATGAAATTGGACTTTGCTGATGACCAGATAGCTAACCAATCAATGAAGGACAAACCTAGCCTTATCTTATCAAGCACCAATGACCTCTTCTTTAATACAACTCACCTCATCCTCCCTTTTCCCCATAAAAACCCTAAACTTCTTTCCTGTAATTGGGACACTATTTGGGTTTCTACGTGAATCTGTGCTCCTCAAACAGCAATTCATTAAGAGCAATTCAATAAATGCTTTGCCTCTTAAATTGGTTTCTGTCATTTGTAGGCTGACACCACCAATGCTATACAGGGTCTTAATTTTACTAAGAGCCCTTATTTCACTACTCAAGCCAACCAACTACGAAAAGCTAAATACAGAGCAAACTCTGAGATGTGAATCACTTATTCCATTAAAGTTTGTATATTTGCTGGTTCATCCATTAAGAAGTTTTCCCCTCAAATCTCCAGAGCCTAATTATAATTGCTAATTTTTTCCTACTTTCTAGAGATTAAATGAAAAACCTGACTATTGACAGCAGAGTCATGCTTAGAGTGCAACAAATTGGGCCATTTACTCCGGCCCCAAACTTAGGAAGCTCCTTGCAGCTGTTGCATGAACCAGAAAGGTGGTCTTACAAAGAATCAGCACAAGGGCAAAAAATTAAATTGGCACATACAATCAGTATCGGCACAAAAACCTTCTCTCGAAGCCTTTTTTCATTATGACTAAAACAGTGGAGCATTTGTCTTCCAAATTCCAACGTCTTCTCTACCAACCACTGAATTTTAAAGCCTATTTTAACGATTTTAGCAGCATAAACTATAAAGGGGGAGAGTAAAACAGTAAGAGATGAAGACGTGATTTAGGAATGGGCTTAACATACCATTTAATAAAACGATTCACTCATTCAACAAATATTTATCCAGCACCTACTGAGGCTGGAAATACAATGGTTAGCATTCTTCTACATCCCAATATATCCTTTTTTTACCCTGGCCAGAAACTGGGCAGATCACCCTTCAAGGCCCACATCTATAAAATGGAGCTAATAGCTATTCTCATAGAAATATAATGGCTTAAATGTGGCAGACCAACCTTTAAAGTGTTCTGTGCTCAAATAAACACAGTTTAAAGATTGAAAGGTTTTCAGAACAGCATGTCTGAAAACAAACAAACAAAAAAAGCCTAGAAAGGTAAAAATATATATAGTAAGCTAATATTTATCCCTGGACAGGAAGCAGCCTTAAACATCTCTATATCCCTCAAGGCATTTGGCATACTGCCCTTCATTTAATAAGGGTTCAGTAAATCCACGTGATTTTTTTTTTTCTATCTCTCTCTCTCAGGTATGGAGTACTGTAGTTATTTTAATAATCTGGCAAAGGAAAAAGAATGCACAAAAGGAACTAATATTTACTGCTGCCTGTTATGTACCAAGTACTGTGTTGCGCACTTCATCTATGTTATTTCATTTAATTTTCACAGCCACCTTGTGAGGTATGTATTAATAATCACAAAACCAGGAATGGATTTTCATTTCCAAGAATCAGATCATAATAAATCTAAACTAAAAAAATTAGCAACGGATCTTACATTTGGCAGCGTTTGCTTATTTCATGTTAAAAGGAAAGAATCAAGTGAACCCCACAAAAGGATATTAAAAAAAAATTTATTAACATGAAAATATACAAAGAAAAATATAGATGGCCAATAAATAAATTCTGTAAATGTTCAATCTTACAAGTAATTTTTTAAAATTCAACAAAAAATAATGAGAAACCATTTGACCAGATTGGCCAAAATAATAAACATTTTTAACTGGCAACCTTCCCTTTAGGTGAATCAGCAGTGTTTCCTCTACACCCTTCACAGGTGTGGCACACACCCATCTGTGTCATCTACCATCACCTGTGATTCTCAAGGGGGCTATAAGACTAGTGTCCTAAGAAAATGATCAAAGATGTACTCGAGGATTCACTTTAAGACATTCTTTGCCATGATGTCTACAAAAGAGAAAAAGGAGAAACCACATGAGGTACAGGACTCTGAAGCTCTGCTTTAAAATGGCTGACCGAACACCACGTGTTTACCTTTCCTCCCACACTAAAACCCAGTGAAATAAGCAAAAGAAATATAAAACTAAATCCAGAGCAGCCCTGGGAATGTAGGAGATGCTCCCAGCAGATAGATCAGTGAGGGATTCCAAGGAGCTACGAGCAGGTTAAGATCGAATGGATGGCAAAGCCCAACAGAGCTGAAGAACCCACACCTTCATGTAGGCAAATAAAAGAGATCTCCTCCAAAAGATACATTTTTCCAGAAGAACCTTGAAAGATAACAAAATTACAGGTAGTAGGGACTAAGAAAAGAAATGGCTTAATAGAAAAGCACATAATTGGAGAGTTGTGAAACACCTTTCCCCGTGCCCACTCCCTGCCCTGTCAGCAGGACTACTGCCAGCATTTACCCAGTCCTGCCTCTCGCAAATGATAGTTCAGACAAGGAACACTCCTCAATAACGTTGAGGCCAGAGAAGTGGGGAAAGGTGCCGATTAACTGTAAGTGCCATGAGGAATAGCAAGTCCCACCACCCAGCAAGCTAGCGACCTACACACTCTACAGAAAAACCCTGCACTCCAGGCAAAGGAGATAGCCTAAGTAAAGACATCATGTTTGAAACAGAATTTTATGGGGAACTCTACAAGCCTGAGCATAGCGTTTGAGGCAGACAGGGAAAGGATGTGAGGCTGGAGAGGCTGATAGGCAGAGAACATACCAAGGAGAGCCTGATGGGCCATATAAGGGAATTCAGACTTTCTTCTCACTTTCTCCTTCTCCTGTCAGCAAGAAAGCACCACTGCAGGTGATATGATCAAAATCACATTTTATATGATACTAGCAACTGTGGATAATATATCTGAGTTAGACAAGACTCAACTATCTATCTTAGGAGGCTAGCTGGATGGTGGAACCATTAACCTTTCTCTTTTTTTTCCTTCCAATTAAGGAGGAGGAGCAAGTTGGAGGAAAGGATGCTGTACTTCACATTAGACAAGCTGAGTATAAGGTATAGGCAGCATATTCAGGTATAGATTTCCAGCAAGTTATTAAGAATGAGTCTGAAGCTTGGTAGGGAAAAGTCAAGGAAGAACTCAGAAATTTAGAAAAACATCTGCATATGAGTAGAACTGAAACTCTGGGTCTAATTGAAACAATGACCTATGATAACACTTGGCCAAGAAGTCAAACCCAAGTCAACAGCAGTATGTAAAGAGTAAGTGGATTGAGATGAGCTCACAGAGGATGCAGAGAAAGAAATGTAAGAGAAGGACATGGAGAACAAGGATGCCAAGGGAACACACTGCTTCAAGGAGATAGTGATTAACAGCGTCAGGTGCAACAGAAATGTCAAGTAAAATTAGGACTAAACGAATCCACTAGATGCAGCACACAGGTCACAGGCAATCTCAGCAACACCAGTTTTAGTGTGAGAGTGGGAAGTCAGAGAGCAAGAGCTGAAGTTTGAGAAGCGAAAGAGAAATGGATAGACTATATAGATCACTCTCTCAGAGTCTAGATGAGAAGGGGAGGAGAAGGTTGGGTAGCTAGGAGAGGAGTAGACAAGTGGTTCAGGGAAGGTTTTCTAGGACGAGAACCTTAGGAATAAGATAACGGGCAGAGAAAAACAGAGGAATCAAAAGCGAGACTCTAGGGATACAGCAAGGTTACTGAACCTCGGCACTACCAACATTTGGGACCAGGTAATTCTTTGCTGCAGAGGGCTGTGCTGTGCATTGTAAGATGTTTAGCAGCATCTCTGGCCTCTACCCACCAGATGCCGATAGCACACACCACCACCACTACCACCACTCTAGTTGTGACAACCAAAAATGTCTCCAGACATTGCCAAATGTCCCCTGGGGGAGCAAAATTGCCCCTGGTTGAGAACCACTGGGATACAGGATGGGGAGGATAAGAGGGAATAACTGATGGAAAAAGACTGCCAAGCAGCAGCACTGAAACAGAGGGCACTGGGCAAGGGACTGGCCTCAAACAGCAGCAGAAGCACCTCATCCTCTGAGACAAGAGGAAAGAGCAGCTCTGGGGAGAGATGGATTAATCAATTTACAGATGGAGCCAGAAGCTGCAGAAAATCAGCCAGAAGGCCCTCCATATTTGCAGTGGAGTGGAGGCAAGGCTGTGTGCTGAGTATGAGTGGTGACGATTTAGCGGCAGAGTTGAGAACAGTGGCTAGGGATTGTAACAATTAACAGGGACTGGTAGCTGGCAGGTCACACCAGAGAAGACCAATTGAAGTTGGAAACCATCATATTCCCTTCTCTCCCTGAGAATGCTAAAATGCACCTTCCCATAGAAATCACCTTCTACATACTGATTATAGTCCCAAAGAGCTCACAAGTCTATATGAATTAACAGCATCATGGAAAGAATAGACTCCTGAGGTTTACCTGGGAAACTAACCCCATTTTTTTAAATAACATAGTTCCTATAATATGAACTGTGTTCTATACAATCAATATCTAAATGAACTTCTGGAAAATAATCTGTTCAAGTTAGAGGTTGCCTGTAGTTGCAATTACTTCCTGGTTCTTTTTTTTTTTTTTTTTTTTTTGTGAGGCAGATCAGCCCTGAGCTAACATCCATGCTAATCCTCCTCTTTTTGCTGAGGAAGACTGGCTCTGAGCTAACATCTATTGCCAATTCTCCTCCTTTTTTTTCCCCAAAGCCCCAGTAGATAGTTGTATGTCATAGTTGCACATCCTTCTAGTTGCTGTATGTGGGACGCGGCCTCAGCATGGCCGGAGAAGTGGTGCGTTGGTGCACGCCTGGGATCCGAACTCAGGCTGCCAGTAGCGGAGCGCGTGCACTCAACCGCTAAGCCATGGGGCCGGCCCTACTTCCTGGTTCTTAACTGGATGAACTACTTCCTGACCAACAGTCAGGAAGACTAGAACACAAAGGAGTGACTGAAAAGACAAAAGCTTATTAAACGAGATTCTTCACAGGGCAAAGACCTGCTCACTCCTGCCCTCTAAACCAAGGGCTGCAAACTCAAATGATTATGGGACCAGGAAATTGGAGACAGTGCCTCAAGTCCATGCATGGGAAAGAAGCTGGAAGTGAACCACCAGCATAAAGCCAAGAGATACACAAGGCTGTCCTTCAGCGAATAAGAAAAAAGAAAAGCTACACACAGCAGCCCAGGGCTTTGTGTAGAAGGAATGACCAAAGCAAAAAGGAAAACCCAAGTCTTTGCTCTACCACAGATATTGATTCTAAATTCAATATCTGACCTCTGGATGCCAGAAACCCATCTGAGAATAGACCAAAACCTCTCCAGGAGCAGTGAACCCAAAGGGTCCCATCAGAGACAAATGCAAAACCACCCAAAGGAGCATCCCAAAAGACAGGCCCAGGCAAATAATTCCTAAATTGTCAAATATTGCAAACTACACAAAGAAACAAGCAAAACTTGGAGAGATAGAGGAAAGACAAATGGGAGATTTCATTCCTCAAGAACAACTAAGAAAATAATCCAAAGGAGACAAACATAACTATATTTTAAAATATTCCAAGAAAAGATGAGAAAATGCCCTTATAAAAAATTAAAAAGTAGATTTGAAAGAAAACAACACAGAAATTTTTACATTTAAAAATACAGTCAAGGGCTGGCCCCGTGGCTTAGCAGTTAAGTGCGCGTGCTCCGCTGCTGGCGGCCTGGGTTCGGATCCCGGGTGTGCACCAACGCACCGCTTCTCTGGCCATGCTGAGGCCACGTCCCACACACAGCAACTAGAAGGATGTGCAGCTATGACATACAACTAGCTACTGGGGCTTTGGGGGAAAAAAATAAATAAAATTAAAAAAATTAAAAATACAGTCAAATGTTTTTAGGGAAAATTCTCAATAAATAGATTAACCAATGAGTCTATTGCTAAACATAGCTCAACATTGCTAGACATAGCTAAAGAGAAATTAGTGAAGTCTAAGATGGGTGTCAGAAAATCACCAGAAGTAAAAATGGAAAATATTAAAGAAAATTTAAGCAACATGGAGGATACAATGAAAAACTCCAATATATATCTAAATAACCATTCCAAAAATGGAAAATGGAGAAGCAATGTTTAAAAAGATAATAACTCGAGCCAGCCCTGATGGCCTAGTGATTAAAGCTCAGTGCTCTCACCACTCCCACAGCCCGGATTCAGTTCCCAGTAACGGAACCACACCACTCATCAGCAGCCATGCTGTGACAGCAGCTCACATA
Organism: Diceros bicornis minor; assembly: GCF_020826845.1. Classification (NCBI taxonomy): domain Eukaryota; kingdom Metazoa; phylum Chordata; class Mammalia; order Perissodactyla; family Rhinocerotidae; genus Diceros; species Diceros bicornis. Next base: position 15,293,580 of record NC_080781.1, on the reverse strand, counting down.
TAAGAACTAGAAGGACTTACCACTAGGTTATACAACTATGTACTGTGGCTTTGGGGAGGGAAAAAAAAAAAAGAGGAAGAGTGGCAACAGATATTAGCTCACAGCAAATCTTTCCCAGCAAAAAATATAAAAATAAAAAGATAATGGTTAAGAGTTTTTTCCACAACTGAAGGCATCATGAGTCTTCAGACTGACGGAGTACACCAAATAAAAGCAGGATAAATAAAAACCAATCTACATCTAGAGATATCGCAAAGAAACTGCAGATCAAAAACAAGGAAAAAATCTTAAAGGTAGCCCAAGAGAAGAGATAATTACCTACCTACAAAGAAACTACACCTGAACTGACTAAAGACTTCTTATTAAGAAGACTTGTCAAAACACAAGAGAAGAACATTATCAAAGTGTTGAGGGAAAATAATTGTCAATGTAAATTCTGTACCCAGCTCAACACTCATTCAAGAGAAAAAGTGAAGTAAAGACACTTTCAGAAACACCAAGACCAAGTTTACCACTAACAGGCCTTTAGTGAAAGAAACACTTAAGAACATTTTTTATAAAGAAGGAAACTGAACCCAAAAGGAAGAAATAGGTGAATGAAGAACAGTGAGCAAAGAAATTTGGAAAACATGTAGATTAGCTAATATTCACTATTTTCATAGGCTTCAGGTAGCTTAAGGCAAAACTAAAGCATAGATAACTAACATGGAAGAGGGGATGAGGGTTAAAAGGTAAACTATTCTAAAATCTTTGTCTTATTCAGGAGGATAGTTATAATAATTAAGCTTAGACTTAGTTAAATGTACATGTGAAAATTTTAAGGGTAACCAAACTTCTGTCTTCCACCCTAGAATAAGAAAGCTGGAAGGATCATAGTCGCCTGCCCTTACAAGGAAAAGAGCTGGACTAATTTCAAATTCATGACTTGCTTTAAATCCCTCATAGAACAACCAGTTGGCTCAAAATCTTAGGAGAGACAGGGCCTCCAAGGAAAGAGAAGACAACCTTGTACTCACCTGGGGTAGACTGCAACTGGATACTGATAAGAGGAGTTCAGCTAGAATAACCGGCAAATTGATAAAAACCTGAAGTGGCTTGCCAAAGGGACAGCGTGAAACCACTGGGGGTGGCAGAAACTGGGGAGACCCCAACCTTCTGCAGGGTCTTCCTCCACCAGCCCCACCAGGCACTCACAGAGAGGAAAGAGCCCTGAGGAGGGCCCATTGTGATGCAAACGTGGGGGGAAGGGAACTGCAGCTGTGCCTCAGGAGCCAGAAATACACTCAGATCCTTCTCTCCCTATCTCCACTAGGGAAGAAAAGCCTTCATCCGTGAAAGAAAGGCCAATAAGCACTTCTACCCTTAAAGCATTGGTGAAAACTCACTGCAGCTGGGGGAAGGGGTTGGCACCCTACTCCTGGGAGAGGGGCAGGATTCCACATTGAGCCCACCACAACAGCCAGGGGAGGGGCAAGATCTTGGGACACTGATACAGGTCTAAACCTGAGGTTTAATCAGAACAAAAGACCATACCCCACCATCACTCCCTACCTCCAAGCTCACCAACTTCCAGTAATAAGTAAACAGCAGAATACTACTGGCAGAGAAACAGGAGAAGAACAAGAGCATGTAAGGAGACCCTCTCTAAGCCACAGTTCAAAAGGAAGACCTGAAACTCAAAACAAAATAAACCAACTCCTCCTAATCACCAAGTCTGTCTATGAGAATTTGAAGCCTGAGGTACACTGAGGGTAACCACTGCAACAACCAAACTCAAACCCAGCCCAACTCCTAACTAGATTAACTCAAATCCCAGCACTAAAGGCCTAGCACAAGGAAAGACATGCCCATTTATAGACATAAATATTATGTATCTCAGTCTCTATTGTTCTACAAAATAAGTCAGGCTTGCAACAAAAAAATCACGAGGCATAAGAAAAGGCAAAGAAAAAACAACACTCAGAAAAAACAAAGAACATATCAGAACTAGACAGAGAATCAGATGTTGGAAATATCTAGAATGAAATTTAAAATACTATGAGTAACATATTTAGGGATCTAACCCAAAAGGAGAACAACATGCAAAACCAAATGAGTAATTCAGTAGAGAGATGGGAACTATAAGAAAGAATAAAATTAAAGTGCTAAAAATGAAAAACACAGTTAAGAGAAATGAAGAGTGCCTTCAACGAACTCTTAGTAGACTCAACCTAGTCAAGGAAAGAATCAACGAACTTGAAGATAGGTCAATAGAAATTACCCCAACCAAAACACTGAGTGAAAACAAAACATTCAAGAGCTGTGGGACATTATCAAACATACTGGTAATTGGAAACACAGACATAGGAGAGTGAAAGAGATAAAAGAAATATTTGAAGAGATAATGGTTGAAAATATTCCAAAATATTAATAATGAGATATCTAACCACTGGGATATCTAAATCCCAGGTGATCAGAGATTAGGAAGGAAGATAAATACGGAAAAAAAAAAAAATTTATTGCCACCACTCAGCACCAACACCACTCGAGACTGACTCCGTAAGCTCTGCTATTGCCACTCCTTAAAAACCAAACACCTCTGTCAACATGATCACCAGGTCATCAATTCAACTACACATGATGGCTACCTCACAATGCTCATCTCCATATGCAAGTCTCACCTGTGTAAATGACTGGTCAAACCTAGGTCACAAGCCTGTATCCTAGCTGTAAAAGAGATTGGGGCTGTGAGTTTTCTGGGAAAGTGGAACCCATAATGTAAGAAATTACCAAAATGTAGAGGGCATATTTAAAAGTCTACTACAGCATGCTAAAAAAAAAAAGAAAACCATCCATCTAACTGACCAGCTATTACTGTATGGTGGATTCTTTGGTGAAGTCATTGCATCCCCAGAGGGCCTTTCTGTAAGGCAAATATTTTACCTCAATGTGGTAACACTTTTAAAACCAGCTTTCCAATCTGAGGGACATAAGCAGTAATGGGGGGGGTGTGAAGCCACATGATAAATAAGCAAATATCTTCACAGAATGGTGGTTTTGTTAATGGTAAGTAGTATACAATGCAGAGATATCCAAACACAATTATGCACACACACACAAGAGTTTATTATGGAATAGAACTCAGCATTTCAATGAATTCATGCACTAATCCTGAAAAAACTCAAAAGAAATGTCACTCTCACAGTTGTCGACTTTGGCCTCCCCCTCATCTGCCACACTGTAAACATTGGTAGAAAAGTTTCAGGAGCCCCACAGGGAGTCATCAGCACCTAGTCATACACCAATATGGATCCAATTATAACACAGTTATGTCTGAGACTAGTGACTAGATATAGGACAAGCATGTCAACAGGGCAAGCAGAGAGGAAGATCCACTAAATATGTACCTGACAGAGAAGAGAAGCCACTGAACAAGGAAGGCACTGACATGAGAAGATAGGGAGGGGCCAGAGAAGAGGCACCTTTCATAAGAGAACTATTTATTGAGCATTTCCTATGTGCCAGGCAATGGGCTAGATGCTGAGGAGACAATAGTCAACACTCCATGCCTCCACGGAGCATACATGAGAAAACCAATTCCATCTGTTGATCCATTTTTCGAAAGGCCCACCCATATTTAAACTCCTGGTCTTAGTATTTACTTCGTATGCTCTCAGAGAAAAGTAAAAATGGACAGAAAAAAGCCAAAAGATGGCCATGAAGAAAGAAAATCAAGATCCTGGGATGGAGCTGGGGTAAAGGCATCAAAGCAAGACATGCAACACATAAATCCACGTGATTTCTTGCTATCCTCCCAGCTTTATATGTTCATTCTTAGCTCTATGTCTTTGAATACACCATCTGCCGGAAAACTCCTTCCCACCACCTGATATTCTGGGCCTCCTTTAAGACTCTTCACAAACAGTCAGGAATCACTGCCTTTCCCTATTCCCTTAAATCTGTATTAAGGGCACCCCTCCTGGCCTAGAACACCAACACCCTGTATTTCCACCTGAACGTGCATACCATCCTGGACTTCAGCCATTGTTTTCTGCCTCTTCTGCTGGATTACAAACTCCATGAGGGCACAACACTGCAGCTTGGCTGTGCATCTCCATCACTTACCATGATGCTGACATCCGTTCAGTTGCCTGAACACTTACACCAAGACCCCCAAACCGTTACCCTATCATAAGGTCAGCCAAAGACAGACAACGACGGCCTTCCTTTACCAACCCTGTGCAGAGGGACAGATTCGAAAGCACAACTCGAAATCAAGGGCAGTTGCTTTGGATGCTCAAGAAGCTGCTAGCACAAAATCATCAGCTTCAAACTCTAAAACCTGAGATGAGGCAACACTTTTAAAATAAATGTCCTAGGCTGGATAGGAAGTGAAAAAAGTAATGACACAAACCACTGCAAACTCTTCAAGCTACCAGCGCCAGGGGAAAAAAAAAAAAAAGATTAAAGCAACCAGGAAAGAATACAGAGCAGGTATAGCATGGTTCAAAAAAGCCTCAGAACTCAAGGCCAAAGTGAACTAAGCTAGAGGCTGCATCAAAATATAGATTTCAAAGGAAATGTTTGAAGGAGGAGGTGATGCTGTGGCTATTCTTGGTCTATGTGGAGGGGGAAAGCGGGCAACAGCATTCTATACAAGCACAAAGTGACAACTTTACACCGAGGGAGACCTGGATGAAAGCTCATTCAGTCATCAAGGCAAGCAAAAATTGAGCATGACTGAAGATTTCCAAAAAAGAACTGAACATGTAGGGACACTTACTGCAGAAAGAGAAAGAAACAAATCAGGATATATAAAATAACACCTTTACAGCACTTTTATATACATAAGCTCGCTTGAACATAAGCAGCTTGACAGAGACCAGTTTAACATAAAAGATAAGGTCAAAGAATGTGAACCCAACTTGAAAATGGTACTTTTGTTAAAGATTAGTGCTCCTAAACAATATTAACAAAATTCTCTAAAAACAGTGTAGGTGCTCAAATGAGATTTCATAAAATATGAAATAGCATAAATGCTGAAAAATATTAAACTAGATCTAAGACATTGTATTTGGGGGGAAAAAAGAATAAAGCAAATTCAACGTTGATATTTAATGAAACATTTCATTAAAATATTAAATACCTTGAGCAGATTAAAAGTGTCTGGGGGAAAAAACCAGCAAAAAGTTATGTTTAAATATGGAAGAAAGCTAAAACTGTCAGAAAAAAAAATTTTAACTCAGTTATAAATAGAAATGATTTCCTATATAAGGTTAACAGAATGGTGAAGGAAAAAGAAGCAGAGGAGCCTTTAGAAAATTAAAGGTAATTTCTATAAAAACAATGAAAAGAGTATCATAGACAACAATCAATCACGGAAGCAGTTGCAAAAATTTTAATGAGATGAGGGAAGAATATTTTACGTTGCAGAGATTATGACCTTTTTATTAAATTATCAAGGTTCCATTGAGCTAAAACTCGTTTTGGGAGGCATTTCACGTCATATCCCTGCTTAAAACCTTCAAAGCTTCCCAGGAGATTTAGGACAAGTTCAAAAACCCAGCAGATAGCCTACTAAGCCTTTTCAAGACCTGGCCCCAGCCTACTTCTGCTGGTCACCTGCTTTTCTACTTTCCAGCCATTCAGGATTTCTTTCAGTTCTTTCAAAGGTTGTGTTTCAAAAGCCTCTCTCTCTCACCTTGCCTGAGGGCATTTGGACCTTCAGACAGGAAAACTTATTTCCCCAACTAGACCAGGTCTTTCTCATCCTTAAGGTCTCACTTTAATGTTACCTCCTCAGTGTGGCCTTCCTACCTGCTCCCCCCAGGACAAATCCCCCATCCCTATCCTGTTTATATATTCCCACAGTGCCCTGTACTTCTCCTCTGCCTATATCTCAAGACTAAATTCTTTGAGGGCAGGACCTACTTCCCTTGTATGTACCACTCTATCCAGCCTCTATCACAGTTTGGTACACTATAGACATTCAATAAATATTTGCTAAATGAAGGACAGATCCTCAGGATGTAGGGCAGGTTATCTTAGAAACAATCGATAAAGTATGAAATACCAATTTGCACAAAATTAGCTTTTGTCTACCTCAACTATTTTCAATTTATTATTAACAATTAAAATAAAAGTTCTTTTCGTTTGCAATGCTAATCTTAAATTTTACTGGTAATATTACTAATAATAATTACTAGCAATTAAAGTTAATATGTCCCATGTTCCACAAGAGGCTGTCAAACCAGGGTGGCATGTGTGGATCAAGTCTAGGATATGTCACACATGAACCAGCTTTTGTAATCGCTGAAGGATTCCATTCATCAGGAAGCTAGTTTCTACTATTGGTCAATATCGGGGTATCTGGGCAAATTCAGGTTAAGTTGTTCTTCAACTATTACTTTTCACCATTTTTTATCTGCCATATCTTCCTCACATGATTGTGTGTGTGCTTAATCTGATTATTATAATATGATTTTACACTGCCAAGAACTTAATCTTTAGGCATAATACAAAATCTAAAATTGCAACTTACCTAAAATAATTTAAGGCAGTCTTAAAAAAAAAAAAACAACATAATGTATTCATCCATATGTTTTGTTAACTGCCAGAAACCAAAGTTCTTACTTTCAAAATCACTATTTCCCTCTAAGTCAAAAAAAGTTACATTGTCAGAAAGCACTTCATATGTTACTATTTGATATTAGGCCTTTCTCTTACACAGGATACAAAGCAACAACAGAATCATAGAGCCATAGCTGTTAAACAGTTAAAAAAAAAATAAACCTATTTCAAACCAGTTATGATTGAATTTACAGTAAATTATTATCATCAGAGCAGTGCTGTGCCCTATCTGTTTGTTATTAAAAATCCAGACACAAACTACCACACAAGGAGTTATTGATTTACCTGCCTGGCACTTGTAAGGGTCACTTTCCATAGAGAAAAGTTCATATAAAAGCAATGAAAGTTAGACAGTTTCCAAAACACTTTACTTCCAACCAAACCACTGCATTCCTCTCTTATGTGTACTCCAAAAACAACATCCCTAAGCTATCCTATCAGCAGTGTCCATCTACACACAGTACGCTGAGCCAAGGAGAACACCTGGAAATGTGGGGGAGATCAGCCTACCTTGTACAACTCGTTCCTAAGTTAGCTTTACTCCCCTGCCCACCCTTGGGGGTATCTAAAAAGAAAATGATGCAGGCAGGAAAAAGCAGCTATGGTACCTTGCAGGTTAAGTTGATGCTTAATCCCACTACAATCCAGTCTGAAGCAATGCAGAAAGTAGACAATGTGTTGAACATCTGAATTTAATGAAGCCCGCTCTACGCTTGCACAGTAGACATGAATCTCTCAGGGGGGATTAGCGCTCAAACAATAAAATGTACAATGTTATTGGCTTAAAATCAAGAAAACCAATTATTTTGCCCATGGTCTTAAATCTTAAAGGAATGTTTTCTTGCCCAATAATTATATTGGGCAAAAAATAATTATATTTTACCTTGATTTCTTATTCCTGCTTTTCCAACATATCACTAAGAACATTGTATTTTATTTGCTTGTTTAAAAAAGAGCACAACAAAATCAAATCAAAACCACAAAGACAATAATTTATACCATTTGCAGTACTGTCCTTTATATTCTGCTATGTATTAAGTTTAGGCAAAAACTTTTGAAAATATAAAAAGTGCTAAGAAATTGTAATATGTGCAAGAAGATATTTTTAAAAGATATCTTTTATGTTTTAAAGATATGTTTAAAGGGGCCCGCCCCGAGGCTTAGCGGTTAAGTGTGCGCGCTCCGCTACTGGCGGCCGGGGTTCGGATCCCGGGCGCGCACCGACGCATCGCTTCTCCGGCCACGCTGAGGCCGCGTCCCACATACAGCAACTAGAAGGATGTGCAACTATAACATACAACTATCTACTGGGGCTTTGGGGGGGAAAAAAAAGGAGGAGGATTGGCAATAGATGTTAGCTCAGAGCCGGTCTTCCTCAGCAAAAAGAGGAGGATTAGCATGGATGTTAGCTCAGGGCTGATCTTCCTCACAAAATAAATAAATTAATTAATTAAGATATGTTTAAAGATCTACATAACTTCGTTTATCGGTGTCTGATGATAAAGAAATCTAGATGGAAGCAAGTAAATAAGGTAGAAAATGCGCGTGTGGCAGGAGGGATCTTTTCGGGGTAATGGAAATGTTCTAAAATTGGATTGTAGTGATGGTTACACAACTCCATAAATTTACCCAAAAAAATCATTCAATAGTACACACTTAAAACAGGTGAATTTTATGGTATGTAACGTATACCTCAATAAAGCTGTTAAAAATGCATATTGAAAACCCATACTTGGCAAAGAAATCCACAAGGACTTATGTATAGGTCCCATCTTTGTAGAACAACTGTCCTGCTTTGGCCAAGATGACTTCCAGCCCTGAGGTTCTACAATATTCATCACTCCTTTCTAACTTTAATAAGTGACAAAAGTGATTTTCATCAATTACAGAATAAGATGTTAAGTTCTTTTCCTCCCTAACATGGACCTCTGAGCATCCTTTGGGCTAAGCAACTGTTTAGCTCTCTTATGATGGGTCTTCTTTAAACACACACACAATCACAAGAAGCTTTAAGTAGCAGAAAATTCTACTTTCAAGTAGAAAAATTTTTGTCAGCATCCAACTTCTATGTATTACGAAGCAGCAATAACATATACCTCTGTAGACTTCACCTCCAGATTTTATTTCACTGAAGTCATTACAATCACAGAAGAGATATCCATCTACAAATTGTAATGGCTGCCATTTTACTTCAAGAGTGCATCTAAACCACAAAATTGACTTCAAGGAATATCTTCATAACATTTATTAGTGTAGCAAATTTAATCAAAGTCAGTCAAAAGTTATAACGGAACATGCAGAAACATGAAACACCAAGCGGTTAATTAGAAACAGCTACCTCATTTTGGTTGTAAATAATTATGTACCACCTTCATTTATGCAGCAACAGAACTAATGGCCCTATGTTAGAAAAGTGTGCACTGCCAGGTGTCCTATCCAGCAGTGCTGATGAATCTGAGTTCAGCCTCCCATATGACTAAAGGTCAGAAGGTCTTGCCAACTTAGTGCGTGAACTCTAGGAGGCATATTTTATACCTCTAGTACCGCCCCAGGGGTGACTTACTTTAGGAACTCAAAATATGTTTGAGAAATCAGATTCCTAAAGAGAAGCAGAAAGCATGTTTTTGAAGAGCCCAGGTTCAAGTTAGACCGGTTTGGATGGAAATTTGGCCTTTGCTGCTGACTAGCTGGGTAATCTGGGCAAATTATTTTCTCTCTGAGCCCATTTAGTCAAGTGTATACTGGAAATAAGAAAAACATCTATCTCATAGAGATGTTGTGAGAACACACATATTCATGCAAGTAAATTATTTGCCATAGTATCTGGTGTCCAGTAAGGCTCAATAAATAGAATATTATAATTTAACTATTATAGAGAAGACTGCCCAAAAGAGAGATCACATCCAAAACTTGATTCTAATTAGATCTATCTCAAACACAAATGTTTCTAAGAGCTTAATTCAAAGTGTTGACAATCCATTTCAAAGACCTGAATGGGCTAAGTCCTTTTAACCTAATAAATAATTTTCTGTTAATTCCCAAATCTGAATTGTCAAAATGTTATCAGGCTCTTTAGGTAGAAACTCCTCACTCTCAGCTTTCACACCCGCCAACAGAATTACATCCAAGTTCATATCTCAGTATTAAAAGAAGTGCTATGCCTGAAATTTACACAATGTTATAAACCATTGTGACCTCAATAATAAAAATATAAAAGAAAAAATAAGTGTACAAACTTGAATTAGAAATGATGCCAGACCTTTGAGTTATCCATGCACTGCTCTATATAAAAGAAATATTCTAGAAATTATCAAGAACTTAAATTCAAACACTAAAGTAATGCATCACCAACAAAAGACTTCTAATGTTGAGTTTAAGATTGAAAGTAAATTGAAAAAGCCTCTCAAACAAAAAGTTTAAATGTTGTTGTCTTTTAATTGCATTATTTTCATAAATTGAAATATGTGATCCAACTGACACCATCATCAGATGATAAAGAACTTTTCAGATTCTATCTCCTCCTCTAGCAAGGAATTTGATGTTGCCAAAAAATAAAACTTCAGAACCTAAAATAAAACTCTGAGTAAACAGCCTTTTCTACTTAGAAAGCAAATTAATACTTCAAATTTTGCTATTCTTTTACCAAAGTTAAGGGTTACCTAAAGGATTTCCCTCACATTTTGGATCCATGCATGTGGATTTGTTTGTTCTTAAATGCCTTGTTATTATTTGACACAAATTTATTACATAAAAAGTCATGTCCCTACACTAACTGCCAAAAATAAAATACTATACTAGCATACTTTCTAATATCCAGAAGAAATAAAGGAAACCACCACCAAAGTTACCAAAATGGAAGGGGAAAATAGGTGAACTTTTAACAGCCACACTGAAGACGGCTTATGTTCTCTGCTCATTTCCTTACAAATTTCCTACAGCCATATTCTCAGATATAGCTGAATTTCCTATCCCAAAGTAAATTGAAATGTAAATCACAATGAAAGGTTAAATTTCTGCGAGAGAAGCCACTGTCATTTCCAACAATGCAACTATTGTTGAAAGAGAGTCTCTCACAGATTCTTGGACACAGTGGTGAAGCAAGGCTGAGAGGAAAAAAAGCATACTTGAAGGAATTTCTCCACCTCTGTATTTCAATTCGTAATGTAACAGTACTGCACCTTCAAAGTAGAAATACCATGCAAAATCTGGTTCTCATTAAATGAGACTGCCTTAACCCCATGCAGCATATTTGAAACAGAATACATCTGATTCGCAATCAGTCAACCTTCTATTACTCATCTATGCAAGATGGCCCTGCAATTTCCCTCAATGGGAGCCTTTTCTTTTAAAACCCCAGGGAATACTGTAGATGCCACACTCCGATTTAAATGACTCCAAGAAAATTACTATGAAAAAATAATGGCATATTTAGTCCAAGGAACTTGCATAAGTAAAAATCTCTACCACAAGTCCTAAACCACGAATAAATCTGAGCAGGAAAAAAAAAGGGGACTCCTTTCTGGAGAAAGAATGCTTATTTCTAATTGTTTTTCTTAATCCATCAAGTTTTGTTTTTAAGAATTAGGCTTAGGAAACACGCTAAATAAGCAAAATTTGAATACTAAACTGTTTATATATATATGTCAAATTAATTGTTGCACTGATTATGTTAAAAAGGCAAGACAATTCAAAGTATTTGACATTCTCTCCAATTGAAGACCCTCCAACTCCTCTGAAATGGTAGATTATTTAACACTCTTGGAATGATTAACTTTATTTAGCATGCCTCTTTTGGCGTTCTATTACTTAATACAGCCAAACTGAATTTTTTTATCCTAATTAAGTTTCCTTGTACTTGTGAAATGCTCAGCATACACTGTGCTGGCAGCTTTAGTTCTACAGCTTCTCTCTTCTGGCTCCTTCCCCCCTGACCCACCCCCCACCCCTTCCACCCCTCAAAAAAAAAAAAAAAAAAACAGATTTCCTTCCCAAATGTTCTCTTCTCTGCATTTGTCAACAGAAACACCCACTGGCGGTGTCAAACTGGTAATACCGCTGCAGGCTTCCTTACTCCTGTTCCAGTGTCAACGCCAAAAATGCTCAAACCTAAAACAGTACTTTTAATAAAGAAATTAAAAGGATTGCTAAGGTACTCAACTATCATGTTCTCAAAAGGAGGCACACCTTTAAAAAAATTTATTATTAATGAACCGTAATTAAGCTGTTAAATATAAGATTATACTACCCCCCTTCAACACTAAACATAGAGACAAGTAAACATAGGTTCTTCACATTTTATGAACATTTGAAAACACGGGAATTAAAAATTTATATCTAAATGTCATTTACATATAATTCCGAATAGCCTCGGTAAAGATGTCTTTTTTGTAACCCCACAGCAAGAAAGGAACAACCTGGAAATGTTCCAGCAGATGTTACCTAAAACGATAATCCTATTCTATACATACTTATGTCTCCTGTTTCAGTCAAATGCTCTCAGACAAATTAATTTGTGTAATCTTTTACATTAACTACATAATCATTACGTCCAAACGAACCTAATTTAGATGCACGGGAAGAAATTATTCTGTGTCTGCAATACTTTCTAAAATCAGCTTAAATTTCAGCCAATTAAAATAGATTGTGTTAACAGAACACTGATCTGCAACTACTTAAATATCACAGCATCCGTCTAATCTCACTGTGGAGATACTAAGGTCAGGCTTTTCTTATTCAGGCATATGTGCTTTATAACACTCACGTGAAGCGAAAAACACACGCTTCAAAAGGAAGATCTGCCTTTACACTGAAATATGTTCAGGTTATTTTTCCCCCAACGTGGGCACAAAACGTGTCAATGCGAGCTGGACCTGTTCTTTCTGGGAAATGGTTCCAAACCCCAGGATTTCATTTCTATGAGTGTGCAACGGGTATGAAGGTCTGGGAAGGGGCCAATTTCGGCTTCTCCCCACTCTGCCAGTCGTGAACTTCAAAGCGACGCCTGAAACTTGTTCGGGGGAGGCTGGAGGAGCCGCGGGGCAGGCAGTGGGGCGCTCGCCCACCCTCGCGGGCAGCCAAGGTCAGCAGGGCCGGGGCCGCGGCTCGCAGCCCCCGGCGGGTCCCGGGCTCCCTCGGAACTCGGGCAGGGGGCCGCAGCGCGCAGGCTCGTGCTCGGGGCCAGCGGGAAGGGGCTTCCCTCGCCGCAAGCCCGGGGGAGCTCGTGCCGCGGGGGCGGCGGGGCGGGGACGCCGCAAACCCGCCGCAGAAGGGAGCCCCGCGGGGAGGCCTCGACCCGCCGCCCCTCCTCACACCCTCCCGTCTCCCACCCCCCAAAATACAGCCCCAGCCCCGCGCCGGGGAAGCCCTTCCAGCGGCGCAATGGGGCGCTGGGGAGGGGCCACTCCGGGATGGGGCGCCCTTCGCCGCGTCTCCCCGTTCTGGGGCGACCCGCGCCGCCGCCCCTTCTCAGGTCTGCCCGGGGGGACCGGGTGGGTCCCCTCTCTCGGGAGAAGCTAGGTGGGCGCGGAGCGCATGTGAAGGCAAGAGGGCCTGGAGGGCGGGTGGCGGCGCGACTACTCACCCCGCCGAGTCCCCCACCTCCAGCCGGAGACCCCACAGCTCCTGAGGCCGCCGTCGCCGCTTTACCTTCCCCAGCGGCAGCGACAACTAATCGAAACCTCCGGCCCCGCCCTCTCGCAGAGGCGAACGCGCAGCCTAATTTGCTAACTGCCCCGCCCCGGCCGTCCCGTTCGGGCCAATGGAGAAGCTCCTCATATCCCGCCAGGTCCCGCCTCCGCCCCGCCCACTTCTGGTAGGAGCCAATGCGGAGAGAGCGCTCGTCCTCGGGTTCGGGCTCGCGCGCCCCGCCCGTGCCGCTCGTGCTCGGGTTCCCGAAGCCGAAGACGGCTGGTTCCTTGTATAAGCTCGCCTGCGCGCGCACGCGTGCGTCGCGCCTTCTGGCGCGCCAGGTTTGGTTGCCCCGCCAGGCCCTAGCAACCTGGGCTGGGTGACGGGGCGGGGCCCAGCCGCGAGCTATAGGGGGAAGGGGGTGTTGGGGCGAGAAGATCTTGACCGGGAAAGGGGCGGCTGCGGGGGTGGGGGGCCGAGGAGGCCCGGGAATCCGCCTGTCACTGCGGAAAAAAAGGGGGAATCCTGCCTGCAGCGCAGCTATCCTGGCCTCCCTCCGGAGGAACACGTGCGGGGGGGTAGGGAAGAGTGGGGAGAGCACATTTGGGGCAACAGCCGAGGCACTACTTGGAAATAAAGGATGGAGGACGGTTTATCTCTGTAGATGGTAAAAATGATATCGAAGTCCATTGCTGCTGCTGCCCAACTGTTGCAGCTGCGCGTGCACACACACGCACATATATACACACATTTATACACACATTCACACGTACACTCATCCATCAGCCTACAATCCCTTGGGTGAATTAGGAGCAAAGAACTAGTAGTCTGAGGATTCCTTACACAGCAGCTGGATGCATGCGAAGGGCTGTTGCAGCAGTGGCAGCAGCGGCAACCCACAGCTCCGCTTCGGTCCAATGCTCCGCCACGCAAGATTCCCCAGCTGGCATGAAAGCAATGAAGTCATCGCCCAACCAGTAGAAATGTACAGATCTTAATACCTACCACGGATCAGGTTTCCAATGAGGATGAAGAGGTGATGAAATGGAAGGAGATACATTTCCAATGCCAGTTTTTGAAAATTAAGAAAAATAATTTTTAAAAGACATTGCAGACAAATCTATGTAAAGCTGCATAATAATTCCCACTTAAAGCAAAGAGGAAAAATAGATTTTTTCCTAGTATTTAGGGAAAGCATAGAAAATAAGCAGTGTATGAGGTCATAGCAGCCACCAAATTAGAAATATGCAGTACTGTACTGTAATGGAAAATAGATAATCTTGGATAAAATCCACTTAATCTATTCCTGTCATGAATCTGGTAACAATATGTAACAATATGCTGGGTTTGGCCACTGGGTGCTAAGCCAACAGGGTTTTCTTTTTCATAAAATGGTGAATATTTGATGAGGAAACGAAGGTGCCTGCTTTCTCTTCAGCTTTTCAGGAAGCATATTAGAAAATTTTACAGGTAGGAACAATGAATTAGCAGTGAGGGAAAATGGAGTCAGGCAACGGCACAGAGTTTTTTAGTCTCCTGCCTCCTCCAGATGCAAAGTAACAGCACTGTGACCTCAAGCTTCACCCGTGTGGAGCCAGAATTCCTGGAGCAGTCACTCCATTTTCATCCCTGTATGTTAGTGCCTTTGTCCCAGGAACTGCAGCAGCAATTACCTTTGAATCAGAGGAAGAATGGTTTATCTGTATAGCTTCAGAATAAGATAAGGAAAAACCAGTGACTGAAGATCTGTTAATTTAGGTCCAATTTAATCTTAAAGGGTAATATTAGATGCTTTATAATGTGCCATCCCGTATATACAAATATGACCTTCCACTTAGGGACGTTTGCTCTGGTCTGGCTTTGAGTAGTGGTGAGGGGTTTCTTGGAGCCACATCCAGTTCAATTAATTGCAATTTTGATCAAAAGCGTGTATTTTCTAGGTTAGTAAGAGTTAAAAATACCATGCTGCCATTTAACTGAGCTCTTTTCTTATGTAGAAAGAGCACTAATACCACTGAATGAAAGCCTGATATGAGCGAAGAACTTTACATGCATTTAGAGTTGCCAGATAAAATACAGGAGGCCTGTTTAGTTTGAATTTCAGATAAGGAATAATTTTTTAGTAGAAGTATGTATTTTTATCCTGGATACATGTGAGACAAGGGTAGAAGACTAAATAAGCTTTCTAATCATTGTCAAAAAAAAAAACAAACCATTTTTGAAATGCCCCTCCGGACGCAGACCTCATAATGCAATCAGGATCTGGGAGAAAAGCTTAAGAGCCAAATCAATGTGTAAATTTGTAGTGTTTGTAGAAAGAGGCACGCATACTCATACTAAAAAATTATTTACTCTTTATCTGAAATTCACATTTAACTAGGCATCTTCTATTTGTATTTGCTAAATCTGGCAACCCTACATACATTATCTCTGAGCCTCATGATTCTCTGCAAGATTCTCTGTCAGGTCACCTTTTCCCAGATGAAGAAACAGCTTCAGAGCCTCCCCAGCCTCTATTTGCTCCTTCCTCCTTATAATAGAACCCCAGCTGTGTTCAGGTATCTACGCTTCCAGGGCGGTGGTGCTTATTAGTCTTAATCAATGTTTGGCCTAATTAGACTAAAGGAAAGGACTTAACATCCTGTGATTTGAGAGAGAGATTTTCCCTGTCTATCCTGCTGGATGAACAAGGAAGCAAGCACCCCGGTTGCCACTGGCAGCCATTTTGTGACTACGAGGAAAACCAGCCTAGGTCAAAGCCTATATATTAAGTGAGGCAGGTTGAAAAATAGAAAGAAAGAGAAAAAAAAACTGGGTTCTTGATGACACCACCGAGTTGCTTAATTAAACAAATTCTGCCTTTTCCTTGCATTTAAGACAGTTTGAGTCAGAGTTTCTATTAGATGTCTCAGAAGCATCCTGCTACAGATCCCCTGTGTGCTACTCATTATGGGACTCAATAATAAATAAACAAGTGGTCACCAAGATGTAAGAGATTTTTATCCTAGATATATGTGGGACAATTCCAGAAAATGAAACAAGCCTTCTAATCTTTGTCAAAGGTACTTATGCAATGCCCATCTGGGCCTAGACCTCATAATGCAATCAAGACCTAGGAGAAAAGCTTAAGAATCAAATCAATGTGTAAATTTGTATTGTTTGTAGGAAAAGGTGAGCATTAGTTATTCCTTGGCCCTGCTCAGACCTTAAATCAGACTGTCAGATCTTACATGTTTTCATTTAAAGTTCATACCATTTGGGAAAATGTCATTTTAGAAATGTGAGTCTAGTACCTCGTTTTAAACTATTAAAACCTCTCTCCCCGTCCTCCAGGCACTAAGTTTAACCACAAGCAGTGTAGAAAGAACAGAAATGTCAGCCTTGAAAGACCCAAGAGGGAAAACCACATCAGAATAGAATGCCATGTGAAAGTGGATGGTTGGTAACACAGTGTAGCTTAGTGGCTAAAACCACAGACTCGGGAGCCAGATTGCCTGCATTTAAATGCCAGCTCTAGTCATGTCCTTGGGCAAATTGCTCAACTTCTCTGTGCCTCAGTTTCCTCCTCTGTAAAATGGGGATGATGATGATACTAATAGTGCTCACCTCATAGGTCTATGTGAGTGGCTATTTGTGAAATGCCTAGCAGAGTATCTGGCCCATGGTAAGGACTTTATGAGGATTAGCTGTTACCGAGCAGGCTCAATTCTCTGGGGTATAAACTTGAAGCAGTTTATTTTTCACCAATCACGACTTCGAACCATGTTTTTCTGGCGAATTTGCCTTTTGTGTCCCTTTACATCTTGGACAGTTTTTCTGACTTTAAGGTCTTTTTCAGCTATTAAAAATCAATCCAATTTAAAACTCGAATGTTGCGTTTGATTTAAATCCTGTGTCCACGCCCCACTTCCCGCCATCATCACCTGCCTAGCTTGTGGCTCAAGGCACCTGAAGTGACCAGGGGGTGTGGTGGGCCCTTTCGTTTCTACTCCAGTTCCTTGTAGGGCATGCTCAGTTCCCTCACCAAACCTAATTCCTCTGACCACAGGGGTTCATAGGAAGCAGAGGGGAGAAGGAGCCCTCAGCTCTTCTCTTAACAACCCATGAACATCACCCCCCCACTTTCCTACCCACTTCTCCCCACCCCTCATCTTGGCTGTAGTTGACCTCTGCATAGAGGGTATCTGAATGATGGGTGTAAATCTCCCTTTCAGCTCCCATCCCCAGAGCCACTACCCACAGCCTCTAGCTGTCACTTCTCTGATGGAAGCCCTCCTAGGTGGGGGCAACAGGAAAAATCTCTCTAAAAATACTGTTACCCATGTGTCAACAATACACAGAAAACAAGTCAGAATCTCCTAAGGTCAACTCAATCAGTTAGAGCTCCAATAACTCAAAGAACCACTCCAGCATCCACAAAGAATGTTTCCATGTTTGCTGCCTGGACCTGAATAATGGTTTCAATGGTTTGAATAGTGTGTGATCTTGGACAAGTTACTCTCTCTGTGTCTCAGTCTCCTTATCTGTACTAGGGAAATAATAATGGCTTGTTATGAAGATTAATGTAGGGTTAGATGAGTTCATGCATGTAAAGTGTTTAAGGCAGTGCTGGCACAAAGAAACTGATCGATAAAGGCTAGCTGCTATTATTATACGCCAGGCATTGTGCATACATCATCTCTTTTAATTCTCACATTAACCTTATGAGCAATGTCTTAGTTTGGGTTTCCCCAAAAGCAGACCCTGAGACAAGGATTTAAGTATAAGTAGTTTTATTTGAGGGTTGATCCCAAGAAACACCAGAAGATGAGTGGGCAAGTGAGACAGGGAAGAGAAGGAAGCCAATAATAGGTGTGTTATCAAGCCAGTTGCTGATGTGGGCGACTGGAGCTCAGCAGAATTTGCTGGGGAGCTCTGGGAGATGATGTAGAATCTTCTCCCCTCCCAGAAGGTGAGGAAGCTGGAGTGTTTGTCCACCACATTGAAAGCTCTTCCAGGCATTAACTCTCCAGCATTTCCGGTTCTCCCTATGTGCAGGTGGAGTGTGCTCCCACAGCCGGGGAAAGAACCTCGGGCAGAGAGTCCCAGGTGATCACAATAAGTGGCATTGGGCGGGTGGAGGTGAGTGCCATGGAGACATGGCTGGGGCAATGACAGTATGTCCCCCAGCTAAGAATATTATTATGCCCATTTTACAGAAAACATATTTTACAGAATTGTAGCCATCTTAGGAAATGTTCTCCAACCACAGGCTGGCAGCAGAAATAGTGGAGAATAATATGAATTCCACATTTGATGAGCAATCGTGGAGAAATTTAAACCTTTGAGGAAGAAGCCTGAAACTTAGCTATTATGAGGATCCTCTGAGATAATAATTACATCTAGAAGCTTCCCCCAAACCCCTCCTTCCCTGCCCCATGTTCAATCCCCTGGTGTGGCTGTGGATTCCCTGGTCTACCTTCGTCTAGGAAGCCCAGATCATTTGAGATCAGTGGTATCCAGGGAGCTGGAGTGTGGCAGTGCTAATAGATGGTGTTACTGATGTAGAAGGGCTTTTTATTTCAAGAGGAATATCTAATAAGATAATGGAGATACGCTGTCGTTGGCTTTGTAAGAAGTGAGCCAGCTAATTTTATAGAGAGCAGCAGGAAAATAACAGTGAGAATTGGGGCACACAACGGACAGTAATTCTAGCATCTTTCCATCTGGCTTAAATAATTTAATAGTTCCATACACCCCTGACCTGATGATTTTAGGTATAAAGGCAGTCCCCAACATCCAGTTCCCCTTCTTCCCCAAGATAATGCACAATAAATTATGAAAGAGATTTAAAGCCAGAGGAGTATGTCAGAAATACTTGTTGCCTCAGATACCTGTTTCTACTGAACGTTCATAATTCTACATAATTTTTAAATATCAATAAATTAATTTTTCATGTGTTAATGTCTCAATTCAAATGAAACCAGATTTCCTTAGTTAAACAGCAGTCTTTTACATCTTTTAGTCTAAAGATCTTTCTTTAGAAATAATATTAATCAACATTTATTGAGTGTTTACTGTGTGCCAGGCATGGTGCTGAACATTTTGCATGGATTAGCTCATTTAATCCTCACAATACCCCTATAAAGTCATGTAGTGGTTTTAAGATATCCCCACAAATTTTTCCTCCTACTCCTTCCTTCAAAATGTAGAGCTAAATTCCCCTTTCTTTGAGCGTGGGCTACACTTAGTGACTCACTCCTAACAAATAGAGTATGACAGAAGTGATGGTCATAGATGGTCATGACCTGAGACTAGGTCATAAAAGGTGTTGCAGCTTCCTCCTTGTGCTCTCTCTTGGATCACTCACTGTGGGGGAAGCCAGCTGTGTGTTGTAAGGACACTCTCAAGACACCCTGTGAAGAGACCATGGGGTGAGGAACTGAAGCCTCCTGTCGATAGCCAGCGAGGAACTGCCAACAGCCATGTGAATGCTCCATCGTGGAAGCAGATCGTGCAGCCCCAGTCAAGCCTTCAGGTGACTGCAGCCCTGGTTAACATCCTGACTACAACCTCATGAGAGATCCTGAGCCAGAGCCACCCAGCTCAGCCACTCCTGAATTCCTGACCCACAGAAATTATGAGATAACAAATGTTTGTTGTTTTAAGCCACTGAGTTTTTGGGTAATTTGTTATGCGGCAATGGGTAATTAATGCAAGTGGATCCTATCTTCATTTTACAGATGAGGTTTTAGTAACTTGCCCAAGCTCATCCAGGCAGCAGGCAGTGGAACCAGGATGCAAACCCAGGCAACTGACTCCAGAAGCCTAATCCTTAACCACTAAGCTATACCCTCTCAGCAGTAGAAACCATTTATGTAATGGTGCTATGTGCCAGCAACTTTCCTTATGCTGTCTCATTTACTCCCACAACAGCTTCTGCAAGGAAGACTTTTTTCTGCCTTTCAAAGGCATCAAAGTAAAGTTACCATCTTCTTATGGGAATCGAATGATAATGCCATGCATGAAAGTATATGAGTGAGGCAACACTGTTGTCCATGTCAGTTTTGTCCTTTGTTTACTTTTTTTTATTACTGTGAGGTGGCTTGATAAGCACCTTACTAATATCTTTCCCTCAAAGGGTTTTGAAAGTTTAAAATGACCCCAAATGATGCCCTTCCCTTGAATATATGCAGATAGACTGAGACATAATATATAACATATATTATCTCAAGATTTTAATTAAAAATGGAAAAATTAAAAACACACAGCATTTAATTTGTAAAAGAAACAAATGAGTTCATAGAGTCTAAGTACTAAAAAGTAATAAAATGGCTGTGCCTTTCATTTTCTAGGTTTAATATCAGACCTGACAATGCAATTTCACAGACTTTTTATAAGGTGCCTTGGAATTCTGGGCTAGTTATATAAAAACACGTACAGTGGAAAACATATTGATCTTACTTCTTTTCAACTCCATAAAACAATCCTCGCTCTTTTAAAATGTTCTAATATAATAATGAGTCATTAGCATAACATTGGTCTTCTGTGTACACTCCTATTCGGTATCTGCACAACGTAAAATAAAGCAGAGATTGAGTAAAGTGCAATAGTTACTCTCATTGCAAAAGTGGAAAAAATCTTCTAATGGGCCTCAAATATCCAGTTTTGTCACCTATATTGATCAATGTAACATAATGGCTTTGCATTGAAAATAAAGATTGTCTTATTCATTTTTGTTTTCCCAGTGCCTAGCATGGGACCTGACACTCAATAAGTGTTTGCTGAATGAGTGAACCAATCAATGAAGTGATTGATGAGTTCCCACATCATCCTGTGCTATGTAGATACACAATAGAGAAAAAATTAAGGATTCAGACAATCACCTGAAGAATATACATTTTAAAAAAAGAAGAAGAAAAGAAAGATGAACACAAAGTGGCTAGGTAAATTGAGGCTATCCCATTTGGAGGAGGCGGCTGGGAATAAAAAGGTGTGGGAGCTGTGGAGTGAACCTGATCTACCTGTACAATTGCCTCAAGTCTTGATTTCATTTCTCCCAAAGAAATTCTTGACCAGCTTTACAGATTAAAATCCAAGATGGCGTCCAACATCCTTGAGGAAATGAAAAGGTACAATGCCTATTTTATTCATTAGTCAGCCTTTTTACTATCAAGGAACACAACTTTCAGTTCAAAATGTATAAGTTTTTATTACATTCTCAAGCAAAGGCAAAGATATGATCTGAAGCACATTAAATAATATGCATCAGAGAGCACAATCTTTATAGAGTTTGTTTCTCCAGCAACTTCTTCACTAAATTTTCATAGATTTCATTTTTAATATAATGACAAAAGATCAAGTTCACCTTATTTCATATATTTGTCAAATATAATTTTTACAAGGTAGATTGAAATAAGAAGAAAACTGTCCACATTTTTAAATAAAACTCAAAATATACTACTTTGTCTACTGATGACTGTAAGTTACTTTGAAATGTATAAAAAAACCAAGATGGATTGATGGATGGATAGAGGGATGGATGAATGGATAGATATGGAATGAAACAAATAGAGTAAAATGTTAATTGTAGAATCTGGGTGGTGGGTATGTGGATGTTCACTGCAATTCTTTCAACTTTTAGAATTTTGAAAATTTTGATTAAAATGTCAGGAAAAATGCTGCTTTTATGGAAATACATATGTTGCTTTATGATTTCAAGTTCAGGATTTCATGCAAAGTCATGACCAAAATACTGCTAGCCAGCCTCAGTATTCCAACTTAACTAGGACCGGATACAAATACACACACACACAACATAAATCATTAACTTTCATTGCCATGATAATCCCAAAACAGAGATCATTTATTATTCTATACATGTCTGTAGGATTTTCTGCTGAATCCACCCACCATCTGCACCATAGAACCTACCAAAATTTGACTTAAAGCTGCCCCAGGCAGTATGTATATATATAGTTCCTCATTTATTTTATTTCTTATATTTAGGGCTGTGCCTACCTGTGTGTTATTCTTTTCTCCAAACCAGATAGAGGTAAGAATTACTGTCTATAGAAGAATAAACCTAACTGGACACACCTCTATCCTAGAAAAATGCTCAGTGGGTGCCTTCAGTGGACTAGAAGGACAATCTTGCACACATAAATTATTTTAAAGAATATTAGCTTCTGAGATAGTATAGCTACCAAGTTTAGAGGGGACAGCAGGGAAAAAAATGATCATAAAGACAAATAGAAAAAAATCTTTAAACTTGGGAAATTGGGGATGTGAAGGATGATAAATAATCACTATGGCAAACTGTGTTTTCCAAAGATGGCTACAACAATATCTCTCATCCCACATGTCCTTCTTATAGTGTGACTTTGACACTCCTGCCATCGAGGGGTGGGGGGGGTCTATGTCCCCTCCTCTTGAATCTGGGCTGGCTTGTGACTATGGTGAAAGTGACATTGTGTGATTTCCAAGGCTAGGTTACAAAAGGCAATACAGCTTCCACTTGGTTCTTTTGGGGAGCTCATTGTTTTTACCTAACCATCCTATTGTGAGGAAGCCCAAGCCACCCTGTAGAGAGGTCACCATGGAAAGGAACCAACAGCCAGTCCCAACTTACCATGTGTATCACTTTTGAAAGTGTATCCTCCAGCCCTAGGAGAGCCACCCCAGCTGATGCCACCTGGAATAGAGACAATGAGTCTGCACCAAGCTCTGCTCAAACTGAGATTCATGATCAAAGTAAATAATTGGAAGCCACTGCATTTGGGGGTAGTTTGTTATGCAGCAATAGATAATTGATACAACGCCTTAGACAAAAACATGTGAATCTACACACACTGGCTTCCAAAATCAAGAGAACAACTATATTACTGTACTAATAGGAGAAAGAGATTTTGCAAGCAATTGACATCGATCAATAATCCAACTATTTCACTTAAACCAATTTTGTTAGTCTCTCACATATGAAACCTTTTTTTGTGTGTGTGAGGAAGATTAGCCCTGAGCTAACATCCGATGCCAATCCTCCTTTTTTTGCTGAGGAAGGTTGGCCCTGGGCTAACATCTGTGCCCATCTTCTTCCACTTTATATGGGACGCCGCCACAGCATGGCTGGACAAGCGGTGCATCAGTGCATGCCCGGGATCCGAACCTGTGAACCCCAGGCCACTGAAGTGGAGCGCGCACACTTAACCACTATGCCACCGGACTGGCCCCCATATGAAACCTTTCTTTCATGAAAACTGCTAGCAAATGCCAGGTTGGCTTGAGTTCATGCATCCAACAAAGATTAATGAGAGGCTATGATATAGAAAACACTGCACTTATCACAGTGGGGATACACAAATGGAGCAGCCAATCATCATAAGCTATATTTTCCTTATTATTTCTCCCTCAAACTGCTAACAAACATGGACGTAATCAAAAAGTAATCATGAAAAAAGGAAGAAAAGGCTATTACTTTACTGATTCATAAGTAAGGCAATCAACTCCTGAAAACATTGCATAGACTAACAACAACAACAAAAAAAGTAAGGTTATTGTCTCACTAATCAATTTCACTAGTGTAAAAGATATAACTTCAAGACTTTGTGGATAGGAGATTTCAATGTGTCTTGTTGTCTATTCGCTGGCTTCCAGGCAAAAGAGTACCTAACTAAACATACCAAATAAATGGTTGCAATATCTCAGTCCTCTCCGGAAACTTGATCTATAATGAATGCATTTACACAGCCAAGAGCAAGGAGTGGTGTTGGTTTTAGGGGTCACAGCCTCCCTTTCTGCTCCTTTTTCCAGCCTCCACATCATCACAGGTTCAGTACCCACCCCGTGCTCTCCTACCCTCTCCCTTTCAAAAGTAGCTCTGAGAAAAACCCCTGAAAAATCCATTGAAACTCACTGATAAATGGCTGTTAATGTGTTATATGTAATCTTTCCTGGTAGTTTGCACTTTAACAGTGAAGTAACCAATCAATCAATCAATCAATCAACAATGCAGAAGCAAAGCCTCTCATTACAAAATTCCAAGATTTAGTGAGACCACCAGCATTGTTCATGATAGTCAAAAAGTGGGAACAACCCAAATGTCCATCAACTAATGAATGGATAAACAAAATGCAGTATATCCATAGAATGGAATATTGTTTGGCAATAAAAAGGAATGAAGTACTGGTACATACTACAACACAGATGAACCTTGAAGACACTATGCTCAGTGAAAGAGGTCAGACACAAAAGGTCACATATTGTGTGATGCCATTTATATGAAATATCCAGAATAGGCAAAACCATAGAGACAGAAAGTAGATTGGTGGTTGTCTAAGGCTGGGGTGAGGGGTGGGGAGCTGGAGGGAAACGGGGAGTGACTGCTAATTGATATGGGATTTCTTTTTGGGGTGATGAAAATGTTCAAAAATTGAATGTAGTGATAGTTGCACAACTCTGTGACTATACTAAAAACCATTGAATTAGACACCTTAAATGGGTGAATTGTATGGGTTGTGAACTATATCTCAATAAAGTTGTTATTTAAAAAATGGGTTCAGGAGAATGTACGAGAGGTTACACTATAAAAGTCCCCAGCCCTGCTGCTATGTGCTACTCTGGTCTATCCCCTCGCTACTCAAATGTGGTCCTTGGACCAGCGGCACTAGCATCACCTGAGAGCTTGTTAGAAATGCAGAATCTCAAACTCAGATCCCCTGAGACAGAATCCATTCCTTGGGCAATGTCTTTTTAGCTGACCAAAAGCTTTTAAAAAGTTTTCAGCTATGTAGAACTGCAGACACTCCATCGGTGTTGCAAAACAAAGCAGGGAAAAGCAAATGATGTTTGTTCCCTTCAAGAAGAGGAATGGCTCTCATAAAATGCATGGTAAAGTAATTTATGGGTACCTGCTGCTTTCAGAAAGCAGAAGGCACTGTAGGACTGGGGGTGGGTGAATGGAGGGTGACTGCTCACGAGTACAGTGTTTCTTTTGGGGGCAAAGAAAATGTTCTGGAATTAGATAGTGGTGATCAATGCACAACTTTGTGAATATACTAAAAACCACTGAACTGTACGATTTAAAAGAGTGAACATTATGGTATGTGAATTACTGTATATTTCAATAAAGTTGTTATTTTAAAAAGTCAGTGAGACAAACAGGAGAGGCATTTTGTAGAGCTGGTAGTAGTACTTTTTAGCGCCTAGAAATTCCACTTAATTCCTTTATACCAGGGTTTCTCAATCTCAGCACTATTGATGTTTTGGGCTAGATCATTCTTTGTGGTGGGGGCTGCCCTGTGCACTGTGGGATGTTTAGCAGCATCCCTGGCTTCTACGCACTAGATGCCAGCAGCGCCCTCCCCCCAGTTGTGACAACCAAAAGTGCCTCCAGACAAGGCAGCCGTTGCCAAATTTCCCCTGAGGCCCCAAATCCCACCTGCTTGAGAACCACAGACTTGGACACAGTTGGCCACACTTTTATGATAAGGAAGCTTTTCCTTAAAATGAATCTGATTCTGTGGCTTTGAGAAAATTTCTTCTTGTTCTTTTCTCAGTGGAGATGGTAAATAAGTGGTCAAATTCTTAGAACAACTTTTCAGATGCCTAAAGCCTTTATTTGTTGATGGCCTTTCGCTTGTTCACTTTTGCGACATTTCCTCTTCTGCCCCATTTTTCAAGTCTGGAATTCTTTTTACAACAATCCAATTGACCTTTATCTACTTCTTAGAGTTGCTTTTAAAATGAGAAGCCAAAATGAAACATAATGTGTGTCTCCATCAGGTCCAAGCAGGAAAAGAGAACCCACTCTAGATATACCAAATAGAAAGAACTTACTGGAAGGAATTGCTTACAAAAGAGTTGGAAGGGCTGAAGAAGTAAAAGGGGAAAGATGAGGTTACCCAGAGATTACTGATTCAGGAAGCCTTCCCACTCCTCGGACTGGAAAGCAAAAGGGCAAATGGGGTTCCCTTGACCCCAGAAAGGCTGGGCTGCTGGGGTTGTTGGTGTTCTAAATGCTGCACTCCTTGCATGAAGCCAAGCACCTGTATTCCCACTGAAGCTGCAGGAATCCCACCGTGACCCCAACAAAGGGGGTTTTTTATGACACGGCGAAACTATGATGTAATGTTCACTAAAAAAAAGCAAAACTTATGTGATGACAACTGCCTTTTTTTCTTTTTTTGTGAGGAAGATCGGCCCTGAGCTAACATCTGCCAATCCTCCTCTATTTTGCCGAGGAAGACTGGCCCTGGGCTAACATCCGTGCCCATCTTCCTCTACTTTATATGGGATGCCGCCACGGCATGGCCGGACAAGCGGTGCGTCAGTGCACGCCCGGGATCCGAACCGGCGAACCCCAGGCCGCCGCAGCAGAGCGCGCGCACTTAACCGCTTGCGCCACTGGGCCGACCGCAACTGCCATTTTTTTGAGCGATTACTAGGTGCAGGCATTTTACACGCATTGTCTCATTTAACAAGATAATTCTCACAGAAACCCTATGGGGTAGGTATACATTATCTCCACTTTACAGGTGAGAAAGTGGAGACTCTTAGAAAAGTTAAGTTTCCATTAACATGCGAGCTCATGACGGAAAGGTTTTCTCTCTCTTTTTCACCCTCATATTCCCAGTGCTACATAATAGTCATTTTTTGAATGAATGAATGAAAGTTTCACCACTAAGAAGTGGCAGAGACAGAACTCAAACCAAGTCCTTCTGCCTTCGGAGTTCATGTTCTTAATTCCAACACACTGCTGCCTCCCAGAAGTCCAGCGTGAGCTTAACTATGGGTGGGGGGCGTATATATATAGCAGAGAAGATTAGAAAAAGTATGCTAAGATGCTAACAATGATTCTCTGATTACTTCTGGTTGGTGGACTTATGGGTGATTTTTCCCCTGCTTTTATACCTTTTCTGTACTATGCATATTTTTTTACAGTAAACATAAGTTGCTTTTATAGTCAGAATGAATAAATAATTGAATTCACCTCTTTTCTTAAAACTAAGTGATGAAGAGAGGCAGGCTCTTCTTCTTCCTGATTGCCATGGCATGTCTGCTGGAGGTTGCCATGGGAGAAATTGAAAGGTCTTGGTCTCAGCCCAGCTTCTGTGCTCAGCCACAGGTACGCGAACCTGTTGGCCCACGGATTGCAGTCTGTCACTCCTCCTGTTGAATGAATCAGTGCAGATGGGAATAGCAGTTTAAGCAGGTGTGCTTTTTGATTTTACACTATAAATTCCTAGTTATCATCATTTTGTATTTTGAGTGTCATGATAGGCACCTTGGTGCACCACGCCGAGCCTCCTTCAGTGAAGGGCTTGTTGTCTCAGAAGCTGGGAGTGCTGTCGACGGGCGGTCTCAAGCTATCAGCCATTTAAGGAGGTGCATCAGCTACAGAGAGCCACCTGGCCCAGGTGGCCTGCATCCGATGACTGATGGATGCGAGGTTATAAAGGCTGGGCCATCTTGACCCAACCCAGGACAAAGCTCCAGACCTTCCCTGAGGCTGTGGTTGGGCCTGTATGACAGATGGACTTCTCCCTCTGCCCACTCCTGCTTCCTGCCCCTCCCTAGCACAGGGAGTGACCTCCAGGGCACTCCCTAATAAACATCCTGTGTCCATCCTGTGTCCCCAGTCTGCTTCCTGGGGAACCCAACCTGTGACAAGTCTCAATTCTTATTTTATTTTTTTCACTAAAAATTCATCTCATATACAATAGAGAAAGTGGAAGATTATAGGAGGAAATGAGGAATGAAAGGGCATTTTATAATTTAGCAAGATATCAACACAGATAGCTAGCTTTTCCATTAACCCAAAAGGCTCCATTGTTGCTTGGCAGCTCTAGGATAATGTCTAAAGCATTGCTCCTCTCAGAGGAATCTGAAATGGAAAAGCCTTCCTAACCTGCACCTTCTCGAAAAAAATGTAATCTAGTGTGGCTATTTTGGGGTTAGTGGCCCTTCTGTTCTACTCAAATCTTCTTCCTCGTGGGAGATGTACTGGTCACAGTGATGTCCCCATTTCTCGACCATCTGCCTACCCAGTGGCCCCAGGCTTTATCCAACTTGCTACCAGAAGAAATCCTTATAGCTCTTAAGATAAAATGCAAGGAAAGCCAAAGTCGGGCCATTCTTCTAAAGTAGACTAAATTTCTACAATGGAAGATTCTTGCTTCTGGGACAGGAATGGAAAGAAAGAGCGTGGAGGCTGTGTGCTGCTCCAGAACACAGCAGGGAAGAAAGAAAGTTATTAGAAGCATCGGCTGGTAGTAGTAGGAAAGGAAGTAGGTGGGCCATCACTGGGTCCAGCTAAAGAACCAAGAAGGGGTTGAGGGAGCATCCCAGGCCCCATAAAGTGCCCTGTCACAACTCTCTGCTGTCCCCCAGGCCCCCCAGCCTGCTCCCAGCCCCATCTATCAGCCCATCCCTGACCACTTACCATATTGCACACCTCTGCTGCTGGGCACAGAAGCTTCTACCTGTACCTTGGTGTTAGGGAAGTGACCACTTCCAGTGCCCTGCAGGTGGGGAGGGGAGAAGAGGAGGATCCACAGGGAGATAAATCCCTGGCATTCCAAGTCAGACTTGTCAATACATTTTTCCAAAGAAACACTGCTATCGTAAAACGGTGTTTGTGCTCTCTGATACTACTGTGCTTCTGAGACATAGGTTAAATGTGCTTTTCCAGCTTGATCTGGGCCCTTAATCAACCTCTATAACCCTGTTTCTGAGAGAAATGGCCATCAATTTAAAAATAAACTTTCAGGGCCAGCACCGAGGCGTAGTGGTTAAGTTCCGCTTCAGCAGCCCAGGTTCGCAGGTTTGGATGCTGGGCGCAGACCTATGCACCACTCATCAAGCCATGCTGTGGTGGTGACCCACATACAAAATAGAGGAAGACTGGCATAGATGTTAGCTCAGGGGGAATATTCCTCAAGCAAAAAAAAGAGGAAGATTGGCAACAGATGTTAGCTCAGGGCCAATCTTCCTTACCAAAAAAATAAATAAATAAACTTTTGGAGCAAAACGTCTGTGTAAGTTGAAGCCTCCCCTCCTCCTCCCATTCTCCTCCTCCTCCTCTTCCTCACACACACGTACATATATATGTCAGACATTAAGCATTAATCAAAGGTTATAATCCTTACAAGTTTCTAAAAATATGAGTTTCAGTTAATATGTATTAAATTCCTTCATTTGTTAATTAAGTTGCAGCAAATTTCTATAGACTGAGAGAATGTATAAGGAAGGAAACCTGTGTGCAGGCCCACCCCTGCAGAACCACACTCAGATTACACACGCATATCGTGAGCTTGCTGTGAGCTCTGCTGCTCACCAGCAGGGTGACCCTGGGCAAGTATCTTTCCCTCTTTAAGTCTTGGTTTCCTCATAATTTTACCTTCCTTAGATTCGTTAGAGCTCAAAAAATATCAGATTTTATTACCATAATGTGACTCCCACTTAAATGATTGCAACCAGGCCTATATTACGCAGCAACCGAAAGGTTTCTTTACCTCTATTTCAGATTAAATACGATTCCAAAAGGTTTCTTTCAAAATGTCAAATTGGGGAAAAGAATCAGTCATAGTTAAACAATTTGAGGGAGCAATGGTGCCAAACTGACACCATCTTGGAAATCCTCTGTCTATATTTAATGTTTAATCTAACTTTTTTTATTTTGCTTTGCATTTTGTCCTGTTGAAAGTATCCAGTTGTAGTGGTGTCTGTTACTCAGATACCTGAATCATAAATATGTGCAAATCATGGGCAAAACCCTGACCCCACACCCTCTTTCCAGTTTTGTGCACTTTTTGCTTCTCTTGTAACCCGCATAAAAGTCAGCACTCTACATAATCCAGTCTACATACTGAGTGGCATTCAAAGCAGCACAGCCCAGCCTCCAGAAGTAACTATGCTTCACTGGAGTCCTTAGAAACCAACAAGGCAGGCCCAATTTGCAACTCCCACAATACTTACAATCTAGTTCTCCCCTTCCTCTCGCTTGCAATATCTCTCTCATCATGTAAGTGCCATGAATTCCTCAATCCTTCATTCTCCACTTAAAATTCTACAAAATCTCTCTACAACAGCTAACCTACATGAATTTGTACCTTTTTTAAAAATTTTTTATTGATATCATAATAGTTTATAACATTGTGAGATTCCAGTCGTACATTATTATTTGTCAGTTACCATATAAATGCGCCCCTTCATCCCTTGTGCCCACCCCCCAACTCCCTTCCCCCTGGTAACCACCAAACTGTTCTCTCTGTCGTGTGTTAGTTTATATTCCACATAGGAGAGAGGTCATACAGTGTTTGTCTTTCTCTGTCTGGCTTATTTCACTTAACATAATACCCTCCAGGTCCGTCCATGTTGTTGCAAATGGGATGATTTTGTCTTTTGTTATGGCTGAGTAGTATTCCATTGTATATATATACTGCATCTTCTTTATTCAATCATCTGTTGAGGGACACTTGGGTTGCTTCCGCTTCTTGGCTATGGTGAATAATGCTGCAATGAACATAGGGGTGCGTAAGCCTCTTCGCATTGTTGATTTCAAGTTCTTTGGATAAATACACAGAAGTAGGATAGCTGGATCATAAGGTATTTCTATTTTTAATTTTTTGTATTTTCTCCCTTTTTGACTGCCTCCCCAGTTCACTCTTCTCTTCTCCCTGCTAGCAGCTCTTGCTCCCCTTTCCATAGCAATCTTGTTAAACACAGTTGTGCGCCTTGCAATTCTCCAGCTCTTTCTCTTCATTACAACAATAGCCTCAGAATTTTTCACAGGAGGGGTTTCATGGAAGGAATTGTGTTACCCCAAAATTCATATGTTGATGTCCTGACCCCCAATATAACTGTATTTGAAGGGAGGGCCTTTAAAGTGGTAATTAAGGTTAAATGAGGTCATAAGGATGGGGCCCTAATCCAATAGGACTGGAGTCCTTATAAGAAGAGGAAGAGACACCAGGGATGCACATGCTCAGAGGCAAGGCCACATGTGGACACAGCGAGAAGGTGGCCATCTGCAAGCCAAGGAGAGAGGCCTCAGGAGAAACCAACCCTGCTGACATCTTGATCTTGGACTTCTATCCTCCAGTGAAAAAATAAATTTGTGTTGTTTAAGCCCCCCAGTCTGTGGTACTTTGTTATGACAGTCCCAGGAAACTAATACAAAGGGCTTAGGGCAACAAACTGGTCTAGGTAACCGCCCCTAAGGACTATGATTACATCAACACACTGTTTTTATTTAGACTGTATATTTATATAAGGTAGCTTCCAGGAAGGTGAGGGCTGAAGAGATGACTTCTAGCATTCAAGCCCCCCACAAGGCCCCTCTGTCCATGACCAAATCCATCTAAACCTCATCTCATTTACTTTGAGCTTATTGCCCCATCCACTCTGTGACCTAATTTCTCATCATTTCCCAGCTCTGAAGTCTGCTCGATCCTAACCAAGGGAACCTGCCTCCTTTTGACCACGGCCTCTATGACTGGGCCTCAGCGTACTTTCATCAAAGAAATGCTCATGCCATTTCCTGTAAGACTCAGTAGTCAGTGCATGTACTTACAGCACTGAACCCAAACAAGAGAGGTAGACATTCCTCCGCTGTATTAGCTTGCTAGGGCTGCCACAACAAAGTACCACACATGGAGGGGCTTAAACAACAGAAATTTATTGTCTCACAGTTCTGGAGGCCAGAGGTCTGAGATCCTTCTGATCTCAGGTTGGTTCCTCCCGAGAGCTGTGAGGAAGAATCTGTTCCATGCCTCTTCCTAGCTTCCGCTGGTTTGCTGGCAATCTTTGGCATTCCTTGGCTTATAGATGTATCATCCCGATCTCTGCCTTCCTGTTCACATGGCATTCTCCTTGTGTTCGTGTCCGTATCTAAATTTCCCCTTTTCATAAGGATATAATCACATTGGATGAGGGGCCCACCCTATCCTGTATGACCTCATCTTAATTAATTATGTCTGCAGCAACCTTATTTCTAAATAAGGTCACATTCTGAGGGACTGAGGGTTAGGACTTCAACATATGAATTTGGAAGGGGCACAATTCAACCCATAACTCCCACCTTATGCAAAAATACACCTGAAGATTCCCAGAGCACTTTAAACCCATCTGCTCCTCCTCGCTACTCCTCCATGGGAGCTGAAGATAAAAGGGAAAATGGCAGAGAACGCCACGGTAGAAAGGCCGTGCTGTTTTTAAAGAGGATTTGTGAGCATATTGTCTCTGCATCTCACCTTTCTCAGTTGTGACATGAAGGGGCTGGGAGCACTAAGTTGCTGATGATACTTCTAATTCAAAAATTCTCCAATTTATGGAAATAAAGTACTTCAATTTCAGTGATGAAAGGGGGTGAAATTAAAAGTTCCAAAGCAGGAATTCTTCCCCTGAGATCCATGGATTTATTTCTAGAGGGGTCCACTGTTCCCCCAAATTACATACAAAATGCGGATTGGTTGTGTATACCCCTACACATTTCTTAGGAGATGGTCCACATTTTTCATCAGATTTTCAAAGAGGCCATGCCTCCCAAGAGTTACAACCTCTGTTTGAGAGACTAAAAGGCTCGTGTCCAGCAGAGCTGACCACTCAGTGACCACCAGTTCCCTCTTGCACCCAAGCAGCACTGCAGTGGGCTGAGGCCTCCCCCAATCACCTGCAGCTTTTCTTAGGAATGGGGCTTCCCACTTGTCATCACCACTTCTGCTGTCATCCCTGACTTGACTTCACTCAACCTGCCCTATTCCCCTCACCCCTGAGGCGAGTCTATGGTGCCTGATGAGCCTCTACTTCTTTGTGGGCCAATTGCCCTGCATTCTAAACCTAATTATTTGCTCTCTTCCTGCCTCCATCTCCCAGTCTTAGCTGAAAACTGTGTCTGTCCAGACACCAAGACTCCAGATCTCCAACTCCTCCCTCTATCAGACATCAGAGCGGGTCATGGTGGGGAAGGGCCTGATCCCTGAGCTGCTGTGCATTTGGCCCCCCCATTGGGAGTTTAGCTGGACCAAGGCTGAAGGCAAAGTCTAGGGGCAAAGGAGAGTAAGCAGGTTTAGAGTGTCTGGGACCCGGCCCAAGGTTCCTGTTTTGGAGCAACATGGGTTATGGAGAGCCAGAGGGACAAATCTACTCAGAGTCGCTGGAGACTCCACTGGAAAGACCAAATAGAGACATTCATTCCAAAGGCTAGAGACAGGATCTAGATTGTCGTGCAGCTAAGAGTTATGACTCAGAGGGAGCCCAAACTCAGATGAAAAGCAGGTCAGGGAAAAGTGAGAAGGGTCCAGGACCATCCTCATAGTTGGTCTAAGGTATCCGTTTATATAAAGGCAGTAGAGTGGTTCAGAGCAGAGACTCTGGGCCCTGACTGCTTAAGTTCAAATTCTGGCTCAGCCACTTCCCAGTTGACCCTGGGCAAGTTACTTAAAATAAGTCATACCTCAGTTTACTCATCTACAAAATTGTTGTTAGTGCCATCGAGTCAATTCCGACTCCTAGTAACCCTGTGTACAGGGGAGCTGAACCCTGCCTGGTCTTTCTGTACCATCCTCTCACCTTCCAGTGCTGTATGAGACAATGCTCCACTGCTCTTCATGTGGTTTTCACGGCCAATTATTTGGGAAGTGGGTGGCCAGGTCCTTCTTCCTAGTCTGTCTTAGTCTGGAAGCTCCGCTGAAACCTGTCCACCATAGGTGACCTTGCTGGCATTTGAAATACCGGTAGCAGAGCTTTCAGCATCACAGCAACATGCAGCTGCCACAGTATGACAACCCACAGATGGCTGGTGTGGTTCCCTGACCGGGAAACGAACCGGGGCTGCGGTGGTGAGAGCTCCAAATCTTAACTAGACCACCAGGGCTGACTCAGCTACAAAATAGGAAATACTAATCATACTTACCTCTGGGGGTTGTTGAGAGGATTAAGTGAATTAGCACCTGTGAAGGTTTAGAACAGTGCCTGGCACACAGTAAGCGCCAAGTGTTAGCTGATATTATTATAAAGTCAGCACATGATGATTCACAGACAGGCACTTGAGAGATCAACATCCATGTGAACACATCAACTAAAACCACCATTTCTCCACCATTCTGGATCCGCTGCAGGCCTCCAATGACACCAACGATAGCAACACACCAGCCCAGAAGAAGCCTGAGTAGCTCACGTGTCACACGCTACTTCAAGATGCCAGACTGGGAATGCCAGCTCCTTGACTCACATCTGCTCAGCTTCTCCCTCCCAGAACCTCTGCCCAGCTTTTTACTGTCTAATTTGCAAACTCTGCCCCCTTACCCAAAAGCATGCACGATCCTAACTCCCTCCCAGCCCTGATGACCCAGTTAACCACCCAGTGCGTTCTTCACTCATACCCAAGTCTCCTGTTTACCTTCTGCCAAGTCCATTGTTCCAAACGTCCAAGCTGAATCTTTCTAACCATCTCACTTTTTATTCAGGTGGCCTACTGACCTTTTCTAGAGGACGTCACGGAGCAGTAATGCTTCTACAAGTTTAGGTTGTTCAACTTCACCCGCATGTTTAAAGCTGTTGTGTAGCCTTTGAATCATCTCTTTGTCTCCAACACTCTCTAAGACAGCTCTTCCAAAACTTCCCTCTCCCTTCAAGCCCCTAATCTTTCCCACCTCCCTTATCCGCGACTTACGCCACCCTCTACTTTACTCACACCAGGCCAGCAACTGGCTATCTTCCTCCTTCTCCGCATCTATCTCTTTCTTTCTTCTTCACTGTTTTGGTAGAAGTGTTGGTCCTCTTTTTAAAGGCAAACCCCTCCTGAAATGAAATATAATTCATGATCCTGGGTTAGATCACACATTGGGGAGGGGGAACATTTGCTGTAAAGAACAGTATTGGGACAGTCAGTAAAATTTGAATATGAACTCTATATTAGAAAAGTATTGTATCAATATTAAATGTCCTCAATTTGATGATTGCACTGTGGTTACCTAGGGAAATGTTCTTGTTTTTAGGCGATATTGTACCTACATTTTTAGGGGAGAAGGTGATGACATCTGGAATTTACTCTCCAATAGTTGAGCAAAATATATATATGTGTGTATATATGTAAATAATGAGTAATGTGTATATTATTATATATTTTATATATACATATATTTGAAAAAAGAGATAAAACATATAGGGCATAATGCTAACAACGAGCAGATCTAGGGAAAGGAAGTCAGGAGTTCACTGTAATATTCATGCAACATTTCTATAGTCCTGAAATTTTTTCAAAATAAATTTTAATTAAAAACCAGGCTGTACTCCAGGTGAGTTCAGTAACTCATTTAGCTTCTCTGAAGCTCCTCTTGAATAGAATTTCTAGATAGAATCACTTGAATTGAATGCATTTGTTAAGTCCTTTTTAGGCATACATGTACAATACAAGCACATATAACTTTATCAGTTCATGCATGAAAACGTCAAGGATTCAGTGAAGGATCAGTTTAAGTAATAATATATTCGGCATGCTGGCTTTCTCAGCTAACTACTGTTAATTGCTATTTAAGAAGATTTTTATTGCTTCCAAAGAAATAAAAAAAAATTTTAATAAAAAGAAGGCAAACTCCTTCCCTTGGTGCTCATGATTTAAATCCTTCCCGCCCTCTTCCTGGTTATCGGCCCTACAAGATTCGTTCTCTTTCCAGTTCTTGAAGCCACATCACTTGTTTCCTCCATTATTCAATTACATGCAGGACTTCACTATCCTGGAAAAGCCTTTCACTGCCTCCTGTAGTTACCATTCCATTTCTCTCTGTTCTTTACTGCTCTACTTCATGAACACGTGGTCAATATTCCCTGCTTTTCTGCTGAAAATTTTATGGTGCAGACAGAATGAAAATATGGAGACAAAGCAGGAGTGACCCATGGAGCCAAGGGTTTTGCAAAATCCGATCCAACTCAATAAACATTAACTGCATTAGTCACAGTGTCAGACCCCCAGGATACAAACTGAATCAAACATGGCAGTGTCAGTAATTGGCTCAAGGTCACAGATAGTAATTGATGGAGCCCAGACTTAAACCCAGGCGTGTGACTCCAGAATCTCCCTTTGAGGGGATAATTTGATGGCCAATGGAGGGGAAAGAAATGTGCTGTGGGGTTGCCGAGGAAGACACACTTAATTACTTGTGTCATTTCAAGATAGATGAGAAATGAGCGAACTGGTAAAATGATAGCTTCCCGAAAGAGATGGTGAAGATTCCAGGGCCTGGGCGTCTGTGACTGGCCAGAGCTGAGAGAAAGCTAGAGACCATTAGAAACTCTTCTGGACTTGGTACTGTCCTGCCCAAAGCATGCTAGGTGGGCAAGCAACTGCCAAAGCCCATGGAAATCTGACTCTCCCTCTTGTACTGGTCAGCATGGCCTTAGAAGATTCACCCCGAGCTAACATCCCTGCAAACCTTCCTCTATTTTTTAGTATGTGGGCTGCCAGCGCAGCATGGCCACTAACAGAGCCGTGTAGGTCCACACCCGGGAACCAAACCTGGGTTACCAAAGCAGAGCCCGCTGAACTTAACCACTAGGCCACTGGGGCTGGACTGCACTTCTTTTTCTTAATCATTCATTTCAAAAAGCAGGTACAATCCTGTGACCTCTAAGACAGCTCCCGAATCTGAATCGGCAGCTGTGACTTGCCTCTCAAGTCCCCAGTCTCAAATTTCCTGCTTTGGCTGGCCACTTAGATGTCACTTGAGGCTCAAAATTTATACAAGTGAACTTCTGCTAATCTTCCCAAAGCTGCCTGCCCCTCCCAATGCCGCTATGCCCTTAAGGACACCACTGTTCCCCCAACCCTTGGAGCCCTCTTCAATTTCTCCTTAGTCTTCTAGATATAACAGTTGCCAAGTTTTGTCAATGATTTCCCAGTTTATTTTCATTTCTTCCCTTATTTTCACTGCTGGGGCCATGGTCCTAGTTCAGGCCATTGCCTCCATGTCTTTCAACAATGACTTTGACCTCTGAACAGCCCCTCCTGTCTCTGGCTCTCTCTCCTCTTCAGTCACCCCTGTGTGGAGTTGCCAAGCTGATCTGCCTAAATCACAGCTTGAATCCTGTCACTGCTTAGCTAAGAAAAGCTATGACTGCCCACGCTCTACAAAGAGAGATCCAGGCTCCTCAAGGGACTTGGGAGGCCTTTTGCAGGCTGCTCTTTGCCTGGCAGGTAGAGGCAAGAGCAGAATGATCCAGAGGGAGAGAAGCTTCAGGCTTAACAGAGTCCTGCTCCAACCAGCTCGCCCTCCTGGGGCAGAACTGTGGACCCACCAAACACTCTCCTGACCATCCAGGATACCCCACTCTGTGACCACTGTGCTTTGAAACATTCAGTTTTCACTGTTTGGAGTGCTAACCTTCTTCCAGCCCACTACAAAGATCCCAGCCAGCATCAAGACCCCATTCCATTCCCACACTTCCAAGAAGCTTTCCCAGCATCTTCCCACTGTTCCTTCCCTCTTCTGAATGTCTCTAAAGTAGTCTGTTTCTAATACCACTCATTTACGCATCAATCTTCCACTGCCATCGCTATATTTCTTACACGGGCACGTTGAATTGTTAGTTTTCTCCATCTTTTTATGGTCAGTACCAAGCAAGTACTGACATATAACTTAAAAAGTTATATTTAATGACTATCTGCACAATAGTTAACATTGTTAAATTTTTAAGTATTTCAAACATACAGAAGAGTAAAGACACCAATATAACAGACACCCATGCTACCAACACCCAGATTCAACAGATGCTAATATTTAACAAAATTTGCTTCAGAAATCTTAAAAAAGAAAGAAAATTAAAACGTTACAGAGAATAGTTAAAACCCACCTCCCTCCCCCAACCCATAAATATGCTTGTTCCTTCCCTTTCTCTCCAGAGGCCATCACTGCCCTCATTCCCATGAATGTTTGAACTTCTAATGATATTTCCATAAATAATAATATATATAATTGTGTGCTTTAAAATTTTACACTAATATCATATTGTATCTATCTGTTCTGATGTTGCTTTTTTTCCACCTTCACAAAGGTTATGTCTTTGAGATTTATTCAGGTTGATACCTTCATTCACTGGGCCTGTCGTTCATCATAACAGTTGAATCAGTCAGTCCCTATGAGAAAGAGCTGGTGTACCCAAAAGATTGGACTGAAGAGAGTCCACTGAAGGGACTCTTTCTAGAGATGTGGGCAGGGTTAAGGGAACCAACAGGGATAGCGAAGCCCCAGGGACCAGCAGTGTCAGGAAGCTTTTGCACAGATCACCTTTGCTCCGAATGCGTCCTTCATTGCCAGCTCCATGACAACGGATCTGAGCCCTTTAAATACCTTGCCTTGGCCAGCTGGCACGATGTCAGTAGAGGTGGGGGCATGACACTGCAGGAGGAAAGGGTTTTGCTTCCCGCTCAGCAGGCTCCCGCAATGCGCACAGCTTCTGCAGTGTCCAGCAGCCAGCAGGTTCCCCTGGTAACCTCCTCCGGTAGGTTTGCAGCCTCCAGTGAGAGGCCTCCCTGTGAGCGGCTTTGCCTGGCACCCTAGAGGGACGATTCCCAGCAAGTTCTGGAGCATGGATTTCCAGCAAGTTCCACTGGTGCAGCACCACAGTGACTTCTCTGCTGTTTAGTGAGCCATGGCTGTGCCCTCTTACGAGGCTTGGAGGGAGAGGGCTCTTCCTTGGGTGCTCTATGGCAGCCATAGGGCAGTGGCTGCTCTCATATCAGCTATGCCTATGTTTCAGAGTTCTCTTGACTTCTTACTAGCCAACCTCTTGTTATTCCAATCCCCTGTTATAGTTAATAATTCTTTATATTAAACTTTCTCTGTTCAAACTACTGTGTGACTCCTCTCTCTTGATTGGCCCCAAACTGGTACATAGTCATCACTCCTATGCTTGAAGGGCCCGGGGGAGGGGACAGCTACTGAAAGCAGTGAGAAACGCAGTTATAGGAGAGTGGCTCCCTCATCAGGAGAATGATACATAAATGGAGGTTTATTCATACAATGGAATATGATACAACAGTTATGCTGGGTAGTGGCCATTTGCCACTCCCACACATTCTCAACCCTTCTCCGTCCTGCTCTGTATCTGGGAAACTGACCATAGGGTGCTGGTAAGCGGTTGACACAAGCACCATGGGAAAAAAATTTTTAAGATTTGTAGTGTTTGCTGATTTCCCTGGCATCAGTACTCCCACCATGGCCAATTCCAATTTATCGATGTGACATCACTGAACATGGAGCTGGGAGGAGGTGCTCATAATTGGCTCCAGCACATCCATGGAGGCTGACCTCTAAGGACTGCAAACTCCAGGCTCCCTTGCCCTCTGCCAATGGGAGTAACAGCAGGAGATGAGAGGGGGACTGAGAGAGCCCCTCTCTCCCCTGCTTCCTCCCTAACAGGCTATGGTTTGGGTGTTATTGTGTTTCTCTCCTCACAAGAGGCCTAGATAGGTTGTTTCTGCTCTCTCTCTATTACATAACAAGGCTGTGGTGAGCATCTTTGTGCATGTCTCCTTGACCCGTGTGTGAGAATTTCTCCAGCAGTAGGGTTGCCAGATCAAATATAGAATGCCCACTTAAGTTTGAATTTCAGAAAAACACCAAATAATTTTTTATTTTAAGTTTGTCCAAAATAGTGCATGGGTCATATTTATACTAAAAAATCATTCATTGTTTACCTGAAAATAAAATTTAACTGGGAGTCCTGTTTTGTTTTTGTTTTTGCTAAATCTGGCGACTCTACCTGGGGAAAGTTCTAGAAGTGGAATTTCTGTGTGGACATTGTTCTTCCTAAAAGAATATCTCCAACATGGTTTGGGGTCTGTAAATTATGTAAGATGAATTGGTTTCATGTTCTTTGGATATTCCTCAATTGAGTTTTCAGTCATCTGTAACCCCATGTTGGGTCTTCCTTTTGACGGGGTTCAGGGCAGGCTGCCCCAAGATGCACTACTCTGGTATGTGGATTATTTTGAGCTGAAGACAATAAAGGCTCAGAAGACTCAGGAAGAATATTTGACCTTCCTCCAAACTGCCTAAAAGAATTTAACATAGAAGGCCTGTTCCAGGAAGGAGCTAATACCATATGATAGCTATAGTATAACGTAAAATAGGTGTGCTAGAAAGACACCAACAAGCCCATTGTTAGCCCAGCAAAACTTGCTTAACAAACATTTGCATTTCCATCTCCATGTAAATTGTCTTCCTCCCCTCTGAAATCCCAAACCACTACCCCCAACATCCTCCTTGTCTTTAGCTGAAGATACTTAAGCTAGTAGCTTCTGCCAGATGGCCAAGTCGCTCAGTTTTTCCTGAGTTTCTCCCATGTATACAGGTTACTAAACATTGTTTGATTTTCTCCTGCTAACCTGCCTTTTTAATTATTTGACCAGCCATAAGAACCTCAGGGTAAAGGGGGAGAGGAATTCTCCCTTTTCCCCCCAACAGTTTAACATGGCTTGACAGTGGGTGAGGCCACGGCCACGTGATGACCAAGTAGACACGGGGCTCTCAGGTGCGGTGGAGCAAGACAGGCATATAAGACCTGTCCCCGGAGGAGGCTGAGGAGCGTGCTCTTGTCTCAAACTCTGGATCCCTGGACTCATCCTTCTACCCTTGTCCACCGGCAAATGCTTCTGAAGGGGCCAGTGGGAGTTCAGATTCGGGGCCCAGCTCCTTTCCCTTCCGGAGTCCCCTCCCCCTGGGACCCAGTGCCCAGAAGCCTGACTCTGGGGTCCCAACCAGGCTTACATCCTGAGCATCACACTTAATCTTCCCCCAGTCTCCCTGGTAAGTCTTGTCTGTGTGGGGGAGTTTCTTTGCTGCCAGGGAGTGACCTTTATCACAAAGCAAGGTGACAAATTAATGCCCAGAAAGGCATTAAAGATGGTGAAATGTGTTGCCTCCCAGGAGCATTTGTGTTTTAAGCAGTAATTCAAACGGCTGGAGTTCTGACAATGGATTTTAAGAGACAATTTCAGAGAACCTTTCTGACACATGTAAATCTTTCTTTCTCCCCTTCCGGAGGAAAGTCCTTGTCTTCTTTTTTACCACTCCTCCACAAGCTTATTTTATTTTTCCTCATCCAGAAGAGTTGCTAACCTTCTGATTTTGGAGATGGAGAGTTTTAAAAAGGTCCAGATCTAGCAGGAGATTGTGTCGGATCCTGTGTGTTTGCCCGGCTTCTTCCTAGCTACAGGAAAAGCAGT
This sequence comes from Diceros bicornis minor, assembly GCF_020826845.1. Taxonomy (NCBI): domain Eukaryota; kingdom Metazoa; phylum Chordata; class Mammalia; order Perissodactyla; family Rhinocerotidae; genus Diceros; species Diceros bicornis. Next base: position 15,252,143 of record NC_080781.1, on the reverse strand, counting down.
GGCTTTAGAATTGTCCCACAGTGCCATCTGCTGCCGGAAAGAGCAGGCACTGCAACATCCTTTAGCGTGTATTTTACAAAAGCAGTTTTTTTCTTAAAGGGACCAAAGATTATTTTGGTTTGGTTAGCTTTGCTCTGCTTTGTTTTGTAACACTGATGAACAGCTGCGCTTCTACATAACTGAAAACTTTTCAAAAGCTTTATGGTGATTAAGAAGATATTGCCCAGGGAGTGGATTCTGTCTCAGGGGGTCTGGGTCTGAGAGTCTGCATTTCTAACAAGCTCTCAGGTGATGCCAACACCGCTGGTCCGAGAACCATATTTGAGTAGCAAGGGGATAGACTAGACTAACACACGCCCCTGGGCAGGGGACTTTTATAAACAACCCTCCTTGGAGATGTGGATTTAAAATAGGTCGGGATCAAGCCTAAGATTGCTGTGTTTGATTTGGGTTCCCTGGCTTCCTTCCAGCCACGAGGAAAATAGTCGCTTATAGTTGTCCCACAGTGCCATCTGCTGTCTGAAAGCAGCAGGCACCTGGAAGTTATTTTGCTGTATATTTTATCAGACCAGTTCCTTCTCTCGAAGGGAACCAAGATTATTTGTTTCCTTGGTTGTTTTGTTTTGTAACACTAATGAATTTCTGCAGTTCTATATAACTAAAACTTTTAAAAGCCTCAAAGTTTTTTAGGAGCATTTAGATATGAATTTTAGAATTTCTTTGAGCACTTGAATGATCTAAAGTTTTGATTTTTATGTCTTCATTTGATGGTGCCAGAAATGATGTTTTCATTCAATTAGGCTGTTGGAGGAGGAAAATCGTTTCCCCTCTACCATTCTAGGTTCTTGGCTGAGACCCCCGTGTAATAAAAGACAAATTAACAGGAGAAAAACAAACAGAAGTTTAATAATATGTGTACCTCCTATATACATGAGAGAGACCCAGGAAAACTGAGTAACTCCCAGAAATGGCCCACGCCATCACCTTCAATACCATTTCCAGCTAAAGACAAAAGAAGATGTTGGGGAGGAGGGGGCAGTTATGGGGGGTGACCAGGAAAAGCACAGTAAAAAGGGTAAGGTTATTATGCAGCTTTAAGTCCTGCCTTCTCCATAGGTAAGATTTTTCTAGAGATTTGGCCATCCCCCTCTTCCAGTACAGAGAGGGTGATCCCCTTACAAATGGAGATTTCCGTTATAAATGTAAATGTCTCTTACAAAAGGGTAACTTCTACTTGGTTTTCAGAGCTTTTCCTATGTCTGCTGTTTCTTTAAAATAACTCAGAATAATCCTTATGCCAGAGAGGCATATTTTGGGGTGGCATAGGTTTTCACTCCATCAATATTTTTGGAGCATCTACTGGGGGCAAAGCTTTGTGCCTGGAACTTTGCTGGGACTCATGTAAGGAGAGCTCCCCAGGGATGGGGCTGGAGCAGTACAAAGTTCTGGTGGGTCACGAGGGAGCTGCTGGAGGGCCAAGCTTCCCCCTTGGAGAGAGAAATCTCGGAGGGGCTTCTTGGTGTCATGGGGGGAAAGATGCCAGAGAGCGGCCATCTCTCTCCCCGGGGTCTGGAAAGTAATCAGCTCTAGCAGGGACATTTACAGGCCACACCCAGTATCAGGGCACCAACCAGAAAGCCTGTCTCACCACAGTAACAGCTGTGGCTTTGAGACAGGGTTTTCAAGTCTACAAAGCCCCCACTGTGTTTTGTGTGGAAACAGTGAAAGCGCCTCTCCTTCCACTTGGTGTGATCCGTTGTCACAAGGGCGCAAATTCAAGATTGCTCTGCCCCAAACTCCTGCTGAGTTTATAATGAAACAATATTCCCACTTTTTAAAAAAACCCTCCTCCTTTACCCATAGAACTTAGACATGATTCTAAGGGAGCAAGGCCATGGGATAAATTTGAGTGCTGATTCCTTTCTGGGAGTTGCTCCTCACATAGCTAAGGCTCTGTCACTGCACCAAGTTTGGTTCTCTATTCCTGTAGGATGAGTTCATTCCTAGGAGGCTCCTCAAGCTGTGCCTGAGTCTGGCCCTTTTCAGTTGCAAGAGTCAGAAACCCAAGTCAACTGGCTTAAGCTAAAAAGGAGAAATGTATTACTGGGAAATCCCGGGGTGAACTTCAGGCATGGAGGGATCCAGGGGCCCACAAGATGTTAGCAGAGCTTTCTCTATTTGCAACTCTTAGTTCTGCTTCTTTCTCTGTTTGGCTTCATTTTCTCCCAGATTATGAGGGCTTCCTCCCTGCGGTTGAGAATGTGACCAGTAAAACCTTCCAGCTTATAGAATCGCAGCTTGAGATCCAAGGAAAACGAGAGTTGCTCTCATTCCTGGCAGCCATATATGTGATTCTCCGAGACGCACTCTGATGGGCCTCATTTGAGTCATATGCTCATCCTTTGAATAAATCAGTGACCAAGGGGAGGGGGTAGTGGAGTCAAGTGCTGTGGTGGCCTGTCTCCAAGATGGCCCCCAATGATCCCCACCTCTTGGTATTAATGCCCTAGTGTAATGTCCCCCTGAATTGGTCTGTGTGACCAATAGAAAAAGGCAGATGTGATGGTATGTGACTTCTGACACCAGGTCACAAAAAGCCCTGCAACTTTCTCTTGGTCTTTCTCTTGGATCATTCCCTCTGGGGAAAGCCAGCTGCACGTCCCAAGGAAAGGCCCATGTGGCAAGGAACTAAGGTCTCTGGCCAACAACTAGCAAGGGTCTGAGGCCTCCTGCTAACAGCCATGTGAGTGAGCTTGGAAGCGGATCCTTCAGCCCCATTCAAGCCTTCAGATGACTGTAGTCCCAGCCAACATCTGGCCTGCCACCTCATGAGCCAGAGCCACCCAGCTAAGCCATTTATGAATTCTTGATCCACGGAAATTGTGAGATAATAAATGTTTGCTGTTGTAAGCTACTAAGTCTTGAGGGAATGTGTTATGCAGCAATAGATGACTGGAACATGTGCCAACCTTTGTGGTCAGGGAAACCAGGCGATATAATTGGAAGCCCCCACCAGAACCAGAACCAGACTGAATGGGACAAGTGGCAGTTTCCCAAAGGAAAGCTGGGGTGCCAATACCAGAAAAATGCAGATCTTGCTGATCCATGAAAGGAGGCTGGGCAGGCCAAAATAACAGCTGCCCAATACCCTCCCTCATACAAGTGGGAGTTCAGCTGCCTGCCAGGCTTCGAACCTGCCCATGTGGGCCTTGGCTCCAGTTACGACCACTACTAGAGGATAAACTAGCAAATGTACTAAGTTATTCCTGGTCCTAATTTTCCCTGTTACCAAGAGATGGGGCTTGGGTGCCAGCTGTGTGACCATGGGCAAGTTACCTCTCTAAGACTCAGCTTCCTCATCTGTAAAATGGGGTAACAGGTGTATCTGTCTCTTGGGGTGGTGTTTAGGATTAAATAAACATATGTGCTTAGCCCAGTACTCCCATGTGATGAATCCTAATACGTGTTGCTCTTAGTATTATTTATATTTGTAGTAGGCTAAATAATGCCCCTTGAATATATTAGATACAATCCCCCAAACCTGGGAATACTGCCTCATATGGTAAAGACTTTACAGATGTGATTAAGCTAAGGAATTTGAGATAGGGAGATTATCCTGGATTATCTGGATTGGCCCTAAATGCAATCACAAGGGTCCTCACGAGAGGGAGGCAGAAGGAGATTACAGACACACAAAAGAGGAGAAGGCAACGTGACCACAGAGGCGGAGGTTGAAGTGATGCTGCCACGAGCCAAGGAATGCTGGCAGCCACCAGAAGGAGGAATAGGCAAGGTAAAGATTGTCCCTAGAACCTCCAGAGGGAGCATGGTGCTGTCAACACCTTGATTTCAGCCCAGTGAAACTGATTTCAAACTTCTGGCCTCCAGAACTGAAAGAGAATAAATTTTGGTTGATTTAAGCCACCAAGTTTGTGGTAATTTCTTACAACAGCCATAGGAAACTAATGCAGTATTATTATCTAAAAAGCCACCTGCAGGGGCTGGCCCCATGGCCTAGTGGTTAAGTTCAGCATGCTCCACTTCAGTGGCCCAGGTTTGGTTCCCAGGCGTGGACCTATGCTACTTGTCAGCGGCCAGGCTGTGGTGGCAACCCACATAAGAAATAGAGGAGGACTGGCACAAATGTTAGCTCAGGGCGAGTCTTCCTCAAGCAAAAAGAGGAAGATTGGCCGCAGATGTTAGCTCAGGGCGAATCTTCCTCAGCAAAAACAATAAATAAAAATAAATGAATAAATAAAAAGCCACCTGCAGGTGTCCAATCCATGGCAGGCAATATAAAAGAAGATGTAGAAATGGGCATGGCTTAGAAATTAGTAGACTTCTTCACAATTCCTGACCTTTCCTATGAAATATATAGAAATATCCTATAATATATAAATGCAGATATTCACTTTCATTTGGAAAGCTAAAGAGATAAGAAGAACTTGGCAGAAAATTTGACCTGAAAGTTCCAAAAAGGGAAAAAGAAATAAAAAAATGGTACTTATGCTTCCTTACTACCAATGGCATAAACTTCTGAGGCACCTACTCTCCTAAAAAAAACTTTAAGTTGCATTAACACACACCAGTTTCGGTTCTCTTTTCTGAAAACCCTCTTTAGTAGAATGCTTCTTTACCAGCTTGTTGTTATCATCTTCAAATTTTGGTAGACTGAGAATATTGCTAGTAAAATTTGTCAATGGAGCGAAGATTTATCTAAGCCATCTATTCAAATCCTCTTTGCAGGCTTCTATTTCAGGAATGTAATTAAAATTGACTACGGTAGCTTGAATTCTCAAGGGATATAATCTCTGCTGGCCGATCTCTTTTGTGGATTCCATTTCAATGTTATAGTAATTACAAATTTCATCTAATTAAAACTCCTACTTTGTGGTCTTTCTCCTACCTTTTATGCCTTGACAGTCCTAAGGTGAGCCTGGCAATGTTGGCTTTGTGTGTGCATCATGCTTGCATTTCTCTGAGTACTCACAGGCAGTTCTGCTATGTAGAAAATTAGAATTTGTGCCTTCAAATTCATATGGTCTGGGGGACTACTTCCAGCAAATGCTGCCCCCACTGATGGGAGATCTGTAGCTCTAATGTCTTGGTTCTCACCAAGCCACCTTCAAAACTACCCTATCCTGGGTGCTAGGGCAAAGTAGGTTAGAACTACAGGGCACAGACACCTGGGGGTTATACAGACAAAACCCCAGATGGTACAGCCACAGAGGCAAGAGCTCCTGCTGTGCACTGATTTAATTGTTGTGTGTGGATACCAAAAATAGAAGCAGATTCTACCTCTCCTTTTGTGGCTTCCCACTAATGACATAATGATGGAGCAAATCTCAAAACTTCCAGAGCTTAAAAATCCTGATTTTGCAGTAATTGAGTTCCTTTAAAATTGTCATGACCATGTGACACAATGACAAAGGAGGTGGTTGTGAGAGGCACAAACCTAGCAGAACAATAGCAGGTAAAAGAAAGAGGCCCGCAGCCCATATGCCCAATACGTGGACATCATGCGTGGCAGGTGGCTAGGCCAAGGCTCACGTGCACGAGGGGATCTGAATGTGAGATCTTTTTAAACCTCGAATTATACACCATGATTTTCAGTGTTTGGATCATCTGAGTCTTGACACCCTTATCTCACGAATGCTGAAACTTTATCACGACTTTTCATCTGTGGCCAGACACATGCTATTTATCTCCTGCGGCTGACTCCGCTTTGGGTTCTTGTTCAGTTTGTTCTAAACTGAAAATAAAATTACATTTAAAGATAACTGCTCAAGGTCAGACACTTGGTGGGTAGTAGGGTAAAGGGAGGTCCCTGAAGCCAACCAGATCCTTCCACTATGCCACACTGTCTGCCTAAGAGGCGGGACACAGATTTATTCATGGAACCCATTACTCACTAGAAAATTCAGAGGCAATACAAGAAGGCAGGTTGTCGGTTACAGTAATATAATAATATTTTTTCAAATGATCATTGTAGCTGCTACCACATCTAATAATTACAATTAAACTTCCTTAATGACTACACCAGTAACATTGACTTTCTGGTTGAGCTGAAGCATATTATTGTATTTTCTATAATGAAAAGTCCGTAAAACAAATTAATTGTGTAGAGAAGACTATTGAGTGGAGAGGCTGTATTCATTCCCTTTAGAGGCAATCATTTACATACAACATGTAAACACTTGATATGCTAAATATAAGCACTAAATCAATATGCTGATGGCAGAAATTTTTATCTGTTTGTTACAACTGGTTTCCTGGGAAATGCTTATTAGTCCAATTACCGATGCTATATATTCTTGAAAGCATGAAAACTTGATTTGTTTTAGATGAAAATATTCCTACTGTTCTCCAAATGAATATGCTATTCTTACTTCAGTGTAATTATAGAGTTTGACTACTTCTAAAGTAGTAGAAGTCTAGTCTTACCATGTCATTTTATGAGTTAGTAAAGTGAGGCTCAAAAGCTTCAATGATGGGAATATACATCATTTTGTGACAATCAGGTTACTGGCATAGACTTGAGCAGTTTCTTTCATGAGTACAAAGAAGGTTCAAAGTCATTGGCACTTCCTGCTGCTGCCGCCACTGTAAGCTTCTACTTCTGCCACCTATTTCTCCCACACCCGTTTGGTTGGTATGGTCGATTGGCACTTGGCATGCATTTCAACCTCATTCTCATGTGTATGCTGTACCACAAGGGCTAAAAAGCTAAAAACCACACTCCCAAGGTGGAAGTGAGGTGGAAGTCTCAGTGTTACTGCTGGCAAGCACAATCCTGAAGACATGGGGGTTTATGCACCCAAGATCTGGGGTCTAGTCAGAGTGATAGGTGCCAAAAGGCCATTGCAGCCATGGAAACTAGATTTTAGCTGTGCATCCACTCATTACAGTTGCAGTCCCTGCTCTTCACTTATTTCTTCACTGCACTCTGCTTTCTGGCCTCTCAGGCAAAAGTGGCTACTAGGACTTCCTGTCTCCCCCCTTCAGCTACTCTGGGCTGCTCTAGGACAGCTGGAGGACCCAGGACTCTATGCCCACCTTGTCCCCTGCACTTTCTGCAAATGGAAGCTGGTGGGGGGCCCCAGGAGATTTAATTCTTTTCTTGCAAAAATAAATAAATAAATGTACATCATTTCTAGAGAAAAAATGTATCTTCCTCATAATACAAAGTTGGATAGATAGCATAGGAAAAAATATGGAAGCCCTTGAAAACTTTTGCACTTGATCTTGTCAACACAAATAATCCATAACCAATATACCAAACAATAAGCCAAAATTTGGGGTGAGTTTGTTATGAGCCAGGTCTGAGGACTATAGCCCAGGCAGCTTCCTTCCCCCAAGGAAGGAAGCACGCCAAAGAAGTGGGGTGTACAAAGTGGTTATATACTGTCTCGGAACAAAGAGCATACAACATGTATGACAGGAAGGTCCCTTCTACTACTGTCACAAGATGCTTAGCTAGCACAGCAGGTCAGTGGTCACAAGGTGAGCACAGCAGGTTGGTAACTAACCGTTAGTTTCCAGGAAGAGATGCTTATCCTTAAAGAAATGCCAATATAGGGGGAAGCTACATCCCTATCTTTAAGGGCATCATTCTTGTCCTTGGGACATTGTAAACGTTTCAAGCAGATGAACAATGCATGCTCAATAGGCCATGTCAGGCCTTTCTGGAAAAATAAGGTCAGGCTGAATTAGTTTTAAACCAAATGACTTCCTCATATACTAATATATACTATAGCTTTTCATTTATTCATCAATCTGGTAAGAAACAGGCATCAATTAAATGTTTTTAGCATGATGACAGTGGTGTTTCAGAATGATAAGTCTAGCAAGAATTAGAGAAGTGAGCCAGCCCTGATGGCCCAGTGGTTGAAGTTCAGCACTCTCACTGCTTTGGCAGCCTGGGTTCCTTTCCCGGTCATGGAACCACACCACTCATCTGTCAGTTGCCATGCTGTGGCGGCGGCTCACGTAGAAGAACTAGAGGATTTACAACTAGGATATATAACCATGCACTGGGGGGCTTTGGGGAGGGAAAAAAAAAGAGGAAGACTGGCAACAGATGTTAGCTCAGGGCGAATCTTTCCCTGCAAAAAAAAAAAAAAGAATTAGAGGAGAAGAAAGTGGAATCAGGTAAGCTATCTAGGCGGCTCTTTTCACAGAGCATTGCTCCATTCATTTGACAGCTACTTATCAAGTTGTTATTACTCCCTGCACTGCACCAGATGCTGAGGATACAAAAGAAGCAAGACTGACCCTGCCTTAGAGAAGCATGCAGTAATTAAGTGAGAAATGACAATCCAGCGTAGTAAATGCTAAATAGTGGATACTCTGCAAACACACCAAGGACGACTAGAGAAAGCAACATTTAAGCTGACAGCTGAAGGATGAGTCAGGAGTGACTCAGCTGAAGGATGAGGTGAAGTGGTGGGAAGAGCCATCTAGGCAGAGGGAAGAGCACATTCAAAGGCTCAGAGGTGAGGGAGAGAGAGCTTCTTTGAGGAACTGAAAAAAGTTCAGTACGTCTAGAGCCTCTGACTTAGAGGATGGGGAAGAGGAGTGGGAAATGGGTAGAGATGAGGTAGGAGAAAGAGAACGAAGCCTTGAAGGGCTTTCCAAGCCTGCTGAGGAGTTCAGGATTTCTCTAAGGAGCAATAGGCAGCTGCTTAAGCAGAGCAGTGACACGATTACATTTGCGTTGTAGAAATTCATTCTGGCTGCCATATGGAAAATGGATTGCACAGGAGGAAACTGGAGGTTGAGAGACCAGCTGGGAGGCTGCTGCCCTAGGCCAGGGAGAGACAATGATGGCCTAGATTAGGGCAGTAGCAGATGGCAATGGAAGGGACCCAAAACACCTTTCAAAGAGGGATCTTCAAGACATTCCTTTGTACAATTTTTCTAAAAACTAATTTTAGTTTTTCAAATCGTGTAAGTAGAATTGTGGGTTTTGATACACCTTTTACTTGTCCACACTGGAGTGGCCTAGCCACTGGACACTTATTAACAGGCACCACCACACGCTCAGCGGCAACTGCTGAAATAAATGGCTTAGGGCCATAGAGAATATAACCAATTCCTATAGGCAGTCTTGCAAAATTAAATCAATTATGTGATGCCAAATATCTCCCTTGTTTCTCCAACTGAATTCGTAGTTTCTAAAAGGCAAGGCTTGTGGTATGAGATGACCCTGGAGAGGAAGGAAGGGATCAGCTCATGGAGGACCTTATAAACCACAGGAGGGACTTTTGTCTTTATCTGAAGAACAACGGGAAGCCATGGAGGGATTCTAGGTAGGGAACTGACATGATCAGACATGCATTATTTTTCTTGCATATTAAAAAAACTTTTTATATTAAAAATTCCAACATACTCAAAAGTATAGAGAATAAATATAACAAACCACCATATACTCATCACCCCACTTTTAACATTTCCCACACTTGATTCTTCTATCCCTTTTTTTCTTCTCTCACTCTCTTTTTTTTTTTTTTGGTGAGGGAGATTGGCTGTGGGCTAACATCTGTTGCCAACCCTCCTCTTTTTGCTTGAGGAAGATTGTCCCTGAGCTAACATCTGTGCCAATCTTCCTCTGTTTTGTATGTGGGATGCCACCACAGCATGGCTTGATGAGCAACGTGTAGGTCTGCGGCTGGGATCTTGGCCTGCAAACCCTGGGCTGCCAAAGTGGAGCATGCGAACTTAACCACTACTCCACCAGGCTGGCCCCTTTTCTCTCTTTTTAAAATTGAAATATTTTAAAATAAATCACAGACATTATGACATTTTACCCCTAAAACCTTCAGTGTGTATATCTAATAAATAACAATTTCTCACATAACCACAATGCCATTATTACGTCTAATAAAATTATCAATAGCTCCTTAACACCATCTAATACCCACCCCATATTCAAATTCCCCAATGGTCTCAAAAATGCCTTTTTATTTTCTACAGTTGATTTCTCTTAATCAGGATCTAAGCAAGATCCTCACATTGTGTTTATTAAGTCTCTTAAATCTATTTTCCTTTACTTTACAACAGTCTTCCCTCCCTTTTTTTGTTTCATACCACTGGCTTTTGGAAGAAACCAGGTGAGTTGTCTTGTGGAATATTCCACCCTCTGAATTAGTCTGGTTGCTTCCTCATGACAGTGTTTAACTTGTTCCTCTATCTCCCATATTTCCTCTAAAGTAGAAGTTAGATCTAAAGGCTTGATTGGACTCAGGTTCAATGGTTTGGAGAATACAGCATTTCATAGGTAATTCAAGGTACTTCATATTGATCACATCTAGAGGCATATAATGTCAGTCATCTCCCTTTTAGATTGAGCAGTGGGTTCAGGTGATGACAGTCTGATCCATCTATTGTTAAGATGTTTGTCCTTTACAAACAGTGAGTAGTCATTGGGGGTGATACTTTGGCACCCTGATAGTGTCTAGTTCCATGGAAGCCTTTCCTCTAATGGTTTTAGCATTCCTTGATGATTATTTGTATCAGTTATTTCATTAGGAGTATCAAAGTGGTGATTTTATAATTCTGTCATTCCTCTTGTGCTTATTAGCTGGAATTCTGTAAAGAACTTTTTTCCATTGACTAGGACTATTTGGCAATCCTAAAACAAGATTACTATGCTTAATAAAGGCTAATTCTTTCCCCTTCACTACCAATTTTCAAAGTAAGGTGTTGATAACCTAGCTACTTCCAATGGCAACAAATAAGTCTTTTTGTTTGTTTTGGCATTCTCTTTTTATATTATCAACTTGAACTCATGGATTTTTATATACTCAATATGTTTTAATCCATTCTGTGATTATTTTTTTATGCCCAAATTGTCCTATTTTAGGCCATTGGGGGCCCCTCAAGGTGGTTCCTGTTTCCTTTTGACACAACTCATTAGTCTTTGATAACTTTCTTGCTACCTGGCAAAAAAGGAGTCATCTCATGCATTTCATGCCCCAGACCTGGAATGAGCCATTTCTCCATGGAGCCTGGGTTCCTTTTAATGGAGAATGGCATTTAAAGACCATAGTCTGAGTGCTAGGAGTAGATTTGCTTGTGAATAGATCACTTAGACTACAGTGAGAACAGAATATAGGAGGGCAGAGTGGATATAGGTGGACCAATTAGGAAGCTATAGCAGTAGCCTAGGCCAGATGGCTTGGATAAGAGAGGTGGTGATGGAGATGGGGTGAAGTGGATGGACTTGAGAGCTATCAAAGAGGTGCAATTGACAGGGCTTGGTGAAGCATTGGAAATGATGGGTAACAGAAAAGGAGATGTCAGGGTTGACTCATAGCTTTCTGGTAGAATCATTTCTGGGAATCAATTATTAGAATTGATTCCCAGAGCATTGTTAGAATCAATTGATTCTGTCATTCCAATTGAAAAAATAAAAATGGTAAACTGATTTTTTCACAGAGAAAAAAGAATGTTGGAGAGGACTGGATATGTGTGGGATAAATTCAATAAATTCAATTGGGGGCCTGATGAGTTTGAAAAGCCTTTGAGCCATTCAAGAGACGTCACGTAGAGGGTGAATACAGAGGTCTGGCACTCACTGGAATGAACATAAAGGTTTGTGTGTAAGGCATCTATGCATAAGTGGCTGTTTCACTTTTTTCTTAACAAACTCTGGTTCTTTATATACTATGAATATTAATTCTTTGACTGCAAAATATGTTGCAAATATTTTCTACTAGTCTACTGCCTATCTTTAAACTTGTACTGTCTTTTAAAATGGGACAGGGCCTGCCCCGTGGCTTAGTGGTTAAGTGCGCGCGCTCTGCTGCTGCCGGCCCAGGGTTCGGATCCCGGGCTTGCACGGATGCACCGCTTCTCCGGCCATGCTGAGGCCGCGTCCCACGTACAGCAACTAGAAGGATGTGCAGCTATGACATACAACTATCTACTTGGGCTTTGGGGGAAAAAAATAAAGAAATAAAAATTAAAAAACATAAAATAAAATGGGACAGAAGGTTTTACTTTTTACTTAGTTAAAATTATCAATATATCCCTTGATGGTTTGTGAACTTTTTTCTTGCTCAGGATGACTGAGTCTACATCAGGTTTATAAACACATTCCCATATATATTCTTTTCATATTTTTAGAGATTTTTTTTTTACAGTTATACCCTTAATCCATCGGGAATTCCTTTTTGTTTATCCTGTGAGGTATGGATCTTTTTTTCCTAAAGGATAGCCAATTGTTCCAACACTTCTAACTGACCAGGCCATCCTTTGCCCACTGATTTGAAATACCACCTTTATCGTACACTAGCTTCTCATAGAAATGAGTCTGTTTCCAAACTCGCTATTCTGTTTCATCAATTTAGTTTCTTCATCAGTACCATACTGTTTTATTTATATAGTTTTAGAGAACATTTTGATATCTGGTGAAGTGTTTTATCTCTAATTGGGTACTATTAATTTCTAGTTCTGAGATTCAACTCTCCTCTTCTGCTAAAGAATCCATAAGGTCCACTCTGTTTGCTAGTATTTGTCATTACAAAATCTCAATGTACACATTACAGTTCCTAGGTTTACTGGAAATTTTCCTTTACATTTTAGATTGAGAAAAGATTATAATCTTAGCCTCAGTCTGTCTTAAATCAACACGATGCTGGTGGATCCTGGGACACTTCCCATCAGCCAAACCTCTCCATGGGGTCTAGATTCTGGTGAATTTCTAACAGTATTTATTTCCTTTTTGAACTCGGGTTTGGATTTGGGGGTCTTTCCCTGTTAATTTTGACTAATCTCTAGCTACCCATTAAGTATCTCTATTAGACTACAGAATTGAGGTATCTCAGACTTTTTTTTTTGGAAGACTGGCCCTAGGCTAACACCTGTTGCCAAACCTCCTCTTTTTGCTTGAGGAAGATTGGCCCTGAGCTAACATCTGTGCTAATCTTCCTCTACTTAGTATATGGGACGCTGCCACAGCATGGCTTGATGAGTGGTTTAGGTCCGCGCCCAGGATCCGAACCTGTCAACCCCAGGCTGCCAAAGCGGAGCACGCCGAACTTAACCACTACACCACTGGGTCAGCCCCTCAAACTTTTTGTATTTAGTTGAATGTTATCAAATGTTAGCTTTGCTTTTATTCCGACAGGCAGGCAAACTCTTCCCCGCTGTCAGAATTTAAGCAGCAAGAGAGCACAGAGGAAAATGTCTGACTTTTAAGCAGCTTTTGGGTTTCTTTTAGAAAAATGTTTTTCAGTGCCCCCAGACCATTAAGGCATCTGTGTGAGTGAAAGCTTTATGTGAAGCTAACTTTGTAGCTAGGAAAAGAGGGGTGGCTTCACTGCTATGACTTGCCCACCACATTTTTTTTTCAACTAGAAAAATGAAATATCTTTTAACTTGGAAAAAAATAGCATGACATGAATCTTATAAAGATGTGACTATTAAAAGTTTCCATCATTCATCAAAATCTTTATCATTTAAACTATTATAAGGATTTTTTAAAATGTGAAAAAAATGAAACAGAAATTAGTTATGAAAATAGCCTTTGTCAGAAATCCTTCAAGCCTAGAGCCTGCCACATGTACAGAATTGTGAAACTGATTAGACTTCAGTCTTTTTACAAAAGGAGTTTTTTTTAAAAAAGCACTTATTTACATACTAATGAGACAAGTCATTTGCATGCTCATTGAATGTGTCACAAATCTGCAAACTCACCTTGCCCTCACCGACAAAATTCCGTAATACATTTGTATATTTTTTTCCCTCAGTCCTTTATAGGGACTATAGTGACTTCTTCGTCTCTTGCCTGAAATTTTCCCAGGCAGAATTAGTCATTTTTCTCATAGGAGACTGTCCTTACCTCTGTAGGTATCAGTTTACTTGCTTACCTTCCTTTCAAACCTCCGAGTTCCTCAGCACCAAACAATATTCTGCGATAGTTGTGCTCAATAAATCGAATGAATGAAGGAATATTAAAAGTTGAGATTTTCTTTCTTTCTTTCTTTTTTCTGCTGAGGAAGATTCGCCCTGAGCTAACCTCTGTTGCCAATCTTCTTTTTTCTTGAGGAAGATTCACCTCGAGCCAACATCTGTGGCCAATCTGCCTCTATTTTGTATGTGGGTCACTGCCATGGCATGGCTGATGAGTGGTGTAGGTCTACACCTGGGATCTGAACCCACGAACCTGGGCTGCCAAAGTGGAGTGCGCCGAACCCAGCCACTATGCCACCAGGCCCTAAAAGTTGAGATTTTCTTATGTTTCTCTTCTTGATATTCCCGTCCTTATTCTTTTCCTTAATATGCTCTCAGAATCTTTTCAATCATAGTAGTGTCTTGTTTTTCACAGTGTTTTGCATTTTCTTAAGTAGTTTCCTTCATCTGTTTCTTTTCACTCTTTCAACTCTCTTTTACTGGGCAGGTAGATCCTCCCTCCCCCATTTTTGTCAATGAGGAAACAGACACCCAGAAATGCCAAGTTCCATAAGATTGCCCAATTAGTAAGAGAATCAGAAATGCATCCTTGGTTTTCTGACAAGTAGTCTAATGTTTTTTTCCATGATACAACAGTTTTTCTACAATATCTTCTATTTTCCAGAGATTTAGTCAAGTTATAATATAAAAAAAGATTCAAAGCAAATAGCATTTTAATGTGAAACTTTGAAAACTTTTCTCTGAATGGGGGAAAAATACAAAAATGACTATTCTTACCACTTCTAATTCATCATTCTTGAATATCTTAAATATTGCACAATTTAAAATTTATTAAAAGAATAGTTTAAATGGCAAAGTCTACTCTTAAACCACCAACTTCGTATTTTCTTTAATTCCTGCTCTAAACAATAGTATTTGTTTTAATCTGAAAAAAACCCAAATCTTGATTTTTTTTTTTGCTGGTACTCTAAAACACATACAAAAATTACACTGGCATGATTCACAGATTTTTGGATGAACTATGATGTCCCCTTGTAACATCCACATGAAAAGTTTTCTTTTTTTTTTTTTTGTGAGGAAGATCAGCCCTGAGCTAACATCCATGCTAATCCTCCTCTTTTTGCTGAGGAAGACCGGTTCTGAGCTAACATATATTGCCAATCCTCCTCCTTTTTTTTCCTCCCCCAAAGCCCCAGTAGATAGTTGTATGTCATAGTTGCACATCTTCTAGTTGCTGTATGTAGGACGTGGCCTCGGCATGGCCGGAGAAGTGGTGTGTCGGTGCGTGCCCGGGATGCGAACCCGGGCCCCCAGTAGCAGAGCGCGTGCACTTAACCGCTAAGCCGTGGGGCCGGCCCTTAAAAGTTCTCTAAATTATATAAAGAAAGAAAGCAATACCAAAATATGTTCTTGATTATTAGCCATTTCTTGAACTGGTGCAGGCAAATGCATGAATGTTCCAAAATTATTTATCTATTGATTTGGAACTTGGCATATATTGTTCCACAGAATTGGTGTTCCCAGAATTTCTTCCCTTGTTCCTCTTTTTGTCTTCAACTACATGTTCTCCTTGGATGACCCCAGCTCCTCCTATGGCTTCACCTTCTAGGTGCCAGCTTACAACTGCCAACATTTTAACTCCAGCTGTGATCAAAGCTCTTCACTAAAAATTCTCTCAGGCTACTTAATACCTCTCCCTTGATGTCTCAACCAAACTGAACACGCACTCATTATTCCTCCACTTATTGGTGTTCTGTCTCCTCCCTCCCACCCCCTCCACAAACCCCGGAGGACCCTCTTCTCTATTCCCAGGGCAACTACCTTGTCCAAGTCTTTATCTCTGGCCTGGTTTGTCCCAAGAGCATCTTATCTGATCTTTGGTTCACTTCTCTTTTGGTTCACCTATCATCCATTCTTCGCACTGCTGTTGGAGTTTCCCTCCCAAAACCAAATCTGACAATCCAATTTCCCCACTTAAAAACCTCCCCTGGAGAAGAGACAAATCTCCCATGCAGAGGAATTCCAAATAATTTATGTAGATACCCCACCCTCAAGGAGGTGGAGCTTAACTCACACACACACCTCTCTTGAGTGTGGGCTGCACTTAGTGACTTCTTTCCAAAGAGTAGAGTATGGAAATTGTGGGGGTTCAGGGGTGAGGGGAGTAACTTTACAGTGGAGAAGCCTGGCAAACACTATCTCAGCCAGGTGATCAAGGTCAACATCACCAGTGATAAGTCATATCGATAGCACATACCCTTCATATGACATGATAATAATGGCATTTCACCTCTGTGGTCTTCTTCACAGAAATGCATAACCCCCATCTAATTATGAGAAAAACACAAGACAAATTCCAATAGAGGGACGTTCTACAAAATACCTAACCAGTCCTCCTCAAAACTGTCAGGGTCATCGAAAACACGGACAGTCTGAGAAACTATCATAGGCAAGAGGAACCTAAGGAGATATGACAACTAACTGTGATATGGTATCCTGGATGGGATCTTGGAACAGAAAAAAGACACTGGGTAAAAACTAAGGAAATCTGAATAAACTATGGGCTTTAGTTAATAATAATAAGGTATCAATATTGGTTCATTAATTGTGACAAATGTACCATACCAATGAAAGATGTTAACAATAGGGAAAACTGGGTATGGGGTCTGTGGGAACTCTCTGTACTATCTTCCCAACTTTTATGTAGATCTAAAACTATCCCAAAATAAAAAATTTAAATAAATTTTTTAGAAAAGGAAAAAAAAAAACCCCTCTGCTGACTACCTGTTACCTATAGGATAAATCCAAATCCAATATTACTGACATTGGAAAACCCTTCACAATCTGGCCCATCTACCACTTTAGACTAGTTTTCTGCCACTTTCTACATATTCAATGCTCTACCCTCAATTAACTTTTTACTGTTCTCCAAATGTACCAGATTTCAGCGTATTCGTTGGGTCAATGATTAGGTCTGCCCACAAAGTCCTGTTTAACCCAAATACACATGATGTGTTGGTGGTACTCAATCTAAAAGACATTAGGTATTCCCAGCTTCTTGAAAGAGCAAAGTGAACTGCCTTCTCTGGTACCTTGCCAATCGCCCAGACAACCTCCCATACAATATCTTCTGCCTCTACCGCTATAGGACATTGGTCTTTCAAATAATTCCAGTAAGATCAGGCGAAATATTAACAAAGACAAAAACCAGTTTTGATCTCGATTTTATAGGTTTTGCAGTATAATCTCAATTTTGTAAAAACATACAAACCAAAAAGAGTATTTATGCCCAGGAAAAGAGAAAAAGAACAGGAAGGAAATTCATTAAAATGTAAACTATGTGTATTCCCAAGTGGTGGATTATAGACAATATTTCTCTCTTTTTTGTGCATTCTCATATTTCCTTTTTAAAAATTATGTATATAATGTACATGTATAAATGTGTAAAAATATGTATAAAATGTATATAATTTAAAAAATAGGGGGCCGGCCCCGTGGCTTAGCAGTTAAGTGCACGCGCTCCGCTGCTGGCGGCCTGGGTTCGGATCCCGGGCGCGCACCGACGCACCACTTCTCCGGCCATGCTGAGGCCGCGTCCCACATACAGCAACTAGAAGGATGTGCAGCTATGACCTACAACTATCTACTGGGGCTTTGGAGGGAAAAAATAAATAAATAAAATCTTTAAAAATAAAAAATAAAAATGTATATCAAATATATGTACTTTTTATTTTAAAGCCAAAAACAGAAACAAATGCAGTATAACAGTCACACATGTCAATAAAATAGAACCCTACAGAAGTTCTCCACACACCACCTCCTTGACCATGACCCTCAACCTCCTCCCCAGAGGTAACTCCTAATTCCTGATAATCAAGCCTTGTTTTTCATGTTTCTTTGTTTGTGTTTTGCCCCTAGCTATGCATCCTGCATTTGAATATTGTCTGAGTGGAATCACATCATTTGGGTTCTGTTTCTTTCTCTCTCTCTCTCACTCTTGCTCCCTCTCTTCTTTTGCTTAACATGATGTTTTTGAGATTTCATCCATGTCACAGTGTGTGGCTGTGTATTTTCATTGCTATAGAGTATTCATTCCACTGAACGGATATGCCACAATATATATTTCCAGTTTACTTT
Source organism: Diceros bicornis minor (assembly GCF_020826845.1). NCBI lineage: Eukaryota > Metazoa > Chordata > Mammalia > Perissodactyla > Rhinocerotidae > Diceros > Diceros bicornis. The sequence goes on along the minus strand of NC_080781.1, from coordinate 15,234,089 downwards.
AGATGGACTTGGGGTTTTTGTTTTGGGCACAATGACACATCACGTTGCCATGAACATTCTTAAACGTTTACCTTGTTTACAATGTGCATGCACAAGTTTTTCCAGGGTTTATACACAAGATTAGAACTGCTGGGCCATAGGCTGTGTTTATCTTCGACTTTATTAGATAGTGCCAAACTGTTTTCTAAAGCATTTGTACCATTTATACTCCCACCAGTAGTGTATGAGAGTTCCTACACTCCATATTTTTATCAAAACCTGATATTGTCAGTGTTTTTTTTTTAACACCTTTTTATTGATGTATAATAGGCATTCTTTTCAAAGACTGCAAATTAAAATTTTTGCCAATCTGGAGTTTGTAGTGGTGCCCCACCGTGGCTTCAACTTGCATTTCCCTGATTGCTAATGAGGTTAATGACTGCTTAATATATTTATACTTAAAAACAAAAACAGAAAGTGAAATTTAAGTAAATACGCTATTTACAACACTGACAAAAATGCATCGTACTTTTTCTTTTTTCTTGGAAGTGCATAGACCTTAGGACAGTTTAACTCTACTTACCTACCTCCCAATTTATATCCAGGGTGATTATATACACCAGTTTGCCCAGCAAAGTCCTGGTTTACGCTTGTTGTCCTTGTGTAACTATCAATGTCTCACTCTTTCACTCTTGAACTGTCCCACATTGTACATAAAATAATATGGTCATCCTACTCATATGTCATTGTATTATGTATTTTTATTCTCTCTATCTCTGTCTCTCTCTGTGTGTCTCTGTGTCTCTCTCTCTCTTATATGTGTCCTCCCAAAATTCATATGTTGAAGCCCGAACCCCCAATATGATGGTATTAGGAGAAGGGACCTTTGGGAGGTGATTACGTTTAGATGAGGTCATAAGGGTGGAGCCCCTGTGATGCAATTAGTACTTTTATAAGAAGAGGAAGAGGTGCCAGAGCCTCCTCTCTCCACCATGTGAGCACACAGCAAGAAGGCAGTGGCCTGCAAGCCAGGAAGAGGGCCCTCACCAGAGCCTCCTCTCTCCACCATGTGAGCACACAGCAAGAAGGCAGTGGTCTGCAAGCCAGGAAGAGGGCCCTCACCAGAGCTTGACTATGCTGGCACCCTGATCTCAGACTTCCAATCTCCAGAACCGTGAGAAATAAATTTCTGTACTTTAAGCCACTTAGTCTATGGTATTTTATTATGTCAGCCCACGCTGACTAAGACAGATATATATCTCCCTCAAGACATCATTATATTGTTTCATGCAGTCAATATTCATTTAGACTTACCCATCTGTTTACCGTTTCATTAGCCTTCAATCCTTTTTGCATCTCTGGTCTTCCCTCTGGGATCATTTTTCTTCTGTCTAAAGAACTCACTTTAGTATTCACTTCAGTGCAGGTCTTCAAGAAACTCATCCTGTCAGTTTTTGTTTGTCTTCAATCTTGGAGAATATTTTCAGTGGGTATGGAATTTCAGGTTGGCAGTTATTTTATTTCAGCACATTGAAATTTGCCCACAGGCCGTAGTTTGCCAACCCTTCTTCTATCCAATAAGTCTTTTTTTTTTTTTTTGGTGAGGAAGAGCGGCCCTGAGCTCACATCTGTTGCCAATCTTCCTCTTTTTGCTTGAGGAAGATTGTCCTTGAGCTAACAATTGTGCCAGTCCTCCTCTATTTTGTGTGTGGGATGCCACCACAACACAGCTTTATGAGCAGCGTGTAGGTCTGCAACCAGGATCCAAACCCGTGAACCCCAGGCCGCTGAAGCAGGCTGCCAAAGTGGAGCATGTGAACTTAACCACTATGACCCTGGGCCGGCCCCCAAATGATATTTTTTTTAAAACTTTTTAAAAATTGAGATATAACATATGTACAGTAAAGTGCACAAATCTTAAGTGCGCAGCTTGATTAATTTCTGCCTATGTCTAAGCCCATCTTACCCCAACCCAGATCAATATACAGGATGTTCCCGACACCTCAGAAGTCCCTCTCATGTCCCGAGTCAGTAGTCCATCCCCCAAGGGTGACTACTATTCGGACTGCTGGAACTGTAGATTAGTGTTGCTTAAAAAAAGAAAAAGAGGGGCCGGCCCGGTGGCGCAAGCGGTTAAGTGCGCGCGCTCCGCTGCGGCGGCCCGGGGTTCGCTGGTTCGGATCCCGGGCGCGCACCGATGCACTGCTTGGCAAGCCATGCTGTGGCGGCGTCCCATATAAAGTAGAGGAAGATGGGCACAGATGTTAGCCCAGGGCCGTCTTCCTCAGCAAAAAAAAGAGGAGGATTGGCGGATGTTAGCACAGGGCTGATATCCTCACAAAAAAAAAAAAAAAGAAAAAAAAAAAACCCCAGATATCTCTGATAATCTCCTAGTTACCTAAATATAGTGAAGTTTCCTCTGGCATTGATTGGTGGCCAACGCCTCCTACTTGCAATTCCAAGCTTATCCTGTCTCTTGTCTAGCTTCCCTTTTTCCCATCCTCTAAGTTTAGATGAATACCAATGTCCTAGTTATTAATTTATCGATTCTGGGAAACTACGTTGTAATACCGGAGCGGGTCTCTGCACACCACGTTTTCTCCTTTGGCAGCTGGCTCGATGTTAGGCTCTGCCGATAGGGGGTGCTGGAGGACTTTTCTGCTTCCTGTTTGCTTGTTTGTTTCTGCTTCCCATTGCTGCGATGGATGGCTTGATCGGCTTGGTGTGCAACTGGCTCCCGTGGCGTTCTCCGGGCGGTGGGCTGCTCTTCCAGCTCCTCAGAGCCACCTTGGGCGCATGACGTGTTCTTGCAGCAGTCGCCCCATCTCCTTAGAGGTCTGAATCTCAGCTCGGCGGGGGCGGGGGCGGGGGACCTCCTCGAACTTTCTAAGTTCCTTCTTCGTTCACTTTTACCTCAGCCCTGGAAGTGGCAGCCTCTTTCCGCAGTAGTTATTTCTGTTAGACGTTTGAGTTCGCTACATTTCAGTAGTTAACCACCCGTTGCCTAGTTAACAATTCTTTATATTCAACGTTACCTGTTCAGATCACTGGTGTGGTTCCTGTTTCCTGACTGGACCTTGATTCTGATTTTGATCCTCCCCGCTCTGTCTCTCTATCCCTCCCTTATAAATCTCTCCCAAATCCATGACTTTCAAATTTATATCTCCAGCTGTAACTTTCTCTAAGATTCCAGTTTAGCATGATCAGTTGTAAGCTTGCTCTGATTTTCTTCCACCACTTCCTTCTCCTGCTGTGATATTGTGATTTATAATAAATATATATTTGGTCTTCTACCATTCCTGGCACAGAGCTCCTAAAACCCTTGGAATTTCCTGGATAAGAGCCATGAAAGTGCCTTTTGTTATGTTAATGAAGTGACTTTTGGAAAGCCCTTAGGTAACAAGAATGGGGCTGGTTGCCAGGGGAACCAATCAGGAGATTAGAGGATTGGAACTTTCAGTCCCTGGAGGCCTGCCCCCATTCCTTACCTTGAGGGAGAAGAGAGAGGCTGGAGGTTGAATCAATCACCAATGGCCAATGATTTAATCAACCATGACTATGTAATGAAACCTCTATAAAAACCCCCAAAGGATGGGATTTGGAGAGCTTTCGGTTTGGGGAACGTCTGGAGGTGCTGGCAGAGTGGCCCCTTGGAGAGAGCATGGAAGGTCCGGGCCCTTTCCCCACACCTCGCCGTGTGCATCTCTTCCGTTTGGCTGTTCCTGAGTTATATTCTTCTATAATAAACCGGCATTCTATTAAGTAAAATGTTTCTCTGCGTTCTGTGAGCCGCTATAGCAAATTAATTAAACCCGAGGAGGCGGTCGTGGGAACCTCTGATTTATAGCCAGTTGGTCAGGTCAGAGGTAGAGGTAACAACCTGGACTTGCAGTTGGCATCCTGAGTTGGAGGGGGTCACTGGAACCTCCAATTTGTAGCCATTTGGTCAGAAGCACAGATGATAATCTGGACTTGAGACTGGCATCTGAAGTGCGGTGGGGACAGTCTTATGAACCCTTAACCTGTGGAATCAATGCTATCTCCGGGTAGGTAGTGTCAGAATTGGGTTAATTGTAGGCCACTCAGCTGGTGTCAGAGCATTGTTTACTGGTGTGCGAGGAACCTCTCCACACATGTTGAAATTGGTGACTAGAACCCCAATTACTTGTGTTTTTCACTTCTGTCAAATACACAGTCCCATCCTCCTCCTTTGCAAGTCACAGACCTGAGTCATCTTTGAATACTGAAGCCACAGAAGAGCGAAGTATCAGTTATGGCATCCTATCTTTTAATTCTATCTTATCTACAACAATCTTGTAATTGGCCCTCCCTTTCCCTTCCCACCGTGACTGCCTTAAGTCGGGTACTCATTACAGGTCTCCAGTATATAGACTCTACATATGCTCCAGATACACTACTTTATACCTGGGGAAGTGCAGCTCTAATCATATCATTCTCCTCAAAAACCTAGGTGGCTCCCCATGTTCTAGTAAATAACATCCAGACTGCTTTGCCTGACCTTCAAGGCCCTCCACGAAATGGAATCAGCCAGCTTTTACCAAATCACTCCATTCTATGCTCTTTGCTCCAGCCAAATTGAGTGACTTGCTGTTTCCAATGCATCTCTCAAATTTCTTTACCTTTGTGCTTTTGCCTGAGAAAGCCCTTTGGAGCTTCCCCATGAAGTCTTCCCGAATGCATCCTTTTGTCTAGAAAGAAATCCCTCTGTGCCTCTACTTAACTCTCTAAACAGTTGACCTACACCTGTTCCAGCATCTTTTCTGTCATATCTCAGTATCCGGTGGGGGCAGGTCAATTATACCTGGACCTGGCCCCTCCCTAGTTGTGGGACAACAGCTTAGGGGAGCTGGAAAGACAGTGAGAGTGGACATATCAAGGGGCTTGAGGTCTAAGAGCAAATTACCATTGATTCACAGACAGAAGCAGAGGATAAGGGACCCAGGATGAAGTAGCCGGCATCCTCAGTAAATCATAGTAATCCCAGGAAGGTGAGGTTTGAAAGTGCAGATTATTTGGCATCAGGGAACGTCATCCAGAGGAATGAACAAGGCACCATCTAGTAGCTACAATTCGGTGACAGTTCCCCACTTCGTGCAAGGACCTCAGGCCAAAGAAAAGATATACTGTGCAAGTTACTAGAACCGAAAACGAGGAGCAGAGGCCAAGGTAGAATCCAATGATAAGATCTCGAGCCCCTAGTAGGGGACTGAGATGTTAAGCAAGTTTCCAGAACAGGAACTCAGGTGCAGTGATGAAGTCAGAATCTTGGATATAAGAATTAAGGCCCCACAGCCCGGTGGCGTAGCGATTAAGTGCATGCGCTTGGCCGCTGGCGGCCTGGGTTCAGACCCCGGGCGCACACTGATGCACCGTTTGTCAGGCCATGCTGTGGCGGTGTCCCATATAAAAAGTGAAGGAAGATGGGCACAGATGTTAGCCCAGGGCCAATCTTGCTCAGCAAAAAGAGGAGGATTGGCATGGATGTTAGCTCAGGGCTGATCTTCCTCACAAAAACAAAAACAAACAAACAAGAAAATTAAGGCCCCCATGTCAGAACCAAATGATGAGGAAGGGCAGCTGGGTGCTTATGTCCAGACTTCCAGGGGCTGGAGTCTGTTAAATTCATCCTGGGACCTGGATCAGTATTGATTTTACAGGTGTAGGCAAGACCTGACACATTCCTTTCTCCCTTACAATTATTTGTGCTGTATATATATGTTACCTCCTCCACTGGTGTGCGTGTTCCTGAGGCCAGAGCTTTCTCTTGTTCACCTTATTATATCTCCCATTGTACCTAATTCAGTGCATTGCACATAGTGAAAGTGGCTGGTAAATATTTGTTGAGTGAGGAAAGGAATAGGCCTGGATCTCTGGAGGGAAGAAATAGGGAAGGGAGTGTGGTTGTTGGGGATGAAGAAGCAGTTGTGCATTCAAAAAGCATAGTTCTGGCCCCAAAGACCTGCACAGGCAATGAGATGAGATGCGAAGTTAGGACCAGGGAGGCGTGAGAGAGATGCCAGGCTAGAGCAGGGTGAGCTGGGTTTAGGGGATGAAAACCCAACTCTGGCAAAGTTGGGAGAGAAGGGGAGTTGTGGGGGGTGCCCTGGGTAGCTACTTGTATGAAGGAGATTATATATGTAGAGATTTTATATATATAGAGAGAGAGAGAGAGAGAAGTCAGAGAGTAGCTGAAAGTGGAAACTTACTAAGTACATAAATTAGGAGATAATTATATGCACAACACAGTGGTTATTTACCTCATGGAAAGATTTGCTATAGGGTTGCTATTAAAAACAAAAATAACAACAAAAGACAAGGTCTAGTGAGACATTTGACATTTGATTAAATTCCACTGGCAAAAAAATTTTATGTATGGTTTTTCAGAAATACATCCACAAGTTCAAGTGAGTATATGCTTTCTTATTTTTCCATTTTCTTTAATTATGAAATCTTTGATGTATAACATGTTTTTAATGGGCTTTAGGTGCATAGATTTGGATTAATTATAATCCTTGGTTCAGGACTACTCTCATCATTGGTCCATTTATGACCCTTTCTAACTACTATGTCTGTCTGTCTATCTGTCTATCTATCTGTCTATCTATCTGTCTATTCCTCCATCTATCTAATTAAATTTAGAAATAAATAAGCTCCAGTGAACCTACCACCTAACGTGAAAGCTAGGACTCCTACAACAACATACAGCCAGGTATGTGGTCTTCAGCCGTTTCATCCCTGCTTCTCCTGAGCTGAGAGAACCTCTGAATCCTGTTAGTCATTCTCTTACTTCCCTTGATCTCATCTGTATTTAGACCTAAAAGTCCTTTTTTTTTTAACAATTTTTTTGTGTGTGTGTGAGGAAGATCAGCCCTGAGCTAACATCCACGCCAATCCTGCTGTTTTTTTTGCTGAGGAAGACCGGCCGTGAGCTAACATCTATTGCCAATCCTCCTCCTTTTTTTTTTCCCCTTTTTCTCCCCAAAGCCCCAGTAGATAGTTGTATGTCATAGTTGCACATCCTGCTAGTTGCTGTATGTGGGACGCGGCCTCAGCATGGCCTGACAAGCGGTGCATCGGTGCACACCCGGGATCCGAACCCGGGCTGCCAGTAGCAGAGCACCCACACTTAACTGCTAAGCCACAGGGCCGGCCCCTAAAAGTCCATCTTTAATTTTAGTTGTTTTTAATTTTTTAAAATGGTGTCAAGTTGTATGGAATATTTGCGGACTTACTCTTTTCACTGAATATTATACTGCTGAGATTTGTCCTTGTTGGTATGTGTTGCTGTAGTTTATTCATTTTTGACTGGGTATAATATTCTATTGTATGAATATACTACAGTTGATCAATCCACTCTTTCGTTGTTGGGTATTTGGGTTATTTTCAGGTTTTTGCTATTGTGAACAATGCTACTATGACCATATATGTACATGTCTCCTAGGATACATGTGTAAGAGTTTCTCTGTGATATGTTGATCATAGAGCATGTGAATGTTCAACTTCATGATATCAGGTCAAACTACTTTCTAAAATGATTATATCAATATACACTCCTAACAGCAGTATATAAAAGATTCCCTTGATCTGTATCCTTTTCAGGAGTTGGTATTGTCAGACTCTTAAATTTTTGCCAACGAATAGGTGTAAAATGTTTTGCATGTGATCCTGGTCTTGATTTGAATTTCCCTGATCATTAATGGTGTTTAACATCTTTTCACATGTTCATTGGTTATATGTGTTTTCTCGTCTGTTCATGCCTGTCTTAGTCCATTCAGGCAGCTATAACAGAATATCATAGACTGGGTGGCTTATAAACAATAGAAATTTATTTCTCATGTTTCTAGAGGCTGGGAAGTCCAAGATCAGGGTGTTGGCAGATTTGGTGTCTGGTGAGAGCCTGCGTCCTGTTTCATACATAACCATCTTCTCTTTGTGTCCTCACGTGGTGGAAAGGGAGCTCTCTGGGGTCTCTTTTATAAGGGCACTAATCTGTGGCCGGCCCCCTGGCTTAGCGGTTAAGTGTGTGTGCTCCGCTACTGGCGGCCTGGGTTCGGATCCCGGGCACGCACCAACGCACCGCTTGTCCGGCCATGCTGAGGCAGCGTCCCACATACAACAACTAGCAGGATGTGCAACTATGATATACAACTATCTACTGGGGCTTTGGGGAGGAAAGAAAAAAAAGGAGGAGGATCGGCAATAGATGTTAGCTCACAGCCGGTCTTCTTAAGCAAAAAGAGGAGGATTAGCATGGATGTTAGCTCAGGGCTGATCTTCCTCACACACACACACACACACACAAAAACATTAATATAAGGGCACTAATCTCATTCACAAGGGCTCCACCCTCATGACCTGATCCTCATGACCTGAGCCTCCCAAAGCCTCCACCTCTAATACCATCACATTGGGGGTTAGGATTTCAACATATGAATTTTGGGGGATCGCACATTCAGTTCATAACAATGCTTTTTGCCCATTTTTCCATTTGGTTACTCGTGTTTTCCTTATTTCTTTGTAGGAGTTTTTTATCTATTCTAGTTATATGGATTGCAAATATCTTCTCCCAGTTTGTAATTTGGGAGGAGAGCTGTATCTGGGATTGCTGGTCTATTCTAGTACCATGTAATTGTCCTAATTACTATAGCTTCATAATTAGTCCTGAGATCTGGGAGACCAAATCTTTTCTACTTCAGAAGTATTCTGGCTATTTTTGGTCATTTCCCTTTAAAGCTATAAGGCTGTTGTTCTCATCTGGGAGCAATTTTATCACCCCCTCCTCCTGGGACATTGGCAATGTCTATAGTCATTTTTGATTGTCACAACTTGGTGGGTGGCGGGGAGGGATAGGTTTCCACTGGCATGTAGTAGGTAAAGGCCAGGGATGATGCAAGACCTCCTAAAATGTGCACAGGAAAACTCCTCCAGGACAAAAAATTGTTTGTGGGGCTGGCCCCGTGGCGTAGTGGTTAAGTTCTGTGTGCTCTGCTTTGGCGACCCAGGTTCGTGGGTTCCAATCCCGGGTGCGGACCTACACCACTCGTCAGCCATGCTGTGGCGGCAACCCACATACAAAATAGAGGAAGATTGGCACAGAGGTTAGCTCAGGGTGAATCTTCCTCAGCAAAAAAAAAAAAAAAAAAAAATAAGTGAAAAATAATCAAGGTGTGATCAATATATCAAGGGTGAGAAACCCTGACATAAAGTTTAGAATCAGCTTATCAGAGTTCTTGAAAAAAACCCATTGGAGTTTTGATTGGAATTGCACTGAATCTACAGATTAATCTGGAGAAAATTGATTGAATATATGAATCATTTCTAGGTGTTGTTTTTTTCAAGAACCAACTTTCAGGTTTGCTAGTCTTTATTCTATCTTTGTCTTTCATTTCTTTGATATTCTCACTTGTTGTTTTTCTTTTTTTTTTTTTGGTGGGGAAGATTAGCCCTGAGCTAACATCTGTGCCATTCTTCCTCTATTTCATATGGGGGACGCCGCCACAGCATGGCTTGAGGAGTGGTGTGTAGGTCCATGCCCGGGATCTGAACTTGCAAACCCTGGGCTGCCAAAGCGGAACGTGCAAACTTAACCACTATACCACTACTAATTCTCACTTGTTTTTATTTTTTCTTCTACTTTCCTAAGGTTTATTCTTTTTTTTTTAACTTCTTAAGTTGGACAATTAACTAATTAATTTTAAGCTTTTCCTATTTTTTACTCTAGGCATCTAGGGTTATAAAAATTAAGTTATAAAGCATAATAATAAAAATTAATATCTGGGAACCAACCACCTATCTTTTGTTTTCTGATTCTGAACCCTTCCCTTTTATCTTTTCCTTATTAATAGCATATTTTGCCAGTTCTTTTTTTGTTATCCATTCCTTATCTCTATAGGACTGTTATTTCTTCATAGGTGGGTGGTCTTTTGTCTGGGGGCTTTTTATTCTGCTGCTGTTGCTGTTAAAGTACTGTGACTTTGTTTTATCTGGGTCTCATTATGGGTTAGTTTGAGTCAACAAGTATATATTTTATGGTAGGAGTTATAGGGTCCCAAAAATTAGAAAACCTCATTTTCATCCTGAAGGAGCTAATCATTTTATTCAGAAAGCCAACATATAAAAAAATAGATAGAAGGGGCTGGCCCGGTGGCATAGTGGTTAGATTCTCACACGCTACTTTGGCGGCCCGGGGTTCAAAGGTTCGGATCCTGGGTGCGGACCTACACACCGCTCATCAAGCCATGCTGTGGCAGCGTCCCATATACAGAACAGAGGAGGATTGGCATGGATGTTAGCTCAGGGACAATCTTCCTCAAGCAAAAAGAGGAAGATTGGCAACAGATATTAGCTCAGAGCCAATCTTCCTCACCAGAAAAAAAAAAAAAAGAAAAACATAACAAAGCCAAAAAAATACCATATAGAATTCTGTCTGATTATGTAATGTTGAAATTGGCAAAATACTCACCCAAAACCTTGTGTGGATACTTTTTGTTTTAGTCCATGGAATACAGAATAAGGAGATCTTTAGCTGTGTATCTAAGCTGCGTAGACTGTTAGATTTACTTTTTTGCCATTTAATTTTACCTCTTTAAGAATCTAATACTCAATTTTAAGACCAGAAGCTGTTTTGAGATCAAATCATTTATAGCAGTAGTTCTTAACCTTCGCTGCCCATCAGAATCCTGGGGATTTTTTTTTTATTTTTTAGGAATATCAGCCCTGAGCTAACATCCGATGCCAATCCTCCTCTTTTTGCTGAGGAAGATTGGCCCTGGGCTAACATCTGTGCCCATCTTCCTCTACTTTATATGGGATACCACGACAGCATGGCCTGACAAGCGGTGCGTCAGTGGGCGCCCGAGATCCAAACCTGTGAACCCTGGGCCGCCACAGCGGAGCGCTCGGACTTAACTGATCCGCCACCCGGCCTGCCCTGAAATCCTGGGGAGTTTTAAAAAAATATCTATGCTAGGGCCGGCCCTGTGGCTTAGCGGTTAAGTGCGCGCGCTCCGCTGTTGGCGGCCCTGGTTCGGATCCCGGGCGCGCACCGACGTACCGCTTCTCCGGCCACGCTGAGGCCGAGTCCCACATACAGCAACTAAAAGGATGTGCAGTTATGACATACAACTATCTACTGGGGCTTTGGGGGGAAAAAAATAAAAAAAAAAACCAAAAAAACCCAAAAAATATCTATGCCCAATTCCAGAGTAATGAGAATCACCTGGAGTGCTTGTGAAACATACAGATTCCCAAGCACCTGCTCTGAAGAGTCAAAATGAGTAGGTCTAGAGCAAGGTCCTGGGCTCTGAATGATTAATGAGCGCTCTAGGTGATTCTCAAGATCAAGCCAGTCTGGGAAACACTGATTTAGACCAGTGCTTCTCAAACTTTAATATGCACACAAATTGCCTGAGTGTCTTGTTAAAATGAAGATTCTGATTCAGTGGGTTTGGTGTGGGGCGTGAGATTCTGTCTTTTTAACAAACTCTCAGATGCTGCTGAAGCTGCTGGTCCATCCTTTGAGTAGATTTAGAACAATTCTGTGTAATAGAACTTTCTTTGAGATGGAAATGTTCTGCACTGTCCAATATGATAGCCACTAGCCACATGTAGTTATACAGCACTTGAAATGAGGCTAGTATGACTGAGGGACTAAATTTTTAATTTTATTTCATTTTAATTACTTTAAAGTTAAATTCAAATAGCTACATGTGGCTAGTGGCTACCATATTAGAAGCCAGATTTAGAACAAACATCCTTCAGGATATCTTGCTGAAAGAACTCTAGAATCATTTCAGGTTGGTAAGTTATGCTGATTTCTCAGAGCTTTGATTTAGAAATCAGCATTCTCATAGAGTAAAAGCTGTGGGTGAATATTATTCCTGGAAGCCTCAATAGTCGTGCTGTCTTTATAGTATGCTTTCTAGGAAATTTTTATTTATCTCAACCTGTGCAATTTGGCTACTAAAGTTTGTTTCTCATTTACAAAGTTTTCCAAAGTCATCAACACTTAAGAAAGGGAGTTAGGATAACTCATTTATTGAGATATTTGTTGTTGAAAAAACTCCCTCTAAAATAATCCTGAATGTCCGATTCAGAAATAGTAAAACATACTTGGGACTGTTCGCAACTCTATTTACTAAGGATTTAAAATACTTAAGGCTGTTCACACCAAAAATATTTGCAGTCATTTCCTTAGAGAGACCGCCAGAAAGCTAGCCCATCCTGTGCTGCCAAAACGTTTTATGAAAATTTAGAGCTTGCCTGTTATTTGTGGAAACCGTGCTAGCAAATGGGTAGACGACAAGGACTTGATTGTTCATGACACTAAACCTTTAACGTGTTGTGTCGTGCTTTGGAAGTTCGCAAACTTAGGCTTGGTATATTTTCTTTCCCCTTTCCTAGTCGATGCTATATAATAAAAAAGGTTTGCACACTGTGGGTTTACACAAAGCATCCCACAAAACCACAACTTTCCATCTTCTTTTCTCAGTCACCTGGGTTGAGGTCCTCGGCGCTAGAGGGGAGAAGAGAGGCCATTGAGAGCATTGTGCTATTCAAGGCCTGTTGGACCCTGGGCTTTAGACCATGTGGTTGCCTGACTCCCTCCCTCTAGATGCCTAGAGGCGACGTTTGGAAAGACAACTTGCTGGGAATATGAAGGAGAGTTTGGTGGAAATTTCCAAAAGCCAGGAGCTAAAGAATTACTTTAAGAAAAGGAGGAAAGTAAGTGTTCTCCGAGTGAATTTCATGTTAGCTTGTCTAATTTCACTGTGCCCTATATTCCAAGTTTACGGTATTTTGCATAAGGGATTATTTTTATTCATTTATGTAAACATGTAAGAGTCCATTTGCTCAACAAGTGAATACCTATCGGTGCCTATAATCAATGTGTTAACTTCATCGATAGCTCTAACCGTTAAGATGGCTTGTTTATTTGTCTGCAGACTGTATGCAGGTAAGCACAGGACCTGGCATGTAGTAGGCTCAGTAAATACTTCCTGCCTGAATGAGGAATGAATGTGCACAGGGTGTCCTGCACATGCATTACAATGCCAGACGCTGGCTTCAGACAGGTTGTGTGGACAGCCCGAGAGGGGCTTATGCCTGGCTGGTGGGGTTGTTTTCCACTCACTTTGGAATCCAGTGCACTTTAATTTTTTTTTTTTTTTTTTGCTGAGGAAGATTTGCCCTGAGCTAACATCTGTTACCAATCTCCCTCTTTTTTTTTTGCTTGAGGAAGATTCGCCCTGAGCTAACATCTGTGCCAGTCTTCCTCTACTTTGTATGTGGGTTGCTGCCTCAGCATGGCTGACAAGTGGTGTAGGTCTGCACCCGGGATCCAAACCTGTGAACCTGAGCCGCGAAAGTGGAGTGTGCTGAACTTAATCACTACGCCATTGGGCCGGCCCCCCAGTGCACTTTAAATCAGTCACAGATCCAGGAAGGAGCAGAGCCAGATTTAACCCAGGTCCCTCGACTCCCCATGCTTTCCATATTACTCTCGTGACAGACTCTATTCAGAAATCTTGTCCTTTGGAAATAGAGGTACTGCTGTAAAACCTGTACAGTGTTTGAATTGTGGTTCTATCTTTCTGAATTCAAGCCTTTGAATGCCGAAGTGCCCAAAGCATTGTCTTTTTTCCTTTGCATCCACTTGCTCATTAACTCCACATTGCTGTTGTTATTGTTCTTCATTTTTTTTTTCCAATTCTTTTCTTTTCTTTTTTTTTTAATTTTTTGTTTATTGCAGTAACATTGGTTTATAACATTGTAAAAATTTCAGGTGTACATCATTGTACTTCTATTTCTGCATAGATTACATCATGTTCACCACCAAAATACTAATTACAACCCATCACCACACACATGTACCGAATTATCCCTTTCACCCTCCTCCCTCCCCCCTTCCCCTCTGGTAACCACCAATCCAATCTCTGTCCCTATGTGTTTGTTTATTGTTGTTATTATCTACTACTTAATGAAGGAAATCATGCGGTATTTGCCATAAGAAATGATGAAATCCAGCCATTTGTGACAACATGGATGGACATTGAGGGTATAATGCAAAGTGAAATAAGTCAGAGGGAGAAGTTCTTCATTTTTTTAATCCTTCCTAAATCTCCATGAGACATTATGTGGATTCTAAAGCATTCTTAACTTACCCTGTTATTTCAAGGAAGTAATTTAAAATATTTTAAAAGGGTAAGCCTTTGTTTTTGAGTTTCTCTAATGTGTGTTTTGTTTTGTTTTTTAGTGGGTTTAGACCAGTATTTCTCAATCTTTTTTTTCCTTTTTCTAAATTGAAGTATAATTGACATATAACATTTTATTAGTTTCAGGTGTACAACATAATGATTCAATATTTGTATATATTATGAAATGATCAGCACAATAAGTCCAGTTAACATCCATCACCACATAGCTACAAATTTTTTTTCTTGTGATGAGAATGTTTAAGATCTACTCTCTTAGCAACTTTCAAATATACAATACAGTATTATTAAGTATAGTCCCCATGCTGTACATTACATTCCCAGGACTTAGTTTTTTTTATAACTAGAAGTTCGTACTTTTTGACCACCTTCACCCGTTCTTTCCCCCTAACCCCGTGCCTCTGGCAATCACCAAACCGTTCTCTGTATCTGTGAGCTTGGTTTTTCTAATGTGTGCTTTTCAATGAAGCAGTGTCGATTCCATATTTACACCTTTTCAATTCCCCACTTAAAAATATGTTTGTTCCTCTAGTTGCCTCTTGAGCATGGTCTTACTTTATTTTGGATGCTTTTCTGATTTTATTTTGCCTAAATTCTTTGAAGTTAATGTCAGTCTTAAATATCAGCATCGAGCAACCCTTGATAAACTAACATTGGGGCTTCTCAAACTTTAACCTCCATCAGAATCCCCTAGAGGACTTGTTAAAACTCACATTGCTGGGCCTCACCTCAGTGTTTCTGGTTCAATGGGTCTGGGGTGGGCCTGAGACTTTGCATTTTTGACAAGTTCCCAGATGAGGCAGATAACTGCTGGTCTGGGGACCACGCTTTGAGAACTGCTGACCTAACAGATCTAGGCATTGTATTTCGACATTGTACAGCTGCTGACATCATAAAATGAGAGACAAGTAGGCATTATGTGCCTCCTGATGGAAGAACACACTATCTACTACCCAGGAAGTGGTTTTGCAGGAAAAGAAAATAGAACTTGAATCTTACCAAGCTGTAAATTACCAATTTATAGGAAATATAGGGGACAGAGTAATGTATTAAAGCATGGGGATGCAATTAGCAAAATCCAGACCATGGGAAACCCAGATTCTTCAACTAACAAATTGCAAGGGGGAAAAAAAAGAGAGGTGGAGGAGGAACCTATAGATTAAAAGGGACTTCAAAGGATATCATCCAATTGCAATGTGTGGACCTTATTTGCATCCTTGTTTTTCTAAAGCTGTAAAAAAAGTATGATATTTTATGAGACGATTGGAGATTTGAACAGTGAATGGATATTTGATGATATTAAGAAATTATTTCTAATTATTTAGGTGGTATTATGGTTATGTGATTGTGGTAGACAGGATAATGCCTTTCCCCAAAGACGTCCACATCCTAATCTCTGCAACCTGAGAATATGTGGCAAAAGGGACTTTGCAGATGTGATTAAGTTAAAGATCTTGTATGAGGAAATTATTTTGGAGTATGTGAGTGCCCAATGTAATCATAGGGTCCTTATGAAAGAAAGAGCGGGGCAGGAGAGTCAGAGTCAGAGGAGATGTGATGATGGATGTAAAGGTCAGAGTGAGAGAAAGAAAGAGCGAGATTTGAAGATACTGTACTGCTGGCTTTGTAGATGGAGGAAGTGGCCACAAGCCAAAGAATGCAGGTGGTGTCTGGAAGCTGGAAAGGCAAGGAAACTGATTCTCCTCTAGAGCCTTCAAAAGGAACACAGCCCTGCCTACCCATTTTGGACTTCTGACCTCCGGAACTGTAAGATAATAAACTTCTGTTGTTTTAAGCCGCTAAGTTTGTGGTAATTTGTTATAGCAGTGATAGAACACTAATATGGTTATGTTACGTTATAAAAAGAGTCCTCTTTTAGAGATACATAATGAAATATTTACAAAATAAATGATATGATGTCTAGAATTGGTTTCAAAATAATAGGGGACGGGGAGATTGGAGAGGGGTGTGGATGAGGCAAGATTGGCTATTATCGTTGGGACTGAGTGATGGGTGCATAGGGTACATTATACCGTTGAACTTTTGTGTGTTTTAAAAATTAAACACATACACACACACAAGAAAAAAATATTTAAGTCTAAGTGTTATGACCTAAAAGACTTCTGAAGACCTAGGTTGGTGAAATCCTATCTGGACTTACTCAGGGGTGGTAACACAGCCAGAGCGAAAGTATTATCAGGACCGAAGTGAGAGGGGCTATTGGTCAAGCTGATGCTGGGACTCAAGAAGACCTAAGGAAGGCGGCCTAGGAAAGACAGGGGCTGGAAGGGAAGTGAATGGTGTGAGACCCCAGGGAAGTGGAAGAGGTGAACCAGCAAAGACATTGATATGCACAAAGGAACAGAAAGACAGTGAATTGAACCAGTCAAGAAGCGAAGAACATTTCATGCTCAACAGGGCAAAAAATGCTATGTGCTATCTCTTAGGCTCCCAGTTGCCTTGGCCTTCCAGGGTAGGCAGGTGACCACTTCTGTCCACCACTTTCCCAGTTTTCTTGAACCCACAGTCCCCTAATTATATTCTTCGTTTTGTCAGATACCATTGCCTGCTATTTCCAACATTGGCTATGTTAGTTTGCCTTTCTCCCTTTCCAGTCAATTTCTCTTGGTGGTTTGCTTTATTTTGTGTTTGTTTTTGGCACGGTAGAGGCAAACAACAAACAAAACCTAATTTCCCAAATCTATGGAATACATGGAATGCAAAGGGTCTCTAAATGTTTGTCTTTCCAACTACCATGTTGGTTTAGAAATCTGTATTCAGACAGAGGACCCCAAAGGGAAGAAGAGTCAATAGTTTACCTACACAGTACCCCGCACAGGTATGAAGTGAAAGGAGAAGGAGAAAATAATTGGAAGACAAATTACAATAGCTCTTAATCAAAAAGACCAGCTTGTGGGCAAGAGGGGGACAGCGAAGTTGTCTGCAACACTTGCTAAGAGTGAGGTGATGCTTCAACAATAGGGATATAATGTTAAATGAAAGAAGCCAGACACAAAAGCGGACATACTGTAGAAGTCCATTGGTAAGATATCCAAGAACAGGCAAAGTTAATCTATAGTGATAGAAGTCAGAATAATGGTTACTTGCGGGGGGCGATGTTCTTAACTGGGAGGAGTTATAAGATTTTCTGGAGTGCTGGAAATGTCTGTCCCTTGATGTCAGTGTGAATATATAGGTGGATTTGTTGTTAGTGCCGTTGCGTCGATTCTGACTCCTAGCGCCCCTGTGGACAGCAGAGGGAACACTGCCCGGTCTTTCTGCACCATCCTCTCACCTTGCAGCACTATATCACACAATGCTCTGCTGCATTCATAGGGTCGTCATGGCCAGTTTTTTTTGGAAGTGGGTGGCCAGGTCCTTCTTCCTAGTCTGTGTTAGTCTGGAAGCTCCACTGAAACCTGTCCACCATGGGTGACCCTGCTGATATTTGAAATATCGGTGGCACAGCTTTCAGCATCACAGCAACATGCAGCCGCCACAGTATGACAACACACAGACGGGCGGTGTGGTTCTCTGACCGCGAAATGAACCTGGTTCCTGGTGGTGAGAGCACTGAATCTTAACCACTAGACCACCAGGGCTGGCTACATAGGTGCGTACATATGTAAAGATTAATTGAGCTGTACATTTATGATTTGTGTGCTTTATTGCATGTAAGTTAAAGCTCAATTCAGGAACATTTGTTGAAGTGGCCTTGTGAGGTTGTCAATCCAGCCGGCCCGCTGCCCACTCTGGTCCTCATCTCCCTCCCTGTGACCATCAAACCCTAACTTTTGTGACTGTTCCCAGCCTCTGCCCACTCCAGCCCACGCTTTCCAGGGCTGCTGCTGGACCAGCAGTGGCCTCCTGCAGGTGCCCACCTCGTCGCAGGCTGCTGTTGCAGAGGTCAGGCTTCCATTAGCAGAGGTGAGCAGAGCCCTCGGACTGTAGCACCAGCTAGAGGGGGTGCGGGGATCTGCAACTCTAAGGTGTAGTTGCTTACTAACCGGCAATTGGCTTCCCGTCATCCAGTGAATAAGGTTCAAACACCTTAGCACGGCACTCAAAATCCTCTCTAAATTGACCCCTTCTTATTTTGTTTGGCACAATGAACCTTTCACTGTTCAAAGACCGTGCAGTGACTTTTCATTACTTTGTGCACACGCTGTTCCCTATGAGCTTCCATGTCATTTGGCAAACTGCATTCTTCCCCTCTCAGTTCAAATGTCACCTCTTTTACCCTCTTAAGAAATAGGCACATGAGGAACTAATAATTGTGGAGTGTTTATTATCAATAAACAGACAGCATTTAGGTGCTTTTCATACATTATCTTCTTTAACCTTTAAGACAATATCTCCAAGTTGATTTTATCCACCCTTAGCTCATAGTATTATAGTGACTTGTTTACACATAACAGGCTGTGAAACCCTTCAGTGCTATTGACACAGTGCCTTGGGTCTATAGGGTCTTATAGAAATATTTGAAACCCCTACCCCATCTTCTCAATTGGTTGGCCCGAAATATGAAAAGAAAACTATTTCAATAATGGTCCCAGCAGGAACAGAAGGTACAGTCATATGTGATTTTAAAGAGAATTGAATGAATTATTTACTGAGGTGTGGGTAAGTTTAAAGGAACTAATAAGGGATGCTGAGGTTGCCCAGGGATTAGGAGAAACTGGAAGCTGGAAGCTGTACCTGCTCCTCCCCCTTCCTGAAGACCCAGTGAGAACCAGCCCCTGAAAGGGGAGCCCCTGCTGGAAGCTGTCATTGTGGAGCCACTGCCACTGCCAGACCGAGGTCCTAGGCAGGAAGGGAGTGGGGAAGAAATCTCTCTCTCTCTCCCCTCACTCCCCACCTCCCTCACGTGGCTTCAGTCACTCCTGATGGTACCTGCCGTTGGCCAAACCGGCTGACAAAGAGCCAGAATGATGCACTACTGAAGGTAGGTCCCCGGGGCACAGAGTAAGGCAAAGAAGGGTGAAAATGCAGGGGGTGGGGGGATGGCTCACGTGGAGAATAACCAGCACAAAAAGTGTAAAATCAAAATTAATAAATGTTTTAATTAAATGTCCAAAGGTCATTATATCAGCTGGTCAGCTACAATTCCATTCATCTGGTTATACAGTATTACCTGGGTACATCTAAAAATGTTTGATATGATGCAGGGTGTGATAAGATCTTAGTTCTTTTGAAGATCTTAAACCGCGCCCCCCTTCTCCCTCCTCTTTGGACTGAGTGTAAACTCCTGGAGTGTTCAATTTGTCTTATTCATCCTGGTGTCCCCACCTCTAGCAGAGCCGCATACAAGAAGCATTCAATAAATGTTTAGTGTTTGAATGAAGGACTGAGTGAATGTAATAATGGCCAAGTGTAGTGTATAATGTTCATTGAGGCTATGCCAGTTTTCACAGCATATAAAATACTTGACTTGGCCAAAGTCAGCTTAGATCTCACACATTTTATTGGTAAAAGACTAATTTATGTCTAAAAAGAAGTGTGGGGATCAGTTAAGACCATGTGGTTTTCTGATAGATTTGAGTAGCACTTTCTCATCTGTTAAGTAAGTGTGGCAGATTTTATTATCCCCATTTTTAAAATGAAAAAAGCTGAGGCATGGAAAGATTCGAAAGAAATGTAGTTAGTGGATAATAGACTCGGGATTAAAGCGAGACTCCTGATGCAGCCGTGTCCTTCGACAAGACACAGCCTTCCTGTTAGACCAGCGTCTCTCTCTTCATATCACAGACGGCACCTCTTGATATTTTTCCAAGGAAGTTACTATTTTGAAGTCGGGAAAAGAGGTTTATTGTGACCAACAATAACAATACTAAAAACAATTTATATCTACTGATATGTGCTCTTGGTTTAATGGGGAAAAAGGGACAATTCGTTAGAAACAAGGATCCGAAGGTGTTTGCAGACTTAGTTACTATTTTAATTAATTTATTAGTTATTTAATACCTACTATATGGACTTTTTCACTACGGTGAAAATATGAATTCACGGTGAGTTTACCAGGAATACCTTGGATCTGTAGTGTCTGCCAGGCTTAGTTAGGCTTCTGTGTTTTAGGGAGAAGGGAGCACATGAAGTGGGGAAACTAGAGGGAGTCTTCGCTAATCATCCTAAAACTTTAACTTGACCTATGCAAATATCCTTTCAATCTAAGCATGTGTGCTGATGGAAATCTAGATTAAACTTGCTTATATAGGAAAGATCATCTTTTCATTCAGATGGACTAATATTAAATTCTAGAGAAAGGAAGTAATCAAACACATTTGCAACACAGGAGTATTTTGCATTGGATTTGGGCTGGATGGGGGTGACATATCTTCTTTAAGGTTGTCACAGGTTTTGGGCTGAGTCAGGAGAACTATAGGAGCAAATTGACAGAAGCAAATCTGAGGCTTGAAAAATAATCATGAAAATTTGGATTTTACCAGCCTTAGCTCATATTCTTTCAGTTCAATAGTCTCCTTATTTTCACATTTTCTAGGCAAAATTAATTGAACATCATAATAGTAGGTATTCATTCATCCATTTATCCATTCACTCATTCAACAACTATTTATCAAATTCCTACTATGTGCAAAACACTTCCATACAATGTAAAAGAAACAGTGATGTTCTGACCTAGGCTTACATTAAAAAGCAGTCTCAAGTTTATTTTGGCAAGGGAGGAAAAGCAGGGTATAAGTAAATAAATTATATACATAGTTTATAATAAAACCATATAATTGATGACAAAGGTGGAAAGGTTAGCTAGGAAAGGCCCAATGTTCAGAAGCTGATTCTGCCACTTATTTGCTATGTAATATTCAATTTCCTCATCTGTAAAATGGGAATAAGGGTACCTACCTTATAAGAACTTGATGAAAGAACATTGTGAATATTGGAAATTGTGTATCTGAAGAGGCTAGCGTGATTCTCAGCAAAGAGTGGGTGCTCAATAGATGGTAGCTATTGTTATTATCGATAATTCATATTTAATATAACAAAGAGTCACACTGCTATAAATCCTTTGGTGAACATAGTCATTGAGAAGATGTCCTAATATAGATGATGTGAATTATACTTTTAGAGTAAGGGCTTCAGTAATTTCATGTTAAAAACAGAAATACAGGAAGTAGATGAGGCATCTGTGAGACAGGCAATTTAACAATTAGACTAGTATTCCTACAATTTAATAAAGGGTCCATATATGTAAAAGAGGTATAAATGATAACCCAAATCTTCTACGTATAGAATGTAGAGATGAATTTCTAATATTTCCATTGCATCAGGATTAGAAAGATAGTGGCCACTAAGAATTTAAGTCCCCCCTAGCCCTGCTGTAGCCCATACTAAGGGTTTGCTTAGATTAAACCTCTTTCTTTTTTTTTGCTGATGAAGATTAGCCTTGAGCTAACATCTGTGCCAATCTTCCTCTACTTTATATGTGGGTCACCGCCACAGCATGACTGAGGAGTGGCGTAGGTCCGTGTCGGAGATCTGAACCCTCAAACCAGGCCGCGAAGCAGAGTGCGCAGAACTTAACCACTATGCCACCCAGCTGGCCCCTAATTTCTCTCTGTTAAAGATACTTTTCTCTTTTAAAAACACTTTTGAGAGGCCAGCCTGGTGGTGCAAGCAATTAAGTGCCGGCGCTCTGCTTGGGCAGCCCAGGGTTTGCAGGCCTGGATCCCAGGTGTGGGCGTGGACCTATGTACTGCTTGTCAAGCCATGCTGTGGCGTGTCCCATATAAAGTAGAGGAAGATGGGCATGGATGTTAGCTCAGGGCCAATCTTCCTCAGCAAAAAGAAAAAAAAAAGGAGGATTGGCATCAGATGTTAGCTCAGGGTTGACCTTCCTCACAAAAATAAAATAAAAATGCTTTTGAACCTTCATTTTAGACCATTTCAACATTCCCTCCTATGTGATAATATACAATTGATAGACCAAATCTCTCTAATATTTGCATATCAATGGCCCAGTTTTTCTCTTTTCGCCATAAAGTTTTCCTGAATTTTGCATTAACATTTATTCATTTTTAGAGGATCCAAGAACAATCAGAGCAATTTTATTTTGTGCCATTCACTAATGTTTAGATACAATAAAAAAACACTTTAATTTGGCCCTTGTTTAATATTGCAGAAGTTGCATATGAAAATAATTTTATTCTGCATTGTAGAAAATGAATATATTCCACGGGTTTTTTTTTAAGTTTTAGGTTCTGATCTCCAAATTATGATTTAAAAAATACATCATGCCCTATATACTAAGTTAAGGCGGTCACGGATGCAAAACTACATCCAGCTTTTGAAAGAGTTGGAGAGAGAGAAAAGGCCTGCCAATGGTTTACTTTTGGCTAACGCAGCACATTGTATTATTTTTCAAACAAAAGTTTTAAATCTGCTTCTACCCAACCTCACAACGAGGGATGGGATGTTTTTCTCCGGTTTTCTGTTTACTACATTTTGTGCTGAGAGCTTCGTGGGCCATTTTAGAGCTATTTTTACGCCCGCCCCCTCCTCCTCGGTGCGACCTCCACCTGTGTAACCGCCCCGCCCGGGGCGAGGGGGATCCAACAGAGGAGACCCCAAAACGCACTCTTGAGGACACTCCGAGCACCCTTAAACCAGTGAGCAAAATTTTTTCCCCCTCTGGGTGAATCTAGTTCCCGTTAGCTCAAGCCTGGGTTTAGAGGAACAACTAAATCCAAAATGTGGAGCTGGAGGGGAATGCGTGGCAAAAACCCATGGAAAAAAAAAAGCTGTTTCAAGGAATATGCTGCAACCCACGAAGGAGTGGCTTTGCTCAGGCTGCTCTAACGAGCTGCTTTTTCCTTGCTCATAGAACTTGCTTGAGTTTCTAGGGAAGCGCCTGCCTTTTCGGTGCGTGGCCAGGGTGGGTGGTGGCCAAGAGTCGAAGGCGATGGCCAAGGGGAGCGGATTCCCGGGATGGAACTTGACGCGGACACCGGGGGGGTCCAGCTGGGGGCCCACCACGGTCTTGGGTGCACGGGCTGCGACTGGCTTTTTTTTGGCGGGAGGGCGGATGGTGGGGGGAGGATGAGGGAAAACTGCCAAGGGCTTTCCTGGGCTCGCAGTGGCTCATCTCCCGCCACCTCTCGCGCGAGCTTCCGGCTGGGTCCCGGGCTCGGGCCCCGCACGCGGCGGCGGTCAAAGGGCGCGCTTGCGGCAACCGCAGGGCACGCGGGCTGGCTGGGGCGGGGGCGGGGCGGCGGTGGCGGTTGCGGGGCATGCGCGGCTCTGAGCGCGGCTTCTCAAACATGGCGGCGGCGGTGTGAAGACCGGTACCGGCTCGCGGGACCAGTGTGACAGGATTTCGCTCCTTTCGCCGACGAGACTCGAGGTGCGTGGAGACTCCGGGCCCCGTGAGGACCAGAGACGCGGAGCCGTGGCGTCCGGGCTCTGGCCGTTGTCCGCGGGCGGGCGGGTGGCTGGGAGGCTTCGGCGGCGCGTCCCGCGCGAGGAACGCCCCCTCACCGCCCCGCGGGGTCCGGCCTCGGCTCGGCCCCGCACCCCCGTCACCCACCCTCGGCGTTCTCACCCCCGAGACCAGGGCTTCCCTGCCCCACGGAGCGCCCTCCGCGAAGCCCCCCAACCGCTCTCGCGGCGCCCCTCACACTCCCCCGAGGCCCCGTCGCCAGGCGCGGGCCCATCCCGCTCGCGGCGTTTGGGCGCCGGGCAGTTCTCCTCCAACCGCCCCCGGCCCGAAGCGCGGACAGCACCCTCCCGAGCATCCTCCCGCCGTGGGTGGGGCCCCGGGGCAGCGCGGATGGGCGGCGGGGCTGACTTGGCAGGTCTGGGCTGAAACCCGCCCGGTGGCCTGCCGGGGACTTGTGAGGTAACTTTTGGAGTTTGGGAGGGAAACGTCAGCCCGGAAGGATGCGCCTGTGGCGGAGCGCGGGCTCGGGCCCGGGTGCCAGGTGCCCGTCGGGCTCGCGCCCCGGGGCTCCGGGCGGTTGGAGGGGGTGGGGAGGGTGCGCCGGTGGCTGGCCTTCGGGGTGGGGAGCGGGGCGGCAGGGCGCGGCCCTCCGGAGGGCGGGGGCCGGAGAGCGGGGCTCCAACTGTCCCGAGGAGCCGCGAGGCGGCCGCCGTGCTCTCGCGGCATGACTGGGTCTAGGGACCGTTGCTGCCTTCGTTTCGAGACAGCGTTCTCGCTTTTTCCACCTGGATAGTGGTTGTGCTACATCCTAGTGTGAATCGCGCGCGAGAGAGCGAGTAGGCGAACGTAATAGATTTTGCGCCTTGAGGTTGTACATAGCTTTAAATTCGGTCCCCAACCCCGCCCCCCAAATGTTTGGGCGGCACAGGTATTTAGTTACAAGTTCCCATTTAAGACTATTGATTTTATTAAAAGGTTGTAAAACATTTGTCATTCATTGCAAAATGCGATTGCAATTTGAAATTAGTTTCTGCTTTGAAGAATTAGAAGATTGGCATTTATGACTTACCTGTAGGGTGACATTAGGACATCTCTAGAAAGTGAATGGATCGGTTAGTAGGGGAAACTGAGGCAGGGGAAATGAGTACTTCCTTATGAGCATATGATTTACAAAATTATTGGAGATAGTTTTCTTTCCCAAAACAACTGCAAATGCTGCTGCATTTTTAATACTCTCAGAGCTATTCATATTTCTGTTTTGGGGAAAGAGTATTATAAGACGTGTAACATTTGTGGAATACAACTTCTGTGACAAGCAGTTGTATTATAACAATAGTTCATAGATGCATATTTAATTTTTTTCAATAACTGCTTGGGAATGTTCTTAGTAATGACAGTTTTGTCTTTCTTGTTCTTAATTGCTTATTAAATAACGTATTTCCAAGGATGAATGGTCTTTCATTCTGTTTGTGGTTTTGTATATTTAATGGGAGGAATGTGAAAATGAGCTTTTGGAAATGAGTCCAGTTGGGCTTTTGAGAAAGGAGTGAGTTTATGGGCATTCACCTGATGCCTTGTATTTGTTTGGCTATAGCTTTATCTATAGTCTTCAAAACAGTCTGATAGAAATTTTTCAAAAACTTGATCAAACACCATTTAAAAAATGGCTTTGAAATTTTTGAATAAATTTCGTATATAGTACGCATCCTTATAAGGTTCTTAAGAATGTATACCTGTTTCCCCCAGAGAACCTGATTTATTTTGAAATTGATAGTTTGGAAAAAAGGGTTAATGTAACTGAACTACATTATGTGTGAGGATGCTTTAAAGCTAATGATGCCATAATATGTACAGAAAACATTGGAGTCAGTCTTAAAAAAGAGGTGCTATCAGTTTTTCTCATGAGGTAGTTGGTCAGTCCTTTTGATTTATGCTTCAATCAACACATCTTTATTAAGTGCCTGTGCTGTCTGTAGTATGGAGTTCAGTTCAATGTACAGTTATTCAGAGGCTGCTATGTGTGCTGGTTTCTGAGTGTTTAAGGCTTCTCATCAGTAGTTTATTCCTGAAAATTTCAAGATTATAGCTAAGAAAATCGATATGAATGTAAAACAAGTAGTCCTTTTATTTCAAGGACAAATTCTGGGAGTCACTGTTTTGGTCATAATTCTGTAAACAGAATTCTGGGTGTAACTTTGAATTTTTTCTGACTTGTGTGATATTAACTTTGTCCCTCTTTTATTATGATTATATAAAGCTATACATTTTTATGAGAGATTATTTTCTGGGTCAAACAGATAACATATTGATTAGGCTTGAGGGGGAAAAATGAGTTACTGGTATAAATTGAAATCAGTGTGTGTTCTGGAGATGGGGTATTTTTAATGCTAAATAACTTCACTTTTATGACCAAGTAGTTTAGGCTGTAACCAGATATTAACTGACTGATCATTTACAGCACTTTCTTTTTTCAAAATGTTTCAGAAATCTCTCTGAGCTCAAAGATAACAAATAAAGGTTATAGTGGTCAGCTATAAGCCAGATGTGACTCTCATTTTCTTTTGGGTTTGTTCCTTTTTAAAAAGCTGCCTGCGTGTTTCTCCCAGATGCTTCCTATCACCCCTCTTCCTGCCCCTGTTCCCTTTGCTGTTGGTGTCTGTTTCCGCATCAGTGAAATGGTCAGGGTAATCCTGTGCTGCCTTACTGAGAAATAATTGATAGTAAAATGCCTTGAAAATGCTGAGTAAATACCAAGTCTTTTGAATGAAAATGACATAGTCCCTTGTTCCATTTAAGGAAGGTCCAAATCGCAATTTCAGTTTGAGCTTTTGGGTGGTGGGGAGAGAGGGAGAGAGGAGGCAAATTTCACTTGAATGTTTTACTGCCCCTCTCCTTGGGTTAATAGAAATGACTGTTGTAACTTTAGTGACTGGAACACTGGCGGATGCAAGGGATCTTCTCCTATTTGAGTTATTAGTCCCTTCTAGTCCTTTTTTTGCTAGGTTACCCTGTCTGCTCCTTTTTCCCCCTTTATGCCAGCTCTATTCTCATTCCAGTTGTGAATGGAAATCCGAGGTCATCTTCTCTATTAGCTCCCCTCCCTGGGAGTCTCATTGTCTCCTCATAGTCATATTCCTGGTTTTTAGGATATATAAGATATGAACAAAGTGAGCTCTGCCAGCCATCAACGTTAGAGCCATGAAGCTGTGGTCGGAATATTGGTCTGGCATTGCCAGGAGATGTTTTGTAGTTTGGAGTGAGCAAATCAAACACCTCTAAGAATTTTAGGAACATTATTAATGTCAGAAAATTACTACATAATATCTTAGAATTTGAAGCGATTGTTGATTTCAGGAGCCAAAAACCTGGAAATTTTGAAAATGGCACTTTTGGTGATTTTCAAAGAAAAAGTTTATCCTTTCCTGGCTTGGAGTCTTAATATTTATGATCCTTTTGTTTTGGGGAAATAGATGAAAGGAACCACTGATGTTTATCTTAGATTAAAATGGGTTGGTGTAATTTGGTGGTAAGTAAATTTTCCAGGCTCTAACTGGTTTGGGCTTTGGTTATTATTCTAAGTGTAGAAATGCCTTTATTGTAGTGAAAACATCTCATTTTTAAAACGATAGCAGGGGTGTTGGTTCTTAAAGCGGGATAACTTGAGAAAATTTCAGAAACCATTTAAGATTTGAAATGTGTATATGTTCTTTGGTTTTCATGAGTAAGGCATTTTTGCTTACTTTATGTTTTCTAATATAAGTAAACCTTGGCCACCTTAGAAATACTACTACTACTGATTTTTATGCTAAGTGATTTCTACTAAACATATATTCCTAAACCTTTCTCTTCCATTTTTTGGGCATGTGATGAAAAGGTTTTAACATTAGAAATTAGGATATCTTACTGTGTGAAAAGTGAAAGATTTGAGGCTCCTGTAAGCAGTTTATATGATGGTGCTGTTCAACTTAATTTCATACTCTTCTGACCTAGGCTAAGCTATATGAATTCCTTATTTAACCAATGAGTGGGGCAAAAAAAAGGAAGAATAAGTTTTGTATGAGTAAAGAGCTGGGAAACATTTGAAGGTAGAGAGCATTTGACTACCTACTACTTGTGACCTGTGTTTATGGCTGTGGCTCTGCCCCTTCTTAAGTTTATAGGAGCAAATTGTTGTAAGAGCGGAAAGAGAGTGCCTACCTTTTGTAGTAACGTGCCATCGTAAACTTCAGAAGGGACAGATATATTGCAATTCTAGGGCATACCTTGAGGATGCTTTCTTTTCACAGGGAAAAGTTGATGGGACTTTCTTTGCTTCTTGTCTTTAGAATACATATTTGACTTTTCTCGACCTCTGCTTCTCATAAGGATTGACTGGTGCTGAATTCCAGACATAAACAGCTCCATTTTCTTGGTATGTACCTTCTAGCCTTGACGTAGTCTTTTAAGCACATGTATTGACAAAATTCTTATTTTTTTTAACATTTGTTCACTTTTCCCACCTTTCTTCATTTTTAGCTGATTTAAGATTTTGATTATATATTTAGTTTTAAATTAAGCAGTGAGTGAATCAAATGTATTTCTTCAGTTTTCTTGCCTCTCTGAATACAGTTGTAAACATGTGCCCTTTGCTGTGAAACTGTTCTTTTTTTCTTTTGAAAGATTTAAAGTATTATTTGCAGTATTTTTCAATATACTGTAAAGTTATTTGAACAGTAGTGATCAGTATTTTTATTTTTTATTAACTTGATAGAATTTCATAAATCTGTTTAAATGAAACACATTGTCTTTGATGGTTATTAAAAGAATTAAAATATAGTACTCAATAATGATAAGTACATTTATATATTGCTTGGTTTTAGATTAGAAACTCTGATTTGAGATTTTTTGTGTTGAGATTTTAAGAGGTTGTAGAAATATTTAAATGGGTAATTTACTGACACCTGCCTCGTGTTTGAAGTATTGTCAGGGATGTTGAGTTTTCTGGTCACTTCAGACTGTGGTTTATTGCATGCTTTTCTGTAGTCTGTTGTCTGGCAGGGGTTGTTGTTGTCATCATTTCCATTATTTCTTGTAGGGCCGGTGTTAGAAACCATAAATCTAGACTGCTGTGATAATAGAAACAGGCTGTAACCTGACCCAGTTCTTTTGTCAAAATGTCGCAGAGAGCTGCCTGTAGTAAATTGACATGCCCTGCTATTAACTCCAGTCCTCCGCAAATGTTGGCGGGCAGCAGGTCTTTGGGCAATTAGCCTATGGCTGTGCTTCAAAACCTTAGGAATTTACAACTATAAACTGGGATTTTGGCAACACTTTACATGTCTTTCATTTATCAGTTTTCTGACATGACATACTTCTTAACCAAGTGCATAGCTTTCACATAAATTATTTTAAAATTGCAAGTGATTAATTATTTTACCGTGTAGGCTATAATTTTTTAGATAATTTAAATTAAAAATTCTTGAAAATTGTTCTTTTCTTCTTGGGTTTGTTTTGACGCAGAAAAACATTAATTTCTAATTTGTTGGGATAGACTTTACTAAAGCATAATTAAAATTGCTCCTTTAGAAACCTTAATTTCCTCCAGAAGGCTGGATTTGATAAATCCTTACTACTAAAAATGTTCATTCTTAATATTGATTATGCACAATTCAGAGATAGAATTTTATTTTTAAAGGTAATTACAACATTAGAATTTAGGTTTTTTTCCTGATTCCTTTTGTAGATGTATCAGAAAACGGGAAATTTGATTATTTGCTTGAGTGAATTGAGTAGATACTTGTGAAATCTTAAAGTGATGAATCACGTCCAATTCAACAATAGCCAATGGCTCTATACACTTTTTCTATCCTGTACTAGGATAACCACCATTTCTCAAGCAAAATTTTAGTTAAACGAGCCAGCTTCTCTTTGTCAAAGGAAAATATATAGTTATAATGTATTCAAATTAAATCAATATATGTTTTTGCGTTTAGGTATAAATATGAAGTACTTCTTGAAACCAAAGTAATAAACTATTTTGAAGTCAAAATGAAAAACTTAAAGGTGTGATTTTATGCAGTTAACTCAATCTTCCATATTATCTGCTCTTGCATATTGACAGGGCAATAAAGAGCTTTTTTGGTTGTTATTCAAGTTTGAAAACAGTGTCTTTATAACAAGATAGACTAACAAAGAAAAAAAAAGTTTTACTTGTGCTATTTCATTTATAATCTCTGGTGAATTATGTGTATGTATAATTTCCATCACTTATTCCAACATTTTCTTTAAAACGACCAGCAAACATATTTGTGAACCTCTCTTAGCCCTGCAACTTCTTATACTATTGATATATTTAAGGGGGTATAATGAAATACTTTTGCAGTTAGATTATGTTGTGTGTAGGAACTATGCCTTTTCTCTTTTTTTGTGAAGATTGGTTTAAAGCACATATTTTAGTTCCAACTGTTATGTAATTGGAATTTATAAACTGAATTCTGGTACAGCAAATATTCCTAGTTGTTCTTCTCCCTGAAAAAAAAATACTGATAATAGTAACACATTTATACTGGGGCCTGTCTTTTTGAGACCTCAAACATCCTGGAAATCAAATTCAGAGAAAAAAATAAAGGTCTATCAGATGTCAAGAAGGAGAGAGACAATGGGAAGTGGGGGACTGTCTCAGATCTCACAGAATTTTCTCCTTAGCCCGTTGACCTAGACTTATGTGTAATTAAGACAGCAGATGAGACGTTGCAGAAAGGGAATGGAGAAGAGCAACAATGACAGCCAAAAGAAAAATCTCACCCCAAGTTTTTTTAAAACCACAATGTTCTGGGACTATATGGTTTAGGTATAAGTAGCCCGTGGTGTGGCAGATTTTATTTATTCATTTAGCAAGCATTTTGGGGGCCCTACTATGTGATAGATACTGTGGATAGACACTGCACAATACAGAGATGAAGCAGACATGATACTGTCCCCAAAAGCTTATTGTCTTGCTGGGGAGATAAGGCATGTACACAAACATAACAGAAGCAATTTTAGAGTAATGGTTAAGCATTCATGGACCTAGGTTTAAATCTATCTGGGTGATCTTGTGCAGGTCTTGGAGCCTCAATATCCTTAACTTTCAAATGGACATTAATAACAGTATCAACCCTACGGGCTTGTAATAAGCCTTAGATAAGAAAAATGTATACAGGCCTTATTAGGGTACCAGAGATTTAGCAAGAGCTCAGTAAGTGACAGCTCTTAGTATTTATTATTATCACTGCCAGCAACACCGTCGTTAGACCCCAGGGACCATAATCTTTATTTTTTTCCTGCCCTCATGGATCCATTCTGTTCAGGGTGCATGGTGTGTCTCCTTACTTCTCCCTTTCAAAGCATGTACAGTGTATTGGAGCCCTGTCTTTTGGTGTCTGCCAAACCTAGGTTTGAATCATTTTTCTTTCACTGCCAGCTTTCTGATCTTCAAGAATCAGCAGAACTTGGTAACTGATAGGATATTGGACAAAGGAGAAGATGAAGCAAAGATGGCTTCTAATTCAGAAGGATTGGGAGTTTGTAATACCTATTAAAATAGGAAGCAAAGGAAGAGAGCTCATTTTGGAGGGCATACAAGTTTGATTTTTAAAATATGTAGTGTTTGAGGTGATTGTGAGGCATTCACAATCAAGATTGATGTTCAGTTGTTTAGACTGGAAATTTTGGAGAGAGATTGGGACTAGAGATGCTGATATAGGAGTCATTCACATATGGGTGTTGCATCAGCCATGGAGGAGAATGAGATTCTAGACTCTAAAATTTATAGAGGGCCAGCCCGGTGGCTTAGCGGTTAAGTGCGTGTGCTCCGCTGCTGGCGGCCCGGGTTCGGATCCTGGGCATGCACCGATGCTCCGCTTCTCCGGCCATGCTGAGGCCGCGTCCCACATACAGCACCTGGAAGGATGTGCAGCTATGACATACAACTCTCTACTGGGGCTTTGGGAGAAAAAAAAATAAATAAATAAAATAAATAAAATTAAAAAAATTAAAATTTCTAGAATCTAAGGGAAGAGACTGAATGACTAGAGAAGATCAATGGCTGGGACAGAGGGAGGAAGTAGACACAGAGGGATAATAGAGATAGGACAACCAGGGAATAACATATGCCTGAGGCTCAGAGAGAAGAGGTGTCTGGAATGAGGGGTGACCTATCACGGAGGGCTCCTGAAGTGTCAAGGAGAATGAGGACTGAAGCACTGAAATGGGGTTTGATGTCTGGGAGGTAATTAGGGCCTTGGAAAGCAGTTATAGGAGAAGAGGGAAGGTAGGGGCCAGATTGCAGAAAGTGAGGTATCCCAGCAACTCTTTATTATGAATGTTATCGTTATGTTTATTACCAAAACCCTGGTCAACAGGAAAAGGTTAGTCTGGTAAATATATAATATAGTTGAGAATCTTTCCTACACCGATAAAAATTTGATGTTGTTTCAATTTTAGGTCAATTTACTTTTTCAAAAAATGTGGATTTTAATATCGACCAAATGGGAGGTTCAGTGAACAAGCCTAATAATGAATGCTTAAGTTTAGACATTATTCCCACCTGTGGGACTTCTGTCTGGGAAATATGGCAGCAAACCTTGCTGTTGATATGGGAACAAATTTATTTTTTCAGCTTAACATCTGTATTTTGTTTATTTTTATACTCTTTTAGGTTAATATTCCATAATTCCATCCGTTTTATAACATCTGACCAATGGCCTAAAGTTGAAAAGGGCCCTGGGAGATTTCTTGCTTGTCAGACTTGTTTAGTTCCTGTCCTTGTCAAAATGTTTGCCCTTATTGGCTCTTCAGGTAGTGGTCTCTAATTTGAGACCCAAGCTGTATTACCTTATCTTCAAAACAAAACAAAACAAATGGAAGGGCAAAAACCCCCAAACAAACCAAACAAATAATGGAAGGGCCCTATAATCGTAGAATTATAGACTCATTAACTTGCTAAATAGTCCTTTAAAACTGTCTTTCTCAAAAAAACTAGAATTTTCCCCAGAATCAGATAAGAGTAATGGGAGTTTTAGGTTTAATAATTCCACTATTAATCACTGTTTACATTGTTTAATCGTATTGAGAGAATGGTTTAAAACAATGCAAGACCTTTCAAAGCATTTGTTGATCTCTTATTAGCTGTTTTTTTTTTTTTTGTGAGAAAGATCAGCCCTGAGCTAACATCCATGCTAATCCTCCTCTTTTTGCTGAGGAAGACCGGCTCTGAGCTAACATCTACTGCCAATCTTCCTCCTTTTTTTTCCCCCCCAAAGCCCCAGTAGATAGTTGTACGTCATAGTTGCACATCCTTCTAGTTGCTGTATGTGGGACGCGGCCTCAGCATGGCCGGAGAACCAGTGCCTCGGTGCGCACCCGGGATCCGAACCCGGGCCGCCAGTAGCGGAGCGCTCGCACTTAACCGCTAAGCCACCGGGCCGGCCCTCTTATTAGCTCTTAATTCTATAACAAGATATAATCTGCAAAACAAAAAATTGTTTTGTAAAAGATCCCAGACTCTCGATGCCTTCTCAAAGCCTGCTAGAAAAACTACTAGATTTAGTGTAACTTTGGTCTTTTGGTAAAGGATATGTCAATGTCAGACAGTATAAAATAGTGCTAACCTAATACCTTTTTTGGGGGGCCTTATTTATACTTGAATTTTTTTTATGCAATGGAGTTACTCCTTATATGCATTTAGTGAAGCACCTTCTCTTTATGCTGACAAAAACAAAACAAAGCTTTTAATTTTTTTTTTCCTCTCCAAAATTTTCTCTCTCATGTAACATGGAGAA
The DNA here is from genome assembly GCF_020826845.1 of Diceros bicornis minor. Taxonomy (NCBI): domain Eukaryota; kingdom Metazoa; phylum Chordata; class Mammalia; order Perissodactyla; family Rhinocerotidae; genus Diceros; species Diceros bicornis. Next base: position 15,200,682 of record NC_080781.1, on the reverse strand, counting down.
CTACTTTGGGGATCTTATTTGAGTTTTTCTTAAAGTGCTGAAGCAGTTTAAAGTATATTGAGAGCCAAGTTAAAACTTCTCTGTAGTTTCCTCTGCAGACTACCACTGAGGAAGTGAGGTGTGTCTTGATTTCTAAAAGAATGTCAGGCTCCTAATTTTTTCCAGAAATATAGCAGCTGTGCTGTCTGCATATCTGGTATGTAAGTCATATAGACATGTTCTTAACTCCACAGTATATCTTTACTTGTGGTATTCTGAGGATTCAGCTGTGAGTTGATGCTATCCAGCATTTACCAACAGATCATGGTCTCTTCCTTCAACTTCTATAATCTCTACCATTGTATTGTGACTGAAAGACATAGATGAATTACAGTATAATTCTGGGGCATTTTAAGAGGGTCAATAGAACTGTTACAAAGTATAGTCAAAGATAGTTTCTATTAAATTAGCCAGTATTCCTTTATATCAGAATCTGTACAAATTCCTCCTAGTATTCAGTTGTAGGAAAATGTTTATCTATTCTATTGAATTTGTATGTACTTTTATCTTATAGTGAGACTTATATAGACCAGAGAAAAATTAATCATTCAGGTTGAGTACTAAATTTTTTCCAACAAATCATTTTTATTTGCTCTTTTTAATAATATTAATAATAACAAAAAAAGCCCCACCCTGTTATAAGTGTATTTTTATATTGGACCTGCTAATCCTTTTTAAAAATAGCATGGTATGAGACGTAACAATTATATAGAAAATGGGGAGAAGTTTTGGTGGTCATACATTATAAAAAAATAATGTTTAATAAATATAGTCATAAACTTAAAAATTACCCCCAAATCCTAGAAAATGGATTTTCCTCTCCTTGGTGTTTATCACTTTTTAGATTGCGAAATAAGCAATAACTTTTGTCCTGTTTTGAGTGTTAATCTTGAGAATAGTGGAGCTTTTCCTTAAGGCACGAACTTTTAAAAGGCGTTTCTTATTGTCCAATTTTCATTTTAGCTAAAAATGTTGGCTTTATGAACTTATAATATGGGCAGAATTTCATTTGAAGATTATTGATATATGGAATTTGGAAAGCGTACATTTAAAAGTGATTCAAATGTGTATTGTATATGGATTTACATATATGATTTTTAAAAATTGAAAGGATATACACCAGATGGTTAACAGCAGGTATTGTTTGATGGTGGGATTATAGGTGATTTTTTTCCCTTTTACTTATATGTATTCTAAGTTTTTGGGGAGTGATGAATGTGTAAAAGAGAAGGAAAAAAACATTCTAGTTTCTAGGAGTCCACAAAAACCATATTGGTTCACAAAGGGCCAAAAGCTATTTCCAATACTTACCAACTCTAAAGGAAATAATATATTCATGAGTAATTATACCTCAAAGTCATTCAACACGGGGTGACATCAAGTTTCTTTTGGCTTTAGCTAGAATATATAAGTTTTCTGATAATGCTCATGGCTGCTTTCTTTGGTAATTATATGTTTGGGTGTTACAAATATATGTATATATTTATTTATTACTGCCTAATTTAAGAGTGACTTAAACGTGGGTTTGTTTCTTTAAACCCCTTTTTGATGTATACTTTGGAAGAGAATAATTAAGTAATGCTCAGGAATCAAAGTAGGAATATAGTTTCATTTTACAACATAGTTAATGTTTCATTTTACAACATAATTAATGTTAAGTGTTAATGCTGAAACTCACTCAGTTCAGGGAATTTTAATTAGGGTAGATGGGGTAGGATAGAAAAAAGTCTTTGAGCTTCCACTTGTTCATGATATTATGCTAGGTACTCTACCTACACTATCTCATTTCAATTTTCATGACTACTTTGTGAAGTATAGATAGTATTAGCCTTAATTTACACATGGGAAAACCAAGACTCAGGGAGATGAAGTAAATTGTAATGGCTTTAAGCACTTGAAATAGTATTTCTACGTAATTGATATGGCTACCAGTAGCCATCACAGTATAAATTATTCCTTTAAGAATATATTGTTAAAATATATTTGTTAAATTTATGTGATAGGTCAGCATTGCATATATAGAGCTTCTTAATAATATAACAACATTTAGGGATTATTAAAAATCAGGGTAGGGGCTGGCCTGATGGCGTAGTGGTTAAGTTTGTGTGCTCTGCTTTGGCGGCCCAGGGTTTGCAGGTTTGGATCCTGGACGTACCACTCATCAAGCCATGCTGTGGTGGCATCCCATATATGAAGTAGAGGAAGATTGGCAACAGATGTTAGCTCAGGGCCACTCTTCCTCACCAGAAAAAAAAAAAAATCAGTACATCCCCCCCATGAAAATAACTTTCTTTGATTATTTAATACATACCATTGTAAAGGATTCAAATAATATGTAAAAATATAAGGAAGAGAATAGAGGTCACCTAAAACTCACCATCTTGTGATGCAAAAAAGGAGGATCACCAAAATATTTTTGCATTACTTTATGCAAACTTACACACCATTTTATACAAATAGGATTATATCACATGGGATATATTTATAAAATACACCCCCTACTCCCCACCCCCAGTCAGCCCACACCATCATCTTTACCTTCCCAGGTAGGACACAAGCCTCCTAACAACCTAGTATGTGTCCTATGTTTCTCTTCATGCTTAAGTAATCTTTTACTCATATAATCCTATACAGACCTATATATACACTTATAGTGAAATTTTAGTCATGATTTAGTCACTGTCAGTGAACATTTGAGTACTTTTTTAAGTGCAGAGCTTTGTGCTAGCTGTGGGAGAGCTACAAGGAAGAGTAATGTATGGTGTATATTCTCAGTCACTTGACAATCTGTGAGAAGAGATGAGCAGGTAAACAATTTGTATTATATGAGACTTGCTTTGATATCTGCTAAATGTTGGGTGGAAACACAGCCTGGGAACCCAGCAGGGGAGCTCCCAGAGGGTAGAGGCCTTGCCCTGTTGGTTCTTGTGGGCATAAATCCTTGACACATGGGATTATGCCCACATGTCTGTAAATAAAGTCATGTGTTCAAGTGGAACAAAAAACATTATTCTGTTGACTGGTTTAAATAATGGATTAGCTCTTGTGGTTTGAGAACCCAATAGAGAAGCAGTTTGTTTATTTGCTTTGTTTCTTTGGAATGGAATTATCTATTCTCCCATTTAATTTTTTGTTTCCTTTAAGGTTTGGGCATTTTTGTAAGAAAGAGGAGGCTGTAATATACAGTTTTGTCTGTATAGTACATGGTAGTTTGAAGTTTAAGATAGTTTAAGTAGTTGGTGATACTTGCTAATACAGAAATCCTTTGCTCAAAAGTAAGCTTAAGCGTTCACTTTGATGTTACATCCAATGCCTAGATTGAATGAGAATTTACATATTTGCATATGCCAAATATAAAACTTGGATAGTAGGAATATTGGGGAGAGTTAGGGGGGAAAACAAATCCACAATGAAATGTATGAATTTCAGAATATTTGAAAAGAAATATTGTTTCATTAAAGGTTGGTGAATATCACTCAGTTGTTCAGTTTGAATCTACCTTGTGCTTAGCACTGTTCTAGGTGCTGTGGAATATGTATAAAGGAAATAAAACAGGGCCAGGATCAAATTCTCTTAAAGGGAAAACTATTTCATTTAACATTGAAATGATTGGTCTAGTGAAACATGGAAGCTCCATGGCTCAAGAGGGAAACCAGTAAAGGTTGTGTACTTTATAGTGAAAGAAAACTATTTAGGGCAAATGATTTTGATTTTATTGTGACCCTGAAAGAATCCTTAAATTACTGCAGTGGACACAAAGCACACTTTTGATGGTGTCTTCAGAGAACTCACTGCACTTTAACACCATGATGATTGAAAGGGAAAACTTATTGAATAACTGACTCATTTCCTAAACAGTTTGAGTTCTTTTTGTATATCAGAGTCTTTACTTGGTATGACTTTGGACTTCACAAAAGGATATGTCTCCTCAGTAGTGCTGAATGACTATGATAATTGAAAAGGAAAAGTTTCCAATATGGCTAATCTCAGACTAGAGGGATTTGGAATTCTTCCTATCTTTATCTGGGGATAAGTATTTATTTTATTCCTTGGTCTGTGGTTCTACCTCTAAAATAAGTGGTTTGGATTCCAAAGCATTGCTTTTGAAGTTAAGAATATTTGCTTTGTGTTTAACTCTGACAGTTCTGTTTTGTAGAAATACTTGTTTTATATTTCCACCAGCAATATATGAGAGTTCCAGTTGTTCCACATTCTCATCGACATTTGGTATTGTCAGTCTTTTAAGTTTTAGCCATTTATGTAGTGGTGTCTCACTGTGGTTTTAATTTGTGCTTCCCTGAACAATACTATTGATGTTGAGCATCTTTTCATGTGCTTATTGACCGTTTGTATATGTTCTTTAGCAAAGTGATTGTCTAAATCTTTTGCCAATTATGTTTTTATTGGGTTGTTTACCTTTTTTAAGTTGAGTTGTAAGAGTTCTTCATATATTCTGGATACAAATATTTTTATCAGATATGTGTTTTGCAAATATTTTCTCCCATTCCGTAGCTTATCCTTTTATTTTCTTAACAGTGTCATTTGAAGAGCAGTTGTTAGTTTTGATGAAGTCCAGTTTATCAATTTTTTCTTTTATGTGTTGTGCTTTTTTGTGTCACGTCTAAGAAATCATTGCCTAACTCAGAGTCACAAGATCTCTATTCTCCTCTAGAAATTTTCTATTTTTAGGCTTTACATTTAGATTTATGATCTATTTCAAGGTAATTTTTGTGTATTAACTTGTGAGGTAAGTTTTGTTTTTCATTTTTTTATATATGGATATGTTTCAGCACCGTTTGTTGGAAAAAAAAAAAAACAAAAATATCCTTTCTCTGTTGAATTACCTGGGCACATTGGTTGAGAAAATGTTGACTATATCTATATGGATCTTTCAGGACTCTATTCTGTTCCTTTGATCTCTCCTTATGCCAGTACCACTCTGTCTTGATTAAATAGTGCCTTTGGATAAACAGAAAATTTAATCACGATTAAATCCAGTTTATCAGTATTTTCTTTTATGGTTAGTGCATTTTTACGCCTATCCAAGAAATCTTCCAACTTGTGAACATGGTACATGGGTTTATTTATTTCGGTCTTCAAAGATTTACTTTTAATCATCTCTATATGTACATGTATCTTCATCTTCTAGGATTATGAAATCATTTACTCAACTAATGGGAGCAATTGATACCAGTTGAGATTAAGCAGTCACTTAAGAGTTAGACATTTGAGAAAAGGACATAGGAACCTGGGTATACCTTCTATGTGTGACCCATCCCTCAGTTTTTTGGACTGAACCCCTTTGTATAGTAGTGGGACTTACCTTAATGTAACTCACAACTTTTTGCCCTCTGGGTTGGTAAATGCCTTCGCTCCCTACCTGGATTACAGCTCCTCTCCCTTTACTATCTGCTTGGATTCAGCACCCTCTATATGTTTTCACTTTTTCTTTTTCTTTGTTTTTTGCCTCTTTGAGAATGTATATTTTTAAATTATTTTATTGAGGTCATAATGGTTTATAACTGTGAAATTTCAGGTTACGTTATTATTTATCAGTTTCTGTATAGACTGCATTGTGCTCACCACAAATAGTCTATTATTATTTTTTTTTTTTTGTGAGGAAGATTTGCCCCTGAGCTAATGTGGCTGACGAGTGGTGTAGGTCCGTGCCTGGGATCTGAACCTGTGAACCTGGGCCCCCGAAGTGGAGCGCTCCAAACTTAACTACTGTGCCATGGGGCTGGCCCCCACCAGTATAATTTTTATCCGTCACCATATATATGTGCCCCTTTACCCCTTTCACCCAAGCCCCTTCCCCTCTGGTAACCACTAATCTGTTCTCTTTGTCCATGTGTTTATCTTCCACATGAGTGAAATCATGCATTGTTTGTCTTTCTCTGTCTGGCTGTTAAGCGAAATAGCTTAACATAATGCGCTGAAGGTCCATCCATCTTGTTGCAAATGGGATGATTTTGTCTTTTTTTTATGGCTGAGTAGTATTCCGTTGAATATATATACATCTTCTTTATCCATTCATCAGTTGATGGGCACTTGGGTTGCTTCCACGTCTTGGCTATTGTGAATAATGCTGCGATGAACATAGGGGTGCATAAGTCTCTTTGAATTGTTGATTTCAAGTTCTTTGGATAAATACCCAGTAGTGGGATAGCTGGATCATATGGTATTTCTATTTTTAATTTTTTGAGAAATCTCCATACTGTTTTCCATACTGGCTGCACCAGTTTGCATTCCCACCAGCAGTGTATGAGGGTTCTCTTTTCTCCACATCCTCTCCAATATTTGTTATTTTTTGTCTTGGTAATTTTTTTTTTTTTTTTGAGGAAGATCAGCCCTGAGCTAACATCCGTGCTAATCCTCCTCTTTTTGCTGAGGAAGACCGGCTCTGAGCTAACATCTATTGCCAACCCTCCTCTTTTTTTTCCCCAAAGCCCCAGTAGACAGTTGCATGTCATAGCTGCACATCCTTCTAGTTGCTGTATGTGGGATATGGCCCCAGCATAGCCGGAGAAACGGTGCGTCAGTGCGCGCCCGGGATCCGAACCTGGGCTGCCAGTAGCGGAGCGCGCACACTTAACCGCTAAGCCACGGGGCCGGCCCCTGTCTTGGTAATTATAGCCATTCTGACAGGTGTAAGGTGATATCTCCTTGTAGTTTTGATTTGCATTTCCCTAATAATTAGTGATGTTGGACATTTTTTCACGTGCCTGTTGGCCATCTGTATGTCTTTGGAAAATGTCTGTTCAGATCCTCTGCCCGTTTTTTGATTGGGTGGTTTGTTGTATGAGTTCTTTATATATTTTGGAGATTACCCCCTTGTTGGATGTGTGATTTGCAAATATTTTCTCCCAGTTGGTGGGTTGTCTTTTTGTTTTGTTCATGGTTTCCTTTGCCTTGCAGAAGCTCTTTAGTCTGATGTAGTCCCATTTGTTTATTTTTTCTTTTGTTTCTCTTGCTGGAGTAGACATGGTATTCGAGATGCTGCTAAGATCGATGTCAAAGAGTGTACTGCCTATATTTTCTTCTAAGAGTTTTATGGTTTCACGTCTTACCTTCAGGTCTTTAATCCATTTTGAGTTAATTTTTGTGTATGGTGTAAGATAATGGTCTACTTTCATCTTTTGCATGTGGTTGTCCAGTTTTCCCAGCACCATTTGTTGAAGAGACTTTCCTTTCTCCATTGTATGTTCTTAGTTCTTTTGTCGAAGATCAGCTGTCCATAGATGTGTGGTTTTATTTCTGGGCTTTCAGTTCTGTTCCATTGATCTGTGTGTCTGTTTTTGTGCCAGTACTATGCTGCTTTGATTACTATAGCTTTGTAGTATATTTTGAAGTCAGAGATTATGATGCCTCCAGCTTTGTTCTTTTTTCTCAGGATTACATTAGCTATTTGGGGTCTTTTGTTGTTCCATATAAATTTTTAGGATTCTTTGTTCTATTTCAGTGAACAATGTCATTGGGATTCTGATTGGGATTGCATTGAATCTGTAGATTGCTTTAGGTAATATGAACATTTTAACTATGTTTATTCTTCCAATCCGTGAGCATGGAATGTGTTTCCATTTCTTTATGTCATCTTTGATTTCTTTCAATAATGTCTTATAGTTTTCAGTGTATAGGTCTTTCACCTCCTTGGTTAAATTTATTCCTAGATATTTTATTCTTTTTGTTGGATTGTAAATGGGATTGTATTCTTGAGTTCTCTTTCTGCTGTTTCATTATTAGAGTATAGAAATGCAACTGATTTTTGTAAGTTGATTTTGTACGCTGCAACTTTGTTGTAGTTGTTGATTATTTCTAATAGTTTTCTGATGGATTCTTTAGGGTTTTCTATATATAGAATCATGTCATCTGCAAACAGTGATAGTTTCACTTCTTCCTTTCCAATTTGGATACCTTTTATTTCTTTTTCTTGCCCAATTGCTCTGGCCAAAACATCCAGTGCTATGTGGAATAAGAGTGGTGAGTGGGCACCCTTGTCTTGTTCCTGTTCTATGCCTTTCAGTTTTTCCCCATTGAGTATGATGTTGGCTGTGGGTTTGTCATATATGGCCTTTATTACGTTGAGGTACTTTTCTTGTATACCTATTTTAATGAGAGTTTTTATCATAAATGGATGTTGGATCTTGTCAGATGCTTTCTCTGCATCTATAGAGATGATCGTGTAATTTTTATACCTCATTTTGTTAATGTGGTGTATCACATTGATTGATTTGCGGATGTTGAACCATCTCTGCGTCCCTGAAATAAATCCCACTTGATCATGGTGTATGATCCTTTTAATGTATTGCTGTATTTGGTTTGCCAATATTTTGTTGAGGATTTTTGCATCTATGTTCATCAGCAATATTGGCCTGTAATTTTCCTTCTTTGTGTTTTACCTTGTCTGGTTTTGGTATCAGAGTAATGTTGTCCTCATAGAATGAGTTAGGAAGCATTCCATCTTCTTCAATTTTTTGGACTAGTTTGAGAAGGATAGATATTAAATCATCTTTGAATGTTTGGTAGAATTCTCCAGAAAAGCCATCTCATCCTGGACTTTTGTTTTTTGGGAGGTTTTTGATTACTGTTTCAATCTTTTTACTTGTGATTGGTCTATTCAGATTCTCTACTTCTTGATTCAGTTTGAGAGGTTGTATGAGTCTAAGAATTTATCCATTTCTTCTAGGTTATCCAATTTGTTGGCATATGGTTTTTCATAGTATTATCTTATAATCCTTTGTATTTCTGTGGTATCCTTCGTAATTTCTCCTCTTTCCTTTTTAATTTTATTTATTTGAGCCTTCTCTCTTTTTTTGTTAGTCAGTCTGGCTAAGGGGTTGTCAATATTGTTTATCTTCCCCAAGAACCAGCTCTTTGTTTCATTAATCCTTTCTACTGTTTTTTTTTGGTTTCAATTTCATTTATTTCTGCTCTAATTTTTATTATTTCCCTCCTTCTGCTGACTTTGGGCTTTGTTTGTTCTTTTTCTAGTTCTGTTAGGTATAGTTTCAGATTACTTATTTGAGGGGCCAGCATGGTGGCGTAGTGGTTAAGTTTGACTGCTCTGCTTTGGTGGCCTGGGGTTCATGGGTTTGGATCCCGGGCATGGACCTACACACCACTCATCAAACCATGCTGTGGCGGCGTCCCACATACAAAATAGAGGAAGATTGACACAGATGGTAGCTTAGGGCCAATCCCCCCCCCCCAAAAAAAAAGAAAAAAGATTACTTATTTGAGATTTTTCTTATTTGTTAAGGTGCGCCTGTATTGTTAGGAATTTCCATCTTAGGACTGCTTTTGTTGTATCCGATATGAATTGGTATGGTGTATTTTCATTTTCATTTGTCTCCAGATATTTTTTGATTTCTCCTTTAATTTCTTCATTGATCCATTGGTTGTTCAGTAGCATGTTGTTTAGTCTCCACATATTTGTCACTTTTCTGGCTTTTTTCTTGTAGTTGATTTCTAGTTTCATAACATTATGGTCTGAAAAGATACTTGACATGATTTCAATCTTCTTAAATTTATTGAGGCTTGTCTTGTTTCCCAACATATAGTCTATCTTTGAGAATGTTCCATGTGCACTTGAGAAGAATGTGTATTTTGCTGTTTTTGGATGGAGTGTTCTATATATATCTATTAAGTCCATCTGGTCTAGTTTTTCATTTAATTCCACTGTTTCCTTGTTGACTTTCTATCTGGATGATCTATCCATTGATGTAAGTGGGGTGTTGAGGTCCCCTGCTATTACTGTGTTGCTGTTAATTTTTCCCTTTAGGTCTGTTAATAGTTGCTTTATGTACTTTGGTGCTACTGTGTTAGGTACATATGTATTCATAAGTGTTATGTCCTGTTGATGGAATGTTCCTTTTATCATTATATACTGCCCTCCTTTGTCTCTCATTGCCTTTTTTTATCTTGAAGTCTACTTTGTCTGATATAAGTATGGCAACACCTGCTTTCTTTTGTTTGCCATTCGCTTGGAGTATCATCTTTCATCCCTTCACTCTGAGCCTATGTTTGTCTTTAGAGCTGAGATGTGTTTCCTGGAGGCAGCATATTGTTGGGTCTTGTTTTTTAATCCATGCAGCTCCTCTGTTTCTTTTGGTTGGAGAATTCAGTCCATATGCATTTAGAGTGATTATTGATATATGAGGGCTTAATATTGCCATTTTATCTCTTGTTTTCCAGTTGTTCTATATTTCCCTTTTTTCTCTTCCCATGTATTTCTGACTGCCATTTCAGTTTGGTGATTTTCTGTGATGATTTTCTCAGTTTTCTCTTTATTTATCATTTGTGTTTCTGTTCCGATTTTTTGTTTAGTGTTTACCATGAGGTTTGTATAAAAGATCTTGTAGATGAAATAGTCCATTTTCTCCATTAGCCTAAGCAGGTTCCATCCTTTTCGTCTTTCCTAAGTTACTCTTGTCACAAATTATTCTGTTTTGTGTTGTGACTTTGTGATTAAAATGAAGTGTTGATAGTTATTTTTGATGCGTTCCTTCCCTTTATCTTTAGTGTTATAATTGTTTGCTAACATGTTCTGATAGAGAGCTGCAATTTTCTCAGAAAATCTGTTTATCTCCTTGCTCAAGGCTTTATAAACCTTTTCTTTTTTGTTTCATATATGAGGGAATTCTTGATCATTTCTTGTGGGAGGAGGTCTTATGGCAATGAACTCCCTCAGCTTTTGTTTATCTGGGAAAGATTTTATTTCTCCGTCATGTCTGAAGGATAGTTTCGCTGGATAGAGTATTCTTGGCTGAAAGTTTTTGTCTTTCAGTACTTTGAATATATCATTCTACTCTCTCCTAGCCTATAAGGTTTCTCCTGAGAAGTCTGCTGAAAGCCTGATAGGGGTTCCTTTGTAGATTATTCTCTTCTGCCTTGCTGCCCTTAAAATTTTTCTTTGTCGTTGACTTCTGCCAGTTTTCCTAATACATGTCTTGGAGAAGGTCTTTTTGCATTGATGTAATTGGGAGTTTTATTGGCTTCATTTACTTGAAATTCCAGTTCCTTCCCCAGATTTGGGAAGTTCACAGCTATTATTTCTTTGAAAAAGCTCTCTGCTCCTTTCTCCCCCTCTTCTGTTGCATTTCCTGATTGAATCGGATATTTCTGGGAGGATTTCTTTATTTTTTTTTAAGTCTTAGTTCTCTCTCCTCTTCCACCTGAAACATTTCTATATTTCTGTCCTCTAAATTCCTAATTCTGTCCTCCATAATGTCAGCTCTGTTTTTTACGATTTCTAGATTGTTTTTTATCTCATTCATTGTGTTCTTCATCTCCAGCATTTCTGTTTGGTTCTTTTTAGACTTTCAGTCTCTTTTGTGAAGAATTCCTTCTGCTCCTTAATTTTATTCCTGAGTTCATTGAACTGTCTTTCTGAGTTTGCTTGTAACTCGTTGAGTTTTTTATGATAACTATTTTGAATTCTCTGTCATTTAGATTGTAAATTTCTGTGACTTCAGGATTGGTTTCTGGAGACTTGTCATTTTCCTTCTGATCTGGAGTGTTAATGTATTTCTTCATGGTGCTTGATGAAGTGGACCTTTGCCGGTGCATAGTGGTAGTATCTGGTCGCAGATTCCACCTCCCACCATTGCGGGCGGGGGAGGAGCTGTGTTTTTTGAACCCACCGCATCCTCTGGAAGTTGTGCCTGTCTGCTAGAAGTTCTGCCTATAGGGCTCATCTGTGTTTGCCTGCTGGCCACCGCTACTTGGCAGGTCACACACACAGGTGCAGGTGCTCTGGTGTGGATCTGCTGCCCTGGCCATCCGGTGGAGCTGGTACACCAGGCAGGAGGGGAGGGGAGAGGTGCTTTCTTTCACATGTGTGAGCCTGCTCTGCACTCACTGGCAGCCCGCCTGGGCTGCTGGGCTTGATGGGGGTGCCCATGCAGTGGCTAAGCTGCCTTGGTGTGGAATGTTCCCACGGGCTGGAATGCAGCTCTGAAAGCGAAAGCATTACTGCAGAGGCCTGCCTGTTCCTCCGCCTCCTCTTAGAGTCATGCGCCACTGCTGCATGAGGACCCACGACTTAGATTGCTGCTGCTGGAGCAGGGGAAAAGATGTGCTCACCTCCTTCCACTGCTTCCTAGGGATCCAGTACCCCTACCTTCAGACGTATGGCTGTGTGGATCTCTCAGATGTCCTGTTGTGTTGTGTGGGTATCCTCTGTTGGTTAATGAATGTCCTTTTGGTTGTATCTTAGGGGGGAGAGACTAAAGGAACAGCTCACTCCACCGTGATGCTGACGTCACTCCTCCTCACTTTGTCCTTTTCCTTAGGCACTAGGCTATAATCCTTAATTGACAACACCCTAGCAGTGATATCAGCTATTCAACCCTTTTAATTATTCCAATCTGACTTTCAGAGGAGATGTCTGGGAAGGGGAGGTAATGCTTTGTGAGTCTTCTGTGTATGGATGGCTCCTGAAGCCGTTGGCCCTGAGGGACTCTAAAGGGAGATGAGAGCCCAGAAGGAACCTGAGCAACTCGGGCATTTCATGATCAAGTAGGAGAGGCAGGAGCCTCTTTAGTCTCAACTCATTTTGTGTCTTCAGTTTGAAATTCCTCTCTTGTCTTCTCTAATCATTGAAATGTCCTTCTTTAAAGGACTAGTTCAAGTGCCACTTCCTTTGAGAACGGTTCTTTTATATTTCCAATTAATTGTGCCTTCTATCTTCCCACAGAGCACCACTCTTACCTCTCTTAATAAAGCCTATATTTTATTCTGCTTTGTTCAATAATTATTTGTTAATATGTCTCTCCCACTAGATTTCCAGCTCTTTTGTAGTAGATTGTGTATCTTCTGTCCACACAGCACCAAGCACATAAGAATTCTGTAAATATTTGTTATAAAATGACTGGATCACACCTGGAAACAGATGGTGGTGATAGAGAAAGGAACAAGAAAGGCTTCAAGAAGGAGATTGCATTTATGCAATTAAGGCCTATTGCATTAGGCCTTAAAGGATAGATAGAATTTCAAGAAGCAGAAGAGGAGGAAAAGATTTTCTATGCAGATAGAGCAACATGGTGAGTTTTGGGCTAGGCCACAGGGTAGCTGTAGGCAATAGATGTCAGCTGGCTCTGAAATTGTGAGGGGCCTTAAATATGCTCCACAGAAGATTTTTTTGTTCAATTCAGTAGTCATTGAGATTATTGAAGCAAGAGGGTGATTTGGGCAGAAAACTATATGTCTGGCATTATGTATTAGGTAGGTTGGGGTGGACAAAGACCCTTGTGGCAAGATGAGTTAGGCAGCTATGGTGTTAGGTCAAGCAGGAGCTAATGAGAGTGTAAACCAGTTAGTGGCAGGGGAAAGGGAAGTGAGAGAGTGCATGTTGGCCACTGATTGAATGTGTGAGTGAAAAAGAAAACCTCACATTCAATCATACCTGGGGTTTTAAGGCCAAGTACCTGGAACTGTAGTGGTGTTAGTAAGAGAAACAAAAATGTCAGAAGGAGGAAGTTTGGGGGAGGTGATGCTTAAATGTAAGTCCGTTGAGTCAGAGGTGCAGAAGATGTTCTGGGTGGCTTAATGAATGTATTCTCCATAGGCTTCCTTTAAATAACAAATTACCCTCCATTATACATATCATCATGTTCTGACTACAGGCACACAGAGTAATGGGAGATAGATATCCTTTTGCCATATTATGTATTTCCGTGTACGTACCTCCTTTATAGCACTCGTGTTGTGTTTTGTTCATATGCCTATTTCTAACTAGATGGAATTGTTGGAGGGCAGGGACCAATGTTTATTTATCTTTGTTGTAGAGTGCCTGGCGTATCAAGGACATGCAGGAAAAGTTTGAATTAATGAATGAATTAGTGGCTCAAAATAGAGAGACCTTCTAACAAGTAGTTGTCTTGTTAGAAGACTTGACTCTTGCAGTTCTTACAAGTTTCACCAACACAGTCATCATTCTTCCACTTCTCAGTAACATGGGCTTAAGTGGGCTTTTGAGATAGGCCTCAGTTTGAATCCCAACTTTACCAACTTTCCATCTGCTCTTTTTTTTTTTTTTTTTGAACAGATGGAAGAATATTTATTTCACACAACATGCAGGGAAAATTTTGTGCTTCAATGGAAAATTGCATTGTCTAGAGCACACCTTTCTGGGTTATCTTCTTCTGATTCTATGGGAGTTATTTTACAACTGTATAAGTTTTAGATAATTGATAGCAAAGCAAAATAATTCTAGTCTATAGACATGCAAATGAATTATGTCCAGTAGAGGGACAGCTCTTCCCCACTGTCACTCACCCCTATGGAAAAACCAGTCTGCCTCTGTTTATATGTTCATTTCAATATTCGTTCCATCTGCTCTTTTTTATTCATTTAACCATAAAATTCACCCTTTTAAAGTGTACAGTTCACTGGTTTTTAGGGTATTCACAAGACTGTGCAACCATCACCACTATCTAATTCTGGAACATTTTCATCGCCCCCGAAAAGAAACCTGTTACCCATACCCATACCCATTAGCAGTCACTCCCCAGTCCCTGTTCCTGCAGACCCTGGCAACTAATAATCTACTGAACTTACCATTTTTTTATTCAAGGGAAAGAGATGAAAATGATCTAATTCTATAACTGATTTCTAGTAATACTACCCTTCAGTTAATACTACCAAATGTATTGTGCTAAAAGGAGGCATTAATTAATTTTTCTTGTAGGAAAGAATACCAGAAAGGGATATCATGGGACAAACAGCGAATGAAGGTAAGATTTACTTGTCTAAAGATGATAATATTTTTAGTTATTCGTTTGGAATGAATATCTTCTGGTAGACTGAACTTTTGAAAAAAAGCCTTTTTCAAAATAAAGTTATAGGAGATGTTAGGTGCTTGGAATTGAAATTTTAAAACTGAATAGCTATGAAAAGTAATCTTGTCTTCCCTTTCTAGTTTTATAAATGAGAAAACTGACACTCAGGAGGTTAAGTGAACAGGTCATGTAACAATCTGTAACAAAGCCAAAATCAGAATCCAAATCTTCTACCTCTAATATGAGTGATTAAAAAATGCTTCATCCTGGGGCTGGCCCCGTGGCTTAGCGGTTAAGTGCGCGCGCTCCGCTGCTGGCGGCCTGGGTTCGGATCCCGGGTGCGCTCAAACGCACCGCTTCTCCAGCCATGCTGAGGCCGCGTCCCACGTGCAGCAGCTAGAAGGATGTGCAGCTATGACGTACAACTATCTAATGGGGCTTTGGGGGAAAAAAAATAAATAAAATCTTTAAAAAAAAAAAAAATGCTTCATCCTGTCTTGCTCTAGTGAGAAGTCTGCTCACTGTCCCATGAATATGCCTCACTCATTTGCACTCTCTGTTTTGAGTTGTATTTTCTTTTCCCTAATACATTCTCCACACCTTTGCCATCCAAAATCCTGTTCTTCCTTCAAGACCCAGTTCAAGTCATGTGTCTCTCATGACTTTTTCTCTGGCTGAATGCTGAATCTTGTCCTCTGTTCTCAGTTTTGTCAAGTGATTAGTTTCGTGTAGTCTCTGTAACAAGACTCTTAGCTTCTCTAGAGCAGGAACCATGCCTTTACAGTTTCTTTCCTATTAGAAAATCTTATTGTAGAACTATTTAATAGATATAAATGTATATTTTCTTTGTACTAGTCAAATCATTTAAACAGAAAGCAGCCCATAGGGGCTGGCCCTGTGGCATAGTGGTTAAGTTCATTGTGCTCCGTTTTGGCGGTCCAGGTTTGTAGATTTGAATCCCAGGCGTGGACATACACTATCATAAAGCCA
The DNA here is from genome assembly GCF_020826845.1 of Diceros bicornis minor. Classification (NCBI taxonomy): domain Eukaryota; kingdom Metazoa; phylum Chordata; class Mammalia; order Perissodactyla; family Rhinocerotidae; genus Diceros; species Diceros bicornis. The sequence continues at coordinate 15,184,873 of NC_080781.1, read as the reverse complement.
CACTGTGGCAGCGACCCACAAATCAAATCGAGGAAGATTGGCACAGATGTTAGCTCTGGGCAAATCTTCCTCAAGAAAAAAAAAAAAAGAAGAAGAAAATAAGAGGAATACTGGCAACAGATGTTAGCTCAAGACCAATCTTCCTCCCAAAAAAAAAAAAGAAAGAAAGAAAGAAAGCAGCCCATATGTCCCAGACCCTCAAGTGTTCATATATCTTGAAAAGTCACTCAGTCTTAACCAGAAAGTAGATCTGTTACCTTAAATGGTATACCTGGCATCACTTATAGATCCTTCTTTAAGAAGCTTATCACTTGACAGTTCAAGCATCAATAAGGATAAAACAGCAATAGATGGAAACACATCAAGTATGGTTAAATCCATGAGTTCATAATGATACTAAAAAACAAAACAAACGTTATTGGTTATTTGTGGAGAATGCTAGGGATCCAACTCATTGTTTTGAAAACTAGAAAATAAAGGAAAAGAATAAAGCGTTGATTGTGACTTCCCTATGTGGTCTGTACCTCAGGTTAGTTAAATTGTTGAAGAGGGGAGGTTTTTGTCTATAGAAGTTTTCTGGCTAATAAAGACAGGATGATAAAATTAGCATACCTCCATTTTGCAACCTCTAATGAACTAATGGATCTAGGCAATAGCCATTCATGGCTGCGCATGTCACAAAAAAAGAAAGAATTAGATATTAGGAGCCTCCTGTGAGAAGTACACACCACCACCTGTGAAGTCATCTGCCACAGCCCCTCACCCCCGCAAAAAACCAAACCTGAATTTGATTAAGCTCTTCTGGATGGAAATATCAATACCAATTTAGAGAAAATATGAGGATCAGAAGAACCTGGCACCATGAGGAGACAGTCAGCAAAATCCAGACTAGAAAACTAACTGGTATCATCAGCAAGAAAATTGCTAGGGGAAGCAGAAAAAAAAAAGAGGAGGAGGAGCCTATGGATAAAAAAAACTTAAGAGCTATATTGACCATTAATATGTATAGACTTTATGTGGATCCTGATTCAGACAGACATGCTTAAAATAATTAAGACAAGTGGAGAAATATGAACACTGACTGCTTTTTTGATGATATTAAGACATTATGGTTAATTTTTTTCAGCATAATACCAGTATTATGATTAATTTTTTAAAAATGAGTCCTTTAAGAGATACATACTGTAATATATGTGGATGAAATAATATAATATCAGATTTGGTGAAGTCACAAGATCCAGCACTGTTTGATCTCCTCAGCTTGGTGCAGAGAAGACACTGCTTAGTTCGTTGAATTACATTGTATTCTAGCTTCCCTGTTATGTTGTTTTTTGTGTGTGAGAAAGATCAGCCCTGAGCTAACATCCAATGCCAATCCTCCTCTTTTTTTTTTTTTTTTTTGCTGAGGAAGACTGGCCCTGAGCTAACATCTGTGCCCATCTTCCTCTCCTTTATATGAGATGCTGCCACAGCATGGCTTGACAAGTGGTGTGTCAGTGTGTGCCCGGGATCCGGGCCTGCGAACCCTGGGCAACCGAAGCGGAGTGTGTGCACTTATCAGCTTGCGCCACCGGGCCAGCCCCTTCCCTGTTATATTTTAAACTCTCAAAAGTATCCACTTTATTTCTAGGGCATGTTAATTTAAACATTGTAAGGATCAGCTCAGCTCCTTGTGGTTTGTTCATTCATTCATCTAACAAAAATGCTTGAGGGTGTTGTACGTGCCAGGTCCTGTTCTAGGCACTGAGGATACAGCAGTGAACTAAATGGACAAAGTAAAATAAATAAATCCCTGTCCTTTTGGAGCTTACATTTGAGTGGAGTGAGACATACAATAAACAAAATAAAGGAGCAAATTATAAGGTGCATAGTATATTAGAAAGTGAAGTCCTATGCAGAAAATGAGGATATTAATTATAAAATTAAAACTGGCTCCTATTATAAAATAGTTTTAGTTTATAGTCTTTCTAAGTGCTCTTTCAGACTATGGCTGTGGCTTTTCAGTATTGTTCACTGTTTTCTTTTTGCTTTTTTTTTAGAATCAATGGATGTCAAGAAGGAGAATCAAGAGAAAGCTCCTCATTCAGGCACATCTTCTGTACAAAATGGTAGGTTTTAAAGTAGTCCAATACACCATATTTTTCTTCCTCAGTGTTAATATGAACTCTTTTCTTACTGCTTTTGGTATAGTCTATGTACAGTAAACTCCTATAAATATAAAATCTAAATAATAGGAAAGGTCAAAAAATAGTATTTGATTTTGAAAAATTTTCTTTGGTTTTACTTAGAGATAAATTGGTATGGGATTAAGTAAAAAGATAGCCATGTATTTCAATGCAAAGTTTGCCAAATTAAAGATATCTAGTTATTAATTACCATGTATTACCAATTTAAAATAATTTGATTATTAATAAAAACTCTTCTAACAGAGTCAATGTGAAAGTCCGTTTTTTGATGGTTCAGTGGATAAAAGCTTAGGCATTGGGAGGTTTGACAGACCTGTTCTAGAATCCTGGCCTCATTCTTTACTGGCCTTGTGACCCTACTGGCAAATTACTCTAAGTTCTTAGTCTCTTTTTTCTTTTCTGTAGCATGAGATAATACTACTTATCTCGTGGAACTATTGGAATTAAATAAAGAAAATGAATGTAAAGCACTTAATATAATAATACCTAGGCATATAGTAAATGTTCAGTAAATGTTAGCTTTATTAACCCTGAGTTATTAATTCATGTTTTAAGTTCCTTATTGTGAACAGCATATGTATATAGCACTGCATCAGAGTCAAGAGATAGAACCTGACCTATTGCACCCACTCTTTTTCTTTTTATTTGGTGAGGAATATCAGCCCTGAGCTAACATCCATGCCAACCCTCCTCTTTTTTGCTGAGGGAGACTGGCCCTGGGCTAACATCTGTGCCTATCTTCCCCCACTTTATATGGGACGCTGCCACAGCATGGCCTGAGAAGTGGTGCCTTGGTGCGCACCCGGCATCCGAACCCAGGCCGCCGGCAGCGGAGCGCGTGCACTTAACCGCTACGCCACGAGGCCGGCCCCCTATTGCACCTACTCTTAAGGAAAATGAGAAAATAAGTCATATGCACGCAGAAGGCTGGATAAAATAATACGGTAGCAAACTTACTCTGTTTACCAGAGATTTCTAGGCAAACCTCTTGCCCCTTGTCTTTCTGTTGTACCTGCCCTGCCAGCCCCACTCTTGGAGTAGTTCACCCATGACTTTCTGTTCTACAGGAAGATTGCCTGTAGAGGTAATCCTCGTGGAATCATTCTATTTCACTGTAGCTGGGTCCTCAGTGCTTCCTTCGCTCTCTTTCCCATTGGCCTTATTTGTTCTTCAGCTCTTCTCTCCAACCCCAAAACCCTCCAAGGAAATGGAGGCCATTAGGTTCATTGGGTTAGAACCTTCTTCCTCATTCCTACAAATTCCTATCCATTTTTTTAATATAACTGTTTTATTGAGATACAATTCACATAGCATACAATTCACCCATTTAAAGTATACATTTCAGTAGTTCTCAGTATATTCAGAGTTGTGCAACCATCACCACAATTAATTTTAGAACATTTTCATCACCCTAAAAAGAAATCCTATACCCAGTTAGCAGTCACTCCCCATTTTACCCCCAGTGCCTCTCCCCTCCTCCAGCTCTAGGCAACCACTTACCTACTTTCTGTCTCTATAGATTTGCCTATTCTGGAAATTTCATAAAAATAGATTTAAAAAATATATTCTTAAAGGTCGAAACTAGTAACTTTTCAAAATTTTCAAACTTTTGATTAAAAAAATGATATTACTTAATTGAATTGACAGACATCTGCAAATATTTCTCAGGGCTCTGACCCTAACATCTCATCTTAGAAATCGGTGAGTGACTGCTAGAAGGTAAGCTCAAGAGAGCCAGGATTTTTGTCTGTTTTATTAACTGCTACATCTGTAGTACCTAGGACAGTGCTTGGCACATAGTGGTCACCTTTTATAGGAATGCAGTGATGAATGAGACAAACACGATTCCTGCCCTCTTTGAGCTTAGAGGGCAAGACAGACATTAAACAAATGCCCAATTACATTTTGTGATAAGTGCTATGAAGTAGTGGATGCTGATCATTTAGCTGAGAAGCTTCCAGTTCTAGATATTTTCCCCGTCTTCTTTACATAGCCTCTGAACCCAAACCTAGTGCTGGTGGAAGACATTAGAATTCTGATTTGCTCTAGAGAAGACCAGAGGGGCTCATATAGATTGTGTTCAGTTTGCTAAAAGGTGTTTGGGCCAATGTATGGACTAGAATAGAGTACAAGTCAAACAAGGACCATGGACATGTGCGAATAACAATCAGATCACAAGGTTATTTGTGTACACCTGTCTCATGAACAAACCTGTCAGTTCCCAGGCCTCTTTTCTGAGAGATAATAACCCCCAGTCAGTCAATGAGGATAAGATGCAGAGGCAGACTAGGACCTCAGGCTTGGCTAAGACTTTCTGACTATTTTGCCTCCTGGTCAGGAATTCCAGCTGTGGTGGTGTTTTAGAGGTGTCAAATCTAAATTAGTAAAGCCTGTTGCTGTGTGTTTCCCCTATGTTACTAGTAGAGTTTCAGCACATAGGCAGCCAAGCTGAACAGTTTTGAAGACTAAAAATTTTGCCTTATGAATAAAGAAAAAAAATTAAGGCTCCAATGGTTAAATGCTACATATGGTCATTAGCTAGCAATGTGATGGGAAATGTTTATGTTACAGAACACCAATATAAAGGATTTGCTGGCTCAAATGACAGCCCATTCAGAGACACATGATGATAGAATATTAAAAAAAATTGTGTTAGAGAGATGGATTATTTTCCATTGTCATTGAAAAATTTTACAAGTGTAATTGGTTTATGGAAGACTCTTAGTTTTTGGGGGTATAATTGTGAAATGGCTTTAGTTTTCCAGTCATTACGTTCAACTTACACTCCTTTCTCCCTGGAATATTGGCTGCTTAACATCTTATTCAGATTTTTACCCCCATTCGTGTTTTGTGTTCTTTCTTTTTTAATGCTCTCCAAGATCATATGGCAGTAGAGCTTCAGTTAGAAACTTGGGTCTTCTGATTGTCAGATTAGTGCTTAGGAGGTCATTAAAATAACCTGGTCAGTTTAATTTTAGAGCCATGGATCTCAGTTTTCCTTTTTGACAAAGCTATTCAGTATTCATAAATTTAGTCACAACCATGACCTTTAGTTTTATAATAACACATACCATTTATTGAGTGATTTACATGTATGCTACTTCACTTAATTCTCAAAATATCTGTCACCATATATATTACTTTCCCCACTTTATAGATGAAGGAACTGAGGCTGAGAAAGTGAAATGCCTTCTTCTCAGGGTTACATTGCTAGTAAGAGGCAGAGCTGGACTGGAAGAAGGCAGGTTCGACTCCAGAGCCCATATTCTTGACATTCTGCTCCATGCCTTTCAGCACTGTGGTAGTGCTCGCTTCACATCATCTGAAAGTAGAATTAAACCCAGTATTTTTTTTCAATGTAACAATCTCTTAGATTTATTGTTAAGTTAAAAAAACGTAGGGTGTACAGTGTTATGTAAGACACTTAATACCATATATAACACATGTATATATACATATAAGTGCATACACACACATTATGGTGGTGTGCTAAAGCTGGCTCACACTGGCTTGGGAGAGCCAGTTGTGCACGTCTTGCCACCTTTGTGGTTGGTGACTTCGCCTTGGCACCTTGCAATCACCATACTGGTAGTATTTACACCACAGAAATCCGCAAACACTACCCATCAGGCTTTTTTTTGTTTGTATTTTCTGGAAAGCTGGTTGTTAAACATTTATCAGCACTCCATTTGTGTGTGTGTATGTGTGTCTAAGTGTTATATCCTTTGAAGGATATATAAGAGGCCGGTAAATGCAGATTCTTGCAGGAAGGGGAACTGTCAAACCCGTTACTTTTATAGTGAAGAAATTAAACGAGTATAGAAAAACCTCATGGTTGATAAGAATTAAACTTTGTATGAATTAATAGTACCTTTAATAACTGCTATCAAGTCTTTCTCTCAGTGTCTTGGCAGTCTGATTAGCACAGTGAATTGAAGTGTTCAAGCCAGGCAAAGTACACTGCTTTCTGACCTCCTCTAGCATTAAAAAATACCATGAAGACTAAGTGAGGGAAAAGTCAGCAAGAGTTTGTAGAAAATGTAGATCATTAAAATAATCCATATCAGTGACTGCACCGATGACTGGTTTACTGCTGTGTTCTGCCACCATATTTTTAACACCCTGGATGGTAAAATTCTGTTAGCTCACACACCTAAACACCTTTAGCTCTCCATGAAAAACAAAGAAGTGCCTTCACAGTAATGGGATGAAATGATAAAAACACGTTTTGAGTAAATTTATATTAGAGACAGATGAGTAGAATTTGCTATTACTCTGTAAAAAGTCCTTTAGTTGTTTCTCGAGTCCACATTTTTAGAGTCCCTGTGCTGTAGTCATTACATTGAAAGGATCTGGATTGTAATTTATATCAGAGCCATTATTATCAGGAAGTTGTCTGCTTTGTAATTTCCATGCTGGTAATCAAATGTAGATGAGGAAGTTTGAATCTGCTCTTTAGGGAGTATTTTTTTTTTTAAAGTAGGAAACTAAAACCCATTTTATTCCTGAAAGTTAATATACATATTGTATATACTAAAAAACTATTTTGTACATGTTTTTTTTCCAGATGATTTCCAGTGGGACAGTTACTTGAAAGAGACTGGATCTTTAAGTGCTCCTTCAGAGTGTTTCAGACAGGTATGCCAAAATTCTGTAGATGTTATATATATTAACGTAAACTGTTAACTTGTCAAAGGGTGTCTGTTTGATTGTTAGGTTCTGGTAGTGTGAGGAGATAGTGGGATTGATGATAGTGCCACTTAAGAGCCAGATGGTTTCTTTGCATTCATTCACTAAGAATTTACTCATGGGGCTGGCTCAGTGGCGTAGTGGTTAAGTTCGCATGCTCTGCTTCTGGCAGCCCAGGGTTCACAGGTTTGCATTCCTCGCGGACCTACGCACCGCTTACCAAGCCATGCTGTGGCAGGTATCCCTCATACAGTAGAAGAGGATGGGCATGGATGTTAGCCCAGGGCCAGTCTTCCTTAGCGAAAAAGAGGAGGATTGGCAACAGATGTTAGCTCAGGGCTAATCTTCCTCACAAAAAAAAAAAAAAAAGAATTTACTCTGTCAGGTATACTAAGTCCTTATGACTACCTATCTGGAGGGAAAGACAGACATGTAAATAATTAATTATGAGAAGTGTGTTAACTCTGTACTGGGAGGGCTCACAGAAGAGGTGCTATCCGAGATGGTTGCAATGAGGGGAAGGATATTCCAGGCAGACAGACCATCCAAAGCAAAGATGCATGGGTGTACAAGAACCTAAGTGCTGAGGGATGGCATGGAGTGGCTGGAACACAATGTGGGAATGAGGTTAAAGGTGTGGGGGCTTTTAAACTGTACTCTAGACTTGGACTTTATCTTAGGCAATGGTGAGCTGCTGGTGGGTTCATTTCAGGAAGAATAGCCTAATCAGATTCTTTTTTTTTTTTTTTTTGTGAGGAAGATCGGCCCTGAGCTAACATCTGCCAATCCTCTTCTTTTTGCTGAGGAAGACTGGCCCTGGGCTAACATCCACGCCCATCTTCCTCTACTGTATATGGGATGCCGCCACAGCATGGCTTGCCAAGCGGTGCGTTGGTGCGCGCCTGAGATCCGAACCGGCGAACCCCAGGCTGCCGCAGTGGAGCGTGCAACTGCTTGTGCCACCTGGCTGGCCCCCAAGATTCTTATTTTAGAAAGCCCCTCAGGGTGCATTTTAGAGGCTGTATTTGGATTGCCTGGAAGTGGGCAGATGAGTAAGACCAGCAGTGGGCAGTGGTTTTATGCTGCATGTCAAGCCAAGGAGAGGATTTGGAGATCTTTTTCTTGACCCTTATACACACCTCTTACTTTGCTCATTATCTGCTGTGACTGTTGCTTAAAACGTTCCTCAGGTATTCTTGTAACATAACTGACCATTTGTTTTTCTTATAGTTGATGCATCCTAACAAAATTTTATTTGTATATAAATATGTAGTCCAAGATTCCACCGGCTAATGACTTCAAAGTTGGTATGAAATTGGAAGCCCATGACCCTCGCAATGTGACTTCAGTATGTATTGCCACGGTCGTAGGAATTACTGGTGCCAGGCTACGTTTAAGACTGGACGGTAGTGACAACAGAAATGATTTTTGGAGGCTCGTTGATTCTCCAGACATACAGCCTGTTGGGACATGTGAAAAGGAAGGGGACTTACTTCAGCCTCCACTGGGTAAGGATACACAGTTTTTAAAATAATATGTTCTTGCTACTGTAATATTCAGTAGAAATAGTTTTAAGTGATCTTTTAAAAATCTCTTCTAGGCGTTCTTGCAAATTGATAGTCAGGTGGTTACTGTGGAGAATGTATGAGAGAGGAACTCAGTACTATATGTTATAGAGTTTCACTTGAGTACACATTTGGCATATGTTTGTTGAAGGTTCCCCACTCCAGGGCAAGACTCATGCTGTCTTCAAACTTGGAATGTCAAAAGCAGCTCTACTAGATTACACATGCAGATTCAGAAACCCTTCTTAGGTGAAGTTTGTAGCATTTTGATACAAGTCACTTACTCCCTCAGTATTGTCCACTGAGCCATTCAGCATGTTCAGTATGGGGGTGAGCACAGGGGAAGGGTATGATTCCACATCCAGACTCTAGTTTCAGACTTGGGAATTACATTACACCTATAGTGGGAAGAACTTATAGAGACAGGTAGGAGTCAGTACCTTTAGGTCTTTGAAAAGGAAGAGATGGATGGAACTTTTCAGCAAAGGTTTTTAAGTACAAAGCTCTCAATTTTGGCCAAGTTTTTAAAAGGTAAAAAGTATGTGACTCTAATTTGGGACAAAACTTTTCTTTTTAAATACTTAGGCATACCATGATATTCTGTAGAAAATAAGTGATTTAGTTTATTGTATCATTCCTACAATTCTGAGTGAATGGTGGGTATTGGTTTTTATTTGTTTCTTCTTTATAATACTGAAAATGAAAATTCTCTATTATAAAGCAGAATGAGAGAATGGATTTTTTGTCTTCTACTGGTAAAAAATTCCCTGACAACCCAAAATTTAAGATATTAATAATAACCACTCTTTCAGCAATACCTTTTTATACTGTCCTTGCTCTAATGGTTAATTATTCCTAATTTGGTTTAAAATATGTAAAAAAATCTAATCGGAGATGCGTTATTCCAAGAAGATAGTTTAGGTTGTGTGTTTTCTGCTTTTTGCCTTCTTTTCTTTCTTCATGTCATTCACGTTTTTGTTGTTTATTTTTGTAATATTTCTTTGATCATACAGAGTTCTATAAGAGATGTAAGTGTAAACCTGAAGCTTGGTACTTCCCTGTTTGTATTTTATGTCTCTGTTTGCAATATAATATGTTTTTGTATTTTCTTTAAAGGAAATGCAGCTATTGTGATTGTCAGCATTTCAAACACATAGCCAAATCTATGGTCATTCTTTTTTCAGATTACTTTGAGTTTACTGTATTAATTAAAAATATGAAATACATAGCAATGTGTGCTTATTAGTATATATTTTGACAGTACATATAAAAAATACATGATTTTTGCCAATTTGCTCATTAGGTGCTTTTGAATAGTTTATTTTCCATTTTAATATAACACAACTTATTTAATTTTCCTTTTTGAAAGGTTTATTTATTTAAACCTTAAAGGTTATTATTTTAAAGATTTTTAAGTTTTAACATACAAGCAGACAAGTATACAAATCATAAGTGTACAGCTTATAAATAAACACACCTGTATAACCACCACCCAAATCAAGAAATAGAACATTATCAGCACCCCAGAAGCCCCATTCCTGCTGATCTCCAGTCATAACCTCCCCCTTCCCAAAGGTAACCACTGTCCAGACTTCCTAACATCATAGATTAGTTTTATCTGTGTTTGCATTTTTTACATGCACTTTCATCTATTTTTGGCCTTTTAATTTATGTTTGACTTTAGGCAATTATAGAATTTAAAAAAATGTTAAATTAAGCACAATCATAATGCCTAATGTAATAGAATAAGATGGAGGTTAAGAGAGAGGCATAAGGACCAAAGAATGAATCTTATGCAATAGTCTAACCACAGTCTGGAAAATCCGTGCTGTGGATAACTATTTATTAGATATCACTAATAGTATTGTTTTATTATAAGAGAATATATAACAAAACCCCTTCCCCCCATTTTTTTCTAGCAACAATCATTTCCCTAGTCAGATTAAGGAGGTTTTAGTATAAGATTATTATAGAATGACTGTCTGTCTGAACTTTTTTGCATATTTTGTCCTATTCATGGACCTGTTGTTAGTGATTCATATGCCTCCCTATCTTAATGCATGTATCCATCAGGGATGCATGCCAAGTTCTCTCCAATTCTCGCATCAAGGCAGGCAAGTGTTGCATGAAACAGATTGCCCCCAGAAAACAGTAAAACTAGCAGACCCCTGTTCTCTGCTGCATGTGCCAGATGCTGTGATATTCACCATTAATTGATGAGATCTCTAGAAAAGATACCTATTGAGTCTGTTTTGATTGCATCTGATATAAGTTCTAAAAGAAGATCATGTTTAGTGTGTATAAAGATTGCTAAAGTGACAACTGTCTTTTTCCCTAACATATTGTATGAAAAATTTCAAACATACAGAAAAGGTGAAAGAATTTTACACTGAAAACCCACATACCCACTACCTTATCATTTTACAGTACTTGCTTTATCACTTAATTATTCATCTGTCCTATCAATTTATCAATCCATCTTATTTTTAAATGCATTTCAGAGTAAGTTGTTGATGTCAGTACATTTTCTCTAAATACTTTACCATGCATATCATTAACTAGAGTTCAATGTTTGTTTACAGTTTTTTTCTTTTGGGGTGAAATTTACATACAGTGAAATGCACCATCGTTAAGTGTATATTTGCTGAGTTTGACTGAAAACTGTCTTTTTCTGAAAGGAAATAAAGCAAGGGCTCTGAGGAAAATGAGGGGCAGGAAGTCTTTTGCAGCCTTTGCCCTGCTTGTGTGGCTGTTGGTGTGGAATGGAAGCTCTCTTTGGGTTCTGGCTTGGATCACCTCTAGTATTGTGGCCCATTCCCAACATATACATGTATGTTGGTGAACCTTAGCTAATGGCTTCTCTAAAATGAGAGTTTCTACCCCCCGCTGTAGCCAAACAATATAGTGGGTACAGTAGCACTGATTGGAGGGTGCATCTGCTCCTCTTGCCCATTTCCTGAGTTCCTCAATTAGAAAATCATTCTCTGGAGGAGAATGGTAAATGAAACCTATTTTTATACTAACTTGCTGTAATATTACAGGGAGGCTTTTTTATGATACTGATTTATTTTATATAATAGGGTACCAGATGAATACATCTTCTTGGCCAATGTTCCTCTTACGAACGCTGAGTGGATCTGAAATGGCACCTGCAACATTCTTTAAGAAGGTAAGAAAGGTGTTATAAAAAGCTTCCATCAACTGGGCTATGGTTTTATTATTTTAATGGGAGTGCTTATTAAATGCTTTGTCTTCTCTGACATGGAAAAGCAAAAATGCTTTTTAAATTACTAGATTGGCAAGTGTATTAGTCTCCTAGGGTTGTCATAACAAAATACCACAGACTGGGTGGCTTAAACAACAGAAATTTATTTTTTCATAGTTCTGGAAGCTAGAAGTCCAAGATCAAAGTGCCATCGGGGTTGGTTTCTGGTGAGGCCTCTCTCCTCAGCTTATAGATGGCCACCTTTTTGCTGTGTCCTCATGTGGCTTCTTCTCTGTGCATGCACGGAAGGAGAGGGATCTGGGGTTTCTCTTCCTCTTCTTATAAGGACACCAGTGCTATCAGATTAGGATCCTACCCTTATGACCTCATTTAGCCTTTATTACCTCCTTAAAGGCCCTATCTCTAAATACAGTCACATTGGGGGTTAGGGTTTCAATTTATGAATTTTGGGAGGACACTATTCAGTCCATAACAGTGGCTTAAACAAGAGAAATTTATTTTCTCACAGCTCTGGAGGCTAGAAGACTGAGATCAAGGTGTCGGCAGGTTTGATTTCTTTTGAGGCCTCTCTCCTTGCCTTGTAGATGGCTAATCTCCTCTTTGTGTCTTCTCATGCTCTGTGTGTCTGTGTCCTAATTTCCTCCTCTTACAAGAATACCAGTCATATTGGATTAGGGCTCACCCTCATGGCCTCATTTTAACTTAATTACCTCTTTAAAGACCCCATCTCCAAATTCAGTCACATTCTGAGGTACTGGGAGTTAAAACTTAAACATGAATTTTGAGGGTAGGACACAATTCAGCTCATAACAGCAAGTCATAAAAAAGACTCAATTATAGTCACCCTCTAGTCAAAATGAGTACCCTTTTTCTTGACCTTAGATATGAAAGGGGTGTTCTACTAGAAGCAAATGTTTATTACTATTTTTTTTTTTTTTTTTTTTTTTGGTGAGGAAGACTAGCCTTGAGCTAACATCTGTTGCCAATCCTCCTCTTTTACTGAGGAAGATTGGCCTTGGGCTAACATCCATGCCCATCTTCCTCTACTTTATATGTGGGATGCTTGCCACAGCATGGCTTGGTAAGCGGTGTGTAGGTCTGTGCCTGGGATCCGAACCTGTGAACCCCAGGCCGCCAAAGCAGAGCGTGTGAACTTAACCACTACGCCACTGGGCCGGCCTCCATTACTATTTTTTATTTACCTTCAGAAGTGAAGCTTCTCCTCACTTTGCTATGTTAGTCATCCCTTTGATATTGGAGAAGATGATGATGGGCCAAAAAACCACTCGAAAGTTACTTGGAGAGATTTGGTTTCAGAAGTAAAAAGAATGTTAAAAACAGTCATCAGAAAGAATTTGTTATAAGGAAATACTGATTATATAACAAAGAGGGAAAATTCCAAAAATTGTTTATGCTCTTGAGAAATGTTGAAAAGAGTACACTGTGTTAAGAAACAATGAATAAAAGCCAAGTTTTAGTTAAATTATGGGTCAAAATATTTCTTACCCTCTTTCCTGATTGTTTTCTCAATCACTTAAATTTTATTACAACTATTCATATCAGGAATGGTAAACATTGATCATAGTTTTAAAAAACTTTTGAAGAAGATTAAAGACATAAGGATATGAAACATCAATTAATAATGACTCCTGCATTAAGAAAATTCTTTGAGTGCAGCTTTGCGCAGCATGAATGCTGAAAGTGGGCTTGCACTACCAGCACGAGGCACAGGCAAATGCAAGCCCTTTGGGCAATGTGTAAAGCGTGTATGAGAATAGCTAATAACAAAAGAGATGTTTAGCAGCAGTCTTTATTAAATGCCTAATAGCTTGGGCTGTGGCTTTAGAAAAGCCATTGGATCTATTTTACTTATCACTTTGCTTTATCAGCTAGTTACATGCCACATGTCATACACATTATGTTTTTCATTTTTAAAATTATAAAAGTAATTCACGTTTGTGTAGGGGAAAGAAATAAAACTAAACACTTAGCTAGAGTGAAAAATGAGTGTCCCTTTATCCTGTCCATTCCACTTTTCTCTCTAAATTGAAGTTTTTTTTGTGTTCTTCCAGACATTTTTCTGTGTCCATAAATACATATGGACTTTTATTTTTTATTTTATTTAAAATTTTTTTTTTTTTTTTTGTGAGGAAGATCAACCCTGAACTAACATCCATGTCAATCCTCCTCTTTTTTTGCTGAGGAAGACTGGCCCTGGGCTAGCATCCGTGCCCATCTTCCTCCACTTTATATGGGACTCCGCCACAGCATGGCCTGACAAGCGGTGCATCGGTGCGCACCCGGGATCCGAACCCCGGGCCAGCAGCGGAGCCTGTGCACTTAACCGCTTCACCTCGGGGCCGGCCCGGGGCTTTTATTTTTTTAAACATAAATTGGAATACATTGTTTTGTTATTTAGTTTTTCCCCTAAAATATGCATATTTTGGAAATCTTTCCATTTCGTTTCATATGTATTTGAGGTTGTATTTTACTCTTCTGTGGTATGGATTACCATAATTGATTTAACCTCTCCCCAAGGATGGATGTTTAGGTTATCTCCATATTCTTGTTTAAATTGTCTACAGTGAGCATTCTTGTATAGAGTTTTTTGTATAAGTGTGAATGGCTGCATTCGTAGAAGTAGAATTGCTAGTTCAAAGGGAATGTATGCTTTGAGTGTTGATATATATTGTTAAATTGCATCCCAAAAGGGTGTTCCAAGCTATGCTCCACTATTAGTGTATAGATATGTTCGTATTTCCACACCTTCACTAACATTGAATATTATCAATCTTTTAAAATTTTGTGAATCTTTTTTTTGGGAGGTGAGGATGAGGATGGTATCCCATTGTTGTAATTTGCATTGAACTGGTTACCAGTGAAATTGAGCTTTTAAAATGTGTTTAATGGCCTTTTATTTTTCTGTGAATTGCCTGATTATAGCCTTTGCCTGTTTTTGCATTGGATTTATTTTCTTACTCTTACTGATTTGTGGGTGCCCTTTTCAGCAACTCTTGAAAGTTGGCCAGGAGCCATCTTAAATCCCCACTTCTTGACTCTGGACTCTGGATAGCCAATTAACTAGGAAGGCCTACGCGCTTAGCTTCCTAATTATTTCTTTGTTATGTCTCTTCTTTCTAACCTTTCCACCACTGCCCTTCATGCAGGCTTTCCTCTTGCCTGGACTGTTCAACTAGCCTTATGACTGCCTCTTATCTTCACCCTTCCATACAACTGCTAGAAATATCTGACACAACAGTCTTACCACGTCATTCCCCTGTTTAAAATTTTTTTGAAGTTCCCGGTTGCACTCAGGATGAAGTATAAGTTTGTTAATATGACCTTTAAGGAGCTGTATGATCTGGTTTACGGCTGCCCCTCCTTGCTTTGGATTTTATGTTCTATATTGCTTATAATAGCCTGTTGATACCGTGTTCGTCTTTAGAGCTGGTTATCTTTGGTTAACTCCTATTTTTCTTTTAAGATTCGAGCCAGGCATTAAATCCTCTAAGATACCTTCCCTCATTCCCCCTTTTCATTCTTATAATTCTGTAGCACCTTGTGCGTATCTCAATCTCTGTAGGTATTGGATTATATTGTTATTTTCACTGTCTCTTGCTTCCTAGACTAGAGTTCCTTTTGAACAGTTAACATGTCTGTATTTTCATTGCCTGTAATAGGTCCTGGTACATACTTGTTTGTTAAATGAAGGAAGAAAGGATGGGGAGTGCAGGAAGATGAATACATATAGAAGAAGATGGGTTTAGTTTTGGACATGTTGAGGTGCCTTTGGGAAATTTGAAGAGGGATGACTACCACCAGACTGTTGGAAGTAAAGTGTTTAGAACCTAGAAACAAGATTTGGCTTGGGTACTTGGATTTGGGAGTTTTTAGCTTAAATAGTAGTGATGGAAGCCTTGAGCATGAATGAGCTAGTCCCGAGAGAATATATAGAAGGAGAGGAGAGGAGTGTCAAGGTTAGAACCTTGAGAAATACCCACTCACCTTTAGATGTATAAGTACCCATATCAGGTACTTAATAGAGGTCAGTTAAGAGGAAAGCTAATTCTTGACTATTTGGTGGATAGGAAGTTCGTCAGTTACGTTAACAAGAACTAAAAACCAGGTGAAAAGTGTCCTCAGAGTTAAATATGTAATTGTGGGGGCAGAATATTGATAGAGTTCATTCCTGATGGCCTCATTTTACTCTGTGAAATAGGAAACTGACAAAGGCTGGAGGGGAGGATTCATATATAGATTGAAGGTCTGCTATGTTCCCACACTAAGGCAGAGAGCTTCCTCTCTGGTTAGGGAGAAAATCAGTTAACAAATAAAATAATGAACATATAATGAGGACACATTATTAGTCTTAAGACGAATAGTAAAGGTTTGGACTGCTATGTAAGACGGGAGAAGGAACAGCCTGGGAACACATGACAGTATTTTGGAGGGTTCAGCTAACGATTAAGACTAAATGTGTGTGTGGCACTACATGTAATAAGCATGTGGGACTTTTCTCCAGCAGTGCTCAGCAACTAAGTATAAATAGGTAAAGTGGATGGTGATTTTCAACTAATGTTTGGAGATAACAGAACAAAGATAAGGGAATAAGTTGGTTTTGGGTGCTGAAAAGAAAGTGGTGACATGATGCTGTATAACCTGGACGTGAAAGGGTGTGAGAGAATGTTACAGTGTTTGGTTCTCTTCTCTTCTTTATCTGTATCAGTGGTTCTCAACCTGGAAGGGGGGCAATTTTCCCCCTAGGGGACATTTGGCAATGTCTGGGGACATCTTTGGTTGTCACAGCTTTGTGTGTGGGGGGGTGCTACTTACATTTAGTGGGTAGAGAACAGAGATGCTGCTAAACATCCTACAATGCACAGAACAGCCCCCACAACAGAATGTTCTGGCCCCAAATGGTAATAGTGCCAAGGTTGAGAAACTCTGATGTGTATTAATTCCTTGGTGATCTCCTCTAATTCCTGGCTTTAAATACAGTTTATATTCATATGACTTTCAGATTTGTATTTCCTATCCAGACGTTTTGCTCCCAACTCAGACTTGTATATCCAGCCTACCTACTCAGCATCCCCACTTGGATGTCTAATAGACTTCTTGAACTGCTCCACCTGCAGCCTTTCCCATCTCAGGGAGTGGCAGCTATCCTTCCAGTTTCTCAGGCCAAAAACCTTGGTGCTTATTTCTTCCACACATTACATCCAGTCCATAAGGAAATCCTATTGGCTCTACCTTCAAAATATATTCAGAATTCAATTACTTTTTGTTATCTCCGTTGCTATCAGACTGGTACAAGCTGCCTTTATCTCTTACCTGGATTACTGCAGTAGCCTCCTCATTGGTCTCTTTATTTATAATCTTAATAGTCTGTAGTCAACACAGCAACCAGAGTTCCTTTTAAAAAAAATAAGTGAGATTATATCACTCCTCTGCTTAAAACCGTCCAGGGGCTCCCCATTTTACTCTGAGTAAAAGCCAGAGTCCTTACAGTGGCCTCACAGCTCTACGTGATATGACTCCTCATTATCTCTCTGATCTCGTTTCTTCCTGCTCTCCCACTTAGTATGTATACTATATTTTAGCCACACTCGTTTCCTTGTTCTTTGAACATTTCAGACATGTCTCCTGCTTTAGGGTCTTGGCCTTGGCTGTTCTTTCTGCCTAGAACACTCTTCCTCTAGATAACTGCACAGTTAATAATCACCTCCTTCAGGTTTCTGCTCACATGTCACCTTCCATATGAGGCTTGTCCTGATTACCCTATTTAAAATTGCACAGCCCCTCCTCTACATTACTCGCTGGATCTCCCTTACTCTGCTCCACTCTCTTTTTTTGAATAGTACTTATCATTTCTAACATAGAATATATTTTAGCTATTTTTTTATGTTTCTTGTCTTTCTCTTTATTACCATGTGAGCACCACATGGGAGGGGTTGTCTGTTTTGCTAGTTAATATATATCAAGAACCTTTAGTAGTGTCTGGCATGTAGTAGGCACTCAGTAAATATTTATAAATAAATGAAGGTTAAAGGACTAGAATTCTTTCTCTCTCTCTCTTTCTCTGTCTCTTCCTTTCTTTTTTTATGAAGTCACATTGGTTTAGAACATTATATAAATTTCAAATGTACATCATATTTTGACTTACATATAGACTGCATTGTTTTCACCACTGAAAATCTAGTTGCCATCTGTCACTGTACACATGTGCCCCTTTACCCCTTTTGCCCTCCCCCTGCCCCCTTCCCCTCTGGTAACCATCAATCTGGTCTCCGTATCTGTGTGTGTGTGTGTGTGTTTTTAACTTAGTGAAACCATACTGTATTTGTCTTTCTCCGTCTGACTTATTTCGCTTAGCATAATACCCTCAAGGTCCATCCATGTTGTTGCAAATGACAAGATTTCGTCCTTTTTATGGCCGAGTAATATTCCATTGTGTGTGTGTGTGTGTGTGTGTGTATACACACACACACACACACGTGCCATATCTTCTTTATTTATTCATCTGTTGATGGACACTTAGGTTGCTTCCAAGTCTTAGCTGTTGTGAATAATGCTGCAATGAACATAGGAGTGCATATATCTTTTTTAATTAGTGTTTTTGTGTTCTTTGGATAAGTACCCAGAAGTGGAATAGCTGGATCGTATGGTAGTTTATTTTTAATTTTTTGAGGAATCTTGAGACTGTTTTCCATAGTGGCTGTACCAATTTACATTCCTACCAGCAGTGTACGATGGTTCATTTTTCTCCACATCCTCTCCAACACTTTTTATTTCTTTTTAATAATAGCCATTCTTGATGAGATCAAAGAAGTAGCAGATTAAAAGTAAGGAAGTAGAAGTTAAGGATAGGAGTTTGTGGTCAGAGGTAGACTCTGGGAATACAGCTGTAAACAAAGCAGTAGAAAACTCCCACCCTTATGGAGCTTACCTTCTACTGGGGAAATGTATAATTAACCATGTTGAATAAATGAAATATATATTATGTTTGATAGTTGTACATGCTAAGGAGAAGGGAGGGTGACATTTTAGATAGGTTGACCAGGAAGGTCTTGCTGAGAAGGTGCCATTTGAGTGAAGATCTGAAGAAAGGGAAAGAGTGAACCATGAGGCTACAAGGGTAATGCAGGTTATGCTGCGACTGGCTTTGGTGTTGGTGGGATATGGGAAGAAATAGCCTTTAAGGAGAACCATATTGTATGTAAGCAAGGAGGGAGGTTAAAACAGCATTCTTTACTGGCCACCTTCTAGACCAGAATCATTTTTTTCTCACAATAAAAGAAAAGAGAATGATCCCTTGTTTATTTTAACTATTGCTTTTGCAAATTATATCTTTGTGCTTAGGAAGTCATTCAAGAACTGATGATGACAAACCATGTTCTTTAAAAACATATTTAAAAGCAACTTTGTATCATTACCTTTCATGGACGGCAGAGGGAACCATTTTGCCGATTATCTAAATCTGGAGGTAGCTTGTTTTGAGATAAAGCCCTTTCATTTACTATGTTATGGAAAAAGAGCAGTTCCTTTGATTTTTTTTTTTTTTAATAAAAATTTGTTTTTCTTCCAGACCTCTGTTAATTATTTGTATGGCTGTACTAATGTGAGTAAATTTGATAGAGTATTCATGAAATTTAGAAGAATTAATAAACAGTATGAAAATCTTCAGAGAATAAATTGTATTTTGTCCATAATCGTTTTCTTGTTTTTGTTACTTGCCAGCTAATAGTGGTGTTGATAACATACTGTCACATTGGAATATGTCTTTTTAGGTTATACATTTGAATGTTAAAAGTAGTTTGGTTTTCCTGCTCATTCCTGTCTTAATTCTGTTTTGTAGCAGAAAATGTATATTGCCATTTGAACTTAGTTTGCTTTGTTATAGAAAGTCTTTACCCTGTTACATGACAGTGTAAGGTCCTGGGATCTTTATGTGCGCCTTGAATGTTTTCTGCATTCTATGAATGTCCAGCACAAATTTATCAACTGCCCAGGTTATCCTTTGTTAAATCCAGCCCTCCCTCCTTTTTTTCTTCCCATGTATAGTAATAGACAATTGACCTTTAGCCCCTTCATGAAGTGGCAGTCTGTAACTCTGCTTCTTACTTGCCACTATTTAGTTATCAAATACTTTGATCTTTGATCAAGCTCAGTTTTGCCCTGCTGACTTTCAGGGTGGTTTTTAAGAATCAAATTAAGAATATGTGATTAAAAGGACTTTGAAGGCTAATAATTAAGGAACTTTCATATTGCCACTGTGTAAAGGATAACAGTGGAAAAGTATGGGATGATGAGATGGGTTTAAAGGGGCATTAAAAAAGAAACCAACCTACCAGATATGTTTTTTAAATTATATTTTGGTGAAAGAATTAGTTGAGACTTTGTTTACTGTTCTTCAGGTGATTCTTTAGTTCCTTCATTTTTTGAAAAAAATGCCTGCTGTTGGGTACTGTGCTGGAAATAACAATGCGAATTAGATGTAGTACCTGCTTTTGAGAATCCCTTAGTATCATAGAGGAGTGAACACATTTCAATAGTAGTTTCACAATTGAAGGCAAGAGCACCTCTGTTTGAAGTGGGCCTGAGAGTGGGCAGGAGTTGGTCAGGGAAGCCTTAAAGAGGGCAGGAGAGCTGAGCTTTTAGGTGGATCAGTTGGAGTTGGCCAGGCAGATGATGGGGTAGGGTGTTCCAAGGAGTTGGCTGCCTAGATTTAAAACCTAGCTCTGATACTTATGATGTATTCTTAGGCAATTATGCATAGGTTTTATCATCTATAAAATGGGGATAATGATTGCACTGACTTCATAGGGTTGTTGTGAGAATTAAATGAATATATGTAGAAACATTTAAAACAGTTCCTGACATGTACCAAATAACTGAGGGTTAACTTTTAATGTTACTGTTCTAGAGATCTAGGGGTTAGAATTGGCAGGTTGTGGTATTTGAATGTATTAAGGGAAAAGGATGCATCTAGGGCAGTGGTTCTCAGCCTTGGATGCACATTAGAATCACCAGGAGAATTAAAACGTGCTGATGCCTGGGCCCCACCCCAGATCAGTTTAGTCAGTATCGCTGGCAGTGTGGCCCCAGGTGATTCTAATGTTCAGTCGGGCTGAGAACCACTGGTCTAGGACTATTTCCAGGCTTCTGGCTTGGGTGACTGGATTGCTGATGGTGCCATTTACTAGGATAAAAAGCAAATTGAAAGAAAAGATGTTGCTTTTAACATAGTACTTGGGCTTTCTAAGAATCCTATTAGCATTTGCATGCTTTAACTTTTTGTTTTTTTATTTTATTTTAAATTTTTTTGTGAGGAAGATCAGCCCCGAGCTAACATCCATGCTAATCCTCCTCGTTTTGCTGAGGAAGACTGGCTCTGAGCTAACATCTATTGCCAATCCTCCTCCTTTTTTTTTTTCCCCCAAAGCCCCAGTAGATAGTTGTATGTCATAGTTGCACATCCTTCTAGTTGCTGTATGTGGGACGCAGCCTCAGCATGGCTGGAGAAGCGGTGCGTCTAACTTTTTGTAACTAAGGAATACTTTTTTTAATATTGGTTTCTGGATTGGATATCATAAATGACCTCAGACTACATGACTTGTATGTTCTTGTGTCTGCATTTTATACTTTGAGTTTCTTTTTGGATATTATCTGCTGCTGTTCCTTCTCTTTAGACTTAACCACCTTTCACGATACCCTATAATTTACATATTTATTAGGTTTGTTTGACTCCCTCTTTTAAAATTTCTTGTTGATTTTTCCACCCCTCTCCTCCACCCAGTCCCCAGCCACTACTGCCACCACCACTAGAATGTAAGCTCCACCAGAGCAGGGATCCTTGGTATTTTTGTTGACCAATGAATCCTAAATTCTTGGTACATAATGTGTAACACATATTTCTTTTTTCTTTCTTTTTTTTTTTTGAGGAAGATTGGCCCTGAGCCAACATCTGTGCCAGTCTTACTCTTATTTTATATGTGGGACGCTGCCATAGCATGGCTTGATGAATGGTATGTAGGTCTGCACCCAGAATCTGAACCCGTGAACCCCGGGCTGCTGAAGCGGAGCATGTGAACTTAACCACTACACCACCAGGCCGGCCCCAATATAATGCATATTTCTTAAATGAATGAATGAATTACTATCAGGCTGGTTTTGCTTTCTTCCAGGTTCTTGGCTCTGCTCCAGAGTGAGATGTTGTAGAGCAGAGTTTCAGAGAGATCTGTGAGAAAACTGTTTTCTTCCTGTATTTAATTGATAAGTATGGAACTTAATTTTTGGTTGTTAAAGGTTGTAAGAATACAATTGAGCAAATGTTTCTTAATATACCTTAACAATGAAAAATTTTTTTTCAATGTTTTGGTAGGAACCACCAAAGCCACCTCTAAATAATTTTAAAGTGGGAATGAAACTTGAAGCTGTAGACAAAAAGAACCCTTATCTGATCTGCCCTGCAACTATTAGAGATGTTAAAGGAGATGAAGTTTATATCACATTCGATGGCTGGAGTGGAGCTTTTGATTATTGGTGCAAGTACGATTGTCGAGATATTTTCCCAGTTGGGTGGTGTCACCTGACAGGAGATGTATTACAACCACCAGGATCTCATGGTAAGATAATAAGTAATAACGTGTTCTTTTATTTTACTGACCTTAGATCTAACTGTATTGGCATTGAGGTTAGGACTAAATGCTCAATTGGAGCAGTAGGCAGAACAGTGAGGGCGCTGTACGGGCTAGAGAACCTAGAGGTAAAAGAAGGCTATGATTAGAATTCTTGAGGGCCAGCCCAGCATCATAGTCTCAATTGAGAGTCCATACTGGAGAATATGGGCAAAGCTACAAGTCACAGTTGGACCGTTGAAGCCTTGCTACTATCAGCATTTTGGGGTGTTCAGCTACCTTTGTAGTTGATATTAAATTTAAAATTACACATGGTATTCCATTGTTTGTATCTTGAAGATAGTTTTTAAGAGGTTGGGCATAATAACTTACATGTTCTACATGGTTTTGGTGATTTTTTCAGTTTAATTGATACTTTGATAGTCTTAAGTAAAATCTACACATCAGTGAAAATTTTCAACTCTATAGAAGCCATCATAGATTAGGATGTTATTTTAGTCATGTTTTATCAGCTGTAATGCCTTGCTTCCTAAGTTGAATACTATGATCGTCTAGATATTTTCTTTCAGAGAAAAGTCATCAAAATATTGAAGCTCCTTGGTGACTCTCCCAAGGACTTAGTCATTCCTAACCTGGTCTTCTGTGATGGAATAATTGCTGAGATTTAAGTGGGGTCTAAGCACGGAACCCAATCATTGGCCTAAGTTAAATATAAACTTGTTAGTGGAATCAAATGTTAACATACTTAAAACTTACCCTACTAAATTTATTTATTTATATCAGAATAAAAGAAAGATGGGTATAGAAAATGAGTAGGTAAGATGTGTGGAGGAGGGCAGTGGCTAGGTAAGAGCATATAGCCATATTATTCTTGTCACTGCTGTTAGAATCTTCTGTAATTTGGGACTTTTAATACATCCCATTATACTACAATACATACCGTGATGTTCTTTTTATTAGATACCTCTTTTACTAGTTCCCTGCTGCCGTAATTTTAGGAAACAGATATTAATGGTTGATTTTTGTAAAATTTAGTATGATAACGGATCTATATGCATATGATACTAAGATGAATAAGGCATAGTCTCTGCCCTGAAGAAGTTTACCTTCTAGTGGGAGAGGGATGAATGGAGGGATAGACTTTTTAAAAAAATATGATACAAAATTAGCAATGCAAAAATAGATATGTATGCTAGATATGAAGGTGGCCCAAAGATATCCAGTCTGTTTAGGCTGGAGGGAAAGGTGTTTGTGTAAAGGAAAGCTTCACAAAAAGACACATTATGTGACTATTAAGAGAGGAGAAGGATTTTGCTGGGCAGAATGGAGATAAAGGTAGGGTGGCTACATCACAAAGGTGTAAAATTGCACAGTTTATCTTGAAAACTGATTAGTTCAGTTTGGGACACGGTGACTTTGGAGTGTGTGACCAGGAATGCTGTTGTCCTCCAGTATTTGGTCTTTCTTTTTTTTCTTAGTAACATAATTTGGCTGCCTAATATAAAGACTGTATTACCACCCGTCCTAGCAGTTAGATATAGCCATGAGACTAAGCCTGGTCAATGGGATAAAAGCACAGGTAATGTGTTCTACTTTCAGGAAGTTATTACAGAGAGATGAATGTACCTTTCTCTCTTTCTTCTTCCTGCTTCTATCCTGCTGCTCAGAATGTGGTTGTTTTGGATGGTGCTCCATCTTGGACCATGAAATGACGACCATGTTCTAGGCATAGTGGAGTGCAAAGCAGAAAGGAGCCAGAGTCCCTGAGAACTTTGTGGAGCAGAACTTTCATATTAGCTTGTTCCATACTGTTATTTGAGAGAAATAAGCTTCTATGTTATATAAACCACTATTCTTTTAGGTTTTTCTTTTACTGTTAGTTGAACTTAATCCTAACTGATTCAGGGTAACTGTAGGACATCCAGGTGGACATGTCCATTGGATAGCTAGCTGCACATGCAGGCATGGAACCTAAAAGAGATAGTTCTTGGTTGACAAAGCAGTTTTGAGGGTCATCATGTTCATTCAAACAAATGTTTTTTGTGTCAGGTGGGATTATACATGCTGGCAGGGGGAGGGGCTGGCAGTTTACACATCCTATTGATAGCAGTAAGTGGTAGCAGTTTTGGTGTGGTTTTAATTGTTCATGTGTAACAAGTAGAGGTAGAAGAGGACCAGTGACAGAACCTTGTGGATCAACATTTCAAACAATAATTCGCACACTTGAATTACCTGGGGGAGTTTGTTAAAAGGCTGGTGCCCTGGAACTCACATCCAGGGGTTCTGAATCAGTAGGTCCAGAGTGGGACTGAGGTGTTTCCATTGCTCATGGTTTGAGGCTCAAATTTTGAGAAACACAAAAATAAGGGATGGGTAGAAGATAGAAGTCAATTTAGGATACTGAGAAAAAGTGTACATAGATGTAGGAGAGTCACTAGGTTGTTTCCTCGAACAACAGGAGAGGAAGGATTTTTAAGGAGTATTCAGCACTATCAAATGCAGCATAAAAGTCAAGAGGAGGGCTCATTAGTGGTCCTAAGTAAAAGCATGTTTACTAGACTTCTTTGAAAAGGCAGATTCAGAGAGTAGAGGAGTAAACAGGAGATGCAAAGCACTTTTAAAAAATGTGGCTTCACCAATACTTTCTGAGATCTGCCTCCTCTGTCCTTTACCCCACTAGACATTTCACCCGTTAAGGTGAAATTTAGAAACCTTACCTTGATGATGTTCCTTTATCCTCCACCATTTATAATATAAATGTTCCTTTACCCTCCACCATTCTATTATGGTCTTAAATATTTCCTCTACACTCATTGAGAATGGCATTAGACAGTGTTATAATTTTTGCTTCAACCATTAAACATGATTTAGAAAACTCAAGGAGAGAAGGAAAGTCTATTGTATTTACCCACCCTTTTGCCCTTTCAATTGTTCTTCCTTCCTAATTTTCAAAGATTTCTTATTTTATCATTTTCTTTCTGTTTAAAGAACTTGTTTTAGTCATTCTTTTAGAGTAGGTCAGCTGGCAACAAGTTCTTAGTTTTCCTTCATCCAAGAATGTCTTTATTTCCCCTTCATTCTTGAAGGGTAGTTGTTAGATATAGAATTCTAGGTTGACAGTTTTCTTTCAACACTTGAAAAATGTTGTCCACCTTCCTTCTGGCTTCCGTGGTTTCTGATGAGAAGTTTGCTGTCATTCGAATTGTTTTTCCCCTATAAATTGCATTATGATTATGGGTCTTTTTTTCCTTGTTCTTCCAGTGTTTACTTTATGCTTTATCTATTTTGTGACTACATTATCAGTTTTGTACAAATTTTGAACTGTTACAGCTTCTTGGTCAGTTGAACCTTCTGTAGTAACCTTTATGGAATTTTTTTTCTTTTTTTACCTTAAAGTCTACTTTATCTATTAATGTACCTATACCGGCTTTTGTTTTGTTGGTGTTCTTGTTCTCTGTCTCTCTCTCTGTCTAATGTTCAGCCTTTATCTAATCCTTATATGAAAAGATGGCTTTCTTGCAAATAGTTGAGTTTTGATCTTTTGGCCAGTCAGCCAGTCTGTCTTTTAACTGGAGCTTTTAATCTATTTATATTTATCGTGATTACAAATATATTTGGTTTCCAGTGTGCCACCTTATTTTGTGCTTTTTATTTGTCCTGCCTTTTCTGTGTTTTATTTTTGTTTCTTATCCTTTTTTGGATTTTTTTCCCCTCTTCTTATTTGGAAGTTATACACTCTATTTTCTGTTCTTTTAATACTCTAGGAATTTTAACATGCTTTCTTAACTTAATGGAAATCTGACAATCAATATCTTTATTCTGCACTAAGACAATAAAAGGAACTTAGAATATTCTACCCATTTACCCTCTTCAAATTCAAGAGAAATGTTGAAATAAATTATGGTATAGTTATTTTTTACAATAATATAGAACAATTTACAAGAATGAGAATGTTTCTCTTTACTAAGAAAGAAAGCTCTCCAAGATGTATTAAGTAAAAAAAGCAATCCCTCAAAATACACACAGTATAAGACCATTAAGTCAAAACAAAACAAATATGTATTTCTATATGTAAACATAGATGTACGTATATAAATACATAGAAAAGATCTGAAAGGATATATATGAAATCTGTAATAGTAATTATTTTTGGAAAGGAGTGTAGAGTGATAAAGGAAGTAGTAATGGGAACTTTTGCTTTTGTCTGTGGCTTTTTTTTTTGAACAAAAATTATTTGTATGTTACATTTGTACTTTAAATTAACAATTTTAGTTTGAA
The DNA here is from genome assembly GCF_020826845.1 of Diceros bicornis minor. Classification (NCBI taxonomy): domain Eukaryota; kingdom Metazoa; phylum Chordata; class Mammalia; order Perissodactyla; family Rhinocerotidae; genus Diceros; species Diceros bicornis. The sequence goes on along the minus strand of NC_080781.1, from coordinate 15,158,292 downwards.
AAGGGATTATCCTGCACATACTACTTTCTTGCCTACCTTTTCGTAATATATTGTGACTGTATTCCCAAGTAAAATATATCCCTACAAATTCAATTTTATTTCTATGTTGTATTCTTTCATATGGCTATACCATAATTTATTTAACCAAACTTCTATTTTGTTTGACATTTAGAATGTTTCCAGATTTATGTTATTAAACTAGATGATGTGATGAATATGTCTTCGCATACTTCTCTAATTATTTTCATAGGATAAATTTGCTGGGTCAGGTGGTATGTTTCTAAGGCTGTGTTTCCCAGATATGTATACCCATTTCCATTCCTCCTTCTCTAATCAACTCTGGGCATTATCTTGTAAAAATAACAAGCTAAAAATTACCTTTTCACACTTTTTTCTTAGAATGTTCCTTTTCTTGTTGATTTGTTTGAGTGCTTCATTTATTACACATATCAACCCTTTGTCATAAAGGTAAAAAATTTTTTTCAGTCATTTGCCTTTGTAATGTTATTATGATCTTTTAAAAATGTACAGGAATATTAAATTTATTGATTTAAATATTAAATAATTTAAAGACAGAGTTAAAGAACTTCAAAAGGCACAAATAATATTAAAGTAATTGAATTTCATAAATTTAAAAAAATCTGTTGTTTTTGTTCATTTTGGCTATTTCTTAAACAGACTGGAAGTGTTTGTTTTTCAATATTTATATAATTGCTTTTCCAACATATTTTTAAGATATACACTTAAAACTTTTTCAAATAATTAGTGACTAAAGACAATTCACTTGCATAGTTTCTTAAAGAAATGTAGTGAGGCATCCATGAATGCTACTTGATTTGACTTTAGATTAAAAAACTACTTATTTAAGCTTTACTGGTTTTCTTTTCAAAGGTAGTAATAAAGTTTAATTTACTTTAACACTTTTTCTAACAAAATCTTTTACCCCCTTCGTTAACACTTCTATAATCAGAAACAGCCAAGTTTTTATCAGGTCTGTCATTGGTAGAAAAACCCACTGAGAAACATACCTTGGATAGAAAATTCAGCAAGCTGTGTGGCTTTTTTTCTCTTGTTTATTTAGGTTTTTCTTTCTTGGCTCTTGTTATGACCCTACAATCTTTCAAAGCCCTTTGCTTTTGGTTGATGCTGTCACAGCTCATCAGATTTATTCTGGCGACCTGTACAGGGTGTCTGGTGAAAAAGAGGAAAGAAATATGTATGCTGCTGTGTCCTTGGCAACTTAAAGAAGGCTGAGTCAAGTAAACTAAAACAAGGCCCATTGTAGATTTTCTTCTTGCAGAATTTATTTGATCTTGCTGTTTTTTATTTCAACTTCTTCCCCCCACCCCATTGTATCTTATATCTTAGTGCTCTCTAAAAAAATGATTAAAATTTAGGAATGCCCTCAAAGCTACTGATTTCTTCTCCTATTGCCCTTCCTTTGTCTGTGGCATATACAGTTAGAGGAATTTCTAGCCAGTCATCGCATTAAAGTCCGAATATTTAATACATGAAGGAGCAAGACTTAGAATCCAGCAACTTAGACTACTGTTATTTTAAAGGCTATGTGTTATTTATTTATTTATTTTAAAATCTTTTTCCTGTCTTTATTTGGGAAAATTTGTAAATAAATAGGTTACTATTTTGTTTATGTAATTTTGTTTATGATCACAATAAATCTAGGCTTTTAGTCTTTTGAGAAATTCAGAAGCAGAGGATTCTTTTAAAAAATTTGTCCCCATATAAATTCTTTTCTAATATTGTGGCATATTCAAAAATTTTTTTCTTAATATAAACTGCTACATTGTAAACCATTCTACCTGGCTTTAAAGGTATTTAAATACTTTTCAAGTTAACTATATAAGTTAAATTTTGAACTTAAATAGTTTCTAAAACGTTGGTGAATTAGTTTTATTTAGCTTAACTTCAGACTTATGCATCATAGATGGTAAATTAATGACCTACACTGGTCTGAAGTGTCATCTTGTAGCCTAATTCTTTAAGCAATTGTGACCATACAGACCAGGAAGGAGAGCAGTAAACTTCCAGATGCTTTGAGTATAAAGTTGCGGGATCCCAAGGGTATAGAGGAATTCCTCTGGTCCAAAGGGAACTGTGGAGGAAGGGAAAACCTAGAATCAGGAAGGTGTACCCAAGCATTCCTGTCTAGTGGCACCATAGGCTATCAGTGACCATCTTAACTCTTTTCTTGATAAAATCCTTCAGTTTATTGGGTTCCCTCAGACATAAATTGTATGAATAGGAACTTTCTTCTTAAGATTAAAGTAAAAATATTTAAATAGATTTTAAGTGTAATTATGTTGGGCACTGTTAACTTCTTTGAGTACTGGTTTTATTTTATGTTGTGTGTGTCTGGGCACACGCACGCGTGTGTGGGTAGTTTAGTTTTTTCTTAATTAAAATTTTAAGGGAGTAGGTTTTAAAATCTAGACTTGATCTTCTTAAAAAATGTAACTAGTCATTTTATATAGTAGTCTAATTTTGTCAAGTCCTTCCTATGTTAACATTTTCCTTCTCAACTGTTTCAAAGTTAGTCTTTTGAGAAGTATTTCAGAGCTTCTATTGAGCAAACAAGAAGTAGCTCTACTCCCCACCCCTACCTCATTCTTATTTTTTAAAAAAAGAAAACCAGAAATCATGGCTGCTTTTGCTCTTTGTTCAGACGTGTGCAGAGGAGTATGTGGTTTCTGTAACTTGTTCTTCACCTCTCTCTAAATTTTAAAATTAAGATTTTATAGTTTTTAGGACATATCTTTACCAACTATTTTCCTCCTTTTGTCCGACTTTGTATGTTCAGTAAAAACCACATAAAGCAGCACTTTTCATTTCTCTATGTTATGGTGGGTCAGAAGTAACAGAGGTACATATAATTAAGGCTGTAAAAAGTTCAAGGTGTGTCAGTTCCACCAGAAAGCTTCTGAATAAACACTCAAATATTTGTTTAGATTTTTGCCCTTAATGTAGCTTATAATAAAATATGGACTAATATACGTAGTATATTCAGTACTCTTCTTGTTTGGTATAAATGAAATAGTTAGAAATGTTATCAACCCAAACAACTCACGCAAAGGCCCTGAAATTTAAAACAGCTGATGTTTTCTTTTTCATACGAACAGCTTGGAACAAATGTTTTGCTTGTGCAAATAAGATGGCTATTATGATGCAAAGAAGTATCTTGAAAAAAAGCAAGTGTCCTTTCTCTGTTTTAAGTATTTCAGCTAACTACTGCAGTAATTGCAAGCAGAGCCTGGAGCTTCTTGTTTCTGTTCTATGATATATTTTAACAAGTTCTCTTGAGACTATTAAAATGTCTTGGTTTTTAGGACATGTGGTCCAGCGGGGATAACTTTGTCTACAGATGCAATGGGTTGGCAGTTAGATTTTGCATGTCTTCTCATTTCTTTCCAGATTCTCTGACCCAGGGTAACCTTTGGTTCTTCTCTAAAGGCAGGAGTGAAGGAAGTTTGAGCAGGTGACTGATGATCACTGTCTATACAGCCCACAGACAATATGCGAATTACTTTAGCAGTCTTCTTAGTCCCCTCCTCCCACTCCCCCCACTTAAACCAACAAATGCAAATAGGTTCATCCTCATTTGCTGGAAATTCAGGCTTGCTCTGGCAACATGGGCTTTGTTGTTGACTCGCTTTCTCCAGAAAGGCATTTTTATTCCTAGTAAAAGAGAAAGGCTATCAAGTGGAACCTAAATCACCTTAATGGTAAATACAGCAACAACTTGTTTCTCTGGAATATTTCTAAAGGTAGGAATTACCCCAAAAGTTTCTTTATATTGTAGTTGAAGTGTGGTTATAAAGAAATTCATTGTCTGCTTTGTTAGCTTTTGTATACTAAATATGCCAGTCATTTCAAAAAAATCTCAAAAAATTTTTATCTCAAAAAATCCTCTATTTTGGATTTTTATCTCAAAAAATCCTCTATTTTGTTCTAAATATTACCTATTGAAGTTGTTGGCACTCTTATTTGGTTAGTCACTTCTAAAAATTGTTGTATGGTACAAGGGAAAAGTCAGTCTTTGGTTATTTCCACCATAAAAATGGTTTAAAATAAAAAAGGAACAATCCTGTTGTAAGTCCAACTTGATCATTTAAATCTCCAGTTTGTAAAGGGAAGTGTTACCAAATTTTTTTCTGTAGCTTTGAGGAACATGACATGATTTTTTGCTGGTATTACATGAGACTTATTAAAAGTGTTTTTATTATATAGAAAAGTGGATAACTTTTAATAGTAATTAAATATTGTGTCAATACATTTAATGTGCTTTGTGGAAATTATAGCGGTGACTGCTATGTTTTTTTTTTTTAACAGCATAGTAGAAGTCTCTCTATAGAAGTCTTTCAATAAGAAAAAAGATGCTATGGTTTAAAAACTGAGTGGCTTTTAAAAGCTCAGTATTGTTAGATGAATTATGAATTGACCTGAAATAACTGAAGTTGCTTCTTTTCGTGTGAACTTTCTTCTGAAAATATTAAAGGTTTTGGAAATTGTCATCTTTGTAATTAATGTCATTGTGACCCAAATCTTGGTTTCTTTTGAAATGAGCAGATACGAGTAGTGATTGTGAAATAAAATGGTCTTCATGGAAAGCACCCCCCATGAAGCTGAAGGGAGTAGTTTACAAAGCATTTATGATTGGCAAGTAGAAAACAAATATATTTTTTAAACAACACTCTTAAAGCCCTTCTAAATTCTAATTCTGATTTCTAGATTGTTCTTGCATTTTTATGATTTCCTTTCTAGGCTGAATACTTAGGAGATATAATTATATAACAGGGTAGGAGAACCATGAAAATTCTACTAAATTAGATTTTCTTATTTTAATTTAGCATATATGCCAAGAAAAAAGGTACTGTCATTTAGGTATGGAGATAACTTTAACTGGACTTTTGTATTTTGTTTAAGTTAGAGAGCTGTCCTTTAATCTTTCAATTGTGTTGGGTGAAATTTTTCCCAGTGACATTTTTACAAGTTTTCAATAACCTTAAGATAAAATATTCTGTGTTTTATAAGGTGTATGAAGAGTTTCTTCGCTCTTTTTAAATCTGTTTATCTTAGATCTCCAAGCCCTGTTTTGAAATGAGGGAGTGAATCAAAGCTATAGATCCTTTCAGTGTATTTGGTTGTGGTTTAGTTGTCCAGACATAATTTTTAAAAGTTGCTGGAGGGCCGGCCTGGTGGCGTAGTGGTTGAGTTCCTGCTCTCTGCTTTGGTGCCTCGGAGTTTGCGGGTTCGGATCCCAGGTGCAGACTTACACACCACTCATCCAGCGTACATATACATGTACAAAGTAGAGGAGGATTGGCACAGATGTTAGCTCAGGGCCAGTCTTCCTCAAGCAAAAAGAGGAAGATTGGCAACAGATGTTAGCTCAGGGCCAATCTTCCTCACCAAAAAAAAAAAAAAAAAGTTGCTGGAAAAGACATAGCAGCACTTCCCAAATGGGAATGCTCTGTGAGACCCCAAAAGCAAACTCTTTTAAATGAGATCTGTACTTTTCTGAGTGAATGATTCATTTCTTTTTGTGGGAGCTATCTTTTGTTATATGTTTAAGGTATTTTTAATACTATAAAACTGTGATTCTTGCTGTTAAGAGGAAAACCTACATGGTTCATCAAAGAGACTTAGGAAGGACAGTGGAGGAGCTAGGGCAACAGGGTTGAGCTTGTTCACACTATTGGACTCTGACCATGCCAACCAAACCATCTCTGCTTGGTAAATGAGCAGGGAACTCGGCAGAGCCCTCAGATTAGAATAGGTAACTTGATGCAAAGTCCAACAGGGGGTAAAATATGAAAAGAGAGGTCCCATTTCCATAAAAACTGAGACAGCTACCACTAAAAATTAGAGGCCTCGTTTTCCTTTGTAACTTCTCCAGTGTTTGCCATCCTTTTTCCTTGTAGTGATTAGTTGTAAAACAAATAAACCTTTAAAAATGAAACGTGGGAGCTCAAAAAGGACCTTTATGCTTGCTTTGGGTACAGTAGGAAAGTGAGAGAGTGAAAAAGCAGTATCGTAGAGAAGTCTTTAAGTGATGATAAAAGGAAGAGCGATAAGCAGATACCTGTAGGAGGCAGGATTGACATGTGTTGGGGGGTCTGCCCAAGACAGAGAGTGCCCTTGCTGCTATGAATGAGAGTGGACACTGTGTGTCTCTGCAGGTCAACTGCTTGGGCAAATACAGATGCTTTTACCATATGTTTGGCTGAGTCAGCTTCTCTGAAAGATTTCTGCCTGTGGTACTAAGGGAATTGACTCTTTAATTCTGAAATTGCTGGAGACTTGTGCTGCAGATTTCTAAAGGTCACTGCGGGTATGCAGTCAGCCTGCATGGGTATTTCTAATGTTCATGTATGCTAGTCTTAAAAGTTGTATGGCTTTTTATCAAAATAGAATATTGTAATGCTTATGTTGAATAATTTTTTTCTTTAGAGACATCTAAATATTTAGAATGGCTGGGTCTATTAGTCAAAAAAGTGGCTAAGTTATTTATCTTTGTTGGGCATTTTATATTTTTAATGACAAAATTAGTATTTATTGTAGAACATTTAGAAAACAAAGATAAGTGATAAGAGTAAAATCTAAAAATTGTTTGTATTCCTGCCATCTGGATATAATCGCTGCTAATATTTTGGTATATAAGCCTTAGGGTATTTTAATTAAAAAATCAGAAATGTTAATTGCCAATAGTCATTGAGACCAACTGAGGACATCTTCAAAAGCCTATGTTGTATTCTGTTCTGTGTACACAGAATTGTATTGGTTTGGTCCCGTCTACTTAAGTATTCTTACTCTGTTATTCTAGTAATTAATAGACATAAAATGTGTTTTGATTGTAAACATTGAATTAGAGAAAATCCACAAGAAAATTTAGAGTAAAGAATATCAGAAGGTACTCCTCCGATACTCGATGCAGTTTTTTTTTCTTAAGAGTGTCTTCAGCCAAGAGAACTGAAAAAACTAAAGCACCTACACGCTGGATTATTAAGGGCATGTGGATAATTTGTTTTCAGTACTACTTTAAATATTTTTCTTTGTGGTTTACACGTGAGCTCCCTCAAATTTGAACCTGAAAAAAATGTTTAACCAAACTATTTAATTCTGAGTTTTGTTTAAAAGAAAATATTTTAATTAAAAGACCATGTTTTTTCATTTTTTCCCCTCACTGCTTAAAAATAGTATTCAGTTTAAGCAAAGAGCATGGTGGGGTGGGCAGTGGGCAGCGGGGGGTTTGGGTGAGAGAGTCCTGAATGTGAATCTCAGTTCTACCACTTCTAGACTAGATGTGTGATACTGGATTGGATATTACTTATCTCACTGAGCCTCTTTCTTTATATGTAAAATGGAGATAATACTTGCTTTACAAAAGTGTAAAGACAAATTTTAATAATATATGCAAAGTCTCTGGCCCATTTGAAATATACAAATTTCTCTTCCTTTTTTTCCCTCTGTTTTTTTTTTAATGAGATGAAATTCGCATACCATAAAATTAACCGTGTTTTTTTTGTGTGTGTGTGTGAGGAAGATTGGCCCTGAGCTAACATCTGTTGCCAATCCTCCTCTTTTTTGCTGAGGAAGATTGGCTCTGAGCTAACATCTGTGCCATCTTCCTCTATTTTGTATATGGGATGCCGCCACAGCATGGCTTGATGAGTGGTGCGTTGGCCCACGCCCGGGATTCGAACCTGTGAACCCTGGGCCACCAAAACAGAGCGTGCAAACTAAACCACTACGTCACCAGGCTGGTCCCCAAAATTAACCATTTTAAAATGCACAATTCAGGGGCACTTAGTACATTCACAGTGTTGTGCAACTACCACCTCTGTCTAGTTCCAAAACATTTTCATCACCCTAAAAGGAAATCCCATACCCATTAAGCAGTTGCTCCCCATTCCCTCCTCCCTCTTTCCCCTGCTAACCACCAGTCTGTATTCTGTTTCTATGGACTTAGCTCTTCTAGATAGTTCATGTAAATGGAATCATACAGTATGTGATTTTGTGTCTGGCTTCTTTCACTTAGCATAACGTCCTCAAGGTTTATCCATGCCATAGCATGTATCAGTACTTCATTTCTTTTTATGGGTGAATAATATTCCATTGTATATATACATCACACGTTTGTTTATCCATTTATCTGTTGATGGACATTTGAGCTGTTTCCACCTTTTGGCTACTATAAATATTGCTTCTATGAACATACCCATAAATGTACTTATTTGCTTCCCTGTTTTCATTTCTTTTGGGTATATACTTCAGAGTGGAATTGCTGGTTCATATGTTAATTCTGTGTTTAACTTACATTCCCACCAGCAATGTATGAGGGTTGTAATTTCTCCACATCCTTGCCAACACTTATTTTCCTTTTTTTTTTTATTATAGCCATCTTAGTGGGTGTGAAGTGGTACCTCATTGTGGTTTTGATTTGCAGTTCTTCCTTCCTTTTTTTTTTTTTTGTGAGGAAGATCAGCCCTGAGCTAACATCCATACCAATCCTCCTTTTTTTGCTGAGGAAGACTGGCCCTGGGCTAACATCTGTGCCTGTCTTTCTCCACTTTATATGGGACACCGCCACAGCATGGCTTGACAAGCGGTGCCTCGGTGCCCACCCGGGATCCGAACCCGGGCCGCCAGCAGCGGAGTGCGTGCACTTAACCGCTACACCATGGGGCCGGCTCCCTTCCTTCCTTTTTGAATGGAGTGTATTCTAGAAGTTTATTTTTAAGTTGCTTGATTAGTATTTGAAGCATATTTTTCCAAGAATACCGTAAAATGTTGTGAACAAGCCATGGTAGTCTATTTAATGCATAAACTACCTGAATTATTTCTACAGGAATATAAGATTGGAGACAAAACTTGAATATTAAACATTTATTTATTTAGCAAACATTTATTGGATGCCCATTATGTGGCTGGCCCTAGACCAGATGTTGGAGGTATAACAATGGAACTTACATGGTTCCTTCCCCCAAAGGTGCAGTGGGACAGATATGTAAGTAAAGATACTATAAGATCTGTGCCAGTTGAGATAAAGGCAGTATGTGCAGTGTATGAGCATTAAGGTCCTATGGTTTGCCTGGGAGCTTAGTGCTAGAATTTTGTACAGCTGGTAATTGAGAAGAGTCTCAAATAATGTATAGTAGTTTAGCAATTGACAAAGGAGGGAAGGCCTTTCTTGGATCAGCCTCTGTAAAGGCAGTAAGAGTCAGAATGTTTGGGAACTTGAAGCAGATGATTATGGCTGAATCTATAATGATAGTTGGGGAAGAGAGGATATGAGGCTGTGAAGATATGTAGGGGGCCTTGGACACTAGGCCAAGGAGTTCAAATTTTAGCGTATGGGTAATGTGGCATCACTGAAGGTTTTTAAGTGGAAAAGTGACATACAATTTATATTTTAGAAAGATCATGATTTATGGGCTTACAGAGTATGGATTGGAAAGGGCAGCCAGGAATGCCAATTAAGAGGCTAGTGTTGTAGCTTATGTGAGAAGTAATGAGGTCCTGAACCAAGTCATTGATGGGCATAAGAAAGAACAGAACTGGGAAATACTTAGGAGGTAGGCTTGGTTAGACATGTGGAGGGAGGAAGAGTACAAAGATGACTTTAAGATTTCTGGCTTCTGATAATTGGGTGGGAAAAGGTAATGTCATTCATCAAGATAGAGCATATAGGATAAGCATAATGAATTCTTCTTTTGGACGTGTTGAATTTGAGATGCCTGTTTAGATTATCTAGTTGGTTATTGGAAACACAGCTCTAGAACTTGAGACAGGTGTATGCTGGGGTGGGGCTGGGCATGTGAATGCTTGAGTGAGCAAGAAAACATGAGAGCAGCAATTTGGTAATCACTATTATATGTAGGCAGTAGCTGAAATCAAAGGAGTGAACTAAAGCACTCAAAACTGAGGTGAGGATTGGGAGAAGGTGGCTAATCCTGGGGAACATCGCGGGAAAAGTGACAGGAGGTAGGAGGGGAACCAGGAGGGAGTGGCTGTGTGAGACCCAAGAAAGAATTTTAAAAAGAAGACGTTATCAAAAGTGTTTAGTGCTGGAAGCCAAATAAGATCAGGAAAAAGCATCCATTGTCAATGGCTGTTAGGAGGTTGTGGATGATCTTAGTACCGAGTTACTCTAAAAAGAGGTGTCTGGAAGTGTTATTGCAAAGGGTCGAAAAATGAGAAAATGGCCGTAATAGTGAACATGGGCTAGTCTTTCAAGAAGTTTGGTCATAAAAGGAAGGAGTGAAGGTATTAGCTAGAGAGAATGTAGATAAATAGGGGTTCCTTTTTTGGAGAAAGCTTTTTTTTTCCATTCGTTAGGCATTGGCAACAAGGTTTCCACCATATCCAATCCACTGATGGAAGAGGGCAAGGAGCACCCTCAGGGCCTGGGAAGAGAGTGTGAGAATAGAGACAGATGGTGATGGTAGTGATGCTGCTGCTGGTGATAATAACAGCTAACATTTATTGAGTGTGTACCATGTGCCACATGCAGAATTTAAGCAATTTGCCCAAGATCTCATAGGTACTATGTGGTAAAGCTGGATTTGAACCTAATTAATCTGGAACCAGTGTCCCTGCACTAGATAGTAAGAAGCAGGGGAGAGAATAGGTATAAAGAGCAGTTGGTACCAGAGTCCCACATCTATATGATCTCTACCATGTCTCTTCCAAGAAAATTCGTAGTACGCAGCTGGTTTCTGGCTTCCAAATGCCTACTGTGATAAGTGTCAGGCACATGCTTCCTTGTTTCCCTTTCCACTAGTAACTACCCTTGTAGTTTCCTTCAAGAATTTTTCTTAGCTTATTTGATGTTTTCTAAAAGGATTTTTTTATTGCTGACAATAAGGAAATAAACATGCATTTAAAAGACTCTGAGTATGCTTATGGAAAGATAAAGTCACTCTTATGTGACAGTAACAGTCCTTGGGTATTGAGAAAGGCTAGTTTCAGAGGAAAAGCAGACTCTGGCTGTTATGAACGTTTAATTTCTGAAGCAAGGTTGGGCTTCTGGGATGGGATGGGTGGCTCCTCTGATAACAGGTATGGGGAGGGAGAGAAGAAATGGGACAGTGTCTGAAGACACCCGTCAAGGAAGCCAGTGCTATGGCATGGGATGGCAGCAGGAGTGAGTGAAGTAAGCTCAGGGGGTTTACACCTGACTCTGCCTGCCTTTGCTCTTATTGCTGCCCATGACCAATCAGTTTGTGGCAACATGGGCTCTATGGGATAGGGAGCAAAGTTCCAGGTAGAGGCATTGGGCACCGTGACTGAGTTTCTGTGAATATCAGGCCTCAAGGTTGTATAGTTTAGGTGTAACCATCTCTATCAATATCTCTGTGTCTTTCAAAATTGAGGTTTATACAGTTTCTTTGGTTTTATAGTTATTGGTATAAAAGACTCTTAGTATAAATGGTAGTTTCACTCTATATGCAGTTTTAAGAATAAGGAAGATGACTTGCAAAGAATTTCTGAATCTGAAAAAGTTTCCAAAGTCAAATGTTTTACTCAATTTTGGTTTCTCCAAACCATATCTTGCTTTTCTGTTTTTGGCTATTCAAATTTTGATTTTGTTCATTTCTAGCCTCAAATTCAGGGCATCTGTTTTTATAGTAATTTCTGCCCTTGTTGTCATATGGTTACATATATAGCATTCAATCTATTTGAGGAGAAGGAAATCATCTACCTACTTAAAGAGATAGGAATTTTATGTATACACAAATACACACTCATATGAAATATGAACTATATGACTGGGACCATATTTATTTCTTCTGGATTTCTTAAATTGCCTAGACTAGTAAAAAGAGCACACTTGGTATTAGGTAAATGATGGATGGAAAATCTGGAGAACAGTGAGCAACGATATCTCTATTAAGTCTTTTTAGATCAAAAGCAAGATACGTATTAATTTGTATATCTTATCCATTTTAGTCCCTGTTCAAGTCAGCCATGTGTAAGCCAAACCAGCATATGTGGAAATAGGGAGTTACTGTTCATTTCTGAGTGTATTTCCTTTTCTGTGGTAATTGTATGTGCTGCTGTCTTTTCACAGTTCAGAGAAGGCAAGCACTATCTTTCAATAATAAAGCATGTGTCAGCAGAAATGTATATTTAACGAGTACTATTTGGAAATAAATATTAAATAAGATTAAAGCCCCAGGCATGAAAAGTTTTACCAGTATGTTTTTTCTGTACTTGTTAATGTTTTCTCATTATAAGTATGCCTCCACATCTGCTTTTAAAAAAACCCAAGACTCCCTCTGTCAGAGAGCACCTATTGACTGTCTGGTGAGATATCACATAGGAATTCAAAAGATTGTCTTTTGGGCCGTTTTTTTTTTTTTTTTTTTTTAAACACGTGCAGTTCGACTCAGGGGAATGAATTTAATAGCCTTTTTTGTTAGAGGAGAGAAAGCAAAGTGGCATGTTAGAAAAAGCATGCACTTAGGAGACAAAACTCTCTTAGCCAAAAGGGTAATCTTGGCTAAGTTAACCTCCCAGAGCCTAGATTTCCCCATGTATAAAGTGGGGAAATAATACTTACCTCATAGGATGCTTGGAAGGATTATATGCAATGATGCCTACTGTGTAATGGGTAGACAGTAACTATTGGCATCTGTCTCCTTGCTTTCTTCAGTTCCCCGCTGTTCCAGGTTTCCAGGCCTCCTCTTGATTTTATTTCCTGCCTTCTGATTGTTTCTCATTAATTTCTTTTGCATTTCCACAATTCAGTAACTTCTCATCACCTGGACATTTTTCTTGCCTGAATGTTGTCAGTTCTATCTGAAGATAAGCTGAGGAACCAGATAAGTTTTTTGTTAGATATTCACATAAAAATTTTATTAAAAATGATTAGCATATCCTTCTATATATTTCAAAATATACTTTTTTAGAAAGATTTTTACTCACTTTGTGACCACTGTGAACACATGGTTATAGTGCTATATAATTAATACTGAATAGAGTTTCAGCATGGTGTATACATGTTATATGATTGCTCTTTGGAGGAGAGATAATAAATACATGTAATGTATAATGTAAGCCAGCCTTGGTGGTCTAGTGGCTAAGATTAGGCACTCTCACTGCTGAGGTCTGGGTTCATTTCCCGGTCAGGGAACCACACCACCCATCTGTCAGTTGTCATACAGTGCTGGCTGCGTGTTGCTGTGATTCTGAAAGCTATGCCACCGGTATTTCAAATGCCAGCAGGGTCACCCATGGTGGACAGGTTTCACCGGAGCTTCTGGACTAAGACAGACTAGGAAGAAGGACCTGGCCACCCACTTCTGAAAAAATTGGCCACGAAAACCCTATGAATAGCAGTGGAGCATTGTCTGATAGAGTGCTGGAAGGTGAGAGGGTGGCGTAAAAAGACCGGGCAGGGTTCAGCTCTAGAGTCACTAGGAGTCAGAACTGACTCGACGGAACTAACAACAAATGTATAATGTATATAGTTTAATTTTGATGTCCAATATATTGAATGATTACTCTTTCCTCTTTAGTTAAATTAGTTTAAAAAACATTTTGTTCTAGGAGCTAGGGATATGGCAGTAAACAAAACTGAGTCTTTGCCTTTGAAAAGCTTGCTTTCTAAAGTGAAAATTTTTTTTCATATTTTTATAATGCATTTTTCTTACTTTGCTCATACATATGCATATAACCGTGCATCAAAGAGTTTTTATTGTCATAGAATATTATATTTTAGGGGTATATTTGAAGCTATAATTCAAATATTTGTTTCCCAAGATTTATTAATTTCAAATGTCAAATTTCAAATTTTCAAACGCCAAAATTCTTAGGTTAATATTGACTTCATTACCGTTGCCACGTTCCGCAAAGTTACTGTTTTGTAACAACTTTATTATTATTATTTTTTTTTAATGTCATCTTTTTCTTTTTTTTTTTTTTTTTGGCAGGGAAAGATTTGCCCTGAGCTAACATCTGTTGCCAATCTTCCTCTTTTTTTTTTTTTTTCCTCTCCCCAAAGCCCCAGCGCATGGGTGTATATCATAGTTGTAAGTCCTTCTAGTTCTTCTGTGTGAGCTGCCGCTGCAGCATGGCAACTGACAGACAGGTGGTGTGGTTTTGCGACCGGGAAACTAATCCGGGCTGGCGAAGCGGTGAGAGCACCAAACTTTAACCACTAGGCCATCAGGGCTGGCTCGTACAACTTAATTATTTATTGTATATAGAATATACTCATTTTGGAGGTATAACATTGGCTTGCAGATTGAAAATATTTTTCATTCATTTAGTAAATATTTTTTGAGGACCTTCTATACTCCTAGCTTTTGTCTTAAACCAACCTGGCCCAAGAATTTAAACTCAGGTCCAGAGGCCAATCTCTTTCCTTTCCTTTATGCCATATATTCAAAGGTGGGGACCAGACCTGTGGAGATGAATAGATTTGTCAGCAGAATGAGGATTTATTTGGATTTAGTAACTAGGAAGGGGTGATTAGTGACCTTAGAAAGAATTTCTTTAAAATATGTTTGGAAGAAGAAATGCTTATTACAGGGGGCTAAGGAAACATGGAATAATAAGGAAATTGAAGTGTCAAGTATAGATGTGGGGTATTTTGGTAGTGAGTAGAAGGAGGATTCATGCAAGGGCTTGAAAGTACACAAGAAACTAGAGGAGGTAACTTCAAAATAAGGGATATGTGAGGGTCGTAAGAGAGAGCAAGGAGTTGGAGATCAATGAAACCATAATGTCCCAGAGGAACCAAAGAAGATAGTTATCAGGACATAAGGAAAAGAGGATTAGACTTAGAAGAGTAGAGAGAAGACTTTTCATTTGATACAAAAGGAAGAGATGAGAAAGAATGAAAATAAAAGTATTTTAGGATGGAGAAATGGGATGGTTATGGTCACTCCCAAAAGATAGCCTTTAATCTTTTCATAAGATAGAAGGTAGGGTCATTTGCTGAATGGAATAGAGTGACATGGAGATGGGAACTTAAGCAGGGGAAAACGTTCTGCCGTGGAAACATACTTGGAAATCAGTGAGTTGCTGCAGTGACACCCCAGTTGAGGTTAGCGTGGATTTTATAGTGATCAATAATAGCCTAATGTTCTATAGCAGGAGTTGGCAAACTACACCCCGAAGGCCATATCCAGCCTATTTAGCCTGTGAGCTAAGAATGGTTTTCATATTCATAAAGAGTTTAAAAAAACACAAAGAAGAGTGTGTGACAGAGATCATGTATGGCCTTCAAACCCTAAAATTTTTACTGTCTGGCCCCTTACAGAAAAAGATCGGTGACCCTTGTTCTATGGCTCAGGACCAGAGAAGACAAATGATAGTGTGACTTACAGGTGGGAGCTGATATGTTGGACATGAGCAAAGATCAAGGGGTGATAAAGAAAGGGATACTAGTTAGAGAAGTGTTGGTGAAGGTGGACGGTTGGCTGCAGGTTGATAGGGAGAAGAGTAAAGCCAGAAGAAAGCTAATAAATTGGATGAAAATGGAGAGAGCTTATGGCTAGATCTCATAATAAGAATGAAAAACATACTCAGTTGGTATGAAGCAAAGATGACAGGTAAGGAATTTGGAGATAGAGAAAGGGGGCACAGTTGGTTATCTAGGAGATAGAAGAGTTTCTGAAATTGCTAAGTATTAACCATTTTAGAGAGGAGCTGAAATCTCCAATGATGAGGTCAGGATGATGAAGCATCAGAAGTATGATGGTTAAATTTCTGAAGATGATGACAAGGAGACTGTGTAAGAGGAAATAATGTGAATTAGGTTACTGGAGTTATTGAAGAAAGTGGAAGTGAGTGTGGAGTAAGAGGTAGATGATGGTAAAGAGATAAGAAGAGACTGGTGTAAGTAGATGAATTACTATAAATAAGGGGGAAAGTGATGGTGGCAGTTAAGTGGTCCTCCGTTTGCCCTGGCAGCTGAGAGAAGGCTGTTCTCTCCTCTTGGCTTGGTAAGTGATAGAAGGTAGATAAAAAGGCTGTGGGGAAGATGTGGTATTTTCCATCAAAGGTCAGATTTACCCATAGTCTTTGAGTATGGGAGGAGCGAAGCAGTAGATTGGGTTCAAGTTGTAAAGTGAAGTCCTCAAAATAAAAGTAGTTGATTTATGCATAGATATGTAAATGTTTTCCTTATACAGCTCTTCTTGTAAAGATTTTTTATTTGACATTAGTACTTCTTAATATGTGAAATTCATTTTGTTGTAACAATGAAATTATTAAGGAATTAATACTAAAAATATATTTTTTACTTAACTGTGAACATACACAAAAGTAACCTGGCAGGTAACCTTCATTTGAAATATTAAAACTGTCTGGATTGGGCTACCAAGTAACTAGTGGATACAAATCACTTAGACGTGATAATGGTCCTTCCATGACAACGTTGGAGTCTATTTTGTAGTATATGAGCCTTTATTATTAGACATACATATAGGAACATAATATACTTTAGCCATTAAAAATCAAGTGCAGGGGATTTCCCAGGCCTCTGAAAAATGAAGCAGGAGCTGTCTGTATCTGCTTTGCTATGTTTTTCTATATTGATGGGCAAAATGATTCCTGCATATGGCATAATTGGATAGTATTTTCTAAAGGAAAAACTCTTTTCTGTGCTAAAGACTAAAACTGTGAGAAGCAGACAAAAGGTAAATTGCTAGAAATTTTCACTATGCTGAGTGTGAAGTTACTGGTTCCTCATTAAAAAAAGCCTCTATTTTTTCTGGCAAATTAGACTATTTCCTGATAATCTGAAATCTTAAATACCTAAAACTTCATTTTAAATGGTACCTTTATTTTAAGTGGTTTTCAGTGAATAACTTTTGGAATGTTTTTAAAGATTGAGTTAAATTTCTTTTGAGTCATAAGACAATACCTTAATTATGTCATTTACTTTAATTTTATTTTTGTGTTGTGTTTTTTTTTCTCAGTTCCCATTACAAAGAATATAGCAAAAACAAAAACACAGTCTTCCCCTTCCAAAGCAACCCAGAGTTCAATGCAGTCTCCACAGAAAACTGCTGTAATATTACCAACACAGCAGATCAGGAAATCAGGTCGGACTAAACCACCTGGACATACTTCAGTCCCCAAGAAGGGAAGTTCTGTTAAAAATCTCACACCAAGGAAAAAAGGCCCAAACTCAGGAAGAAAGGTTAGTTGTATCTCCTACTAATTTGTAATAGGTCTCTGTAGTGCCTTATTATTTATAACATACAGTTTAGGATTTACTAAGAGTATGATGAGGCCCTTTAGGAATGTACTAAAAGGACTATATAAGGCTCTTTAAGGCCTACATAGCCATCAAAATTGGTATTTCTTTTTTTGGGTAAACTTAAAACTCTGAATAGTGTTCGACCTCTTCAAAACCACATTGAAAGTAGTACTGTGTGGGTGTATTTATGTTCAGGCCAGTTTATTTAAAACTCAGTATACTTTAAAATCAATGTGAAGTGAATTTTACTGTACATAGATTATACCTCAGTAAACTGTGAGGAAGGGGCAATCAATGTGATAAATTCAGTGATGCTAGTCACATCCTGCCTAACTGACTCCCTCAAAGAAAACAACTTTAAAACCTGGAAATAATAGAAAAGGAGCTACCTGCAGACACTGGAGAGTGAATGGAAGCAGACAGACTCTAGTGGTCAGGAGTGCACACAGGAGGGAGGGAGGGGTACAATATACAAAATTCTGTATCTGGCAAAAATACTCTTCAAGAATGAAGGTGAACATTTTCAGATAAAAGCATACTAAGAGGATTCATCACTGGCAGACAGGAACTATAAGAAATGCTGAAGGAAGTTTATCTCTGGGTAAATGCAAATGACTTTCTTGTTTTTTTCCTCTTAATTTCTTTATAATAATGTGACTATTTAAAGCAGTAATTATAATATAGTCTTGTGGGGTTTATAACATATGTAAATGTAATACATAAAACAATTATAGTATAAAGGCTTGGGGTGGGGATATGCATTTGTATCATTGCAAGGTTTCAACATTTTATGTTAGGTAGTACAATATTAACTTTATGTGGATTGTACTGTAATGGATTGTACTTTATGTAGATTGTGTTGTAATCCCCAGGGCATATTGTAAAAACACAAATGCAAAAAAGTATAGCTAAAAAGCCACTAGGAAAATTAAAATGGAATTTTAAAGAATATTCAAGTAATCCAAAAAATAGACAGGAAAGGAGGAACAGAGGAACAAAATACAGAGGAGACAAATAGAAAACAAATAGTAAAGAGGTAGAACCAGACCCAAACATATTAATAATTACTTTAAAAGTTAGTGGACTGAACTCTCCAATTAAAAGACAGAGATTATCAAAATGGATTTTTAAAAAGAACTAAATATATCCTGTCTACAAGAGATACACTCTAACTATAAAGACACAGAGTTTTCCTAGATCTATTGGAACTAAATTAAATTTCAGCAGTATTACCTTAAACGTTTCTGAGGTCAGCCATCTGATATTAATATATAAAACATTTGTTTTGTTTCAACTAATGTTTGCAGTATGGAGCAAAATGACAATACCCTTTTGATTTAAAAATACTTACATTAATACTGGTCTTTTTATTTTAAAAAGCATTCAAAATTTATAAAATAAAAATCAAGTCAATAAAACTGAATATATTTCAAATATGAAATCATAAACATTGAAAAAATCAAATACACATATTATTCTAATGTAAATCATTAGCAGATGAAATTTTTCAAGTTAAAAATAAATTACCTAAAATTAAGCAAAATTAATGAAATTTAAAGGAAAATAATATTTTAAATGCATTTTAAAAATTAAAATGTATCAAGAGTGTTGTTGATGTATATGTTTAATGATATTTTCCAGTTACTGAAAAAAGTCTTTGTGATAAGTTGGTATAATGGTGAAGATATAAGATAACTTCTTGACTCCTTTATTTTCAAATAATTCCAATGCTAATTTGATAATTTTGAAGAGATCGTTTTGAAAATGTTGTTTATATGGTGGTGAGGAGGGACGAGAGGCAGATACTATAATTTTTTTGTAATAAACTATTTTTTGTTTCAAAGGAAGCATTTTAATTCACCTTCATCTTCTCTAGCTTCCTCATTTCATCATGAAAAGATGAAGATTCTCATGCAGTTATCCCTGTTTCAGTACTACCGTGTCATAGTTAGTTATTGAGAAAGTCTTTGAAGTAGAGTAAGAATTATTCTTGCAGTACTCTTTCCTTTCTCGACTATTTTCTCCCTCCCCTTAAGGATTCTAGAGGTATAGAAGCACATTTTCCAAATAAATGTACCTTTATTCAATTTATGTTAATGCAAACATAACTGTCTTTGTATGTCTTAAGTCAAAGGATTCAGATTGCAGATGTTTAAAATACTGAAAGAATGAGAACATATCAACACAGTATTTGTAATTCAATACTTAAAAAATAACATGATTTACTAGAATGCTGTGAACCCAAATGACAGTCATTAATTTAAACTAGTAAAGAAAAATCCAACAATATTGAATGTTATCCTATTTTTCCCTCCTTTGTCCCTGCCTTTTAAATATCCTCTATTATTACCTTTTCTAGGCACAAGAGCCCCTTCTCTGATATTGGTGAGCCTGTTTGCAGGTAGCTCCAAGAAAACCACAAGAGTTGATCTAAAATAAACAAAATAGTAGTGATGGTTAATAATGCCCAGAAGACATTTGGTTCTTACATAACGATAGGCATAATTTTGTATGGACTTTAGCAAGCCACTTGTAATTTGGTCAAAATTATCATATGTAATATGGAGAAATGCAGGTTAGATACAGTAAAAACCAGATGAGTGACTGCTTTCTAAAGACAAACTCTGTCCTTGGCCTTTTTGAGGTCACCTACCCCAATTTGATGTATTGCTGGGTTAGATTTACAGACTTTTCTTTAGCAGTGTGAAAACACTTGTCATACAGGGAACCTCAAAAAATAAAACAAGTTTTACGGAGTGAACTGTTGTGGCTAAGGTGTGACCAGTTGGAGCCAGGGCAGCGCTGGGAATCCCAGCCTCTTGGTTTCTTCCTCTCCCACTTGTCAACAACCCTCATGGGCCCCTCTGAGGAGCACAGTTTGGGAAGTACTGTAGTTCAGGACACATACGGGGGTTTCCAATCCTAAGGACTTCTGACAACTGATCATTTGTGAACCAGTGATGCAGATAATTTTCTGACCTCCTTATCTGGGAATTTTTTTAAAGGGTAATGTATACTTGTGTTCTTTTTTTTTTTAACAGGAAAAATGTATTCCTGTGGTGTGTTCCACATCTTCAGCTTCTTTAAGTTTTTTGACCAGAAACCGTGGCCTTGCATATAAGGATGACGCTCCTGGGACATCTAAAATAGTGATGTCTACAGGTAAATTAGTACTTTTAAAAGAGTATTAAATTACTAGTCTTTTATTCTGTATTATTTTCAGTGTCCTTGAAGTCCTGGAAATAAAATAAGAGGAAAAAAGATGATGATAAGCATTTCTTTTAGCATTTTTATATTAAAGTATTTTGAAATTCTGGTTGTTCATTTTGATGTTGAGGAAAAATAGTCTGTTTAAATACATGAGTCACTTGAAAATTCAACACCCTTAAAGTATTTTTCATCTTAGTAAGATTTATATAAATTTACATAATTGTCAAATCTATTCTTGTTTTCCCTTTGTCTCATTTTACAATTTGTCCCTTTGTCTTGTATGTATTTTTAAAGCTACCTCAAACCTTTTTTTAATACCTTTTAAAATCTTGACAGATCTTTGCCTGTCAAGGGGCACGATGACTTTAAATTGTTATCTGCTATTTGAAGAGTATGAAATGACACAGACCCAGACTAATCAATCCCTTTTATTTGTCATCTCTTTCACATTTCCTTATTCTTTTTTCTATTTTTTTAAAGAATATTCTATTGCTTCCTCTTCTAGATCCTTAATTATTTCCCTTATACTCTTCTGTTTCCTGGACTTTTCCCCTCAATTTTTCTTTCCTGACTAAAAAGAAATTATAATTTAGTTTTTTGAAATAGAAATCGCTTTAAATGATTATTGTAACACACCTCATTTTGTCAGTTTGTTATTTCTTATTTTTAGTCCGTTAGCAGGAGAAACTAGCTAAATGAGTATAATGCTAAGGAGATATACCATTGAAATCCTTTTTTAGCTTCATTTGTGTTCAGTAGAACTTTGTCCATGCTATCAGCAGCACAGGTTAAGTTTTTAATAACTATTTCATTTCTGTGACAGAGACCATCCTTCCTCTGGCTATTGCCACAAAGTTGAATATCATATATTTTAACATAGTGAAAGAATAATGGGTTTTATTGTACTGAATATAGACTGTGAATATATGAAAATTTTCCAATATAAGTGAAGTAATGGATAAAAATAATATACTTGTTGATTTAGGGGGACAGTATATTTTATATTTGGTAATGATGTACCCTCGTTACATTGTATGTTGATTTGTATTTGTTGATTCTCAGTGAAGAAAAATTATGGAAACTTGACATTTGTGTTGATTATAGATGATTTGCTTCTAAGTCATATGCTTTTATTGTACTAAGGAAAGTGTTTATTTTTAATATTTTTTCAGTGAACCTCGGCATATATATAAAGAAAATTTTTTTTTTTGGTGAGGAAGATTAGCCCTGAGCTAACATCTGATGCCAATCGTCCTCTTTTTGCTGAGGAAGATTGGCCCTGGGCTAACATCTATGCCCATCTTCCTCTACTTTATATGTGACGCTGCCACAGCATGGCTTGACAAGCGGGGTGTCGGTGTGCGCCCGGGATCCGAACCTGCGAACCCCGGGCCACTGCAGTGGAGTGCGTGCACTTAACCGCTATGCCACTGGGCTGGCCCCTATAAAGAACATTTTTATGAACATTTTTATTTTCTTAAAATTAATGAAAAAATTTGTCTAGGTCATTGGAACTTACTGCGACCTATATCTTAAATTATTTGCTTACTTTAGAAAATATAATGAAGGTGCAATATTGGTGATTTAAAATAAATTCAATCCAAAAAGGAGTGTACTAACATGACCAGTTTTGAAAGAAAATTCTTATACTGTGTGTATTGTTAAAAGGTGAAAATATTTATCTTTATACTTTTTTATATAATGTGGGAATGTGGGAAAGAATTGTTTTGTGATGCTACTAAAACTTCTATAGTTTTTATTATAATCAGTTTGGGCACAATTCTAGAAAAGTGAATAAACATTCGGATTATTTTTTCTAGGTTTAATATCTTTACACAAATGTGAAAATATATTTACATACGTATTTTTATGTAGCAGAAATGATTATTGATATTAACTATATTTAGGTTCTCTTTGAGTGAAGTGTGGCTAGTGGGATATAATAATTGACTGTGTAGTTTGTGTTTCTTTTAACTGATCTCATTGTTTATCTGTATACACATTTTTCCTCAAGTCTGTGTCTATGTAAACAAACATGGAAACTGTGGCCCTCACCTGGATCAGAAGAAAATCCAGCAGCTGCCTGACCACTTTGGCCCAGGCCCTGTGAATGTGGTGCTCCGGCGGACCGTGCAGGCCTGTGTAGATTGTGCCTTTCAAAGTAAGACTGTTTTTGGATTCCTTAAGCCAGATCATCGTGGAGGAGAAGTGATAACTGGTATGCTCATCTAATCCTTTATTCAGCTTTTTTCCCGGAGTTGATGTTAGGTTTTGAGAAGGCAAGGATTTTATATAATATAGATTATTTTATAATATTTATATTCTTTAGTATATTAGAATATTTACAGCATTGATATAATAGAATATTTATAATTATTATATATTTATAGACTTTTATCCCTGGTTTGGAAAGTTTAACTTCACTTTCAAAATAGACAAATAATGTCAGAGTAATACTGTAAATTGAGGTAAAATGTACAGATCTTTCGTTTTACATGCTATATTAAGCTCACTATAGACAAAGTACCTTGGTTGATAATATATTTTAATTTTTTTAGAAAACAGACTGATGCTCTAAATAAAAATGTGACTCAAGAAGTGATTAAGAGATAAGATACAGCTGGCTTTCATGATTGTATGATCAGATACTACAACGTTTGTACCCATGGAATGAATAGCAGGAAGTGTTATTATAGATGAGTGGTTTTCTGTTGTTATTGTTTACTTTATGAATATTTTTAAATGATAATGCTTTTATCAATACAGGCTATTGTGTTTGAATTAGAGGAACTTTTATAATTTAAGATTATTTCTTTATAAATTACAAAAACCACAAATTGGACTTCTAATACATTTCCTAAATTGATGGCTTTTTTGTTGATGTTGTAGTTCTCATCTTTCTATGATGTAACTTTGACATCTTTTTCCCCCCTAATAATTAGCCTCCTTTGATGGGGAAACTCATTCCATCCAGCTCCCTCCAGTGAACAGTGCATCATTTGCTCTTCGCTTTCTTGAGACCTTGTGCCATAGCCTGCAGTGTGATAACCTTTTGAGTAGCCAGCCTTTTAGCTCTTACAGAGGTAATACTAGTAGTCCTGCAGAGCATGATAAAAATCAATCAGGTGAGAGAAAATGTAAAATTCTATACCATGCTTCTATTTTATATTACATTTTATAATTAACTTGAGAATCTTATGTAATTTAGTTTTTCCTTGTGTCCTCCTCAAAGTAAACATATTAGCCACAGTGAACTAATTAGACATGTATAATATATAGTTTTTGTTCATTTAAAGTGGGAAAGTAATTTCTTGTTGTATTCGTAATGAACTTGAGAGTCAAAACCTGAAAGGTATCTCATTGTGGTTTGATTTGCATTTCCCTAATAACTGATGTTGTTGAGCATCTTTTCATGTGCTTATTGGCTATTTGTATATCTTCTTTGGAGAAATGTCTGTTCAAATCCTTTACCCATTTTTAATTGGATTCTTTGTCTTGTTATTATTTAGAAATATATATTTATATTTATTCTATATGTATATATTATATATTTATATTTGTTGTATATGAAGAGTTCTTTATACATTCTGGATACAAGTTCCATATCCGATATATGATTTTCATATATTTTCTCCCATTCAGTAGGCTGTCTTTTCACTTTCTTGGTGGTGTCCTTTGAAGGACAAAAGTTTCTAATTTTGATGAAATTCAGTTTATTTTTTCTTTTATTTCTTATACTTTTGGTATCATATCTAAGAAAACATTGCAAAATACAAATTCATAAAGATTTACCTCTCTGTTTTCTCCTAAGAATTTTATAGTTTTAGCTGTTATGTTTAGGTCATTGATATATTTTGAATTAATTTTTCTGTATGTTGTGAGGGAGGGGTCCAATTTCTTTCTTTCACATTTGGATATCTAGTTGTTCCAGCCCCGTTTGTTGAAAAGACTAGTCTTTCCCTATTGACTTGTCTTCCCTTGTCAAAAATCAATTGACTATGAATATATGGGTTTATTTCTGGACTTTCAATTCTATTTCATTGATCTATATGTCTATCCTCATGGCAGTACTACACTATCTTGATTACCGTAGCTTTTTGTAGTAAGTTTTGAAGTTGGGAAGTATGAGTTTTCCAAGTTCATTCTCCTTTTTCAAGATTGTTTTGGCTATTCTGGGTCCCCTGCATTTCCATATGAACTTTAGGATCAGTTTGTCAATTTCTGCAAAGAAGCCAGCTGAAATTTTAATAGGGATGGTGTTGAATCTGTTTATCAATTTGGGGATTATTGCCATCTTAATAATATTGAGTCTTCCAGTCCACGAACATGGGATGTCTTTCCATTTATTAAGGTTGTCTTTAATTTATTTCAACAATGTTTTGGAGTTTTCAGAGAACACATCTGGCACTTCTTTTGATAAATTAATCCCTAAACATTTTATTCTTCTTCATGCTATTGTAAATGGAATTATTTTAATTTAGTTTTTGGATTGTTCATAGCAAGTACATAGAAATACAGATGATTTTTTTGTATTAATCTTGTATTCTATAATCTTGCTGAATTCACTTTTTAGTTCTCATTGGGGTTTTTGTATGTGTGTGCATTCCTTAGGATTTTCTTAAAGTCTATTTTGTCTGGTATTAGTATAGCTATTCTAATTATCTCTCTCTCTCTTTTTTTTTTTGTGAGGAAGATTGGCCCTGAGCTAACATCTGCCAATCCTCCTCTTTTTGCTGAGGAAGACTGGCCCTGGGCTAACATCCATGCCCATCTTCCTCTACTTTATATGGGACGCCGCCACAGCATGGCTTGACAAGCGGCACGTCAGTGCACGCCTGGGATCCAAACCAGCGAACCCCAGGCCGCCACAGCGGAGTGCGTGCACTTAACTGCTTGTGCCACCGGGCCTGCCCCTCTAATTCTCTTTTAAGCACTATTTCTATGGTATATTTTTTTCCACACTTTTACTTTCAACCTATTTGTGTATTTGAATTTAAAGTGTGTCTCTTGTAATAAGTATGTAATTGGAACTTTTTTTTCGGTCCATCATTCTGCCAATCTGATTTTTTGTTGGAGTGTTTATTTCATGTACATTTAATATAATTACCGATAAGGTGGGATTTATATCTACCATTTTGCTATTTGTTTTCTGTATATCTTATATTATTTTTGTCTCCTTTTCCTCTATTACTGCCTTCTTTTGTTTTAAATAGATCTTTTCTTGTATACCATTCTAATTCCCTTGTGTTTTTTGAGTTATTTTCATAGTAGTTGGCTTGGGGATTACAATTAACATCTTAATTTAAAACATTCTAGTTTGAATTAATACCAACTTAATGTTAACGTTGTACAAAATCTTTGCTCCATTATAGTTCTGTTCCTTGCTCCCTTTGTGCTATTATTGTCATACATAGTATATTTTATACATTATAAGCCCCCAAATACAATTTTATAATTATTGCTTTATATAGTTGTCTTTTAAATGAGAAAGGAGAAGAAAAGTGTTCATAAACACAAATATATTTACTGGTACTATTTATTTTTTTATGTGGATTTGAGTTATTGTTTAGTGGCCTTTCATTTCAACTTGAAGGAGTTCCTTTAGCATGTCTCGTAGAATAGCTCTGGAAGTGAGGAATTCTGTCAGTTTTTGCTTATGGAGAATTTCTTATTTTCTACTTCATTTTTTTAAAGGTTAGTTTTGCTGGGTATGAAATTCTTGGTTGACCATCTTTTTGTTTCAGCGATTTGAATATGTCATCCCACTTCTAGCCTCTGTAGTTTCTGATGAGAAGTCAGTTGCTAATCTAACTGAGGATCCCTTGTATGTAATGATTTTCTTTTCTCTTGCTGATTTCAAGATTCTGTCTTTTGCTTTTGACAGTTTGTTTTTCCTAGGTGTGGAAATCTTTGAGTTTATCCTAGTTGGAGATTGTTGAGCTTTTTGGATACACAGATTAATGTTTTTAATCAGATTTTGGAAGCTTTAGCCATTATTTCTTCAAATATTCTTTCTGCCCTATTCTCTCTTTCCTCTCCTGGGACTCTCCCATTTAGTGTGTTTTGATATGCTTGATGGTATCCCACATGTCTCTGAGGTCTGTTTGTTTTTCTTCATTCTTTTTTCTTTCTGTTCCTCAGACTATATAATCTCAGTTGACTTTCTTTAAATTTGATTCTTTCTTCTGCTAGTTCAAATCTGCTGTTGAGCCCCTATGGTGAATTTTTCATTTCATTTATTATACTTTTCAAGTCCTGAATTTCTATTTGGTTCTTTTTTGTAATTTTTATCACTTTATCGATAGTCTCTACTTGGTGTGACATTGTTCTCATACTTTCCGTTAGTTCTTTGGACATAATTTTTTTAGTTTCCTTTAGTTCTGTAGACATCATGTCTCCTAATTTTTTAATTGAAAACTGGGCATTTTAAAATATGATGCAGCAACTCTGGAACTCAGATTCCCTTCTCCTCCCTAGGATTTTTTGTTGTTGCTGGTGCTGTTTGTTTGTTTAGTGATTTTTCTGGACTAACTTAATGACTTTTCCTGGGCTAATTTTGTCATATATGGCCACTGAAGTCTCCTCAGTTAGCTTAGTGGTCAGCTAATGATTGGACAGGGATTTCCTTAAATGCCTGGAACCGGTATGTCTCCCAGCCTTTGCCAAGGATTTCTGTGTGTTGGTACTTACCTTGAACACTCCAGGAGGCAGTTTACAAGTCTGCTTTTGTGCAGAGCCTCAAGGTCAGCAAGAAGTGAAAGATTAAGGCCTTCTCGGGTCTTTCTTGAGCATATATACAGCCCTGCACGTGCATATGGCCTTCTAGATTCCTAGGAATATCTCAGTGCTTTTCTTTTTTTTTTTTTTTTTGTTTTTTGTTTTTTGTGAGGAAGATCAGCCCTGAGCTAACATCCGTGCCAATCCTCCTCTTTTTGCTGAGGAAGACCAGCTCTGAGCTAACATCTATTGCCAATCTCCTCCTTTTTTTTTCTCCGCAAAGCCCCAGTAGATAGTTGTATGTCATAGTTGCACATCCTTCTAGTTGCTGTACGTGGGACGCGGCCTCAGCATGGCCAGAGAAGCGGTGCGTCGGTGTGTGCCTGGGATCCGAACCCAGGCTGCCAGTAGCGGAGCGCGCACTTAACCGCTAAGCCACGGGGCCGGCTTCTCAGTGCTTTTCAAAGTCCCCAGTGGGCATCTCATTCTCCGGTTTTTCCTTTTAAGCTTTCTGGTCATTTTCTTGTCAGCCCCAACTGGTAATGCTGCCTCAGGCAGCTGCAATGTTAAACAGTTGCCACTGGTTTGTGTGTTGTGTGTGTTTGTTTTTTGTTTGTTTGTCTTTTTGACTAATGCCTTGGAGATAGGGCTGTTCACACAAAGCAGGCTCTGATTCAGGTCAAATTAAAGAAGCCCTGAGATCAGAGCTTTTCAGTGAGTTGCAAGATTGGTCAAATAGTGACAGTTCTCTGGGGATGGAGCTTTTGGAGAGCTCCAAACCTATTGTTCCCCCTCCAGTGACTGCTAGTATGCTGCTTTTCACAGCTACTATAGTTGCAAAGCTGTTGGTTTGCAAGGCTGCTGTGAAACTAGGGTGAAGGGAATGATATTAGGGAAGGTAAAATGCCACAGAATTTGCTGTTCTTTATGAGATTCAGCCATTTTTCTTGAATAAAGACTTTTTGGATTGTTGTAAGCCCTTAGTTAATGTCCAGAGTTTTGAAAAAGTTAATTTTGCCAGTGTTTTCATTTTTTTTATGAAGGAGTGGATTTTCAGAGGTCCTTAATCAGTCATCCTGGAAGTGCCTCTCTATGATGACTTTTAAAGTATTTTGTAAATTACCTCGCTTTTTCTAGTTATCTCTGCAGGAACAGTTTCATGCCTGAGTTTACTACGATACCCAGAAGCAGAAGTCAAGAGTCAATTTTATGTTTATATCAGCCCCAGATAGTAGACTATACACCAGCTTCATAAACTTTTCATAAAGAAAGCATTATAATATTACAAGTAAAAGATAAGTAAAGACTTTTTCTGATCTTGCTAAGATTCTGAGGTAAACAAATATCTATAGAAAACTATAGTATTCGAATTTTCTGTTTCATTAAATGGGTATGAAAAAAGTCAATTATTTCTTTCCTTACAATTTAAATATCCCAAATGTAGAAATATTTGTCATTCACTGAAATATATTTTGCCTCTTGGTTTTGTAGTCCATGATTAAAAATAAATCAAGTGGTAAGAGCTCTTTTAGACTCATTAGTAATCATTCAGTAACTGGATGGCTAAAGGTTGCTCATCAGATGATTTTGAAAGGCATGCCTGGCCCCCAGCCATTTTGAACCAGATGGAGTTTGACTTTGGTTCTTTTTCTTTGCAATCTTCTTTCTAGAGGTCTATTATCAGACTTTTTAGATTTCTAGCATACTTTATTTTTCCTTTTAGTTGAAGGTTAAATCAAGATATTGATTGATATTTAGAGAATAATTTATCATTTGAGATGTCTTTACTTTCAGGATCATGCCTTAAAGAGTGATCCTTTAGGTAGAAATGCGTTTGGTTAAATGATAAGTAAGCAGTAGAGTTGTTGTAAGGGTAGCCCTAGGCCAGGATTGTTGCCTATAGAATGGGGTGTTCATTGTACC
Source organism: Diceros bicornis minor (assembly GCF_020826845.1). Lineage (NCBI taxonomy): Eukaryota > Metazoa > Chordata > Mammalia > Perissodactyla > Rhinocerotidae > Diceros > Diceros bicornis. The sequence continues at coordinate 15,129,206 of NC_080781.1, read as the reverse complement.
CTATCTTCTCCTTAACTTCTCAGAATTCTTAACTTTTCTTGCTCATGGGAGCAATTTTCCCGATCTTTTTAGACACATTATTATTAGTTGCCTCACTGCCTCCTGAGATGTTTAGAGAAATGTGATGACCCTAGAATAAATGAAGCCTAGACATAATGCATTTAACTCTGGAATATGATGTCACTGAAATGTTTAATAGGGTGAAATGAACGTGTTATTCATAAACAATCAAATAATTGATGAATTGTTGAACAAGTTAATGGTAGGCAAATGATTTAGAAACAAGTGCTTTATGCTGATGATATGAAAATGCTTGAGTATATTAATTAGTTACAACAGCCACCTTTTTTTTATTTTTGAAAAACAGTAAAAGAAGACATAGCAGAAAAGCAAACCACCAAACGACCTTCTCAGGAACCTCTACCTTATGTAGTTCCTCTCTCTCCTAAGTTCCCCAAAACAAACGTGCATGCCTTTAAAGGTAAATAGTATTTCCATGTCCCAGGATTGGGAAGAAAAGTCACTCTACTACCACTTATATATGCTCTTGGGTGGTGGTAGGGGATGGGTAGGGGGAGTGTATTTGCCCAAATCAGTTTGGCAGTTAGGCCACTACTTTGGCAGCTTTGTTGAGCACTTCATTCCCTTCAGAAGTGCACAGTTGTTGTTTCTCCTTAGGTTAAAAAGAAACAATTATAATAACATTTTCCATTCAGCTTTATATTCTCCAGTGAAAGTTTTAAGTGTCCAAGTAGTAATAAGCAAATGTTAGAAACCAACTGTGTGATTGTATTATAACAAATAGTTTTAAAGAACTGCATTCCTGAAAATGAATGCTTTAGTGAGGTGTTCACAACCTTGGTGGCAAGACTGGCAAGGGATAGTTGCCATGAGAAATATAGGTGATGTCATAGAATCCATTTGGATTTCATGACAGTGTCCATTGCTATAAACGCCAAGAAGGGGATGGCCATGTACTTTGTGTTAGAGGTTTGTGGTTCAGTATAGCATGGCTTAAGTGAACTGTTGTTGGACATTAGAGATTTTTGACCTTTTAATAGTATTTGAGCTGTGTCTGTTGAAGATAATTGTCTTTTTTCGTGTAGAAGAGGGAGATGGCATGCCCAAAGAGGAAAAGCTTCCTGAAGATTCTGAGAACTCATCACTAAATCCAGCAAGTTCTTTGAATCCTGCCAGCAGAAATCCTATAAGCACTCATATCGTAGTCTCCAAGAATTTTTCTCAAAGTGTGCCAGGCACCTCAAGTTCAGCATTCGTGGGGACCACATCATCTCCCAAGAGCAGTCACCATGAAGTTCAATTCCAACCGCAGAGGAAAAGTGAAGGTATATACAAAAACAGGGATTCTCAACCAATGTGTTTTGTCATTCCGTTTAAGGTTTCCATGCCCAACAACATCCCCAGAGAGTGTATCACATTGGAGAAAGTGCCAAAATTGAGGAGATCAAGTCCTCCCCTTCACGTCACTGTCAGGGCCAAGCCACTACAGATGCTCCAATCCTCATGGCATCACAGAACTGTCTCTGGGGATCTGGATCACTGACCATGTGTTTGATAGAGACTTCTCAGATTAGTGGTTCTCGATCCATTGTAATTTTCATTTCCTTGGGTGCTGTCGGGACTCACAAATCTCCCATGACTCTGAGGCCTGGAATGATGCACTCCATCTCCTTTCTGACGTACTCTCTTCCTTGTCTCTTTTGAGACCTTTCCTGGCCCCAACCTGTGTGTGGCTCCCAGATCTGGGCTCTGACATCCTGTTGCTGCATCCATTTCCCCATTCTCCACACTCTCAATCATTCCCTCAGACCCACCAGGAGGACATGACATGTATAAACAGAGCAGCATCCTGTTGCCATTTGGAAAGAGCCAGAACAGCCTTCCATGTGCAAAGATAACTACTACCCGGTACCCTTTTAAGGATTAAGGGTGTGGGGGGGCGCAAGGTGAGGGTAGGAATAAGTGTTTTGTCCTTTTTCTCTAGATCGACATCTAGGCAAGGTTGAAAAGTGAAGGAAGTAGGAACGAACTAACTCTCTTGCCTTTCATCATGGATATTATCTTTGGGCAACTGCACTGCACATAGGCCGTGATGCATTTAATGTCATTATCCTCATCTCCCACCCTGTGTAGATTGTCTCTGCTTTTAGAGTGACATTGTTTGCAGAGAGTCTGAAGATAGTTGTTTATTCCATAAAGGGGTAGTGTACCCTGAAGTTTTAGGTATTTTCACAAAATAACAGCTTTTGAAGACAGGCCTTCTCAGTAAAAGGCTCTAAAAGGTAACCTCTAATGCTGAATATCTCACTTCCAAATGTATGCCTAACACTACCATACCAAAGTAGCCTATATTTGGGCTTGAGAAGGCTGGCTTCTGGTCTTCCTAGGAGCAGAAAGACTAATAGTAATAACATTACTTACTAGTATTTTACTTAATAGTAATAGAAATCATCATCATCATCATCATCACCATTTGACGTAACGTGCCAGGCACATAATATTTTACATGGCCTTATATATTACATCTTTACAACAATTCCTTGAGATGTCAGTGCTGGTAAACATTTTCAGGTGAGAAATCTGAGAAGTCATTTGACTAAGGTCCCCGAGCTAGAAAGTGGCTGGGCTAGTCCTTGAACCAGGTACGCTGGCTCCAGGGCTGTACTGTGAACCACTGTGCTGCCCGCATCTCCAGAGAGTAGGTAAGTATTTCACTTGGAAACTGTCTAGAGGTGTCATTACTATTATTTTATTTAAGGTATAGGAACTGTTACTTAAAGCTCAGTCCACCTCGATTGCCAGTGATGCTGACACAACCTCCTGTCCTGCCCTGTTATTTGAATGAAACACATTATTGATTTTTATTATAGGAAAGAAATCCAATAACCTCATTGGGGATAAAATCAAATCACTTTCATTTTATTTATTTCAGAAATATTTATTGCTATCCTAGTATATAAAAAGTATAAAAAGTCATTCAGGAGAAAAGCATGACTGGACTTTGATTATTTTTCACATAATTAATTTGTTTCATAATTATTTCACAATTTTTTTTGTGAGGAAGATCAGTCCTGAGCTAACATCCATGCTAATCCTCCTCTTTTTGCTGAGGAAGACCGGCTCTGAGCTAACATCTATTGCCAATCCTCCTCCTTTTTTTTTTTCCCCAAAGCCCCGGTAGATAGTTGTATGTCATAGTTGCACATCCTTCTAGTTGCTGTATGTGGGACGCGGCCTCAGCATGGCCGGAGCAGCGGTGCGTCAGTGTGCGCCCGGGATCTGAACCCGGGCTGCCAGTAGCGGAGTGCACACACTTAACCGCTAAGCCACGGGGCCGGCCCTCACAATTTTTGAATAACACTAATGTAATGTTTCTGACATTACAGTCACCTTCTCTGATGGTTTAGAAGATATGGGCCCAATTAAATTATTTTTCCATAATAGATTAAAAACAGATATTACAGTTTTATTTTTAATATAAAATTATAGTTTTATATCAGAAATCATATCTTTACATATAATTTATCTGTAAAGCTAGTTACATGTTGTTCAAGATATAACTATACCAGATTCTGATGGCAAAAACCAGAAATCCCACAAAGACATAAGTTAATTTAGAAGTGTAATTAGCTTTGCCAATAATTTAATGTTAAATTGAGTCTTGCTTAAAGGAAAAGACTTTTCTGTCTCAATTATTAGAATTTCTTAGGCCTGGCCTGGTCTACACCACTATCATTTTTACTTGGGTTGATACAGCCCAGCAGCATTTCTTGGTAGATATGACCAACATTTTTATCTCCAACAAGTGGAAAGGAGGATATATTTTAGTAAAGACTTCTTATTTCACATCCAAGTTGCAATATTGAAAAAGAAAATAAAATTCTGAGCTACACACAAAAAATTGACCATTGTGAGTTCTTTTATTTTCTGTTTTTCTTTGTCCTTTCCCTGGGTAAATACTCACAATGTCCCTAAAATGGCCAGAGCCTAGATGACAGGAAAGAAAAGATACACCTTTGGCTAATTCACACACAAAAAAATCAAATATGTGTTGACAGTCCTTGGCTAGAGAAACAGATCTTCCTAGCAAATCACAAAACTCACTTCTCTTATCACACACTAACCTTAGAGATTCAAGCGCTCTGGTTGAATAAATGAATACTTGTCTAGACACAAAGAAATTTCAGTACAACTTAATGAACAGCACAGCTAAAACTTTTTGAGGTCTGAGCGCTTAAATTGTTTCATGTCTTGGTTATTTCTTTTTTAAACTTAGAAACCTTCAACCAGAATATCTATTGCTATGCAATTAAACTTGAAAGAGGTATTCAGTATAATGTTAAAGTTACTTCTGACGTAACTAAGCATAAAATAATCTTGTTTTCTTCAAAATGCAGATAAGCGTCTAAGTCTGAGAGACAAGAATTTAAAGAGCCACGTGATGCTAAAAATATCCGTATTGAATACAGGAAAGAGATTCAGGAAAAGAACTAATTTGGTTCTCTAAGATAATGGGGTTATTGAAATGTGTTGGTTAAAGTGAATAAATTTGAGCAATTATAAAACTGTAAATTTGGGGAATTTTCATTGTATTTAATCCAGTAAAATAAGCCTAATCTAGACAGACCAAGAGGAGAGCGATTGAGAGAAATTCATTGACATACTCAAAGTAAGAGAGTAATAGGTGAGCGTAGATTAACCTAATGCAACCCAAGTAACGGATCTTTGGCTGTATTTGCCTGTGGCCAAAGAGGCCTCGGATTGCTCAGTCTGTTATATGATCTTTGAAGCTTTACAGTAACTTCTGAAGCTGCTTTTGTTGTTTGGGGGAGGTCAGATGGGATGCTCCTGGGTAGCCATCCTCAGGTCATCTTTATCTAGGCTTTCACTGGATTTACACTTGGAGTCCTGGGTCCTTGCTGGGGTACCTAACAGAAGGTTCCAGGAATGAGCATTACTCCCTACCTAACATCTCTTCTTTCAGGATAATGATCAGGTCAAGTATGATTTGTCTTTTTTCCCCCCATTGAAGCTCCAAGTTATATAGCTGTACCTGACCCCAGTGTCCTGAAACAAGGCTTCTCTAAGGACCCTTCAACCTGGTCTGTGGATGAAGTGATACAGTTTATGAAACATAAAGATCCTCACATATCAGGCCCCCTCGCCGACCTCTTCAGGCAACATGTAATGTATCTTTTGATCCGGTTTTCCTGCTGTAATGCCTTTGAATGACCTCTGTGCAGGCCCTTCAGATGGATACTGATTAGTGTGGATGGTGGGGGGACCCTATCAACTGATTTTTCCATATGTGAGAAAGGTTACTTTGCCCAAAATTAGATCCTTAAATGGTCGAGGCTGGATCTGTGCTTTAAATGGGTACCTGAGTACCTAAAATAGTATAAGTCTTCAAGTTCTCAAGAGAAAATGATTCAGCATGGCCATTCTCAGGTGTCTTCTCCTTTGTAAGGGCAGCTACAAGGATCCTCCTCCCCCCCTGCTCTCTGCTCGGCCCTAGGACCGTGAGTAGGAGGGGGTGACCATAAGCTGTGACAGGGTGTCTTTCTTGTTATGATACCCGATGAATCCAGCAACTGTATGAGATTAAGTGCAGCTATATTTTAAATAGAAATTGAGGAATGTCAAATAATATGCTTCCATGAGATAAATTGGTTAATTAAGGAAATAAAGAATTTTAGGAGGATGCCTTGTATCTTTTAAGTAATATGTTTATACTCTTTTCTGAAAAATCAGATTAATGACCAAATATCTGATGTATCCTTTTCAATATTGTAAGAAAATCAGTAATTAGTTTTACCATCTAATTAGTTTCAGACAACTAACTGATGAGCTTTCAACATAAAGACCACACTGTCGAGCACAGTTTACAGTTTGCACTGATGCTGACATACTCATATTCCCAGTCTTTCTAAGAAAGTTCATAACCGTCTGAAATTTATTTCTAGAATTCATAGTTTTCCACCCTTTGTCATAGATGTATAGTATTTTATTCAACACACAGTATTTAAAATCAGATAGTTTGATGCTTAGGCCATTTTTCAAAGATATGGGGTTAAATTTCCTTATTAAAAGTAGAAGTGGATTAGAAATTATCAAATTATATTTCACTGTATAAATTGTATTTTTAATAGTTTTCAGGAAATAAATGTATATTCAGAGAATATATATCAAGAATGTACAGCTACTCTCTATTTTACATGTTCTTATATATGAATAACTTTGACAAAATGTGAAAGCATTATTAATTATTATAATTTCTCTCTGTAGGAGATTGATGGGAAGGCTCTGCTACTACTCAAAAGTGATGTGATGATGAAGTATATGGGGCTGAAGCTGGGGCCAGCATTAAAGTTATGTTACTATATTGAAAAACTTAAAGAAGGAAAATACAGTTGAAAAAAATTTGTAAGTTTAGATTGGACATAATTCTCAGTTGTCCTGATAACTTTTTAATTTAAAAGTATTTTTATTCTCTTAGCAGTTTTTGTTTTGTAGACAGTTCCTCTAAAAATATATCCAGAATTGCAGAACTACATTACAGTCCATCTACTTCTTTAAAAACCATTTAATATCTTAGTATTAGCTTATTCAAATTGGCAGTTCTTTATGTCTTTTTATTATCTTACATTTACAGTTTATTATTTTATTGTACAGTTTACAAATATACTTCATGTAGGAAACAGAAACACCTTTAATTTTGGTTAACGTTTATATATAGAACCAAAACAGCTAAATCCCAAAGGGGAAAGTATCAGGGACTGACAGGTTCTCTAATGAAATCCATGAGAAGTTTTCCTTAGAAGGGAATTTAAAGATGCAGCTGTAGCTATCATCTCTTTCTCAAATATTTTGTCTGTCACTGCAATGTTCTGTTCATGTTCTACCAGTGTCCAGAAAGGGAATAGCCATATAAATTATTTTCCTTTCATTATTATTTCTCTGTATGTTGTATTTGTTCATATTTAAAGAAAAAAAAGGAAACATAAACTTTCATAAAGTGTTCTTATCAGTTTTTGATAAATTTCAAACCATTATAGGATAGATAGAATGGTTTTTTTATGCAGGAGATATTATACTACAAGGGTGGTTTGGATGGAGTCTGATTAAAGTTTTTTCAATGAAATACCTGTTATTTTAAAACTTTACGTATTTTCACTAAGCTTAGACATTTAACGAGGCGTTCATTTCTTACATCTCTTTATGAAGACACCTGTGCCCAAATTTTTAAAAGATATATATTTTATTGTCTGTTTATTCTTCATATGGATACTATACCATATTTATATATTATTCTATACCTGTAGGTATACAAACAAGTAAATCTGTTCTTTTTGAATTTAATATGGCACTTTGCACCGCCACAGAGTTAATAATGAACTATTTATATAGTTAGATGTTTTTATTCTGTAAAAAATAAGTGCATTGTTTGGTATCACTAATACCTCTCAGCATAGTCTTCAGGGTATAAGAAACAATCCGTAGATTGGTTTCCATACAGGGAAGTTCTCTGTCCTATGCAATGTTTCCAGTTAAATTGATTAGTTCTGAGCCATTTATTCTGCTAAATTTTGGAAGGTGCATTAATTCTGACTTATCATTTTGGACTTTATTTTTAAAGTTATAACTTTCAAGGGGAAATGGTGCTATATGTTTATTGTTATTACTTTGTATAACTTTGGTGTGATGTTTATAAGCTATGAGAATCTGTGCTAAAAGTATTAGCCATTTGTTGTAAATGCCAATAAAATATACACCAGGGGCAAGAAAGAATGTACATTTTATTTTTTAGAAAACCAAATGTACTTTATACAAGAATGCAACTATTTAAAGGGTAGTTTCATTTATGTTATTCCTTTTATGTTATAAGACAAAATTCTAATTTAAACTTGGTCTTCTTTCAAATTGTTTGTGTGAAGATGCTGTGCCCAGTTGAACAGTCCTCAGGTGTTTGTATGAATACTATGTTTTACAGTTTTCAGATTTTAAAATATAATAAAGTTAAATAACCACAAGAATTCATGTCAAAGCCTCAGATTTCATTTTACTTGCTTTTACTTGATTTTATTGTTACATGAGAAGCTAGACTGGGTTTTGGAACTGGAACTTTGGGGCAACACCCTCTCCCAAGTTTTCCTCTTGTTGAAGTGCTGCAAATAAAGCATCTGCCAGGCAAGGGTGTTTGGGGAAGCTACGTGATGTCTTAGGATACCCTAGGCTGTTGGCACTAATAGAGCCAAAATGTATTATGTATTATGTCTCAAGTACAGTAGAAGGGTATTTCTTGCTCACAGTCCAAAGCAGACGTCCCACTTCCCTGTGGTGATCTTGGGGACCCAGCCTACTTCCATCTTGTCACTCCACCTTCCCCTAGAGCCTTGGGATCCTCTGATTCCAGGTGGGAGGGGAAATAGCACACATCACTTCTGTTCCCATTCCATTGACTGGGGCTCAGTCACGTGGCCACACCAGACTGTAATGGTGACCAGAAAAGTAGTCTGTGGGCCCAGGAAGACGAGGAAATGGATCTTTGAAATAACTAGCATTCTCGATCATATATCATGATCCTAATAGCAAAACATAACACATTAATCCCTCCTTGAAATGTGTCAGTTTCCCTGTTACTCCCCCACCCCCATTACACTCAACACACATGGCTCCCCTAATCCTCCCTCCCTGCTTTATTTCTCCACAGCATTTAAACTTGAGGTTGGTTATATTATTGTTCCCAGTCCTTGACTCTTCCCTTCCGTGTCAAAGGATCTTGCATCCCATCCATTGCCAAGGGACTTGTAGTTCCTCCTTGAAGGCAAAATCTACTGCCCACCCCTTTGTTGGCCCTGAACTCTGCTTAGGCCAATGGGACGTAAGTGGACCTGAAGCACACCACGTCCCAGCAGAAGCTTTACAATAGTTTCTTGATCATCTCTCTCTCTCTTTCTTTCTGTTTTTCTCTCTCTCTCATTCGTTCCCTTCCGCTACAAGCACAGAGTATGCCAGATAGGGGCTGCTCCTTCAGACTGGGTTCTGGAGCAAGAAGGCATGCGGGTGGGCCAAGCCATCCCGCCGCTTCGTACAGCATATGTGAGGAGGAAGCCCATGTGTGTGGTTGTAACATACTGGGTTTGGGGACTTAGTACCACAGCTCAAACCTATGGTGAAATGTAGCTGATGCACTTCCTGACATCGTGTTTATTTGTACGTTGGATGCTTCCCCACGAGAATGAACTCTTCATAAGGGCAGTGAATCTCACTGGCTTGTTTCCTGCTGTCGTCAGCGTCCAGATTGGCACCTAGCACAGAGTAGGGCTCAAATATTTGTTGACTGAATCATACTCCCCGGGAATCAAATTTAGCTTGATTTTTTTTTTTGGTATCAAATTCTTCCTGAGCTTTTCCACAAGTATGAGAGTTAATGCCGTAAATTGCCATTTGGCCTTGAGATTATTTTCTGGTTGGTTTTACATACATACTGCCAAGCATTGAAACTATAGAAAGAAGGAGTGAATTATTAGAGAACAGTGTGGTTCTGATGAGAATTAAAAACTGTAAAATTCCCAACCAGTCATCTGGTTTAACACGACATCTTGCTAGTAGCCATTGAATCACTCATTCTTGGCTTCTCACTACCTGTAAGAAAATGAAAATGATGAAAATGCATGGTACGCCCCAAAACTAAGATGGGCAGGCTAGCTTTTGCTAGAGTTTTGGGAAATGTTCCTACTAACTCTAAGGTCCTGCAAGCTGGAGTCAGAAAATACCCACGCCATCAATTTTAAGATATACTCTTTTCCGCACGCGTGAACATGTCTGATTTCTGCATGCATTTTGCAGTCCAGGGCAGCTTCAGATTCCGTGAAGCACAGTCATTCATGACTCGGCCATGCTCCACCTCTTGCTTTTTCGTTCAGGTTACGTCAATTCCAAAACACCCAGCAAACTGTAGGGAAGCAGGCAGAGGAGACTGATGCTGTTTTTGGAGGTGGGCGTGTGGGTCGTGCACCGGGACCCCCCAGGCACAGCACTAGAGGTGGGGGCTGAAACAAGAGGCGCCCTGTGGGAGCACGTGCTGGGAATAGCATTTGTTTGTTAATGTATTTTAAAAAGTGGAAGTAGGAGAAAGTGCCCCCAGAAAGGTACTAAATAGCTGGCAGGCAAGTTGGCATATGAGTAAACCAAACAGGTGAGATCGCTGACCTTAGGCAGCTTACTGTCTGTCTGGGAAGACAGCACTAAAACTGAAGTATACAAAATGTGGCAGGTGTCAAGTAGCCATAGAAGTACACCAGATGACCTTTTCCTGCTGGAGAGGATCACGAGCAACTTGCCTGAGGAAATGTCATTCAGCCAAGACCAGGACCATGAGGAGGGCCAGGGATGAAGGGAGGTGTGCTTAGTTTAAGGCTGAAGACACTGAGCGGGGGAGAGCATCTATAAGTGCACGGCTGTGGCTCTTCTAGAAGATTTGTGGGTTTCTTTTTAAGATGTCACAAATACATCTGGTGATCATTTTATTGAAAACCTTTATCTTTTTCCCTCATGGTAAATGAGTTGTTCCCACGTCATTTACTGAACAATCATCTTTTCCCAAGTAGTAAAAAAAAAAAAAAAAAAAACACACCTGTATCATATGTTAAATCCTTAAAGAAAAATATTAAGAAAACAGGAAAATGTTCAACTTGACTGGTAACTAAACAAGTACAAATCAAAACAGGATGCACGTTATTCTTCACCTTTCATCAAATTAGCAATGGTCAAAAACAGTAGTAAGTATTCATGCCGATGAGAAGTAAATTTGGTACAGCATGTCGAGAGGGCAGTTTGAAAATATATGTAAAAAGCCTGAACAGGTCCACCAGAAGGGGACTTTCAAAATTATCTGGAGGAGGTGTATTCACACGGAAAGACATGATAATATACAAACATGTTTACAGTGGGCATCTCGGGATGGGTGGGCTTCTGCATGTGTTTCACTTCATTTTGCTTACCTTTACCTTCTGATTTTTCTGCCGTGTATTGCTTTTACAATAATTGTTTGATTACAAAAACACAGGCCATATCACGTTCAAATCACTGTGCAAGATAAAAGGAAAAAGCACATTGCCATTCAGTGGGAGATAGAAACAGCAAAAACAAGAAAAAAGCAAAACCTATGTCAGAAGACCATCTTAATGATATTATGTATAAATAGATTAAACCTCCATATTAAAAAGATTCAAGATGGATTTTAAAAATAATTACATGCTTTTACTTACCTTGTCATTTGCTTTAAACATTAAAAATAAAGGACTGGACAGGAATTGATCTGCAAATAAATAAAAAGTAGGCCACGGTGATAATACTGATCCCTGCAAGGTAGAATTACAGGCAAGAAGCAGTCAATGCATCAGGAGGCGTGACACTGGTAAGAGGCACAAGTACAGGGAAGACAGACCGTGCACTAGTGTGTGATCCATTACAGAGAATCACAAAGTAGAAGCAAAACCAGATAGACCGTATGGATAATTTAATAGAAATGCAATAGAAAAAATGACTGTTGTATCTCTCAGCCTTTGACGTCAGTAAGCATGTGTGTGGGTATGTGTGTTAGAGTAGGATTTGAAGATATAACTATGACCTATAAACGCTTAAAACAAGTTTTAATAAAGCTGTCTTATGTCCTAGAGACAACTTATGTCTCTGAGCCAATTGCTGCATGATTCCATTTTTATTGAGCAAGCTAATATTTTTCTAATTTGGGAGCCACCTTTTTCATGCTTTGGAATTGGAATTTAAAAATAAAAATATAGAAGGTCAAAGTAGTGTTTGGTGTTGGTATCTCCTATAAAACATCTGTTTCCATCAACAAACACTGGCTCTTCTTTTTAAAAAGGTTTATTGTAGTACATTTTAACCACCTGCAAAAACAGAATAGTGAAGGAATCCCCCATCACCCAGCTTCAGTAATTAGCAGCTCATGACCAATCTCGTTTCATCCACACTCCAACCCACATCTCCCATTTCCATGTTCTTTTGAAGCAAATATGACTTATCATTTAATCTAAATAGGTCAGTATGTATATCAAAAAGATAAAGAACCTTTTAGAAAAGTACCCCCGTTATCACACTTTAAAAGTTAATAATTCATTTCTAACACCATTCTCTAATAGCAGAAACCAGGGCTCCTTGGTGACACGACTGATTCTAGGACTGGGACAGGGAATTTACATGATGAGTCTGGAGCATCTTGTAGCATCAGAAGGATATGTTCAAGAAAGCATAATGATGAGGTATGTCAAAGGGACACAGGAGCCAACTGAAAGAGCTGCCAATGGCCAAATCTGGAATGATCTGAGCAACAAAATAAAGCAGTACTGGATTACAACCCAAAGCATAAAATAGGTGTCCCTGAGTCCATACTGCCGTCAACAAGTGATTGAGTAAATGAACAAACGGGGGAGAATACACAAATCTGTGCAGGAGAATCCCAAATTATGTAGATCCTCACCCTCAAGGAGGTGGTGCATTACTCCAGTCCTCAGGTGCGGGCTGCGCATAGAGATTTCCTCCCAAAGAGGACAGTATGGAAAGGGGGAAAAAGTGACTTTGCCGTGGAGAGACCTGACAAACACTACCTCAGCCGGGTGACCAAGGTCAACAGCAAGAGTGAGAAGTCAGGTTGACAGCATGTGTCATTGATAGGATGTGATGAGAAGGGTACTTCACCTCTGTAGTCTTCCTCCCCAAAACTCATAACCCCAGTCTCATCATGAGGAAAATCATCAGACAAATCCCAATTGGAGAACATTCTAGAAAATAGCTGAGCAGTACTACTCAAAACTGCCAAGGTCCTCAAATACAAGGAAAGTCTGAGAAACCGACAAGAGGAGCCCAAGGAGACAGGATGACTGAACATAATAGGGGATCCTGGAACAGAAAAAGGTAAAAAGTAAGGAAATCTGAATACAGTGTGGGCTTTAGTTAATAGTAATGTATCAGTATTGATCCATTAGCTGTGGCAAATGTACCATATCTCGCTTCAGCCTGGCCCCATCCAAGTGCTCAACAGCCACGTAGGGCTGCAGTATTGAAAGGCCCAGCCCAACAGACCAAAGGTGGGTCTCAGAGTGTGGTCCCCTGGCCAGCAGCATGGGCCTCACCTGGGAACTTGTTAGAAATGCACATTCTCAGGCTCGCCCCAGACCTGCTGAATCAGAAACTGGGAGTGGGGCCCCACGTTTTGTGTTTTAACAGGCCCTGCAGGTGCTTCTGGTGCACTTTGAAGTTTGAGAACCATTGCTGGGTGTTAGAAGACAAACGATTTAAATGCTGGTCTGAAGCAACCAATGAGTTACTAGAGATGACAGGATATGTCTCTCTCTTCTTGAAGAAGGGACAGATGGAGGTGAGAGGCAGAGAGGATGCTTTTTTAATGGAGGAAGTAGGCTTTGACCTGGTGGAGATGAGAGAGGGCTTTGTAATCGTCAAGAAAAAGAACGTGAAAGAGAAAGGAAACGGGAGCCGCCTGGGCAGTGGCAGGCGAGCGGGAAGATCCATCCTCCCCCGGCCCCTCGTCCGGGAGCCTAGAGAGCAGCCTGGGCAGGGAGGAAGGAGGCGGAGGGGGCCTGGAGGACCATGAGGACCACGAAGAGGAGCTGGTCAGTCCAGAGCCTGCGGAACAGGCGTGTGGCCCTTCCGGAGAGCTGCGTGGAAGCCAGGGCTCCCTGTGGGAGAAGTCTTGTCAGGAGTGTGGGTTTCCTATCCACCGCTGCCTGTGGCACACCCGCAGATCATCAGGATACCCCCCGGACCCCAAGCTGCCCTTGTTAACCCTCCTACCTTCTCAATGGCCTAGGGCGCTAAACAAACAAACACACAAAAACCCTGGAGGGGACAGGGTGGCGTGCAAAGGAAAGCGTGGAGTGGTGAAATGCCTCCCTCCTCTCCTGCAGTTGTCAGTGCGGTAGCTAGGATACGGGTTTGGGTACTTGAACAGAAAGACCTCAAATCCCAGGAGCTTCAGAAAGATAGAAACATAGGTGCTCCATATATCTCAGAGATCCCTACTCCTTCCCTCTTGTCCTGCTTTCCTCAGCTTGTGGCTTCCATCTCGTGACCTGATACGGTTGCTCTAACTCCTGCCATCACATCCACATTCACATTCAGCCACTCTGGGGAGTCTTTTAACTAGGCGGCCGTGTGCCCAGCCATAAGGCTCTTAATCTAAGAACAGGAGAACTGATTTCGTAGACAACCAGCAGTCTCTGTCTCATACGTGTGTTTGATCATCATCCACATAGAAATGAAAGTTGAATTTTATGTGTCGGTAAGATAGCAAATGTGGCAAGAACAAAGTTTATCAGCGAGTTTGCAGCATAGCTTGCGGTGGGCAGATGTGGGGGGAGTGAGAGCTGGACAGGACAAGGGAATTTTAGAGCAGGCACAACTGATGATTTGTGACGGCTCCTTCAATGGTAATGTAAAAACGAGTGAATATTAGAATTTTTCAACCTATTTTTGGTTACTGACCTGTTTATTTGAAGCCTCCCCAGGCTAAGACTGGACCTAATTTTGGGTTAAAATCGGAATGAGAAGAGCAGAGGGAAATGGAGCAAATCTTGGGGGAATTTTGATATTCCAGGAGTGCCTCTAGCAGTGGTGTGAATGGAGTACAGAAGGGACGAGAGATGCATCAGAATCACACTTCACGTCTTCTTTCCCCCAGTTCCCCTGCTGCCTGAGCCCTGGACCTCAGCAGCACACCTCGATGGTCTCCTCCTTTCCTTCTTAAACATTGCACTCCAGTCTCCATACAGTAGCCCAAGCGATATTTTAAAAATATGTACAATATCATCTCAAAACTCGGTCTTCCAGTGGCTTCATTTTGTGCTTAGAATGAAATTCCAAATCCCTCCCCATGGCCCACAAGGCCCTACATGATCTGACCCTGCCCATAACTTTCTGTCTGACTATGATCCATATGACACACGATCTGGTCCTTTGCATCTCTTTCTGTCTTCCTGTGATCCATATCAACATGTTATTTGCCCCGCCCATCTCTTTCTGTCTTATTATGATCCACACCCACACATGATTTGGTGCCTGCCCATCTCTTTCTGTCCTGCTATAGCCCATATCCGTACATAATGTGGCCCTGAACATCTCTTTCTGCCTTGTTGTAAATCCAAACCCACACATAAACTCGCCCCTGTTCCTCTCTTTCTATGATTCACACACACATATTATCTTGTCCATGCTCATCTCTTTTAGTCTTACTGTGATCCATACCCACATGATCTGGTCCTGCCCGTCTCTTTTTCTCTTACTGTGATCGTTATCCACACATGAACTGGTCCTACACATGTCTTTCTGCGATCTATACCCCAAAATGATCTCATCCTGCCTGTCTCTTTCTCTGTTGCTGTTATCCTATCCCATGCATGGTCTTGACCCAGCCCATCACTACCTGTCTTCCTATGATGCCACCCCACACAGGCTCTAGTCCCAGCCATCTTTTCTTTCTTCCTCTGACCCATACCCGCACATGATCTGGTCCCTGCCTGTCTCTTTCTTTTTTTTTTAAATCAGCTTTATTGAGGTGTAATTGATATATTAAAACCACATATATTTACCATATTTCTGTCCTACTATGATACACACACACACATGATCAGGCCCCTGCACATTTTTTCTCTTTTACTTTGACCCATCCCCACACATGATTGGCCCCTCCCCATCTCTCTGTCTTACTATGATCCATATCCACACAAGATATGGTCCCTGCCCATCTCTTTCTGTCTTAACTATGATTGATTCCCACACACGATTTATTCCCTGCCCATCTCTTGTTGTCTTCCTGTGATCTGCACCCACACGTGATCTGGTCCATGCCCATCACCCTCACATGTCCATGTCCTCACTCGCTGTTACCAAGCGGCACCGGCCATCTTTCCAACCCTTCAGTAGCTCAGGTTTTTTCTTCCTCGAAGGCCTGTCACTTCTTATTCTCTTTTCCTGGAATTCCATGGCCTCAGGATTTGTGACTGGCTTCTTTGTATCATTCATATCTCAGCTCAGATGTCACCTCTCAGAGAAGTCTTCTGTGACTGTCTAATCTTGGGGCCTCCTCCTTTCCATAGCATCTAGTTTCATTTTCTTCATATCCCTCAATACCATCTGAACGACTTTGTCCATTTCTGTTTTGTTCTTACCTTCCTTTCTCAGAGGGTGAGCTCACTGCAGGAGTGACTGGCGTGTTTGGTCAACCGCTATGTCCCAGCCTTAGAATTGTGCTTGGCACCACAGAGGTATTCGGTAAGCCTTTGTTAAGTGAATTCCGGGAGTAATTACACCCTAGGCAGGAGTGGTCAATAACGCTAAAATCTGTGGAGACACCAAGGAAGGTGACAAGCGAGACTAGCCAGTGAATTTGAAATTTGAAAGCCATTGGTCACCTCTGGGCAAGGTGCTCGTTAGAGGAGCGTGGAGGAGGTAGAAGGCAGTATGGGAGAAGACAAGGAGAGACTGGGTGGTAGATGCAGTGGGAAAGGCAACTTGAGAATTTGGGCGGCCAAAGAAGAACAGACCTGCCTAAAGGGGGTGAGGTAAGCCTCTGGCCAGGGGTTTTGTTTTCCTTCAGGGTGGTCTGGCCCTGCTGTTGAGGCCCAGTCAGGGGAAAGGACCTGGGGTGTCCGGTGTGTAGGCAGAGCGCTTGACCTGAGGCACAAGGAGCCCTTCTCTTGTACCCAGAGGAAGGCAGAGGAGCCGGGGAGTGGTGTTTGGAGGAGGCCTTGCCCAGAGGGAGAGTTAGAGGCAGGAGGCCTGGCTGGGGTGGAAGTCACTAGTGACGGCCTCAGGCTCAGGGAAAGGAGGGGGCTTGATCGGTTCCCAGTGGAACAGTGGGATTCGAGAGAGCAGTAGAAATGGAGACCGTTACAAAGAGCCACTGGGCTGGACAGGGGAGGGTCCAGTTGTCATCGGCCTCTCGTTGTGGTGGGATAAGTCATAGAGCTTGAAGGGATGGTTCAGAGGCTTCTGGAGCAATCCTCGGAACATGCAGGGTAACAGGGCCCCAGTGGAGAATCTCGAGTGCTCCATTGTGGGGAGCCCCAGAGTGGGGGTCTGTGCAGGCCACCGGGTGTGCTGGCCCAGTGTCCTCAGGGCATGACCCTCCCCGCTTTACCCCCGTCCATAAAGGGCCCTTGGGCGTTTTCCTTGTCTCTCCTCTTGGAGCATCTCCTTGGCCCGAGAGAGTCGGAGTCTTACCAGGTATGCTACAAAGAGGTCTGAGAGAGAAAGACCTACCCAAGGGACTCGAGGATAGACCCCCTCCTCTCCATTTCTCTCTGTGTGACTTTGGTTACACTGCTTAAGCTCTCAGAGTTGAGGATCTCCCTTCCCCCAGGGGTGTGAGGATTCAGGGAGATGGAGGATGGAAAGCAGCTTGACACAATGGGCTGGAACTCTCCCTTCCTTTATTCCTGCACTGCCCCTCCCCTCAGTCCCTGCTGCTCCCTTTTCCATGTCCTGTTCACAGCTCACCCCGATTGTACTGGAGCCCCAGGAAAGCAGCTGTGTGGCCTGGATATTAAAGAAGACTTTAAATTTGTTCTTCAAATAAATCTCAGCATGGGTCCTGAGTTACTAGCAAGCACGAGCTGTGCAGTCTTGGTCTCTGTTTCCCTTTCAATGGAGGATTACACCCATCTATATAGACTGGCTTCACACAGTGTCCTGGGGTAGGGAGATCACTTTTTCCCAACAGTGAAGGCAGCTAATTATTGGCCTCTGTCTCCATTTTGTGTACTTCATCCCTGGGGAAGTGGGGGATGATCGGTGATTTGGGGAAGAATAACTGGCTATGTTTTATCACCACTGTCTTCTTCCCCTTGGGAGAAAGACTGCTGGCAGGGCAGGATTTCTGGGTGGATGAGTCCAGCCAATGCTGGACTTCACCTGCAGGCTCCTTGGGCTTGCACACCAAGCTGTGTCCTCCAACTTAGCTCTAGTAGGAGGAAGATGTTATTCAGCCTCCATCTTTACTCTCTTATTTCTCAACTTTCCAGAATCGGGGAGCAGGGAAAAGAGGGGTGATGGTTACCGGAGTCCCCTTGGAAATCTCAATATGCAGCATTAGTAGGTATCTAATTTCTCTCTCTCTCTCCCTCACACACACACACACACAGAGTCAGTTATCAGGTTCTGTTGCTTCCTTCTCCAGCACACAGCTGATTCTGTCCATCTCTCTCTCTTTTTTTTTTTTGTGAGGAAGATCAGCCCTGAGCTAACAACCATGCCAATCGTCCTCTTTTTTTGCTGGGGAAGACCGGCCCTGAGCTAACATCCATTACCAATCCTCCTCCTTTTGGTTTTTTCCCCAAAGCCCCAGTAGATAGTTGTATGTCGTAGTTGCACATTCTTCTAGTTGCTGTATGTGGGACGCCGCCTCAGCATGGCCAGAGAAGCGGTGTGTCGGTGCGCGCCCGGGATCTGAACCCGGGCCGCCAGTAGCGGAGCGCGCGCACTTAACCGCTAAGCCACGGGGCTGGCCCCCCGCTGTCCATCTCTTTTGGCATCATTCTTGCTGCATCATTTTACAGACACTAGTTACCTGTGTTCATGGTCAAGAATTCCTATCTTTTCCAGAATGTTATGTGCCATGAATCTAAAATAAATTTTTATGTCAGCTAAATACATATTCAAAATTACGGCCCTCAGAACTCAAATACAATTCTCTCCTATCTGGCTAATCTCATTTCTAGCTATGTCCTGGCCCACACCTTTCATACCAGCCAAGTTATCTTTACACTATTTCCATTTTCTATACTCAGGTCTTCCTCTCACCTCATTAAATTCATAAACCCCATCAGAAATATTTAAAGCAGTTTTCTTCTCACTAGTGAAGATGTGCCCATGATCCCTGTTCCTTGGTACCCACACCCTTGTGTAATCCCCTCCCATTGAGTGTGGCTGGACTTACTTCCTTCTAATGAACAGAATGCAGAAGTGAGGAGATGTCAATTCTGAGATCAGATTGGAAAGACTGTGGCTTCTGCCTTAGGCACTCTCTCAAATTGCTCTCTCCAGGGATAGCCAGCAGCCACACGAGGCAGCCCTTGAAAGGTCTCATGAGTGAGGGCCAAGGACTGCCAACAACATTGTGAGTGAGCTGGGAGGTGGATTCCCACTTCACCACCCATCGAGCCTTCAGATGAGATCACAGCCCCAGCTGACAGCTTGACTGCAAGCTCATGAGAGACCTGGAGATAGAGGCAACCAGCTAAGTCAGTCCTAAATTTCTGACCCACAGAAAATGTGAGATAACAAACGTTTGTTGTCACACAGCGATCTATATTTAAAACAATAGTTTCTACCTTTTCTGCTCTGTTTTCAAAGGCAAAAGTTTTCTTTGATTATTACTCTATTTTCCCCAAATCTCACTGCCAAGCCATTCTCCCCCTGCTTCCCTCCCACCAGTGATAACAGCCACAAAACCCGGTAGAAAAGCTGCCTGTTGCCTATGGTGCATGGGAACTTCTTATTAGCTGGTTTCTGTTTAAAGTCCTGATCTCTCAAATCTGAACTGTGAAAAATCTTTGCCCAAAGTCCCAGTGACATTTTGAAGGAGTGAATGCTCTTCCTTGAAAAGGAAAATATGCAAAGTTTCCTCTTGGTGCATGAAATATTTGATATTTGCAACCCGCTCTGGTAGTTATTTTTAGATCTTTTCTCTGATGGAGTGCCTGGGTCTTGTTTTCACTTGTCTTTCAATGTTTGTGTATGACTGAATGACGTCAACTCCCAGGAACAAGAAGGAATTACCACACATGTTTTACAGGGAAATTATGTATGTGCATGTAGATTTATTTCTTCTTCTTTTTATTTTTTCCCTTTTAGTCTTTTAAAAATATTTTGTTGTTTGCTTTTCCTATACATGAGTATATATTTCATTTCTATATAGAAAATTTATCTATAATGTAGAACCAGCATGGGCTCTGCTCATGTAACACACGGCCTCCAAGAATCTTTATGTTGCCTCAGCCCAGAGGTGACATGTGGCACTTCTACACAGAGCCCACTGGGAGAACTAGTCATGTGGCCCTGCTTAAGTTCAAGAGAGCTGGGTAGAGTGCTTTTCCCAAGAAGAGGAGAGGAAATGGAAGATTTGGTGAACACATAGCATTGTTTCTGCCACAAGGCTTTAGACATTTTTCAGGCTAAAATGATTGCAGACATCCTTTGGGGCTGGCCCAGGATGGTGGCCTAACTGTGAGAAGCTGGCTGGGTGTAGTGCATAGGTGTGCACAGGTGACTGGAGGGGGCTGGGGCTGGCTGGACCCCACCTGTTGCTCCTAAGGAAGGTAGTAATCCTTGCAGTTATTGCCAAGCAAGATTTTGAGTCTTATGTTACAGATCTTCCCGTTTTTCAAACACAAGTAACAACACAGATTTTAATGTGAAATCTCCCAATTTTAAAATGTAGGCTTAAGCATATGAAAACACAGGCCAACCAAATGTGCTTGCAGGCCTAATTTGACCTATGTGCTACCAACGTAAGATCTTAGCACTTTGGCCTAGGAACTGGGGTCTTGACTGGCCCTTTATTTATATGTGAGGTAGAGCTAACCCCAAATTTCTAAGAAGAATCTTGGCCCTGCCTGTGAGTATTCCCTCAGTCTACCTTGGTTCAGGTTCAAATCTTTCTTCCTTGCACTACCCCATGCTCAGCTGACTGCTTGAGCACTTGGGGCCACACTTAAAGGAAAACAGATTCCCTGCATTCCAGGTCATTGCCAGGCTGTGTAATCTTGAGGCATTTGGGACACCACAAAGTGTTGAGAGAGGCTGAAACACGGAACGGGTACTGGGGAGTCATTATGAACTTGGAGAGCTGGAACAGGAAGGCTCTTGGGTCAGCTTTGGATCAGATCCCAAGGGCCGCTGGAAGCAATTAAAGGATTGTCAATGGAGGGGAGGATCACACAGCCAGACCTGCATTCTGGACAGATCATTCTGGCAGCTATTGGGGGTGGGGAGGAGAGCTCTCAGCAAGCAGAACTGATGGTCCACTATGCGCAGTACCCTCCATGTAATCCCATCCAGCTATTTTCCTTGGCGGTGACTCCCGCGATTTCATTCTACCTTTTTCTGGATTGTTCTCAGAAGTGTAGGTGTTCCTCTGAGGGTGGCCTGAGTTGTTGGGTTAATTATAGCCAGCGAACAGTCAAACACAACCACTTTTCTCTTTAAAATGATAGAAGTAGTCATGTACTTTAAAGATTGCCCCAGCTCTGGGAAGCCCAGCTTTTTGCAGAGGTCTTGAATGAACTTTCGCCCAGAGGTTTTTAATGACTGTATCTCCCATTTGCTTTCTCAGCATTAAAATGTAGGCCCTGAGCTCTGCACCTGGCAGCCGTCATGCGGCCAAGGGGACAGGACGAGGTGTCACCCCCTGGCCGTGCTGCTCCCCGGAGCTGGGCCGCCCTGCTGCCCGCCTCCATCCTGCTCCCTCGACCTCCCGCTGGGGGTCTCAGGCCCAGACTCAGCCTGGGAGACAGACTGGCTGTGGGTCAGACTTAGCTCGCCCGAGGCCACCTCCTTGGAGGTCCCACAACAATGGGGAGGTGTTAGCTTTTCTTTGCCCCTTCTGCTTCCGAGGTCCTTTCCTCTTCTCTGCCGCCGTCGCATCTGTCTCTCACACGCATCCTCTGTCTGTGTCTCTCCCTCTCTGTCTCATACACACGCGCACGCCTGCGTTAACGAGCCCAGGAGAGCCAGTTTCACGAGCGCGAGGACGCAGCCTGGCGCTCCGTGCCTCTTCTGGGCCTTTCCCTGTCTTTACAAAGAAAACTAAGATGGTCCGGCTTGCTCCTGCGTTCTTGCCCCGCCCCCTGTCCGCGGCTCCAATGCCGTGGAGCCGTGCGTGACCCCTGCCGCGCCTGGGGCAGTGCATCCCGCGGGGGGCAATCGTTTTCATGGAGTCGAACGGAAACCGTCAGCGTGTACTGCACGCCGGAAGGGTCAGTGCTGCTCTGTGAGAATGTTGTGTCTGTTCTGTGGCTTGCGGGCAGTGGGTGGCGGTGCTGGAGCCTGCATTTAAACTCACTTCACACGCTCTTCTTGCCTGCGCCCTGGGCGCGGCCTGCTGGCTTCTATGTGCACATAAACCGGGTTGATAGCACGAACCCGCGCGGGGGGGTGAGAGGTAAATGCGATGATCCTGTGACCCACCCACCTGGAGTACAGAGCAGTGCCCCTCGGCCTGATGCCCGTGAGAATGCCCTGGAACTTTTCAACCCCAGTGCCCGGCCGCCCCTGACCAGTGACATGGGAATCTCTGGGGCCCAGGCCTGGCCACTAGGAGTCTTTACAGCTCCCCTGGCGATTCCGGGCGCAGCCAGGGTCGGGAAGGCGTGTAGAAGAGTGACCAATGCTAGTTGTAATGCAGCTGGGCCCCTTGCCTGCCCTCCCTCGGGGGCGGTGGCTGGAGTCTGGGCCCGGTGCTCTCCAGCTGGCCCACCCTTCCCTCTGTTGCATCCAAGAACCCCACCAACCTTTCCCTGCTGGAGTTTTCTGGTCCCCACAAATGTGGAGGTCGTCGCTTCAGCTCCATACACTCTGCAGCTTGTATTGCAGCCTGTGAGGGAAGCTGGAAAGATCTGGACCAGCGAGACCCTTTCCCCAGCTTTGCTGGAACAGTTTTCTGTTACTATAGGGGTGAGGAGGCTCCTTGCTGAAAACTTGGCCCTCAAGGATTTTCACTCTGGATCCTTTCTGCGGATGTCCTAAGATGCTCACAGACTAGCTTCCTCCAGAGGACCAAGGTCACTAGCAACGTGCCTGTGTCAGGACCACTATGTGTGGGAGTGCCCTGTGGCTTGCACCGCAGCTGGCAGCAGAGGGCTCTGTCCCTCAGCATAGATGCTTTTATTGCTTCTTTCTTCTGCTGTCTTATCTTCTCCTATACCTGGTTATATTTCACTTCGTTCTCGATATTCTACTTAAACATTATTTGTAGAAATAACTTGACGTTGTCTTTACAGGAATGAATCTTTGTTTGCTTATGCCAGGCACTTGCGAGTGCTAAATCCCCGGATGATTTGAGACTGATCTGCAGTCCATGTGGTTAACTGTTGGTTAATTCTGGATCATTCTTTCTCCCAAGCGATGATTCTTTGTAGTCGTTGTCCAAGGCAGGGGGTGGTTTTCCAGTTCCCCTCCTTTGGTGGGTCCCAGATTCTGACTTTTGTCCCTCAGACCCACAAAGCCACCAGAAGTGCAGCCCAGCCTTTTCCCGATTTGTCTGGATCAGTAAATGCCCTAGAGCAAAAGCGGTCTTCTCTAGGTTTTTTTCATACCTCTCTAGGTTTCTGGTCTTTCTCAGCTCTTAGATCAGTAATCGCGCGTTGTTTCGTTAACTTTTTGATGTTCTTGAGACTATTTTTATAACATTTCATCCAGTTTTTTAGTCTCTTTCACGGGAACAGCTCCTCTGCATTACTCAGTCCACCATTACAGGAAGCAGAACTCCAGGTTCCCATGGCTGCACTGGGTATTGATAGAAATACCAGCTCTGTCCGTAGCCTCTATGGTTCAGCTCGCACCTGAGAACACGTAGATGGCACTACCAGCGTCTCCTCCACTTCTCCCATTGCTCTGAGGTCTGCTTGCCTGTCGGGCACTGTGTTGTGCCCTATTCAGGTTGATACGGCTCAGGCAGACCAGGAGAAGAAAAACCAGCCTTAGGAGTGACAGTAGTGAGAAAACATTTCCGCCTTCCATTCTGTGTCCCTCCATGGAGAGGAGGGGTCAAGCGAATGAGTGGAGAGGACTGAATAGAAATGAAACTATGGGGGTTGTCGAGCATCTGGTGGGTGTTCAGTTACATCCCAGGAACAGACGTTGTGCTGGAAGGAAACCCAAAAGGGTGAGTGGTCCGTCTGGGTCCAAGATGAAGAGAAAAACCACACAGTAATTTGCACAGAGGAAGTTTAATATAAAGAAGCATTAAGTATAATAGAGGATTGGAGTAATGATGATTGGCTAGTAAGAAATAAAGAAAACTCTAAAAAACATAGGAATAACAGCTATAAGGAACAGCTATTACCTCTAGGGCTGAGATAGCGCACCCAAGAGGGCACAACTACGACCCACTTAATGAGATAAGTCGCTGTGGTGCTGCACTGGTGGAACTTGCTGGAAATCCACTCGCTGGAACTTGCTGGAAATATGCCCTGTAGGGTGTGTGTGTGTGGTGGGGGGAGCTTCATTCTTCAGCAGCCTGCCTAGAGAGCAAATGGGAACTAGGAAGCAAAACTCTTTCCTTCTGTAATCTCTCTTCAGCACCTACTACTGAAGAAAGCTTAAATTGTGCTACTGGCAAAGGAAAAAATATTGAAAGGGCCCATATCTATTTTCCCAGAGCAGGCAAAAGGAATGAACTTGAAGCTGAGAGGCAATACATCGATAACCAGCATAGTGCATCCATTCTACTACTCAGCTTCCCTACACACCCTCCTGCACACATTTACACTCCCACACAACAGCGAAACAACTCGGCATTTCTCCATATTAAGGTGCACCTTTCCTTCTTACAAGTGAAGAAACTTGCACCCTTCCTCCCAAATGAGGAGATGCACAGCGCCGAGAGTCACTGTATAACTGACACACTGCAACGGAACCAAAATTCCAGGCACTGTGCTGGCTGCTTTATATCTTATAACATTTAATTCTTAGAACCTTGTGAGGGAAATGCTATTTAAATGTAAATAAGACGTGGTGCTGTCCGGGAACTTAGAAGGAGACAGGCATGTTGACAAGGATTTCTAATATTAGGCAAAGTGATTTAAGTTCGAAAAGGCAGTGAAGGTAACCTGTTGTGGAATCCTAGAGAGGGAGCTACTCATTCTCACCAGGGGGGCTGTAGGAAAGTGTCTTGGTACAGGTATTATTAGAACAGATGTCATCCTGGAAAAGGCTTTGAAAGATGTGAAAAACTTCCAGAAGCAATTGAGCAGGAGGTAGAATGACATAGGGAATGTGAATGTGTGCTATGGGGGGAGGTGATACGTGTGTTCAAAGCACAACTCTGCCACTAGCCTTGTGGCTTTGAGCAAGTTAGTTAAACTCTGTAAGCTTCAGGGGCCGGCCCCGTGGCTTAGCGGTTAAGTGCGCGCGTTCCGCTACTGGCGGCCGGGGTTGGGATCCCGGGTGCGCACTGACGCACCGCTTCTCTAGCCATGCTGAGGCCGCGTCCCACATACAGCAACTATGACATACAACTATCTACTGGGGCTTTGGGGGAAAAAAGGAGGAGGATTGGCAATAGATGTTAGCTCAGGGTCAGTCTTCCTCAGCAAAAAGAGGAGGATTGGCACGGATGTTAGCTCAGGGCTGATCTTCCTCACAGCAAAAAAAAACAAAAAACAAAAAAACAACAACTCTGTAAGCCTCAGTTTTCTCATCTTTAAAATGGGACAATAATACCGACTTCTTATAGTGTTGAGGACCACATAAGGTCAGACATGTTAAGTGGCTGGCTTGTGGTGAGCACTCAGTAAAGGTAAATAGTAGCTATTAATACATTATGGAGGAATGAAGCACATGGCTGTTTGGAAAATGGCAATTAGAGAGCAGTGCAGCTGAAGGGCAGGGTGGTGTGGATTTAGTGGGCCTTATTAGGGGCACATTTTAAAAGTTGGATTATTTTCGGATTTGTTCCCAAGCCAGCATTGGACGTGAATAGGCAACCCGGAAAACGTTAAAAGTCTGAACGCAAATCTCTTACATTGTACACTTTTGCTATAAGTGTTAATGTGTGAAGAGCATTTTGGGAAGGGCGGAATTACACTGGTGGCTTCCGGATCACGATTTTTTTTTAAAAAAAGGACACTTAAAAATATATACATTCAGATAGAAAGCGGGGGAGCAAGACGCCAGACGTGGTGTCCTCCCTGCCCCCTCCCCTCAGTGGCGCTCTCCCTGCCCCCTCCCCTCAGTGGCGCTCTCCCTGCCCCCTCCCCTCAGTGGCGCTCACACACCGGACGCTACTGCGCAGCTGCAGAAAACTCGCTCAGGCTGGGAGTTTTGCCCCGCCTCCATTTGGCGCCTCATTCTACCACAGTCGCCTCGTGTGCACCTTCGCGGTCGAGCCGCGGCAGACGCCGAGCCTGAGACTCTCAGAGCTGAGCTCCCTGCTTCACGATGTCTGAGGAGCAGGGTAAGGGTCCCTCCCCAGAGCTGTCCCACTAGCCTCTGCCTCTTTCCTCATCCGGTCTGGGGAAAGGCTCTAACAGTGTTGGCACAGCGCCCGCCTCGAGGGCTGCACAGGCGACCGCGGGATTGGCTGGTCATCCGCCAAGGCGTGCCGGGGAGCGGCCTCTGGGTTGCTGTCCCCAAATGGTCGGTGTGCGTGTGGGAACCTGGGTGATGCGGGCCAGGTCTGGCCCCAGATCCGGGGCGTCCCCAGGGCTCGAGGCCTCCGAGGAGCTTGTGGCGTCCCCGGGGCTCGAGGCCTCCGAGGAGCTTGCGGCGTCCCTGGGGTTCGTGGTGTCCCAGGGGCTTGAGGTGATCGTGGGGCTCGTGGCGTTCCCTGGGTTCATGGCGCCCCAGGGGCTTGAGGTGATTTTTGGGCTCGTGGCGTCCCCTGGGTTCATGGCGTGGCCAGGGGCTTGAGGTGATCCTGGGCCTGGCGGCATCCCCGGGGGCTTGAGGTAATCGTGGGGCTCGTGGCGTCCCCTGGGTTCATGGCGTCCCAGGGGCTTGAGGTGATCCTGCAGCTGGTGGCGCCCCAGGGGCGTGAGGTGATCGTGGGGCTTGTGGCGCCCCCTGGGTTCATGGCGCCCCAGGCGCTTGAGGTGATCTTTGGGCTCGTGCCGTCCCCTGGGTTCATGGCGTCCCAGGGGCTTGAGGTGATCCTGGGGCTGGTGGCATCCCAGGGGCTTGAGGTAATTGTGGGGCTCGTGGCGTCCGCGGGGTTCATGGCGTCCCAGGGGCTTGAGGTGATTCTGGGGCTCACAGCGTCCCCGGGGTTCATGGTGTCCCAGCGGGGCTTGAGGTGATCCTGGGGCTAGCGATGTCCCTGGGGTTCATGGTGTCCCAGGGACTTGAGGTGACCCTAGTGCTGGCGGCTTCCCCTGGATTTATGGTGTCCCAGGGGCTTGAGGTGACCCTGGGGCTGGCAGCGTTCCTGGGGTTCATGGCGTCTCAGAGGCTCGAGGTGACCCTAGGGCTGGCCGCATTCCCATAGGCTCGAGGTGACAGTGGTGCTCGTGGCGCCAGCACGTGGAGAGGCTTCCGGCTTGAGGGCTGCGGTTCTTTCCGGATCCTCTAGGGGCCATAAAACAATGTCGGTTGCCGCCGCCGCCGCCGCCTCTCCGGAGGCTGGGCCACGGCGATCTGTTTCCCCGTGCCCTCCAGGGGGTGGCGTGGCAGCCTCGGGCGCTAGAGCAGGTCTGTACAGCCGCGCTTTTTTCTTTGAATTTTTTTTCAAGATCTCGTGTGCACGCGCCACCAACTGCCGTTGAGCATGGCCGGTTAGGGCAGGAGAGCGATGTCGTTTGGCAGCGGGGGCGCTCCTGGGAGGAGATTTGCTTTGCTGGAAGAGTGAGTCTGCACTTTGCAGCCTCAAACTTCAGCAGCGCTGCGGTGGGGTGGTTTGGGGGTGGTTCCCAACTGCTCTCTCGGGATGCCAGCGTGTGAGCTGTTGAGATCTGGCCGCTTCATAAGTACTTGGTGCGGACTTGCTGGGATGAGTTGATCCTTTCTCCTTTCCCCTTCCCTGTGCGAGGAGGTAGGGGTCCAGGAAGGCGCAAGACTCTCAGACTTTATGTAGAATTTGAGTGTAAAGGATTGAACAAAGTGGCTAGTCGATTCGTTATAACGTCTTTTGAGATTGAGACGTTGATTTTGAGGCTTTGATGGTAACCGCGTTTGATCAAAGACACATCGTGCAGCCTCGCTGTTTTATTGTAAATACGTAAACGAGGAGAAAGATGTAGGTGTGGAGAAGTCCCCACGTATAGAACCTGTTCTTTGCTTCAAGAGGGCAGATGCAGGAGTCAGAGAATACTGCAAAATGTGAGGAGCCCTGGAGAGCAGAGCCCTTCCGTGCGTGCTCCAGGGCCTGTCCCGCCTGCGGTACGGTTGAGCTCGGGTGTTCTATAGAAAAGGCTTTAACTTAGTCTGTTAGGTATCGCTTCCTTCCCTCCTCTACCCGGCTCTCCCTGAATTCGGACTACTCTAAGGCTTTCTAACCTGAAGTCGTAAACTGGTTTAATGTTTACAAATAGTGATTTTACAAGCAGGTTTTCTGCATAGTGTTTTATAAAGCAGGGCACGGGCTCGATTCAGTTTCAAGCCTGCCTGCAGCAAGTGCCCGGGGGGTGGGATACAGTTGTGGCCGCATTATCCCCCATCTGGCCGACTTTGTAGTTTCTAAAGTGTTTTTTTTTTTTTTTTTTGCTGAGGAAGATTCACCCTGAGCTAACATCTGTTGCCAATCTTCCTCTTTTATTTTTATTTTTATGTTAGCCACCTCCACAGCATGGCCACTGACAGACCAGTGGTGTGTAGGTCCCGCCCAGAACTGAGCCTGGGCCTCGGAAGAGGAGCACTGAACTTAACCACTAGGCCACTGGGGCTGGCCTTCTAAAGTTTAATATGGACAATGGAAGGGCTGCTTTTGAGAGTCTTGACAGGAGATTTAGAAAGTGATTGTTTGGTGTATTGATGCACAGTTTTGCTAAAAAATCAGAGTGGCCTGGCCATTGTAATCTGCCTTGTTTTGCTATGTATTCCTTGCAGTGGTCATGATGTGAAACGCAGGTTGCAGCCCTCACCGTTGTGAACTATGCCTTATCTGAAAAGTTCATGGCAACTTAATTCCTTGCTCCTTGGGAGCATAAACTTCAAAAAACTTCTAAATGTTATAACGTCTTTTAAAAATTGCTTATGAAGGTTGTGTATATACCTAAAGGAATTAATTGGAATTTTGCAAATTTACTGAGAAACTTAGCGGAGTTGTCAATAGCTTTACTAGTGGTACTTTGAAAAATCTGTTGATATACAAGAGCTTGTCTTAAAAATAAAATTTCTATTACCTTTGTTATTTTCTTCTGGTTGTAAACTCCAAAGTTTATTGTAGAGAACCTTAACAAATACAGAGAAGTCTAATGGTAATTTTGCCACCCAGAGATAGTGACTTGGAGATAACTATTGGTATGTTTCCTTCCACTCTCAAAGTTAGGATTATACTGTATTTTTCTGCTTTGAATCTTTTTTGTCTCTTTAACATTATTTCACAAGCATTTCTAATATCACTATCTTCTTTGAGAATATGCTTCTCATTGGCTATATACCATTCCATTATCTGGAAATACCATAATTTATGTAACTAAATCCCTTTTCTTTGGATAATTAGGTAATTTCTAATGTTCTATTTTTTTCCATAAAGACTATTAAGTAGAGTCCACAGTGCCTCTCCAAACCCAGCCCCACATTTTATGGATGACAAAACAGAGGCAAACAAGTGGATGTATTTGGTCCAAAGGTCATACCTCTGGATGGCTACAGAGCCTGAAATGGAACCTACATCATGTGATTCCTAATTTAGTACCATTTTTACGTCACCACACCCCCTCACACTAGCTAATGACTTTATTCTAATGCTTTGGTCTATTTTAAATAAATGTAGTAAGAAAGCCCATTTATATATCATACATTTTGCATAACGTGCTATTTTTCATACTCATTAGAATGGCTTACCGAGTTGATATTTCACATCTAGTTTATTAGTTGATATTCCACATCTAGTTTATTTGTGGCCACCTATTTCACATTTTGTGAGATTAAACTTGAATTTAATTTGTTTCATAACAACATTTATTTTGTACTTTATTTCTGCATTTATTATCATAAAGGTTAATATTAATTTTTAGAGAACAAGTTTGG
Organism: Diceros bicornis minor; assembly: GCF_020826845.1. Taxonomy (NCBI): domain Eukaryota; kingdom Metazoa; phylum Chordata; class Mammalia; order Perissodactyla; family Rhinocerotidae; genus Diceros; species Diceros bicornis. Next base: position 15,099,242 of record NC_080781.1, on the reverse strand, counting down.
AAATTCATAGTCACCACAAAATATGGCTATGTAACATCAGTTGTATTATTTAAAAGTTAAAGACATGTCATCGAACACATAGTAGCATGGACCAGGTGGTCATGTTTCTTAAATGAGAAGAAATTTATTGCTTTATAGAATTGGAAGTACTAGAAATAATACTATGTGTGTGTGTATACATACATACAAACACACATATACACCTCAAATCTTCATACTAAGCAATTGATTTCTTAGTTAACTTGCAATGATTAGAGATATGAAAATATTTAATGCAATTTTTTTCAGCTAAAATATGTTTTTCAAACATTCCATAACTTTATAAAGTAGTTTCTTCTAGAAACTATTTAATGTGGTATCTAATCTAAACTTTGCTTATTCTTAGATAATATTATGGAAACTGTTGGAGATGACAGTGATGGCAATGATGACTATATTAAGGTTGTGATAGATTCTGACACAGAGTTTACTGAGAATGGATCTTCCACGGATGGCATGTTGACTATACAACCAAATTTTCAAGGCAGCCATGGTAACTATCAGCAACCATACCAAATGTCATATGATAATTTTCTTAAATTTCCTCCTGTGTGAAATTTTGCTCCCTGGTCCCCATTTCCAGTAAATTGCTTAAATATTCCTATAACTTTTACATTAATTAATTATTATCAGAGGGCCAAGCTTCATGGTAATATCACAATGTTTTCTTGTGCTTGCATTTTCCCTTCATTTAAGCTTTGTCATGTCTCCTTTTTCATTTTTGCTCTATGGGGGGTGGGGAGGTAGCCTCAGAAGGCATTGGGGAGAGTATTATTCTCTGTCTCTGAAAAATTTTTTATACCTGGCAACTATAATTATAACAATTTGGTGGCAAAGCAAAAACTGAACTTATGGGAAAAACGGCTTGGGTCAAGAGTCTATGGAACAGATGACATGATTGTCTATATAGAAGATCTCAAAGAATCAACAAAAAACTCTTGGAACTAATAAGCGATTATAGCAAGAATGTAGAATACAAAGTTAATATGCAAAAGTCAATCCCTTTCCTATATATCAGCAATAAACAATTGGAACTTGAAATTAAAAACACAGCACCCAAAAAGAGTCCATGGAAAGTGGGTCCTGTAACCAGAACTGCTGTAGCTGCTTGTCCTTCCACTGGTTGTCTCTGGATCACAATAATGAAGGAAATGTGAGGCCATTCACCTCCTCACTTATACACAGAGCCAAGAGACATTAACCCTTTGGAACATTTTGTCAGTAGCTATATGACAATTTGTTCTTTGCCCTTTGCTTAGAGAATAAGGCTTCCTACTCTTTAAAACATTGAAACGTTATCGCTTAGATTGGAGGTTGGCATACTTTTTCTGTAAAGGGTCAGATAGTAAATATTTTAGGCTTTGCAGCTGTAGGTTATCTATATTCATAAAGGATAGTGGTCTGTAATTTTCTTTTCTTGTAATGTCATTGTCTGGCTTTGGTATCAGGGTAATTCTGGCCTCATAGAATGAGTTACGAAGTGTTCCCTCTTCAGTTTTTTGGAAGAGTATGAGGAGGACTGGCATTAATTCTTTAAAATGTTTGGTAGAATTCACCAGTGAAGCCCTCTGGTCTAGGCCTTTTCTTTTCTGGGGAGTTTGTGATGACTGATTCAATCTCTTTACTTGTTATAGGTCTGTTGAGATTTTCTATTTTTTTCTTGAGTCAGTTTAGATAATTAATTTTTTAAATTATAAGAACAAATTGTTTTCTCATAGACCAGCATCAAGCAATTAGGAAATATATAGGCAAAAACCCCAATTGATAATGGCTACAAATAAATATTAAAAATTCTAAGAAATAAATGAATAAAAAATAATAGAACCTAAATGAAAGGAAAGCAAATACTTTACTGAGGGTCATAAAATAAGGCTTGAGTAAGTGGAGAGACACAAATTGTTTCTGGATGAGAAAAAACACACTAGTATACCTTAAAAAAAAAAAAAAGCCTTGGGAAAACCTGTTTAAAGAGACAGGTGGTCATTTACCATAGCAAGCACTAAAACATTTTAAAAGTACAATTATTGAAATATTATGGTACTAATTATATAATAAGGAGCCAGATTTAATGCAGTAGGAAGCTCATAAATAGAACATAGAATTTAGAGTTAATATGCTAATATGCTATAGTATATTAATATGAGAAACATCGATAGTAAATCATGCTGGTACAAATGCTTAGCTATTGGGGGAAAAAGCCCAATGGATTTCACCTCACATCGCACACTTAAACAGTTTCGAGATGGATTAAAGAGTTGAATATCTAATAAACGGATGTATGGAAAACTAGAAGAAAATATGATTGAACGTTTTTCTAATCCTACTGAAAGATTGAGCATAGAAGCAGCACAAGAAATCACAAAAATACTAATAAATTTGATGAAATAAAAAAAAGAACCCCTCTCTCCCCTCCCTATCTCAGAAACATCAGACTTCAAAATCATAGCACTACCTGAGAAAAGTATTTGCCAAAAATATACATTTTCAAGGGTTGTTATCCTCAAGATAGCAAGACCTTATACAAATCAAATGGGAAATACTAAAACCCCAATAGGGCAATGAGCAGAAGACACGAAGAATAACAAGTCACAGGACAAGAAACCTTAATGGATAGAAAACATATGAAAAATATTCAACTGCATTTGTGGAGCCCTGAAATGTTCATAGCCTTTGACCTAGTGATTCTTCTAGATACCCAATTATAAGGAACTATTCAGAGATGTGCATAAATATTTATATTTGAATGTGTACACATCATTATAACAAAATAGTGAAAAATTAGAAGCCACATAAATGTCCCACAACAGAAAACAGATAAAATAACCTTTGGACATTCACAGAATGGAATATTATGCAGGCATTTAAAAATATTTTTAAAATTATAAATGACATATAAAATTGCTCAGAATATATGTACAGTATGATTCAAACTATATAAAATATATACAGAGTAAGAAAAAAGAAGGAAATGTATCTAAAGGTTATAATATTTATTGGTGATGGATTATTTTGATTCTGAATTTTTCATAAACAGCTGATTTTTTTTAGATAGACTTTTTACAGAAATCTGTCACATACAAAAATATGCACAAATCATAAATATACAGCTTAAACAATTTTTAAATTAACACACACATATAACTAGCACCCACGTCAAGAAATAGAAGATTATGAGCTCCCCAGAATCAACCCTCACCTCCCTCTTGTTACTACCCCCCACTTGCAAGGTAGCACTATCCTGACATTTCCTGCCATTGATTACTTTCGCCTATATTTGAGTTTTAGATCAATTGAGTCGTACACTATCGTTTTAGGTTTCTGGACCCAATTCCAAGGTGTGTATTTCGAGGGGCTTCCCACACAACACTGAGCAATTCTGGGACACCAGCAGGGTGTCTGAGAATTCAACTCAATTCTGACACTATTTGCCCAGAGATAACGTCAGATTGCACAGATTGAGGGCTCAGTCCTACAAGACTGTCCCCCTCCCCGCTTCAGAGGCCAGTCGCAAGGCCAGGCTGTTACCTGTGCTTCTGACCAGTAGGCGATAAATCAGAGGTTCCCACGACCCCCTCCTCGGGTTCAATTAATTTGCCAGAGCAGCTTACAGAACTTACTTACCAGATTAGTGGTTTATTATAAAAGGATATAACTCAGGAACAGCCAGATGGAAGAGATGCATAAGACAGGGTATGGAGAAAGGGCAGGGAGCTTCCATGCTCTCTCCAGGTGCGTTATTCTCTCCAAATCTCCACGTGTTCACCAACCCGGAAGCTCTCCAAACCCGGTCCTTTTTGGGTTTTTATGGAGGCTTCATTACATAAGCATGATTGATTAAATCATTGACCATTGGCGATTGATTCAACCTCCAGTCCCTCGCCCCTCCCCGGAGGTGGGGGGTGGAATGGGACTGAAAGTTCCAACCCTCTAATCACATGGTTGGTTCCTCTGGTGACCAGGCCCCTCCTTAGATGATCTAAGGGCATTCCAAAAGTCACCTTATTAGCATAACAAAAGATGCCTTCATTCTCAGCACTTAAGAAGTTCCAGGGTTTTAGGAGCTCTGTTAGAAACAAGGACAAAGACCAAATATATATTTATTATAAATCACAATATCACAACTATATTCTCTTTTGTGTCTGGCTTTTACTCAACGTTATAGGTTATGAGAGTCATCCTCGTTGTTTATAACAATAGTTGGTTATTCTCATTGCTGTGTAGTCTTCCTTTGTATGAAAACACCACAGTTTATTCATAGCTTGTATTAGTTTTATAATCAGTTAAAAAAAAGTTTAAAAAAATTGAAGTTACAGCTCAAATTGGAGGTATTTTATAATTGAGTTTTCCCCATAATATTAGTCTGCATTTCTCTAACTTGTGAGTCTTTCTGTCCTTTTGCTTTCTCTCTTCTGAGCCTTTCTTCATTAGGATCTCCACTACAGAATGAGAGGGAAACATGAAAGGAGACCAAAGGGGCGGAAAAAATTTCCCTTCTTCCCTTCTAGGTTCTTTGGCCGGTCTAATAATCAAATTGACATAAGATAGATTAACAGGAGAAAAACAAACACATTTTGTATGTACGGGAGCCCCATAAAAATATGAGACCCAAAAGGAGCCAGGTGATTGAGGCTTATATACCCTCCTAAGCTAAGGAAAGGGGTAGTGATCTGGGGATACCAAGGGGAGGAAGGCCATTCACGAATATACAAAGGGAAGGAAGGCGAGGAACTATTTGGAAAACAAAGGCTGTCCTGTTATGCAGATAAGCTTCTTAGGTAAAAAGGTGTCTCTGGTAATAACTCTCCTTCTGCTACAGTCCCTCTTTCCAATGAGAATTTAGGTAGTTGAGGGGGAGGTAAAGAGCTTTTCTTGAATCTGCTGGGTTTTGATTGCCTTTAGCTCAAAATAATCGTCATGCCAAAGTGGCATATTTTGGGGTGACAAATTCTCCTCCCCTTCAAGATGAAACTTGAATTCCTTCATCCTGCCTCTCATTACTGCCCTGGCTCAGGATGGACCAAGGGAGTCAGCTCTCATTAACACGCCCCTCCCAGTACCATGCCGCCAGCCTTCCAGTCTCTGCTACAAGATATAATATGATAACGTCGCACTCAGTGTCTTTCTATAGTTGCAGAGTTAAATGACTCAGAACCATAACCAAGCCTATGTAATTCTGGAAGATTTTTTGGCTTCGATTTCACATATATTTATTTAGGTTTAATATAAAATGTAACTACAGAAGCAATCATAATCTTAGAGCTGAAATGACCTTCGAGACAATCTCAACCAGTTTTCACCTGGCAGGTGGTCTGCCCAGTCCACACCGTGGTGGGGGCCCAAGCTGGAATAGACTCCTGACTCACATTTGGAGGCCTGTTGCCTCCCTAAGTAAAAAGCCTTTTTGAGCCCCTTGACAAAAGCAGTTCTCTTGTTCATCTGTTTCCAGCATTTACTCTATAGCCTTCATGTTGTGAAGCATTCACTTCACAATTTGGAATTGTGTTCGGTCTTGATTCTTATTCGTAGGCATGGGCAGTATAGCCCTTCAATTTTTAAAGATTTATTCTAAATCACTAATGGGAAATTAATTGTTCTGTTACTCTCTAAAATTCAACCAGGACTCCAATTTAAGTTGGCATTCTGAGAACATATCCATATTATGTTTATTAAGGTAGTAAGTGTGTGAAGTTAACTTTTTTATGTGTTGCTTTTCAGGAGTTGAAGGTTTAGTAATGCAGGGTGACCAAGCAGTTTCACAAATGAACCATCTAGCAAATTTCAAAAGATATTGTCCCAACTCAGAGGAAGTGGCGTTTAACCCATTGCACAAAAAAGCACGATCATCTTTTCCAGGGGAAGATAATATGGTTTGTATATTGAAGTGAAAATCTTTCTTTGTTTTTCCCATTCTGCTTTATTTCTTTTTTAAAAAAATTGAGTTTAATTTCATACAGTGAAATGCACAGATCTTAAGTGTATAGTTCAATGAGTTCTGACAGATATGTATACCCACCCCCCATCAAGGTAAACAACATTTCCATCACCCCAGAAAGTTCCCTCATTCCTCTTTCCAGTAAATCCCCATTCCCCTGAACCTTGGAGAAATACCATTCTGATGTTTTTTCCATCATAGATTAGTTTTGCCTGTTCTAAAACTTCATAGGAATAGTATCATACAGTATACACTCTTGTGTCACAGTCTCTTTTCCTTAGAATCATGTTTTGGAGATTCTTCTTGTCGTAGCAATGTTTCATTCCCATTTATTGTGAGTAATATTTCATTGTATGAATATCCATAATTTGTTTATCCATTCTCCTTTAGATGGACATTTAGGTTGTTTCCAGCTATTATGAGTAAAATGGCTATGAACGTTATTATGGAACTCTCTTTGTGAACATGTTTACATTTAATTTGGGTCAATACTCAGGAGTGGAAATACTGGAGCATGTGGTAGATGAAAGTTTATAAGAAACTGCCGAACAGTTTTCTGAAGTGGTTGTACTTTTCCATTATATTCTACTCTGCTTCTTGATGTCTGAAGTTGAATAAAATAGATTATTAAACTATATATAGTTTAGCTTAACAGAAAATGCTTTTGTTTACTTACATAAGGATGAGGATAGTAATACCATGTACGTAGTAAAGGCAGTTCTCTTAACTTCTATCAGCCCCGGTATTTTCATCTTCGGGGGTAATTTTAATTGTCTACCAAGAGTCATGGTTTCTGACATAATTTTGTGAAAGCACTTTGAAAAGCAGAAAACACTATACAAGGGTAAGATGGCAACATTGTTTTCCTAATTACTAATCTATATTATAATTTCATATAATTTTTGCTGTCTAATAAGTTTATAATGCAGGGCCAAATCAGATACCTTTTAAAATGAAGGCATTGATGACTACTTGGTACGTTTATATTAAAATTATTCTTATACTCCATAATTCATCCTTAGAACAAAGAGTTATTATAATTAAATGTAATGGTTAATTGCTGTCTATTTGCTTATTTATACCCTGTTTTATTCCAAAAAAGGATTTAAGGTGACGTAGAGATTAATTTATTAAGAAAAATAGGTAGTTTAAGTGTTTCCTATTTTGTCCACAGAGTGGCGCTGTTGGATTATTTGAAAATCAAAAGCCATGTAACATTTGGTTCTTTGTTCCTGGTTAGAAACATTTGCTTTTAAAGCAGTTCTGGTGCCAGATTACTGGAAGACTAGTCTTTCTACCCTAAAGTACATAGCGGGTTAAGCTTGATGGAAAACAGTGTCTTAAGTGTAGGTGGGTGACTGAGAAAACAGTTCTGCTAGTACCTCTTTTCATGTTGTTGTAGTATTTACAATGAGCAGAAGTCCTTTAGGCCTTGGGTGCTTCTCGAAAGGGAAATTGAAGTCCTGAACTTTTCTTTCAGTTCTTTCTTTCATATTTCCTTTTGGTTTATTAATAAATCTTCCCTAGGCAAGAACATGAATACCTGATTGTGAAGAAGGTGGAAGTGTCATTTAATGAACGCATATCAGACTGAATACGTAATATTAGTTGCTAATTGCCAAACGTATTCACACTATCATAAAATGATTTAAATTCTTTTTCAGCCTTCATATGCTGCAGAGTTACTCTGAACTTGTGAGCTCAAGGAAATATTTCTCTCTCATGAATTTGTATGCTTCCTTAACAATGAGCACTTAATAGGACAATGAACACTTAACCATTTTATTTTCCTCTTTTCCTTATCTATTAGGAAATTCACAGCACTTTTATACCCTGTTTCAGTAGCTTTTCTAATTTTTGAAATCATTTTAGATTTACAGAAAAGTTGCAAAAATATTACAGAGAGTTCTCGTGTATACACTTCACACAACTTCCCTTAACGTTAACTTACCTGTATAACTTAAAATTATGGTAACTGTATAACCACAGTACAGTTTTCAAAACCGGGATATTAACATTGGTACCGTACGTTAGCTAAACTGCAGTCCATGTTTGAATTTCACCATTCCCCCTCCCCCATGTCCTGTTTCTGTTCCAGGATCCAGTCCAGTATCCCACATTGAACTGAGTTGTGTCTCCTTAGTTTCTTCTACTCTGTGACACTTTCTCTTTCTTTCTTTGTCTTTCATGACCTTGACATTTTTGATGAGTGTACTGATCACTTATTTTGTAATATGTCTCTCAATTTTGGTATGTCTGATACTTTTCTGTTGAATAGATTGAGATTGTACGTTTTTGGCAAGAACACCACACAAACGATGTTGTCTCCTCATTGAATCATATCAGGAGTACATGTTGTCTATATATCTTTTACTGGTGATGTTAACATTGATCACTTGGTTAACATGGTGTCTTCTGGATTTTTCCACTGTAAAGCTACTATTTTTCCCTTTGTAATTAATAAATATCTTGGGTGCGAGGGTACTTTGAGACTATGCTAATATCCTGTTTCTCCTAAACTTTTTGCCCACTGAGTTGAGTTAGCTCATGGATTTTACCTGCAACATTCACTACTGTGGTGTTTGCCTAATGGTGACTCTCTATTGCCCTCATTTCTTTGTATGTATTAATTGGAATTTATTTGTGAGGAAGAGCTGTCCTTTCTCCTCCATTATTTATTCAGTTATATATTTTATATCAATATGGACTCATGGGCATTTATTATATTATATGAGTTGTAATTCAATAGTATAATTTTATTGATCAAATTTTTTAGCTTTGGCTATTGGGAGCTCCTTCCAGTTGGCTCCTGTGGCCTTTTGACATGCCCCCACATTTTTTGAGCACTTCTTTATTTTCTGACATCACAAGATGTTCTGGATTCATTTATACTTTCCCTGCCCCAGCCATGGAATTCACCTATCTCCAAGGAGCCCTGGTTCCTTTTACTGGAGAGTGGTATTTAGAAACCAAGATCTGGACACTGGGAGTGTTCATTGCTACTCTTGTGTCATTGATCTTAAGCCGTCTTAGTGGACCAAGCTAGGAAATAAATGTATGTATACTAATCCATGCATACACATAAATCTATATTTTTATATATGGCTTTATGTATATTATAAACTATGTGTTCATACTGATATTCAGTAGCTTTCCTTAAACTTAGGTTCTTATATGATAACTTCTTTCCTTACCCCCCTTTTTAATCAGCTCTTATCTTTTTCATTCTCATATGAATGTGGGTTTTGGTTTTATTTTATGTCTGCTTTATGTTATAAGACTTCTGAAATCCTTTTGGAATGTAGGTGAAAAAGAAAAACAATTCAAATCGATAAATATATAAAGTGTTATTTTTTCTAGTGCTTAAATTGGCTCTTAGGGTTATTAAGCATTGACTATTTTTATTATATTAACAGGCGAGCAATGCATCTGAGGTTTTCTATGCTGAAAATCATCAAAACCGACTTATGGAAGTGCAACAGTGTTGCGAGGTATCAAAGTTCTGTCTCTTAAATGTAGTTTTCCAAAATATTGAGCTAAAATTTTTTTTACCTCATTTAATGTCATTGTACTATTAATAGAAATTTTGTTATGCCAAGTTCTGTATGATTATCACTCAATTGTGATGCATGAAAAAATTTCTAGTTAGAACAGATTCCCTAGGTGAAAAACTTGAGATAAAAATATGGCTTTTCTAGCTTTAAACAACAACAACAGCAACAGCAGCCCATAACTGGTCAAATGTAGTTAAGTCTCTTTCATCTAGATTGTTCAATATTTAATTTCTCCAACATACTCTTTTAAGGAAATTGGCTGATTTGGATGAAATTTATGATGTGCCTAAATGCATATCAAGATATCTCAATTGAAACAAAATGGCAGCCCACTGCTGTTCTTTAAAGAGTGTATCTTGCAGAGTTTTGAGGGGATTTTGTAAAAATTAGCATGTTGGTAGAGATTGATAGAAGTATGTAATTATCAAGGATTTTGTGAGCTGCATACCCTAGAGCTAATGATGTTTATAAAAAATAAATGTCTTAACATACAAAGTTTCTTGAATAAAATGAGCTAGCATACTTTGAAAAGTAAAAAATGTTTATGTGAGTCTTTATCATTATCATCATAGAGAACAGAAGTGGAATGCTTAAAGGGAACATATCAAGTCTTCTGGGGAAGGATGTATGGAGGGTGGGATGCCGGGGGGAGGGAGGGGGTTCTGATTGTGAGCAGGGCTATCCCTGGCCTGCCTTACATAGGCATCAACGACGACCTAGGTTGACACTGCTTTGCCAGGGCCTTCTGAGCAATTGTACAGGTGTGGTGAGATATAGCATCTACGATAAGAAATGTCCAGGTTCCAAAGTTACCCCCCTGAAATGGGCCCTGAGGGCTCCTCTTCGTTTCTGCTCATGTGCTAGCTCTCTGCTTTCTTCAACTCCTTCCCTTACCAGTCTAGACCACATGGTGCAGCACTTGCATTTTTCCTTTTTTTGTCCTTGCCCAGCATCCTCTTCAGTAAAACTCTGTCCAGGCTGTGAAGCAGAGGGGAGGACTTCTGCTGGGACCCGTCCACAGCCCTATAATCCTTCAATAGCTCTCTAGTCAGCTCTCTCCCTCATCCCCCAGGAGCTCCAGGCACCCCAATCCTTGCCTCTTATTTCATGGAGTAAATGGAGGGCATAGAGCAGAAATCCCCTCCAAGTCGTGATTCCTCTCCTCATAGCAAACAAATTTGCCTGGATCCACCCCTCTGCTGACTTCCTTCTCGAGCATTCGAATGGGAGAGGTGTCTTCCTTTGTAAGGCTAACACCTTTGCAGGTTTCTGCACCTGACCCTCTTTCCCTGAGCATTCGAATGGGAGAGGTGTCTTCCTTTGTAAGGCTAACACCTTTGCAGGTTTCTGCACCTGACCCTCTTTCCCTGTGCTCAGACACCTCCCTTCACGGGTCATCCCTCTCTCTCCTATATCTTCAGCTTCTGTCTCTATTGCTTTCAGCATATTCTCCCACAGTTTAAAAAAATCTCTTCTTTTCGCCTCCCATCCCTCTTTAGCTGTCATTCTTTCTCTTTCCTTCTCCTTAATAACCCAGCTCTTTGAAAATCATTTATATTCACTGTCTAAACATCTGACTTCCTGTTTTTATCTCTCTTTTTTAATCATAAAAGTAAGACATATGCACATAGTTCAAAGAAAAGTTAAACAGTAGACAGTGGGCTTCAATGAAATAAGGAAGTGCCCACCCTTTTTCTCTTCACCCTCAGCTCTATACTTTGGAGGTAACCACTTTTAATAGTCTTTACTTTAAATTCTTCTTGTGGTTTCTGCCATTATCTAAATAATATGCCTATACTCTATTTCTTTTGGTGTCAACTTTCAGTGTTAACTGTTAACTTTACCACTATGAAAGATGAGGAATTTAGCTCTTTCATCTTCCCCAAGTTGTAATTAGTTATGCTATTATTTGTAGTTCTTTATTGCTTACTGTTAGTTTTTACTAATGAACTTCTATTACCTGTTCTATTAGCTTTAGACAGCAGTCGTGCTCCATCGCATAAGAATTAGAAATTAGCAATCCACACACTATCTTCTACTTGTCTTCCTTCCAACTCCCGTTTCTCACATTCCTAACACCAGCAAAGTTTATAAATTCGGCTCTGTAAACTGTCAATAAGCCTTCCATGTTTTGGATGTAGGTTATTTCTAAAAATCAAAAAGAATCAGTGCTTACAATAGTAGGATTTTGTAAACATTATTTTCTATGGAACCAAGTAATGTCATTGGCCTCTCACAGGGCAAGAAATAGAATCTTACGTTGCTGATTCTCTACTGATCAGTGTCCTGAGCATCAAGGTCAATGGATTCTCTCCTGTCTTCTAGCAGCACTCAAAATCACGTCCGATTCTACTTAGTTTTCTATTTGGATTATGGCTTTACTTGTCTAAACATTTTCTTATGTAGGAGATTTTTTTCTCTTGGAATTTCTGCTGACCTTTTATTTATTTAATTTTGTTAAAAGAAGAAATACACCTTTTTCATTCCTTCACTGGGATTTTGAAGCTTCAGCTTCATATGGAATGGGATCTACTTTCTTCTTAAAGTCACTTTTACACAAATCCTTCCTGTTCTAACTTGAACCAATTACTTTATAGACACAAGTGTCACCTCAGTACTTCTTTCGGTGGCCTGCTGTTTCTTGGAGCCCATGGCTTCCTCATCTTGATTCCCTCTGGTTTTCTTTTTCATTTTCCCTGAGTAACTACCCCTTAAACATTTTTTTCCCCAGAAATGTGCATATGAGTTAAATTTCCAGAGTCTTTGCATATCTGAAATTGTCTTTGCGTCCTTTATATATCTTATGTCCCACATTTGTCCCTCACACTGAGTATGGAATTCTATGTTCAAAATTACTTTCCCATAGAAATTCTATTCTAGCGTCCAGTGTTCTTGAGAAGTCTGTTAGTATTATGATTCTGTATAGGTGAAATTTTTTCTCTGTCTTTGGAAACTTTTAGAATCTTTTCTTTATCCCTTTTCCATATATCCTGCTTAGCCCTACATGGGCCCTTTCAATTTGAAGATTTGTGTCATTCTTTAGCTCTGATAGAATTTTTTCTTCATTTCCTCCTTTCCATGTACTCTGTTCCCTCTATCTGGAATGACTTTTAGTTGGATGTGACAACTCCTATATCATCCATGTTGCTTAATGTTCATCTCATTTTCTGGATCTTTGACCTGTGTACAGTGTTCTGGGTAATACCCTTGACTTTATCTTCCTGATGTTCTATTGATTTTTTTTTTGGTAGAGTCAATCATATTTATAATTTTCAGTAATTTGTTCTTATTTTCTGATTGCCACTATTTTATAGTGTTATATTCTTGTTTTATGGATGTGTGAAATCAACCCGAATAATCTCTTCAAGCATACTATTTGGATTATTAAAAGTGTTCTTCTTCTGGGGCTGCCTGGTGGCGCAGCAGTTAAGTGCACGCGCTCCGCTGTGGCTGCCTGGGGTTCGCAGGTTCAGATCCTGGGTGCGCACTGACGCACCGCTTGTTAAGCCATGCTGTGGCGGCGTCCCATATAAAGTAGAGGAAGATGGGCACGGATGTTAGCCCAGGGCCAGTCTTCCTCAGCAAAAAGAGGAGGATTGGCAGATGTTAGCTCAGGGCTAGTCCTCCTCACACACACACACACACACAAAAAGTGTTCTTCTGTTTTTGAAACTACATCTTTCTCTTCTAAGTTCATTTGTACTATCGATTGGTCACTCTCTGCTCAGTCTAAACCTACCTGAATGATTTCCTCTTCACCAAAGGTTTGATTCAGTACAGTTCCGACTCTCAAATCTGTCTTACCCTATGCTGCTCTCCCCAGAATCATGTTTGTATCTAGCCGCCTGCTGGAGAACTCTACATAATGTGCAAAAAATTATCTTTTCCATATTCTCTCTCTCAGGTTAACTACCATCATCTCCTTAATTGTTTAAGCCAGAAATTCAGACATTGTCCTTGATTAGTTCCTTCCCCTCTCCCCCATTTACCAAGTCCTGATGATTCTCTCTTCTTAATATCACTCAAAACAGTTTTTTCCATCCTAACCAACACGACCTTGATCCAGACCCTCATCATTTTTCATTTTGAACTTTTCTAAAAATGAGTCTGCCTCGTGTCTTTCCCACGCTTGAGTTTCTATTGCCTTCAGGGTAAAAATCTAAATATGGTACTACTTGCCTCCCCAGCCTCCTTTCCCAACACTTTTTCCTCTAAGTCTCATGCTTTACTCTAAACTAGAAATAGTTCTCTAAATATATTATGATTATTCATGTTCTGGCATTTTTGAATATGCTGTTCCTTCTGCCCTGTATGCCCTTCCATGCATCTTCACCTGGAGAACAATTTCTCATCTTTTAATTCTCAACACAGACATATCCTTCTCTGAAAAGCCTGCCATAACTGCCAGCCTGGGTTAGGTACCCTTTTTCTGTGCACATTTAGCCTCCTGTTCTTACTTGTGTTATGGCACTGGTAATAATAGTGATAATAGACAATTGAGCACTATTGGACCAGTCATCGTGCAGTATTGTTATTATTGTGTTAGTATTAACATAATATTATAGCACCTTGCTTTGTCCTCAAGAGAACTCTGAGAGAGGTTTTCACAATCTATTGAGAGATTGAAGCACAGAGAAGTTAAGTAACTTGCCCAAGGTCACAGAGCTAATAAGTGGCAGAACTCTAGTATTTGAACCCAACTTCATTCCCCTAGAGCCTCTGCTGTTTACCTCAGTGCTAGAGGCCAGTGGGTCTCACACTTGATCGTGCCTCAGAATCATCTGGAGGGCTTGTGAAAACACGGATCTCGGCCCCCACTCTCCGAGTTCCCGAGTCAGTAGGTGATATTGATGCCGCTGGTCCACAGACCACACTTTGAGAACCACTGCTCCAGCCTGCTAATCCCTTTCTCTATTGGGATCGTCTCTTTACTTGTCTCTCTCTCCAGCTAAAATGGGAGTTCCTTAGGGCAGGAGCTGGCTTTTTTTGTGGTTTGTTGTTGTTTTTTTTAAGATCTATGTTCCCAGCATCTAGCAAAGTAGTTCTGACAGGTGGTGGGCCCTCAATGAGTGTTTATTTGAATGCATGAGTGAGGAAATGGTTCTGGCCTCTTATTTAAGTGTATCTTCTGCCCGAATGAAATTTCTGTGTATTTCAAGAATTCTCAGGTTTTATCAGTCACACAGCTGATTGGCATGCAGGGGACATATACTCAAAGGTTTTGTAAGGTTCATTGTTGATTGCATGATTTTAAAATACTTTGAAGCCGGAAGTCACATGTGTTCTGTTTGGCTCATTGTTCTTTCCCGAGTGGAACGCTCACTGCCTGTTAGTTCAATGCCATCATCATATGGAAAGAGGCTCTTTGGCCTTTTAGCAGATTTGAAAATTTCTTTCCTAAAATGGCACCTTCCTTGATGTAAAATGACTCCATCATAAGTGTGATGGCTTATAGGAATTGTGGGACATTGACTTTCCAGTAGTAAAGCTTCTTAAAATGCTAGAATGACATGGAGTGGTTGAGGAGGAGGTGGGGGCTCCTCACCTCAGCCAGCTCGGCTCTATGTCACCTACAGCCAGGCATCAAGTGGAAAATGAGACGTTTTTGACGGCTTGAGAACTTTGTTTCTAGCAGTAGAATTTGGCTTATTGATCTTTTTATATGTTACTTTTCATTTGAAATAGGAACTACTAAAATATTTTTTTACTATAATAGGATTTACGTGAACTTATTGAAAACACGAATAGACAGGTGAACCACCTTTATGGAATCATTTCAAAAGGTCAACATCCTTGGGAGAAACCATTATCATTCAACTGCGTAAGTGTTATAAAAACATTTTTACTTCTTCGATAAACCTCTAGTTCCTAAAGATGCCAATCAGTTAGAAGTGAGTGAGAACTAATAACTCTGTGAGATTGCAAGGCTGATCTAGAATTACTTTAGCAGCCCCTAGAAGACTAAACCTCTGTGGGAAGAATGCTGAAGTTTAGGCTTGAGAAATTATGACACTGAATATTTTTATGTTTGTAACCATAACGTATAAAATGCAATCAAAATGTAGGGTTGAAGAGGAATAAAAATCATATAATAAAAATTCAGCATTTGTCTTTAATTGTGGAAAACGATATTGCAGGGAAAATAGGTATTCATGCTTTCACACACTTTTTAATTCTCAGTTTCACTCACAGGTGATTTATACTGGGTTTGTGTCATTTTAGAGGTCAACTGGATTTACACAAAAAAGTTTTGATTGTATACTTCATGGAGAAATTAAAGTGCAGGAACCAGAGAAGAGAGCTTAACCCATTCTGTTCTCTTACCTGGACAGGGAGATGGCAGCCCGTCTTTACCAGCGGAAAGACAGGAAAGCTGTGTCCAGACCAGCCCTGAGGGCACATCGCTTCAGTCAACAGCACTCCCGGAAGTGCAGCAGCTGGGCCTCTGGGATAGTTCACTTCCCAAAATCGTCTCTGTACATTCGTTACAGCCGTTTTACACACCAGGCGGCCCAGTACCTGGTCTCTCTGTCCTCTCCTGCCCTGTGGGTGAAGGTGCTGAAACTACCAACAGTGTTACCTCGTCTGCCCAGCCAACTCTGGCAGTACCTACAGCAGTTCTGCCACAAGGAGAACCCAGTCTGGCCAACATCCCTGAAATAATGAAATATGCAATTTTGCTGGGAAATAACAGCATAGGTCCAGACACTGTCTCGTCATCTCTCGGCATCCCTCCCAATTTTGGTGAGTTTGAAGTGTCACATGTTATAAATAGCATCCTCTAATCTAGATTAAAAAGCATCCTTAATGCAAACTAGCAAGAACTATTCTTTTTAATTAAAAGTTTTATATTGAGATAATTGTAGAGTCATAAGGGGTTGTAAGAAATAATACAGAATGATACCCTTTACCCAGTTTCCCCCGATGGTAGCATCTTGCAAAACTATAGTAAAATATCACCACCAGGATATTGATGTTGATATAATCCACGGATCTTATCCAGCTGTCCTCAGTTTGACTTGTATTCATTTGTGTGTCTGTGCATCTAGTTCTATGTGATTTTATTACGTGAGAAGGTTTGTATGTCCACCACCAGAGTCAAGGTACAGAACATTTTCATCACCACAAGGATCACTTGTGTTGTCCTTTTATAACCACACTCATCACCCTCTGGTGGCCCTGCCCTCCCCATTCCCCTGTCCCTAACTCTTGGCAACCAGTGATCTATTCTTCATCTCTAGAACTTTGTCACTTCATCATTGTTATATAGTCGGATGCGTATAGGATGTAACCTTTTGATATTGGCTTTTTTCACTCAACTTAAGTCCCTAATGGCAACCAAGTTGTTGCATGTGTCTCTAGTTCCTTCCTTTTTATTGCTGAGTACTATTCCATGGTATAGATGTGCCATAGTTTAACTGTTCATCTGTTGAAGAAAATTTTACATTTTTTTTCCAGTTTTTGACTCTTAGGAGTAAGGCTGCTGTGAATATTCATGTACAGGTTTTTGTGTAAATAGAAGTTTTCATTTCTCTGACATGAATACCCAAGAGTGCAATTGCTGGTTATAGGTTGATTGCATCTTTAGTTTTATGAGAAACTACCTGTTTTCTAGTGTAGCTATACCATTTTGCATTCCTGCCAGCTATGTATGAGTGATCCGGTTTCTCTGCATCCGTATTTCTGCTCTTTCCATTGTTCTTTCTTTCTTCTAATGTTTCATGATTCCGTCTTTCATCATACTTTTTCTGATAGGTTTTCCCTTAGTCTTTCTTTAAGAATGAGTCTGCTGGGGACAAAATCTTTTAGTTTTCTTTTGTGTGAGAATGTCTTTATTTCCCCCTTCTTTCCTGAAGGATAGTTTCACCCAGTATAGAATTTGCGGATGAGAGTTCTTGTATTATAGCTCTTGAAAACTTTTTATTTATAGAAATGCCAGGAATAGGAGAAACCAGCTTTGAATCAATCAACAGCACTGAATCAATATATTACCCAACTTCATTGGGAAATGACAGTGGCCAAGATACTGCCTCTTCATCTGACTTCATCCTTCCCAATTTTGGTGAGTTTGAAATGACACATATTACAAATAGCACTGTTTAATCTAGATCCAACATCCTTAATGCAAGTCAGTGGTAGCTCTTTTTTTAATTAAGCTTTTTATTTTGAGATACTTTTAGATTCACATGTAGTTGTAAGAAATTATACAGAGATCCCATTTGTGCTTTACCCATTTTCCCCAACGATAACATCTTGCAAAACTATAGTAAAATATTACTCAGGATACTGACATTGATTAAATCCACATTTGTGTGTGTGTGTGTGTGTGTGTGTGTGTGTGTGTATTTGGTTCTGTGCAATTTTATTCCATGAGTTGGTGTAACTGTCCACCACCACAGTTGTGATACAGAACACTTCTGTCATCACCACAAGGACCCTTCATCTTGCCCTTTTATACCACAGCCACCTCCCTCTGGTCACCCTTTCCTCCCACCCTGCCCCATCCTAACCCCTGGCAAGCAATGAATTCATCTCCCTTTCTATAATTTTGTCACTTGAATATTGTTATTTAAATGGAATAGAATACTATATAACCTTTTGGGCATGGCTTTTTTTCACTAAAATTAATTTCCTGGAGATTCATACCAATTTTGCATGTACCAATAGTTCTTTCCTTTGTATTATTGAGTACTATTCCATCGTATGGATGTACAACTGTTTATCTGTTTACCCTTTGAAAGACACCTGGGATATTTGCAATTTTTGGCTATATCAGGTTAAGCTCTATGAACAGTCATGTACCAGTTTTTGTGTAAACATAAGTTTACGTTTCTTTTATTATTATTATTATTTTTTTTTTGTGAGGAAGATCAGCCCTGAGCTAACATCCATGCTAATCCTCCTCTTTTTGCTGAGGAAGACCGGCTCTGAGCTAACATCTATTGCCAATACTCCTCCTTTTTTTCCCCCAAAGCCCCGGTAGATAGTTGTATGTCACACTTGCACATCCTTCTAGTTGCTGCATGTGGGACACGGCCTCAGCATGGCCGGAGAAGCGGTGTGTCAGTGCGTGCCCAGGATCTGAACCCGGCTGCCAGTAGCAGAGTGCGCGCACTTAACCGCTAAACCATGGGGCCGGCCCCTACATTTCTTTTAGATGAATGCCCAAGAGGGCAATTCTGGGTCATATTGTAATTCCATGTTTAGTTTTATAAGAAACTGCTAAAATATTTTTTCAGAAGAGCTGCACCATTTTACCTTCCACCCATAATATATAAGTGATACAATTTCTCTGCATGCATATTTCTTCTCTTTCCATTGTTCGTTCTTCTTGCTGCTCAAAGATCCATTCTTTCATCATATCCTTTCTGTTTGAAGATTTTCCTTTAGCCTGTCTTTAAGGGTATGTCTGTAAGGGACAAGTTCTTTTAGTTTTAGAGAGTGGCTTTTAGTTTTCCTTCATGTAAGAGCATCTTTATTTCCCATAGATTAATGAAGGATAGTTTCGCTACATATAAAATTAATGGTTGAGAGTTCTTTTCTTAAGCACTTAAAAAATGTTCTTCCTATATATATGCCAGAAACAGCAGAAACCAGCCTGGAAAACAACCTTGAGAAAATGAATTACCCAACTTTATTGGGAAATGACAATGGCCAGTGTTCTTCCTCTTCATCTGTCAGTCTCCCACCCGGTTTTGGTGAGTTTCACTTGCTACATATTACAAGTAGCACTATTTAACCTAGATGCATCAACATCCTTAGTGCAAGCTAGCGGTAGCTCATTTTTTTAAATTAAACTTTTTATTTTGAAATAATTTTAGATTCACATATATGTGTAGAAAACGATGTAAAGAGATCCCTTTTGCACTTTACTCTTTTCTCCCAATGATAGCATCTTGTAAAACGTCACAACAAAACTATAGTAAAACATCACAATTGACAATGATATAATACACAGATGTTATTGAGATACCCCCAGTTTTACTTGTAGTAATTTATGTGTATTTATATTTATTTCTATCTAATTTTGTCACAAGAGTAGGTTTGATATCCACCACCACAGTCAAAATACAGAACATTTCCATCACCGTAAGGATGCCTCACCTTGCCCTTTTATAACCACACCAACCTCTCTCAGGTCCCTGTTTCCTTCTCCACTGTCCGTTCCCTAACCCCTGGCAAACCCTGGTCTCTATAATTTTGTCACTTCAAGAGTGTTACATAAAGGGAATCTTATGGTATGTAACCTTTGAGGATTGTCTTTTTTTTTCACTCAGCATAATTCCCTGAAGATTCTTCCAGGTTGTTGCATGTATCAATACTTCCTCCCTATTTATTGATGAATAGTTTTCCATGGTTTCAATATGCAATAGTTGTTTTTAACCATTCACCCATTGAAGGACATTAGTTCTTTTTTTTTCCAGTTTTTGGTATTAGGAGTTAAGCTGCTATGAACATCCATGTACTGGTTTTTGTATAAACATAAGTTTTTATTTCTCTGTCATGAATGCCAAGAGTGCAATTGTTGAGTCTTATGGTAATAGCATGTTTAGTTTTATAAGAAACTGTCAAACAGTTTTCCAGAGAGGCTGTACCATTTTTCATTCTCACTAGCAATGTATGGGTGATCCAGTTTCTCCTCATCCATATTTCTGTTCTTTCCATTGTTCTTTCTTCCTTCTTGATGCTCCAAATTTCCTTCTTTCATCATATCCTTTCTGTTTGAAGATTTTCCTTTAGCCTTTCTATATGGGTAAGTCTGCTAGGGACAAATTCTTTTGGTTTTCCTTTGTTTCAGAATGTCTTTATTTCATCTTTTTCCTGAAGGATAGTTTCGCCTTAGGATTCACTGTTGAGAGTTCTTTTCTTTCAGCACCTGAAAAACTCATACTTATAGAAATGCCAGGAAAAGAAGAAACTGGCCTGGAAAACAGCTCTCAGACAGTGTATTACCCAGCTTTGGTGGGAAGTATCGGTGGTCCAGATACTGGCTCTTCATCTCTCTCCCTGCCACCTGATTCTGGTGAGTTTGAAATGATACATATTTTAAGTAGCACTGTTTAATCTAGATCCATCAACATCCTTAATACAAGCCAGTTGCAGCTCTTTCTTTAACTTTTTATTTTGATGTAATTTAAAATTCACATGCAGTTGTAAGAAATAATACAGAGAGATCCCATTTATGCTTTACCTATTTTCCTCGATGATAACAGCTTGCAAAACTGTAGTGTGGTGTCACATCTGGATATTGACATTGATACAATCCACAGATGTTATTGACTTGCCTCCAGTTTTATTTGTATCTGTGTGTGTGTGTGTACACGTTCATGTGTGTAATTAGCACTATGCAATTTTATCACATGAGTAGGTTTGCATGTCCACCACCACAGTCAAGGTAGAGGCCATTTCCATCACTCAAAGATCCCTTGTTATTGCCCTTTTACAACCACACCCACCCTCCCTTCCCGCAAGATCTATCCCTGACACTTGGCTACCATTGAGCTCTTCTTTGTTTCTATAATTTTGTCTCTTCAGATTGTTATATAAGTGGAATCATACCCTATATAACCTTTTGGGATTAGCTTTTTCACTCAGCTTAATTCCCTAAAGATTCATCCAGTTTGTTGCATATATCAATAGTTTATTACTATTATTCCTGAATAGTATTCCGTGCTATGGCTATACTACATTTTGTTTAACTGTTCACCTGTTGAAGGACCTCTGGGTTTCTTTCAGTTTTTGGCTATTAGGAGTAAAGCAGCTATAAATATTCATATATACATTTTTGTGTAAATATGAGTTTTCATTTCTCAATAGGTCCTTTCTATCGATGAAGAGTTTTCCATGATATAGATATGCAGCAGTTTTTTTTTAAAAAAACATTCACACATTGAAGGACATCTGTTTTTTTCTTTCCAAGTTTCTGGATACTGCAAGTAAAGCTGCTATGAACATTCATGTACTGATTTTTGTGTAAATATAGGTTTTCATTTCTCTGTCATGAATGCCAAGAGTGCAATTGCTTGATCTTATGGTAATAGCATGTTTAGCTTTATAAGAAACTGCCAAACAGTTTTCCAGAGAGGCTGTACCATTTTACATTCCCAACAGCTATGTATGGGTGATCCAGTTTCTCCCCATCCATATTTCTGATATTTCCATTGTTATTTCTTCCTTCCTGATACTCCAGGATTCCATCTTTCATAATATCCTTTCTGTTTAAAGATTTCCCTTTAGCTATTTTTTTTATTGAGTTTACACTGGTTTATAACATTATATAAAAATCAGGTGTACATCATTATATTTCTGCTTCTGTGTAGACTACATAGTGTTCACCACCCAAAGTCTGGTCACCATCCGTCACTGTACACATGTGCCCTTTTACCCCTTTCACCCTCCCCCCTTCCCCTCTGGTAACCACCAAACTATTCTCTGTGTCTATGTGTTTGTTGTTGTTTTTATATTCTACATATGAGTGAAATCACATGGTATTTGGCTTTCTCCGTCTGGCTGATTTCGCTTAGCATAATACCCTCAATCCTTTAGCTGTTTTTTAAGGATAACTCTGCTAGGGACAATTTTTAAAAAAATTTTCCTTTGTGTCAGAATGTTTTTATTTCCCCTTCTTTCCTGAAGGATAATCTCACCCAGTATAGAATTCACAGCTGAGAGTTCTTGTCTTTCAGCAGCTGAAAAAATTATGCTTATAGAAATGCCAGGAAAAGCAGAAACCAGCCTGGAAAACAGCTCTCAAACAGTGTATTACCCAACTTCACTGGGAAATGACAGTGGCCCAGATACTGCTGCTTCATCTTGCTCCATCCCACCCAATTTTGGTGAGTTTGAAATGATACATATGTCAAGTAGCACTGTTTAATCTAGATCCATCAGCATCCTTAATGTGAGCTAGTGGTAGCTCTTTTTTAAATTAAACTTTCAATTTTGTGGTAATTTAAGACACACACGTAGTTGTAAGAAATAATACAGAGAGATACCGTTTATGCTTTACCCATTTCTCCCAACAATAACATCTTGCAAAACTATAATAGAACATCACACAGGACATTGACATTGATAAAATCCCTAGTTTAATTGTATTGTATCTCCCTAGTTTAATTGTATTGATTTGTGTGCATGTGTTTAGTTTTATTTGATTTTATCACATGAGTAGGTTTGACGTCCACCATCACAGTCAAGATATAGAACATTTCCATCACCATAAGGATGCCTCATCTTGCCCTTTTGTAACCACATCCATCTCAGCATAATTCCCTGAAGATTTATCTGACTTGTTGCGTGTATCACTAGTGTATATTTTTATTCCTGAGTATTATTCCATGGTATGGATGTACCACGGTTTGTGTATTGGTTCACTGTTGAAGAACTAGATTTTTTCCAATTTTCGGTATTACGAGTAAAATTGCTCTGACTGTTCATGTATAGGTTTTTGTGTAAACATGAGTTTTGATTTCTCTTAGATAAATGCCCAAGAGTACAAATGCTTGGTTGTATAGTAATTGCATGTTTGGTTTTATAAGAAACTGCCAAACAGTTGTCCAGAGAGGCTGTACCATTTTACTTTCCTACCATCAATGTGTGAGTGATCCAGTTTCTCTGCATCCATATTTCTGCTGCTTTCATTGTTCTTTCTTCCTTTTTTATGCTCCAAGATTTGTTCTTTCATCATTCTTTTCTTTCTTTTTTTTTAAATGAATGTTATTACTGTTGTGTACAGACAGCCTTCTTTCTTTTTATTTATTTATTTATTTTTTCCCCCAAAGCCCCAGTAGAGAGTTGTATGTCACAGCTGCACATCCTTCTAGTTGCTGTATGTGGGATGCGGCCTCAGCATGGCCGGAGAAGCAGTGCGTTGGTGCGCGCCTGGGATCCGAACCCGGGCCGCCAGCAGCGGAGCACGTGCACTTAACTGCTAAGCCACGGGGCCGGCCCTCATCATTCTTTTCTGATAGAAGATTTTCTTTTTTTGTTGTTGTTGTGAGGAGATCAGCCCTGTGCTAACATCTGCCAATCCTCCTCTTTTTTTTTGCTGAGGAAGACTGGCCCTGGGCTAACATCCGTGCCCATCTTCCTCCACTTTATATGGGACACCGCCGCAGCATAGCTTGCCAAGCAGTGTGTCGGTGCATGCCCGGGATCCGAACTGGCGAACCCCGGGCCACCGCAGCGGAGCACGCGCACTTAACCGCTTGCACCACCAGGCCGGTCCCTAGAAGATTTTCCTTTAGCTATTCTCAAGTGTAAGTCAACTAGTGACAAATACTTTTAGCTTTTCTTCATGTGAGAATGTCTTTATTCCGCCCCCCCCATTTTTTTTAACAATTTAGATGTTCATTTCTGTTTTTCAGTTTTATTGAGGTATAATTGACAAATAAAATTGTAAGATGTTTAAAGTGTACAATGTGGCAATTTGATATATGTATACATTGTGAAAAGATTCCATCAATTAACACATCCAGCACCTCACATATTTACCTTTTTATTTCTTAGAGGTGAGAATGCTTAAGTTCTACTCTCTCAGAAAATTTCAACTATACAATACAGTGTTATCAACTATAGTCACCATGTTATACGTTAGATCCTCAGACCTTATTCATCTTCTAGTTGCAAGTTTGTACCCTTTTACCAACTTCTCCCTGTTTTCCCCACTCCCCAGCCCCTGGCAACCATCAGTCTACTCTCTGTTTCTATGAGCTCGACGTTTTTTTTTTTTTGAGATTCCATATATAAGTGAGATCATGCAGTATTTGTCTTTCTCTGTCTGGCTTGTTTCACTTGGCATAATGCCCTCCGAGTCCATTCATGTGGTTGCGAATCTGCTTCATTCTTTTTTTTTTTTTTTTTTTTAAAGATTTTATTTATTTATTTTTCCCCCCAAAGCCCCAGTAGATAGTTGTGTGTCATAGCCGCACATCCCTCTAGTTGCTGTATGTGGGACGCGGCCCCAGCATGGCCGGAGAAGCAGCGCGTCGGTGCGAGCCCGGGATCCGAACCTGGGTCACCAGCAGTGGAGCGCGCTCACTTAACCACTAAGCCACGGGGCCGGCCCGATCTGCTTCATTCTTGAAGGATAATTTTGCCTGATATAGAATTCATGGTTGAGATTTCGTGTCTCTCAGTACTTGAAAATATTTTATTTATAGAAATGTTGGTAAAAGCTCAAACCAGCCTGGAAAAGAGCTCTGAGACAACAAATTATCCACTTTTATTGGAAAACAACAGTGGCCAAGACATTCCCTCATGTTGCTACATTCCTCCAAATTTTGGTGAGTTTGAAATGATACTTATGACATGTAGCATATTTACTCTAGATTCCTCAACATCCTTAGGGCAAGACAATGGTAGCTTTTTCTAATTAAAGTTTTTATTTTCAGAAAAATTTAGCTGCACATGCAGTTGTAATAAATAATACAGAGAGATCCTGTGTTCCCATTTCCCAGTTTTCCCCAATGGTAGCATCTTGCAAAAGGATAGAAAATTATCACAACCAAAATACTAACATGATACCATTCACAGATATTATTGAGATGTCCCCAGTTTCACTTGTATTAGTTTGTGTGTGTGTATTTAGGTTGATATAATTTTATCATATGTGCAGGTTTACGTATCCTCTACCACAGGCAATCCCCAAAACAGTTCCATCACTACCATGATCTCTCATACTGCTCTTTTATAACCACATCCACCTCTCTCCAGTTGGCATTTCCCCCCCCACCCCGACACCCTGCCCTGTCTCTGACTGCTGGCAACCATGAATCTGTTCTCCAGATCTATAATTTGTGCCTTCAGCATTGTTATATAAATGGAATCATGTGGTGTTTGAGATTGGCTTCTTTCTCTCTGTGTAATTCTCTGGAGACTCATTCACATTGTTGTGTGTATCAGTTAGTCCGTTTTTATTCCTGAGTAGTATTTCATGGTATGGGTGTACCATGGTTTATTTATCTGTTCACCTTTTGAAAACCTCTGGGTTTCCTGTTTTTGGCTGTAGGGGTGAAGCTACTATGAATACTCGTTCATAGTTTTTAATTTCGCTTCATTTCACTCTTTCACACAAGTTTTCATTTGTCTGGGATGAATGCCCAAGAGTGCAATTTTTGGGTCCTCTGGTAATTGCATCCTTAGTTTTATAAGAAACTGACAAACTGCTTTCCAGTGTGGCTGTACCATTTTCCATTCCCGCCAGCGATGTGTGAGTGGTCCAGTTTCTCTGCATCTATTTCTGCTCTTTCCATTGTTCTTTCTCCTTCTTGATGCTCCAGAATTCTATCTATTATATCCTTTCTGTTTGAAGATTTTCCTTTAGCCATTTTTTAAGCATAGGTCAGTTACTGACAAATAATTTTGGTTTTCCTTTGTCTGTAAATATCTTTATTTTTGCTTCATGCTTGAAGGATAGTTTCATCCGATTTAGAATATGAGGTTGGGAGTCTTTTCTTACAGCATTTGAAAAATATTTTCCTTGTAGAAATGTTGGTCAAAGCACAAACTAGCCCAGAAAAGCACACTCCGATGGTGAATTACCCACCTTTCTTGGAAAATGGCTGTGGTCAAGATACTTCACCATGTTTCTTCATCCCTCCCAGTTTTGGTGAGTTTGAAATGATACATATTACAAGTAGCACTGTTTAATCTAGATCCATTAACACCCTTAATGTGAGCTAGTGGTAGATTTGCCTAATTAAAACTTAATTAATTAAAAATTGAAAGTTTTATTTTGAGAAAATTTTAGCTTCCCATGCAATTGTAAGAAATCATATAGAACGATCTTGTGTACACTTTACCCAGTTTCCCCCGATGATAACATCTTGCAAAACTGTAGTACACTATCACAACCAGCATATAGACATAGATACAGTCCACAGATTTTATTGAGATGTTCTCAGGTTTATTTGTATTTGTATGTGTGTTTCTGTTTGTGTGTGTATGTGTATTCACTTTTATATAATTTCATGACATGAGGAAGTTTCCATATGCTCCATCACAGTCAAGATTCAAAACATTTCCATTACCACAAGGATTTCACCTATTGCCCTTTAAAACCACACCTGCCTTTTTCCTCTCACCTTCCTACCCCTACCCTGCCCTGTCCCTGCCCTTGGCAACCACTAATCTGCCATTTCAAGAGTTTTATATAAAAGACCCACATAGTATGTAACCTTTAGGGATTGCCTTTTTTCATTCTGCATAATTCCCTGGAGATTCATCTAAGCTGCTGTGTATATCAGTAGTTTTTTTTTTTTTATTGCTGAATACTATTCCATGGTATGTGTGTACTGTGGTTTGTTTATCTGTTTGCTGGGTGGAGGACATCTGGGTTGTTTCCAGTTTTTGGCTATTAGGAGTAAAGCTGCCGTGAACACCGTGTACAGGTTTCTGTGTGAATATCAGTTTTCATTTCTCTGAGATAATGCCCAAGAGCACGTTTGCTGGGTCCTCTGGTAATGGTAAGTTGAGTTTTGTAAAATACTGCCAAATTGTTTTCCGGTGTAGCTGTACCATTTTACATTCCCACCAGCAGTGTATGAGTGATCGAGTTTCTCTGCAGGCATATCTATGCTCTTTCTATTGTTCTTTCTGCCTTCCTCATTCTCCAAAGTTCTCCCTTCCTTCATCATATCCTTTTGGTTTGAAGATTTTCCTTTAGCCATTTTTTAAGGGTAAGTCAGCCAGTGACAATTTTTTTTTTAGTTTTCCTTTGTCTGAGGATGTCTTCATTTCCCCTTCATTCCTGAAGGATAGTTTCGTCTGATATAAAAATTACTGTTGAGATTTCTTGTCTTTCAGCACTTGAAAATGTTTTACTTATTGAAATGTTGTTAAAACAGAATCCAGCACAGAAATGAGTTCTGAGACAATGAATTATCCAACTTCAGTGGAAAATGACAATGACCGAGATACTAATTCAGAATCTTTCTTCCTCACTCCTGGTTTTGGTGAGTTTTAAGTGATACATATTATAAGTAGCACTCTTTAATCTAGATTTACCAACATTCTTCATATTAATTCTTAGTGATAGCTTTTTCAAAATTAAACTTTTCATTTTGAGATATTCTAGAATCACATGTAGGTGTAAGAAATAATACAGAGAGATCTTGTGTACCCTTTACCCAATTTCTCCCAATAGTAATATTTTGCAAGAATATAGTAAAATATCACAACTAGGATTTTGACATTGATGCAATCCACAGATCTATTCAGATGTCCCCAGCTTTACTTGTAGTCGTTTGTTTGTGTGTATGTGTATTTAGTTCTCTGCGCTTTTGTGACACGCTTAGGTTCAAGTATTCACCACTACAGTCATGATACAGAACTGTTCTACCACTTCCAGGAACCCTCTTGTTGCCTTTTTATAACCACGCCCACCTCCTTCATGTCATTTCTTCCCTGGCTTCATCCCTAACCCATCCAAGTACTAATGTGTTTTCTCTCTTGATAATTTTGTCATTGCAAGAATGTTATATTAATGGACTCATATGGTATTTAACCTTTTGGGATTGCCTTTTTTTCACTCAGCATAATTCCTTGGAGGTTCATCCAAGTTTCTGCATGTATCAGTAGTTCCTTCCTTTTTATTGTTGAGTACTATTCCATGGTGTGTCTGTACCACAAGTTGTTTATCTTTTCACCCATTGAAGGACATCTGGGTTGTTTCCAGTTTTTGGCTGTTAGGAGTAAAGCTTCTATAAACACTTGTGTACAAGTTTTTGTGTGAACATAAGTTTTCATTTCTCTATGGTAAATGCCCAGGAGTGCAATTGCTGGGTGTTATGGTAATTGCATGTTTAGTTTTACACGAAACTGGCAAACTGTTTCCAGAATGACTGTACCATTTTACATTCCCACCAGCAGTGTATAAGTGATTCAGTTTCTCTGCATCCTCACCAGCATTTGGTGTTTTCACTGTTTTTTTATTTTAGCCATTCTAATAGGTGTATAGTAATGCTTCATTGTAGGTTTAGTATTCACTTGCCTTTGGATAATGATGTACAACATCTTTCCATGTGCTAATTTGCCATCAGTATGTTCTTTTCTCTGAAATATCTGTTCTATCTTCTTATAGTAATGTTTATGTTTTTATCGCTGAGTTTTTTTTTTTTTTTGTGAGGAAGATCAGCCCTGAGCTGAGATCCATGCTAATCCTCCTCTTTTTGCTGAGGAAGACCAGCTCTGAGCTAACATCTATTGCCAATCCTCCTCCTTTTTTTTTCCCCAAAGCCCCAGTAGATAGTTGCATGTCATAGTTGCACATCCTTCTAGTTGCTGTATGTGGGACGCGGCCTCAGCATGGCCGGAGAAGCAGTGCGTCGGTGCGCGCCCGGGATCCGAACCCGGGCGGCCAGTAGCGGAGCGCACGCACTTAACCGCTAAGCCACGGCGCCGGCCCTACTGCTGAGTTTTGAGCGTTGCTTAGATATTTGTAGATACTGGTCTTTTGTTGGATATGTGGTTTGCAAATATTTTCTTCCTGTTTGCAGCTTGCCTTTTCATCCTCTCTACAGGTTTTTTTGCAGAGAGAAAGTTTTTAATTTTCATGAGATTCAATTTATCAGCTTTTTCTTTTATGGATTATACTTGACAGTCTGTGAACTCTTTGCTTAGTCCTCAATCCTAAATTTTTTTCTTTTGTTTTTTTCCTAAAGGTTTTATATTTTACATTTCTCATATAAGTTTGTGATCCATTGTGAGTTAACTTTGTAAGGTGTGAGATTGAGGTTGAGGTTCTTTTTTTCTTGGCCTATAGATATCCAATTCCAGCAGCACCAGTTTTTGAATGGCTATCTTTCCTCCACTGAATTGCTTTTGTACCTTAATCAAAAATCAATTAGGCATATATGTGTAGGTCTACTTCTGGGTTCTCTATTGTGTTCCACTGATCTATGTTTCTATCCCCCTGCCAAACCACAACATCGTGATGACTGTTGTCCTACAGTAAGCCTTACCATCAGGTAGAATGATTCCTCCTACTTTATTCTTTTTTTTCAAAATTGTTTTAGCTATTCTAAGTTCTGTGCCTTTCCATGCTAATTTTAGAATAACTTTGTTTATGTTTCCAAAAAACTTGCTGGGATTTTTTTTTTTTTTTTTTGGTGAGGAAGATTGGCCCTGAGCTAACATCTGTTGCCAATCTTCCTCTTTTTGCTGAGGAAGATTGGCTCTGAGCTAACGCGTGTGCCCATCTTCCTCTATTTTGTAATTGGGATGCCACCACAGCATGGCTTGATGAGCAGTGAGTTGGTTCGCACCTGGGATTCAAACCTGCAAACTCTGAGCCGCCGAAACAGAGTGTGTGAACTTAACCACTACGCCACCAGCCCAGCCTGTTGCTGGGATTTTGATAGGAATTGTGTTAAACCTACAGATCAACTTGAGAAGAATTGACATCTTTAGTATGTTGAGTCTTCTCGTCCATGAGCATTGTATGTCTGTATGTATTTATTAAGGTCTTCTTTGGTTTCTTTTATCATCATTTTGTAATTTTCAGGATACAGATTCTGTACATTTTTTAGAATAAGTTTTTACCTAGGTATTTCATTTTCTTTGGAGATGTTGTAAATGTTATTATGTTTTTTAATTTTAGTTTACACATTTTCATTGTTAGTATATAGAAATGAGCTTGATTTTTGAGTGTTGATCTTGCATCCTGTGACCTTGCTGAGCTCACTTATTAGTTTTAGGAATCTTTTTTGGCAATTCTTTGGGATTTTCTATATAGCTGTCTTTCTTGTCTTATGCCATCTGCAAATAGGGACTGTTTTATTTTTTCCTGTCCAATCTCAATGCCTTTTATTCCTTTTTCTTTCATTGTTGCAATGACTAGAACTTCCAGTGTTATGTTGAATAAGAGTGGGGAAAACAAACATCTCTGTCTTCTTTCTGATCTT
This sequence comes from Diceros bicornis minor, assembly GCF_020826845.1. Classification (NCBI taxonomy): domain Eukaryota; kingdom Metazoa; phylum Chordata; class Mammalia; order Perissodactyla; family Rhinocerotidae; genus Diceros; species Diceros bicornis. The sequence continues at coordinate 15,068,814 of NC_080781.1, read as the reverse complement.
AGGGGGAAAGCATTCAGTCTTTCACCATTTAGTATGATGTTAACTGTAGGTTTTTGATAGATGATCTTTATTAAGTTGAAGTAGTTTCCCTCTATTCCTAACTTGCTGAGAGTTTTTATCATTAATGGGTATTGGATTTTGGCAAATTATTTTTCTATGTCAATGATCACATGGTTTTTCTTCTTTACCCTGTTGATATGATGGTTTATATTGATTGATTTTTCAATGTTGAACTAGGCTTGCATACCTGGGATAAATCCCACTATGTCATGGTGTATAATTCTTTGAATACATTATTGATTTGGTTTGCAAATGTTTGATTAAGAATTTTTGTGTCCAAGTTCATGAAAGATATAGATCTGTATTTTTATTTTTTGTACTGTCTGTCTGGTTTTGGTATCAGGACATACTAGCCTCATAAAATGAGTAAGGATTTCCTCCTCTTCTATTTTATGGATAAGTATATGAAAAACTAATATTAATTCTTTAAATATTTGGTAAAAATTTCAAGTAAAATCGTCTGGACTTGTAGATTCCTTTTTGGGAGATTTTTAATTGCAAATTCAATTTCTTTGATGGTTATAGGACTATTTAGATTATATCATCTAGGTTGAGTTATAGTATTTGTAATTTTGGAGAAATTGGTCCATTTCTTCTAAGTTATCAAATTTATGAGTGTAAAGTGGTTTGTAGTATTCCTTATTATCCTTTTAATGGCTGCTGGATCTGTAGTGATATCCTGTTTCATTCCTAATATTGATGATTTGCATCATCTCTCTTTTTTTTTTTTTAATTATTTATTTATTTTTTTCCCCCAAAGCCCCAGTAGACAGCTGTATGTCATAGTTGCACATCCTTCTACTTGCTGTATGTGGGACACGGCCTCAGCATGGCCGGAGAAGCGGTGCGTCGGTGCGCGCCCGGGATCCGAACCCGGGCCGCCAGCAGCAGAGCGCGCACACTTAACCGCTAAGCCACAGGGCCGGCCCTGCATCATCTCTTTTTATTTTTGTAAGTTTTTGTAGAGGTTTATTAGCTTTATTAATCTTTTTGAGGCACCAGCTTTTTGCTTCATTGATTTCCTATTCTTTTCATATTTTAAGTTTCATTGATTTCTGCTCTGTATTATTTCTTTTTTGCTTATTTTGGATTTATTTTACTTTTCTTAGTTTTTGTGTAGAAACTTAGATTATAGATTTGAGACCTCTCCTCTTTTCTTTCTTTCTTTTTTTTTGTGAGGAAGATTAGCCCTGAGCTAACATCTGTTGCCAATCCTCCTCTTTTTCCTGAGGAAGACTGGCCCTGGGCTAACATCTGTGCCCATCTTCCTCTACTTTATATCTGGACGCCGCCACAGCGTGGCTTGATAAGCGGTGTTTAGGTCCGTGCCCGGGATGCGAACCTGTGAACCCTGGGCCACCAAAGTGGAGTGCATGAACTTAACCACTACACCACCAGGCTGGCCCCTCTCCTCTTTTCTAATGTAAGCATTTAGTGCTATAAATTTCACTTTCAGTACTGCTTTAGTTGCATCCCATATATTTTGATGTGTTGTATTTTCATTAAGTCCTATGTACTTTATTATTTTCTTGGAAACTTGTCTCTTTGATACATGTATTATTTAGAAGTGTGCTGTTTGATTTCCAAGTGTTTAAAGATTTTCTCCTTATCTTTCTATTATTGATTTCTAGTTTGATTCCATTATGGTCAGAAAATATACTCTATACGATTTCATTTCTTTTAAATTTGTTGAGATTTTTTTCTCTGGCCCAGGATGTGGTCTGTCTTGGTGAATGATTCACAGGCATTTGAAAAAAATATGTATTCTGCTTTTATTGGGTGGAATGTTCTATAATGAGAATCCTCTTGGTTGATCGTGTTGTTCAGGTCTCCTGTATCCTTGCTGATTTTTGGTCTGGTTGTTCCATCAGCTGCTGAGAGGGGAGTGTTGAGGTCTTCAACTATAATTATGGATTTGATTATTTCTCCTTTCAGCTCTTTCAGTTTTTGCTTCATGTATTTTTGAGACTCTGTTGTTTGGTATGTTGAGGGTCATTACGTCTTCCTGGGGTTGATCCTTTCATTCTTGTTTGTCTTTAGTAACTTTCTTTGCTTTGAAGTCTACTTTGTCTGATATAAATATAGCCACTCTGCTTTTTGTTTGGATTAATATTTGCATGGTATATATTTTCCCATCTTTTCAACTTTCAATCTACCTATATCATTGAATTTGTAGAGTTTCTTGTAAACAGCATATAGTTGGGTCTTTTTTTAAATCAACTTTATCAATTGCTGCTATATAACTGATATGGTTAGGTTATTTGCATTTACAGTAATTATTAATTGTCTGCCATTTTATTATTTTTCTCTTTGTTTCCTCTGTTTCTCATTCCTCTGTTTCTCTTTCTTGCCTTCCTGTGGGTTACCTGAACATTCTCTAGTATTTCATCTTGATTTATGTTTTTGAGTGTATTGCTTTTTGTATAGTTTTCCTAGCGGTCACTCTGGGTGTTACTATACGTATGTAACTTACCACAGTCTCCTGGTATCAACATTTTACCACTGAGAACGAAGTGTGGAAACTTTAATTCCACTTAGGTTCCTTTGCCCTACTCACTTTTAACTATCACTGTCTCAGGTGTCAGATGGGTGTTTCCATTTTTTGTTTCAGTCATCACGTATGATTTACACAACTCATGATAGTATTGTATTTACCCATATTTCTGCTCTTTCTGTTCTTTATTCCTTTTTATTGTTGAATAGTATTCTACGGTATCGGATTTACCACAGTTTAACTATTCACCTGTTGCAGGACATCTGGTTGTTTACAGTTTTTGGCTATCAGGAATAAAGCTGCTAAGAACACACATGTGCAGTTTTTTGTGTCATTACGAGCTTTTATTTCTCTGGGATAAATGCCCAAGAGTGAAATTGCTGTGGTTATAGCATGTTTAGTTTTATAAGAAACTGCCAAACTGTTTTCCAGTGTGGCTGTTCCATTTTACATCTCCCCCAGCAATGTATACATGATCGAGTTTCTCTGCATGCATACTTCTGCTCTTTCTGTTGTTCTTTCTTCCTTCTTGATCTTTTAAGATTTTTTGTGTCATCATAACCTTTCTGTTTGAAGATGTTCCTCTAGCCATACTTTAAGAGTAGTTCTGCTAGCGACAAATACTTTTGGTTTTCTTTTCTCTGAGAATCTATTTATTTCCCCTTTAGACTTGAAGGATAGTTTGCTGAATATGGAGTTTATAGTTGAGAATTCTTTTCTTTCAGCACTTTTACCTATAGAAGTATTGGTAAAAGTAGACAACAACGTGGAAAACAATACTGCAACAATGAATTTCCCAATTGTATTGGAAAATGACAATAGCCAAGATTCTTCCTCATCTGCTCCCTGCCTCCCTTCCAATTTGGGTGAGTGTGAAATGACACATATTATAAGTGGCACTATTTAGCCTATATTCCTCAACATTTTTGATGCAAGCTATCGGAAGCTTTTTGTTTCCTATTTTGAGGGCTGGTTTTAGGTGTTATTAATAATGATGACTAATAGTTATGGAGTATGTATTATGTGCCAGGTACTGTGCTAATCAACTGACATGCCTCTTCTCCACTAATACTCATAATGACCCCATGATGTAGGTACTTTTATTACCCCCATTCCCAAAGTCACAGAGCTGGTGAGTGGCAATTCTGGTACTGTAACCCAGTTCTCTCTGACTTTAAAGATCATGTTTGTTAACAGTCTCCTGTATTGCTTGCCTAGCCACAATGGCAGAGATGAGGAGACCCCAGGTTCCATGGCCTCTAAGGGCTCACCTTCCTAATATTTTATAGTTTCTTTGTGTCTCTATTTCTAAGTAGCTAATCTCTTATTAATATCCTAGCACAAGGCTCAGCAAACTTTCTGTAAAGGGCTAGACAGTAACTGTTTTAGGCTTTGTGGGCCTTCTGGTGTCTGGCACAGCTATTCAACTCTGCCGCTGTAGCATGAAAGCAGCCACAGATGTAGGTAAGTGAATGAGCGTGGCTGTGTGCCAGTACAACTTTATTTACAAAAACTGGTGGTGAGATTGGCCTGTGGACTGTAGTTTGCTGACTCCTGTCCTGGAGGAAACCCTTTTCCTTGAAATTACTTTGTTACCCAAACTAGGAGAAACTTTAAAAATTGTGCTCCTTGTACTAAATGGGTGCTGTGATATGCTGTTGGTAAAAGTATAAATTGGTGAAAACTTTCTGAAGGGTAATTTGTATAAAAATCCATAAAAGTATTTATACCAGTAGACTCAGTAATCCTACTTCTATCAGAAGATATAATTTCAGTGGGCTGGCCCCGTGGCCTAGTGGTTAAGTTCAGTGTGTTCCGCTTCAGTGGCTTGGGTTCGAGTGTTCAGATCTCAGGGGTGGACCTACACCACTCGTCAGCCATGCTGAGGTGGTGACCCACATACAAAATAGAGGAAGATTGGCACAGATGTTAGCTCAAGGCTAATCTTCCTCAAGCAAAAAATGAGGAAGATTGGCAATAGATGTTAGCTCAGGGTGAATCTTCCTCAGCGAAAAAAAAGAAAAAAGAAGACATAATTAAAAAAGAGATACATACTAAAATTTTGGTACAAAAATGTTCTTTACAGAATCATGAAAAATTGGAAACAGCCAAATAAGCAATCATAGGGAATTAGTTAAGTGACTCATGGTATATCCACAGTATGTGAGACCATAATGCATGCTGGTTAACAGCATGGGCTCCTGAGTCAGACTGCCTGGGTTCAAATCCCAGCTCTGTCTTACTAACCATGTGACCTTCAGCCACTTCTATCACCTAAATATTAGTTTTTTCATCTGTGAAGTGACAAAAATTATAGTAGCTACTTCATAGAATTGTGAGGATCAAATGGGAGAATTCATTTAAAGCTCTTAACACAATGCCCAGAACATAAGTGCAATGTAGATGTCACCTGTCAGGAAAATCATGATGACAGGGAGGCAGACATGAAAGAAAACAAGAGAAAATGGGGAAATGCTCAAAATATAATGTTAACTGAAAAAGCAGGATTCAAACTATATATAAAGTATGATTTCAATTTTGTGTTTAAGAAAAGAAATAGAAAAAAGAAGGGAAGACATTAGCAGATTAATGGTTCAGAGCACTTGGTTATAAATAGACAGACTTAAAAAGATTTTAAAACTGGCTCTGTAACTAGCAGTGTAATCTTGTTCAAATAACTTATCTTCTCTGGGCCTCAGTTTCCTCATCTGCTAAGTGGGAATAAGTTGTTAGGATGATGAAACTGAGCTTATAGATGTAAAATATTTAGCACAGTGCCTGATATCTGGTAGATAGTAAATGCTAGCTATTTTAAAATTTTCTTAATTATTCCTACCCATACTTTCCAAGTTGTATTCAGGGAACATGTACTCACTCAGTAATATAGCTCTGAGTGCACTTTTAGAGTGTAAAAGGGAGCAGTGGGGTCTCAGAGCAACATGTTTACATAGGCACCTGCAGCCTAAGAATTAAATTTATTCAAGACAATGAACAGATTGTTTCAAGTATAGCAAATTCAAGACGAGCAAAAGTGAAAAATGCTAACAGTTATGCAGATGGCATCAGAGAGACTCATTTAAGGAAAAGAAGAGAGAAGTGTAGAAAAAAATTCACCCAAGTAGAAATTTGTGAATTAGAAATCAATTAGTTTAATTTTCTTAGGTACTTTCATGAAGTAAATCAGGATTCTACTTTTTCCCTGTATTTTTAAAGGATATCTTGGTGATCCAAAGAGAAATGTCAGAATACTTGATACTCATTTGACTATTGCAAAAAAGAAGATCAAACCTAAGCATGCAGCCCGCTACTTGGTTCGCATTTTGTTCTCCAAGGAAGTTCTGATTCGCAGCTCTGTAGGTGTCACTTCCCAAGGCCGCCAACCCCTAGATCCAAACAAAATAGCTGCAATGAGAGGTATGTAAAGTCATTATGGAATCTTGTTTCATCATCATTTGGTCATCTGTTAATGTTAATGGCAGTTGAAGAAGTAGTGATGAAGTCTGTGTAAACCTTAGAACTGTTCACTTTACCTGTCTGACCTAGATTTTACAATTGAATAGTATGTAATGGATAACAACTTCTAAAGAATAAAACTTGTCTATAGATTGGTGGAATAAGACAAACTCTATTGATTACAGTTACTTATGGTTAGTACTAAGTCAATTCTTCAGTGCTGAAACTTGGTACTAAGAAATAAAGAAAAAGCCAAAAAAAAAAATGTGGAAGAATAAAACACATTTCAATGCTAGTAACTGACAACACAGAACTAGAATCTCTTGATTAATCCACTTTAGCCTCCTGCCTTCCTGCCTTCCAGAAATGTGTATGGAGGTCCTAGAACTCATAGGCGCTGAGGATACAACAATGAATCAGTCTTTCTGCCTGCAAGGAGACCATAGTCTAGAAAGGGGTGCATCGAGGGAAACAGATCAATTCCAATCCAGCGTGGGAGTGTGGAGGATCAGAGAGCAGAGCAACTACTTTGAGGGCATTCAGGAAGGCTCTCTAAGGATAAGACATTTGAGCTAGATTTGGAAGGATTCCTTAGCTAGGTGAAGAAAAGAGGAAGGGTATTCTAGGCAGAGGGAATAGCTTACGGGGAAGATAGACATGTAATGTGCACAGATAAATAGACCACGGTGTAATAATGTTTGCAATAATACTATTTTCTCTTTGCAGGTTTCCTTTTATTTTTAGTTGTAACTTACCTATAGGGTTATTAAATGGCATTAGAACCCTGAAATAGTTGACTTTTTGTTACTTGCCTTTTTTTTTTTCGCACCAAAACCTCATGACTGGCTCCCTAGGTCAGTGTTTTAGCAGAAATGAGATATTCAGCAAAGCATCCTCTTTAGGTGGAATTTCTAAACTCTCAGAGAGAGAGAGAAAAGAAAGACAATTAAAAATAGAAAATTTCAGTATTTTAAATAAAAAATTTCTCATCAGTTTCTTAATTTTTTTTTTCTATTTCATGAATGCTTTCTGCTATTTGTAGAATATCTGGCAACCATTTTTCCCAACCATGATTTGCGTGAATGTGGAAAAGACTGGAAAATCTGTGTTTCCGATATCCATTCTCTGATCCGCTATTTGTGTTTTGAAGCCAGAAAAATGACAGTAAGTTATTTTCCATCTAGATATAGTCACTGCTGTATAAGTGCATACTATAGACAACTCCAGAAGTGACAGCATGGCACACAGGATCTTCAGGCTATGTGCTTAAATCTAGTTTATTTAATTTAGGGGCAGGGTATGTTCTCGCAAAAGCATACTGCCTGTTTATTTCACTCTGATATTTATGTTCCATAAAAATTGCCCTAAGATAAATCAATTATAGTGTAATAATTAGTATATTTGAAGCCAAGGGCTAGACTAGAAAAAGGTTTCAGCTACAAAGATATTTGGCAAGTCTTTTTCAGTATCCCACTGGGTAACACAGAAAAGAGCAGCCTGGCGCTGCTTAGCTGTTCTAGTGGCAGTTAAGGATGGCACAGGAGAAAAGGAAGGCACTTTATTACTTGTTCACTTTCAGTGATGGCAGAACCTGGTGAAAATAATGCATAGCATGAGGTTGAGCTATCAGAGATATTTTATACTCTGTATAGTTACACGGTGAACGGGACTCTGGCTTCCCTCTCCTCCGTTCTGTCTTCAAAGTGCATTAGAGATTTTTTAACTCGAATGGGCCAATAGGGAAGACTGTCATGTCTATTGCCTTCTCCTGAGGAAACATTAACTTGACGACAATTCCTAATTTCCATTCACCTCTCTAAAAACCCCATTTTATTCTCACCATGTCTAGTCACTCCTGGGTCTCCAGAGTAAGTTTACGGAAACTATTTGCCAAGAATATTTGTAGCCGAGCTTATGTTTTCTTGGTAAATGGCTGGATTTCAGTGGCAGCTCAAGCACCATCTGTCTGAGACCAAATCTGCTTGTTTTTCACATTCTCTTTTATATCCTACAAAAATTGCACCCTAAACATTTGAATGCAAAATTATGATACTGCCTGGAAAATGGTAATTTGCATATTTGCTTAAGCGTCAGAAGAGAAGGAGCATCTGCTGAGTGCCTGCTATGTAGTTGACTAGGAGAGGGACAGGTCCTCACCACCAGAGTGGGTCTGCAGACCAGCAGCAGCAGCAGTGCTGGAAAGCTTGTGAGAAATGCAGAGTCTTGAGTTCCACACCAGACTCACTGAGGCAGAATGTGTAGTTTAGCAAGACCCCCAGGTGATGTGTGTGTACATTGAACTTTGAGAAGCCTGGACCTAGAGCAGTGGTTGTCGACCCTCATTATCTATTAGAATCATGTGAGACACTTTGAAAAAAGTTATTGATGCCTGAGCTCTCCCACTCCCTCCACCAGAGATTCCGGTTGAATTTGCTGACAGTGGGGCCCAAGCACAGCTTTAAAAAAAAACGATCTCTAGGGTGATTCAAATGTTCAAATGTGCAGCCAGATTTGAAAGTCACTGGGGAAAGAGAAAACAAACAAAAACATTAAAAAACAAACAAACAAAAAGTTGTCGTCTTCAAGAAACTCATTTATTCGTTTATTCATGAAATGTTTATTAAGCCCTTCTTTTGTGCCAGCAATTATCACTCAGTTCATTAGATAGAGCTTCCAGGGCCCCAAGAAGCAGCGAGTCATGGCAGCTTGAGGAAGATCCACACCTGTACTTCCTTTGTGATGGTACACAATATTCTCGGGCTGCAGCCCACCTTATTAGAGACAGTTGCTTCCCCACCAATCTGGGGCGCCCTGGTAGATGATGGAGCATGTCCATATTTCTCACTACGGGACTTTGTTTATAGATACACTTTTTATTTCAGCGGACTACCAATACATCACAATCTGCAGATGCAAATAATAAAAGGGATGGCGAGGGAAGTGAAAGCGGTTCTCAGTTATCTCAGCAAACAGCTGCCTCAGAAACAAGAGAAAATGGAAATCCTCAGCAGAACAACAGTGCTCTCCCTGAAGGAATGAGAGCACCTTCCACTGATAATTCTGCGGCATCTGATGAAACACTGGGTGAGTTTTAAAATAAGTTCTCTTGATGATAAATGTTGAATCCAGGTGATAAATTTATGGGGCTCATTGTCCTATTCTCTCTACTTTTATGTATGTTTGAAATTTTTCATAATAAATCTAAACAACTCGATCTCTTATATTAATGAGTTAATGAAATATAGATACCTAGTTCTGAAACTGATAGTTTTTAACATTAAGCTAAATCTGTATTTTTCCTTCGGAGAGCAGTTCTCGGCTGACTCCTTCAGCCAGCGTGACCTCTCGGGTTAGGCACCTTGCTCCGCAGGTAAAGGAGGAGCAGCTACAGCTGGATGAGCCAGAAGCAGTTCAGGGGTGTTGCTCTCTGTGTGCCGGGCACATTGCAGGTGCTTCATAAAGAGTTTTTGCCTGAATTAATGACTCCCATTCCTCAGAATGCTAGCTGTCTGCTGGAGGCACATCCTGCTTCATTAGTGTCAAGTGGCAGTGGGTTCCATAGGTGACTGTGCCACCTGCCGCTCATGCTTCCCAATGCCTCTTCCCCAGGATACTGGGGTTTAGTGGCACCTGAGGTAGCAAAACTATTTTCCGTCTCTCCCCTGCCCCCATGTCAACCCTAAGTAGAATACTACCTGTGAACCTGTTCAAGAGAACTTATTTAAATGATATATCTTTGTAGTTATATGATATAATGATATATGATATATGGTTTAAATGATATATCTTTATTTTGTCCTTTATAAAAGTGATGTAACTGCTATGTTTGTTCAGGTTGTACACCATAGAAACAGGCTCTGGCAAAATTAAACCACCACAACAAAAATCATTGGACGAATAGCTCCTAGATTTAAAGAAGCAAAGAACGAACGGAGCCGCAGGTAGGGGCCAGAGTGGCCTCAAGACTGTGGCATCTGGAGTCCATCAAGGTCTCTGGGGCTCCATATCTGCATTCTCCATGAGAGCTAGGTTCTAGTTTTCTCTTGTCACTGTTTAGATTCCCAGGAGAAAGAATCTGATTTGGGGAGCTTGGGACATAGGTGTCTGCCCCTGACTCAGCTAGAACAGGAGACAGGGCAACTAAGACGATTGTGAGCCAGGAAGCCACCTCAGTTTATGTGTAGTCTGTTAGACCATTTTATTTAAAAAATTGGAAAATACTTAGGAGGGAAGAAAAGCTCCCACGGTCAAGATACCTTAAAAAACTATTGTGGACATTTTAATTTTTTTCCAATTTTTTTTCTTAAAAATCTTTTAAAACATTGTGCTCTCTACATAATTACTCTTCTTTTTTAACATAATATGTGTGTTTTTCCTCAAGACTCTCCAATCTTCATAGTCATTGCTTTAAACAGATATATAACATTCCATTCAGTAAGTGGACCTAATTAATTTAACTATGTCCCTCTTTTTGTTGTTATTTAAAAAAAATTTTTGAGGATTTTTGGAGGGAATTATCAATCATACAAATCATGCTGCCAAAAAAAAATCTTTATTCATATAGCTTTTTACATATTTTGGATTCTTTTCTTAAGTTAGGTTCTCAGAATTCAAATTACCAAGTTAAAGAGTATTAACCTTTTTTCTGACCCTTGCTAAATATTGCTAGGTTAATCTTCCAGAGTTAAGTCTTTTGACCCACTGAATGAATTTTTAAATAATTTAGACCCTTGCTAAATGTTGGACCTGGAGGATTCAGCAATTTGTACTGTCACTCATGAAATGATGGATGTTCCAAGATGAAAAATGTGCTTATTGACTTGTGAGAATCATATCGTTTTTCTCTAATATATTTTCTTTAACAAATAATTCTTTATTATATGTAAAATATATTTTTGAAGTACAGTTTGGTTAATTTGAATCACTATGGACTGAAGAGAGATGGTGATGATTAAGCTGTAGAGTTGAGAAATGAAAATAGGCTTAACATTTATTTTTCAGTTCAGATAAGTTATCTAAAATATGATATCTAAGATGAGCTTGTTGATTTTTATATGATTAGTTTAATACCGAATAGAAAATCTACATTTTTAAAATTATAAATATTTCAGTAAGAATCATGATGCTTATTTTTGAAAATAGCCTTTTTTGTAAGTAGGAAAACAATGCATTAAAATTACTTAGAATGTGTTACTAAATGTAGTGTTAAAACTGCTTATGTCCTGTAAGATAGAAGAACACAGAATCGTCCTCGTGAATGATCCGAGCCCACGTCATCACATCAGCAGTGATTCCTGCCTCATTTCTCATGCCGTCTCAGGACACCTTAAAAACTTCAGGCTTTAATTTTTTTAACCTCTCAAATTCTTGAGCCTAAAAATTCAGAAAAATCAACTTTTCTATTACAGCCTTTTAGAAACCTTAAACCTAACATCTGCCACGAAAATTGACATCTTCTTTCTCTTTTGCTTCTAGGATATCTTGGAAATCCATGTAGAAATATACAGATGCCACGTTCGGTTCTGAATATGGCGAAGGAGAAGTCTCGCCCAGAGCTGTCAGCCAGATACCTTATTCGCAGCCTGTTCACCGACGATGTCCTGATCAAAAGTAACGTGTATGGCAGTCAGTCGCGGGGCATCTGTGCCCTGGACTCCAATAGGATCAACGCTCTCCGAGGTTTGTGACATGTCGAGTATGTGAGAATAAATAAAAGCAAACTGTGTTAGAGAGGGGCAGAAAGAGAAATCCATTCAGTGTGTGTGTGTTTTGAGGGGAGATGGAGCCCTTTCTAATTCCCTTTTTAGGGTCTAACAAGGAGCAGTTTTGAGAATTGTGGTTCTTGTTGCGTCTGGGTTCTCAGGGCTAATTGCTCTGTCTTGAATGGCATTATTAGAACAGGAAAGGCATTACTGACTGTGGCTCCCTGGTATGGACGGCAAGGCGTAGGAAAACTCAAACACCTTCTTTTACTGAGGATCAAGGTCAAAGCTGCGGGGCTTTCTCAGTCTGCAAAAGTGTCAACAATAGCACAGCAGGGTAATTTGCTAGTCTTTTCTCGTGCACATGAGCATAGTGTAGTCTTTATCTATGACATAACTAGATGAAGTAACAAAGCTTCTGATAGCAGTTCTGTGAAATCTCAAATTTGGACAAAGCAGGAAGCAGAATATTTCTTACTTGTGTCACTGGTACCCAGCAAAGACGTAGTTCTGAGCCCCAGACTGGTCTCAGTTGGTTCCTCTTCAGTTCCTCCCTCATATCACATGTTTCGTATCCAACAAACTTGAACAACACTTGTGTTTCAGACTGAACGAAAGAAACCTGGCTTACGGCACTTTTTGTAAGCATTCGCTATTATCTAATGCAATTGTTTTCAAACTTTTTTTTTATTTTACTGCAACCCATAGTAACAAATACATTTTACACTGTGACTCAGTACGCATGTGTGTGATTTTGAAAAAACTGAAGCAAAAGTTTCACAAACAATACTTACTCTTTCTATGAGAATTACATTCCAATGTTTTCTAATCTGTTACATTTTTAGAAAAGTGCTGCTGTCACTGATTTCATGACCTAGTAATTGGTCACAATTTGCAATTTGAACATCACTGAGCTAACTCACTAGGCAAAAAATCCAAAACCCAATTCCTCTTATCTTATGGTAAAAAAAGAACACAGAGTTTGTAACCAATCCCGAAATGAAGGTGTTTATTGAAGAAATAGTGTCTTTCTGATTAAAAAAAATTTTTTTAAGTGAGGGGGAAAAGGTGACTTTTATAGTTCTTTAATATCTGGAATAGATTAGTTCCTTAAAAGTGGACTAAAGATATTATTCTATGTATTTCATTTTGTTTTATCCTTTGTTGAATTATATTACAAATCAAGAAGATGTCTTTTGTAGTAAAAAATATTCAGCATGAATTTGACATACTATCCACATAGGGCATATTTTAACAAATTTCCTATAAGACTCAGAGTTCTACTCCTTTGTAGAAGGGCAGCTATGTGAGTTATTTCAGCAGAGAGAATATAGTAGAATCATCGTTGTCCTGGGGGCAGAGCCAGGCCCAAGGAGAAGCTGACAAAAAAGCATATTTTACTTTAATATAAGGACAAAATGAACTTGGAGAATGAAAGGCTGATGACCAGAGATGAGAGGAGCTTCGTGCACTAGTAGGGGGACTGGGTTTGATGGCCTTTAACATAATTTCTTTAGAAGTATCAGTTCAGTATCAACTACAGTCGTTCCTCGGTATCCCGTGGGGATTGGTTCCAGGACCCCCGCAGATACCAAAATCCGCGGATGCTCAAGTCCCTTAGTTGGACTTCCGTATTTGCGGGTTCCTCATCCACTGATTTAACCAACGGATTGTAGTACTTGATCCATGGTTGGTTGAATCTGCAGATGCGGAGCCCGCAGATACGGAGGGCCCACTGTATTTAAAACATACAGAAATGTACAGAAAATAATACGTATAGTAATATAATAAACACCTGTCTACCCAGTACAGATATAGATATTTCGCCTTTTGTGCTTCATGTTTTTTTTTTAAATGATAAAGCATTACTGATATTAATTAAAACTCCCTCCCATCATCCCTTTCCCTTCTCCCCAGAAGTAATCACCATCTTGGAGTTGGATATATCATTCCCATACATACTTTACACTTTTGCTACCTATGTTGATAGATCCATAAATAGTATGTAGTATTGTTCTTAGTTGTTTTAATGTACATAAATGGGGATATATAGTGCATACCCTTTTGCAAATTTTTTATCCCTCAACATTGTGTTTTTGAGATCTAGTTCATGTACTTTAACTGCTGATTGGTAACTCATTGAATGAATAAACCAGTTTATTCTTCTATTCTAATATAATTTCTTATCCTAAGATTTTATTATTTGGGCAGAACTCTTCTGGAAATTAGTAGTCAAGGGTAAGTATGTCCGGTAGCCAAAGGAATTGATTTCACATAAGAACCTATTATTTGATGCTGTCTGATGAGAGTTCAGTATCGCTTAAGGGCTCTTTAGAGAATGGTTTATATGGAGAAAGTTAGTAGGCTGCAGATTTGCAATCAGCGAACAACCCTTACTCCTACACCCTCCCATCTATTTCTACATATTACAGAATTGTAAAATCTTAGCAATAGGAAGTACATTACAGGTCCTCTAATACAACTTCTCACCCAGAGCAGGAATTCCCATCTCAGCTTTGACATATAGTCTCCTCCCCTTGGCTTGAACTCTTCTGTTGATGGCAGTCCATTACATTTTACAAGGGCTTTAATTTGTGAGATAGTTCTTCCTCCAAGTGACTCAAAATTTACCTCCCTGCAAGTAATGCGCATTTCTCCTACTTATCCTTCCAGAGCTAAAGAGGGTAGATCCAATCACTTTGTACATGGTAGGCCACCAAGTATTTAAAGGCAGTTATTACTTCCTATTGGAGCATTAGGAGATAATAAATCCACCCTCTCCCCCCACTTTCAAGTTCAGAACCAAGTGAGAGACAGCCACTAGGATCTGGCAGGTGGAGATTAAAATATTAGCTTTATTTTTGGATCGTACATGCCCAGTTCTTCCAAACTTTCAATTTAGAGATGCCTCTACATGGAAGCATGAGGATTGGAGAATAAGTGTTATTCCCAACTTTTCCCCACTAAGTCTTACCCTTTTCCAGTTAAATATCTCCATTTCCTTCAGTAATTCCTCATATAAATATTTTCCTAATCTTTCATGATCTGATTCAGTGACTAACTTCAGATGTGCTCAAGTTAACTCAGAATACAATAGTACTGTTACCTATTAGTCTGTTAATGCAGCCTAAAATGGCACTTGCCATTTTAATTTTTTTAATTTAATTTTTTTGATAAATAAACTGTCTCTGAAAAATCATTCCTGCACAAGAGGTCATTCTTTCACTTTATTTTTTCATATGTGTATACATGTTGCAACGTGTATTCATTTTATTTATTTATTTTCTTACCTTTTGACCACCTTCACCCATTTCTCCCTCCCCTCACCCCTGCCTCTCACAACCACCAATCTGTTCTCTGTATCTATGAGCTTGCTTTTTGCATGTTTGTTTTTTTAGATTCCACGTATAAGTGAGATCATATGGTATTTGTCCTTCTCTGTCTGACATTTCACTTAGCATAACGCCCTCAAGCTCCATCCCTGTTGTTGCAAATGGCAAGATTTCGTTCTTTTTTATGGCTGAATAAAATTTTTGTGAATATATACCACAATTTCTTTATCCATTCATCCATCGATGGACACTTAGATTGCTTCCATATCTCAGCTATTGTAAATAATGCTGCAATGAACTTGGGGGTGCAGATATCTTTTCGAGTTAATGTTTTTGTTTTCTTCCAATAAACACCCAGAAGTGGAATTGCTGGATCATATGGTAGTTCTATTTTTAATTTTTTGAGGAACCTCCATACTGTTTTCCATAGTGGCTGCACTAATTTACATTCCCACCAATAATGGATAAGGATTCCCTTTTCTCCACATCACCACCAACACTTGTTATTTCTTGTCTTTTTGATGATAGCCATTCTAATAGGTGTGAGGTGATATCTCATTGTGGTTTTGATCTGCATTTCCCTGATGATTAGTGATGTTGAGCATCTTTTCATGTACCTCTTGGCCGTCTTATATCTTCTTTGGAAAAATGTCTATTCAGATCTTCTGCCTATTTTTTAATCAGATTGTTTGATTTTTGCTGTTGAGTTGTATGAGTTCTTCATATATTTTGAACATTAGCCCCTTATCAAATATATGATTTGCAAATATTATCTCCCATTCAGTAGGTTGCCTTTTCATTTTGTTGATGGTTTCCTTTGCTGTGCAGAAGCTTTTTAGTTTGATGTAGTCCCACTTGTTTGTTTTTACTTTTGTTACTCATGCTTTTGGTGTCAGATTCAAAAAATTGTTGCCAAGACCTATGTCAATGTTAATGCAGCCTAAATGGCACTTGCCACTTTTAAATTTATGGTCAACTAAGACCCCTAGATCTGTTTTTTCTGTATATGGACATTTATCCAGTACTTATATTGTTAGTGTTTAGGCTGTTCCTATTTATACTGTTAGTATTTTTTTAATGCAAGTGTAGGATTTTATATTTATTCCTCCTGCATTTTATCCTGTTAGTATAGAGCAGCATTCCCCAAACTATATTTCTTAAAGACAGCGGAATGTTAATAGGTGCTTCATGAATGATGTGCATTCTAGTCAAATGGCTAGGAAAGATCTTGATCTGGCACCCCAAGGGCCTCAGTCTGCAGATCTGTTTCACTTGACTCAGTTTTAAAACATGTTTTGAATGCCTTTAGCTGTCAGGCCCGCCCAGATCACCACAGTCCTGATTTTCGATTGTCTAATGCGTTGCTACCTTCCTCATTTATGAGTCCTCTCAACGCATCTGCATCTGTCACCTTTGAATCAGCACATCTCTTTACTGTGGGAGTTGCAGTGGGATCTAACTCTGGAGTGTCATATTTCTCATTTGCACAACTGGAAACTTTTGCCCCAAGAAGCTTCCTTTATGACTAGTGTTTCAGAGAGCACATTTTGGGAAACACCAGCCGATTTAGGGTCCTTGTTGCAGCCTGTTGAAAGCTTTGCAGGGGCTGTATTTGTCTTACAGTCTGTTAGTTGTCCATCCCAGCTTTACTGTCATGGGCAGATGGAACAAACCTGCTTTCCATCACTTCTTTTTTTTTTTTCCCCCCTAAAGCCCCAGGCGATAGTTGTATGTCATAGTTGCACATTATTCTAGTTGCTGTATGTGGAACGCGGCCTCAGCATGGCCGGAGAAGCAGTGCGTCTGTGCGCGCCCGGGATCTGAACCCGGGCCGCCTGCATCGGAGCGCACGCACTTAACCGCTAAGCCACGGGGCCGGCCCTATCACTTCTTTTTTGTTGATAAAAATGTTCAGCAGGCTACAGCCCAATACTGAATCCACTGACACACTACTAAAAGCCTCCTTTGAGGCTACCACTGATCTATTAATTAGTCCTTTGAGTGTGAAAGCTTTTTTTGTCACATGCCTTGCAAAAAAATTGGGATATATGTTGTGTTTATGACATTGTCCTGATTTCTCAGCCTATTAATCCTACCGAAAAACAAATGAGATTAATGTAACCAACTAACTCTGGCCTGTAGTGATCACCAGATCCTTTTCTGAGAGCTCAAAGGTACTTGGGAAGTTACTTAAAAAAGCATCCGAGGGCAGCTCTGCTCTTCTAGTTAACACCTCTCTTCCCTATCTTTCCCTTTGTCTGTCCTCCCACTTTCTCTAAGAGTGCTCCTTGAGCTAGGTTGCTCTGTCACCTTCCCTTATAGAAGTTTTCCTCCAACTGCAAGATAAAGACTCTTATTCTTTTTGTCTGAGAAAAACCAAACAGTACCAAAAAATTTAGCAGTTATAGCCTCTTACTTCTAAAAGCATGAAAGACACTGCAGCCTCTTGTGCGTTACAAAGCTTTAGCACGTCTCTGATGTAATGAATAACATGCATGTTTGATGAGTTTAAGAATAAGAGAAGTTTATGTTGGGTACTAAAGGCAGCAGAGGATTTCCATTCTGGTTATATAGCAAGATCATAGGATATTGTTGCTTTATTGTGATTTAAGAATGGTGCTATTTCATATTATCATCCTTTAGATGAAAAGATTTGTTCAACTAATTTAATAACAGTTATACTCCATGCGTTTTAATTAGTTAGTCTTAATGACCCTTTCATAGACATAGCAATAGAACTGAAGTTGAATAAATACATTTCTCTGAGAAGTGATTTCTAAGTAATTTATGTTTTGAAACTTTACCACCAGAGTTTCTCCAAGACGTCTACCCGACTTTTGATCTGTCAGAAACTGGATTTGAGTGGAAGTTGTGTGTGACGGCTATCAACAGCTGTATCCGTAGTCTTAGACACGACTCCAGGAAGTCCGCGTCCAAATCGCAGCCGCTTCCAGCAACGACCCCTTCAGCAGAGTCCGGGCCAAGAGATCCTGACTTAGCTGACTGAAGTACTTGAATGTCAGCCAGCCTAATTTTTTTTCTTTTTTTTTTTTTTACTGTTGCATCATTCTGTAAGTTTCTCAAGTTCTAATTCCAAAGTTAGTCTGTTGTAGTGGCAGTGTAGTTCCGCATTCACACCTGAAGAAACAGCCAGTGTCTTTCTCTGCCCACCTAAGAGGCGGAATTGCATTAGGAAGCTGTGTGATGTTTCATCTCAAGAGCAAAGCTGTGGGCAGTGTTCCGATGAGAGCCTCTGATTAAGGGAATGGTAGTAAACTCCTAAGGGTTGTTTTCATTGCTGTTTTAATGTAGAATGAGAATAGCACATTTAACTCTTAATGACAGATGAAATCTGAGTGCCAGTGATGCAGATATAGGTAGTGAGGTAGAGAGCCATAGTTGGATAG
Organism: Diceros bicornis minor; assembly: GCF_020826845.1. Classification (NCBI taxonomy): domain Eukaryota; kingdom Metazoa; phylum Chordata; class Mammalia; order Perissodactyla; family Rhinocerotidae; genus Diceros; species Diceros bicornis. Next base: position 15,050,366 of record NC_080781.1, on the reverse strand, counting down.
GCAAACCATAATGCTGAGTGTAGGAACTTATAGGCAGGGGATTCAATATTTCTCAAGTGAATCGTCACTGCAGAGCTTAGGTCTAAGCCTCACTGAGTCAGAAGGGAGTTATGGTTTACATCTGACCAAAAAGCCCATGCTGGCTTTCTTATACATCCATCAGAAGGCGATTCCTAGGGTTGACACCATATTGTTTGACTTAAACTTTCCAGAGATGAGACCCATGTTCTTTAGATTTACTTCTGATGAGAACAGCATTTTTTAAATTACCTCCTGATAATATTTTATCACAGAAGTTTGCTAAGAGTCAACATAGAAAATCATATCAGGAGACTTTTTGGTTCCACTGAAGTAATTTAAATTTAAGAATACATCACTATGAATAAAAAGAATTTAACCACAAATAGACTCGAATATTCTTTTGGGTTTCTGAAACGTCTGGGTGAGGGTTTAATATGTTTGCTGTGTTTTTCTGATTGGTTCTACTAGTTGAAATGCATACAAATTTAAATCTTACAATGTTTAGATGAAAAAAATATTGATCAGAAATTCAATTAGAAAAAAGTGATCTTAAAGGATATTGGCAGGGTTATTGGAGAATTAAAAAATAATTCAATTTTGCTCATGAATGGGATTTTATTTCAAACTAAGCACTTCATTTTAAAGTTCCTGAATGTTTCAGCCATAGAAAAAACTGTATAATTTCATTGTTTGATCATTTGTGTTCAAGAAACATTTTGTCAGTTATAATGCCATCTTTCAGCTTTCAACTTATTAAACACTCTTTAGATTACATGTGTTTTATAGCATTCTTAGTTATTGTTCAAAAGGCAAATTTTTTCTTTGTGAGAGTTCAATCTTTAGTTATGACCATTGGCTTGTGACCTGTGGCTTTGTCTTAGATAATTGACATTAATTAACTTTGGTTTTTTAATAAAGCGAAGAAGAAATTCAATAGAAAGTAATAAGTAGGTCAGTCAAACAATATAATTTGTGTGAAAGTTGACGTCTTGTTATTTTTGTTACTTGTGAGACAGTTTAAGGTGGTTTTATATGATCAACTTGTAGAATAGATACATATTTTCATATGATTTATCTTTTGAAAATTAAACTTATTAAACTTATAGAGGATTTCAGTGAAATATAGTATAATTAGCTTTATCAAGATAATTTTTAAGACTCTGTTCACCAAATAAATAAATTACTGTTAGTTGCCTTTAGCTTAATAAAATTATAGTTTTTCTGTGCATATCTTTATATGTTTAGGCTACACCTACAATGGTCTTAACAAGTAGATAATTCAAGCCAAAAAAATCTTCCATAGAGGGCAAAAGAGTTTTGACCAGAGTTATTCAGATTAATTCATTTAAGATAGTCCTTGGCTTCACCATTCAGTTAAAAATAATTTTACTAACTACTGGTAAAAAGTAAAATTACATATCTTCCTTGACTTATGAGGGGGTTACATCCTGATAAACCTATCATAAGCTGAAAATATTGTTAAGTTGAAAATGCATTTATTTTATTTATTTATTTATCTATTTATCTATCTATTTATTTATTTATTTTTGTGAGGAAGATCAGCCCTGAGCTAACATCCATGCTAATCCTCCTCTTTTTCCTGAGGAAGACAGGCTCTGAGCTAACATCTGTTGCCAATACTCCTTTTTTTTCCCCCAAAGCCCCAGTAGATAGTTGTATGTCATAGTTGCACATCCTGCTAGTTGCTGTATGTGGGACGTGGCCTCAGCATGGCCGGACAAACGATGGGTCGGTGCGTGCCCGGGATCCGAACCCGGGCCGCCAGTAGTGGAGCATGCGTACTTAACCGCTAAGCCACGGGACAGGCCCGAAAATGCATTTAATACACCTAACTTACCGAACCTCATAGGTTAGCCTGGCCTACCTTAAACGTGCTCAGAACATTTACATTAGCCTACAGTTGGGCAAAATCATCTGACACAAAGACTGTTTTATGATAAAGTGGTGAATATCTTATGTAACTGAATAATGTACTGAAAGTGAAAAACAGAATGGTTGTAAGTGTATCGGTTGTTTACCCTTGTGATCCTGTGGCTGACAGGAAGCTGTGGCTTGCTGCCACTGCCCAGCATCGAGAGAGAAAGAGAGAGAGAGAGAGAGAGAGAGAGAGACAGACAGAGACAGAGAGGGAAAGAGAGGACGAAGAGAGAGAGAGAGGAAAGAGAGTGGGGAGAGAGAGAGAGAATCCTACTGCATATCGCTAGCCTGGGAAAAGATCAAAATTCAAAATTTGAAGTACAGTTTCTACTGAATGTGTATTGCTTTCCCACCATCATAAAGTCAAAAAATCATAAGTCAGGGACTGTCTGTATATCCTAGGCAAGATTAAATTTAAAATTGTATATGCATTTTTCAAATTCGATTTGTATTTTGTGGTATCTGAAATATTCCCTAGATTAGAAGCAAAATTACAAAAACAAAAACTTCATATTTACAAAATTTTTTCAGGATTTATATGATTAACTTTATTATGATGGTTGCTTATAAAAGTTATTAGACCAGCTGTGTCCAAAAGAACTTTCCTTTATGTTGGTAATGTTCTATAATTTTACATTGTCCAATATGGTAGTCACTAGCCACGTGTGGCTCTTGAGCACTTGAGATGTGGCTAATTAGACAATGGAACTAAATTTTGAGTTTTATCTCATTTTAGCTAATTAAAATTTAAATTGAAATAGCCACATGTGGTTAGTGGCTACTGTATTGGATAGCACAGTTTAGAATGCCCTTTAGTTTTAAAAGAAGTGTTTAATATGGTTCCCATGGTTTGAATCATAATAATATACACATAACTTTTTTAAAACCACATGATAGAGCAAAATAAATTTGATAAAGGTGTTTCATATTTTATTTTAAACTAAATTAGACCTTTTCTGTCTTCAAATTTTCACAGGTTCATTCTGTTATTGTATTAGTCCAATGTTAAACATTTTAAATGCCTGTCCATAAGACTTGTTTTTGATAAATTTATATTTCATATATTGTTTTGTTTTCCAAACAAATACAATGAATAAACATTAAAAAAATTCTTAATACAGGGGCTGGCCTGGTGGGGTAGTGGTTAAGTTTGCGCACTCCACTTCAGCAGCCTGGGGTTCGCAGGTTCGAATCCCAGGCGTGAGCCTATGCACTGCTTATCTAGCCACGCTGTGGCAGGTATCTCACATATAAAGTAGAGGAAGATGGGCACGGATGTTAGCCCAGGGCCAATCTTCCTCAGCAAAAAAAGGAGGATTGGCAATAGATGTTAGCTCAGGGCTGATCTTCCTCACCAAAAAAAAAAAAATCTTAATGCAGATGCTTAGGTTGTTTTTTTTTGTGTGTGAGGAGATCAGCCCTGAGCTAACATCTGCCAATCCTCCTCTTTTTGCTGAGGAAGACTGGCCCTGGGCTAACATCCTTGCCCATCTTCCTCCGCTTTATATGGGATGCCGCCACAGCATGGCTTGACAAGCAGTGCATCTGTGCGTGCCCGGGATCCGAACCGGTGAACCCCGGGCCGCCGCAGTGGAGCGCGTGCACTTAACCGCTTGTGCCACCCAGCCGGCCCCTGTTTTTTTTTTTTTTTTTTTTTTTTTTTTTTAATGGAGTAACTTTACAGAACTTTTACTAATGTCATCTACAGTGTTTTTTAAAAATTAATGATAACATATTTTTCAGCCAGTTCCATAAATGTGGCACAGTTAGAAGGTTTGCTCTCTTGCTTGATAAGCAAAACAGAATAGTTTAACCCAGTAACAATAATTTACTATTGCGGGTGTAATTGTAAGGATATTGACAGCTTTGGAAGTGCTCGTCCTTCCTGGGTAAAATATAAGTGTTACTAAAGCATAATATTATTTTATATTTTAATATTTATTTAAATATTTTTATTTTGGCCAGCAAGGCTTAGATTTTGAGCTCTGGTTTTCACTTTTCTTTATAGCCCATATCCACACCTAGTAGAGTAATATCAGTGCAGCGTTCTGCGACAGTGGCAATCTAACCACATTTGCTCTTGTGTAGAAGTGAACACTTGTCACTTTGCCTTCACCCTAACTTATTTTAACTCCCAATACGTTAAATGGCAATGACCTTTTTCACCATGATAAAAAATCTACTAATCCACTTTGAGATGGAGTAATCAGTAATCTCAAATAATCAGTAAAATTAATTTCGAAGATTGATGGATGACAGGTACAAAGCTCATACACCAACACAGGTGGACAAGAAATATTACTTTATTTTTCTATAACCACTTAATTTCTATTTTGATTACACAGCTTCCAGGTGTTCTCACCAGCCCTTCTGGTCAGATGGGGTCCCGGGAGCCACAGTGGGTGGGGCTGTTTCAGCTCACTTGTTTGGGTGGGATGGGGAAGGGCCATTCCAGGCAACTCTCAGTTTTTTTCTAGCATGCTTTCTGGTCGAGAGGGGCCAGGAGCTACCGTCAGCCTTGGCTATGACTTATTCTCCCTGCCTGGGCCAGGCGAGGCCGGGGAACCCTCCACCTCCAGTACCGGTTTGCTTTGGGGGCGATCAGCTCCGCCCACCCTCCTCTCAGCTCCTCCCATCTACCTGCGCGGCCCAGCATCCAGGTGTTCCCACCAGCCTCTCTGGTCAGATGGGGTCAGGAGACGCTCTCCCCAGCTCCTTGGCTGGGCGTGGACAAACCAGGCGCTAGCGCGGGCAAAACTCCTCCTTTGGGGACCCGATTCAGGCAGATCTGCACCCCAATGAGTTATCTAGTCAGAGTGCGCCACCGACTTGCTTCTGCAGATGAGCAAAGCCGCTGGTTGGGACTAGCTACTTGGGCTCTGCAGGTGTGAACTCAGCTGCCCAAGATCAAAGTGCTGGTTGTTGTAAGCCCCTCCCCACTTCTCCGTCACAGTCAGATTCCCCTGGATCCCGGGGCGGGGGGAGACCAGAGTAGAGGCTCCCACGAAGAGACCCACAATGCTGGGGCTGCTGATTGTTCCCCCCTGGGCTCTCTTTTCCCACTAGAGGATCCGGAGGCTCAAAGGAGACCTCTCAGCATGGTGCTGCACTGGCCTGGGGGAAGGGCAATGGGTCGGCATGCAGCCATTCTTCTTACCCTTCTGTGCAGTCTGTCTTGGTCCTGTGGTGCAGGGTGTACTTCAGCATCCCCTCAACCCCCTCCCGTGTTCTAGGATTCTCTCAGTGGTATCTTGTTCATGAATAGTTGTTAGCTGTTTTGAGGGGGAGCAAAGTCAGGAAGAACTATGTCACCATCTTGGTGATGTCACTCAATTTTTACTTTGAGCCTCCATGTACTGGGAGTAGAAACTTAGCCTTAGTCATTCAAGGCTTTTGAGTTTCCCAGGAATTCAAGGAAAGAACCCAGGACATGGATGGAGATAGGTTTGGGAGAATATCAATGGGTGGGTATTTTCATCCTTTTCTCCAGAACTGCTTCTAAGTTTTAGGGGTCTTATACAATGCCAAGGCTGGGGAGAGGGTTTCAGAATCGGGTTCTTGTCATTTTTCTTAGCCATCGTCAGCTGAGAAGTTTGTCCCACCTGGCCTTTAGTCATTGGCCCAGAGCCATTCTTATTCCTATCACCAAGACCCATTCAGATGGAGGAGCTCCTATCTCTGCTCCTTCCAAGTCCCCCTCAAGCTCATGGGAATCCTTTTGCTGCTGCTTCATTATTTTGCATCACAGGAAACCGATTTCATCCAGTTCTCCGTATGCTTCCATGGCTACCTAATTTGCAGAGCCCAGTGAAAATGATTAATTAACTGATACTATTTAAATAGCACAGTTTATTTTTTAACATTTTACTTTGGGATAATTTTGGATTTACAGAAGAGTTGCAAAAATAGTACAGAGAGTTCCCATACACCCTTCACCCAGCTTCTTCTAATGTTAACAGCTCTTATAACCATGGTACAGTTATTAAAACTTGGAAATTAACATTGGTACAATACTATTAACTCCAGCCTTTATTTGTATTTCACCAGGTTTTCCACTAGAACTCTTTTTCGCTTCCAGGATTCAATACAAGATCCCATATTGCATTTAACTCTCATGTCTTCTTAGTCTCCTCCAATCCATGGCAGTTCCCAGTCTTTCCTTGTTTTTCCTGACCTTGACACTTTTGAAGAGTATATTGTCAGTTGTTTTGTAGAATGTCCCTCAATTTGCGTTTGTCTGATGTGTTCTCACAATTAGACTGAGGTTATGCATTCTTGGGAAGAACATTCCAGAGATAATGTGTCCTTCTCAGTGCCACAGCCTTTTGAATTTTTCAATAAAACAGTTACAAGAAGGTTCAGTGATGTGCCCAAAATCATAGAGCTGCTAGCACCAAAGCCAGGGCTAGACCTCAAGCCTCACTTTTATGCTAGTGCTGTTAACATAAACCTATAAGTCCTTGAAAAATACTACTGAATTATTCAGCAGTTGTCTTCTAGGATTGTGAGTGCCAAGTCATTGTTTGGCCCCTGCACAATGAAGTGGGGGCCAGGGGAGGCTGGGAGATGGATAGAAATCCTAGGAGAAAAATAGTGCTTTCAAACGCTGAGAAGTTGAGCACTCGCTCAGTGTCCTTGCTGCTTCATGGATGGCAGTTATGATGGTCACTACTTAGTGAGCCCCAGCTGTGTGCCAGGTTTCAACTCTGCATCACCACCTCCCCCTTCTAGAATCTCTGCTTTGCAGAAGAGAAGCTGAGAACCACATTTCCCAGAACCCCGTCTCAGTATGGTTCTGGTTTAAAGTTTGTTGATGAGAGGAACTTGCATGAAATTTGAAGGCAGAAGAAAAAGAGAAGCCATTTTTCTCCACAACCAGGACACAAGGGCAGATGTGAGAGTTATAAATAGAAACTTCCTGAAGAACTCATGAGAATCACATACTTCACTGCTGCAGAAGGGTAGAGTGAGGGGATTTTCAGAGATTCTTGAGAACTTCAGCAGCTTCCCAGTAATCTTTCGAGAATTTTCCAACTTGTTGCTTCAGGCCGAGGTCTCTAGTGTCTGCTTTGTTGATCTTTTTGACCTTGTCTTTCCCACCTCTTTTGATAGTCCTGTAAACCACTAATTCCTATGCTAAAACCCTTTGTGCCTGGTACGCATAGCACGGCTTCTGCTTTCCTAACCAACTCCTGACGTAGTACAACATGTATTAATGCATTCGTCCTCTCACCACCCCAGGAGTTGGGCGCCATTGGAAATGGGGTAACTCAAAAGTCACTTGTGCCACTCCCACATCCACCCAGGAGCAGTTTAATGACTATTTCAGATATTTCTTAGCAATAAAGCTGAACATCTTTGTTGTCAGAATGAGGGGTTCTTAACATGAAAAGGATGAAGATCAAGACTTAATTTATTTTTCTTTTATCTTTTAAATATAAAAGGCTATTTCTATATGAAGTCATTCTCAGGCACTCTGAAAGTTTTCAGAGACCATAACTTGAGGACCAGAGATTGATCAAGTCCTTTCCTCCAGCTGGTGTATTAGGGCACACATAGCCTGTCCCCACATTACTTAATTACTCGAGTATTTGTCTTCTCCTCTAGCCTGAGCTTCCTGGGGGCAAAGATTGTGTCTTCAGTGCCTAACACAGTGGTCTGGGAGTAGTAGGTGCCCAGTAAACAAAGGTATTTCTCATTCACCCTGCCTTACCATGCCTGAAATTCCACCATTAGCTTGATTTCTTTGGTTTGAGCCTAATTTGACTTTTTCCCTTGTTAAAATGTCAGTTCTGTTTGTGTTCATCCTCTATGCCATCATGTAGCTGAGCTTGTTAAAGCCGTTCCTCAAAGTTGGTTTGATTTGGAATGTGAGAGAGCATGAGGACTTCTTAGTCTTGAGAGAGACTTCTACACAAAGATAGATGTGCAATAAGGGTTGCAGCATCCTCTGTAAGAGGATAAAAATTTGGAAACAATGTGTTAAAGAATAAATTTTTAAAAGCAAAGTTATGGCTCTCATACAGATATAAAATGAACATATGTTAGAGATTTTATTTAACTCATTACTAATGAGGGAACTGGTAAGATGTTACAACCATTTCAAAGGACAATCTAAAGAGCGGACACACATATAGATGAGGAATATTAAAATGAAAGTGCAAATGGAAGCAAAATTGGCTTCTTCTACAGTTGGAGAAGGAAGTCAATTGAATCTCCACCAAACAATTTATTTGCGTGCCTATAGATAAGAATTATTTTGCATTGCTATCAGCTATATACAATTTACAGAGTGTAAAATTAGAATCAGATAACGAAGAACGGTGTGATCTAAACAATGTACAGTTTTCCATTGAAGCACAAATTTTTCCCTATGAGTGTAAATATCTATTAATAGAGAACTGGTAACATAAATTAAGAAACTGCTACTACAGTGGGAAAATATGCATCCATTCGAAAGAATGTGGCAGATATTAAAGTGAAAGGCAAGCCATAGATTGAAAATATTCACAATACACATGTCTGATAGAGAACTTGTATCCATTATATATTAAAAATTCTGTAAATCAATAACAAAAAGATGAACAACCCAATTTAAAAATGGGCAAAATTATTGAACAGGCACTTCATAAAAGAAGATATAGGAATGGTCAATAAGCACATGAGAAAGTGCTCAACATCATTGGTCATCAGGAAAATACAAATTAAAATTGTAATGAGATGCCAGCATCCACCCACTAGGATAGCTAACATTGTAAAGACTGACAGTACAAAGTGCTGGTGAGGATTGGAACAACTGGAACACCAAACACTGCTGGTAGGAGTGTAAAAAGACATTGTCACTGTGGAAAAATGCTTGATAGTCTCTAATAAAGTTAAACATAGACGACCTATGACCCAGCAATTATAAGTATATTCTCAAGAGAAATGAGTGCATATGTCCACAGAAAGATTTCTAAAAGAATGTTCATAGTAGCTTTATTTGCAAGAGCCCCAAATTGGAAACAACCCAAATTATGGTGGGAATACCACTCAGCAACAAAAACAAAAAAACACAAAGCTACCAACACATGCAAAAACATAGATGAATCTCAAAAATATTAAGTTGCATGAAAGAATCCAGACACAGAAAAATAGCTACTATATGAGTTCACGAATGTGAAGTTTAACAGGCAAAACTAATGCATGGTATCACAAGTCAGAGTAGTGGTTACCTCTGTGGGACTGGTATTGACTGGAAGGGGCATGAGAGAGCCTTTCTGGCGAGATGGAAATGTTCTACATATTGATCTGGATGTGGTCACACAGGAATATACATATGTAAAAAGTCCTCAAGCTGTACTTAAGTTATGTGCATTTATAATATAAATTATACCTTGACAAAGTACTATTGTAAAAAAGAATATAGTCAATCTAGATAAACCGATTTGAAAATTGTGTCCTGACTAGCAAAGACGTATCTCTTAAGTTCAAACAGCAAGTCACAGAACAGTAAATGTAATACAATTCCATTTCCATTGTAAAAAACCATATGTGTGGTTATGTGTAATATGTGAATGAATCACAAAAATGGAAGATATTTGTCTGGATATTTACTGTGGCTATTCTGGGAAGTGGGTAGAAACAGGTGTGGAGAGGCATTATTTTTGGAATCATTTACAATGTAAATGTATGCATAATTAAAAATAGGTCAATTTTAATTCAAGTAATATTTATAGCAAATGGAATCCCTGATCTAGAAGAAGAGCCGAAAGGGACAGTTACGTAGTTGGACCAGGCTGGTCTTGAGATCTCAACTTGATATCTTATTAGAAAGGTTCCTTTGGTTAAACAGTGGGATTTTAGTCAGCTCTAAACAATGCCATAGCCAAAGAACTCCTGCGAATCCAGTCTAGTGCAAAACTACAGTTCTGGTCTTGGCCCTCTAGCATTCTATCTTTCGCACTGCAGGCCATTGCCCGTCAGTGGGTGGTGAAATCAGTTTAATGAGTTGGGACTAGCATTTTTAAAAGATGTAGTAGAATAGAATAGAAAATATCAGAGGACAATATTATTTTGGAAAACATTTGTCCCAGTTTTGTATCTGTACTGTGTGTAGGAACTGGGTTGCCATGTAAAATGCATTTCTCATTCTGGTCACAATTCAAAAATATTTGAAAACCACTGGCTCTGGTAACTTGAGCTCTGCTCTGCTTAGCTCACTGCATTGACAGGTGCAGGTGACTGGTTTTCCGTTGCCCTGTGATTTAGAGAAGTTTGGGGGACAGTCCATAGGAATGGGTATGACTTTCCCTTTGGCTGTAAGGAGAACACTAGTCTCTCTTCAATCCGAGTCACATGTGACTCCTTCAGGGCTGGCCTCTGGCAGCCAGATTGGCCTTGGGAAGCAAGGCCTGGACCACAGTGGATTGTGTTTAGTGGAATGAACTTCTCTGTCCTTATATTCCACCTGTCCTTTGACCCTTGAAATACTTCCTTTTTAATCCTTGAAATCCTCGTTGTTGTTTTTTTAAACAAAAGCTATTTCAAATGTCTGTTTAAAGGAAATGCCAGCCGCCAGCCTTCAAGATGTAGGCAATGGTAGGTTTCTTTTCTTTTCCCATTTCACACACAGGAAGAGTGATGTGTGTGTGTGTGTGGCGGGGGTGGGGTATAAGGAACATATATATGCATGCTTATGGTCCAACATATTATCTTTATCCATAAATGGCCAGATAAGGGCCCTGCTTAACTGAGGTATCTGACTTGAACAGGACCATCTAAGCCCAGCCCAAGGAGGCACTTGGCATTCATGTCGCTAATATACTCCATTTCCCAAGAATGTTGACACTTCAAGTTTTTAATGGCACCGTTTAAGTGAGTTTACAAGTAGGTCACTTTCTTAAAAGTGGTGTTCCCAAAATAAAATGTACCTTTTAGTGGATATCAGTGGATATCACTTTTCTCTATTAGCACTTGTGTTTTCAACCTAATTATTGGTTTACTTAAGTGGTGAATGATGTCTATTTAAGGGAGATGTAACACATTGATATATTTTTGCAGTGCCTGGCAATGCAGTATCCTGTACTTATACTTACTTACTGTGTTCCAAGAGTAATTATTGTTTAAACACCCTTCTGATCTGCCTAAGAATACCAGCCTAATAAGAAAAGCTGTTACGAATTTACAAACTGTGGGTTTGAGAATAGAAGTGTTCACACAGGCTCACTTACCAGCTTGTCAATTATTAAAGGATATTAACCAATTCACAGACCTTAGTGTGTGTCTGTGTATGCAGGTAGCTATTCTAATGTGTGATGGGTCTGATACACAAGGCTACAGAATACTATTTGGGTCTGAGGGCAGAGGGAGTCAAGCTTTGTTAGGGACTCTTTCTATATTAAACAGGTCATAGATGAAATTAGAGACTGATCTTTTGTTTTCTCAGATTGGACTGCACTCTCTAGATATTACTCTAGAAAAGTGGTTTTCAAACTTTATTCCAAGAAACTCCAAAGGTTTCACAAATCTTTGATTAGAGTATCATTGAAAACAACATTAAAAAAATTAAAACCTGGAGGAGTGACGTCAGAATCATGGCAGAGTGAGCTTTCCCTATAGACTCTCCCCTGATAAGATACAACAGAAAGGACATTCATATACCAACAGAGGACATTCACACAACACAAAAGACATCTGAGAGATCCACACAGCCATACATCTGAAGGTAGAGGTGCTGGAACCCCCAGAGGAAGTGGAAGGCGGTAAGGAGAACGCCTCTCCTTCCTGAATGATAGCGACCCTGGGACTGGGTCCGTGTGGTTCTCAGAGAGAGAGGAGGGAGGGGCTGCCCTCTGTGGGAAAACCGTTGCTCTCCAAGCTCTCACAACCTGTGGGAAATTCCCATATGGAGGGGACTGAACTGTTGCGGGGGTGCTTTCATCAAGCTAGCACCCCAGGAGAGCAGATAGCGAGGAAAGCGTTAGAAGCCCTGGGGATCCGGCAGGCCAAAGAAAGAGCCCCTCGCTGCTGCCTGGTGCCCCAGCACAACCGGTCAGCCAGAGCACCTGTGGATTGCAGCTGGCTCCAAATACACAGCTCTTGACCCCCACCTAGTGGCAGCAGGTGGAAGCTGCAACCAGATATTTTCAGAATGAGGAAAAATAAGTCCAGGCTCTCAAGCAGTATGCAAAGATATATTAAATCTCCAGACCAGAAGGAAAATGACAAGCACCCAGAAATCAATCCTGAAGGCACAGAAATTTATAACCTAAACGACAGAGAATTCAAAATAGCTATCATGAAACGCTCAGTGAATTACAAGAAAACACAGATAGACAATTCAATGAATTCAGCAACTTCTTCACAAAAGAGATTGAAACTATAAAGAAAAACCAATCAGAAAAGCGGTAGATGAAAAACACAATGGAGGAGATAAAGAAAAATCTGGAATCTTTAAAGAAGAGAGCTGACAATATGGAGGAAAGAATTAGAATTATTGAGATTAGCAATGCAGAAATGCTCCAGATGGAGGAGGAGAGAGAACTAAGACTAAAAAGAAATGAAGAAATTCTCTGAGAAATATCTGACTCAATTAGGAAATGCAACATAAGGATTAGGTATTCCAGAGGGAGAAGAGAGGGAAAAAGGAGCAGAGAGTTTGTTCAAAGAAATAATACCTGAGAACTTCCCAAACCTGGGGAAGGAGCTGGAAATACAAGTGAATGAAGTCAATAGATCTCCTAAATATATCAACATAAAAAGACCCTCTCCAAGGCATATAGTAGTAAAGCTGGCAAAAGTCAATGACAAAGAAAAGATATTAAGGGCAGCAAGACAAAAAAAAAAAAAAAAAAAGGTACAAAGGAATCCCAATCAGGCTCTCAGCTGATTTCTTGGCAGAAAATCTACAGGTTGGGAGAGTGGAATGATATATTCAAAATTCTGAAAGACAAAAACTTTCAGCCAAGTATACGCTACCCAGCGAAAATATCCTTCAGATATGATGGAGAAATAATAACTATCCCAGATAAATAGAAGCTAAGGGAGTTCATTGCCACAAGACCCCCCACTATAAGAAATGCTCAAAAAGACTCTCATGCCTGAAAAAAAAGAGAAAGGGGATACAAAGCTTTGAGCAAGGAGAAAAATAGGTAGACAAAATCAGAAAAATTGCAGTTCTCTATCACAATAGGTTAGCAAACACTTAATTATAACATCAAAGATTAAGGGAAGGAAAACACCAAAAAGAAATATAACCTCATCACTTTAAACACAAACTCACAACACAAGATGGAATAAATTGTGGCAATAATAACTTAGAAGGGGAAGAGGAAAGGGATGGGATTGAGTTAGTCTAAGGAAATAAGAGGCCGCCAGAAAATGGACTATCTCATCTACGAGATTTTTTTATACAAAACTTATGGTAACCACTAAACAAATAAACAGAACAGAGACACATACGATAAATAGAGAGAAAGCTAAGAAAACCATCATACAGAACTACCAAACTGAATTGGTAGTCTGAAACACATGGGATAAGAAAAAAAGAAAATGTAAAAGAACTGGAAAATGAGTGATAAAATAGCAACATTAAGCCCTCATATATCAATAATCACTCTAAATGTAAATGGATTGAATTCGCCAATCAAAAAACACAGAGTGGCAGGATGGATTAAAAAACAAGATCCAACAATATGCTGCCTTCAGCAAACACATCTGAGCTCTAAAGACAAACACAGGCTCAGAGTGAAAGGATGGAAGACAATACTCCAAGCTACTGCCAAACAAAAGAAAGCAGGTGTTACCATACTCATATCAGACAAAGCTGACTTCAAGATAAAACAGGTAATGAGAGACAAAGAGGGGCAATATATAATAATAAAAGGGACACACCACCAAGAAGACGTATCACTTACAAATATATATGCACCCAACACAGGAGCACCAAAGTACATAAAGCAACTATTAACAAACCTAAAAGGAGATATTAACAACAACACAATAATAGTAGGAGATCTTAACACCCCACTTACATCAATGGATAGATCATCCAGACAGAAAGTCAATAAGGAAATAGTGGACTTAAACGAAAAACTGGACGAGATGGACTTAATAGATATATATAGATATATATAGATATACATATCTGCAGCAGATATGTATCAGATTCTTCTGCAGCAGATCACAGATTCTTCTCAAGTGGGCATGGAATATTCTCAAGGATAGACCATATGTTGGGAAACAAGGAAAGCCTCTATAAATTTGAGAAGATTGAAATCATAACAAGCATCTTTTCTGACCATAATGCTATGAAACTGGAAACCAACTACAGGAAAAAAACTGGGACAGTGACAAAGATCTGGGACTAAACAACATGCTACTGAACAACCCATGGATCATTGAAGAAATTAAAGGAGAAATCAAAAAGTATCTGGAGACAAATGGAAATGAAAATACACCATACCAACTCATATGGGATGCAGCTAAAGTGGTCCTGAGATGGAAACACATAGCAATACGGGCTCACCTTAACAAACAAGAAAAATCCCAAATAAACAACCTTAAACGACACCTAACAGAATTAGAAAAAGAAGAAAAAACAAAGCCCAAAGTCAGCAGAAGGAAGGAAATAATAAAAATTAGAGCAGAAACAAATGAGATTGAAACCAAAAAACCAGTAGAAAGATCAATGAAACAAAGAGCTGGTTCTTTGAGAAGATAAACAAAATTGACAAACCCTTAGCCAGACTCACTAAGAAAAAAAGAGAAGGCTCCAATAAATAAAATTAGAAATGAAAGAGGAGAAATTACAATGGATACCACAGAAATACAAAGGATTAGAAGAGAATACTATGAAAAACTATATGCCAACAAATTGGACAATCTAGAGCCAGACACGGACAATACAAAGAAGGAAAATTACAGGCCAGTATCGCTGATGAACATAGATGCAAAAATCCTCAACAAAATATCGGCAAACTGAATACAGCAATACATTAAAAAGATCATACACATGATCAAGTCGGATTTATACCAGGGACGCAGGGATGGTTCACATCTGCAAATCAATCAATGTGATACACCACATTAACACAACGAGGAATAAAAACCACACGATTATCTCAATAGATGCAGAGAAAGCATCTGACAAGATCCAACATCCATTTATGGTAAAAATTCTCAAGAAAATGGGTATAGAAGGAAAGTACCTCAACATGATAAAGGCCATATATGACAAACCCACAGCCAACGTCATACTCAATGGGGAAAAACTGAAAGCCATTCCTCTGAGAACAGGAACAAGACAAGTGTGCCCACTCTCACCACTCCTATTCAACATAGTACTGGAAGTTTTGTCCAGAGCAATTAGGCAAGAAAAAGGAATAAAAGTAATCCAAATAGGCAACAAAGAAGTGAAACTCTCACTGTTTGCAGAATACATGATTTTATATATAGAAAACCCTAAAGAATCCATCAGAAAACTATTAGGAACAATCAACAACTACAGCAAAGTTGCAGGGTACAAAATTAACTTACAAAAATCAGCTGCATTTCTATCTCTAATAACGAATTAACAGAAAAAGAACTCAGGGAGACAATCCCATTTATAATTGCAACAGAAAGAATAAAATATCTAGGAATATATTTAACCAATGAGGTGAAAAACCTATACAATGAGAACTATAAGACATTATTGAAAGGAATCAAGGATGACATGAAGAAATGGAAAGACATCCTATACAAATGGATTGGAAGAATAAACATAGTTAAAATGTCCATACTACCTAAAGCAATCTACAGATTCAATGCAATCCCAATCAGAATCCCAATGACATTCTTCACTGAAACAGAACAAAGAATACTAAAATTCTTATGGAGCAACAAAAGACCCTGAATAGCCAAAGCAGTCCTGAGAAAAAAAAAACAAAGCAGGAGGCATCACAATCCCTGACTTCAAAATATACTACAAAGCTATAATAATTATAACAGCGTGGTACTGGTACAAAAACAGACACACAGATCAATGGAACAGAATTGAAAGCCCAGAAATAAAACCACACATCAACGGACAGCTAATCTTTGATGAAGGAGCTAAGAACATACAATGGAGAAAGAAAAGTCTCTTCAATAAATGGTGCTGGGAAAATGGACAGCCACATGCAAAAGAATGAAAGTAGACCATCTTCTTTCGCCATACACAATAATTAACTCAAAATGGATCAAAGACTTGAAAGTAAGGCCTGAAACTACAAAACTCCTAGAAGAAAATATAGGCAGTACACTCTTTGACATCGGTCATAGAGGGATCTTTTTGAATTCCATGTCTACACAGACCAGGGAAACAAAAGAAAAAATTAGCAAGTGAGACTTCATCAGACTAAAGAGCTTCTGCAAGGCAAATGAAACCAGAATCAAAATGAAAAGACAACCCACTAGCTGGAAGAAAGTAATTGCAAAGCATATATCCAACAAGGGGTTTATCTCCATAATATATAAAGAACTCACACAACTGAACAACAAAAAAAGAAACAATCCTATCAAAAAATGGGCAGAGGATATGAACAAACCTTTTTTCAAGGAAGATATACAGATGGACAATAGGCACATGAAAAGATGTTTAATGTCATTAATCATCAGGGAAATGTAAATCAAAACAACACTAAGATATCACTTTACACCTGTGAGAACCGCTATAATCACCAGGACAAAAATTAAGGAATGTTGGAGAGGTTGTGGAGAAAAGGGAACCCTCATTCACTGCTGGTGGGAATGCAAACTGGTGCAGCCTCTATGGAAAACAGTATGGAGATTCCTCAAAAAATTAAAAATAGAAATACCTTGTGATCCAGCTATCCCACTACTGGGTATCTATCCAATGAAACTGAAATCAACAATCCAAAGAGGCTTATGCACCCCTATGTTCATTGCAGCATTATTCACTATGGCCAAGAAGTGGAAGCAACCCAAGTGTCCCTCGACTGATGATTGGATAAAGATGTGGTATATATACAATGGAATACTACTCAGCCATAACAAAAGACAAAATCGCCCCATTTGCAACAACATGGATGGACATGGAGGGTATTATGTTAAGCAAAATAAGCCAGACAGAGAAAGACAAACACTGCATGATTTCACTAATATGTGGAAGATTAACACACAGACAGAGAGAGCAGTTTGGTGGTTACCAGGGGGAAGGGGCTTGGGGAGGTGGGCACAAGGGGTGAAGGGATGCATTTATATGGTGACTGACAAACAATAATGTACAAACGAAATCTCACAATGTTATAAACTATTATGACATCAATAAAAAATTTTAAAGCCTGTAATTAATGGAATTATTGTTAATTTTGTTAGGTGTGATGATAGTATTGTTGTGGTGTAGGTTGCATTTATTCTTGGGTGATGTATGCAGAAGTATTTAGGAGACAAGCAATATGATGCCTTCAATCATCCTTTCAAATGGTGTAGCAAAAAGGAAAGATAGGGAGAGAAAAAGTATGCTAAAATGCTAAGAATTATTGAATCTCAGTGAGAGTATATGAGTGTTTGTGGTATTATTCTTTCTGTTGGTTTTACAATTTGCAAAGTAAAAATTTGGGGAAATATGTCTAAATATATGTTATAAATACGCATATATATGGAGAGAAAGAGTTAAAGTAAATATAGCAAAATGAAAGTGCTTGTTGGATCCAGGTGTAGGCTATATGGGTATTTGTTGTACCTTCAACTGTCTGAGAGTCTGAGACAGATGTTTATGTGCAGAAGTTAATGATGGAGTGCTCTGGATTCAGCAGGAGGAGTTGAGCTGTGATGCAGTTGCAACAAAGGCCTCAGCCTGAAATGTGGGAGCTCTGCAGCTGGGATGGCCCTTCCCAGTTGTCCTCCTTGAGGCCAGGGGGCCAGGGCTTTATGCCTCCTCACCCACCAGTCACTGGAGGTGAGCTACCCCAGGGATGGGGGTGTGACCCTGGGTGAGGTGGCTCTCTTTCCTTGAGGGCAATTCCCAGGCAGGTCGTTAGCTGAGTGCTGTCAGCCTCAACACTCACAGCAGCGGGGGATGGGTGTGTGAGTCTTGAAGGGAGGGTCTGGGTGGCTCACCAGAGCATCCACCACAGCTTGTCTTTGTGGCATGTTAATTTGTTTATTGGAGTCACATTCTTGGTTTGTTGTAGGTTTTAGGTTTTTTCTTTACTTTCTTTCCTTTTTTTCTTTCTTTTTTCTTTTTTGGTAAGCCTGGGGTGCTTCTTCTCTGATTTAGAGCTTACGAAATAAATTTCAACAAATAAAATACCACTTTTAAATCTGCTTTATATGTTGAAGATTCAAATAAGATTTATTTTGCATAAAAAGGGATTTGCCCTTGAAAACCCTTGGTCTACAATCTCTCTCCTATCTCTAGCCAAGGGAGACAGTGCTGGACTTCCAAACATGGAATGAGAAGTTTGAAAACAATAAAAGATAAAAACAAAAGGTTTATGATGCTAAGCATAACTGGCATCTGACTCTGCTGAGCCTATCCATCCTGATCATGACTGAGCAAGAACACTTTGCCCTTTCTGCCTGCACTAGCCACTTTCTGGAACAAGGACAAGAAAGAACAAGGGAAGTTCTCTTCTGGTTGTTATTTTAAGCACTGTTCTCTTCTGATTTTCTTGTTTCCCTCTTTGTCACAGTTTTTAATATGTGCTTCATTGATTCAGACAGGGGGACAATATTATCCCTCTGGAGAAGAAAAACAATAGTCCCAGAAGCAGAGTCCATGCATTGCAAAGAACTCAAGGTCACTATTCCTAGGGATAAAGCCTTATTTATCTTAGAACAGATTTGGCCTTTTAAAACATGGATACAAAGCAGGAGGGGGGAACATAAATACAACCCCCAAGTCTCTCCAAAGCTATTTAAACTGCAGAGTGGTGAAGCAAGATCTTAAATTCTTTCAGAAAACAAAAGATCCTTTTGAACTGTTTCTCATTATCCACCTGTTACTTCAAAGGAAGATTTGGCAGTCTCTTTAGAGACTTCTGTCCAAGGAAGGGTGTAAGGACACTGGAAGGGGTAATTTGAACAGAGTTACCCATCTGCAAATCTCCCAGCTTTCCCCTGCATTTCCTCCTAGGACCATTGTAAGGAATGAGCAAAGAATGGTTGCAAACCATCTTGAAGAGAATAAAGGGCAGAAGAAAAGTTCCTTAACAATTTCCTCCAGAAGTGGTGTGAGCTATAGATTTGGGCAGTCTGGAGCCAGGCCTCTCTCTGATTTTACAGAGAGTGGGCAGGTTTGCCCAGACAAGGTCTCTGCTTTGATGGAAGGTCTCCAGGAAAATTGAAAAGTGACAGCAATGTTGGGTGTTGCAATTCCCACCTGGAATCAGGACCGTGTGAAACCAAGCTGCAGTCTCAAGGAACCTTTGGAGAGTTGACCTGTGCAGCTTTTTAGAGCACACACAGGCAAATCATTTGTGACATCCATAATATGAAGCATTGTTAACCCATCCCTGGCCCCATGTCTTTACTAAATTCCAACTTTAAATATTCTACTCTTCTTTCCTTTCTCCCTCTGCAGTAGCCCAGTATAGTACCTACTCTGCGGCATTCTGTTGTAAATAAGGCCATTAGTACCCAGCTATGCACGCTGGGGTGCTCACTAAATACCATGTTCATTGGTTACATTTTACCATGAATTCTCTACATATCAGGAGATAAAAAACAAGTGTTAATGGCTCAATTATCTCTGACATTAAACAAGTAGAAATTGTGCAAAACGTGATGCAAATTTTTTCAGAATGAAAGATTGTCTTACTTTGGGTTCCTGCAGAAGTAGAACCCGAGACAAAGATTCAAGTGCAAATCATTTAATTGAGAGGGGAGGGAAACACTGGAGGTGGGTGGCGAAATGAGACAGACAAGGGGAGGAGCCAATATAGGGTGCTACTGGAGCTTAAGCCTGCTGGGGATCTTTGGGAGGTGGTATAGAAACGTGCCTCAGGGTTCTCCCACCCCAGGGCGAGGAAGCTGAAACATTTATATACCAAGTCCTCTCAGTTCTGGGTTGAGGACTGTTGAGGGAACCTTAATTTCCCAGCACTTTCAGCCTGCTACCCTGGTGGCCAAATGGGCTTTGTGCTGGTGGGTTAGGGATAGAGTGGGCACTGCAAACATGCTATTGGATATCCAGAATAACATTCAGATATTTTTCAACAAGATCTGGCACTTCTACCACCAAAGAATTGTTTTTTCTGGTGATGGGCAAGAGGCAGGTTTTATTTACTTGAGTTTAATAAATAAGAATGATACTAGTTTTTCAGCCTCACAGGCTTATTGTGAGGATCAAGTGAATTAATAATACCTGTGCAAGTACAACAGAAATGGAAGATGGTAGCTGAAACGATTTGACAGTTTGCAACTGGATAGAAAAATGAACCAAAGAAAAGCAGTAAACTGGAAAATAAAATGATCACAGTTGTTTCTCATTTTATTGCATTTTAAGTAGATTTGCTTCTGAACCCCAAAATATGGAATTTCCAATAATTTAGTTTATGTCATGTTTCTGATTCATCCGAAAGCCTTCTTGGAATCTGACATGATCTCAGCTAGGGACAGTTGGCCAGCTGCTCCTGACCTGGCCTCTTGGAGGCTTAGACTGTCCCAGTCTCTGAACAACAGAGAACTAACAGTATTAGCAGATCTCTCTCCACCAAGAATGCAAGGTTGAAATTCTCTTTATAGCCTACTTAATATGTAGTCAATTTTTAAAAATGTTCCATATGGTCTCAGAATGAATGTGTATTTCTCTATTTGTTGAATGTAATATTCTATGTATAAATATTAGATCAAGTTGTGTTTTTAGTGTGGATTAAATCTTTGATATCCTTAATATATATATTTTGCCCATCTTATTGATAATTTTTTGAGAGAAGTTAACCAGAATCTCCTATGATAGTGGATCTGTTATAAAAATGTTGCTTTATACATTTTGAAACTATGTTATTCAATGCATACAAGTTCAAAATTGTTATAGCTTCTTGGTAGATTGTTCTTTTTACCATCAAGTGAGATCTTGCTTTATTCCCACTAAGTCTTCTCCTTTAAATTCTATTTTACCTGGTATTAATTTTGCCAGATAGATTTTTTGTTATTATTTGCATGGTATATCTTTTCCCATTCCTTTCATTTTAGCTTATGTATGTCATTGTGCTTTAGATGTGCCTTTTGTAAATAGCCCATGTCTAGCTTTTGTTTTTTACCCACCCAATATTTAACAGATTTACTTATCTATTAAAGATAGTGATTAAAAACATAGATTACTGATGTATTTGGGTTTAATTTTTGCTTTCCTATTGTTCTTATTTATTTATTTCATTTTTGTTTTTTCTTCTTCTGGTTTGGAAGTTATCCATTCTATTTCTTTCTTTTATAAGTTTTTTTTAAATTTTATTTATTTATTTTTTTTCCCCCAAAGCCCCAGTAGATAGTTGTACATCGTAGTTGCACATCCTTCTAGTTGCTGTATGTGGGACGAGGCCTCAGCATGGCCGGAGAAACAGTGCGTCGGTGCATGCCCAGGATCCGAACCCTGGCCGCCAGCAGTGGAGCACGCGCACTTAACCGCTAAGCCACGAGGCCGGCCCTCTATTTCTTTCTTTATTTGCCCATTTCCTGTTCTAATTCTCCATTGCCTTTTGACCTTTTATGTTGCTGGTGAGATGTTTTCTGCAAGGTTAATTGTCTTTACTTTGCTTGGAATAGAGTAAAAACATGATAAATATTTATCTCATGGAATAACATTCATTACATATTTGAGGGTTGTTGCTGTGTACCTAATGGCATATAGTGTATATGTTGCTTTACTTCTTTCTCACAGAGAGTGTGGGGGCAAGCTAGTGAAATCTTCCCCAACTTTCTGTAGTGTTTCTGTCCACAGAACTCAGCTAACCCTCCCTCTTCTTCCTCTTTCTCTTTCCTCATGATTTTTCTACAGTAGTCTTTGAAAAAGAGCCTTAAAAAGTGTTGGCAGGAGCTGCAAGAGGTAACATGAAAGAAAGTTCAGTATTTCAAATCATGAAACCTCAGCTACCCAATTCTGAGAAGTTAATCGTTTTTAAAGGGAATCTCTTTTTTTCTCGCTGCATTTGTGTGAGTGCTTTGTCCTACGACACATGAACCTTCAGCTGACTTTTGAAAGCCTGCTATTTTGGAGGTCATAATTTTGACTGATGGACCTATAATTAGTAAGTGCTCATTAAGTACCGTGTCCTGAGTATTTCTGTGGGGTGGTAGAGAATGATCTTAGCAGCTGCCAGGGTGATAACAGTCCCGCAAACTGGCCTAACTCCAAAAGTAGCCAAAGAACTTTATAAAGATTAAAAGCGAACAAACAGAAAAGCACGGCAGTAGCTGTAGAAGCAGCTACAGCAAGGGAGAAAATAGTATGAAGGCCTCCTGGTCACCAAATCTAAGGCCTTCCTTACCCTTGTTTTCTCCATAGTGTTCAAAGCTTGATACTCTCAGTTTTCCTTCCAACCCATCTGAAGTCATTCCTGTCTCTACTGGCTCTTTGTCCTCCTGCCTCCTAGCTACAGGAGTTTTCCAAGTGTTGATCTGGAGTCCTCTTCTTTCTTCCGTAATCCTCCCCCACATAGAGCATTCCATTCCAATGGCTTCAAATATAAGCTTTATGTTAATGTCTCCCAAGTCCACATCTCTGGTTTCTACCCAAACTCCAGTCCCACATTTTTAATTGCCTGCTGAATATTGCCTCCTAGAGGTCCTCCTGAAGCCTTGACTCAATACACCTAAAGCCATACTCTCCTTAAAACCAACGTCCACACTCTATGACCCAGCAATTCCACTCCTATATATATAGCCAAAAGAAATGTGTGCATAATGGACCAAAAGACATGTATAAAAATGTTCATAGAAATGATACATCATGACCAAATTGGGCTTGACCCAGGGATGCAAAGTTGGGTTAAAATTAGGAAATAGAACAGTTTAATTTATCACATTAACAGAATAAGGGGAAAAAAATCGTGATCATTTCAATGATGTAGAAAATTCATTTGATAATATTAAATATCCTTTCATGATAAAAACTCTTAGCAAAGTAGGAGTAGAAGAGAACATCCTTAATCTTCAAAAGACCTACTGAAAACATACTAAATGATAAAATGTTGAAAATTTTCTCTTGGAGGTCAGAACAAGGCAAGGATGCCCCTGACAACCATTGCTATTCAGCATCGTTCACAGTATTCTGGCCAGTAAACAAAACAAGAAAAAGACATAAGCACTGGAAAGAAAGAAACAGAAAACTGTCATTATTTGCATATGATATGATTATATTCATAGAAAATCCAAATGACTTGGCAGATAAACTATTGTAATTAATAAGAGAATTTAGCACAGTCTCTGAGTATAAAAGCTCAGTGTCCAAAAATCCAATATATTTCTTCATACCAGCAACAAACAGAAAATGAAATTAATATGAAATACTAAGGAATAAATCTAATAAAGGATGTGCAAGACCTCTACAGAAAAAAATGATAAAACCTCATTCTGAGACATTAAAAAAATAGAAAGGAGAGGTATACCATAGTAAATATGAGCAAAAAAGATGCCAATTATCCCCAAATTTATTTCTAAATTCAATGCAATTCCAATAAATGTTTTTTGGAACTTGACAAACTGATTTCAAATTCATATGGAAATACAAAAGGCCAAGGATGCCATTACCCTTTTTTTTTGTTTTTTGTGAGGAGATCAGCCCTGAGCTAACATCCGCCAATCCTCCTCTTTTTTTGCTGAGGAAGACGGCCCTGGGCTAACATCTGTGCCTATCTTCCTCCACTTTATATGGGACGCTGCCACAGCATGGCTTACCAAGCAGTGCGTCGGTGCGCGCCCGGGATCCGAACCAGCGAAGCCCGGG
This sequence comes from Diceros bicornis minor, assembly GCF_020826845.1. Classification (NCBI taxonomy): domain Eukaryota; kingdom Metazoa; phylum Chordata; class Mammalia; order Perissodactyla; family Rhinocerotidae; genus Diceros; species Diceros bicornis. The sequence continues at coordinate 15,026,497 of NC_080781.1, read as the reverse complement.
CCGCCGCAGCGGAGCGCGCGCACTTAACCGCTTGCGCCACCGGGCCGGCCCCGCCATTACCCTTTTGAAGCAGAAGAATAAGGGGAAGACTTGATCCACTGGATAAGAAGACTGTTAATAAGCTATAGTAACCAAGACAGTATATTATTTATTCAGGGATAGAAAAATAGACCAATGGAATAGAATGAAGGACCCAGAAACATATCCACATATAAGGTCAATATTTGACGTATGTTGCACTGTAGATCAGAAAAGAAATGCCAGTCCTTAGAATAAATAGTACTGAGACAATGGATAACTATAATTAAATTAAACTTCTATCTCACGCTATACCCCTAAATCTATTCCAGGTGTATTAACAAACCTAATTTCGAAAGGAAAAATAAGAAAAAGCTCCTAGAAGATAATATAGAAAATATCTTCACGAGCTTGGGAGTAGGGGAGAATTGCATGAACAAGTTACAAAAGATATCTTACCATAAGGAAAGGGGAAGTATTGATAAATAAGATATTAACTTGAAGAACTTCTGTTTATCAAAAAACACTATAAGGAGTGAAAAGATAAACCATAGAGTAAGGGAAGGTATTTGCAACTCACCAAAACTAGTATTTTGATGTATTAAGAACTCTCATATAGGAATGGCCTGAGGAAAAGGATGGGGCTGGTGCTGACAGACAAATATGGGGAAGACTGAGGCCAGGGAACTTTTGCCTCATGTATTGTTTGAAAGTCCCAGAGGAGTCTGCTGGACAGAGACACTTTTGCCAACATGGGATGGCTCAGCCTGGTAAAGAGAGCCATTATCAGGCATAGTGAGTATCTTAGGTCAGGTTCACTAGAAGCAGGGCTTGAGACAGGGATTCTGGTGTTAATTGGAGGAATGCTCTCAGGAGAAAGGGAGTGAGGGAAGCAGGACAAGGCAAGGGAAGGTGCTAAGCAAGGATGTGTTCTTAGCTTCAGCCTGATCCCACAGGGAGTTCTGTAGCATGAATTGCACCACAGAGTTGTTTCTCCTTGAGGCAAGGAGGCCAGAATTTTATACCCTGTGGCGTTTAGTCATTGGCTGTGGGCTGTACTCCAAAGGTGGAGGTGGGCATAGCTTCCTGGGGGGAAATACTGTAAAGAAGGGGGCATTTGTAAGATGTTAGCAACCAACACACAACATCTGGAGGGATGGGTGAATTGGTTGGTAAAGAGGATCATGTGGAGCAGCAGTAGTGTCCTGTGCAGTGAGGACTTGGTTAGCATGCCTGAGCCAGCCTCAGTTCCTGTGTGGTGCGGAGCCTGTGCTGGAGTCTGGAAGCCTGCCATGGGGCTGGCCACCACAGGGCACAGTGATCGGCAGCCGAGGACAAAGGGTGAATTCTGTTCCCAGGGGGTGAGAAGGAGGTTGTGACAGGGACTCAGAGGGATTTCTAGAGATGAGATTGAAACAGCCAGATGGAGAGGGCCAATACTCTCCTAGAACATTGAGCCAAAGAACAAAAACAGAAACAGACCACAAGTTCACCAGCTGCAGATGCTGACCTCAAGGCAATCAGGGACCGCAGCACAAGAGAATACAAGGACATCTTCTCTCCAAGACTAGTCCCATTTCCATCATCCACCCTCTAGCCTCGAGAGGACCCCAGGGCTTAGAAATAAGTGCCATTGGAGTTTGTGAAGAGTAATATATCAGGTTTTTAAGAAATAAAGAGACTACATTTACACTGCATATCTGAATTGTAGTATAAATGAAATTTCAACACCCACTTTAAAACACTTTAAGGTAACTAGATTGTTATATTCAAACACAAACGAAGTAAACAAAAGTTTGACCTTTCACAACAAGATTGTAAACTCTTTGAGAGCAGGATGGGGCAACCCACACAGTAAAGTATTAGATAATTCCATTTTATCTCATGTTACTTCCTCTCATGAGATTTGAAACTCATCTTCTTTTGTTTCAACCCACACATGTAACCAAGAGCCACTGGTAAAAATCAAAAGATACTGTGGAAAAAGAAGATTTGACTATAAATTGTATTGGGATATCTGTTACTAATTTAAAGAAAAATTAACTTAGACCCACACTTCACACCACAATGCCAGATGATATATAAAAACTTAATTTTTAAGGAAAAACATTGAATTTTATGAGGTCTCTGGAGTTCTCTATGAGTTTTATAAGCTTTATAGTTATAAAATATCACAATTATGACTGACAAATCTGAATACATAAAAAATTAAAAACTGTGTATATAAGAAATTAAAAAACACAGGGGAAATATTTTTAACAAATGTGGAAAACAGAGGCTTAATATCTTAGGCAAATTAAAAAGAAAACACTAATATCTCAATAATAAAGAAGAAAAAGACATAGGCTTTTTTTTTTTAAATTTTATTTATTTTATTTTTTCCCCCCAAAGCCCCAGTAGACAGCCGTATGCCATAGCCGCACACCCTTCTAGTTGCTGTATGTGGGACTCGGCCTCAGGATGGATGGAGAAGTGGTGCCTCGATGCGCACCCGGACTCCGAACCCAGGCCGCCAGCATCGCAGCTCGCGCACTTAACCACCAAGCCACAGGGCCGGCCATAGGCTTTTTTTTTTTTTTAGGAACTATGCTAAGTAAACAGATATATGGGAAAGTGTTAAACCTTTCACTTCATCCTTAAACAAATATTTATTGAGCATATACTATGGGCCAGACATAGTCCTAGGCACTTTATCAAAGTAATTCTATGTACAAGTCATCAAAGAATACAAATCAAATTGCTAATGAGATACCAGTGAAACTGATACTTTCATACACTGCTGATGGAAGTAAAATTACACATTCCCAATTGGATTTGGCCATACTTGTCAACTGATAGCATTGTTTAAGTCCTTTAACTCAGGAATTCTACTTTGGAGAACATTTCTCCAAAGGAAGAAATAATCCCAAGAGGGGAAAAAAACTTATATTCCTGAAGATGTTCGTTACATTGTATTTTATAAAGAGAGAGAAAATATATATGAAAGCACCTTACGTATTTAGCATTTTTATCCAAGGTTTCCCAAATTTATTTTTCTACAGAATCCTTTTTCATAGAATATCTATTAACTTGCTTGAGAGCACACCTTCAGTAAGAAAGGGGCCCACAGTTTTGGTGATCCTTCTGTTAGGGTTATAGGGCTAACAATGCAGTTCATATAGTAATAAGGTTTCAGTTGGGTGAAATATTTGGAGCCCAGGCCCACCTAAGTATCAGCCTCTAACCTAGAAGAGAGGCAGTTTCTAGAACATAAACAATCAAAGAGGATGAAGTCCCTTGATTATGTACTTTTCTAGATTTTCTGAAGTGTGAGCATCTCACGTGACCTTTAGGAAGGCTAGATGGGACAGCTCCAACCTACCCACTGGACACAGGCCCTGAAATCCTCAAAAAAATGAGAATGAATATTTTATTCTATAGAGACTAAGACATTCATAGAAAGGACAAGATCCCTTTATCAACCAGAGAGTTCAGAAGAAAGGGAAAACTACCATATTGGGTCTCAGAATATCTCAAAGCATTGGTGCTCATTAGGAGCTCTCCAAGGTCCTGAACAACTGCCTGCATCTCTCCAGGCTGCTGGAACCTTCCTCTCACTAGTGTCTCTCACCTAAAGGACTCACTACCTCTGCTTGCCTCGGCACTTGCCCTCTGGCCTCTGACTCCTTGACACAATCTGTGTGTGACCCATACCTGATGGGATTTCAGTTACTGCCTGTTCTCGGCATGTACTGGCAGCTTCATTTATCAGGTTTCTTCTAAAGGAAGTCTATTTGAGGTTATCTCAGTAGGAGAGGATATATGTTTTATTAACTCTTAGTTGTACTATCAGGAAAGAAGGGAACTCAGATAATTTTCAGATATAGATCCTCTCAGATCAGTAAGGCCTGGTATCTGTTACTGTATTTGGTTGTTGCTGGGATACTTGAGAAAGTAACTACTAGAAGAACACATGGAGGAAACAGAAAGAGGAGACCATCAGGTAGTTAAGAGATATAAAGAGCCTGCGTGTGACTTATCTGTCATACTTTTCAATCCTTCAATTACTGGATTGGCAACTGAGTATGGCAGGGTGCCTTACATATGGTTGGTGCTGGTAAACAAATGAATATTAAACTAAGCACTAGAAGAACAGAGTTCTAGTCCTGGGTTTTTTTTTGTTTAACTAGTTGTATAACATTGGGTAAATCATTAACCTTCTCTGTATTAATGTAGAGTAACTGCTGCAACAAAAAACCCCCAAATTCCAATCACTTAAAACAATGTAAGCTTGTTTCTCACTCACACAACAATCCAATACGTATTCCCGATTGCCTGGCTTTCCTGGACAACTCTCCTCCAAGTGGTGACTCAGACTTCTTCCATATTATAGCTTTGCTGTCCTCTTGGAGTAATCTTCATTCAGTTAGTCAATGAGGAAAGAGAATGGGGGGCTTATATATTGGAGGATTTTATGGGTCAGCCCGTGAAACGGTACACATCACTTCTGCCCACATTTTGTTGGACAGGACCCATCACATATTCACACTAATGGCAAGGGATCTTGGGAAATGTAGTCTTGCTGTGTGCCAAAAAGGAAAGGGACACAGTTCGGTCCCTTAACAGTTTGGTCCCGTAACTGGCTATTCTCTGCCATACTCTCTGGGTTCTGGCTTCCTCAGCTGTAAATTATGCAAATAATATCTGCCCTTCCTTCTTCATAGAGTTATTGTGAAGATCAAAGGAGATTATCTGTGTGAAATGGCTCAAAAACTGTAAATCAACATATACAGGAAGGGAATCATCATTGCTTCACTTACCTATCTTTGGATGTTAATTTTAGGAGTGAAAAAAAGGTGTTCTTTCTTTGGTAGGACTCCTTATAGTTGGTCCCAGTATATACCAAGTATAAATATATTTAATGGGATAATATACAATATTTTTTTCTATGGGATTGAAAATAGAGATTGTAAATGGACCTCTGACATTTCATAATTTGAATGCCTTGATAGAAGTATACAGTACTGGGGTGAAATTAAGGGAAAGTACCATTTTGCGTTCAAGCTTAATTTCTTGCCAGGCTCCTTAAGATGCTTATAACCTCCCAGACAATAAAACCTATCATAGTTTTGATAGTAGGTGGTAAGTTCTATTATCTTTGACATTCCTCCCTGGACTGGGTATTGGAAATGGGATATCTATTATGATTGTTGTGTATGACATCTAATTATGCACATACACACACAGCTCCTTTTTCACTTTTCTGAGGCCCTTCACCCTCAGCAGCCAGAAGCTCTTGTTCCTTCTAACTCTCAAAGCAAGCAAACCAAAAAAATTGCCTTCTCCAACTTCTCCTTCTCAGGTTTGCCATGAATCAGAGGATCTGATAGAATTGCATTATGCGTAAACACCAAGCAACACACCAATGATTTCTGAACACTGATCACTCTTTAGTTTCACTATATTTTGACCTGAAGCTAGTATCAGCCCTCAGGGAAGTGCTGTTATTTAAACAAATATCACTCAGCCAATTGTGACTGAGGCATTGGATCATGCTGAACTGCGAGATTTCTTCTAGGGATGAAAGGAAATAATAAGAAATCACAGTAGCAAGGAACACACTTTGAGACCCAGCTTAGTTTTCTTAAAGGAGAAAAAGACATTTGTTTGAAACTCCAGGGCCCTAGGGTTGTTCACCAGAGCACACTAAGCCTTAGGAATAATGCCTAATTTATCTTAGAGCAGACCCAACTCACAGCTTAAAAACTCAAAGCAAAGATAGCTCTATTCTCAATAAGTATAAAATAACTGAATGTGAACACGACCTCAAAGAAATTAGACTGCACATAATCATGCATTCTGGCTCACTGTGGTATTAACTTGAAAATATAAAGCCTTGGGTTTTGCAGACGGAAATAGAAGTTGGGGTGTAAAATGAAGCAAAGAAGGAGATGCCCTTGGAAATATGAATCGCTAGAAAATGAAAGCAGAGTCTAATCAAATAAGAGCCTTCTACAGGTAGACTATCCCTCACATCTGGGTTTCTTGGCTATCTATCTCTTATTAGGAAAAAAGCAGACAATAATCATGAGATTTAAAAAAAAAGAGATCTGCTAGACAAGCTTTGAAAAAATTAAAAACAGTCTCCTCCTCTTTTCTAGTGCCTCTCAGTGGGAATTTTTGTATTTATTTTAATCTCTTTCTACTAGCCATTTTCCAGCTACATATCTACTTGGATTTCATTCTGGTCTGTGTTCTGCTCATCCTGTGTGTCTCATGAATCTATGCAGATTGGCGTCAAAACCAAGCGTGCTAAAAATGCTGGAGTCCTGAAGCATGTTGGACCCCCCATTTATTCACTGACTACTTGCATTAGTGAATATCCTCTTCTCAGCTTGATGATAAAGCCAGGTTGACTGTTTTGCTTCCAAAAGGATTTAAGTATTGAATTGTTATATTTGGAACAAAAGTTTCCCCCTTTCCAGAACAATTCACATGGATCTTCCCAGATATTATGAGAGGGAGACATGGGGGAATGTGGAGACAATATGAGAGAGTGGAGGAAGAACTGGGATTCAGGGGTTCAGGAAACCTGGAATCTTATACTGTCTCTCACTGAATCTAGGACCTTGGCAAGTGGCTGATCCCTCTGAACCTTAATTTTCCCACTTACAAAATAATAGAAATAATAGTACTAAACAATTGAGAGTCAGGGTGGTATAGTGGGCAAGTGCACACACCCCAGAGAAAGATCGCCAGGGTTAAGATCCTGGCTCTGCTGTTATTACCTGTAACACTTCTGTGTCTCAGTTTCTTTTCTTTTTCTTCTGATTTTATATCTAGCTGAAGCTTGAATCATATTGCTGGTTGCAGAATGTCCCACTTTACTTTTTTTAAATTAATAAACTTTATTTTTTAGAGAAGTTTTAGGTTCACAGCAAAAGTGAGCAAAAAGTATAGAGATTTCCCATATACTCCTCGCCCCACACACGCTCAGCCTCCCCCACTAGCAACATCCCCCACCACAGTGGTACATTTGTTACAATTGATGAACCTATATTGACACATCATAATCACCCAAAGACCGCAGTTTACATTAGAGTTCATTTTTTTGTGTGTGTGTGTGTGTGTGAGGAAGATCGGCCCTGAGCTAACATCTGCCAATCCTCCTCTTTTTTGCTGAGGAAGACTGGCCCTGGGCTAACATCTGTGCCCATCTTCCTCTACTTTATATGGGACGCTGCCACAGCATGGCTTGACAAGCGGTGCGTTGGTACGCACCCGGGGTTCGGAACCGGCGAACCCCGGGCCACCGCAGCGGAGCGTGCGCACTTAACCGCTTGCGCCACTGGGCCGGCCCCAGGGTTCATTCTTGGTGCCGTGCATTCTATGGGTTTGGATAAATGTGTAATGACATGTATCCACCATTACAGTATCACACAGAATAGTTTCACTGCCCTAAAAATCCTCTGTGCTCTGCCTATTCATCCCTCACTCCCCCCTAACCCCGAGCAACCACTGATGTTTTTACTGTCTTTATAGTTTTGCCTTTTCCAGAATGTCATATGTTTGGAATCATACAGTATGTAGCCTTTTCAGACTGGCTTCTTTCGCTTAGGAATATCATTAATTTTCCTCCATGTCTTTTCACTGCTTGATAGTTCATTTTTTCTTTAGTGCTGAATAGTATTCCACCATCTGGATGTACCATGGTTTATTTATTCCTTCACCCAATGAAGGACATTTCGGCTGCTTCGAAGTTTTGGCAGTTGTGAATAAAGCTACTGTAAACATTTGTTTGCACGTTTTTGTGTGGATATAAGTTTCCAATTCCTTTGGGTAAATACTGGGGAGCGCAATGGCTGGATCATATGGTAAGAGTATGTTTACTTTTTAACAATTTTATTGAGTGTGCGTTTTGGCAGATTGTGTCTTTCAAGGAATTGGTCCATTTCATCTAGGTTATCAGATATGTGGGTATACAGTTGCCCATAATATTCCTTTATCTTTTAATATCTACGAGATCTTTAGTGATGCCTTCTCTTTCGTTTTTGGTACTAGTAACTTGTGTCTGCTCTCTTTTTCTCTTAGTTAGCCTGGCTAGAGCCTTGACAATTTTATTGATCTTTTCAAAGAAACAGCTTTTGGTTTTGTTGATTTTCTCTATTGGTTTCTTGTTTTCAATTTCATTGATTTCTGCTTGAATTTTTATCATTTCTTTTCTTCTGTTTACTTTGGGTTTAACTTGCTCTTCTTTTTCTAGTTTCCTAAGGTGGAAGCCTAAATTATTGATTTTAGAACTTTCTTCTTTTATAATATATGCGTTCAAGTCTATAAATTTCCCTCTAAGCACTATTTCTCTGCATCCCCCAAATTTTGATAAGTTGTAATTTTCACTTTTTTTAGTTCAAAATATTTTAAAATTCCTTTTGAGATTTCTTCTTTGACTCGGGTGTTAATTAGAAGTGTAACGTTAATCTCCAAGTATTTTGGGATTCTCCAGCTATCTTTCTGTCATTGATTTCTACTTTAATTCTATTGCGGTCTGAGAGCAGACATGGTATGATTTCTACTCTTTAAAATTTATTGGGGTGTATTTTAAGTTTATTAAGGTTTATTTTATGGTCCAGAATGTGGTCTTTCTTGCTGAATGTTCCATGTGAGCTTGAGAAGAATGTGTATTCTGTTATTGTTGGATGAAGCTGTCTATAGATGTCAATTAAATTCTCTCGATTGATGGTGCTGTTGAGTTCAGCTATGTCCTTACTGATTTTCTGCTACTGGATCTGTCTTTTTCTGATAGAGGGGTGTTGAAGTCTTCACTTTTAACAGTGGATTTATCTATTTCTCCCTGCAGTTCTGTTTTTGCCTCAGCTATTTTGATGCTCTGTTGTTAGGCACATACACATTATGCCTTCTTAGAGTATTGACCCTTTAATCATTATGTAATGCCCCTCTTTATCCCTGATAACTTTCCTTGCTCTGAAGTCTGCTCTGTCTGAAATTAATATAGCTACTCCTGCTTTCTTTTGATTAGTGTTAACATGGTATATCTTCTTTATTCCTTTATTTTTAATTTATATGTGTTGTTATATTTAAATTGGGTTTCTTGTAGATAACATATAGTTGGGTCTTGTTTTTTGATACACTCTGACAATCTCTGTCTTTTAATTGGTGCATTTAGACCACTGATGTTTAAAGTGATTACTGATATAGTTGGGTTGCTATCTACCACATTTGTTACTATTTTCTATTTGTTGCCCTTATTCTTTGTTCCTATTGTCTTCCACACTTTTTCTGCCTTTTGTGCGTTTAATTGAGTATTTTATATGATTCTATTTTCTCTCATTTTTTAGCATATCAATTATATTTCTTATTTTATTTTTTTAGTGGTTTCTCTAAAGTGTGCAATATACATTTACAGCGAATCCAAGTCCACTTTCAAATAACACTATACCACTTCACGGATAGTGCAGGTACCTTATAATAAGAAAATAATACTAGCTCCTCCCTCTTATCCCTTGTATCATTACTGTCAGTCATTTATTTCACTTATACATCAGCATATATGCATATACACACACATAAACATACATAGTTGACTATATTGTTGCTATTATTATTTTGAACAAACTGTTGTCTATTAGAGCAATTAAGAATGAGAAAAACAAAAGTTTTTATTTTACCTTCTCTTATTCATTCTCTCATGCTCTTCCTTTCTTCACGTAGATCCGAGTTTCTGACCTATATCATTTTCCTTTTCTCTGAAGAGCTTCCTTCAACACTTCTTGCAAAGGCAAGTCTACTGGTAACAAGTTCCCTCAATTTTTGTGTTAGAAAGTCTTTATTTCTACTTCTCTTTTGAAGGATAATTTCAAAGGGTACAGAGTTCTAGGTTGGTGGATTTTTTCTCTAACACTTTAAATATTTCACGGCATTCTCTTCTTGCTCTCATGGTTTATGAGAGGTCAGATGTAATTCTTATCCTTGCTTCTCTATTGGTAAGATATTTATTCCCTCTGGCTTCTTTCAAGATTTTGTCTTTATCTTTGATTTTCTGCAGTTTGAATATGATATGCCTAGGTGTAGTTTTTTTGGCATTTGTCCTGCTTAGTATTCTCTGATCTTCCTGAATCTGTGGTTTGGTGTCTGATATGTCCTTCAGTTAATCCATCTGTAAAGTGGGGATTATAATAGCAGATACTTCATGAAGTAATTGTGGGAATTAAGATGAATTCAATACGTTACAAGCACTTAGAGGGGTACCTGGAATGTAGTTAGTACTACATGAGTGTTAGCTAATATTTAATAGACACTTGCTAAGCAACAGGCTAAGTGCTTTTCATACAGGACCTCATTTCTTCCACACAGCAATCCTATCCTCAGGATGTACCTATTATTGTCCCCATTTTACAGATGGGGAGATTGAGGTTTAAAGAGATTAAGTGTCTTGTCTGTGATCACACAGCTAGTTAAGTGGAAGGTCTGGAACTCAGGTCTATCTGACTGCCAAGACCTTGCCCTAAATTACCAAGAAATAGCACCTTTGAAGGGGTTGGATTCTAGTTAATCTCTATGGTCCCTTGCAGAACTAAAACTCCATTGTATGAAGTTGGAAGTAACACCAGAATATTACTGTGGTAGAAGCTTGGGAGTTGGAAAGGCTGCGTTTAAGCAAGTCAGGCACACCCTCTGCTTCCCCTGCTGTGACATGAAGCTAATCCACTTACCTTTCTTATCTGGTTGTTTTTGAGAATTGAATGAGCTACTGTATGTAAAACATTTTGCACAGTGTTTTATAAGTGGTACTGGCATATTGTAGGTGCTCAAAAAAGTTGGATAATAAAATAAATATAATTTAAAAATCTTCTCTAGTCCCTATAGTATTAGAAGGAGTCATGAAATGCCTTGATTTAGAGGCCCCCATGCTGTCCAAGCAGGAGGACATATGGTAGGAAAGTGTTGATGTGGGACTTGGCTAGAAGAGATCATGCTAAGTTACATAATAGAAGCCAGCCCTTGGGCTGCACAGAAGCCCTCCTGGGCAAGAAGCTGAGATGACTCTGGTATGTGGAGGTTTTATTTCTAATGCTGAAAATCATAAGAGAATCAAGACACTCTAGGGCATTGTGGCAGGGCTCTTGTTTATGACCAGTCTCATCCAGAGGAAGGATTAAGTCAGAGGGAGTATTCCCAACATGGTTAGTCCTGATTAGAGAGGGAGCAGATGGCCTTAAGCCAGACATCAGCCATGCCAGACAATGTTAGGACTGCCTGATTTCTGAGCTTCTCAGAGTGAAAGAGCTGCCACAGTGATGTGACAAGGGCATGATGTTTCTTACAGCATGGTAAAGGGATATATGCTTGGTAGAGTCAGAGGTGACAGCTGCTCTGGGGGCCAGACCTACGGGGCATGGTGAAGGGGGCAAAATTCCTGTGTCTCACATTTCAGTGTGTGTGTGTGCGTGCATGTGTGTGTGTCTACAATTCTGTTACTACTATTTCAATCTCCTCTGAAGAAACAGAGGGATTAGAGGTAGCAATTCTACTCTCTTTCTTTGGCTGCCCAAGCAGCCCTACCTCCAAAAATGTGAATTATAATCTCACAGCCCCTTGCTAGCCTCCTTCAATACCCGCTGCCTGTCACACACCACATTCCGTCTACAGTGCCACTGTTTTGGTTTTCAGATCTTTCTCCTCAGTCAATAAGCATGGATGGAGGGCAGATCACATGCCCGACACTGTGTTACGATCTGAGGATACAAAGGAGAATTATATAAGGTCCTGGCCCTCAGACAGTTGAGAGTGCTTAGGGGGATAGGGATGTTTAAACAAATAAGTACGACACTCTGTAATGGGCTATGAGAGAAGGGTCTTAGTTTGGGTTTCTCCCAAAGCAGGCTGTACAAGAAGGATTTAAATGCAAGTAGTTTATTTGGGAAGTGATCCTAGGAAACAGTGGTAGAAAAGATCACAGAATTGAGGCAGGGAATGGAAGAAAGCCGATCAAGGCACAGCGTAAAATGTGCCTCATTCTCCCCACCAAGGGGCCACGCAGCTGGGGCAGTTAGCCATCAGATCCCTCTTCATCTGTGTCTGAAGGCCGCCTTGACTCCCTGGCACTACTCCCGAACACCTGGCCAGATGTGCTCCAGTTTGGGCAGCTAATACCGTCCCAGGTGGAGCCACAGGTGTTCATAGTAAGCAGCCTTCCGTATAGAGGTGAAGACCAAGGAGCTGTGGGCAGAGCCCAGCAGCATCTACTACAAGAAGCACGTTGGGTTTACAGTGAGGGCACATGGAGAGGATTAGCCATTCCTAGCTTGAGTGATCAACAAAGACTTCATAGAGAAGAGCTTTCTAAGCTGGAACAAAGGCACAGAGTGTTTGGGAGAATGCAGTGAGTTCAACGTGGCTGGCGCAGGTGTGGTTGGAGAGAGAGTGTCGACCATGGGAAAGGAGAGTGCTAGCGAATGGGCAAGGGTCAGCTCCAGGAGGCCCCTATGCCAAGCTACACTCCAGACTGCTGGAGATGCAGAGAGAGCCACGGAGTTGCTTTAAGAAGGCTTGTGACCCAGCCACATTCGCTTTTTAGAAAGATCAATGTGGCTATGGTAGGCAGAACAGGTGGCCGCTCCTTCTTGTGGGTTTCCTGTCTATTTCCTGTTGCTGTGAGAGCATCACCCCAGCACTGGCGCTTCATTCCCATCCAGTTCACAGTTTTCCCAATACTCTCAGAATCAGCCTCATTGTGTCCCCTCAGAGATGGATGGAATCTCCTCTTTCGAGATCTGGGTTGCAGGTCGGCGGGGTCCCTCCTCTAGGCTTCCAGTTTCTGATACTTTGTCCCCCTACATCCGGGGGGCGGCCACTGATTCCTACAGCTCCCATCTCTGTGTTATCTCAGCATCCCCTGTCTCCCTTCTGAGTCCCCCAGTACCCGTTTCAGCAATTGCGCCTCCAATCCCTTATTTACCACTGCTGAAATCACTGTGGGGCTTTGTCTTTCTGCCTGGACCCGGACTGATGCAGGGAGGCACAGACGATGCAGTATCTGGGGAGTGGGCTTAGCTTGGAGACCGTGAGTTTACAGTCCACACACTTGTTTGACTTTCCCCAGAGCTCTCAACAGCCAGGACGTAGGCATGGAGAAGGGACCTGAACCAGCTGGGCTGATCTGACCTTGGGGGTTTGAAGAGGAAGATGTTCAAGAGGGCACATAAGCATCAGAGGTGGGCAGACAAGATCGCAACAATAAGAATTGCAGCAGCAGCAACAAGAATGAGTATGCTCATAATTTCGTGTTTACTGTGCACCAGGCACTGTTTTAAGCACTCTACGTATACTATTAATTCATTTCATCCTCCCGACAACCCTAGGAGATAGGTTTCTACCTTTATTCTCCATTTTACTGATGAGGACACCAAGGCACCAAGAGGCTAAGAAACGTGCCTAAGGTCAAAGAGCTAGGAAGGGACAAAGTTGGTATTTGAACCTGGGCAGTCTGCCCCCACAGTTGGGGCTCACCATCATTACAAGGGGTGATGGAAATTTGACTTAATGTCTCCATGACAATCTGTGGCTTGGCTGTAAGGTTTTAGTGATGATGACACATTTCCAAGAAGCCCTTGCAGAAAGTCAGAGAAAGCTCGGCTTAACCTACGAAGATGAGACTCAAGAAAAAGCCGAAAGAGAAGGCATGGACTGCTGAGGGCAGAGTTCCCCTTCTGCAAAGGCACAGATGGAAACAAGACAGAGGGGCTGAGAGTTTATCATTCTCTGAAAGCTTAATTAGGTCATTGGTGAGGACAGAATATTAAAAAAAAATCCCATCAACTAAACACCCGTGGGATTTAATTCCCTCATTCCTGCTTCTTAGTCTTAGAATAAATGAAGCCTTTTCCTAGTTACAAAAATGATGTTGAAAAATGATTGATTGTCCTAATGAGGAAAGAGAACAGCTGCCTGAACAGCAGATGTAACTTTTATAATCATTTCCTCTTCATTGGTTTTCTCCCTAACGACCTCGGCACTGATGATAGTATTTAAGAAGGAGGGTGTGTGATGCGCAGAGGCCTGGAATGATCAGGAAGCCTGGGCAAAGAGGCAAATGGTTGGCCCAAGTCCCTCATGATCGGCTGCGTTTCTAAAAAGGCCAAAGTCTTCAGGCTGGTTGAAGACGACGGAATCAGAATTCGTGGCAACCCAGTGTCCCAGAATTGAAGGCCGGACCCGGCAGAAAAACCACCCACAGTTACCACATGCACTTAAATCTGCTCTAGCTTCACTAAGGCCCCATGGGGAACCGTCATGCAGACAAGAGTCCCCACCAGGGGACATTTAGCAGCAAGTCTGCAAAGAAACGGCAATGTGATAGAGCATGGTGGTTAGGAGCATGGGCCCTGGGGGCAAAGTCTGCATTCAAATCCTGACTCTACTACTTACCAGCTGTGTGACCACGGACAAGTCACTTAACCTCTCTGTGCCTCACTTTCCAGCTGTGTGACCTCAAGCAAATTTCTTAACCTCTCTGTGCCTCAGTTTCCTAATCTGTAAAATAAGGATGATACGAATACCTATTTCATAGGGTTGTTGAGGGGATTAGATAAGTAACTGTTTATAAAGCACTCAGAACATTGCCTGGCGTATAGCAAGTCTATTGATATGTTTCTTAAATAACATAAATGGCCCGCAACAGGCAAAACTATGAATCAGTCAAGTTTTTCTGCCATCTGCAAAAGTGTGACTCAGCAAAGTTAATCTTCAATGCCCTCCAGGTTCTGGGACATCTTCCTCTGTCCCTTCACCTTAATGGCACGGGGACCGCCCCCCCCAACCCACTGTTCTCTTATTCTGCACAAATATTCCACACAAATCCCAGGAGGGGCTAAAAGCCCCAATTCGTGGCGAGATGCCGGTGACTGGTAAGCTTCGTCATATTCCTCCTGTCGGCCTTAAGTGAAGGGGCTCCTGTGGCATTTCAGGCACCGGCCAGAAGTGGCGGACCTCTCGGTGCCATTTGGTGTCCATTTTGAAGACCAGTTTTGTGTGGACCCTCCTGGCGCCCCTCACCACACACAGCTCAGAAATCCTGAGCTTATGGTTCCCCAACTGGGATCCCAGACCCATACCACCACATTCTGCTCAGACACTCCCGAAACTGCACCCCCAAAGCAGTAGTCTATTTGGCCTACAGGCATAGCCACTGTTGATTCTGGATATGTTGGACCGGTTTTCGAAGCATTTGTCTTCAGTTCTTTTAGCCTCATGATATCTCCATTCTGCAAGTGGGAAAAATCAGGTTTGGTTGCACATACAAGTGGCTTCAAAAATATGGGAAGTTAATTGCACCAAGTAAAGGAAGGGCCCAGTAGCAGGGCAGTGATCAGCTCTGGTTCTATCAAGACTCTGACTTCTTTTCTTTTCTTTTTTTTATTGTGGTAACATTGGTTTATAACACTGTATAAGCTAACTTATTTTCTCTTGAGAATCTCTCTGCTCTCCTCCTCCATGAGGTGGCTTGATTCGCAGGCTGGTAGAGGGTGCTGCAGCACACTTGGGGCTCAGGTCCACACCCCAAAACACCCGAGGAAGACAGGACCTATCTTTTCTGGTGGCTCTTTTAAGAAGTGCCCTCAAAGTGTCCCCTTATGCCTCATTGGCCTGAATCTGGTCATACGCCAACCCCTGGATAATCCTGGAGGCTGGGAAGACGCCATGTGCCAACTGGCTTAGGCCTGGGAGCCTGAACCAATCACGGTCAAAGGGGCTGTAATTACATTAGCCCAATTAGCCCCATGAATGGTATTGGGGATGGGTCAGCTTCCTTTCACAGTGGCTGGAGGAGGGAGGGGGGAGGGAGCAGAGGAAAGCCACCTAAACAGAAGTCTGTGGTATTGTCAGGAAGTGGGCATTGTCAGGATGCTGGATAGGTAACTGGGCGATCACCCTCCATGATGGCCTCCACTGATTCTTTCTTGCCTCTTGGTATCCCCCTCCACCCCCTCCCCTGCCATTGAATAGGACTGACCTACATCACCAGTAGGGTATTGCAGAAGCGACAGTGTGTGACTTCCGAGGCTAGGTCCCCAAAATCATTGAGGCCTCTGCCTTGGATCACTCTCTCTGGGGGAAGCCAGCTGCCACGCAAGAAGGACCCTCTGTAGCTCTTTGCAGGGGCCCACAGAGAGAGGAACGGAGGCCTGCGGACAAGAGCCTGCACCAATTTGCTGACCATGTGAGTGAGCCATCTTGGAAGTGAGTCCTGATCCAGCTCTAGTCAAGCCGACCTCTTAATGCAACCTCATGAGAGACCGTGAGCCAGAACCACCCAACTAAGCTGCTCCTGAATTCCTGAACTTTCGAAAACCATGAGAGATGATAAATGATTCCTGGTTTAAGCCACTAAGCTTTGGAGTGATTTGTTACACAGCATCGTACAACCGGAATAGTGACCTTCAATGGACACTGCACTGATTTCTTTTTTTTTTTAGATCCAAGGGGCTTCCCTCCTCCCTCTCGTTTCCTTTCTAAATAATTCGAGGGCTGGCCCCGTGGCTTAGTGGTTAAGTGCACGAGCTCCGCTGCTGGCGGCCCAGGTTCGGATCCCGGGTGCGCACCGACGCACTGCTTCTCCGGCCATGCTGAGGCGGCTTCCCACATACAGCAACTAGAAGGATGTGCAGCTATGACATACAACTATCTACTGGGGCTTTGGGGTAAATAAATAAATAAAAAAAAATGTTTAAAAATAAATAAATAAATAAATAATTCGAAGTGAAATGAGTGCTTTTAAAAGAATTCTCTACTTTTACTCCCTATTACTTCTGCTACTCCATTGAGTATGCTGCTACCAACCAAATATGTTTTCTGAGGAATTTCACCTGAGTTCTTCAAAAATTCAGAACTTCCGAGTTGTGCCACAGACAAGACTGGTGTGGAAAACACTGACCTGGGAAGTTGCAGCAGTAGCAGAGTGGGAAGTTTACCAGGTCCGCCCAGATCGCTGACTTAGAGTCGGTCCTTACTGCCTACAGGCGCTAAGTCGGAAAAAACCACGTTCAACCTTATGAATAATCAAGATAGAATTTCCCTCTGGAAATACGGTAAAGCTTAAAAGGATTATAACATTTCATTTGCTTTTTTCCTGATTATAAAGGTAAAAACTTTTTATTATTGAAAATGTGGGGGATAAACACTGGAAAGAATTAAGAAGAAACTAGAAACCACCCACAATCTCACTATAGAGACTACTATTAACATTTCTTCATTGCTTCCCCCATGTATTTCACTATAAAATCACAATATGAAACACACAATTTTATATCCTGCTTTTTCCGTTATGTTCTGCGCATTTTCTCATGTGGTTAAATATTCTTTGAAAACATGTTCTTTAATGGATGCTTCAGGTTTTACTAAATAAGTGTGCTGTCATTTATTTAGTCATTCCTCTAGGTTAGTTCCAATTTTTTCTATTATAGACAAAGCTGGAGGAACAATCCCTGGACATTCACCATTCCCCACTTTCCTGATTGTCTTCTTAGTATAATTCCTAGAAGTAGAATTATCGGGTCAAGTTCATGGTGATTTTCTAAAGCCATTGATCCATATTGCCAAATTACTCTTCAGGAAGTCTTACCAATTTACAGCATTTAAAGAAGGCTGAGACTATTCATGTCACGCACACTTATCAAACAGAGTAGTGCAATTTCCAAATTATTATCAATTTGAAAGGTGAAAATATAGAATCATTTTAATTTGCATTCATTTATTGGTTGGAAGTTGAACATTCTCTCACACATTTATTAACCACTTGTATTTCTTCTTTTGTGAAGTGTCTATCACAACCTTCACCTATTTTTTCAATTAGCATTTCATCTTTTAAAAGAAAATGATTTTTAAAATATCTAGATCAATAATATGAAATATAGTGCCGATATTTTCCTTGCCTGCTCATTTGCCTTTTAATTGTATTTATGGTGTTTTTAGACGACCATATTGATTTCTTTCTCTGCTTTTATATTTTGAAAGTTTGTTACCATGTCAATATGATGTATGCATTTGTTTTTAAATGTGTGTTTCTCTTTTAATCATTAACACATCAAGATTTATGTTGTGGTATGGTCTGGGGTAAGAATCTAACTTTTGGGCTTTTTTTTTTTTCTGATTTAGTCAACTGGTTGAGCTGGGAGAGTTTATTTAATAACCCTCTAGTTTGTCACTGATTAGTAGGATGACCTTTGTTATCCGCCAGAATCTTATGTATATGTGTCTAGCATGGTTCACTATAGCTTTAGGTAGAGGACATTTAGATACAGAAAAGGTCTCATTTCTTCTGATATTCAGAGTATTAACAAGGACTGATTAGACTCTACTGGACTGCATGTTCTCTACAGCAACAGAAACAGAATTGGTGGTCTACCAGGGAGTGAGATGGCTCCCGCAGATATCTCTGTGGAGGGGCTGGACTGGTCTATAAGCTCCTGGGGTTCCTGGGCAATTTAGCTGGGGCTGTTACAAGAGAAAGGTACTGTACGTCTTGCTAAACTGGGGCAGAGGGAGTAGGATAAGGGAGACTCACATGCAATAGTCATTATTTCAAGGTAACAAAGTCTGCTTTGAAAACTTCATAAGAACTGGAATCTTCCTAACATAACCCTTGTGAGAAAATCTGCAGTGTCTCCCGAACAATTGAAGAAGGTGATTCAAGAGATGTGTTACCTCAATAGTAGGTTTTTAATGGTGATTCAGGATTCTTTTGGAAGCAAGCACCTTTTAAAACTTTTACTGTATTAGTTAGGGAGATTCTAGCTGCTGTAACAAGTATGCCTCCAAATTTTAGTGGCTTAACACAATAGAGTTTATTTCTTGCCCTCGTAACTGTGCAAGGAGAGTTCCTGGTCAGCAGACAGCATTCCGTGCAGTCATTCAGGGACCCAGGCTCTTTCTGTCTTGTGTCTCTGCTGTCCCCTAGGGCATCAGACTCCACGGCCCAATCGTTTGCATCCAGCTAGCAGCCAAGTGAAAGAAAAGAAGGTGGAGAAGGCACACCTGCTTCCTAACCACCCGGGCCCAGAAGGGGCACGCTTCACTTCTGTTCACATTCCTTTGTCAAAAACCACCCATATAATTCCGCCTAGATGCTGGAAATATAGTACCTTGGCTAAGAAGCCATTTCCTAGCAACAATTCTATGTCATGGAAGAGAATGCATGAATGTTATTGTGCAGTTAGCTGTTTCTGCCATATTTACTAACTAACTTGAAGAAAATCTTCAAGTATGTAACTCATGGGATTGATGAGGCATTGGTATAACACAGAGTTTCTCAATCTCAGCACTATTGACATTTTGGATTGAATAATTCTTTGCTGTGGGGACCTGTCCTGTGCATTTTAAGATGTTTAGCAGCATCTCTGGTCTCTACTGACTAGATGCCAGTGGCATCTCCCTAGTTGTTACTGTTTTCTATCCATTGCCCTTATTCTTTGTTTGTTTGTTTGGTCTTCTACTTTTTTCCTGTCTTCTCTGGTTTTAATTGAGCATTTTATATGATTCCATTTTCTCTCCTGTCTTAGCATATCAATTATACTTCTTTTTTTTAACTTTTATTTAGTGGTTCCTCTAGAGTTTTCAATATACATTTACAACTATTCCAAGTCCACTTTCAAATAACACTATCTCACTTCATGGGTAGGGCAAGTATCTTATAACAGAGTATTCCCAATTCATCCCTCCCATCCTTATATTTCCATTCATTTCACTTTATAAGCTATATTCGCTGAACACATTGCTGCTATTGTTATTTTAAACAAATTTTTATTTGTTAGGCCTATTAAGAATTAGAAAAAGAAAAGATTTTTGTTTTACCTTTATTTATTCCTTCTCTAGCACTCTTCCTTTCTTTATGTAGGTCTGAGTTTCTGACATATATCATTATTCTTCTTTCTGAAGAACTTCTTTTAACATTTCTTGCAAGGCAGATCTACTAGCAACAGATTCCCTCAATTTCTGTTTGTCTGAGAAAGTCTTTATTTCTCCTTCACTTTTCGAGGATAATTTTACTGCATACAGAATTGTAGGTTGGTGGATTTTTTTCTTTCAACACTTGAAATATTTCACTCCACTCTCTTCTTGCTTGCATGATTTCTGAGAGAGAAATCTGATGTAATTCCTATGTTTACTCTTCTATAGGTAAGGTGTTTTTTCTTTTCTTCTTCCAATAATGTCTGTCTTTGATTTTCTGCAGTTTAAATATGATATACCTAGGTGTAGATTTTTTAATATTTATCTTGATTGGTATTCTCTGAGCTTCCCGGATCTGTGGTTTGGTGTCATTAATTTTGGAAAATTCTCAGTCATTATTACTTCGAATATTTCCTTTGTTTCTTCCTTTCTTTCTTCTCCTTCTGGTATTTCCGTTATGTGTATGTGACACTTTTGTAATTGTTCCACAGTTCTTGAATATTCTGTTCTATTTTTTCTCATTGTCTTTTCTCTTTGCATTTCGGTTTTAGAAGTTTCTCTTGACATATCTTCAAACTCACTGATTCTTTCCTTGGCTGTGTCTAATCTGTTGCAGAGCCCATCAAAGACACTCTTCATTTCTGTTCTAGTGTTTTTGATTTCCAGCATTTCCTTTTGAGTCTTTGAATTCCCATCTCTCTGCTTACTTTATCCATCTGCTTTTGCATGTTGTCCACTTTTTCCATTAGAGCTCTTGGTATATTAATCGTAGTTGTTTTAAATTCCCAGTCTAATAATTACTAAACCTCTGCCATATGTGAGTCTGGTTCTGATGCTTGGTTTGTCTCTTCAGACTACATTTTTTACCCCTTGGGGTGCCTCATAATTTTTTGTAGAAAGCAAGACATGATGTAATGGGTAAAAGGAACTGAGGTAAATAGGTCTTTAGTGTGAGGTTTTTATGTTTTATCTGACTAGAAGTTAGGCTGTGTTTACTGTTTGCTGTAGCTGTGGTGTCAGAAGCTAAAATTTCCTCTGGTGTTCTTGTTTTTGTGTTCTCTGTTATCTTTGGGTTTCCCTAGAGACTTCTTCTTAAATAAGGTCTGACATGTGCATTTCTCTCAGTTGTATTCCTTTGTTATTATACAGGGACCTTACTGATGTGGTGGCAAGGTATGGGGGTGTGGCGGGATGCACTCTATAATCCTATGATTAGGTCTTAGTCTTTTAGTGAGCCTGTGCCCCTGGGTTGTGACCTGTACATGCCCCCCAACCTTAGGTGAGACAGGAAGGCTAGAGGGGGCTAGAGTTTGGTGTTTCCCTTTTCCCAGGTCATTTAGGCTCTAGTAAAACCCCAATTGGTTAGGTTCTGGCTAAATAGTTTTTCTTGAAGGTAGGCCTTGTTAAGAAGAACAGAATGCTCTGGGCATATTTCAGAATGGCCACTTTTCTCCTCTCTCTGCTAGAAGCACAAGGAGATTTTCCCCAGTCTTAACTGTGAGAACCTGGTAGGGGTCCTGGAGGTAAAACTCACAAAAATATGGGCCTCCTGTAAGGTTGGGACCTCTTGGCCTTTTTAATTCACAAGCTTGTCCATACTGAGTAACCAGCATTTCATCAAGTATAGTTTAGGTTTTCCTACCTTGGTACCGGTTCCAGTGGTGGTTTCTGCTCCTCATGGTAAGCGGTGATTCTTCATATCTGTCCGTCTGTCTCTCCAAATTTTGGGGCAGTGGTTTGCCCTGTGACTTCAATTCTCTGACGGATCTAGAAGAGTTGTTGATTTTCAATTTCTTCAGCGTTTTTCTTATTGTGAGGATAGGAGTGATGACTTCCAAGCTACTTACATGCCAGACCAAAAACTAGAAGTTTATCATCCCCCTCAATTGTGACAACCAAAAATATCTCCAGATATTGTCAAGTGTCCTCTAGAGAGAAGTCAAAATCACCCCCAGTTGTGAATCATTGATGTTATACTATGTAGAATACTACATATAATGATATGTAATAATATATAATTATATGTTCAATAAAAATAGAATTAGGTGAATGAGACTTCCTGGAGATTTTGGTTAAAGAGAACACTGTGGTTTCTGTTGGTGCATGGCGTGGGGGCTGTGGCAGAGATTGGCTAGATGCTTATCAAACCCACTTCCTCTTTAACTCATTTAACTGTATTTCTCAGCTCCCTTGCATCTAGGTGGGGCCATGTAATCAGTTTTGGCTAATTGGATATGGATGGAAGTATGATGTTCATCACTTCTAGGCCTAGCCTCTAAACCATCCCACATGATCCTTTGTATTCTCTCGCTTTATTCACCAGCCAGCCAAATTCAGAGGATCCAGCAGAAGATCCCAAGCATATAGGAGATGACAGGCTTATAAGGTAGAAGGAGCCTAGACCCTGGAATCACTGCTTGAAGAAAAGCCACCTGGGAGAACCTTTCAATTAGAACACCCACATTGGATTTTGTGTGAGTGAGGAATAATCTCTATTAGAATTAGGAGCTGATCAATTACTGCAGCTTAACCTGACTAATTCAGGGTCTCAGAACATTTACCATTAAAGAACAAGGTGACTCTATAAGTTTGGAAGACCTGAGGGACATGTAGGGGCAGACATTAGTGGTTAGGCATATCATTAAACAAAATGCATTTATTCCCATTACTTTAAAGTTTTGTATTTTTTTTAACAGTTTTATTTATTTATTTTGTGTGAGGAAGATCAGCCCTGAGCTAACATCCATGCTAATCTTCCTCTTTTTGCTGAGGAAGACCGGCTCTGAGCTAACATCTATTGCCAATCCTCCTCCTATTTTTTCCCCCAAAGCCCCAGTAGATAGTTGTATGTCATAGTTGCACATCCTTCTAGTTGCTGTATGTGGAATGCGGCCTCAGCATGGCCGGAGAAGCGGTGCATGGGTGCGCGACCGGGAACCGAACCCAGGCCGCCAGTAGCAGAGTGCGCGCACTTAACCGCTAAGCCGCGGGGCCGGCCCGTAAAGTTATGTATTATAAATAATCATAATTTCAAAAAACCATATCTGCAGAATGATAAAGTCCTTCAACAGTCCTGAGTTCTGTAGAGTCTCCCTGAGGCCACAGTGTCTCAGCTAGACACCTAAGAGTCAGGGTAGCTCGAAAGTGGACCACCCATACTTCCCATAGTCTGATTCTGATAGTGCTGGCCAGTACCTTTTTTTCCAAGGCAAGAGCCAGAAGAAATTTTCCATTTTGGTTGCTTTTCATAGAAGTTGCCGAATGAGATTAAGGGACTCATTCAGCCATATGCAGATAATAAACCAAGTCAACTGAATGGTAGATGTTAGAGGAAGGCCCAACATCCAGATGTTTAATCCTTCCCATTAATTAGAATAAAAATCTTGTGGAATGTGAAGGGTCGGAGGTCACTGGGTTAGATTAATCCATGTTTTTTCTTAGACTACTTAAGAGAATTTGAAGTCGCTGCCTTTAAAAATGCAAAGTGTGTTACACTATTTACATATTTTATGTGGGAAGTGGCAGGTTTTAATTTTATCTGCACACCACCTTCTCAACTGTTCCCTGAACAGAGTAGAAACTTAGAGAAAATTACATGGAGAAAAAAAAAACGATAATAAAACTGGGGACTAAAGTGAGTTTAAAGTTCAAACAGAGTGCATTCCATAGCTGGCACATTCTATAATCCATGCACATTTGATCAGGAAAACTATATGGTCTTTTATAGTGTTTTTGACTGTTTGAATAGACTCAAAGCAAGGAAAATTCATTTTAGAAGAAAAAATGGGTAGACTCATGATACGCACAGAGATAGCTCTAGGGTTTTAAGAATTTCTTTCCATCTGATATAAAATTCTTGAAGAAAAAAAGGATAGGTTTTATGCTTTGGCTTTTCTTGGTTTTGTGCTTTGGAATAGAATCTACCTTTTATTTAAATCGTGTGAAGGAATGTTAAATGACAAATGACAGATAAATTTAAATCTTCAGCCACACACACACAAAAACCTGAAAGGAAAGATATCCTTTTTCCTTTTTATTTGTCAAGTTCCTCTGTGTGCAGCTTCAATGGCGCTTGACTTTGAGCTGAGGACATACTCTTGGAAAACCTACCTCATCACTTTAGAGAACACTTTCTTTAGGCCACATTTAGAAACGTTTGCTTTCTGCTTCAAGTAGGCTCTTTGCCCTCTATCACCAGATATTATATTGGTCAAGCTAGGATAGGCCATACTGTAGTAACAAAGCTGCCCATCTGGACAGGCTGAAAACTACCCTGCTCTTTCTATCAAGGGATTTTCCTCTCAAGCAATCCTGCTTTCACTTTCAAAATGAACTTTTTTTTTTTTTTTCCCTGCTGGCCTAAGGTCTTATTTCGGACAGTAAAATCTGAACATCTTCTCTTTCTGTTCTACCTTCAATGAGCCTCAAGGCAACGTGGATGCCCCTGACTGTCCAGACAAGAGTCACCTCCAAGCAAGTGCAGAAAAGAACAACTCCAAGGTGAACATTTTCAGCGATTACTCCTGTAACACGCTGCCTCAATTCCTGGTGTGCCCTTGTACTTTGGTGACAGGCTCTTGAGTGCAGAGCACCCAGGCTCAGCTCTGTCCCCCCCGGGCATGTGAGCAATATGTGAGCAGATGTGTGCAGGCCTGGAGATTTTTTAAGATTCTCACTAGGTGTTCCCTTTCTGATCAAGGGCTCATGCACAAGAAGCTCAAACATTCTCTCCGAGACAGCAGGAGACTCTTTATTTCAAAGTTTGCCAAAAAATACGTCCACCTGTGTATTAATGGTGGTGCCATTTTGTTTACAACTATTGGAACATGTTGGACTTTTAAAATAATGTAAACATTTTATATACAGGCAAGAAACTCATATTAAATCTTTATACAGATCAGCTGGAAAATCACTGCTTTATTGATTAGCTGATAAGGCATCATGTAAAATCCTGATGACGTAAACACATGATGGGGAAACTTTGATGGAACAGTGAAAGACTAACAAAGGGATCAGAAAGTTTTTGGTTCTGGAAAGTTCTAATTGTCTTTTGGGGAAAGGAAGATGATGGAAGATGAAATCTGTCAGACCAAGAAAACTTATCTAACAAGCTAGTGACATTTTCTTCCCAGAAAGTACAGAACTACTTCAGTAATCACAGTAATATGTTAGCTAGCGATTGTTCTTGGATCAACTTTCTTTTTACAAATGTTGCCTTAGCTATGGGTGATGCAGGAAGGTGCCCAGACTCCTCAGGGCTGTGTCCCGGAGTCTGGCACAAGGAGAAGAGGAAAAGGAGGAGGAATAGGGGAGAGAATGAAGAGGAGTGGGAGGAGGCCACATAATAGAGGCCTTGGGGCATTCTTGTGAGTACAGCTTCAGAGAGCTTGGGCATAGACATGGAAACAGGGCTTCCCTCCCAGGGTCCCGATCACTGAGGTCAAGGAAGGCCCAAGCTGCAACCATGAGCTTTTATATCTCTGGACCGGGACTACTTGCGGGAGAGAAGCCAGACTGCAGAGCATAGTTTCAAAGGCCAGGAAGCTGGAAGCCAGAGGTCACCCCCAAGATAGAAACCTCTTTAGTTCAAGAGGAGGAAGGAAGGAAATGAGTACCCATCTGCTGTGGTCTGGATGTTTGTGTCCCCCACCAAATCCATATGTTGAAAGCTAACCCTCAAGGTGATGGTATTAGGAAGTGAGGTCTTCGGGAGGTGCTTAAGCACGAGGGTGGAGCCCTCATGAATGAGATTAGTGCCTTTATAGAAGAGGTTCCAGAGAGATCCTTCACCCCTTTCACCATGTGAGGACACAGCAAGAAGATGACCATCTATGAACAAGGAAGTGGGTTCTCACCAGACACTGAATCTGCCAGCACATTGATGTTGGACTTCTCAGCCTCCAGAACTGTGAGCAATAAATGTGTATTGTTCATAAGCCACCCAGTCTGTGGTGTTTTGTTATAGCAGCTGAACAGACTGAGACACTACCCTAGAGGAGAGAGTCTGGCTCTTTCTCTCCTGTCCCACCTCTACTTCTGGTGCTGGAGGAAATGAGGGTGTGGTGTGACATTGGGACACTGGGACATGGCCTTCCACTGACAGAAGTGATACTGAATTTCCAATCTCCAAGTTCTGCTGGGTTGAGTCCTAGAGCCCCTTTTCTGTCATTCAAATCCTTTGACGAGGCAGCTCCACACTAACACTCTCAGACACAACCCAAGGATGCACATGGTCCTCGGCAGCTGAGAGCATCCCATGGAATCGCCATCCGATGAGGCTTCTGCTCTCACACAGCCCTCCCTGCACCTCCCCAGACAGTCCAGCTCATTAAGCTTGCAGCCTGTTTGGTGCGAGTGGAGGCACCATTCTCAAACTCAGGCCCCTCCACCCCAGCCTTCCCTCTACAGAAAGGCGGCCCTGCAGTGTGGAGTCTTGTCAGATGTGTGTTTGTGAATGCAAATTCTTCATGGGTGATGGGAAAAGGAGAAAGAGGAACAAGTAGACTGGCTGGGACAGATGCACCAAGAAAGAGGGGAATGGGGCACGTGTGTGTGTGTGTGTGTGTGTGTGTGTTTGTGTGTGTGAGACAGAGAGACGATGGAGAGGACAGGGCGTTAAGGGTGTGGAAAGCATGAGTGGTAGAGTTAGACCAAGCAGGGTTCCGCCCTTGGCTTGGGTTTTGAGGTCCACTCTGTGTGGGTAGCCAGAGGTGGTCAGGAGGTGGGAGACATGGGAGTGACTCAATAGAAGCTGCTAGAAGAGGGGCTGGGGCAAGGTGGCCTGGGAGTCAGGTGGGGGGTGGTCTAGGGATGGGAAAGAGGAGTTGAAGATCTATTGAAAGGGGCAGAGACTGTTGGCATTTACCTCTCTGATTTCAGAAACTCTTCAGGGCACAGGCTTTGCATTGGGAACATTCTTTTCCTTCTTCCTCCCTTCAAGGACCTTGCTCACTGTTGAACTACTTCTTACCTGCTAAAACCAGTTCTGGAGGGGAAAGAGATCCCTCCAGTATGATTTGCCTCACCCTGGAGAGCTGCTGCTGGAGCAAGACTGTGTGGGAACCGGGGCTGAGGGCGGCCCAGCCAAGAAGCAGAAACCAAACAGTGCTCGGTTTCTTCTTGATTATTTTCTCTGGGCTATAAAAACAACTCTTTCTTGCGTGCTTTTTAGTCTCACCTGCTTATTCTTCAGTGTAAATGATAGAACCAATTTCTCAAGTTAAAAAAAGTCCAATGGGATTTTGATTGTAATTGTGTCAAACCAGTATATTACTGCTTTTCATTAAAACTGAATTTGGGGCTAAATAATAAAGAACCAGTCAGAAAGGACTTTTTTTCTGCTCATTCATTTATTCATTAACCCAGCAAATATACTGAGCACTTAGGAAAGTGGCCCCATTGTCTCGGGACACTGAGGGACACTGGAGGCAAAGGGCAGGGCAGAGACAGTCCTTCTAGTTGCACGACCCACCTCCCTCACCTCACCCTCATCCCAGCCCTGGTGGAGCCTGTTATCATTTAAAATTTTGATATTATCTTCATCATGGATTTTTGCATTCATTTGAATTTTAAAATATTCTATTAAAATATTTACCTTGCTTACTGAGATTTTTGACATCCCGTTAAATTTTGCAGCTGAGGTGAGTGCCTCACTTGTCTCCCCCGGTCCCCAGCCTGTGGAGGGATTATCAGTGGGCGAGAGTAGAGAGGGAACAGGATCATAGACTGCTCAGGGAGCCAGGATGACTGAGGGCCAGGAGTGAGAAACTTCCTAACTCAGCTCAACTCCTAAAGAGAATCGCGCAGCACTTCTTAACCACATGGGAGTGCAGAAAAATACACGTTCTCTGAAGGGCTGCCCCGGCCGCAAGCGTGGCAGGCGGCCCACAGCTGAAGAGGAGGAGGGCACAGCACGAGCGCTGCCATCCCCAAAGGAGCGTCTGCATTGCCCAGTGTGGGAGCCACCAGCCACAGCCACGTGTGGCTCCTGAGCACTGGAAACGCGGACAGTCCGAATTGTGATGTGCTGTAGGTGCCAAGCTCAGGCCGGCTTTCACTTAGTTTGAAAAAAGGTCATATATCTTATTCAAAATTTGTTTTATATTGATTCCCTGTTGAAATGATAATATTTTGGATACATTAGTTTAATCAAAATATATTACTGAGAAGAATTTCACCAGCTTCTTTTTTCTTTTTTTTAATGTGGCGACTAGGCAATTTTAAATTACACGTGCATCTTGTGTTTGTGGCTCATGCTATATTTCTCTTGGACAGCATTGGTCTAGGTGGTAGCAGGGGACGTGTCCTTGAACTCAGGCAGGGGCCCTGATCACAGGGCCCCCCAGGAATTTCATCACCCATTGAGGCTCTTCCTCTAACCTCTGCTGTCTGACTGGGTGCTCAGCATGCAACCTGTATTAAGATGCCACCCACTAGGTAGACAGATGTTGGAGCTCACAGGTAGTCAGGGATAGGACCTGGCGTTATGGCGGCGGGAAGGGCACTGGAGAGTGATGGCGGAAGAAGTGCAGTGGAGATCCTTTTTGACCTAGTACCTCTGAACACCTTTCTTATGTTTGGAGAATCCCCCACCTTTTAAGTTACTATCCCCCACAATGGAAGAGAGACTCTTACTTTCCCAACCTCCTTTGCAGCTAGAGATCAGGGTGCAGCCAATCAAACCCACACTGGTCAGTGTTTGACGTGGAAGCAGCCACTATTACTATGTGGAACCCATGAGGGTGAGGGTGGCACCAGCTTCCAGCAAGGCAGAGGTTCAGCATTAATGGTGGGTGGTGCCAGCTGTGTGATGCTGCCCAGGAGGTGGCAGGGGTGTCTCTACCAGACCGGTCCTTGGTGAAATTTGTGGCATTATTATCACTGCATAGCCTCTAAACTGGTTCTCTGGCTTTTCAGAGATTGTCTATATCCTTCAAGTTTTTTCCTAGCTAGAATAGGTTCTGTTGTCTGCAACAAAAATTCTGACCAATATACAGGAGTTTCTATACTTGCTGCACATTAGTCCCCAAATACACAAATGATGCTTCAAGCAGCCAATAACTCTTGCCTGAAGACCTGCTTTGTGATATCACCTACTGTGATAGCAGCTGGGGGGATTCAGAAGAATATGAACCTTGGTGGCCTTGTTCCAATACCTCACACGAGGTAACGTGTGGTAATTGGCATCGTGGTGCTAAGGTCTTCCCCAGGGCAAAGGAACAGTTTCTGATTCCTCTCCAGCTTAGAGCTACCTTAACTCTTCAATTTGAAATCTCTAATGTAATTAACTGCCCGCCCTCTTTCTCGGCATCTGTTCTCAAATCAATCTCGAAACCAAGGCTGTTCTAGACACACACACAGTCACAAAACCCCACTTACATCGCTGCTTCCAAGTGAGTTTACCAGTCTACTTGCTGCCCTCAGGAATTAAAATGATGGAGAGTGTGTTCCTTTTAAAAAGAGGGACATATTTTCAAGTCATACAACTATAATTTTGCAAGCATCAATTCTAGTGTTTGTGTTCCCCCAAGAGTAGACTCTGAGATGAGGATTTAGGTGCAAGTGGTTGATCTGGAAGGTGTTCTCAGGAAGCACAGGGAGGGAGTGAGGAAAAAGAGGGTGTGTTGATGAGCAGGTTACTGCTGTGGGCAGCTAGGCTCATTCTTGCTGAGGATTGTCTGAAAGACTGTGTAGACTCAGAACTATCCCACCAGGGGGCGAGGAAGTTGGGGCATTTATCCACCAACTCCCAGCCCTTATTGTTTGAGTTGCTCCTGGGGGTGTTAGCTCCCCAGCACTTCTGGTTTGTCCTGCTTGTACAGAGAATGCTGCTGTGGCCAGATAAAGTCCTCAAGCAGAGAGACCCAGGTGTGGGAGGCTGGAATCTGCCAGTGTGTGCAGGAACCATCCACCACAGCTATGGGTGACCCTCAGATGGGCCAAGGGGATATTGGCAGAGCACCAACAGCTGCATTGGTTGGCTACATTTAGTTAATAAGATTTTCTCCATGAATTCATTCTTGTATTCAGCATATATTTATAAAGCACCCAGTATGTTCCCAGCATGCATTTTGGCATGGCAATACAGCAGTGACAAAACAGATGCAAAGCCCTCCCTTAATAGCTTATTCTAGTGACCATTCTCAGGAGGATTAAATTCTACCGATCACAAATGAACAGATTTTCAATAATATATGCATTCATTTAATACTATCATGTCTTTGATATTGTATTAATTGGATAAAATATGACACTCTTTTTATCTTTCTTAGTTAAAAAAAACACAATTTCAAAGAGTGTTCAAGCTTGAACTGTTCCTAAAGATAACTTGACTAAGGCATGCAAAGGTGAATTAACTTTCCCAAAGACACATAGCAGAACCAGCACTAAAACCTCAGCTTTCTTCATATATTTCCACAATAGCACCGCATTACCCAAAACAGGCTGTTTTTTAAAGCAAAACCCAAAAAGTGTTTTGAGTGCACCCTTATACAAAGTGGTAGGAATGTAAATTGGTGCAGAGTTTCTGTAAAACAATTGGCAGTAAGCATTAAGAGCTTTAGAAGTAAACATTTCCATTGACACAGTAATTCAGCTTTTAGGAATTTATGCTAAGAAAATAATCAGAAAATTGCAAAAGATTTATGAGCAAGAATACTAATTTAGTCAGTCAAAAAGCATGTTAGTAAAGACTATGCAGTGATACGGAAAAATACAGTACAATATTTAGTGAAGAGACGAGGATACACAACTTCATATCCTGGATGGTCGCGTTTTTTCAGAAAGATCCACACAGAGAAGAAAATACAGCAAAGCAGTTGTTATATCTGGGTGGTGGGATTGTGTGGAATATTTGTTCTTTCTTATATGATTGTATTTTCTACAGCGGACATGTGTTACTTTTATAATCAGAGGAAAAAAATCTGAAATTTTTTTTGCCTAATTTTTTACCTCTAGGCATTTTGATAAGTGCTGGAGGAGTCTTAGCAGATATTTGTGTGTCCCTTAGTCTTGAAAAAAATTGTGTTGTTTAAAACTGGGCTCCCAGGGGGCCGGCCCGGTGGCGTAGTGGTTAAGTGTGCATGCTCTGCTGCGGTGGCCCAGGGTTCACGGGTTCAGATCCCAGGCGCACACCGGCGTACTGCTTGTCAAGCCATGCTGTGGTGGCATCCCATGTAAAGTAGAGAAAGATGTTAGCCCAGGGCCGGTCTTCCTCAGCAAAAAGAGGAGGATTGGCGACGGATGTTAGCTCAGGGCTAGTCTTTCTCACACACACACAAAAAATTGGGCTCCCAATGTTCAGAAGCCTTCCAGCCAATGTGACTGCAGAGAGGGCACATTTTGAAATGCCTTCCCTCATGGCCCTGTGTCCCCCGAAGCTTCATCTCCCTTCACTGGAACGCTTCCGTTTTCCCTGTGGCTGTCCCTGGACATGGGTCCCTTGTCTGCATCCTGCTCATATATTCCTGCTTTGTGGCTTCTGTTCCTTTGTTTCCTTCCTCCCCATCAGCTTCCCCTTCATTGTGTTTCTTTCGCTTCTTCTTATAGAAGCAGAATGCCATGCCACTGTTTTTCAGCCTTCCTCCCCACCCCAGTTCCAGCAGCAAAGTTTGACGGGGGCTTTGTCTCCTCTTACTTGCTGTGTCTTGCTGTAAGAACTGCCTTTGGGATTAGACACTTACCATGAAGATGAAAGAAAATGAGCCGCCTGTTAAATATATCACCTTTGGACTTTCCAGAGACTCTAACTTTGCCAAGTACCACGGGAGCCCATGGCCCCCTATGGCAACACTTCCCGAAATGCATACTTTCTTCCAAAGCAACTGAAGAACACAGACCCCCTTCTTTCCCCCAAACAAGGCTGTTGTTTTTATCTCCCAGGTTGCTACCATGTGAGAATGTCGTGGTGTGAGAAAATATCAACACCCAAAATGCAGATCGCACTTGCTTTCCATCAACTACGAAGGGGCCATTAATCATTCTCCATCCTCCCATCTTTCCCCTGTCTTTATTACAATGAAGCTGTTCTTGTAATTTCTGAGGAGTATCTGTGGGTGGTGACTAACCTTTGGCATTGTCCATGTGGTCTGATGGGAATGGTCTAGAGTCTCCTAGCATCAGCCTAGAGAGTTCAAGGGCATCAGAGGAGGCCCCATGGCAAGGTGCAGCCAAGCAGAAGGAAATGAAGTTGGGATGGGAGCAGCCTGAGGCTGGCTCCCTTAGGCCTGGTGGTGATGCATTCTTGGTTCTTTGCTGAGAGAAGCTCTGAAAGCATTTGCTTTTTTCATCCTTGGCTCAGCTGAAAAAAAGAATGTGGTCTGGGAAACCTTCATTAGAAAACCTCTGTTCACAGGGGTACATTAAGTATCATTTTTTTTTTGGAAAACCTGCACTATGTATCTGGGTGCTACCGTAGTTCAAGCCCAGGAGGGATACTGTGCTGTATCTATTGGGGTTCAGTGCTGGAAACAGAAACCCCTTTAGGTATTTAAACAGAAAGTTCTTGAGTTCAGAGAATCAGATGCTTACCATATTGTTGGAAAGGCTGAATGAGCAGGAACGACTGCCAGAAGGTCATACAACTGACCACCCCCAAGAAATCCTCCCTCTGTCACAATTAGGAAGGTGGGGAATCATCACTGGAATCACCACTGCCACCACTGGGAGGCACCATCCAGGGACCAAGAAGTCATCAGTGGTGCACCTCTTGACACCACAGAGGTGCAAATTAAACATTGGAAATCTGTTTCAGAAACACTCCACATCACTGCTTAAAGGCAGAAAAGCATCAAGAAGATGGCCTCTGTCTCATGTATGCCTTCCCACTGGTAAAACCTGCTCATGTAGAGAAGCCTAGCTGCAAGGGAATCTGAGAAATAAAGCATTGGGCTTTCCAGATTTATTAGTGCGGTAAGACACAATGGAAGGAGGTGGGAATGGATGCCGAGTGCCAACAGACCGTATCCAACACACATACCTTATAAAATGGCACTGGCCTTAGAGCACGCAGGGGGAGAAGTTGGGGGTGGCTGAGTTCCAACAGGGTCTGAGGCCAAAAAAATTGGGTAAACACAAAATATGGTGAAGTCTCTTCAGGGAAGACGGAAGGTAGAATCCATCACAGAATTGTCCCTGGTCTGATTTTTAACAACAGGCAAGGAGATAAGGAGATTATACCTTGGCTGGGGAAGTGGCTTGGCTTTTGGTGTGTGGAAATTGCTAATATTCAGCGTTAGCTGCAGACAGCATACTTACCTGGGACTTCAGTTAGATTGGAGCTGGGGGGCATCAGAAACAAAGGTATAGTCCTTGGAAAGAGCTGGTGAGGGAATCAGGTCTCTGGCAGCTAACTTCCCAGCATGAAAAGAGCTGTGGAATAGGGTTTGGGGAAAGTCATAGCAAGAATCACCCAGTCCTGACAAGACTCAGGCAGAATGAGGCCAGATGATTAGATGGGCTCTCTGGGCCCAAGGAGGCAGATGGAGGATTGTGGGAGATTGGCTTACCAGCCCCAAGTCCACATCCCTCTCTGTATCCATGCCCTTTGCCTTGTAACTTTGTATCTTCTCTTAGAAAAGGCAAAACAGCCTTCTCGACCCCTTGACTTTGGGCTTGGCCTTGTGACTTACTTTGGACAATGAAATGTGGGAAGAAGCAGCACAAATTCAGTTTTGAGCTAAGGCCTTAAGAGGCCTCACATGTTTCTATTTTCCCTCGCTCATGCTTTTGCCATCTACATGATAAGAGCTTTCCCTGGGTAGCTACTGCTCATTCAGCCTAGGCCCAAGAATTAACCCATGTTGAAGAGGCCAGAGCCTAGCCCACAGCAAGGTACCAATCCTAGCTGGATCTATATCTTGATTGAGAGCCTCCTAGCTAAACTCAGCTAGCTCCCCTGACCCCTAGGCAACCTACTGGTGTGTAAGAAATAAATGCTTATTGTGAACATTGAAATGTCTTGGTGATTGTTGTTATGCAGCAATAGCTGACTGTCACTGAATACCAAGGGTTTTATAATTTCCAGGTATTTCAATGAAGAGTATTAGGAGAGTACCTACAAATCGCAGACTGTAATGTGCAAGTTCTGAGGAATTGTGGGGCAACCAATGTGTCTGGGCAACCTTTAGAGACATCTGGGATAGAGCCACAACAGGGAAATGACTGACACCCAACTCACAGCCCATCTTCTCCAGGTAGCCTTCTCTAAGTGGCCAAGTTCACAGAGATCTCTCATCCTCTACTCTCCTCACTTATTGCCTGTATTTCTCCTTTAACTCTGATCATGTGCCACCACATTTATAGTGACCTAATTCCAAATGTCTCCAGATAAACGGACCCACCTCACTGTATTTTTGTCTAACCACGTCTGTATTTTGTCCACGTGGTTATGATGAGGGAATTGGTCAAACAACTTGTTGAGATCCCCATGTGGTATGTTTAAAGCAGTGGTTTTTAAGATTCAGTCACTTCTGGACTATCTTCGTGATGTTTGTCCGTTTCAGTGTACAAGTAGGGAACAGGGTCTAGGGAGTGAGGGACTGTAGGTGGGCGGAGGCTGTGACTGGCTGTGACTCACAAGACTGTAGAATGCTGAGAGAAGAGAAGAGTCTTGGAAGGAGCTGTATAGGGGAGGCTGGAGGAGGCAGAAGGCTGGGCTGGAATTGAAGTGGAGTGGTGGTTAAAGAAGAGACTGAGAAGGAAACCACTGGAGGGTGGTGTTAAGGACCAGGAAGGGGCACCGGAAGGGGTACAGATGAGAGACTTTTAAGGAGGGGTGCAGAGTGAGTGCTGAGCAGTCTCACAATAGGACAGAGCGAAGGGCAGATGGTGGAGGAGAAGCAGGCAGGGGTAAATGTTGGGCAAGTGAACTCAATGGACCATCATTGTGCCACATAAAATCGTCTTGTTTTCTGTGAGAAGAGATATCTCTGTACCACACGTCAGGAAACTTTGGTCTGAATCAATGGTCTTCCAAATCTTTTTTGCTTGCATAGTGCCTAAAAGAATTTTGAAAAACTACATACTACCTCACAATTTAAAAGTTGATATCTAAAATCCTTCATAAGTTTAAATGTTGTAGTTCTAAAGGATGTAATGGCCAGTATATTGTAAATATCAATATTTAAAAATAAAATTCATATGGTACCTACTGAAATGGAAATATCGTTATGGTATGACAGCCGCCATTATCTGTTTTAAAAGTACAAGACAAGCTCTTTAACAGTCAGAAATTTTACATCATTCTTTTTTCTCCTTGAAATTATATTTCCATTTCACTTCTCCCACAGAATTTTATCCTGATGTAATGTATTTTTATCCTTGATAGTCTTTTATTGATCACTCTATCATATATCTCAGCAACAAAACATGTTTGTTTAAATTTTTTTCCTATACCCATAAATAATAAATAATTATTAAGTATAAAAAGTAACAATTGGAAAAGCCTCTCTTAATGAGATGGATGGAGTAGGAGAGGTAGGTCATGATCCCTCCATTATAGGAAACTTGGCCAACATTGGTGTCTTGAATTGTCCCTTCCTTTAGCATCTTGGAGGTTTTTACACCCCAGGGCAATGTGCCTTGGCAAGGTTCGGAGCTTTGGGTAACCAGACTTCTACGTAATGTGTGTGCTAAGACAATGATGATGGTAGCTGCCATCATGGTAAATTGAAGATGCTCTTTGCCTACTTCCTGGGTATTACAGGAGCCTCCCAGATCTTTGTGTGACTCCAGAGCAGAGGAGTAATCCCAACAATGCCAAAGATTGGATGTCCTACAAGCATGACAGAATGATTAAGTATAATTATTTACTTTGATTTACTTTGATTCAAAGAATACAGGGAAATGGGGCATTTCTGGTACAGTTGAATTCCCGACATTAAGATTCATGCCCTCTATGTGAGAAAAAAGAAGAGAGAGCATTGGATTGGGTGATCATCAAGGGTGAGGTTAACTACCTGTTTTCACCATCACTTAGCAACTGGGTGACCTTGGGCAACTGGTTGTCTGCTTCTCATTGTCCATGTGTAAAATGGGGTTGAAATCTGCCCTATGCATCCGCCTGTGTTATTGTGAGGCTCCCATGAGATCAAATGATGCTCATGACATCATTTTGTAAAATGTCAAGATCTCTTTCTTATTTTTATTTGTAAAGTTTTTATTTGGAAATAATTATAGATTCACAGGAAGTTGCAAAGACATGTACAGGAAGGTCCTGGGCATCCTACACTCCACTTCCCTCAGGGCTGGCATCTTGCTTAACTACAGTACAGTATCAAAAGCAGAGCTGATTCAGATATCTCCAGTTATACTTGGATTTATTTGTGTGTGTGTGTGTATGTGTGTAGCTTCATGAAATCTTATCACGTGTACAGCCTCATGTAATTACCATCACAATCCTAATACAGAATTCTTCCATCAGTACCAGGCTCCCTTGTGCTACTTCTTTATAGCCACATCCTCCTCCCCTCACAATCCCTAACTCCTGGCAACCACTGTTTTTCATCTCTATAGTTTTGTTATTTCAAGAATGTTATATACATCAAATCACAGTATGTAGTCTTTTGAGATTGGCTATTTCACTTAGCGTAATTCCCTTGAGGTCCATCTAAGTTGCCTATATTGATAGTTCATTCCTCTTCATTGCTGAGTAGTATTTCACACTATGGATGCACCAGTTTGTTTAACCATTCACCTATTGAAATACATTTGGGTTGTTTCCAATTTTTGGTTATTATGAATAGAACTGCTATGAATATGTGCATACAGATCTTTGAGTAAACGTAAGTTTCCATTTCTTTGGGATATGTGCAGTTCTCTGTTGTAAGGTAAATGCATATCTAGGTTCATAAGAAACTGTCAAATTGTTTTCCAGAGCAGCTGTACCATTTTACACTTCCACCAATAATGTATGAGTGATCAGTTTTCCCTGTATCCTCACCAGCATTTAGTATTTTCACTATTTTTTATTTTAGACATTCCGATAGGTGTGCAATGATATCTCATTATGGTTTTAATTCGCATTTCTCCAACGGCTAATGATGTTGAACGTCTTTCCACGTGCATGTTTCTCATCTATAAGTTCTCTTTCGTGAAATGTCTGGCCATGTCTTTTGCCCATTTTCTAATTGGGTTGTTTGTTTTTTTAATGTTGAATTTTGAAAGTTCTTTATATGTTCTAAGTACAAATCTTTTGTTGGATGCGTGGTTTGCAAATATTTTCTCCCAGTATGTAGTTTGTCTTTTCATCCTCTTAACAGAGTCTTTCACAGAGCAAAAGTTTTCAATTTCATGAGGTCCAATTTATACATTTTTTTGTTTTATGGATTATGCTTTTGTTGCCAAGTCTGCAACTCTTTGCCTAGGCCTAGATCCCAAAGATTGTCTCCTCATTTTTTTTCTAAAAGTTTTATAGCCTTATGTTTTACATTTAAGTCCATAATCCATTTTGAGTTAATTTTGGTTTATGGTGTGAAACTTAGGTTGAGGTTGTTTTTTCTGCCTATGGATGGCTAATTTCTCCAACACCATGTGTTGAAATGTCTATCCTTCCTCCATTGAATTGCTTCTGCACCTTTGTCAAAAATCAGTTGGGCGCATTGTGTGGCTCTGTTTCTGGGTTCTCTGTTCTGTCCTGTCGATCTATGTGTCTATCTCTCTGCCAGTATCACACTGTCTTGGTTACTGGAGCTGTATAGTAAGTCTCGATATCAGGTAAAGTGAGTCTTCCCATTTTGTTCTTTAAAAAAATTGTTTTAGCTATTCTAGGTCCTTTGCCTTTTCATATACATTTTACAATAGTCTTGTCTATGTCTACAAAAACCTCTGGGATTTTGATGGTAATTGCACTAAGCCTATAGATTTCAATTTGGGGAGAATTGACATCTTTACTATGTTTAGTATTCTAATCTATGAGCATGGTATGTCTCTCCATTTATTTAGGTCTTTGATTTTTTTCGTCAGCATTTTGTAATTTTCAGGATACAGATCCTGAACATGTTTTTCTAGGATTATACCTCAGTATTTCATTTTCTTTGTAGTGAGAATAAATGGTATTGTGTTTTTAACTTTGGTTTCCATACGTTTATTGTTAGTATATATAAATGGTGTGATCATTTCTGTGTGTTTATCTTGCATCTGCAACATTGTTGAATTCACTTATTCTAGGAGTTTTTTTGGTAGATTCTTTGGAATTTTCTATTTAGACAATCATGTCATCTGCAAACAAGGACTGGTATTCTGTCTTTCTTCCAAGCTGAGTGCATCTTCTTTCCCTTTCTTGCCTTATTGTACTTGCTAGAACTCCCGATACTATGCTGAATAAGAATGGTGAGAGTGGACATCCGTGTCTTGTTCCTGATGTCAGAGGGAAAGCATTCAGTCTTTCCCCATCGAGCGTGATGTTCGTTGTAGGGTTTCTGTAGATGTTCTTTACCAAGTTGGGGACCTTTACCTCTATTCCTAGTTTTCTGAGCTTTTTTTTTTTTTTAATCATGAATGAGTGCTTTCAAAAACTTTTAAAATGTTAGCTATTTTCTTTTAGCATTTTTAAATGATGCTTAATTGACATCTTCGCTCTGTGTGAAGTTCTGATAATACGAGGACATCATTCTCCTTATCAGCTCTGTCGCTCCTGGGTGGGCTGGGAGGACACAGCTGAGGGTAGGCCTTCTTGTCAGGTGGGACTGAGGAAAATGGAGGGGAGAGATCTCGGGGCACTGCCAAAAAGGGTCTGTTACCAAGTTATTCAACAGAAAACCATGGTGCTGAGAGGGTTAGTAGTTCCCTACTGCTGCTGTAACAAATTACCACAAACTTAGTGGCTTAAAACAACACAGATTTATTCTAGTACAGATTTGGAGGTCAGAAATCTAAAATCAAGGTGTTAGCAGGGCTGTGTTCCTTCTGGAGGCTTCAGAGGGGAATCTATTTCCTTGCCTTCTCCAGCTTCTAGAGGCTGCCTGCATTCTTTGGCTTGTGGCCTCTTCCTCCATCTTCAAAGCGCGTCATTCCATCTTCTGGTTCCATTACCACATCTCCTTTTTTCTCTTTGACCCTAACTCTACTGCTTCCCTCTTATGAGGACCTTTGTGATTCCATCGGACCCACTGGATAATCCAGGATAATCTCCTTAACATCCTTAACTTAATCACATCTGCAAAGTCCCTTTTGCCGTGTAAGGTGACATAGTCACAGGTTCCAGGGATTAGGATGTGGACATCTTTTGAGGGATGGGGCATTATTCAAACTAGCACAGAGGGTGAGCATGGACATGATGCTGAGGTTCTCTAAAGAGCAGGGCTATGGAGTTAAACTGTGGTTTGAATTCCCACTCCAGCTTTACAAGCTGTGTGACTTCCAGTGCATTTCTTAATTTAGCTAAACTTCTGTTCATCTGCAAAACTGTAACCCCTACTGTGGTAAAGATGATAGCTGTCCATAAAAAATTTACCCAACCCTTCCAGAGTATGCAGTTGTGACTGGGAAGCAACTTTCCAGGCGGAGACTACATTTCTCAGTTCCGTTTGCATCTAGGTGAGGCCCATCTGACCACCAATGGAACGTGACTGGAAGTGACATGTGTCACTTCCCAGCTGAGGTGCCTATGAAGAAGGGATATATTCCCCACACTCTCCTCTCCCACCTGCTGGCTCCATGTTGGCGCCCAGGTGACCTTGGAAACCTAGTGGTGAAGATGGTAAAGCTTCCATCAGCCTAGGTTCCTCAATAACTGCATGGAGCAGAGTCCCTCCTTGTCTCATTGCCCAAATGGATACCCCCGTGGGACTATAATGTGAGCCAGAAAAAATTTCTATTGTGTTAAGCTACAGAAATTTTAGGTTTATTCCTTACAGTAGCTAGCATTATCTTAAGCAAGACATCTACCTTGCAGGCTATTATTATCTCCTGGGACTATAAAAAGAAATCATGTATGTAAAGCCCATGTTAAGGGACTAAGGCACTCACAGATTGGAAAGTCATAAACTTTTCTGCCTAGATCAGTGATTCTTAAACTTGAACGTGCATCAGAATCCCAAAGCGCTTGTTAAAACAGATGTGAGGCCCCACTTTGAGGGTTTCTGATTTGGGCATGGGCCTCCTGGCACCCTGAACCTCTCCTCAGGCTTATCTCTCTTGCCTGTCTTTTCTGTTTGGCAGTGACCTCCATGAGGGCAGGCACTGGGCCTAACTTGTTGGCAACTCCATGCCAGAACTAACATAGTACCTGGCAAACTAAAGGACCCCAACCAGTATTGGAGGAAGGAAGAAGGCACAAGTTGGCAGTCTCCAGTTCCAAGGGCTAAGTTAGAACCAATGTGCTTCAGTTAAAGGGTTTGACGATTTCCTCATTCCTAAATAGCCTTGATTGGGGTTCTTTGTTCCTCCATGGTCCTGTTAAGGGGAAGTTGCAGCGTTAAAAGTCCGTGCTGTCATCTGCGAAGTAGATTTTCACTTTTCACTTTTGCTGGTATCTCTTTGGAGGAGCTCCCGAGATTGATGAAATCCTTTGCATCCCAGAAAGTATATCCATTCCCCTATCAGGACAAATTTATTTTGCCTTTGCATTCTGGGGGTTTAATCTATGAATGAACATATTCACTTGATCACGCTGGAGGATTTCATTTCAGAGAGCTGCTGCCCATTTGAGAAAGTACATGGACTATATTTCCTCTCAGCAGGGCTTCCCTGCAGAACAGAAAGCAAAGAGTTCACAGCAATCAGCAATCACATCTCCAGGGCTGCCCCATGTGGAGGCTGAGGGGGTAGCCTTCTCCTGGTGTGAGGGGAGGCCTCAGAAGCAGCTATTAAAAAGGAAATGTTATCTGGAAAAGACGGAGAGGGGTTCAAAAGAGACATTCTGTGTAACTGGCAGTTTTGCCTGTGGCAGACTCTGAGCTCTCTGTGTGAAGGAAGAGGTTTGGCATTAGCAATTCGGAAAAGTCATTCTGATTTCAGCTGCTGAGAGCTGACTGGGGGCAGGAGGGGTGGCAGCCGGGGGCAGGGATGCTGTCAGAATTCCCAGGCTGCGTGCTTTCATCCAGGCTGGTGGCCGCAGCACGGGTGTGGGGATGCCAGAGGATGGGGAGGAAGCAGGAGGCTGTCTGCATTGGGGTTAGTGCACCCTGGGTGCAGCCCCCCTCCTCCCCCCCAGAATTTTGACAAGACAGCGCAGCCTTTCCCAGATCACCGCCCACTTGGGTTGCCTTTAGAGGCCTGAGCTATATCCAATTTCAATTTCTTGGGTTAATTTATACTCCACTATAAACAAACTCTTGTAAAAGCTGAGAACCAGCAAGGATAAAGAAGCTGTTTTTCCATTACAGTTTCCTCCTTCTGATTGGTTGTGAAGTGAGTTTTTCAATAACGGAGAGTCCAAATTTTGCCCTCGGGGGATCTGGAGGGTGCGTACTGGGGAGGAGGCGAGGGGCAATTCAGCACGAGCCTGTTCCTGCGCTGGGCTCTATGTCGGGGCCGGGGTGGGGGGGCTTCACTTGCACTGAAGCAGGGGAAGGGGGAAATTGTGCCCCCGTTTCCCCCTGGGGATCTGGAGTTTAACTGTAATTCACAGTGTGGTGCAATGTGGGAAAATGTAAACACGCCTATGTGGCCAGCCTAGGCCTCTCAAACTCAAGTTAATTGCTGCCTAAATCTCCATGCTCAGCCGATGTTTCAGCATTAAGCTATTTTCTGACTGAAGTTTTTAATTTTACTTTGGGCATTTGGGGAGATGTGGGGTTTCATGTGGGAATTTTCTGAGAGCTCTAGTTTCCCCATTTCGAATCGTCGCTAATGTAGCTTTTTTGGGAGCCAGCAGGATTTTTATCCATTAACCTCATCTAAACTACTAATAGGAGCCTGATCGGGATCAACTCCACCCCTCTGTTTTGTTTTTATTTTCTCTTTTTCGTTCCAAAACTTTCAGAATTGGTTTTCCTGCTCTGGGTTTTGAGTACGAGGCCTGGCAACAATTTGATTTATTTGTAGGTTCATTTCTTCCTGTCACCATCGACTGTCCACTGAGGTCTTGGAATTGTGGGGGCTCCGCATCTCAAAAGCTTATAATGAGTTGCCTGAATTTTAATTTCAGGTTCTTTCTACATGGTAATAAAATGAGAGGTTACTGAATAAGCACACATGATTTTTAATATATATATGTAAATGACTTTTGTGTTTATGACTGCTGAGAGATTACATTTAAACTTTCTCTTTTAGTCTCTAGTTAAATGTAGTTTATAAAGGGTTACTATGGATTTGGCATCTTTAACATATTCAAGTATGTGCTGAGAATTTTTTTTTCAGTTTTGTTGAGGTATAATTGACAAGTAAAATGGTAAGGTATTTAAAGTGTACGCTGTAATGATTTGATATATGTATACATTGTAAAAGGATTCCCACTATTGAGTTAATTAACATCCATCCCATCACGTATTTATCTTTTTAAATGTTTTTTTGCGTGTGTGAGAACATTTAAGTTCTACTCTCTTAGCAAATTTCAGTGATACAATACACTATTATCAACTATAGTCACCATGTTATACATTAGATCCTCAGACCTTATTCATCTTAGAACTGAAAGTTTGTACCGTTTTACCAACCTTGCCCTTTTTCCCTCACCCCCTAGCTCCTGGCAACTACTTTTGTACTCTGTTTCTATGAGTTTGACTGTTTTTAGATTCCACATGTAAGTGATACATGTGGTATTTGTCCTTCTCCGTCTGACTTATTTCACTTAACATAATGCCTTCCAGCTCTATCCATGTTGTCAGAAATGGCAGGATTTCCATATTTTTCATGGCTGACTAATATTCCCTTGTGTGTATATGTGTGCGTGTATCACATCTTTTTTTTCTTTGATTATGAAGATCACTTCTTTTATTTAGCACCTCTGATGTGCAAAGGACAGTAGTAGGTGTTATGAGGATTCAGAGATAAGCACGAACTTAGGGAGCTCACAATCTAGTGATTATGTATGAATAATAATAGCAATAATAACAACAATATCATCTAGTATTTCTGAGCATTAAAAAATGTGACAGTATACTGAACACTATTGAATTGTGCACTTAAAAATATGTGCCAGGCATTTCACACACATTTCTCATGTATTTATTTATTTTTATCTTTAAAAATATTTAGATATAATTGATACATAATATCATATTAGTTTTAAGTATACAACATAATGATTTGACATTTGTATATTCTGTGAAATGATCACCACAATAAGTCTAGT
The DNA here is from genome assembly GCF_020826845.1 of Diceros bicornis minor. Taxonomy (NCBI): domain Eukaryota; kingdom Metazoa; phylum Chordata; class Mammalia; order Perissodactyla; family Rhinocerotidae; genus Diceros; species Diceros bicornis. Next base: position 14,983,305 of record NC_080781.1, on the reverse strand, counting down.
TAACATCCATCACCATATGTAGTTACAAAATTTCTTTTTTTTCCCTTGTGATGAAACTTTCAAGATCTACTCCTGTAGCAACTTTCAAATATACAATACAGTTTTATTAACTATAGCCTACATGCTGTACATTACATCCCCAGGACTTATATATTTTATAGCTGGAATAGCACATCTTCTTTATCCATCATCTGTTGAGGGACACTTAGGCAGCTGAGATTTTTTTAAAAAAATTTTTCAAAGAGTTAAATTTATTCAATATAAAAGGATTGTCTTTCAAAATGTCCTACTTTTTGATGTTAAAATAGGTTTTTCTTTTAGAAACAATGAAAGTTTAAAAACTATTTTCTTTTTTTTTTTTTTTTTTTTTTTTTTTGTGAGGAGATCAGCCCTGTGCTAACATCCGCCAATCCTCCTCTTTTTTTTTTTTGCTGAGGAAGACGGCCCTGGGCTAACATCTGTGCCTATCTTCCTCCACTTTATATGGGACGCCGCCACAGCATGGCTTACCAAGCAGTGCGTCGGTGCGCGCCCGGGATCCGAACCAGTGAACCCCGGGCCGCCGCAGCGGAGCGCGCGCACTTAACCGCTTGCGCCACCGGGCCGGCCCCTATTTTCTTTTTTTTAATTAACGTCACATTGGTTTATAACATTATATAAATTTCAGATGTACCTCATTATATTTTGATTGCTGTGTAGATTACATCATGTTCACCACCAAAGACTAATTACCATCCGTCACTATACCCTTTTACTCCTTCACCCTCCTCCCTCCCCCCTTCCTCTCTGGTAACCACCAATCTATTCTCCATATCTCCATAGAGATATGGAGATATGGTATTTGTTGTTGTGAGATTATTTTTAATTCTAAACTTTATATCAGTAGCAAATTGTCATAGGAATAGTTTCCTATGGGGGCACTGAATGCACATTTGAGTTCATACAAAATTTAGGAAGAAGATAGAAAAGTTGTGGGGTGTGAGTGTCTGTTTTGTGTCCGATTCATTACTCCCACCCAACACACCCATCACCCACTTGTAGATGAAGACCCGTCAAAGGCTGTTTGCAATCCCTTTTCTGGATCCTTTTCACCTGTCTCTGAGTTTGCCAAACCTGAAGCTTGAAGCAGGTCCTGACCCTTCCTGGAACTTCCCCCCAGATCCTGACTCCCCCATATTGTCTGCCATGGTAGGAGACTGAGCCTAGGTCTGGTCCCTCATGTCAGGCCTGCACCAGTCACTTGGCTAGTGCCTCAGTTAATGCAGGACAGGGGAACATAGTTCTTTTCCCAAAGGAATACGCTGCCAGGGAAATTTCGAGTCACAAGGGCTTAGGCTATTGGAAGGCAGACCCTTAGTCCTATGGCCAAGGCCCAAGGGACGGTCAAAATAACCCATTTGTTGGACCTAAACAGTCAGGGAGGAGGCCTGAGCCACCTCTGGTTGAGGGAGAGGGACTCAGAGCTGGGAGGTACTTGACTCCATTGTGAGAGTTCAAGGCAAGTGTGAAAGAACTATTGTACTTGATGATGGAGATGAACTGGGGGAGGTAGGATGTATTTATACAGTAACTGCACCCAGCTAGGAATTTTGAAAAGGGTATCAAGTTGACCTAAATATATATATTTTAAAAGCATGTTAATTTTTGGCTGAATGAAACATTTCATTAGAAAAGCATGTTCTATGACCTTGATGCTCAAAGGAAGTTCCGAGAGCAGCATTGGCATCCCCTGGGGGCTTGTTAGAAAATGCAGTCTCAGACACTGCCCCAGCCCTACTGAATCCGAATTTGCGTCTTAATAACCCCCAAGTGATTTATATGCACATTAAAGCTTGTGTGTCACCTCTCTCTCTCTCTTTTTTTTTTTTGCTTTTTCAAAAACTTTTAATTTTGAAATAATTATAGATTTACAGGAAGTTGCAAAGATAGTATAGAAAGGTCCCATTACACCCTTCATCAGTCTCCCCCAGTGGTTACATCTTATGTAATTATAGTACTATATCACTTTGCCACGATACTACAAAACCATTATGCTTTCTTGTTGAAAGCCAGTGTACCTGGTAGTGCTTACCTGGGTTGCAGGTCACCATAGTGCCTTGTTCTACCTGGCAAGATTTTGTAGGTAAAGGAGTTGGTGCTGCCAGGGGCATGGAGGAGGCAGCATGGCTAACAGAGTGATGGGTGCTGTGTTGTGCAGCTATCCTTTCGTGGGTTCTATAGTGGGGCTTCGAATGACCAATGCCAAGAGGGGAGTAACAGGGCTGGACATGGGGAATGGGCTGAGGCAAGATGCCAGAGCTGGAGAGACAGGAAGGCCAAGCCAAGTCATCAGACCCTAGGCAAGCACAAATGAGGAGCACTAAGTTTGAATGTGAGAAGCAAGGTGTTTGGGACAAACTTAGAATCAACGTTGACATGGATGGAGATGGGAGAGAAGGAATTGACAGGGTCAGCCCAGCGAATTTGGGTGCACAGTTTTTGGCTTTGCATGGACTCTCCTTTGAAGGCTCTGAAAGGTCTCTAGTGGCCTTAAAGGCATAGAACTCTGAACCTGAGTCATTATATTAAAACAAGTGAGGTTGGGACCAGAGAATCTGGGTTTGATGGGCCAAGGTTGATGGCAGGTTGAAAAACGAGGAAAGGAGTGAGCTTGACAGAGTCAGGTAGAAACAGAGGCATGAAAACACGAGGCCACGCAGCACTGAGGACAAGGCGAGGGAAGCTGGGCCAAAATCCTGAGCCCCTGTTCAGCACGAGCAGGGCCAAAGGCAGGAGGAAACGCTGCCTGTATCTGCTTCCAGGAAACCCAGAGGCAGAGATGACTGGAGGAAGCTATGTTACAGGCGAGCCCAGAAACAAATGAACCAAGGCCAGGATTCCTGCCCCATCTTGCATCAGAGCCCCTGCACCCTCAGAGCATTAGAGGTTGTGAAATTCGTGGGAGGAAATACAGAGCTCGTGGGTGCTGAACTTAGAAAGCTAGTTATGCACTGGGGATGACATCAGTGTCACTCACTGTCTCTCTATGTTTCTCCTCTGAGTCTGAAAGCCACATAGCTTATCGCCTTGCCACTCACAGTATGATGGAGGACCAGCAGCACCCGCATCCCCTGGGCGCTGGTCAGAAATCCAGACTCTCTGGCTCCACCCCAGAACTTGTGCATCGGAATCTGCATTTTAACAGAAGCCCCCAGTTACACTTACTTCTTTGCACTTTAAAGTTAGAGATGTGCTAGCTTATTAGCACACAGACATCCTGGAGATCTGAATTCTAAATCCTCTCTGCCAACAATTGCCTATTTGTGGAACTCTAAGTCTGTTTCCTGGTTCTTGAGAGTGACTTATTTTCTTACAGGGCAGTGGCTCTCCATCCTGGCAGCCCATTAGAGTAACTTGAGGAGCTTCTTAAAATACAGATGCCCAGGCCCCACCTGGGGCCAATTGAATATGACTGTGGGGCTGGGATGAAATTCTGATTCAGTTGGTCTGGGGTGGGGCCCAGGCATCAGGACTTTTAAAAGCTCCTCAGGTGATTCTAATGTGTAGCCCACTGGAAACCTGGGAACTGGGGTAAGAGGGAAGAGGAGGCAGCAGAGGGGGTATCTCTGTGTGAAAAGGAGCAGCAAAGGCTCCCAAGATCTCAAAGTGGCCAGTAGTAAAAGGATCTTGCATCTCAAGGGTCTGGAGCGGAGATCCTGTGGAGAGGGCTCAGTCCTCAAACGTGAATAGCCTCCGCCAACCCATTGACCAAGGGTCTTGGACCCTTGTTATCCTCGAAATAGCATGTTGTGGATTTTGGCCAATTTGGGTGGGATGGGGCTTGAAGGGAAAGTCTTTTCTCTGAAGCAAGGGGGACCTGATCAGAAAGAGTTGGAAGCCCACGATCACTACTGTCATAAAAGATTTAAGGATGGTCCAAAGGGGGCAGAGAGATGAGTTGGGGAACTCATTGCTGAGGTTCAGGCTGGAGATGTTGGTGACTAGGCTAGTGTGGTGGCCTGGAAGGTCTGGACCATGGGAACGTCAGGGCCTTGTCCAATCCAGGCCATACCTTGCCTCCCTCCTTCCTATAGTTTGACTGGATCCCATTGGCTGGCTCAGCCCATCAAGGCCAGAAGACACTTGAGTGCCTGTCCATAGTGCTCTGTGGCTGAGTGGCAGATCAGCCTCCTGGCTTGCTGTCCAGCTTTGACCTGATGTCCTTCATCCATCTTTCTGCCTTGCTTCCTGCTCCCAACATGCTGAACCCTGCTCAGGACTTGTGCTGCCTCCTACAACCAGAACTCTGCCTTGCTTGTACTTGTCCTTCTCTCAGTTTCTTCACCTCCTTCCCCGGCATCCCAGCCTGTCTAAATCAAATAAAGAAACTGAAAATTGTACAGAAACTGCAAATTGTCCCCCAGTATCCACTCTCCTTTTCTTCTGTAATAAGAATAGTCTTGAGTTTTAGTAAGGTAACTTTCCCAGCCTTCCACAAAACTAAGAGTGGCCATATGACTAAGTTCCAGCCAATGGGATATGAGTAGAAGTGATGTGTCCCTCTTCCCACTTGATGGAATGTGGGTCTGGGAAGGTGCCATCTTGGAGCTGGATCAAAAAGAGAGATGAAGCCTGGGACCTTGATGACCTCATTGAGTGGGGCCACCATACCAGTTTGTACTTTTATATGAGTCAGAAATAAACTTCTGTCTTGTTTAGGCCACTGTCATTTGGAGTCTCTCTCCCATGCTGTTGAACTCATTTCTTCCCCAACAAAGTTTTAGTCTATATGTGCTGGACACTTCTACAAGCTTCAGATCACAGTGCACTAAAGCCCTGAGGTAGACACTCATCACCACCATATTTACATATGACGACTTAGTCTCAAGTGTCAATGAAAGGATCTGAGATTTTCCCCTGGTCTATGTGACCCCAGATCCCTGGCCTTTCTACATTAAGCCTCATAGCAGTTGATACAAATTCAGGCATTGTGAGTTTTACTACGTATATCATAGCAAGTAGAAGTCAACTGGAAATTTGGATTTCCAAAAGGAAATCTAGGCTTTCAGAGGTGGACTAGAGCAATGCATCTCAAGCTTGAATGTACGTGGGAATCTCAGGGATGATCTATTCCTACCTAAGAATGCAGGAGGAAGAATAAAGAATGTGTGAGCCCCAGGTTTTCAGCCCCTGGCATTGGCCTGAGCAGCCCATGGCTAACTTAATAATAAAACCTTGTTTTCTGATATTAGTATCACTTTACAGAATGTCCAGGGATGGGGTTAGTTTGAGTGGATTGGTGTAGAGCAAATGTTCTCAAAGTGTGGTCCCCAGGCCAGAGGCATCGGCAACACCTGGGAACTTGTTAGAAATGCAGATTCTCAGGCCTCACCCAAGATCTACTGAATCAAAGACTCTAAGGGTGGGGCCCAGGAATCTAGGGATTTTTCCAGAGGATTCTGATGCACTCTTAAGTTTGAGAAATGCTGATGTAGAAGAAAAAGCCTGGGGAGAGGCAGTTATGGTATAATGGAATAAAAGCCTTCAGCTAGAAATTGGAAAATCTACAATCCAATCCTAGCTTTCTCCTTGTTTTTAAATGGAGATGGAAGCACTAACTTCAGTAAATAATTTTCAGAATTAAACATAATGGTATTTTTGAGAGGCAGCATAATATATTGGTTAAAAGCACAGACTCTAGAGCATGGTCTGGGCTCAAATCCCGGCTCTGCAATGACTAGCTTGGACAAGTCACTCCTTCATCACCTGTTGCAATGGGGCTAATAATAGTGTACGGACCTCATTTTGTTACAAGGATTGAATGAGGTAACATTTGTAAAGCGCTTAGAAGAATATCTGGCATTAAGGGCTGTATAATTGTTTGTTAAATAATAATAATACATGCAGTACTTAGTACACACAGGGACTACTCAGAAAATATCTTTTAAGAAAGAAAATGGAGCCAACTGAGATTATGGGGAAAAGGAGAGTTGAAGGACCCCTAGGAATAAGTATTCCTGAAATAAGAACAGGATGCCAACTGCTTGAGACAAGCAGAACCCCCTTCCCGCACGAATCCCATCCTCACCCCAGGGAGCCTATCCCAGTGCAACCCGGAGACGTGTAAGAACTGTCTTTCTGCTGTGCTGGGATTCAGCAGGCATTTGGTGGAAATTGTCCCCTGGATGGCCTGGCATCTCTGCGAAATGTCTATTCAGATTTAAGAGTGGTGGAAACTTAAATTTATAGTTTAATTTAATGACTTGTTAGTAAATTTACTGAGTTGTGCAACCAGTACCATAATCCAGTTTTAGAACATTTCTAGCACCCCCATAAGATCCTTCGTGTCCATTTGCAGTTAATCTATCTTCCCACTGCCAGCCCCAGGCAACCACTAATTTACTGTCTCTGTAGAGTTGCCTTTTCTGGACATTTCACGTAAATGGAGTGGCCTTTTGCATCTGACTTTTTTCACTCAGCATCTTGCTTTTGAGGTTCATTCATGTTCTAGCATGTATCATTATTTCATTCCTTTTTATTGCTGAATAGCATTCTGTTGTCATGGCTGTGTCATATTTTATTTATCCATTCACCAGTTGATGGACATGTGGGTTGTTTCCACATTTTGGCTATTGTGAATAATGCAGCAGTGAACATTGACATGTGAATCTTTGTATGGACATATGTTTTCATTTCTCTTGAGTAGATACCTAGGAGTGGAATTGCTGGATCATAGAGTAAATTTAGGCTTCAAGTTTAAAGAAACTGCAAAACTATTTTACAAACTGGCTGTGCCATTTTACATTCTCACTAGCAATGTAATGATGGTTCCAGTTTCTCTGCATCCCTACCAGTGTTTGTTATTGTCTGTTTTTTTGATTATAGCCATTTTAGTGGATGTGAAATGGTTTCTTATTGTGGTGTTGATTTGTATTTCTCTGATGACTAATGATGTTAGCATCTTTTCACGTGCCTATTAGCCATTCATATATCTTCTTAGCCAAAGTGTCCATTTAAATCTATAGAATTTTTGTGTTTAAAAGTAGATACGAGGGGTCCCGTCTGGTGGCGCAAGCAGTTAAGTGTGTGTGCTCCGCTGTGGCGGCCCGGGGTTTGCTGGTTCAGACCCCCGGCGCGCACCAACACACCGCTTGTCAAGCCATGCTGTGGTGGCGTCCCATATAAAGTAGAGGAAGATGGGCATGGATGTTAGCCCAGGGCCAGTCTTCCTCAGCAAAAAAAGAGGAGGATTGGTAGATGTTATCTCAGGGCCGATCTTCCTCACCCAAAAAAAAAAAATTAGATATGAGGTGGCTACCACCTCACCTGCTGCTGAGCACCCAGGCAGGAAGATTCTTTCTATTCGAGTCCAAGTCCCTTAGACTGGTGGTAGGCTGGGGTTTCCAGGAGACTAGCTCTTGCATCTTTCATTTAAAACCTTCTTCACCTGAGGATTAGGAAACAATTCTATAAACTGTTGAACTATAGGAAAAGTGTGTTGGTTAAAATAAGTGCTTGATTTGTTTTCTGTGAATTACATTTTTCTTATCCTTATTTTTCTTAAGTAAGTTAACCTTCTGTGGAAAAGAAAATCACCAAGCAGGGGAGAGAAGTCAAGATGGTGGCATAGGTGAACTCTGAACTCACCTCCTCCCGTGGACACAGCCAATTTACAAATACTCTTGGAAAAATTACCCCTGAGAGAGAACTGAAAACTGGATTAGAGGAACCCCTGCAACAACAACAATCCTAATTGAGGTGGAAGAGGCAGAAATTCCCTTCTGGAGAGAAAAAACGCCACCTTCGCAAGCTGCACCACTTCATGGCCAGCCGGGAGCAGCCCACAGGTACACAGCCCTCCCTGGAGGAGCGGGGCCCTGAGCCAGGGAGCATGCCCGCTATAGGCATTTTTTGGAAACAGCACAACCAAGACGAGTGACATAATATCTGACTTTGCTCGCTGCTAACAACATTGGGGAGTACCCTCAGAAAAGCTGGTTCACAAAGAAATTAAAGCCAGCTCTTAAAGGGCCCATGCAGAAATTCACCCGTCCCGGAGAGCAACCTAAAGTCACCAGAAAGAAAGATGCACAGTACTTTGGTGAAAAGAGACTCACCTGATAGTCTCTGAGTGCATCTCGGTGAGAGGTGAGACCTCTCCAGGGACTGGGACATTGGCAGCGGCCATTGTTGTGGCCTGGTGTGGGCGTGCTGACATAGATGCTGGCAGATGCCATTGGAGTTCTCCCTGGGGCCTGTTAGCCCAGGGTCTGCCCCACCAAGTAGAGCACTGATTTAACCCAGCTCAGCCAGGGCCGGCAGCCCACCCTAAGGACTGGCCCCACCCAACAACAAGCCCTCAGGCAACTTGAGGGCCTGCATAGATTGGTGACTGGATTCTCTGCAGCCTGGTGACTGGGTCCACCTCTGTGGGGCAGGGGGTGCACAAGGAGTGGGTGGAGAGTGTCGGGTGTTGGTGGATTGTGTGGGGCTCCTGCCTTGGATAGACTGAGTCTACTTCAGGGGGTTGGGGCACGCATGTGGGGCAGGACTGTGTTGACTGTGTGTGTGCACTTGTGAGCGGCAGGGCTTGTCAGCTACAGAAGACTTGTGCTTCTCAAAGACCCACATAGGGGATTGGCCCTACCTTCCAAAGCCTGAAACAATTGGGTGCTCCCGTGCCTGAGGCCAGCCCCACGCAGCTGCAATCCTCAGAGAGCTGACAAGAGACCTAAAGGCTGGAGGCTTATAGCAACTGTAAGCCCCTGAGCCTAACAACCTGCCACGCTGGGGGCCTACTCACTTAATAGAAAAACTGCAGCAGGAATGTGCTATTAGACCTTGCAGCCAACTGTGCTGGGGCTCCCCACACCTGATAAAGAGACTGAAGGGCCCACACCAACTACATGCAGATGAGCATTATAACAGCTGGCCAGGAGCATAACTCGGCCTCCCTGGGCGCCTACAGGGAAAGCAACCCCATCACAACTGAAGGACACACGTAGCCCCCACAGGTGTCACTCCTGGAACATTTAGAACTGGTAACAAGAGGGGAGCACACTGCCAGACGTCATAAGGGATCACTTATATAAGGTCGCCTCTCCAAGAGCAGGAGACGTAGCCATCTATTAGATGGCTAATAGACACAAGCACAGGGAAAGAGGAAAAATGAGGAGGCAAAGGAATACGTTCCAAGTAAGGGAACAGAACAAAACCCCAGAAAAGGAGCTAAGTGAAACAGAAATGAGCAACCTACCCCATAGAGAGTTCAAATAAAGAGTGTTAAGGATGCTCACTGATCTGGGGAGAAGAATGGATGAAGTCAGTGAGAATGTCAACAAAGAAATGGAAGATATAAAAAAGAACCAGTCAGAAATGAAGAATACAATACTGGAAATGAAAAATTCACTAGAGGGACTCAAAAGCAGAGTAGAGGACACAGAAGAACGGATCTGCGAGCTGGACAAAAGACTAGAAGAAATCACCCAAGCTGAATAGATAAAAGAAAAAAGAATTAAAAAGAGTGAGGACAGTCTAAGGGATCTCTGGGACAACATTAAGTGCACTAACGTCCGTGTTATACGTGTCCCAGAAGGAGAAGAGCGAGACAAAGGGGCAGAGAATCTATTTGAAGAAATAATAGATGAAAACTTCCCTAACCTAAGGAAGGAAACAGACATCCAGGTACAGGAAGCACAGAGAGCACCAAACAAGATAAACACAAAGAGGTCCACACCAAGACACATCATAAACAAAATTTCCAGAATTAAAGATAAAGAAAGAATCCTAAAAGCCACAAGAGAAAGACAAGTTACATACAAAGGAAACCCCATAAGGCTATCAGCTGACTTCTCAGCAGAAACCTTACAGGCTAGAAGAGAGTGGCATGATATAATTAAAGTGCTAAAAGGGAAAAACTTACAGCCAAGAATACTCTACCCAGCAAGGTTAACATTCAAAATGGAAGGAGAGATAAAAAGTTTCCCAGACAAGCAAAAATTAAAGGAGTTTGTCACCAAGAAACCAGTTCTACAAGAAATGCTAAAGGGACTTATCTAAGGGGGGAAGAGAAGACCACAAATAGGAAAACTTATCTATTTCCATTATAAAAGGGTAACAGATACAAACGCACAAAAAAGAGGTTAGATATGATACCCAAAACATAAAATGTGGGAGGAGAGGAGTTAAAGAGTAGAGCTTTCAGATAGCGGTCAAACTAAAGAGACTATCAACTTAATATAGATTGCTATGTACAGAGGTTACTGTATATGAACCCCACGGTAATCACAAACAGAAACTTATAATAAATACACAAAAAATTAAGAGAAAGGAACGCAAACATAATACTAAAGAAACCATCGAACCACAAGGGAAAAGAGCAAGCAAAGAAGAAAGGAACAGAAAAGAACTACTAAAACACTGAGGAAAAATAGTTAAAAAATGGCAATAAGTACAAACTTATCAATAGCTACTTTAAACGTCAGTGGACTAAATGCTCCAATTAAAAGGCATAGGGTGGCTGATTGGATACAAAACAAGACCCATATATATGCTGCATACAAGAGACACACTTCAGACCTAAAGACACTCACAAACTGAAAGTGAAGGGATGGAAAAATATCCTCCATGCAAATGGTAAAGAAAAGAAAGCTGGGGTAGCAATATTCATATCGGACAAAATAGACTTTAAAACAAAAACTGTAACTGTAAAGAAGGGCATTACATAATGATCAAGGGAAGAATCCAACAAGAGGATATGACACTTGTAAATATCTATGCACCCAACATAGGAGCACCTAAATATATAAAGCAATTATAAACAGACATAAAAGGAGAAATAGACAGTAACACAATAATAGTAGGGGACTTTTAACACTCCACTTACACCAATGGATAGATCATCCAAACAGAGGATCAATATGGAAAGATTGGCCTTAAATCACACACTAGAACAGATGGACCTAGTAGATATATACAGAACATTCCATCCAAAAACCAAAGAATACACATTCTTTTCAAATGCACATGGAACATTCTCCAGGATTGATCACATATTAGGCCACAAAACAAGTCTCCATAAATTTAAGATGATTGAAATAATACCAAGCATCTTTTATGACCACAATGGTATGAAACTAGAAATCAACTATAGGGCCCGCCCTGTGGCTTAGCGGTTAAGTGTGCACGCTCCGCTACTGGCGGCAGGGTTTGGATCCTGGGCGTGTACCGATGCATTGCTTCTCCGGCCATGCTGAGGCTGCATCCCACATACAGCAACTAGAAGGATGTGCAACTATGACATACAACTATCTACTGGGGTTTTGGGGGGAAAAAAAAGAAAAAAGGAGGAGGATTGGCAATAGATGTTAGCTCAGAGCCGGTCTTCCTCACCAAAAAGAGGAGGATTAACACAGACGTTAGCTCAGGGCTGATCTTCCTCACAAAAAAAACAAAAACAAAAACAAAACTAAGATTAAAGTTAAAAAAAAAAGAAATCAACTTAGGAAGAAAAACAGAAAGGCAACAAATATGTGGACATTAAACAAAATGCTACTGAACAATGATTGGGTCAACAAAGAAATCAAAGAAGAAATCAAAAAATACATGGTGACAAATGAAAATGAAAATATGACATGCTAGAATTTATGGGATACAGCAAAAGCGGTTCTAAGAGGGAAGTTTATAGCAATGCAGGCCTATCTCAACAAACAAGAAAAATCTCAAATAAGCAATCTAACAGCACACCTAAAAGAACTGGGAAAAGAAGAACAAACAAAGCCCAAATTCAATAGAAGAAGGGAAATAATAAAAATCAGAGCAGAAATAAATGAAATAGAGACTAAAAAAAAAAAAATGGAAAAAATTAATAAAACCAAGAGCTGGTTCTTTGAAAAGATAAACCAAATTGATAAACCTTTAGCTAGACTCACCAAGAAAAAAGAGAGAAGGCTCCAATAAGTAAAATCAGAAATGAAAGAGGAGAAATTACAATGGACACCTCAGAAATACAAAAGATTATAAGAGAATACTATGAAAAGCTATATACCAACAAATTGGATAACCTAGAAGAAATGGACAAATTCTTAGAATCATACAACTTTCTGAAACTGAATCAAGAAGAAATAGAGAATTTAAATAGACCAATCACCAGTAAGGAGATCGAAACAGTAATCAAAAACCTCCCCCCACCAAAAAGTCCAGGACCAGATGGCTTCCCTGGTGAATTCTACCAAACATTCAAAGAAGACTTAATACCTATCCTTCTCAAACTCTTCCAAAAAATTGAAGAGGAGGGGAAGCTCCCTAACTCGTTCTACGAAGCCAACATTACCCTGATACCAAAACCAGACAAGGACAACACAAAAAAAGTAAATTACAGGCCAATATCACTGATGAACATTGACATAAAAATCCTCAACAAAATACTAGCAAATCACATACAACAATACATTAAAAAGATACACCATGACCAGGTGGGATTTATTGCAGGGATGTTTCAACATCCACAAATCAATCAACGTGAAACACCACATTAATACAATGAAGAATAAAAATCACATGATCATCTCAATCAATGCAGAGAAAGCATTTGACAAGATACAGCATCCATTTATGATAAAAACTCTGAATAAAACGGGTATAGAAGGAAAGTACCTCAACATAATAAAGGCCATATATGAAAAACCCACAACTAATATCATCCTCGATGGTGAAAAACTGAAAGCTATCCCTCTAAGAACAGGAACCAGACAAGGATGCCCACTCTCACCACTCCTGTTTAACATATTATTGGAAGTCCTAGCCAGAGCAATAAGGCAAGAAAAAGAAATAAAAGGGATCCAAATTGCAAAGGAAGAAGTGAAACCGTCAGTATTTGCAGATGACATGATTTTATATATAGAAAACCCTAAAGAATCCAGCAAAAAACTTTTAGAATTAATAAATGAATATTGTAAAGTTGCAGGATACAAAATCAACGTACAAAAATCAGTTGCATTTCTATACACTAACAATGAAGCAGCAGAAAGAAATTAATAATACAATCCCATTTACAATTGCAACAAAAAGAATAAAATACCTAGGAATAAACTTAACCAAAAAGGTGAAAGATCTGTACACTGAAAACTATAAAACATTTCTGAAAGAAATTGAAGACGACACAAAGAAATGGAAAGATATTCCATGCTCTTGGGTTGGAAGAATTAACATAGTTAAGATGTCCACGCTTCCTAAAGCAATCTATAGATTCAATGCAATGAAAATTCAATGCAATTCAAAGTTCCAACAACATTTTTCACAGAAATAGAACAAAGAATCCTAAAATTTATATGGAACAACAAAAGACCCTGAATAGCAAAGGAATCCTGAGAAAAAAAGAACAAAGCTGGAGGCATCACAATCCCTGACTTCAAAATACACTACAAAGCTATAGTAACCAAAACAGCATGGTACTGGCACAAAAACAGACACACAGATCAATGGAATAGAATCGAAAGCCCAGAAATAAAACCACACACCTATGGACAGCTAATCTTTGTCAAAGGAGCCAAGAACATACAATGGAGAAAGGACAGTCTCTTCAACAAACGGTGTTGGGAAAACTGAACAGCCACATACAAAAAAAATGAAAGTAGACCCTTACCTTACACCATACACAAAAATTAACTCAAAATGGATTAAAGACTTGAATGTACGACCTGAAACTATGAAACTTCTAGAAGAAAACATAGGAAGTACGCTCTTCAACATTGGTGTCAGCAACATATTTTCAAGGACCATGTCAGACCAGGCAAGAAAAACAATAGAAAAAATAAACAAATGGGACTACATCAAAATGAAAAGCTTCTGCACAACCAAAGAAACCATCAACAAAATGAAAAGACAACCTAACAATTGGGAGAAGATGTTTGCAAACCATATATCTGATAAAGCATTAATCTCCAAAATATATAAAGAACTCATACATCTCAACAACAAAAAAACTAACAACCCAATTGAAAAATGGGCAAAAGACCTGAACAGACATTTCTCCAAAGAAGATATACAGATGGCCAACAGACACAAGAAAAGATGTTCAACATGATTAACTATCAGGGAAATCCAAACCAAACTACAGTGAAATATCAACTCACTCCTGTCAGAATGGCTGTAATTAACAAGACAGGAAACTACAAGTGTTGGAGAGGATGTGGAGAGAAGGGAACTCTCATACACTGCTGGTGGGAGTGCAAACTGGTGCAGCCACTATGGAAAACAGTATGGCGATTCCTCAAAAAATTAAGGATAGAACTACCATACAATTCAGCTATTCTACTGCTGGGTATTTATCCAAAGAACGTGAAAACACCAACACATAAAGTTACATGCACCTGTGTTCATTGCAGCATTATTCACAATAGCCAAGACTTAGAGGCAACCTAAGTGCCCATGAAGGGACGAATGAATAAGGAAGCTGTGGTATATACACACAATGAAATACTACTCAGCCATAAGAAACGATGAAATCCAGCCGTTTGTGACAACATGGATGGACATTGAGGGTATCATGCTAAGCAAAATAAGTCAGAGGAAGAAGGTCAAATATAGTATGATCTCACTCATAAGTAGAAGATGAAAACAACAAACAAACACATAGGAATTGGATTGGTTGTTACCAGAGGGGAAGGGAAGAGAGCGACAGGGATGATTAGGCACATGTGTGTGGGGATGGGTTGTAATTAGTCTTTGGGTGGTGAACATGATGTAATCAATGAAGAAACAGAAGTATAATGATGTGTGCCTAAAATTTATACAATGTTACAAACCAACGTTACCGCAATAAAAAAATAAATTAATTAAAAATAAAAAAAAAGGAAAATCACCAAGCTAAGGTTGGATTTATTTAGCTGTTATTAATATATGTGCATATTTTAGAAGATGGAGATTTCAACTGTTTTCTATTTACGTCTTGTTTTCCTTTACATTCTGAATACCCACATTGCCAAGTGAACTGGCAAATTCCAAGCAATTTTCATTTGTGTGAATCTAATTGACAAATGATGCCACTAAGAAGGGCCCTGCCACTTTCTTGGATGAGGAATATAGATGGCACATAGCGAGCAAAAATAAATTTCTGACTACCAAGTAGCAATAGATCATTAGTGAGATGGCACGTAGGGCTAATGACATTAGGGATAATGGAGAAGGGGTGATGAATGGGAGCCAACATGTTTCCTAGAGCTTTGAAGTATGGTCCTGATAGGCTTAGCAGGAAAGGGTATATTAACTGAAAAGCCCAAACCATTCCCCAGTGCTTGTGGAGAATCACCAGAGTTTGCACCTGAGTTGGGCCCCAAGATCTGATGGCTAGGCCTTCCAGAATGGCCTGTAGCATGTTGTAGAAATGTTGCTGCCAAATCTGGCCAAGCCAGGGGCCCAGAATGTGATGAGGAGAAGAAACTACGATTCCGAGAGCTATTGATACCAGGAGAATGCAGAGTACCATTATTATTTGTGTCGAAGCTACCTTTAGTAGCCAACAGTGGCCACTGGTCAGCAGGAGGATGCCAGGGAGAGCCATAGGAATAAGCTGAGGGGCTGGAGGCCAGATTTCCTCCTTATTCTATCCATCTTGCCCCAAAGGTGTTGACGGAAATCCTCCGAAGGGACACAAAGGAGGGGACCCCAGCCACGAGGGATTCCTACATAACTTGGTTTATTCATTTGCAAAATGAATATAATAATAATCATGTAGTATAGTTGATGTGAGATAAAATGTATGCATCATGCCAGCAGAAAGTAGGCACTCAGTAAACAGAGGCTGTTATTATGCTGTGTTCATACATGTTGAGTGTTTAGCTCGTAGGCGAGACATTGCACATAGTTGCAATTTTTCCAGCCAGCTTCATTAATTGAGTCAATCCTTCAACACATATTTTTGAATACTTATTATGTAGCATCAGTTGTTCTGGGTACAGAGAATGCAGAAGTATGAAACAGAGTCTCTATCCCCAAATTGCTAAAAATCTAGTTGGGAAGTTAATTCTAGAAGACTGTGTCAATGACTATGACAGGGGGTTGAATAAGGTACTGTTGGAGGCAAAGGAGAAAAGCAAGTGATTCATTGTGGCTGGGATCAAGGAGGGAGCAACAGTCATGGATGGTATTCCAGAAGAGGTGATATTTGAGCTGGGCTTTGAAGGTTAGATAAGAGTTCACTAGGTAGAGATGGCAGGCAGAGCATTTGCAGAAGACAAAATAGGAAAGAGCATGGACCTAGTCTCAAGGATATGATGTGTTTGGAGAACTTTAAGCATCCTAGTGACTACAGTGTGGGCATGGGATTGGGTGGTGGCAGGGTTCAGAGGGTATGGACTGTAAATATACTTCAGGGGGAGATTTCAAAAGGCCCTCAATGGCATTTTAAGGACTTCAAGCTAAACATTTCAGGCAAAAAGGAAACAGAATGGGTTCTGGCAGGAGTGGCGTGGCTATTTTCCCAAATTAATAAATTTTTTCAAATTGCTGGGCACATGTCAACTAACAAACATAACCCAGCTCAATCTCTTTCAAAAAATGACTTATGGAAGGAGAAATCCAAAATTCAGTAGGAAACCTGGAAGGTCACCTGACCTCTAACCATCAATAAAAAAAAAATCCCATTACAATAAATACCATTATAAAGACTGCCTGCTACACAGCTATTTCTTTCTCTAGGCAGATGGCTTAGAAACACCGTATTCTTTTTATCTAGTCACAATAACTTATATACAATGGATAACCCAGTGCAATAAATTCCGTCTTTGTTCCCTGCACACATAACAGTCCCTTTTTACAGGGAAAGAACTGCTGCTGGACCACAGGCAGGAAGAGGAGGTTGAGTTGAACTGTAGCTGAACTCCACATAATTTTTCTCTTCAACTATCAATCCCCAACTGTTCCTTGACTCCCTTTACCATCTCCCCCACAAACATTCCGATCCCTCCGTCCAGAGAAGCTCATTGAAACTCCCAAACCACCCACCCAACTTCCCAAACAAAACACTCTAACCCCAAATATCTTGAGCTCAAACATGAGCCCCTGCTGCTTTCCAAATAAGGTGGATTCTTGGCATCTGAAGATTCAACAACTGCCGTTCCAATTCCTCGTGAGTGACCCTGACAGTCATTTCTATTTTTGGTGGGGCACCAATTTCAAGCACCACAGCAAGCCTCTTACTGAGGGAAGTCCCGCCAATTGCCACCATCCACGTCTCAAGGTGGCTTTGTTTGCTCTGCTTGTCACATACACATTCTTGCTCAGGAAGTTAAGTTTTACTGCATTTGATGACGGATGTTATGTTCTATGGATATTAACCAATTTGAGAATCAAGAAGGTCTTAGGGTAAATACGTTAGGAATGTTACAGACCAATTCTGCTCTTTTTTTTTTTTTGGTGAGGAAGATTGGCCCTGAGCTAATATCTGTTGCCAATCCTCCTCTTTTTGCTCAAGGAAGATTGTCGCTGAGCTAACATCTGTGCCCATCTTCCTCTATTTTGTATGTGGGTTGCCGCTACAGCATGGCTTGATGAGTGGTGTGTAGGTCCATGTCTGGGATCCGAACCCACAAACCCTGGGCCACCAAAGCAGAGTGTGCGAACTTAACCACTACGCCACTGGGCCAACACCCTATTCTGCTCTTTAACACTTGCTGATATTGATCAGGGATGTGGTCCTTACCCGTGTGTGTGTGTTTTAACCTTTATTTTTGAAAAAAATTTAAACCTACAGAAAAATGGTGGAAATAGTGTAATGAACTTCCGTAAACCTTCACCTAGATTTACTTATTAACATTTTTCAGAAGATAAGACAATAAGGCCAGGTAATTGGTGAGACAGAGTATTAGTTAAGGTAACACTAGCTACTCTAACAGACTTCCAAGTCTCTCTCTCTCTCTGTGTATATACGTATGTAGTTATTTGTCATTATTTATTGAACCATTTGGGACTAACTTGCAGACATCATGACCCGTTACTTCTAAATATTTCAGTATGTAATGGCATTCTCTTACAAAACCACAGTGCAATCATCCAATTCAGGAAATTGAGCATTGATATACCACTATTAGCTAGTATAGAGTCCATATTCAAATTTTTCTGATTGTTTCAATACTGTCATTTAGAGCAATTTTTAAAAAACTGTTCATGTTCCAATCCAGGATCAAGCATTGCATTCAGCAGTCATGTCTTGTCCCCTTTAATCTGGAACAGGCCCTTCACCTGTCTTTGTGAAGTTTCATGACACTGACTTATTTCAAACAGTACAGTCTCATTGTTTAATAGAATGTTCCTTGATTTGGGTTTGTCTGATGCTTCCTCATGATTGGATTTGGGTTATGCATTTTGGGCCAGAACTTGACTTGGATTTTTATTTTTACTGTTGTTAATTAAGAACGTGATTTTCAAACAGTGCAATCATTATCAAAAAATTCTGCTGCCAAAAATGTCATGGGTGGGTTCCAAGGAGACTCACTTTACTGGAATTTTTACCCCTGCGCCTTTACTAACACAGATTATGAAAGTCAATTCCCAGGTTGCTGATGTGGAGTAGAAGTTGACACAGCAAACAGTCCTCCTGGTGGGTCACTTTCTTCTCACATTGCCAGTCTGACCACAGAGTCTTTGTGCTCCTATTTTCCTATTGCCTCATCACACTGCTGTCCCTCAGTAAAGCATCTGAAAGTCAGGATGGAGGGAGTGTGCAGACACGGAACAGCATTTACCAGCAAAGAGCTGGCAGTGACTCATATTACTAAATCTTCATTACTTTTACAAAATACACCACAAAATATAATAAATAATTCACATTAAACTGCACTTATCAAAACATGAAAAGTTCATTTTGTAATAAAGCATCATTGACTTGGGTCATTGTTAATTCTCAATTATTCATTAAATCGACATGGATGGTACCCACTCACTGACACTAGTGAGAATTCAAGAGCTTTCACTGATTCAAATGTCGAGTGTTGAACCTCAATAGATGAGACACGGAAACAAAATAAACTTAAATGTGTACTTATTTATTCCTTCTTTCATTCACTCAACAAAACGCTATTGCGAAGCTACTTTATGTCAGGCTCTGTGTAAAGTGTTAGGATTTTAGGGATTAAAGACCTAGTCCTTGACTTCAAAGAGCTCTCATTAGAACTCGATATCTGGACTCAAAGGCCAGAGCCCAAGTTTTCCTCTTGCTTAGTGGTATCACTTCACATTTTGTCCTAATTTAGGTGGTGATAAGGCAGAGAGATATCCCTGTGGTAATTTTGTGACTCTTGCTTCAGCCCATTGGCCCAACACTATTGACATCATATGTAGCCATGTTCCTGAACCTCCTCAGGAGCTAAGAAGCCCTCTTTTAGGATTGTCACATGCCATTACTGTGTCTTCAACCTGCCACCAACCCTTCTAGCCTGCATTCTCCCAACTTTCAATGGCCCTCTGTGCCTCTCCGTGTTAAGGTCTGTAGAGGTGTCCTTTATGCCTTGGATTATGCCATGTAGATCTATCAACTCGTTAAAAATCCATGATAGTGCGAGGCCAGTATAAAAGAAATCACACTGGACTCGGATTCCTGTGATGTGGGTTCCTGGCCGTGGCAGGGATGGGCCAATGTTGATCATCACACCTGTGTTCTCCTCTTCTTAGGCACAGTTAGTCTTCATTTTCCAGGCTCTCTTGCAGTTAGGTGTGGCCATGTCACTGAGTTCTAGCCAGCAGAAGGTGAGAAGAAATGATATTTATGTGTATCACTTCAAGGCCTGACTCATAGAAACATGTGTTCTGCCATGCTCTTTTCCCTTCACGCAGAGAAGCCACATACTGGTGGTGGAGCCACAACGTGCCAGGCATCTTGTTCCCTGATTCACCATATGGACCCCTGCTTTCCCCAGTAACAAGGATACTCACGTTGGATTTTTCTGGAACCAAGAAATACATGCTCATGTATTAAGCCCGCGAGATTTTGGTGTCTGTTAGAGTAGCTACTTTGACTCGTTGCCCTACCTTCTGTCTACCCTTGGGTAAGTTACTTAGCCTCTTAGAGTCCCTATAACCTCCTCTGTCAATGGGGATCATAACATAGGCATTCTTGGCCCCATTTTACAGATGAAAGGATGAAATGGGGTAACATTTGCAAAGATACTTTGTAGATGATTATACAAATATAAGGTGGTGCTATTATTATTGGATCTTGTCCTCATAGGTAGTAATATAATGTTTTCCACTCAGGTACCTTGGTTCCTTCCCTAACCAAACGACATTTCCTGATAAATGTATAGCTGGGGCTCTGGAGCACCGGTACTGCTAGGCCATGGAAATCAAGGAGAAGGAGCACTCAGACCTTGCTGACTCCCTCTGACATATTAGTCTGTGGACCATGCATGCCTTAGCCAGGCCACTGACTCTTCCTTACTGCCTAGGTGATGTCCCAGAACTTGACCTGCTGACTAACTAATTCCTATCATCATCTAAGGCCCAATCATAGGCATCAGAACTGTGAGTTTCCCAAGCCTTTCCTGGATCCCTAAAGGTCTCATTTAATAGCAAACATAATATTGAGTGCTCATGATATACTGTTATTTTATGCATCTTCACAAGCCCAGGTCATCTTCACAACCACCCAAGCAAGGAGATACTTTTTCATCCCCATTTTGCAGATGATAAAACTGAGGCTTAAAGAGGTTAAGAAATTTGCTCAAAGTCACTCAATGTGGATGGATTCCGACTTGTGTCTCTAAAAGACCTGTGCTCTTAAACTTTATGTATCCAGTAGTTAACTCTTTGCTTCACAGCCCAGCATTGCCCATTCCCTTCTAAGAGTCTCATTGCTGAGAAAGTTAAATCTCCTTGTAGGAGAAAAGGATTTTACTTTTTAAAAAGAGCCAACAACAATTATTCCTTTGCAACATTAATATTCCTGTACACTTTCCTCCACATTTATTATTTATTTATCTTATTCATTGTATCTTAATTTGCCTGCAAGTTATATTAATGCAATTTTTTAAATGTTAAGAAAGAACTCTCTGGAGGAAATTGCACAACAACAGTGTAGTATCAATGTTCAGCATCTGAGAGAAAGTGCAGGGATGGGTGGTCTTCCCACCTGCCTAGGGCTGGCTGCCTTCAATGGGTTCTGTGTTGGGCCATAAACCTAAATCCATCCCAATGTGCTTGTCAGTGCAGTGCATGAAGGGGATGCCCAGGACATTTCCTAGTCTACCAGTTTTGCCTGATAAATAAAAGGCAAAATCATTGGGTTATTTCGCTTGATACCTGACAGGGACCTAACATTCCAGATAGCACGTCTACCTGTGCTGAACTAATATCCCATTAGATCTTTCTATACTGATTCCCAGCTTTTACCCTACCTCCTATGGAAGCTAAGAACTTGGTTGCCAAGCAAATATGTCCTGTGTTGTTAAGGAAAGGCAATATTTGACAGTTTGTTCTTATGAAGTGTATAAAGTCAGGAGTAAACTAGCTCTTAGCTGAACTCTTTAAATTTCAAAATTCAAGTCTCTCTGAAATTTGGAGAGGCTAAATCTCATCTTGACGTCTTTGTTATTGTCAAAAGTTTCAACTCATGAGTACAATATCACTTCCCATGGGACAATATGACTGAATTCATCATTGACGTCAAAAGAAGAGCAGCATTTGATCAGCCAATACTTCACACACATCTCCTTTAATTTCTCAACCACTTTGCGGGGTAGGCCTTCTTAGCTCCATCTTAAGATGAAGAAGCTATGCTAAGCAGACCTAATTAACTGGCCCAAGACTCACGGCTAACAAGTGGCAGATCCAGGCTTTGAAGCCAGACAATCTTGGCCTCACAGCCCATACCCAATGACCTCTCTGCTTGGGACACATCTGTTTCCTAAATAAAGAATTCCCATAATCTAAACATCCATAGGAAGTTGTTATGAAGAGACTGCGAAGCAAGAAACAGAAGGCCTGCTTTGTCAGAGCCTTTCTGGTCAGCTACGGTGAGCCTGTCCTCTTCATTGTGCATTCCCTGCAAAAGAACCTCTGCCCAAGCCAGAGGCCTCCCCTCTCCCCCCTAGGGAATGAACGAGGACAAAGCAGGGGAGATCTTGGTGAATACTGGGAAGATGGAGCCAAAGAGACCCATGCACTTCCAATTAAACAGCATGCCTTCCATGGCCCTCTCAACGTCCTGCTCCTTCTCAAAGCGAACCCAGAGAGTTTCATCTTTGGCAAAGGCCTGTGAGATTTCATGCTCCTTTTCCCCATGTAATAAAAAAGTCATTTTTGCCTCAAGCTAAGGAAAACACTGGCATTTTTAACTTTAAAATGCTTGGGTGAGGTTTTTTTTTTAATATTAGATTTATTGTTAGTGTTGTTTGGAAATCTTGTGGACATTCACAGTTTTTGGTTCCCTTGTTGAGATTTTCTGGAAACTTCCATGGAAAGGAAGGTTAAAAGCAGAGGGATGAGGTTGGCTTTTAAACTCCAAGTCTCAAGGGTGGGTAGAAGATTTTTAAAAACTGCACCTGCTGGGTTTCAGATGGCATACAACTCTGTCCCGTCCTGGGTGGGGAGCAAAGGACTGGCAAGGATGCCATCTTGCTCTCAACCCCTTGTAAAATCTAGAGTAAGATGCCCAATTCTGTGTTCACTGACCAGCCTGGGGAGATTTTACCGATGTGCACATCTTCCTTTGCTTGTTAATTCCCCATAAAAGGAAAGCAGGAAAGAAAGATCCAACACTTCATAATCTGAACCATACGGGGAAGAGGCAAAGCAGAGCCTTCACCAAGAATTCAGCTGTTCAATGTGGTGGTCAGACCTCACTGCACAGGCTCCAAATTCCAAATGAGCTTTGCCTGTTTCCCCATTTTCTCTCTCGCCATCTTGGACCTGCACCAAAACGCATCACACTTGGCTTTTTGCAGCCCATACAATTGCCTTGTTAGCCTCATCCTCTAACGGTATCTCCTTTCTGCTTTAAGGGTCAGGGAACTGACCCTAAAGTGGTACTCTCTTTAAAAACTCCCCAACCCATCCCTCCTAGCACCACCTCCTCTCATCCTAGTCCGATTGGACTCCTCCAGTTTTTGCCTCTTCCTCTTAGTTTCTGAAGGTAGAGAACACTGTATTTTCCTCTTTCATTTTGGTGACTTGAATATCTAGAAGATATTTATGGGGGAGTCATGCATTCCCCACTCTACTTCCTACTCATGTTTTCAGATCCTAGAGGCTTCTTTGGTAAGAGAGCATCTGCCTCATCTCCCAAATCTTCCAGCTTTGGGACCCAAATGAAGGGAGTGAGTCATTCAGTTGGTCAACGAATATCTGTGGGATGCCCATCAGGTGTTAGGCCCTGGAGATGCATTGAGGAAAAGACACAGTCCTGCTCTCGTGGGGACTCCTCAGTTTAGGGGCAGGCTTTCCACCTTCTAGGCTCCTCTGTCACCCCCACTCTAATCCCAGCTCCAAGGAGAACATATGTAAGCTGTGCCCTCTGGCCTTCTTCCATCCTAACATCAACTCCTCACCCACCACCATCATCACTTCTGTCATAATGCATCCCAGAACTCTCCACCTAACTGCACATTCACATTTGGGGGTGCTCATGAACACCCCCAATTCCTAGAGTCAGGTACCTGATCACTTTTCTAGCCTCTTTCTGATATATGTAATTTAATAGGTACATTTTGGCTACGCCACATCTACACTCTTGGCAGTTCTCCCCAAGTTTACATGAGCCAGATAAATGACTTCTAGTTAAGGGCAAGTCACTATATCCTTAGTTTCCACAAAATCTCTCTGCACACATTCCCCTTTGATTTAGGGGTAGACTAGAAAGAAAATAATTATCTTAAATCTTATTTTACATGTCACAATATGAAGATTTATCCCAGACACAAGCATGCATTCTTAATTATAATCACAGCATTGATCTGAGCAAGTATAAGATATATGGCTGCAAGTGGCTGGTGGTTTTGCATTACCATTTTAGTGCAATTAACGTCTACCGCTAAAGCACCATCTTACGCATAAGGCAAAATTAAAAAGAAGCTTGAAATGTTATATCCTATCCAGGAAATGTCGTTACTATTGCATTTTAAAGATGAGGAGTTAAGGTTTTCATTTTTAATTACATTACTGAGTGATTCTTCTTAAGGGAACCTAATTGTGAAGAATGTAAATTACTTTGCAAGCTTATGGTGAGGGACTAGTCATCCTTTTGGGAAGCAAACAAACAAGCAAATTAGAATTCAGCAAATTTCAATAGAAAAGTTTAAACTTTCTGTCTGGTTGTAACTCTTCTAAAAAGGCTTTATACAAGAATATTGTAATCGATAATTTAATCATCCCTGAAGCATTTTCGTTCCGATTCATGGGAGATACAAAGGCAGAAAACTTGTGCTGGTACTAGGCTGCTGCCCTTTCTTTTTTAGGCCTTTCTTCTTCCCCAGAGTGTCTCTTCTCCTCTCACAGGGGCCCAATATTCCCGGAGCCCTCCTTGGAGTGCCCGCTCAGACTGGCACCCTTGTCCTCTTCAGGGCTGTGCCCCAGGTTTGCAAATTCACCTTTCCTCTGCTACAATCAGAATTGCTATTCTTGCACTCCAAGCCACTCAGCTAGCTATTAGGGGAAGGCAGCTGATTAAACAAAGTCACACTCCAGTGTTGATGACTAAAAGCACTTACCGCTCCCTGGAGTGTCTGCAGCTGAGACTGTGAGCCTGTAATGGTGGAATTTCAGGCAGTGCCACAGGCTGGTGGGGATATAATTTTTAGTGTGTTTTGATGCCACTCAAATCGTACCACTTGTAGATGTTAAAGGAGGTGGTGTGAAAGGATTTCATAAGATGACATTTTGCCTATGGCCTTTCTCCCAGGGCTTTAAATGATTAGGAAGAGCTCTTAGAGCTCTCCTAGTCCCAAGAAAGTTTTGTGCAGGGTCACATCCACCTGCCCCTTCTTTGAACCACTGTGTGATCTTCAACCATAGATGCTGCCTTGTAGAGATGTAGAAATGTTTCTTGTGCCAGTTCATTCTCAATGAAGGGAATCCTGACTTCAGCAGAAATATAGCAAATCCCTAACATTTGCCAGGAAGGCACACCCAGGCCTTTCATTTTCCCCATAAAAGAAAGTAAAGAATAACTTCCCAGGCATTAATGCATGTGAGGATAACAACAGACATTTACAATGTTTCCAGCACTGTTCCATGTGCTTTCCATACACCCAAAATGAATTCACAAAACTAAAGAACTGTAAAATTAATTTATATAATTTAACTTTCTAATGATGGTTTTTGTGAGATTGTAGCATTTATACTTCTGAAATTATTAAAGCTTAAAATGGCACTAACACTTTCAGGTCATTCTAAATTAACTCACTTAATCTTCATGGCAACCTCAACATGTAGGTAGCATTATTCTCCCCATTTCACAGATGGGAAAACAAAGGCACTGGGTGGTTAATTTGCCCAATGTTATATAGCTAGTAAGGGGCAAAACTGGGATTATAAATCCAGGCAGTGTAATCCCAGTGTTCATGCTCTTAGCCACTAGGCCACACTGCCTCTTGTTCATCACTAGGAGACAGCAGAGATGCTGCCATGCCTGAAGGACAGATAGACTCAGTCATTATTCAAATGTTTCATTCTCCACACCAATCTCAAATGGCCATAATTCAATTTCAGCCTTCAACAAGACGGCGCCTTTCCACATGTCATGGATTGTCAGGGCCCTCATTAGGATCAAAACCATGCATGATAAATCTAGGACTACTAAGGGTCCCCTATGTCCTCCACTTTTGTGTTCCCCACACTTTTACATAGCATGATCCAACCTACCCTTGTTGAATTAAATTAAGTGGACCCTTTGGCATTCTGTGGGTAGTTTTGCAGGTCCTTCTATCTTGTCCGCCACTTAGTTCCAGACTAGTTGGATGGCCTTGGCATGGCCCCATTTCCCTCCTACATTCTCCTTGTCCATCACATGGAACCTTCCTCCACCACACCTGCCTCAGCTCAGAAGAGCCATAGTGGGGGCCTACTACTGTCTACATAATAGCCCCCAAGCCTGCTGCCTTCTCTAATGGTAGGGAAGGCACAGTGCTCTGTTTTGGGGAGCCAGTCTCATCTAAGCAAGAACTAGACCTGAAGCTGTTTTATACCTGTGATCAGGCAGTCAGTCAGTTAGCCTCCTCTAGCTCATTCCAGGGGCCTCATTTGTCCTTCCCAGACC
The DNA here is from genome assembly GCF_020826845.1 of Diceros bicornis minor. Taxonomy (NCBI): domain Eukaryota; kingdom Metazoa; phylum Chordata; class Mammalia; order Perissodactyla; family Rhinocerotidae; genus Diceros; species Diceros bicornis. The sequence goes on along the minus strand of NC_080781.1, from coordinate 14,957,084 downwards.
ACCTGCATCTCCTCTCCCAGACTCACTGGCCTCCAACTGACCTTGGCTCTGGTCTCCCCATCCTGTTTTTTTGGCAATGCTGGCCCTCGTGACCCTGGCAAGTGGGAGGCATTAACACCTAAGATCCATGGAGCTCTGTCTGTCTTTCATGACCCACACACAGAGGGCCTACTTGTTGATCTAACTTTATGGCGCTATCCCTGGCACCTGGAGCCCCCTGAGACTGACCTGGTCCTATTAGCCAAGGCTCCATCAACGGTACTTTATTTCTTGTTGGCATTTCTGAAAACTGAGAGGTTGCTCAGGGATTTCTGAGCCTTGAGTTGATGAGCAGTTAATGATGTGTGTTTTGATGAGAAAATAAAAGATTTTGTTTATCCACTTGAGAGGAGGAAAATTAGGAGTAAAAAGGGGAGAAGGAAAAACACAAATTCTCAGCTTTTCAATGGGGTTTTAAGTGTTTTGGGTCAGCTGAGTTCCCAGTCATTGCTGGAAAATTCTCTGGGTGTTGATTTTATGTATCAGCTCTCAGAAAAATTCATAGAGTGTTCGGCTCCACCGAAAGTTGTCAAGAGACACACAGAAGGCCAAAAGGGCTGCTGGATGAGTCATTTTGCTATTCAGAGAATGTGTGAAATCAACCAGGAGGTACATTTATACTTCCTCCTGAAGCAGAGGGTGAGAGGAGCCCATAGGAACCAGAGGCAATTTCCAACAGTGGGTCCTCCGACCAGAGCCATGGTTCACCAGGATGCCCCCACCCGGGTCAACAAATATGGAAAGGATGTTTTCTAAACTCATTCTTGGTCCACCATTGTTGAAGTCATGGGGGAGATGCAGGGGGCTCCATAAAGGCAGGATACGGTAATCTAAAAGGAATAGGCTATGGAGTCAAACCAATCTGGGTCTGAATCTCACTTAACTATTCCAGATTTCTCAAACTCTCTGAGTCTCAGTTCTCATTCATAAAATGGGCCAGTACTATTTAACTCAACAGAGTTTCCACAAAGATTAAACAGTTCAATAAGTGGAATTAACTAGCACAGATCAGGTGCCCAGTGAGTGTTATTTCCTCTCCTCACCCCTTCTCTTTTTTCCTATAGAAAGTCTGCACTCTCCACTCTCCAGAAAACACATGGTATTTAATGGCTGACATTCAAAACAAATAGACCAAGATGGTTAACATCTTCTGGAGGCTTGGATTTTTTCAAAAACAACTCACCAGGGAAATAGTAATTCATAATCCTCCATTTCAGGGATCCCCTCATCAAATCAGCAAAGTATCCTTTATTAGGCGCTGATGTTGGAGTTTTACAGATGGTTTGGGCCAGTAAACTTAGTTGGTTGGAGTTAGGCAGTCGAAATCTTGATTTCCAAATGGGCCCGTAGAAGTGATCTTCTTTGATCTTAGTTAGTTTTAGCCAGCTCAGCCAGTCACATCACAAATGAGGATTGATGGTTACAAATGGGGCTAGATGAGAAGCAGGGTGAAGGTCTTTCCCTATCACTATTCCTAAAATGACAACTTGGAGCACATCTTATTGGCCAGCAGCATTATCTTTGCCTGGTGAGACAAGACCATGTGATAGGAAGTGCTCTTTGGTGAGCATCTGCTCTGAAGATTTCACTGACGATCATGGGCAGTCCTAAGTCTGAGGGCAAATGAGAACATTAGAGGATCTCAGCTGTTCTAGAACAGTCTCCTCTCACTAAACTACCTTTGCCTCTGGGGTTGGAAGAGTCAAATTTGTGACTTGGGTCATCTAGGAAGGAGCTATTGAGGGAGCAGCTTATATGTGGGGTTATACACTGTAAAGATATGGCCACTGCCCAGTAGAAGATACCCCAAGGTCATAGAAACACTTAACAGCAGGTCAAAAAAAGAAAGCCCAAGTCTTCAGTCTAGTTCTTCTTTCTTTCCATTTCTTCTTTATTTCTGCCCTTTGGAACATTTCAAAATTGCGTTCCCTCTACTTGGAAGGAATTGTTCAGTCAAGGTTAGGGGCTTATCAGAACTTCTTTTCCATTCTGGCACCGATTTAATTCTGTAGGGTTATTTTAATGGAGGAATTTGTTTTCCAATTAAGCAACAGTTTTCAGGAGCATCTCTGGGTTTGAGGTAGCTTTAGTTTGCCTATAAAAAGCCAAGAGCCATTCAAAGAAGCTGGTTATGAATTCCTCATGAGATGGGTGATAGTGAGTTTATCATTGACATTGGCGATTTCTTTCAAAATGAAGAAATGCACCTTGGATTTTCTCAAAGTCCTAGAAGGATGAAATAAAAGAATATTCAAGTTTCTGCACATGAGGATAGTGGTAGTAATGGGAGTGAGGGAGGTTGTCACCTGCAAACCAAAGCACATAAGCCAATTGGGAAGTCATTTGGGGTGTGGCTGAGGTAAAAATCATTGGAGAAACTCAATGGGATATTTTATTTTTGGTTTGGAGGGAGATAGACAAGAAGATTTTCTCCAACAAAAGCTAAGCCTCTCTATGTTCCCCCAAAGCTTAGAGGTATCTTCTTCAACCCATCCCAAGCCAGGAAATAGAACAACACACATTCCTGGTATCCAAAGACCCAGCACATGCATTCGTCCAGTGAGAGAATTGCCTCCCGTACACAATTGTGTGAACTGATATTCTTGCAGCATGTTTGATGCTTCAAGAGTCTTCTTTCTGAAGCCTCTTTAGGCAGCTACTGGTGTGGTTCTTTAAAAGCTGTCTGCAAGGCAAGATCCACCAATGGGTGCTAAAATTAGTGGGTGAACATTTGAGGAGAAACAGGCCATCTCTCTCAAGGTATTTATTAATTACAAAGGAGAAAACAGTAATTTAATGTGGAGCAACTTAACAGACACACTTTAACCAAGTGAAAGGTTAACATCACTAGTCATCAGGCATGTCAACATCATGTACTCTCTGATATGATGCCTTGAGAAGGGTACAATGTCACTTCTACGGTATTCTTGCCAAAAATGCATACATTCAACTTAATTATGAATAAACATCAGACAAACGCAAATTGAGGGACATTCTATAAGATAACTGACTAGTACTCTTCAAAAGTGTCAAGGTCAGAAAAGACAAGGAAAGCCTGAGAAGCTGTCACAGATTGAAGGCGCCTAAGGAGGAGAAGATTCTGGAATAGGAAAAGAACATTAGTGAAAAGACTGGTGAAATCTGAATAAGGTCTGTAGTTTAGATAATAGTACTGTGCTAATGTTAAATTTCTGGTTTTGATGATTGCACTATGTTATAGAAGATGCTGACATTAGGAAAAGCTTGGTGAAGGGTATACGTGAATTCTCTGTACGATTTGTGCAACTTTTCTGTAAGTCTAAACTTACTTCAAAATAAAAAGTTAAAAGATAATTTTCCTGGGGAAAAAAACCCTACCAAGTAGCATAATATTGCCCTACCAAGTGCCTCAGTGAACCAGATGGGGTGTATAATTATCTTCCTCTACATTCTGTGTTTAATTTCTACAAGTTGTAACTTGTGCAGCTCATCTCAGTCCCAGGGGTAGCCTAGGAAAATGATATTTCATGTTTAAGACTAAAAGGGTAAAATCGAGAAACGCCTTCCCAACTTGGTTTCACAAGCTCTATTACTTATGAAAAATGTGTCTGTGAACAGGGAAATACCAGTGTTGTAAAAAGATATATTTTTTAAAGGCTGAAACATGGAAGAGAGAATTTAAGGCAGGAGGACTGCCAATTATTTGATTTTTTCTTTTGTTAAAAGCTATATACTTCTTTGCAGTCAGAATCCAATTGTTTCAAGTCTTCATTAATCAGTGACACCATTCATCAAATGGACACATTGGCATAATGAGCTCTCATAAATACAGTGTTTGTGATCTTTCTTGGATTATGAGAGTGAAGAGTGAAATCACGCGGTACCCCATCTACTTAGTCTAAAACATACTTACATATGCCACACCAAATTAACATCCTGTCATCTTTTCTGTTTCATCTCTCTTGTCTCTATTTCTCTGTCTCACTTCGTTTCTCTCTCTCTTGCATGCATAACAAACGAACCAAGGTCACCCCCCACTCCCTTAATGGAGGCAGGTCAGGTCAAATCATGATCGTTAATGGAAAGAAACCAAATCATTTGTCACAGAGCTTAATTTCTCCTGCGCTGCCTGATTTCCTGCTGTTATTGTACTTACAGTAGATGATAAAAGCAGTTGCTACAGTTTTTCACAGGAAAACACATCCCAGCTGCAATCTGAATCAAAGCACCTGGGGCTGGGGATCAGCTGGGATTCAACATCTATTTTTCCAGCCTTGGTTGCTCCTCAGGTTGATTGAAGTGAACTGCACGACTTTTGAATGAAAGTTAACTCCCACATATCCAAGTACTGTCTTTGGTCTCAAATGAGTGAGCATTCGAGGTAACTCCTGAGAAAATATGGAAGCCCAGAGCCCTTTTCTCATTATACCACCTCAGTACTCACAGACTTCCCCCAGGTTTCTAAAACTGCAGTTCAGGGGCTTGGAACCTCCTGTGTATTAAGATGGAGATTGACTGTGTACGCATTGGAGATTGGAAAGCCATCACGGAAAGGCCAGGAGAGTAGGTTCTTCTTGTGGGGAAAGGACAAAGCATTTGATTGAGCATTTGTGAAAATTACAATTCCCTAGAATCCCATGATTTCAAACTTTCTCAAATTTTCTCCCTGCTAGTGGCCTGTTGACTACAGAGGTGGTGTCAGTTTTGAGACCTATCTTACAAATGGAGAAACAGGTATGATAGACATGTCTTTGGTCATCAAGGAGGTTCAGAAATAACAGGATAGCTGCTAGTCATGATCAGCCTTCTGGCCAGCCACCTCCACCCCCAAAACAGCCACATGGGGCTTCCCTGGGGCCACTCTCTAATGCACATCAATAAGAGTAATCTTCCCTTTCTGGGATCCAACTTTGGCCATGGCTCAATCCAGGCTGTGGTGTGTGAGTCGGTTGTGTGTGCCTGTGTTTATGTGTGAATGGGGATGGAGTGTTACTCAGCGTGAGAGAGGACACAGCCTGGGAGGAGAGATTAAGGGATGCTAGGCATCCCCCTGAGATGACCCAATTCTAACTTCTGAAACCATTGTCTTTGAAGACTTCTGCTCTAGGTCAGAGATTTCTCAGTCTGGCAGAACATCTAAGTCACCTGGAGAAGCTTTAAAAAATATGTATTCCAGGGCTCCATCCTAACCTCGTTGAATCAGAACTTCCAGGGGAAGGACCAAGGGAAAATTCTTTCCCAAAAGCACAGCAGGTGGCTCAGATCAAGATATAGGTTTGGGAACCGCTGTTCTTGACCACTACTAACCAAGCACTATCCCCTGACTTTGTGGGATACTGTGAATAAGTGATAAGAATAAGAATGTTAATGTTTGTCAAGCATTTACTATGTATAGTGCTAAGAGCTTCACATGGATAATCTTATTTAGTCCTCACAATAACCCTATGAGAAAGGTACTATTATTATTCCCATTTTAAAGATGAGGAAACTGAAGTTCAGAGAAATAAAGTAACTTGCCTAAGATTTCACAGCTGGAGGAATCAGGATTCATACACAAATGGTCTGATTTATGAGTTTAGGTTCTTACTTACTACGCCATAATGCTTTGGGATGCTGTTTAGGTTCTTACTTACTACGCCATAATGCTTTGGGATGCTGAGTATTCACTTGGATAATTTTGGCCCTAGGATGTGGAGAGTGGAGGAGGGAAGCAACTACATCAAAAAAGAATAAAGCACAGTATGTATGTGTGTGCCTGTGTGTGCTTGCACACATGAGTGTTAGCAATGTGGGGAGCAGATGGAGAACTGAAGAAACTGGTAGATGGCTGAGCCTGAGGGAAGAAGAGTACGATAGGATAGTGAAACAAGAATGAATGTTGGAGCCAAAGACTTAGGTGTGAATCCCAGCTCTGCTATTTGCTAACTGTATGACTTTAAGCAGAACATCTAACCTCTCAGAGCCTTAGTTTCCCTGTCAATAAATAAAAATAATAATACCTATATTGCAGGTTTGTAGATTATAGATAAGGTTTATAAACTGCTCTGTGCAGAGAAGATGCTCAGTTATGGCAGTCATTACTAGGTGTTAGTATATTACGAAGAAAAAGGGCAACAATTCTCAAAGGACTGAAGTCCTCACCCCAAACTGAAGGTTGTTAACAGAAATAAACTGACTGAAGACATAATTTAAAGTGGCTAGAAAAAGTTCAGAACAAAATTCCTTTAGAAAGCTGCCTGGGAGATATTGCATCTTTAGATGTGAAAAAAAAAAAAACAAACAACACAGTTGTTCTCTGGCCCATATGAAGAATTATGGGAAAACTGAGGGGGGGGGGTGTTGATAAAGACCTGAGGGATGTATCTAAGTGCTTTCAAGTATCAAGACCATCATAAAGAATTAGTTGATTTTCTCGCCTCTTAGCATCCTGTTCTCAAAGGCAGCCTTGTGTTTTTAGACAAGATGATGCAGGTTCTAATTTGAGGGCACCAGAGAAAACACATCAGGGAAGAACAAATTCTTCCCTTAGATGAAGATTGTGTATAGCCCAGCGTGTGTCCATTGACTGGACATGGTCCTTGGAACTTTGCTGATGGGTTTGGACCCTAAATTTCAAAATGATGGCAGAAGATAGGAAGACATTTAGAAGTTTTTGTACAAAAGCAAGAAGAAAGGCACTACAGCCAAAAGATGACTAAGAGGGAACAATAATAGTCCTCCATCATTGGAAGAATATAATGGTCCCAGGGAAAGTAATTAGAAAACATAAAAGGGATTCTTGGGAAGGAAAATTCAGACTCTCAGGAACATTTTCTGCATGTCAGGACTTGTGAAATAGGGTTCCAAGGGAAGAGGCAGAAACTGTCTTCACTGAATCATGGAAGTCAAGTGAAAATTGAACATGATAAAACACTCCAGCTGGGCATCTCCAATCTAGTTCTTGAAGATGCATTTGACAAGACTTAGATTTAAGAAAGATTTTGAACTATAGCCGTGAGAATGAACAAGCTATTGCTGCATGGAAAACATGGATAAATCTCACTCAACAGAAAACATAGATAAATCTCATTAAGTATAGTGTTAAGTGAAAAAAGCTAGACACAAAGATGCATAATGTATGATCCCACTCATATAAAGGTCCAAAAGAGGTAAAACTAATCAATGTGTTAAAAGTCAGGCATCATAGTTATCTTTGGGGTGTAGTGATTGGGAGGAGACACAAGGGAGATTTCAGGGGTACTGGTCATGTTCTGTTTCTTGATCTGGGTGCTGGTTATGTGGGTGTGTTCAGTTTGTGAATATCCATTGAACTGTATACTCATGATTTGTGCATTTTTCTGTTTACATGTTATATTTCAATAAAAAGTTAATAAAATAAAAGTTTTATCTATGAACAGAGCACAATTTCTTTCAAGAGAAAAAATCCCAAGTATCTAACCTCAGAATTTATTTCTAACTGCTTCACCCATGAAAATTTTATCTTTTCCTGAACTACAAATTCTTCAACTTTGTGTGCTGGTCAGATTACCCCTAATATGTCAGTTCATGTCTTCTGAGAAGCATGTACAGTCAGCCTTCCTTGTCCACAAGTTTCCCATCCGCAGATTCAACCAACTGCAGGTTGAAAAGGTTGTGTCTGAACTGAACACGTACAGACTTTTTTTTTTCTTGTCATTATCCCCTAAACAGTAGAGTATAACAACTATTTACATAGCATTTACGTTGCATTAGGTATTATAAGTAATCTAGAGATGATTTAAAGTACACGAGAGGATGCGCTAGCTTATATGCAAATACTACACCATTTTATATGAGACTTGAGCATTCATGGATTTTGGTAACTGCGGGGATCCTAGAACCAATCCCGTGCAGATACTGAGTGAAGAGGGACTACTGTACAAGGATGGGATTAGATATGCAAGAGATTTTTCAAAAGAAATTCCTTTGAGGGATAAAGGGGAAGGAAACAGTGGGAGGAGCCTTTAGGTGAAAATGCAGATTTGACACCTTTGTAAGGAGAGAGGAGGGGTTAGAGGATCCAGTAGGAAGACCTTCAGCCCCATAACACGGTCCTGAGAAAATCTTGGCCAGGTTGATGGGGAGGTCTTGGGCAAATATTGCTCAGTAGAAGAACACTGCACTGGGCAGAAATAGTGCTTTTCTAGTGTCTCTACCATGCTCAGCCTTGGCTGGGTGCAGCCCAGAGGATCTGTGACCTTGGCTTGAATGCTGTGGTGAATTTGAAGGTACAGCAATTCGAGGCTGTCAGTCAAACATACTCTCAGCAAACAGGTCCTCTTGAAGGGAGATCTGGGCAGTGCATGTCCATGCCCACCACACCTAGGGTGTGCAGCGATACTCATGGGATGGGAGTTGGCTACAGCTTGCTCCATACAGAAATGTTATCTAACATGTTACAGATATCAAGAATAATGTGCTCCAGCTTATTTACTACTGCATAATAGTCAGGAAAGAAGGAAAAAAAAAGTGGCAAAAACCCCATAAGCACAGTTGTTTCAAAATAGAGTGCTTTTTGAAAGCTTGCTGAGAAATGAATAGAGCTTCTTAAAAGAACAACAAATGCTTCTCATGTTCCATTTAAGCCCACTTACTAGAGAATATTCCTTGAGCTACTTAAGAAAAATGACTTGTTATATTCTGCTAGGGTCATGGCATAAAATAACGTGAATGTTGTGATCCTGGAGTTTTGAATCCTCTTTCTTTAATTTAACAGCCCAAATTCTCAAGAATGATAAGCTGGTGGTATGAATTAGTGACATCTTTCCCACAACATCTGGGTTAAATTTTCCACTCATCCTATCATCTACACTTAGAAACAAAATCCAGTAACTAGCTTACTAAGGGGCCTTAACATAGTGACAAAATTGCTGACTTCAATGTGACACCTCTTCTTTGGCTAGCTATTAGAGTACCAGGTATTCCTCCTGCAGGCTACTACCACAAATTCCCATAATTCAAGGAAGTAGAATTGTTCATCTGTCCATTCCTTTACAGTGGGGAGTCTCAATTTATGCAATATATATAGTCGTAAAAAACAAGATGTACTTCTGTTCCAGATAAGATGACGTAGACCCATTTCTCTTTGTGTTTCCATGATAAGTACAACAGTAAACCCTGGAACAAGAGGCAACCAAAGAAAAACTCTGAAAGGTGGTAAGAGGAATAGAAGAGAACTTCCTCAACCTGGTAAAGGGCACGTATGAAAAATCCACAGCTAATATCGTACTTGATGGGGAAAGACTGAATGCTTTCTCCCTAAGATCAGAAACAAGGCAATGATGTCTGCTCTCACCACTCTTACTTGATACAGCAACAGAAGTTCTAGCCCCTGCAATAAGAAAAGAAAAAGAAATAAAGGGCATACATATTGGGAAGGAAGAAATAAACTGTACCTACATACAGATGGCATGATTGTCTTACATAGAAAATCCCAAAGAATCTACAAAAAAATCCTAGAACTAGTAAGTGAGTTCAACAAAGTTGCAGGATACAGAATCAACACATAAAAGTCAATTGTATTTCTACATACTAACAACGAACACGAGGAAACAAATTAAAAACACTATACTATTTACAATTGTTCCAAAGAAAATTAAATGCCTCAGTATAAGTGTAACAAATCATGTGTAGAATTTGTATGCTGAAAATTACAAAATGCTGATGAAAGGAAGCAAAGAAAACTTAAATAAATGGAAAGACATACCATGTTCATGGATTGGAATATTCAACATAGTAAAGTTATCAATTCTTTCCAAATTGATTTATAGGTTTAATGTAATTCTTATAAAAATTCCAGCAATTTTTATAGCCCTAGGAAGGCTTATTCTAAAATTTATATGGAAAAGGAAAGGACCTAGAATTGTTAAAACAATTTTTAAAAAGGAGAATAAAGCAAGAGGAATCAATGTAATCAATATTAAGACTTATTACATAGCTACAGTAACCAAGAGAGTTTGGTACTGACAGAAGGATAGACACATGGATCAACGGAACAGAATAAAGAACCCAGACATAGACCTACACAAGTATGGCCAACTGATTTTTGATAAAGGCATAAAAACAATTCAATGGAAGAAGGATAGGCTATTCAATACATGGTACCAGAGCAATTGGACATCCAATTCCTACTATAAATCTCTAACAAGGAACCAACTGATAGAAGGAGTGAAAGAGAAAATCCAGGATGGTAGTAGCAGTCTCCACTTTATGCAAACTCTCTTGTCAAGTTTGGGGGCAATCCCTTTAAGGCAGGATGTCAGTGAATGAGAAACCAACTCTGTCCCATGCAGACAGCAACGTGGACATCAGAGATTAATGGGGGCACTTTGGTGAATGGGGTCAGGTTGGGGAGCTACCTTTCCAACGGAAGGCTTGTGAGCTATGCAGAGAAACAGATCCAGAAGCCTAATCCTAGAGCTGGGGCCAATGTGGGAGAGGGTCCTGGAGAGGACGACTGGGGAATGCCGTGGCTCAGTGAAGCCTCAGGAACACGAGGAGTTTAGATGTGAGAAGCCAGCTTCATCTCAGACCCAACACACTGGTGGTCCAGCTCAGAAATTGGGCAGGGGTAATCTTAGGGATGAAGAGCATCAGACATTCACCTGGGAAGGGCTGAGATAAGCAGGGGCCGACGGTGAGCAATTGTGTGGGAGCACTCGGGTGTTGACCTGGCACAGGGAGGCTACAAATGCAGAAGATAGCAATAAGAACCGCTCGCCACCCTGCAAGAGAGATTTTACTCCCACTCTCTTTTCCTGTTCTGTAAAATTCTTCTGTTCAATTAAAATTCTATAATTTGAGAAATTCTCCGAGCTGAAGGAAAATGAAATGATTCAATTTCCTTCTGTATTATACATTGATGTCCTGTTAAAAAACGAATGACCTTGTCAACTCTTTTTACCCCTTGAACTTATAGCAACAGAAACCTTGTCAGTTACGTTGGCGAGACTTGCAATGCATGAATTGGAACAAACCTGACAGGCCATCTGCACGCTGAAGGTTGTAGGAGCATGCAATGCATTTTGTGGCATGGACATTTTGTGAAACTGATGGCCACAGTATCGTTTGTTTACAAACTGTGTGCTAGCCAGGTCAGATAGGTTGTATCTGTGGAGAAGGTAATCACTTCCAACAGCCGGTGGGTTTGGTGGCTGAGAAAGTCCTCAGTAGCTCTTCTTCCAAGAGACAAGTGCAGAGGTAGAATCTTGCCCTCACTACGGGGCCAGGCACAGGGGCCTGGGGTTTTCGGCGACTGGGGATATTTGGGGGCCACTGCTTCTTGTCCCCTTTGACATGGACACTCCTGCCTTGGAGTGTCTCAGCAGTCATTTTTTATGATTGTTTTGGATAATATTCTAATTGTCGATGCTCATTACTCCAGGGCCACTTTGCTGATTTTTCCTTTCTTACTGGGAGATCAATCTGGCTCATTGTGAATGAATTTTTAAGAAAGGAAAAGGTAAGTCCGACACCTGGAAAGAGAATAGGACTTGGCAGGTGTGAAGGGGTGTGTGTATGTGTGTGTATGTGTGTCCAGTTCTTCTGCAGAAACCTCTTTGAGCATCATTTCCTCATCGGAAGGCCGAGTTGTGTGGGGTCATCTGTGAGCTAGCCTACCCTTGGTCCTTCATGTGCCAGTATCTCAACCACACTCAGGCCAGAGTTGCATTGTCATCCCACCCAGCAAAATAATTCATCTCCCCAAAACCAAATCGGGGTCTATTTTCCACTTTACCCAAATCCACTGCCTTATTATGTCACACCCCTGACTCCAAATCTCTCTCCCAGCTATAATTTTTGTTTCCGGTCCTTTCTTGGTGATGTATACACACTCTCCTCTGTCTCGTGCTACCTGGCTTCACACTTGGCTTGTACAAGGCTCTCTGTTGATTTGGACAAACCCTGATAGCCTCAGGTGACAGTCATGTGGCTCCAACCCCAAACCCACTCTGTCCACATCCTCCCTCCACACGGAAAAGGAAGGTGCATTGGATGGTTGTGAGACTTGTACAAGATAAAGGGTATTGGCGCTCCCTGGGAGTAAGAGACCGAAGCACAAACGTGAGGGGAGATAATCATGAATGTAACCATTCCGTACTGAAGGCCCAACACAAAGAGAACTGACGTAGATGCTGTGGGATGTGTGAGCCACGGGTCCCCCCTTGATGCTGACAGTCACGTCAGAAAGACAAGGCACAAGGGGGAACGGACTCCTGCTGCTACAAAGGATCTGAGTCCAGGGAGAAGGCAGAGCGGGTTCAAAGCCACTCAGACAGAGCAGTGAGCCAGCAGGAGATAGAAACAGACTCTCCCGACGCTGCGCACAGGAGTCTCAGCCGTTTGTGGGAGCAGGAGCGTGCCTCCACGGCGCTGCTGGAATGCAGAGCGCCCCGTGCACAGCTGGCCTTCCAGATTCAGCGGAACCGCGCGCTTCCAACACAGTCTAGTTTAGGTGATTTCCTTCACTCGTCCTTCAAGTCACATCAAAATATCCGTTCCTCACCTGCTTCCGCCCGCCACCTGCTTTTGTTAGATCTCTGCACTCCAGAACAGCCCTTACCCAATCTGGGACTGAAACAAAACAAAACCAAAACAATCCTCTTACCTCATCTGCATCTATCTCAATAAAAATCTAAAAAAATCTCCACAAAAAACAACTCTATACAATGTAAAAATCAAATAATATTGTGAATGGACAAATAATGTTTGCTAGTTGAAGGGGCCTTTATGGCATATGAATAATCTTCCTCATTGTGCACGTGCATGTGTAATTTTTACATCAGGATTTTATGTACTCAGATCTTTTTAAAGTGGGATCCTGTGGTGTTAAGACATTGGAGTTTGTATCATTTACCCATTACCACAGTAATATCCTCTTGTAGGTTCTCTTCTGCTGTATAACCCACTCCTCCAACACTCAGTTGCTCACAGTAAGTGTTTATTCTCATTCTCACAGATGTGTAAGTTGAGTGAGGACTGGCTGGTCTAGCTTAGGCTTAGTTGGACAATTCTGCTTCAGAGTGCAGATCTAGACAAGCTTGGTTTCTTGATAGAGTTTGGCTCCAGTATTGGTCCACATGTCTCTCATCCTCTTTGGATCAGCGGGCTACCTGAGGCGTGTTTTTCCTTTTTTTTTTTTTTGAGGAAGATTGGCTCTGAGCTAACGTCTGTTGCCAATCTTCTTCTTTTTCTTTTTTCTCCCCAAAGCCCCGGTACATAGTTATATACCCTAGTTGTAGGTCCTTCTGGTTCCTCTATGTGGGACGCCGCCTCAGCATGGCTTGATGAACAGTGAGTAGGTCCTTGCCCAGGATCTGAACTGGCGAACCCCACTGCTGAAGCTGAACACTTGAACTTAACTGCTCCGCTACCGGGCCAGCCTCATGTTTTTCCATTTTTGATGACAGATTTACAAAAGAAGCAAGCAAAAAGATGTGACATCCCTTAAGGCCTAAGCTCAGAACTGTCACACCATCCCTTTTGCCCACATTCTATTGGCAAAACAAATTGCACGGCCAAGACCAACATCAGTGGATGGGAACATGTGCTTCACCTCTAGTGGAGCCACAAAGCCATATGGATGGCAAAGGGCATGGGTACATGGAAGAGTGAAGGATTCAAAGCATTAACACAATCTCCTGGCACTGGAAGAGGGGTGGAGAGCCCTTGTGTAGAGAATGACTCAAAGGAGTTGTATTAGTCTGCTTGGGCTTCCATAACAGAGTACTGCAGACTGGATGGTTTAAACAACAGAAATTTATTGTCTCACAGTTCTGGAGGCTGGAAGAACAAGATCAAGGTGTGGGCAGGTTGGGGTCTTCTGAGCCTTGGAGATGGCCATCTTCTTGCTATATCCTCATATGATCTTTTCTCTGTGCACAGGCATCCCTGGTGTTGCTCTGTGTGTCCTAATCTTCTCTTCTTTAAAGACAAAAGTTATATTGGATTAGAACTCACACTAATGGACTCATTTTCCCTTAATAACGTCTTTAAATGCCCTATTTCCAAATAGAGTCACATTCTGAGCTACTAGGGGTTAGGATTTCAGTATATGAATTTTGAGAGGACACAATCCAGGCCATTACAGGAATTATCTTCTAAGTAGCTCAAAGTACTTTATAGGTGGATTTATTGAATTGGTCATTACAAGATGAGGAATTTAGGGACAAGAGAAGTTTGTGTGTGGGGGGGTCCAGACATGGCTATTAGGTGAATTAGACCAACTTGAGAGAGCAGCTATAGAATAAAGCCTGGAATACAGTTCTCTTGCGACAGATACCTGGGACTTCCCACTGTCTGAGTCCACCTGAAGTGCTTATCACTGAAATAAGTCAAATGAAATATAATAGAGAAATCAACTTGCTTTTGACAACAAAGGTTTTCTGCATATTTTAATCCCATTGACCTCAAAATCAGTACAATTCAGGCCAAGTGTTCTGGTCATTTTTGTCTTGGTCATCCCCCCAAAAAGCAGTAGGGTTTATCATTTTGAGAGGGGAAAATCCATTCTACAGCATGAGTATTCCTAGTGAAAAGGTATAGGAAGCCCCCAACTTCAGTAGATCACTCTGCCTACAAGTCAAGAAGCTCTGGTGGCCTCATTCTTTGTAGAACAAGAAAATCCAAACCATCAACAACAAAAAAACCCTCTCTAATTTAAATTAGTAAGACCAATAACTTAAACTTTGCCAAAAATTACCAAAAGAAAAATGGATGAGCACATTAATGTAACTAGTAATATGCTTTATAGTTCACTGAGAGATTTAATCTGTGTGGTTTAAAGATGATAGCTCCTTCCTTAATTTTAAAGAGAAACTCTCTGTTCAGTGGATTAAGAGCTAGTAATGGATTTTCTAGTAATGAAATTAGTGTTAATGGATCCAATATCAAAAGGCAATAGTAACCATTTAAAAGCAAAGGAAGCAGAACTCGACAACCACAGGCCTTCAAACTTTTTGTTGGCTAAGTTTCCTCTCTTGTCCTTAAACCTACTATACTTTTTTAACTCTTGAAACTTGTGAGTTAATGAAATGGGGAGTGTAGAGAGAATGGCAAGATCCCATTTGCAAAGCAAATATATCTCTTTTTTATTATGTTGTACAATAATGTCCAGCATCAAGGTTCAAGTGGACACTGAAAAGCTTTTGTTTTCTTCCTATTCTTTGGGGGGCATTAGAGAAACAGGGGAAAGATATAGGAATGCTTTTGATTTTAAAGCAAATTATACAAATTTTCAATGAAATGGATCCAGATTGAATTAGAAAGTGGACTGAAAAAATGCTTACACCCTAGAGGTATGCTGCAAACCAGCAATTAGTGTGCATAGCAGACAAGGGTGGCTTTTATTTTTTAATTCATTTGTTCTTTATGTATGTATGTATTTATTTTTTTCCCCCTATTTTGATGACTCCTATCATCGTGGATGCTGAGTTCTCAAGGACCCACTTAGACTAACACTCTAAGCATATGTCCCAGGAAGAAAAACTTTTCTTAAAGTTGCTGGGCATGTTTGAATAGCATCAAATTCAATAGAGTTTCCTCAACAACCTGCGCCAAATATGGATACACAAAACAAAAGACTTTTTTCATTTAGTTTTCTATCCTCACCTCTATTGTACGTATCACTTGTCCCCCTCCTTCTGTCCCAGGTAACCTGATTCCAAGTTGTCCAAATCAACACAAAAACATATATTTCGTCATCCATCAAACCAACTTTTTTTCATCCTTTTGGGTTGTCTTTCAAATGATGTTGATTGGAAATTAATCTTGAGCCCTTCTTGGTGGAAAATGTCTTTTTCTTTTTTTTTTGGTTCCTAACATTTAATTTTGTTTTTTGAATAGGTAATACATTCATGTGATTTGAAAATCAGAACAACATAAAAAGTTATATGTTGAGAGGTCTCACTCCCATTCTTTCCCCTTTCCTCCTGTTACCTGCTCCTTACCCCCTAGAGGTAACCATTTTTATTAATTTCGTATATCTCCTTTTATATGATGCAAGCAAATATTAAAATAGATTCTTATATCCCTCTTTCTTACACCAAAGATAGCATATATGTGGTTCTCTACCTCAATTTTTTCAGTTAAGTATACAGTCTGGAGCTAGTACCAGATCTGCACTGGGAGATCTCACTCATTCTTTTTTTTTACATCTGCAGAGTATTCCTTGTATGGCTATCTCAGAGTTTATTTAACCAATTCCCTGTTGATTTACATGGGGTTGTCCCCATCTTTTTGCTATTATAAACGGTGCTGCAATGAATGACTTGTATATATGTTATTTTATGTCTGTGAAAGGGTGTCCATAGAATAAATTCCAGAAGTGAAATTTATTCCAGAAGTGAAATTATCTGGCCAATGGGTAAATATATTGAAATTTTGATAGATATTGACAATTTGCTTTCCATTAGAGTCGTACCATTGTGTACTCCCCTTACCGTCCCCACCCCCCAGCAATGTATGAAAGTTCCTGTGTCCCCGCAGCACAATGGGAAGTGAATATACTTAGAAACCTAACTTGGTACTTAAAGTGTTCAGTACTCAGACTGTGTAACATAGCTGCCTGCTCTGACCATCTTCTGTAATGGTATAACTCCAAGTAGCATTGGCTGAACTTTCTGCCTAGTACAATTTAATCTTTTTCTTTTAAATCTTTTTAATTGTGAAATACAACACACACACATAGAAAAGAGCATAAAACAAGAATGCATGGCTTAATAAATTATTGTGAAGTGAACATCCACGAACCAGAAACCAGGTCAAGAAATAGAGCATTTACAGCACTCCAAAAAGTCCTTGGTGAGCCCCTTCTCTCCCCACAAAGAAGTCACTGTCCTGATTTTTTTAAGTATTCAGTTCCTTGTGTTCTTTGTACCTTGGCTTCTTATATATGCAACCTTAAACATTCTAGCTTAGTTTTATCTGGTTTTGAACTTTATGTAAATAGGATAATACAGTCTGTACTCTTTTTTTATTGTGGTAAAATATACATAACATAAAATTCATCACATTAATCATTTTTAAGTGTATAGTTCAGTGGCATTAAGTACATTAACATTGTTGTACAACCATCACCACAATCCATCCCCATAACTCTTTTCATCTTATAAAGCTGAAACTCTATGCCCTTAAACAATAACTCCCCATTCTCCCCTCCCCCAGCCCTTGGCAACCACTATTCTACCTTCTGTCTTTATGATTTTGACTACCCTAAGTACGTCATTTAGGTTGAATCATATAGTATTTGTCTTTTTGTGATTGGCTTGTTTCACTTAGCATAATGTCCTCAAGGTTCATCCATGTTGTGGCATGTGTCAGAACTTCCTTCTTCTTTAAGGCTGAATAATACTCCATTGTATGGATAGATCACATTTTGGTAATCCATTCATCTGTTGATGGACACTTGGGCTGCTTCTCATTTTAGCTATTGTGAATAATGCTGTTATGAATATGGGTATACAAATATCTCTTCAATACCTTGCTTTCAATTCTTTTGGGTATATACCCAGAAGTGGAATTGCTGGATCATATGGTTCATATAAATATAATAATATGGTTTGTACTCTTTTGTGTCTGACTTGTATCAGTTAAATTTTGTTGGTGAGGTGTATCTCTGTTGATGTGTGTAACTGTAGTTCATTTATTTTGGGGATCTATTATTCCATTGTATGAATATGCTACAATTTATCCATTCTGCTCTTGATGGATCTGTGAGTTCTTTACGATTTCGGGCTACTATGAACAGTGCTGCTATGAGCATTTTGGCATATGCCTCTGCTGCACACATTTCTGCTGACATACACCTAGGATCAGAATTGCTGGCTCATAGGGATGTGTACCTTCAGCCTTAGTTGACTTAGATTGTCTTACAGTGAAAATAATGAGAAAATCTATGAATTAAACAGACAGTGTTTTTGAATTTTATTTTTAAACTCCTTTAAAAAGATAACTTCATTTTTTAGGTCTTTTATCAAACTTTTGCTCTGCTCTTAGGTAGGTGTACACTCCACATTTTGTAAGCAAGGTTTCTGTGCTGGGACCCACAGGACACAGAATGATGACTGCTGATGTCTCCTAGACATCTAGAACCGGGGCTAGCAAACTAAAGCCCTACAATCTGTTTTTATAAATAAAGTTTTATTGGCACACAGCCACACCCATTCATTTACCTATTGTATATGGCTGCTTTTGTGCTACAGCGGCAGAGTTGAGTGATTGTGGCAGAGACTGTGTCGCCCGCAAAACCCAAAATATTTACTATCTGGCTATTGCTGCCATAACAAATTACCACCAATATAATGGTTTAAAACAACACAAATTTATTAGATTTACAGTTCTGTAGGTCAGAAGTTTGACAAGGTCTCACTGGGCTAAAATCAGGGTGTTGGCAGTGCTGACATTCTTTTCTGGCAGCTCTGGGGGAAAATCTGTTTCCTTGCCTCTTCCAGCTGCTAGAGGCTGCTTAAATTCGTGGCCCCCCTTTCCTCCATCTTTAAAGCCAGCAATATTGCATCTCTCTGTGCCTTTCTTCCATAGTCACAACTCTCTCTGACCACTGCTGGGAAAGCTTTTCTGATTTTAAGGACCCATGGGGTTAGATTGGGCCTACTCAGTCCAGGATGAGCTCCCTCTCTCAAGATCCTTAACTTAATCACTTCTGCGAAGTCCTTTCCACCGTGTAGGGTAATGTATTCGTAGGTTCTGGGGATTAGGATATGGACATCTTTGTGGGCCATTATTCTGCCTGGCACACAAGCCCTTTACAGAAAAAGTTTGCTGACTCCTGATCAAAAACAAAAGGTTGAAGAATTTCTAGTTGGAATCTAATGTAATCTAATAGGAATATAGCTTCCTATTCAAGAATTTGGCATTTCCATAATCCCTGGCTTCTCTCCCAATTCACCTAAAGTCATCCCGGCAAATGAGACAAGTGACAGGGCTACATTATTGACACTTGAGTGCTGTAGAGGAGTTAAAATATGGACAATCCCTTGATGCCTTTCTCTTGCAAAATTCTCTCTGTCTTGTCTGACTTTCCCAATGAACTTAAATATGCTTTTCAGCATCAAATTCAGTTACAATCTCTCCCAACAGGCCGGCAAATCCTTACTCATCTTTTAGTATTCTGACAGGCATTAGCATTTTTCAACTCAGCGGAAAATGACCTCACTGAGATCACATTATGAAGCCCTATTAAACATGATTGGCAATATAAAGCAATCAAGAGCTACCTTTCCCATATTTACTGAACATATTAATAGTCTGTCAGCCTGTCTCTCTCTTCCTCGTACTTTTCCTTATGAAACAAATATTTAGGAAGCACTATTTGCATCTCCTTTCACTCTTGCTTTTCAGCAATCCTATATGATAATCATCTTATTTCTTCCCTTCTGAATTCCAAGATAATATTCCTGCCATAGTGTTTGTTCTTAACTGTAATCCTCTCATTATCAGATCTTAAAATTATATTTTCTCCCACTTCCTTTAAGCCTTTAGCTCTCTAAGCTGAGAATTCACTCAAATCTCACTTTAAATATTTTCCTGAAAATCTTATTACTTTACTTATTTTTTCAATCAGCAAGTTTTGAATGACTTGTCAGGTTACCCTTAGTGTATCAATTTCTTTGATATTTTTTTCTCTGAGGGGGAAAGTTATACTTATAAATCATAAAGGAAAATAAAATTATTCTAATATTTTAGCCACCTGTTGTTTATATATTCAATGGGGATAGACAATAAATTTTAGAGCAAGTTTTTGAAAAGACTAAAACATTAAGATTTCGTGTTTTGTGTATTCTTTTAAATTTCTCGGTGAATTTTTCAATCAAAATCTATAAAAAATAAATACAAAATTATTTACTATTATTATGTGCAATTAAATGAATGTATCTTGAATTTAACCCAGCTATTTAAATGTGCACAATATGAATGTTTCTGAATAAAAATTCCATACTAGGTAGGACAAATCCTTGTTACCCCATAAGACAGCCAAAGTCTATTGCTTAATCAAGAAATATCAACACCCAGAGAAGTCACTAGTGTGGAGCCAAAGGGCTGGCCACTGGGGCCTCTTCTGCTTTAATACTTTGGCTGAAAATGTAGAAGGCATGCATATCAGTTCTGCACCTGACCTGAGACTGGGAGGGATCCCAGGGACCCAAGGCATGTAGGTTCAACCAACAGGTATCAGCTGGGAGGCTGTGGCTACAGCTTCAAGATGATGGTTGGGGGTAGCCAAGGGCTGTTGCTAGTGAATTGCCTACCAAAAGCCCTGAGTGACAAGGGCTTTGCTGATAGTGTCCTTCATGGGACGTAGGGTTGGGCAGGATTGCTGTGGAACCCAGGAGAAGATCCCAACAAAGCAGGGAGAGTGGTGGAGCTGAGACTGGGAGGCACCAATCAGGAGCTGGCAGGGAGGATACAGCTGGAGAAGGCATTTGGGGATTAGTTGAATGAGAGCGTCAAGGAAATGCCTGATCAAGATCAGACATCCCAAGGCAAGATCAAATCATTATTGCCACAAAGAACAAAGGGTCAAGGGGTCTGATTATGTGAAGACCACTCTGGAAGTCCCTTCGGAGGCAACCAGCTCTCCTCAGCTTAGAGCCTTCAAGTGAAGTGATGTCCAGGATGAATAGCAGCATTTGGATTCCAGCATGTAGGAACAGTGAACTAGAATGTTTCACAGGAATGAGTGTAAAATTCTGCTTTCAGGTCTAAAACAATCATTTGCAGAAACAAAGAATGGGGAAGACTTGGCTTAACAGCAGCCTGTATAAAAATTCTGAGGAACTTTTGTTGATCAAAAGTTCAAAATTAGCCAACAGGAATAAAAAGCCACCCTCAAACTCAACCTTAGTCTTCACCTGAGTGTCTCACAAAATTCTCTTCAAAAAGGCTTTAGTGGTCAAATTAGTTTGGAAAATACTACATACTCTTCTGGAGCTTTACAATGTTTTCTAGTTGCTTAAAGGCTCAGAAGAGTTCTGTGGTAAAAAGTCTTGATTAGCTTTAGCTAATCCAGTGTATTAATCAAGATAGGACAGGTCATGCTGTGAGAACAAACATCCCTCAAGTGCCAGTGGCTTAAAGTAACAAAAGCTTATTTCTTATTTATGCTCTGTGTCCATCAGGGGTCAACTGAGGCTCTGTTTCTCGTCATCATTGGACCCAGGCTAAAGGGGCAGTTGCCATGTAGAACACTGCAAGTCACTGTAGCAGAGGGAAAAGAGGATATGGCAAAGCATGCACTTGCCCTTAAAGCTTCTACCCCAGACATGATACACGCCCCTTCTGCACATGTTCTATCAATTAAAGCAAGTCACATGGCCACACGTTACAGGGATGCAGTTTTGAACTGGATATGAAGAAGAATTTTCTGAAAATTTGAATAAAGCCCCCCTCCTGACAGTGGTCCACAAGGCCCTACAAGATCTGGCCCCCATTTGCCACTCCAGTCAAATCTCATGCCATTTTTTTCTACTTTGCTTGGTTCTAGGCATGTTCACTTTTCTACGAGTGCCCAAAACATGCCAGGCTCTTTTCTGCCACAGGGCTTTTGCACTTTCTGTTCCCTTCACCTGGAACGCCCTTTCTTTACCTCTTGTATGGTTAGCTCTTTGCCATCCTTCTGGGCTCAGCTTCAATGTCACATCCAGATGGAAGCCTTCTCCGACCATTCACTCTAAATTAATACCCACCACTTGTCACTTATTTTCTCTCATTGCACCCACATATTTTAGTTTTAGCACTAATCATAAGCTGTAATTACTTTATCTATCTATCCATCTAACTATCTCTCTATTATCTGACTCCATCCATGTATAAGATCCATGTGGGCAGAAAACTTGTGTATCATGTTCACCACTAAATCTCTAACACTTTGTAGATACTAGGTGCTCATACATGTTTATTGAATGAATAATAAGTTCTTTTATGGTTTTTGTTTTCAAGCATATACGAAAGTAGAGAGAAGAGCGTAATGAACGCCGACGCCCCCATCACCAAGCTTCAGCAGTTTCAACTCATGGCCAATCTTGCTTTATCCCTATCCCTGGCCAGTCCCCTCCTGAATTATTTTGAAGCAATCCAAGACATCAAATCACTTCATCTATAAATAATCAATGTTTCAGTATGTATCTCTAAGAGATAAGGATTCTTTTAAAAAATAACCACAAGACAATTCTCACACCTTAAAATCTTAACAATATGAATGCTTAGAGCTGTCCGTGAAGAGCACAGGCTGCTTCAGAAAGAAGCGAGAGCCTAGTTTGTTGCCAGATGTTTACTGAGCCCTACTACATGCCTGCTGTGATTTCGAAGTGACCCATACAGACAAAATCCCGGGAGCTGATGTTCTGGGGAAGGGGCAACAGTCAGAAACATAAGGTGGGGCCTCCTTCCCCACCGAGCTCCCTGACACCAGCTGTGTCTAGGTCAGTCTGTGGGAACAGGGGTGCAAAGATGTCGTGGAGAGGAGTTCTGCTTTATGGGAGGACTGGTCCATGTTAAAGCTTATGGATTCTTATTTCAATGCTATTTTGCCTTCATTTGAACCAATTCCTTATTTATGTCCCAAAATATTTATATGAAAAGCATTTTCTTTTGTTTTTCTTTGCAGGAAGTGACCTGGATTATTGTCACTTCTCTGTGCTTTATTCCTTATATTTACTAAACAGGCCACTAAGGGTGGGTGGCCAGGACTGCTCCCAGCCTATGTCTCATCCTGTGTGAATTTAAAAGGTGTGCCTTGCTCTGGATAGAGCAGCCTGTATCAGGGTGTGTGGCTTGGTGTGTAGACCAGAGTTGGGTTTCAGACCCTTATTGCCCCCTCAACCAAGCACTCATCCTTGTGTAGTAAACAACCCCTACAACAGTATATGGCAGGCCTGCAGGTGGCTATCTGATCAGGGTGCTTTCCTGACTGGTTTAATTCTGTGCAACTTATGTTGCCTGGCCCCAAACGCAAGTAATTCAGTAAAACCACTAAAATGCAAAAGTGAGAAAAGACATGTGATTTGTGACGGATATCTGCTATTCATTTGTCAAAATCCAACTGTGTGTGAGGAACAGTAAGTGGGACGATAGTGTTATGAATATAAAGCATGGTATTTTACAAAGTTCCCAATTCTACTGACAGCCAACTATGTGAATTATTTCATAAAACTGTGGTATGCCTGTCTCATTCTGATGCATTTCTAAAAAATGATACATAGATGATAAATCCAGCGTTTATAAATTCACTTCCTATCAAGAAGCGGATGTCATTATAATGTCTGTTGTCATGGAAATAGTTGAGATTTTTCAGACGTACGAGGTCACCTAAGTTGAAAATGTGTAGATGTGTTACACTCATTTTGTCCCCTAAAGTTTTTCACATTTTTCCAGTTGGGGAAAAAATCCATTGAAAGAATGAAAAACCCTAAAACATGTTGGAATAGCACACTTTCAATTTGAGAAAACTAGTTTTTTCCCCCTATTCAAATCAACAAAAAGATGGTAGTTCTGTGTATCAAAGAACTAGACCTGCACTTTTCTTTACTTTGGTATAGAATTTCAATTGCAGGAGGCTGGAGGACTGCTATGTGTCACCTTGCTCTCTATACAGGAACGGTCAACTTAGTGGCGTTCTGTCAAATGTGGTGGCCGTAGCCACGTGTGGCTATTGAGCGCTTGAAGTGTGGCTAGTCTGCACTGAGATGTGCTGTAAGACCAAAATACGCTGGATTTTGAGACTTAGTCCAAAAAAAAAGAATGTAAAACATCTCGTTAATAACTTATTAATATTGATATCATGTTGAAATGATATTTTAGATAGACCGGGTTAAGTGTTATGTTATTAAGATTATTTTTACTTGTTCCTTCTTACCTTTTACAATGTGGCTACTAGAAAATTTTAAATTATCAATGTGGCTCACATTATATATTTTTTTGGATAGCGCTGGTTTAGATATAAGCAGTGCCATCATGATGCCTAAATGTCTGGCCAACTGTGACAACCAGAAACTCATCCATTCTTGTGAAGGTTTTATCTGTTTGGCAGCCAGTTAGCCTGCTGGCCTGGTTTTCCTCTAGGTAGACACAGGCAAAGTGGAAGGTATTGTGGAAACGGGGCGGGGAGGGGCACGTGCATTATGTGACAGGTTCTGCAGTGGCGTACTTACTAGGTGACTTGAGGTAAGCTGCAGTGAAACCCCCTTGACTGCTTCCACCCAGACCTCCACTCATGGCGGCGTGATCATCCCCATGTGTTCTGTTAGTCTCTTTGGAGCAAATCACATTATCTAAGATATTCAACTATTTGGACAAATTGCAAGACCATCTTGTGATTACATTGTAAGGTCTGCAATATGCATATGGATAATTTATTTTATGTGGAATTTTTGGACAAGAATTAACCTAACTCAGATGAATTTGGAAAAGGTGGCAAACTTTTGGCAGAGTCCTGGTTGATATACTTCATTGCAAATCTATTTTTCTTTCCACACAATCTGAAAGAGTCCAGATTTCCTTTATCAAGGCTTATAAGGTATAAATCTCTTTTTAAAGGAAAAAAAAAAAACCCTGCCACTGAAATTCCTGAATGATATCCATGTATATTTGGATTCAGTTACTGTGCCACATTTTCAGCAAAAGGTGAATACCTCCTGCATGTTGGGTACTTTATTTATATACACTCTATTTCTTACCACATTCTTGCAGGGTAGGTATTTTGCCCCATTTTGAAAATGAAAAAACTGAGGTTCAAATGCTCATGCAACTTGCTCAAGGCCTCAAAGCTACTCCGTAGTGGATGGACTGGGGATTTGAAAACAGGCCTTTCTGGCTTCAAAGTCTAAGTTCTTTCCTCCAAAACTCATTGCCTCCTTTTCAAACATGGAGCAAGAATTGTTCCAAAGCCATGGAATTCTACATGTAAACTGAAAGTTTGGGTCTGCTCTAAGGGCTGGGCTCTGTTCTAGATTCTGAGAGGTCCTCAAAGTGGGAGGGTCCACCGCCAAGGATAAATGGGCAAGGAGGAACTCAATGAAGACTTGGGAGAAAAGGAAGAGAACAGGACTGTAAGTCAAATGTCCAATTCTCTATCATTGGCTTTGAGACCCTGGGCAGATCATTTAATTTCTCTGGGTCTCACTGCCTTTACTTGAAAAACTGAGATGATCTTTATCCACCCTGCCTCCTTTATAGGGCTATAATGAAGACCGAATTTAGATACTATATGGAAAGTGTTTTGTAAACTCTAAAATGCTTTGCAAATAACGTATTATTAAAGTAAAATTATGTTTTCATATTGTCCTTATTTTTAATATGGGATAATATTTGGTTCCTCTTAAGTGGATAATGGTCAACTGAATAAAGAAAAGCTTATTTGTTTGTGTATATTTCAAAGAGAAGAAACCTAAAGTTCCATCATCTAGAATGGTCATGAGCAGGGATGAGTTTTAAACACTTTGTAGTGGTAATACTAAAAACTCAGCGGCCAGAAACCAATGCTCTGTGGCCAGAAAGGAACTTGAGGTCACTCTGGTTAATACCTGGAAATATTCTTATTCATAATTGTAGAGGACCTATTAAAATAAACTACACAATTTTTACTGAGGGACATAAAAATACGACCTGACAATGATAGAGACATACTATGTTCTTGGATGGGAAGACTTAATATTATAAAAATACTAATTCTACTCAAATTAATTAATAACTTTAACATAACCCCAATCAAAATTCCTATGGGAAATTATTGATAATTTAATGCATTTATTTTAAATTTTATGTGGAAAAATAGCCAGGATAATTCTGAACAAGAGGAGTAATGAGTGGAGAGATGGTGTTTAGGGTAGATTCCTATCTTCTTATCTTGGCCCAATTCTTCACCTTCCCTTTGTATCCACACCTTTTGTCATGTGACTTTGCAGTTCTTCTAAAGGCCCCTTAACTTTGGACTTGGCCTTGTGACCTGCTTTGGCCAATGGAATATCAGCAGGAGTGGTCTGAGTCAGTTCCGAGCCTAGGCCTTATAAAGCCTCACAGGTTTCCACTTGTTCTCCTGCACCTCTCCCATTGATCTGGGAAAAACGCACCTTGGCTAGCCTGCTGGTTAAAGGAGGATGACGGACATGTGGAGCAGAGCCACCTCAGGCAACCCATAGACCTGCAGTGAGAAGCAGATCTCCCCAGCCATTGCAGCCTGAAGCAGGCCCACCTACATGAGTCAAATCTCAGTCAATCTACAGATGCCTGAGTGATAGCAAACGATTGTTGTTTCAGGCCCTTGAGTTTTAGGGTGGTTTGTTATGCAGCAATAGCTAGCTGATGTGGCCTTATAACTTATGAAAATCAATTGTAATGTTATAGCCAGTGTGAGGTGGAGACAACATTCAAATCTGGATTTGTTTTACTCCAAAGACCATACCTTCCTTCCCTGAGGAAGTTAATTCAAGGTTTGTGTTAGAGACAATGGGCATAATACAACCATTGTGCACTATACCCAGGCCATTCCTAGTGTTGCTTAGGAAGGATATCCAAAGACCTGCTTTGTCATGTGTCTTGAAACACGAATGCCCTCGCTGAGAAAGGGGAGTAGAGGAAAAATCAGTCCACATGCTCCAAACCTTCCAAGACCCTAAGTGGTTTAACCCCCTTATCCGAAATTCAGTCCGAGGCATATGGGATAAAATTAAACTTCTTTGTCATGGAACACCCGCTTCCTTCTTTCCACAGTGAGCACAAAATTTGCCCCCAGAAAGCACTTCTTTAGATGGTACCTTCTCCCCAAGAGGTCCTGAAGGTATTTTGGAAGTATTTTGGACCTACTAGGGAGGGATAATGTGCAATATCTCGGGCAATAATTCATGACTTATAAGGGCAAAGATTTTTAGTTTAAAGAGAAAAAATGGCTTCTGTGTTACTGTTCTATACCGACTGCAAGAATCTTTCAGGAAGCCCCCATTGTCAACTTCTCAACAACTGGTAATGACTCTTGGCTCCCACACTACACATTTCTGTGGCTACCCAGCAGTATTTCAGCTTCTTTCAGCATCTAATAAAAATCACAGCTAATAAACTCCAATCGGCACCCGAAGGAAGGGGTCCGTGCTTCTGACTGTAATATACTGGTCTCCCCAGCACTTCAAAGGCCAGGCGGCTGCTCGCATCTACCTTGCCCGGGTTTCTATCCCTAGGTGAAGATTAACCATGTGTGCTCTGGGGAAAATCTGTTCTGAGTTTGCCTTAAAGTCTTTTGGATCCCCTTAAATCAGCTGTCCCATTTGACAGCCCACTAGCATAGGCTCCTTTTTCAGTGGGGAGAGAGCACATTCTCAGTTTCCATTTGATCCTTTAGTTTCCTTGTCCTCTCTTACCCATCTCAGGCTTCTGATTTGTTCTTTCCAAAAGATGAAGCAGGTATGTCCATGAGAGAAACCTGATCATTTGAAAGTTTAATAAGTCCAAACTAAATTTGAGATTTATTGGGTGCCTAGCTCCTGGTACTTGAAAATAGTTTGTTCTTAGCTAAGGTTGCGTGTCAGACGCACAGTGACAGCGTGACATAAATTTTTTGGAATTTCAATTAAAAAAAATTTTCCTTTGTGTTCAGCGCCTTCCCCTCTGACCTTTCATTGTTACCATAGCTTTATGTTGGGATCTCAAAATTTGGGTTCTTAGAAAACACTTTGTGAAAATACACAGACTAATTTTAAAAATAGGCTATTGAAAAACATCAGTTTTTTCTTTCACCACATCTCAGAAATGTGGAGAGTGTTGCTAAATCCTGGCAAAATGGGAGAGCAATATTTATTGACCACAATAAAATTAGATTGAAATGCTGTGTGATATATATCACAGAGTGGGGGTATTACTTAGTGATTTAGGGGACAACTTTCCCCTAAGTTTTTACCATCTTTCTCATGCCTTTCAAGAGAAAACATGTTTCTCAAGCTTGCTTCTACATGCTTTCAGCAAGGTGAAAACAAAACAACTGAGACCTCATGAGAGCACATCCAATTATACCTAGTTACCATTTTTAAAAGGCAAAAAAAACCAGACCTCCAATACCTCTAATGAAAATTTGAAAACAAGCCTATAGAGATCTAAATATTCCAGATTTACTGAATTCCTCAATTGTAGGAGATACTTTGTTCACATTTTAACATCTCTGAAATCGAGATGCATCTAGTCAATGATGTCTTATTGTTGTCAAAGCAATGGGCATTGTCTGCCCCCACACAAACTTGGACTGAAAACCTTCTGTGCTTTCTCCAGATAAAAATCTAGAAAGCACGCATACACCAAAAGTTGCAGAATGTGCATCAGCAGCTTGGAAGAAAGCCCCAGAGATGACAGCGGAGCACACTTCTCTGAAAGGCTGTGTCATCAACTCTTTTCATGACACAAAGGATGATAAACATAGAGTAAAAATTGTAGGTGGTCAGAAAGTATTGTGTCATTGTGTAGTTGGCAGTGTTTTTATTTCTTGGTGGTACATAAAATAATGGTGTATCTTCTAATCGATGGCATCTTAGATTGGCTGAAATGCAGTATTCCAACAAGCCACCTCCTTCCTCGTTCCTCTGATCAGTAGTGTCCAGCCAGGGAAGTTTGGCGCTTACAGATTTGAGTCTGATGCTGGCTGCAGCCTATGGTTACTCCCGGCAGAGTTCAGCCTATGGCTCAGTGGCCAAAAGGCAGTAGCACTTGCCTCTTGTGGCTTTGTCATGGCACTGTGGGTGCCTGAGCCACTGCAAGTGGGGGTAGACCCTACCAGCTCTAACCCATTTACTTGCCACCTTGTCAGGTATTAATTTCTCTCTGGTCAAGCTTCTCTACTTGGCATATGCTGTTCAGGCCAAAAGAGTCTCTGAGAGGAGAGGGAGTTTAGGGCCACCTGCCAGTGATCAGACTTTTCACAACCTTGAGTGTCTAGAACAGAACTGCGAACCTATGACTGTGTGAAAATGTCCTTCAAGTGGCAAAAAGCTGTCACAGGGTTCGAGAAGAGGAAGACAGATCCTCAAGCCTTCTCTTGGATAATTAGGTGCAAAATAAGTCAGGAGGGTAGGAGCAATAATATACACAAATTAGCAAAAAACGGGAGCCTAAGCTATGGATAGGAAAAAAAGAACTACCAGAGTGAATACATCTTTGTCTAGAACTATGTAGAAATCTGATAGCCAGGGACTTGATGGACAAATGTTTTCACCTCTCTGAGTCTCAGTTTTCTCATCTGTAAAACAGGATACACCTACCTCATGAGGTGACTGAAGGCATTAAAATGCTTTCAAAATGCTTATTTGCAATAAAATCTTATCACATTGAAATAATTATATGTGCTAAGAACACTACATGATTCAATAATCTCTGAAAATACATGCCCAAATGGATGGAAACAATGACCCTAAGTCATGAAGTGAGAATTAAATATGTTCTGAATAATCTGTTTAAGAAAGTGTGGGGGGGATACAGGCCGTATTTTAGAAAGATTTCCCTCAAAAATGCTTATATACATTGGAACTTATCAGTACATTTCAGTTATCTGGATAATTCACAAATATGGAAAATCTCACCTTCAACTGTGCTGGATGAATGAGAGATGGTGGTAAAAACACATTCTGAGATCTCCAAATCAGGCTTTGGGAGAACTTAGTGCTATGATGCTAATAAAAACCATTGTAAGTCATGTGGCCGAAAAAAAGGCTTTGAAGCTGGGCCTTTTGTTTTCTTGATATCAGCATTAAACACAGTAAACCAGGACTACAAATTCTAGCAAATACTTGAAAATGAAAATATGAGAAGCAGAGCTCCATAATGGGCAACCCTCCTAAAGTTGCCTTATTGGATCCAAAAAGCAATGATTATTGCCAGCCATTATTGGCACATAGAAAACTTGTCTGTAATTTGCATTCCCAAAAGTGGCTAAGAAAAAGTGGGTGGATAGAATGTGAAGGTACACTAAATAATTAAAGAGTAAAAGCCCTATATGTTTTGGCTTCTAGCACATTTTTCTGCTTCTCTCTCATCTGCATTACTCACGAAAGTCACCTGAACTGATGTTTATGCAGGTCATCCTGCCCTGCCATCATTCTCCAGTGGGAGTTCTGCAAATAGTCTGGTTAGATAGGGAGACCACCCCATATATAGGGCTCCCTAATGCTGAATAAATTTCCTATCTTTGAAACTTAAGCAAGTTTGTAATCTTCTAAAACAAACTGCCCTATTTCAGACAGTATTTCCAATTTAAAGGCATATAACTAGACACATAAAGAGGAAAGAGTAAAGACTATGTTTTGCAATTTTCCTTGGGAGCCTTTCTAAGGCTTTATTCTGAAATAATTTCAGACAAGGAATTTGTTCTAGACTTGTGCCACCAGCCACAGGAGCTTATTGAACACTTGAAATGTGACCAGTCCGAATTAAGATGTGCTGTAAGTGTAAAATACACACCCAGACTTTGAAGACTTAGTTAAAAAAAAAAAGCAAAAGATCTCACTAATATTTTTATATTAATTACATGTTGAAATTAAAATATTTTTGGCTGAAAAAGTATATTTTTATAATTAATTTCACCTGGTTACTCCCCTCTTTTAAAAATGATTCTACTAGAAAATTTACAATTACGTATGCAGCTCACATTTGTGGCATGCATAATATTTCTATCAGGCAGATGGGTCTAGGCCATAACAGGGTTGGCTCACCCTGGTCTGTTTCCCTGTTTCAAGCCCTCTTAGGACTAAGAACCTGAGAGTGAGAAGTGGGATACGCTGGTCCTAATCCAGGCTCTGACACTAACCACGCCAATCACCCCTGAGCCTCAGAATCAGTGTCCATGGTTTGGAGTAACATGACCTACCTTCCACATCTCACAGGTTGGTTGCGAAGATAAAATGAAATCTTGTATAAGAAAGAAGCCCTTGGCAAACTGCTAAGTTATTAGGGCTGTTGGTATCATCTGAAGTGCTCTCCAGGCAAAATAGTCACTGGAAGTTTTTCTGAGGCTACTTGTCTTTCTCCCTATCCCAGACCTCAGGGGAACATCATAATACATTACCTCCTACACAGGAACATCTTACTATATCCACAGCTCATATTTACTGTGTGCTTCTGTATGGCAGGCATTGTGCTGGGGACTCGATAAACATGAGCTCATTTAGTCTACACAACCACACTATGAGATTGACACTATTATTAGTGGGCATCAGAGCAGCGTGGTGTTTAAGATCAAGGGCCAGAGCCAGACTATTTTGATGCATAACTGAGAGCCACCACTTAATAGCTGTGTGACGTTGGGCAAGCTACTTAACCTCTCTCAGCCACAGTTTCCTCATCAGTACAATGGGGAAAATAATAAGACAGCATTAGTTAAGGTAATGGTAGCTGCTGTAACAAGCAAAACCAAATGGGCATGATGGCTCACCTACAATAGAATACGTGCACATATAAAGCAAAAATTGGATATTCCAAGCAGAAATTCAGAAATGCAAGCTTCTTTATGTCTCCTTAGAATGACTTTCAAAGTCGCCGAGCTTGTCTGCATCAAGTTGGAAGAGGAAAGAGCATGGAAGATGATGTATGGAGGAAACCTGGGGCTCAGAGAGACAAAGTGACTTGTCCCAGGTCATACAACTAGTCAATGGTGACTCAGCTCCATCTGGTTCTGGAGCTCATACTGTCTGCACAGATCGTAACCCCAGTGTTAGGGACCCCAGCTCTCTGTGCACAGAACTGAACTGCCACCAGAAATGGATGCACAGTTGGCCACTTGCCTTGGAGTCTACATCCAAGAAGATGGAGAAGGGTCTGACCAGGAGCTACACTGGCTTCACCTAGAGGGTGGACTGGAGAATGTGCTCTGCACAAGAGAGTAGATATTGGATGTCATTTCTGGTCCTCCTGGGCTTCACCACGATTGCTGCCACCATCACTACCATCTTTTCTTTTTCTCACTACTTGCCTCCACTTTCTCTTGGAACTTTACAAACCCTTTATTAGCTTAAAGAAACAGCTCCTAAGACAGAGAAACAAAAACTATTTACAAGCACAGCTGTGGAAATGAGCTGGGAGTCAAGGGTCCTGGGTTCTAATTCTCAATCAGTCACTTACCAAGTGTAGTAGATTTCTTCATAGTTCCAGTTCTTCACTCCTCCATGAATCCATATGCTTTGTCATGTGTCTTTGTAGTTCCTACCACTAGAAGCAGAGAATATGTCTCTGTCCTGTCCATGTTGGAGTTGACTGTGTGACTTGCTTTGGCCAAAGAGCCGTTAGCAGACATATTGCAAGCAGAGGCTTGAAGTATGCTCACATCATTAAGCTTGTTCTCACGCACACCTTACATTCTCCATTAGGAGAACAAACTCTGGCTAGCCCGCTGGCCCAGGGGATAAGAGACACATGGAGAAGACCTGAGTTCAGCCTGCAGCTTGGAGCCTAGCCCAACCTAAATCAAGCACTCCCTAGCCAGAGAAGAGTGAATATTTTAAGGCGCTGAGGTTTGGGACAGTTTGTTACACACATTATTCTGGTAATAGCTGACTTACATGCCAACCATGAGTACCCTCAGCAAATCACTCCTCCCCTCTGGAACTCAGTTTACTTCTCTATGCAGTGAAGGCATTGAACAAGATACTCTAAAGCCCCTTCCAGCTGTCCTGAAGACAAAGGCAAGCTATCTTGCTATGTTTTTTTGTCAAGACTTTGGGTCCTGGGGGAGGAAACCATAAGCAGGAACAGAAGTGGGGCTCTTAAGTGAGCATCCTTAAGTATGATAATTAGGCAACTATCTCATTATCATTTTGAGCTACATGGTATTCATTTATTTTCATATTTTAATGAATTGAAGATTTCATTAGCTTTCAAATGCCTAAAACTTGCTTTACTAGTCCCATCTCCACAGCCAGCAGGGGCTGGTTTTGTGGCCTTCCTGGCAGCTCAGCAGGTGCCCTCCATTCAATCTCCAGGCTTGAAGAGGTAGAAGTCCAACTTCAGCGGTGGCAGAGACAGCCAAGCAGCTATGAAAAGAGGTTGTGTCCATCCACCTCCTTGTCAAAGGTGCTTATATTGGAGTGCGATCCAAGGAGCCATATAGCCACAGCATGTACATGTGTGCCTTATAAATATGACATTTGGTTCCTCAGAACTGACAGTGACTGTGGCAGCACATTTATTGTATGTGCCACAAGTCAAGGTTCATAGGTTTCTTTCCAAATATCCTTTTCAGGTGTCTGAGAATTTCTATAAAAATATACCTTATGGTATAGCGTACTCTGAGGAAAATTAGTTTATTACCTGTTCCACTTGGAGGCCAAGTGAAAATAAGATAAATATTCTCTCTGGGGTCTCCAGGTCCTCATGTTTCCTGATGAAGTTTCTGGTGCCAACTGCCAAGGGCCAGATGGGCTGAAACTCTATCCTGACTAGAGTGGGTGTACCTGACATTCTGTACCCAACATATTTCTTCTTTTTTTTTTTTTGTGAGGAAGATCAGCCCTGAGCTAACATCCATGCTAATCCTCCTCTTTTTGGTGAGGAAGACTGGCCCTAAGCTAACATCTATTGCCAATCCTCCTCCTTTTTTTTTTTTCCCAAAGCCCCATTAGATAGTTGTATGTCATAGTTGCACATCCTTCTAGTTGCTGTATGTGGGACACGGCCTCAGCATGGCCGGAGAAGCGGTGCGTCGGTGCGCGCCTGGGATCTGAACCCGGGCTGCCAGTAGCAGAGTGCGCGCACTTAACCGCTAAGCCACGGGGCCAGCCCCCAACACATTTCTTCTGACACTTACTTATGCAACAAAATAAACTGAATCTAGTCATCCTCCCATTTGATTAAAAAGAATGGTTTCTTCTTGTACATGCATAAAAGTGCATGCAGGGAGAGACATCATAACCTTATTTTCACAAGCAAAAGATTAAAAAGGACTGGAATGTCCACCAATAGAGGACTAGTTAAACAAAGTAGCCACTGAGGTGGTCTAGGGTAGTGCTTAATATCAAAGTGTCTGGAGTCAAAAATGTGAGCTCAAATCCCAATAGTGTTGGTTACTCACTTGGGGCACTGGGCAAGTCTCATAACTTCTCTATAGTTTAGTTCCTCATCTGTAAAATGGGCATGCTACACCTCTATAAGAAATGTTCAGGGTTAGTGGGAATTAAATGAACCAATGTATATAAGGCACTTAGAACAATGCTTGGCACATAGTAAGCATGTAAATATATGTTAGCTATTATTTTTAATATTATTAAAAATAATGAAGCAGATCCATATACTTTATTGAAATGGAATAATCACCCCTAAACTTAGTGGCTTAAAACAGCAACCATCATTCATTATTTCTCATGATTCTGAGGGTTGACTGGGCTCAGCTGGGCTATTCTTCTGCTCCATGTAGTGTCAGCTGGGGCTGCAGTCATCTGAGGGCTCAACTGAGGCTGGAACATTCAAAATGACTCACTCGTTGGTTGGCTGTTGGTGCTGGCTGGGGTTATTGTCCAGAGCACTTCAGATAGCTTCTTCATATGGCTTAGGAGTCTCACAGTATGGCATCTGGTTCCAAAAGGGAGTGTCCAGAGTGTGTGAAAGGTGAAGCTGCAAAGCTCGTAAGATCCAGCCTTGGAAGTTACAGAGTCTCTTCTGCTGCATTTTATTGGTCAAAGCAAGTCACATGCAAGCCCAGATTCAAAGAGGAAAGAAGAAGAAGACTCCAAATCTCCATGAGAAGAATGGTAAAGAATTTGGAACCACCTTTAATCCATCACGTATTGTCAAGTAAAGGGGGAAAATGTGCAGAAAGTGTGGATATGTTACCATTTACGTAAAAAGGGAGCTTTTATATGTATATACACACACACACATATATAACAATATACAGAAACATATATAAAACAACATATGTATACAACATACACATATGTGTATATGAATGTGTATGTGTGTAAACTGCACAGAATAAATATCTTTAGACAT
This sequence comes from Diceros bicornis minor, assembly GCF_020826845.1. Classification (NCBI taxonomy): domain Eukaryota; kingdom Metazoa; phylum Chordata; class Mammalia; order Perissodactyla; family Rhinocerotidae; genus Diceros; species Diceros bicornis. The sequence goes on along the minus strand of NC_080781.1, from coordinate 14,922,089 downwards.
CTACGTAAGAAACTGGTAACAGGGAGAGGGATTAGGAGACTGAGATGGGAGGTTGACAACTTTTATTATATGCGATTTGCATTGTCTGAATTATTTTCACCATGTCCATATTTACATTTAAAATGAATAAATAAAAATGTAAAGAATTAGCAATAATATTAAGGTATCCTAGTATGGGGAGAAATCATTCCTGGAAGAAGCAACTCCATGATACAAACCTTTCACCCTCCTGCCAGTTATCAATACTGAAGAGCTTTGGATAACTTTGAGATGACCTCACAGACCAGAGAGGGCCCCCCAACACACACACACGCACACGCACACACACTAGTGGTATGTTGTTGTTTTGTTGTTGTTGTTGTTGTGAGGAGGACCAGCCCTGAGCTAACATCCGTTGCCAATCCTCCTCTTTTTGCTGAGCAAGATGAGCCCTGGGCTGACATCCGTGTCCATCTTCCTCCACTTTATTTTTTTATTTTATTTTATTTTTTTTTAATTTTTTGTTTATTGCAGTAACACTGGTTTATAACATTGTAAGTTTCAGGTGTACATCATTGTACTTCTATTTCTGCATAGATTACATCATGTTCACCACCAAAATACTAATTACAACCCATCACCACACACATGTACCGAATTATCCTTTTCACCCTCCTCCCTCCCCCCTTCCTCTCTGGTAACCACCAATCCAATCTCTGTCCCTATGTGTTTGTTTATTGTTGTTATTATCTACTACTTAATGCAAATCAAAACTACAATGAGATATCACATCTTCCTCCACTTTATATGGGACGCCGCCACAGCATGGCTTGACAAGCGGTGCGTCGGTGCGCGCCTGGGGTTCTGAACCTGCGAACCCCGGGTTGCTGCAGCGGAGCACGCGCACTTAACTGCTATGCCACCGGGCCGGCCCCTGGTATGATTTTTTAAACCACCAAAATAGTTCATGTGGCTGTCATGCTCTCACTAAGAATAGGGTTACTGGATATTTGAAAAACATTTTTCCATTCCGATTAAAAATCATCATTTATCTGTGACTAGCATAACATCTCATTTATGTTTAAAATAGAAGAGCAGAATTACTCCACCAAATAGGGAATTTGTGAACACAGTATCATATTTTGACAGACACATAGCTGTGGATATTAGCATCGTTGTTTGGTAGCTGTGGTTTTGTGCTATTTCTCTGTGGTATTAGATGGTTGTAGGGGGGGTTCAACTCCTCTTTTACAAAGAAGGAGCAAAAACAAATTCCCCTCCATCTCGTGTGCAGCAGTAAGGAAAGCCATAAAGTCATTCCAAGGTGAGGGGTGGGAATGTTCTGTCTGCTTCGCCTCTGCTCACTGTGTGAGACCCTCTTGTCCTAAGAGCGGGCTAGTGGTACCACTGAGGCAGGAAAGAGATGATTCCAGGTTCTACAGCTTATGTGCATCTTGTTATCGCAATGTTTAGACTTTCATTCTGGGCATGTGCTTGCCCATATAATATATCGCATTTATTTTTTTTTAATTGAGGTATAATTGACATACAACTTTATATTAATTTCAGGTGTACAACATAATTTGTTGATATTTGTATATATTGCAAAATGATCACCATAATAAGTCTAGTTAACATCTGTCACCATACATAGAGAATTTTTTTCTTGTGATGAGAACTTTTAAGATCCACTCTCTTAATAACTTTCAAATATGTGATACAGTATTATTAACTATAGTCATCATGCTGTACATTACATTACATCCCCAGGACTTACATTGCAATTCATTTTTATCTATTTAGTTTTTGAGGAAGATTGCCCCTGACCTAACATCTGTTACCAATCTTCCTCTTTTTCCTTTTTTCTCCCCAAAGCCCCAGTACATAGTTGTATATCCTAGTTGTTGGTCCTTCTAGTTCTTCTTTGTGGGATGCTGCCTCAGCATGGCTTGATGAGCAGTGAGCAGGTCTGTACCCAGGATCCGAACCAGCGAACCCCAGGCCACCAAAGCGGAGTACGCGAACTTAACCACTGTGCCACTGGGCCAGCCCTCGCAATTCATTTTTAAAAGCCTTATTCTAACTATATGAATTTGGCAGCAAGTGTCCCAGATTTTTGACTTGCATTGTTAATTTTTAAAATAACCATTCGCGTCTCCATTTGTGACCCCATTTAACATGATCTTTTGAATAAAGGCCACCCAGACTGGGCACTAGTGAATTTCGAGCATGAATAAATCAAGCAACAGTCAAGGTGCTATTCAAAGAGAATTCTAGAGGTGAGATTCACTTCCTCATTCCCCCTTGCCTCTAAAAGGGAATTTGAGGGGACACTATAAATAATCAACTTCTCTGTAATCGCCAGCATCATTATTGTGGGCTCACGGATTATGTGACACAGTTGTACTTATATATTCATGACATTTTAAGCTGAAAGGGACTTTAGAGATTCTAATGAAGAAAGGCAAGTTCAGAAAGGTCAAAGGACATGCCCAGAGTCACACAGGCGGTTAGTAAAGAGTTCCAGATGAAACTCAGATTTTGCGACTCATACTCCATTGCTCCTTTTCCTGTACCACGATATTATAGCTATTATTGCAGAGTTCAATGTCTCCTTTGCCTTCAGCATGCTTATGGTATAGTGAAACACACTGGGAGTTGCTGTGCTATTGCGCCATTGGGCAGGGCTGGGGTGCATGTGGGGAGGAGATGGTTCTCTATTCAAGCTTTAGCAA